>NC_064616.1:30007500-31291000 GCF_023898315.1 Schistocerca nitens
ACTGGATGGTCCACACTCTTGTACAATCCGTCTATAAGCAGAAAAATACGCCTATTTATGGAGAAAAAAGTAAGGTTCACATGTGTGGACCGAGGTAACAAGAGTTTACGAAAAGGAGAAAATTTTTCAGCCAGGGAGAAAGATGGCGTTGCTGTCAATAAAATGTTGTTGGTTATGTTGATACATATGACAATACACAGCAAATCGAGCGTCAACTTCATCTGGGTGGTAGTTGCGTTAAAGGAGTTTTGAAGGTAGCCGCTCTATACAGGGTGGTCAAAATAATGATGGTCCGGAAAATAATTATAAGACTAACGCAGAATTGATCCTTCTTAATGGAGAGGAGAACTACCCATCACAGAAAATGCTAGAAAGCACGATATCTTCAGCGTTCTCTTTCCCGAATACTTCACAGCGTCATTGCGTTAGGGTGAGTGAGAGAAACAGGCGTGTTTGCCGACCAGTTGAATGCAACAAATGGTTCGGAGCACTATGGGACTTAACTTCTGAGGTCATCAGTCCCCTAGAACTTTGAACTACTTAAACCTAACTAACCTAAGGACATCAAACACATCCATGCCCGAGGCAGGATTCGAACCTGCGACCGTAGCGTTCGTGCAGCTCCAGGCTGTAGCGCTTATAACCGCTCGGCTGCATGAGACACAAAACGTTAATCACGGTAGAAACATAGTGCGTTCATTGTCCAGTTTTAAGTGAAGCATAATTCGTGGTAAACGCCTTTGCACAAGAGGTTTGTCCCGGTCGCGGTGGTCTAGCGGTTCAAGGCGCGGAGTCCGGAACCGCGCGGCTGCTACGGTCACAGGTTCGAATCCTGCCTCGGGCATGGATGTGTGTGATGTCCTTAGGTTAGTTAGGTTTAAGTAGTTCTAAGTTCTAGGGGACTGATGACCATAGATGTTAAGTCCCACAGTGCTCAGAGCCATTTGAACCATTTGAACCACAAGAGGTTTTCGACAAAACCTGCAACAAAGTGTGCAACGCTAAAGTTAGTGGCAGAACTGCGCGGAGTGGACTCCGTTACTATCCGAAGAGAGTTCCAAGAGTTGTTGCAAATACTTTCCGTGCCAGTTACCTTTTGCGCATCCTGTACGTATTTGGTTCCATCGCTTAAAAAATCAACAAAAATTATTTGTTTTCGACAGTGCGGTATACTCCTTTTTCAACAGCTAAGAAATGGGCGACTGAATTAAAATATGTTCGCACATTTCTTGGATGTATCACAGGCTCGGTGGGCCACATCTTTTATACATTACTGGCCATTCAAAATGCAGCACAAAGAAGGACCGGAGATGTCACAGCCAAGTTAATTTGCGAGGTAACACGTTGTACAAAGATCACACGATTGAAAGTACAGTGAGGAAGGTGAAGAAATCAGTGTTGAGTATTGCCGCTATTGCTGGCCATAATCGCAGCTACACGCCTCGGCACTGAATCAAAGAGGCTTTCGATGTGTTGTTGGGGTGTAGTAGTCCACGCTACTTCCGCATATTGCCAGCGTTGATCTGGTACAGCAGTTGTTCCGTGATCATGGGCCAGATGTTTCCGATAAGCGAAAGATCGTCAGAATAGTGTGGCCAAGGCAACAATGCAGTCCGATGGGCGACGAAGTAATCTTGAACACTGCGTGCCACATGTGGTCGATTATCCTGTCGCAATGTGGTCATCGGCAAATCCGAAGGTCTGGAAGGACTACAGGCTCCAACACTTCAAAGTAGTAACGATGGCTGATTAGTGTACTGGCAATGCGTACTGTGGGGAAGGGGGGGAGGGCAGGGGGAAAAGTGGGGTGTGGAATCCAGCACCACCCCAAACCATAATACCGGATGCAGGACCGGTGTGGCGATGCATAAGGCAACAGTTCAATAGTCTCTGATGACAGTGTCTCCAGACTCTAATCCCACCATGATGATGGTGCAGGCAGAATCGGGATTCGTCGCTAGAAACAGTATCGTTCCACTCGGTTGACCATGTCCGTCGCTCATCGCACCATTGCTGGCGCAAACGCCTGTGGCATTAACTAAGTACTGAACGCAGCGGACAGTCCAGCTGCAAACGATGTCAAGTGGTACGCGCGGACCCTGCTTGTTGTGCAACAGGCCGAATTTGTTGTAATATGGTTTGTGATGTGGCAGAGCGATCCATCACCGTTGTGGACACAACATGCCTGTCATCACGTGTAGTGGTGCAACGACATGGGTGCAATCGGTCCCGTAGGTTCGTCGTTCCCTCCTGCATCCGGCGATTACAGATCACAGTTGCTCGATCCCGTCCGACACGATTTGTCTGAAGGATAATCTGCAGTCCCTACAGGCAATTTTCTTTCTCGGTCGAACGCCGAAACGTGTTTGAAAGACGCTCGCTGTTTTCTACAAGGCATACTGAAGCTGCTTACGCAAAACAACCGCACGAAAGAACAATTCCGTTACGTCCAAACAGCCGTCTGTTCCCCCTTTATACAGCGCTAGCAGATGGCGCTACTTGCGCCCGTGATGTGCGCCTGCGCTGAAATGCTAATCGTGAGCATCTCTCGTCGCCGTAAACGCATGCTGCCGATTTCACCAGATTTTGATGCTTCCCTCTGGGTGTTGCATTTTGGGTGGCCAGCAGTTGATACTGTGAGAATGCCGGAACCAAACACAGGAACAGATTAAAAAGACTTAAGACTATTACTTTGCACGTATTTTGGTGGTGTACACGTTAAGTGAGATCTATATATTTTCTCACATGGTGACACGTGATACTGATCTTTAATTGTTTCTGTGTTATTTTGTTCTGTATTTGTACTACCTTGCTTTGTAATTATTTCTAAGGCATGTTTAGCTTCTGTAATCAGGGCCAACGACGATGTGCGTTAGCTTGCCCGCGGATCGGAAATAAAATAACTTACTGTGTACTGCAATCTATATCGGTGTAAAATAGTATTCTTCAGATCCTTCTCGGGGGTGAACCTCATGAAGGACGTAGCGATACTGCCAATGTATATAAAACGGTCGAGAGTTTAATATTGTACGATTATAGATTTAAGGGAACATAAGCATATCACAAGGAAGATAAAGGGAATTTTACATGGATAGTTAATTAGGACATTTCTAGAACATCAGTTGGGCATTTGTTGATTGCTAACCAAAAGTAATGCACATTGACTGCCGCCCCCACCACGTCCACAAAGGGGTTGCTTGAGCGTTTTACTGACTCCCTTGCGCTGCCGAAACAAGCCATTCGCCTACAATTATATTTTCAATTTGTTACATATAGAATAGCAGCCATTGTGACCTAAAATAGTCAGTGCTCGAAACAGTTAAGATTTCCGGAGGTGCGTTCAAATGTACTCATTCCGTACACTTTTTACTGTCAAAAGGTATACAAACGGACGAAGATGTGACGTGTCATGGCATCAAAATACCGCCATGCAGTTGTGTGATCCAGTCTGATAGTGATGACAGGACTCCTACATGGCGGTAAATGTTGCTCAGCATACTAAGTGAATACAGAGGGTACTGCGTTGGCACGTTACTCAGCAAAATCAGTGGTTACTAGCACTTGAAGTCATTTGAAAGCACCGAACGACAGGTCAGTACGTGCTCAGGTCTTCGAACTGTGCAGTAGTCAGATACACTGAAGCGCCAAGGAAATTGGTATAGACATACGTATTCAAATACAGAGATATGTAGACAGGCAGGATACGGCGCTGCGGTCGGCAACGCCTATATTAGACGACAAGTGTCTGGCGCAATTGTTAGATCGGTTATAGCTGCTCCAGTGGCAGGTTATCAAGATTTAAGTGAGTTTGAACACACGAGCGATTGGGCACAGATCTCCGAGGTAGCGATGAAGTGGGGATTTTCCCTTACGACCGTTTCGTGAGTGTACCGTGAATATCAGGAAACCGTTAAAACATCAAATCTCCGACATCGCTGCGACCAGAAAAAGATCCTGCAAGAACGGGACCGACGACGATTGAAGAGAATCTTTCCACGCGACGGAAGTGCAACCCTTCCGCAAATTGCTGCAGATTTTGATGCTGGACCATCAACAAGTGTAAGCGTGCGAGCCATTCAACGAAACATCATCGATCTGGGCTTTCGGAGCTGAAGGCCCAATCGTGTATCCTTGATGACTGCACGACACAAAGCTTTACGTCTCGCCTGGGCCCGTCAACAGCGACATCGGACTGTTGATACCTGAAAACATGTTGCCTGGTCGGACGAGTCTCGTTTCAAATTGTATCTAGCGGATGGACGTGTGGAGACAACCTCACGAATCCATGGACCCTGCATGCCAGCAGGGGACTGTTCAAGATGGCGGACGCTCTATAATGGTCTGGGGCGAGTGCAGCTGGAGTGATATTAGACCCCTGATACGTCTAGATACGACTGTGACAGGTGACACGTTCGTAAGCATTCTGTCTGATCACCTGCATCCATTCATGTCCATTGTGCATTCCGTCGGACTTCGACAATTCCAGTAGGACAGTGCGAAACCCCTCACATCCAGAATTTCTACAGAGTGGTTCCAGAAACAATCTTCTGGGTTTAAAAACTTCCACTGGCCACCAAACTCCCCACACATTATCATTGTCGAGCATATCTGTTACGTCTTGCAACGTTCTGTTCAGAAAAAAATCTCCACCCCCTTGTACTCTTCCGGATTTATGGACAGCCCTGCAGGATTCATGGTGTCAATTCCCTCCAGCACTACGTCAGACATTAGTCGAGACCATGTCACGTCGTGTTGCTGCACTTCTGTGTGCTCCCGGGTGCCCACACGCTATTGGGCAGGTGTGCCAGTTTCTTTGGCTCTTCAGTATGTATCAGATACTTCAATATTACAGTGATCGTAGCTGCGCTGTGAGCTTGTCTGATTTCCACGAGAAAGATTTGGGTTTGATCCCAGATACTACCGTGGACTTTTCCATAGCGGAGGACTGTTGAAGGGTACACCTAGCCTACTGATGCTGTTGACGAGCTAACTGAAGGGAAAGTAGCGACTCTGGATCACGGCGTGCTTATAATATGCCCTTCCATACTGACACAATTAGCAAAGGAAGACACAGCGGTCAGTCTGTCGGCTGCGTGGAGCATCAAACCTCGCGGGCAGTGTTGCAGTATATTGTTGGCTCCAGTAAGCACATCTAGGCGTCAGTGATGCTTCGTTTACCAGGCCTGAAGAGGTTGATACTGTTTAGTGGTATCTCAATTAGGGGAGGGGAAAGTGTGTGGAACGTTGTCAAATTGAATTGGAAAAACTCATGTGGCTTTATGAGTTAAGTAGGTTGTCATCTGGTCTCACTTATCACCTCGAAAAACAAGCAACTGCAAGAACACACTAGCAGTCACGGTGCAGATTCAAGTACACGCGCCACAGTTACGTAGCATGCCCGTAAGGGAGGACAAACAAAATGGCGCACGCCGCTTACAAAGTGGAGTTCGACCGGTAATTCGTTTTCGGCAGCAGCGGAAATGTTGCAGCTATGGTAGGCCAATCCGGATGACTATTGCCATCTGGATTTTCCAGACACAACTGAACATTTCTGCTGGACTTTCACCTGCTCAAAATGGATTGTTACAGCGATGCTCCCCTTCAGGTGCACAAAACGAATTACTGCACAATACTCCAGTTACACAGCCCGCCTCCACAGTGGAGTCGTGAGCGCGGCAGAGTGCATGCGAGGGACCTGAGTGAGATTCCCGGCAGGATCGGTGGAGGAGGATGAGATTATTACTTAACGTCCCGTCGACAACGAGGTCATCAGAGACGGAGAACAAGCTCGGGTTAGGGAATGATGGAGAAGGAAAACAGCCGTGACCTTTCGAAGGAACCATCTCGGCATTTCCTTAAGCGATTTATGGGAATCACGGATAATCTAAATCAGGATGGTCGGACGGGAGTTTCAGCCGTTGTCCCCCCCAATGTGAGCCCAGTGTGCTAACCATTGAGTTACCCCACTCGTTGCCGGATCGGCGATTTTCTCCGCGCGGGGACTGGGTTTGTGTTGCCTCAATCACCATTTCATCCTCATCGACAAGCAAGTAGCCAAAGTGGTGTCAACAGAAGACTTGAACCAGGCGTCCGGTGGTCCTGGCCACTCACACATTTCCACTTATATTAAGGGGGTGCGCCATTTTCTGTTTGCGCTTCTAGTGACTTACTTAGGTACTGTGACGTGACAATTTTGCCGTTTACCAGACATCTACCTGCAAACAAACAAAAGATAAATTGAGTAACTATATGTTATCCGGTAATAATTAAAACTGTGTGACTACACCCGTACCGTATTTGCTTCACAAAACAGACACAACTCGTAGTTACAAAAGTCCTCGGGATGTCGCCGATGATAGATGACATCAGATGTCCTCTTCCAGGTCACGTAGTTACTACAGATGTTGCTATAGCTGGGGTGCCGCGTAGGTTGTCATTAATGACATTTAGACGGTGAGTACAACACCGAAAATATCCGGAAATTTGTGCACCAAGCGTCAAATAGTCTTTCACCGAAATGCCCCTCAAACCAATTGAGCTCATTTCTGGCATAATGAAGTGAATAATTCATCTTATGGAAGACGCCATGTGTACAGGAAAAACACCAGCATGGCGTGATGCAGTTGTTTTTTCTTTTCTGTTTTTGTTGTGGTTATCGAGTAAAAAGATTGGTCCGATGCTGATCTGTACGCTAGTCTATCCCGCGCAAGTCTCTTCATCTTTTCCTACTAGTGCAGCCGCGCGGTTAGAGGCGTTATGTCAGGGATTGCGCGGCCCCTCCTGCCGGAGGTTCGAGTCCTCCCTCGGGCATGGGTGTGCGTGTGTTGTTCTTAGCATAAGTTAAAGTAGTGTGTAAATCTAGGGAGCGATGACCTCATCATTTTGGTCCCCTAGGAACTGACACACATTTGAACATTTTGAATAACTACTTACGCCTACATCCATTTGAACCTGCTTACTGTATTCGAGCTTAGCTCTTCCTTTACAATTTCTACCGCCCACTCTTCCCTCGAGTACCAAATTTACGATTACTTCATGCCTCAGGATGCGTTCTATCAACCTATGACTTCTTTTAATCAGGTTACGCGAAAAATTTCTTTTCTTTGTAATTCGGTTCAGTACCTCCTGATTAGTTATTCCCTCTAGCCACCTAATCTTCAGCATTCTTCTGTACCAGCACATTTCATAAACTTTCATTCTCTTCTCGTCTGAACTGTTTGTTGTTCACGTTTCACTTCTGTACAAGGCTACATTCGAGACTAGTACCTTCATAAACGACCTCCTAACGTTTAAATTTATTTCGATGTTAACAAATTTCTCTTTTCATAAAGACTTTTCTTGTCTTGATTGCCTCTTTACTTAGACTATCATCAGTCGTTTTGCATACCACATAACTAACCTCATCTATTACTTTTAGTTTTTCGTTTCCTAATTTAATTCTCTCAGTAATTCCACTACATTGCAGTTCCCTTGTTATACTATTGTCGATGTTCATCTTATAACCGCTTTTCAGGACGCTATCCATTCAGTTCAACTGCTCTTCAAAGTCCTAAGCCGTCTCTGAAGAACTACTATACTGACCATCAATAATACACTACTGGCCATTAAAATTGCAACACCAAGAAGAAATGCAAATGATAGACGGGTATTCATTGGACAAATATATTATACTAGAACTGACACGTGATTACATTTTCACGCAATTTGGGTGCATAGATCCTGAGAAATCAGTACCCAGAACAACCACCTCTGGCCGTAATAACGGCCTTGATACGCCTGGGCATTGAGTCAAACAGAGCTTGGATGGGGCGTGTACAGGTACAGCTGCCCATGCAGCAACACGATAAATGGTTCAAATGGCTCTGAGCACTATGGGACTCAACAGCTGTGGTCATAAGTCCCCTAGAACTTAGAACTACTTAAACCTAACTAACCTAAGCACAGCACACAACACCCAGCCATCACGAGGCAGAGAAAATCCCTGACCCCGCCGGGAATCGAACCCGGGAACCCGGGCGTGGGAAGCGAGAACGCTACCGCACGACCACGAGATGCGGGCTGCAACACGATACCACAGTTCATCAAGAGTAGTGACTGGCGTATTGTGACGAGCCAGTTGCTCCGCCATCATTGACCAGACGTTTTCAGCTCGTGAGAGATCTGGAGAATGTGTTGGCCAGGGCAGCAGTCGAACATTTTCTGTATCAAGAAAGGCCCGTACAGGACCTGCAACATACGGTCGTGCATTATCCTGCTGAAATGAAGGGTTTCGCAGGGATCGAATGTAGGGTAGAGCCACGGGTCGTAACACATCTGAAATGTAACGTCCACTGTTCAAAGTGCCGTCAATGCGAAAAAGAGGTGACCGAGACGTGTAACGAATGGCACTCCATACCATCACGCCGGGTGATACGCCAGTATGGCGATGACGAATACACGCTTCTAATGTGCGTTCACCTCGATGTCGCCAAACACGGATGCGACCATCATGATGCTGTAAACAGAACTTGGATTCATCCGAAAAAATGACGTTTTGCCAATCGTGCACCCAGGTTCGTCGTTGAGTACACCATCGCAGGCGCTCCTGTCTGTGATGCAGCGTCAAGGGTAACCGCAGCCATGGTCTCCGAGCTGATAGTCCATGCTGCTGCAAACGTCGTCGAACTGTTCGTGCAGATGGTTGTTGTCTTGCAAACGTCCCTATCTGTTGACTCAGGGATCGAGACGTGGCTGCACGATCCGTTACAGCCATGCAGATAAGATGCCTGTCGTCTCGACTGCTAGTGATACGAGGACGTTGGGATCCAGCACGGCGTTCCGTATTACCCTCCTGAACCCATCGATTCCATATTCTGCTAACAGGCATTGGATCTCGACCAACGGGAGCAGCAATGTTGCGATACTATAAACCGCAATCGCCATAGGCTACAATCCGACTTTTATCAAAAAAAATGGTTCAAATGGCTCTGAGCACTATGGGACTCAACTGCTGAGGTCATAAGTCCCCTAGAACTTAGAACTACTTAAACCTAACTAACCTAAGGACAACACACACATCCATGCCCGAGGCAGGATTCGAACCTGCGACCGTAGCGGTCGCGCGGTTCCAGACTGTAGCGCCAGAACCGCTCGGCCACCAGCGGCCGGCGACCTTTATCGAACTCGGAAACGTGAAGGTACGCATTTCTCCTCCTTGCACGAGACATCACAACAACGTTTCACCAGGCAATGCCGGTCAACTGCTGTTTGTGTATGAGAAATCGGTTGGAAACTTTCCTCATGTCAACACGTTGTAGGTGTAGCCACCGGCGCCAACCTAGTGTGAATGCTCTGAAAAGCTAATAATTTGCAAATCACAACTACTTCTTCCTGTCGGTTAAATTTCGCGTCTGTAGCACGTCATCTTCGTGGTATAGCAATTTTAATCGCCAGTAGTGTATATACGCAGTTCATGGTTACTTGCGTAACAACCGCATGTCAGAGAGAGATCCATATTAAATCACTGCGTAGCACAGTATTGTATTGTATGTTAGTCGGAGACCTAGAAACGACGGAGAGGCTCCGTCCCCGACGCAGCCGCAGTGGTCCACAACCCCACGACGACTACCGCAGTCCACTTCACCCCTCCGCCGCCCCACACCGAACCCAGGGTTATTGTGCGGTTCGGTCCCCGGTGGACCCCCCAGGGAACGTCTCACACTAGACGAGTGTAACCCCTATGTTTGCGTGGTAGAGTAATGGTGGTGTACACGTACGTGGAGAACTTGTTTGCGCAGCAATCGCCGACATTGTGTAACGGAGGCGGAATAAGGGGAACCAGCCCGCATTCGCCGAGGCAGATGGATAACCGCCTAAAAACCATCCACAGACTGGCCGGTTCACCGGACCTCGACACAAATCCGCCCGGCGGATTCGTGCCGGGGACCAGGCGCTCCTTCCCACCCGGAAAGTCGTGCGTTAGACCGCACGGCCAACCAGGCGGGCGCGTAGCATAGTACTCCTTCCACCTGCGAGTGAACGTCCGACGGCGCGTGTCTAGCAATGTATCTCCACAGAGACGGTGTGTCCTAACATCGCCATCGGCGTGATGTAAGAGGAAGCGTGTTTCAGCCCTCGTTCAACTCCCTTTCATTGTTCCGTCTTTGTCGAAGTTGTATAATTCAGCAGCTTTCGCAATTCTGTGTTCAACGGGCGATTCCTGTGTATCGTAGGGACGTGTTATATATCTTTTGTTTCGTGGCTTGTGCCCTTCACCTGACCGAGATGTGCTCATTCCTACGGTGCAGACGTTCTCATTTTCCGGCTAACTGGTGTGTGTGTGTGTGCTTAAAGCTTCTTTACCGCTGCCTGCTACCAACATATGCATCGTTTACATATATCAGCACAAATACAAGTAGATTTTAAGAAACTCAGTGGTTTGAGTAGACAGTGAAGCTGACTAAATGATTCGCATTAGGTATTAATTTTTAATTAATTAGCCTAACTGAACACTGCAGATATTAGAAAGTACCTCTCTCGAATTCAGTACACTGTTTCAGAAATTAGCGTGACTTCTGGAAGTCTTTTCCATACTACAGAAAATAAATCTTTCAGATCATTAACCACTTGAGCTTAAATAAACGGTGCCAAACCGTGTTATGCTATTCTCGGTTGTTTTTCGTAGACACACGTAAAAGCAAGTTTTTTTATAGGCCGCAGTTTGATGAGTGATTATGTTTCTGTTTGGCATCTTCCAGAGAATAAGATCTCTAAATTATACGTCGCAGCTGAATATACATAGGAACCGTACTATAAATGTAATAATATGCCGGCATAGCAAAGTGCATTTAAATCGATTTCCGTTAGAAATATAAATGTGTTGCCGTCGTCATAGGTATTAGAGTATCTAATGATTTGTGTAACCCTCGTCATTTAAAATCCTAGTTATAATAAAAAAGCATAGTAGGTCTTCTAAACTGCCCAGTTTGTGTACGACGCTTCTATGTTTCATAGTGGAAAGCGAAGGCGGCCGAAAACTGGAATCCTTCCTTCGAAATCTTCTATCCCTCCTTCCCTGTGTTGGACTATCTTTGGTACGCAATACAGCAGTGCGTCTGTGCGTTATACATTCGAGGGAGGTATGTGGCACCAGATGTCCAAGCACAGGTCAAGCAGCTACGGATGTGTAGTTGGTGGGGGCGGTCATTGTGCCCGATAACGTCCTAAATATGTTCCATCGGACTCAGGTCGGGTAAATTTGGTAGCTGTTGTTGTTGTTGTGGTCTTCAGTCCTGAGACTGGTTTGATGCAGCTCTCCATGCTACTCTATCCTGTGCAAGCTTCTTCATCTCCCAGTACCTACTGCAACCAACATCCTTCTGAATCTGCTTAGTGTATTCATCTCTTGGTCTCCCTCTACGATTTTTACCCTCCACGCTGCCCTCCAATGCTAAATTTGTGATCCCTTGATGCCTCAAAACATGTCCTACCAACCGATCCCTTCTTCTGGTCAAGATGTGCCACAAACTTCTCTTCTCCCCAATCCTATTCAATACCGCCTCATTAGTTACGTGATCTACCCATCTTATCTTCAGCATTCTTCTGTAGCACCACATTTCGAAAGCTTCTATTCTCTTCTTGTCCAAACTAGTTATCATCCATGTTTCACTTCCATACATGGCTACACTCCATACAAATACTTTCAGAAATGACTTCCTGACACTTAAATCTATACTTGATGTTAACAAATTTCTCTTCTTGAGAAACGCTTTCCTTGCCATTGCCAGTCTACATTTTATATCCTCTCTACTTCGACCATCATTAGTTATTTTACTCCCTAAATAGCAAAACTCCTTTACTACTTTAAGTGTCTCATTTCCTAGTTTAATCCCCTCAGCATCACCCGATTTAATTTGACTACATTCCATTATCCTCGTTTTGCTTTTGTTGATGTTCATCTTATATCCCCCTTTCAAGACACTGTCCATTCCGTTCAACTGCTCTTCCAAGTCCTTTGCTGTCTCTGACAGAATTACAATGTCATCGGCGAACCTCAAAGTTTTTACTTCTTCTCCATGAATTTTAATACCTACTCCGAATTTTTCTTTTGTTTCCTTTACTGCTTGCTCAATATACAGATTGAATAACATCGGGGAGAGGCTACAACCCTGTCTCACTCCTTTCCCAACCACTGCTTCCCTTTCATGCCCCTCGACTCTTATACTCTTATAACTGCCATCTGGTAGCTAAGACATCAAAATGAGTTCACTTTCATGCTCCTCAAACCACTGTAGCAGGGTTGTGGTCTTGTGACACGTACAGGATTCTCATGGAATATGCCATCGCTGTCAGGAAAGACATCAACCATGAAGGGATGCGGGTGGTCCGCAATAATGTTCACGCAGTCCGCAGCTGCGATTACTGGCGCATGTCCTACGGAAGCCGAGGAGAATCTCCCCCTAACATAATACTGCCCTGCAGCCCTGCTTTGGTGGCGCGGTGAATGTTTCGAACGGCCGCTAGCTCTGATGACGGCGTATCTGGGCACGACCGTCGACCTGATTTAACAAGAAACGTGACTCATCTGACCGGGCTACATGTTTCCTCTGATCCGTGGTCCGACCTCGATGAGCCCGTGATCACTGCAATTGTAACTTGACGATGTCATTGTGTCAAAATTGAACCCATAAGAGTCGTCTGCTGCGAAGACTTATATTCAACAACGTGCTATTTGTACCTTTAGCAGCATCGTACTCTGTCGTCACATCAGCTACAGATCGCCAAGTATCCCGCTTTTCAGAGCGTGCAAGCCTCCGACCTGCCCGTAGTGTGACGAGGCGTGAGCATCCGACTCATTGCCGCCTACTCATGCTTTCACAGTCCTTCAACCGTTTTCCGTGGATGCTCAACACAGCAGCAGGCGTACTAATGACCACCTTCGCCATTTCCAAGATGCACTTTCCCAGGATCGGGCCATTACAGTCTGAACTTTGTACAAGTCGCTTATATTCGCGGATTTCTGTATTTGTGGGTCGTCCTGTCTCTAAAATGAATCTATGCTCTGCTCAAATACTTTCTTTACCGCAACACATGCCTGCGACGCCATCAGACGACATACAATTTCGCTATGATCAGTAATCATAATGCTTTAGCTCATCAGTGTATATGGTACATAAACACACTGCTAGAAGCTGTTTACTGGACTAGGTGGTGCAGTGATCAAGCTTCTGGCCTCGTGTAACGGGTTCAGATCCCCGCCTTCGCGTTAAGACATAGGTTTGCTATGGTTTCTCTAACCCGCTGAATGCCCATACCGGTAAAATCCGTTTGAAAATGACACGGACGTTCCTTTTTTATTTCTATTTCTCTCAAACCAATCATGTGATCAGTCTCAAACGGGGTAGCCGGCGACGGGACCGTAATCCCTAATCTTTCTCCCTTCCTATTGCTCTCTCGTTCTTCACAGATTCGAGACAGTTCATTTAAGCCAAGTATCGTAAAAAAACAGCCATCCAAAATGTGGGTCCCTCTTCCTCTAATAAAACAAATCAGAAACTAAGCTACAGTTACTATTTTATCCCCGAAACTCTAGATAAGTACTAGTGACGATCCACTACAGAATCTCTTGCAAGTGAAGAACATACATTCATATCTACAGGGATTGCACAAAAATATGTAAAACACCGCGGGAACTGAGTGCTCGAACATAAATGCAGATTCTAGCCAACCCGTCCTGATGTATTTCACGACGAACGATAGCTGTCCAAAGCCCTCAATAAGTTGCAAATGTCAGTCGTGGTCAGAACAGTGTACTGTGTGGATATGACAGGGAAAGAGGAAAAAACTAATCCACTGAATCACAACGCGGACGGAAGTGAGTGTTGAGTAATCGTGACAGACGGTCATTCAAGAGGACTGTGATGAAAAATAAAGAGGACGACACCTGCAAAAGTCACTACAGAACTGAATGTCGCCCTCGGAAATCCTGGCACCAAAACAACAAGAAGAGAGATCCATAAACTGAGAATTGCAGAGCGAGCTGGCGTTCCTGTACGACATCTCTGTGCTGAAAATGCCCGTAACAGGAAAACGTGATGCGGAAGCCACAAAACCTGATATATGGAACAATAGAAGAAAATCATTTGGTCGTATGAGTCTTGTTTCACACGTTTACAACTTCTGGCAGAATTACGGATGGCGTATGCCGTCTCGAGCTTGCGATGCAGCCTGCTTGCTGCCAAAGGTGCAAAATGGTGGGGGTTAGATGATGTTTGGGCTGCCATATCGTCGTATTCCATGAGCTACATGGTGATTCTGCGAGGTCACATTACTGCCAAGGGTTATGTGATCATTAGAGACCGGATTATATGCATTTGCATATTTGGCTCCTTTTCACTGGTTATTGCATATTTTAACTAAAAGCTAGTGACGATGCATATTTTTGCTCTAAGTATACAATATTTTAAAAATGTAGACGGGCGGTCTCTATCTCGATCTAGTTTCGATGTCTCATGATTGACCGCGGCCTAGCATTGCGTGCAATCGCCACCCGAAAGGCCACTGCCTAGCGAAATTATTACAGAAAAGGAACAGGAATAGCCAGACAGTCGATGCTCCTGTGCGCGCGTGCCCGGTTAACCCCCTCCGCTGTCATACCGTACGCGTCGGCAACAATTAAATTAAAATACGCAAGCTTTTAGGCGCACGTCCATTGTTCCAGTTTAGCTTTCTGTTTGCTTATACGCAGTTGAACATGTTTATTCAAATGGCTCTGAGCACTATGGGACTGAACATCTATGGTCATCAGTCCCCTAGAACGTAGAACTACTTAAACCTAACTAACTTAAGGACAACACACTACACCCAGTCATCACGAGGCAGAGAAAATCCCTGACCCCGCCGGGGATCGAACCCGGGAACCCGGGCGTGGGAAGCGAGAACGCTACCGCACGACCACGAGCTGCAAAAAAAAAAAAAAAAAAAAAAAAAAAAAAAAAAAAAAAAAAAAAACAAAACATCGTTCCGTCGATAGCTGACCATCTCGGAACATTTACATATGATGAAATTGTTTTATATTGTCGAGTTCGCGAGAAAAACTTTCGTGCAAAAAAAAGTTTCAAATAGACCAGCATATCAGAACAAGTCTTCAAATCGCAGAAATGCAGAAGAAATGACCACGACAACAACTTCTAACAACAGAAAGTTGCAATAGCAGGGATTTGTCCAAAGGTAACCAAAAAAGTCGGTTTAACATGGATCTACGTGAAGCGTTCATTGCAAGCAATATTCCTCTTCACAAACTTACAAATCCTATCCCCATATGCTTCCTGCGCAAATATTGCTTAAGTCAAAATGTACCAGATGAATCAACATCGCGTAAAAATTACATACCGAGAATCTAACTAAATGTTCCGGAAGAAATACGCAGTGAACTGAAGGACAGCATTATCTGGATTTCAGTTGACGAAACTACAGATACTTGTGGCCGTTACATTGCAAATTTAATTGTTGGTGCTTCTTCCTATTTAACCGCCTGCAAAGATCTTAAGAAAAAGTAAATCATTCTACTATTGCCAGATTTGTGAATGAGGCTACTAGAAAAATATTTCCAGGATCTTCTGCACATGAAAGGGTGTTTGTGTTCATTTCAGATGCTGCTCCTTTTATGATCAAAGCAGGAAAAGCCCTCCGAGTGACGTGCTTTGCTCATTGAGTATATCACCCTGCCGAAGAAGTACGTTTCACGTTTGTAAATGTAAATAAACAGATTTCATCCATAAAGAAAGTGTTTCTAAAGGCTCCAGCTCGCATCAGAACCTACAAAGAAAAACTACCAAATGTGCCTTTACCTCCCGAACCAGTGGTAACTCGTTGGGGTACGTGGGTCGAAGCTGCGTTGTTATACAGTGAACATTTCGAGGCAATAAGAGGGGTAGTAAACGACATCTATAGTGCAGATGCTTTGGCAGTTTGTCAGTGCAAGGAAGCTTTTAATGATTCCAGTATCAAAAAGGCACTGCTGTGATTAGCACTCATTTTTCCCATTTACCCACAAGTATTAAAAAAGCTTGAAACTCAACGTTTGGCGCTGAATGAATCTATTCAACTAATGAATAAAATTATTCTAGTGAACTCCTCATTGCCGGGGGTATTCCCAAAAAAACTTAAAGAAAAATTTGAAAACATTTTAAACAATAACACAGGCTTTGAACCCTTGTGCCAAATTGACAGTTTTATTAATGGGACGGGTAAACTTTTACCAGAAAGAGTAAGTGCCAACATAGCACCCAAATTCACATAATGCCCAGTGTATAAAATGTTTTGAGTGATGGAAGACACAATCTTACTACCGAACATTTGGAACAGCACTTGGTCGTTTATGTTTAAATAGTAGAAAAATATAAAATAAATTGTAAATGATATTTTGGTGCAAAAGTATTAATTAAAAGTTAATGTTGTTCAAAAAAATTCACGATTGTATGTTTTTTTTAAGAATATTACGGAGCTTTTGAGCGTGCCCCTCAGCGTGCGATATATCTCGAAATTGGTCCTGTCCATATTGATTGTTTCGCTGCGACTCACTCGCATCGCATCGGCTTGTAACCGACAACAAAAGCAAAGAAAAAACAAGTCTTGAAAGACGGTATGTGTCCCCATTTTGTAGATTCTTAGAAAATAATCCCAGAAAGACCCCTTCGTAACCACTACCAGAAAGTATTCATAAAATGATATGAGCGTTCTAAATGCACTGATTTTTCGCGTGGCCGGCGCTCTTCTTCGTAATTGATATACACAGGTTCGACTTTGAGGTATAATGCACGCAGTAACTACCATGTTTTTTTATTATTTGATGTTGCATATTTGGACACTTTTCACTCATTTTTAAGCATTTTGCAGGCATACTTTAAGGTTTTTATGATGCATATAATACGGTCTCTAGTGATCAGGTCTATCCCATTGTTCAGTGTTTGTTCCTGCCAAGTTCCAGGACGAAAAGTCCCTGTGCGCACAGCTCGCATCGTCCAATGCCGGTTTTGTGAGTGCAAGAGTGAACTGTCGTATCTTCGGTGCCATCACAGTCACCAGGTCTCCATATTATTGAGCCTTTCTGGTCTGCTTTGGAGAGAAGGCTGCGAGATTGCTATCCACCTCCATCATCGTAGCCTGAACTTGCCACTGTTGTGCAGGTAGAATGGTGTAACCATACAGGACCTATATTTATCCACTCCGAGACGATTGGAAGCTGTTTTTCCTACATTGTATTGACCTTGGTAATGTTTCCATATTTTTGTCCAGCTCTCAGCACATCTACATCTATACTCAGCAAGTATGCCTTGTGTACCATTGTCACTTCCCACCTTCCCTGTTCTGGTTACGAATGGTCTGCGGGATGGACGATTGTTAGTAAGCATCCGTGGGAACTCTGGTCTCTCTCTGATTTTAGGTCCGTGGTCTTTAAACGAGATATACATAGGAGGAAACAATATATCGGTTGACTCCCGTTTGTACGTACGCTCTCGGAATTTTAACGGTAAACCACACCTTGATACAGTACACCGCTCTTATAGCGTGTGCCACTGTAGTCGGATTATCATTTCTGTTACGAATTCGCGTACTAAATGAACCTGTGACGAATCGCGCTGCTCTTATTGGAATTTTCTCTAGTTCTTCTATCTATAATATCGGCTACTGATCCGAGACTGACTATCAGTACTCAGGTATTGGTCGAAAGAGGGTTTTGCAAGCAACCTGATTCGAGGATACACTACACTTACTGTGGATTGTTCCAGTGAAACCCAGTCTGACGATTAGTTTTATGTGGTCGTTCCTCTTTAAATCGCTCCTGCAGCATAGCCTCAAATATTTAATGGACGTGACCACTTCCAATGAGAGTCCTGCAATCGGGTAATCACAGAGGAATGTCATTCTACCTATTTATCCACAAAATGCTACACTCGTTTATGTCGGAAGTTAGCGGGTAGTCCAGTCCCTGCACCAGGCGTCGATCCTCTGAATTGCTGTACTATTTTCTGACATTGCGACTTACACGTATAAAGAGTTTTCGGAAATTCCAGTCACACACTTGTAGGACTTGTAGAGGAGCGTGAGTACATAATATTTTGAGTAGAAATCCATGTCCGGAAACGTAAAGTTTCCGTGCTACAGCCGTCTGAAAACATGTTAACTCTTTAGGTATGCAGCAAGCTAGTCATAGTCTGGGGAGGTTACGTCGGATCGGCTGATGTCATTTGACGTCTATCCTACATCTCTGGCCTGGTTCGAGTTTCATCCACGTGTCTGTGAATGTTAGAGCAACAGGGCCGACTACGCATTTACGGAATACACCAATATGATCCTACTGAATGGCGAAGATCACGGAAATGGAAGAATTGCTCGTCAACCGTTCTCCACAACGTCCGACCCCATCGCGTACCCTTTTCGCCACAGTTACGTAAAGACTCTCAGAAATGATACCTTCACCGTCAGCTGGCGTCAAGGAAACGCCACGCGCCCGGATTGGAAGAGGCCATACTGCATCACGTAGAAGAGAACCCACCAACGAGTACGGGAGCAATTCCAATGGCTATCAATGAGTGGAAATGTGAAAACAAGCGATGTACTTGGCAACGCCTAATCAGTTACTTATAAAAGTGGTCGCGCTACCAATATGTTCTCAAATGGTTGTAGAACGGAAATGGTACGTAAGTAATATCTACTCCCTCCCCTCTATAAGTCCTAGAAGTTTGTAACGGGAATTTCCGAACACCCTGTATAACAGTATCATCCGCGAAAGGCCTGGTAGGACTTTTTACATTAGGCACTAGGTCGTTTATATATGTTGCGAAAAGTAATGATTCTATAACACTTCCCTGGGTTGTGCCGAAAAATTACTCGAGATAAGTCCATTGAGACTGACGTGGTAATGTTCTGTTTGATGAGTGCGCTTCAGTGCAGTCATAGAGCTCATAATTTATTGATCAAACTGTATCGAATGCCTTCTTTAAGTCAAGGAGCACGGCATCTAGCTAGGCCCCCTATATCTAGTGCCTTCAGAGTCTCGTGGACGAACATTCAAGAGCCCTATAATATATTGTCAAATCTATCGGTTTCGCTTTAGTTTTAACGATGTTTTAATGACCACAAGTCCGACTGAGGCGTATCCTTAGGGAAATGAGACAAAGCGTGCCCTCAGCCCTCGTATTCCCCCGTGAGAGGCCCCAGCAGCCACCGGAGGCCAGCTCTTACTGAGTCACGTGATCAATTCTTTGGCTTTGGCACCTGCTCCCTGGCAACCTGTAGCGTGCTTACCATTCCGGACTGCATTTCCTGTTAGCCCTGAGTTTCACGCTGTGCAGCCAAGCTTTCCATTTATCACGCCTCTCTCCGAGACGTGCGAAGTCATAAGCTGTTAACACTTGCCTTCCGCTGACACGACGACAGCAGATCGTCATCAAATTACATGTTGTGCAAGTGCTGTTACTTCACACATTCTGACAGATACGTGCTATTTCCCTTGCATACGAGTATAGCTATTACTCATAATGAGCCAGTGATTTTTTTCTTAACAAAAAATGTTTTCACCTAATTATTTTTGATACTTTCAGTTTTAGAAACAATGGGCAGAACCTGTTAGTGACATCCACACTCAGGTGACAAAAAGTCATGGGAAAGCGATATGCACATATATAGATCGCGTTAGTATCATGTACACAAAGTATAATAGGGCAGTGCATTGGCGGAGCTGTCATTTGTACTCAGGTAATTCATGTAAAATGCTTTCCCATGTGGTTATGTTCACACTACGGTAATTGACAGACTTTGACCGCGGAATGGTAGTTGGAGCTAGACGTGTGGAACATTCTATTTCAGAAATCGTAAATGAATTCAATATTCCAAAATCCACAGTGTCAAGAGTGTGTCGAGAATACTAAATTTCAGGAATTACCTCTCACCACGGACAACGCTGTGGATGACGGCCTTCATTTACCGACCGAGAGCAACGGCATTTCCGTAGAGTTGTCAGTGCTAATAGACAAGCAACATTGTGGGACATAACCACATAAATTAATGTGGTACGTACGACGAATTTATCAGTTGCGACAGTGTGGCGAAATCTGGAGTTAATGGGTTATGGCAGCAGACGACCGACGCAGGTGCCTCTGCTAACATCACGACATCGCCCGCAGCGCTTTTCCTGGGCTCCTGACTATATCGGCTGGACCGAGGCCCTCGAGAAAGACAGGCCGTGGCGTGTACGTCACAGCACGTGACGCTACAGGTCCTACGAGTGTCAGCATCTGTCTTCGGCGGGAAGCGAGTAACTACTTCAGACGAGTTTAATAATTCTTTACTGCGCGTTTAAATGCATGTAAGCTCTTGACTGCACACGACAAATTTAAGATCTTAAATGGGTACCTTTGCAGTTACATATTGGTTTCCCGTGGGCCCTGCATGGAGCCGAGCGTTCGCGAAGTGTGGCGGACAAGCCGATCAAGCCGACTAGTGTGACGTCACAAGTTCGTTGCAGGGCCCGTATTTCTGGTTGGCCCGGGTTGGACCCTAGACGATTGGAAAACCGTGGCCTGATCAAATTAGTCCCAATTTCAGTTGCTGAGAGCTGGTAGCGTTAGAGTGTGGCACAGAGCCCACGAAGCCATGCACCAAGTTTGTCAACAAGGCACTGTGCAAGCTGGTGATGGCTCCATAATGGAGTGGACTGTGTTTCTATCGAGTGGAATGGATCCTCAGTTATGTTCAGCTACTTGGAGACTATTTGCAGCCATTCATGGACTTCATGTTCCCCAACAACGATGGAATTTTTACGGATGACAGTGCGCCATGTCACTGGGCCAAAGTTGTTTGTGATTGGTTTGAAGAACAATCTGGACAATTCTAGTGAATGATCTGGCCACCCAGATCGCCAGACATGAATCTCATCGAACATTTATGGGACCTAATCGAGAGGTCAGTTTCTGAAAAACATCCTTCACTGGCAACACTTTCGCAATCATGAACGCATGTAGACGTAGCATGGCTGAATGTTTCCTCAGGACTTTCAACGGCTTGTTTCACTTCTTTACATTTTAGTATTGATGAACAGTACGTATTTCACGAATAAATTGTTTTGTACAGCATAATTCGCAGATCACCAGCTGGCGCGAACGCTGAGAGCGAGACGAAGAATTATACAATAAAAATAGAAAGTAATTGATCCGTTGTCTGTATCTACATAATATGCCTTTATCTGCTTGAAGCACTTGACAACGGACAGGTTAGCACGAGAAATAGCTTCAGCATCAGTTTTCAGCCTGTTGTACTGGCAAATCGTAACGCGCAAGTAGTGGCATGACACTCGATTATAACACGATTTTTAAGTATAGTTTCAAAAAATTAGAATGAATAGGAGAGTACTCATGCTTTTTTCTAGTATTCAACCACTAATCACTTTTCGAGAAAAGCAGCGAACAGTGTGCAGAGTAAGTTTTCTTTTATTTTCTTATTTAATTTAATATTTTATTCTATTTATCTTGAAACTGAAAGAGTCAAAATTATTCAATCTTTGTGCGATTTCTACATTTATTACAGGAAATAATAGAAATATATCGAAAATCGGTTATTTTAGGAAACTGTCATTTGAGCGGTTTTAACAGTCAGGTTCAGACGACGTGGAAAAAATCAATATGACCGAAAAGCGGTTATTTCAGGCATAACAGCCGTTGCGGTTTTAACAGTCAGGTTCAGACGACGTGGAAAAAATCAATAAGACCGAAAAGCGGTTATTTCAGGGATAACAGCCGTTGCTAGTGCACGGTAAGCAGGGCACAAGGAAGTGGAGGTACGTAATTAATTGCGCTGCCGCGATTCGGAGCTGGCGGGGCAGGCGGCCGCGGTGATGCAATGCCGGCACGTGTTGGCGGCAAGGTGAGGCCCGCGCACGTGCAGGGCAGGCCGCCTTGGGGCAGGTCAGCAGCGCCGCGCCACGTGTGGCGACGCGCCACGTGCACGCCCGCGCTGCCCGTCTTCCTGGGGGCGCCGGTCGATGGCAGCTGACCTGCTTGCTGCGAGCTCTGCATCTCCGAGCACGCTCATTAACAGGAAAACACAGAAAGACTTCTCAAATGAATCCAAACTACGGAAGTGCAATGTTGGAAAGTCATCGATACTCATTTCAATTTCGTCGACGATGTCTAGACACCGATGGCTGATAATAATCTACGCCCAAAAATCGAATTTTCTAATGGCGTAAACTGCGGCATACAGGTACATCGACACAGCCGAGTCACATTAATGTGACCACCTGCCAAAAGCCGGAATAACCACCTTCTGCAGCGCGGACCTGCAGTAAGCGAGTGAATGAGGTTCTGGAAGGTACTGACAGGAATGTGGAGAGTGCCGTGGCCAACTGCGCTAAGTTTTTCGGTTCAGCATCCGAGGCGCGAACAGCCTGATCGCACAAATTCTCGACTGAGTTTAAATGCGGGGAGTTTGGTGACCAGGGCCGTACGGTAAACTCGTCCTGTTGCCCTTCGAACCGTGCACATACACTGTGTCATGTTGTATTGTTCTGCGGCTAGATGCCACCGTGCTGAGGAAAAAACAAACTGCATGTAGCGGTGGACCCGAGAATAGCTGCATACCTGTTCCTTCCAGAATGGCGAGACCACGGAAACATTCCCCAGACCAGAACTCTTCCTCTTGCGGCCTGAACACTTTAGACGATTGTTGCAGGACCGTACACGCCAATCGAGCATAAAACGTGATTCACCTGGAAAGGCTACCTGTAGCCACTATGTGGACGTCCAATTGCCGTTCTGTTCTGCAAAAATTTAGGCGCTACAGTCTGGAACCGCGCGATCGCTACGGTCGCAGGTTCGAATCCTGCCTCGGGCATGATGTGTGTGATGTCCTTAGGTTATTTGGTTTAAGTAGTTCTAAGTTCTAGGGGACTGATGACCTCAGCAGTTGAGTCCCATAGTGCTCAGAGCCATTTGAACCATTTGAACCAGCAGTGGAGATCCGTAGGGAGGAACGTTCGTCGATCGGTCATCCAGGAGACAATACTGGTAGCCCCTCGGGTCATCGGACAGCCAGTTGGTCAACAGTTGCGCGTCTGTTCGACCGCAGACGTCGTTCACCCGTGTCATCTATGGCCAGTGGTGCACAACAGCTGTCTATGTGCCGGTTTTGTATAGCGCCGTTTTGCCATGCACAGTATGCTTTAACCGCGGCAGCATGCTACCAGTTTACAGACGCAGCCGTTTCAGAAGTGCTTCCACCCTTGGCCCGAGGTCCAGTGATCATACCCTTTTGGGCATTTCTGCATTACGACGACGACTTCGCTATTTTTCGCGTCCCCCGATACGTTTTATATACTCTCCACTGCTAGTGCTGCCACCTGCCGTCTGTGAGTGGTTAATGCAGGCTGACGTCGAACGTAGGCGTGATCACATTAATGTGACTGGACAGTCTACTGTATTCATTAATCAATAAATACAGCAACATCACGAACGAGACTGATCGAAACTGACTATAGGCCGATGAGAATGGAAGCTAAATCCGTAGGACATGTCCGAATGAATAGACACCACGCTTTCATATAAGCGATTCACTTCAAAGGGCAATGAATCCACAACTTTCTGTGTGGATGCACATTTACATTCTCTAGCGGGAATCTAAAATCAGCAAATACGGAGGACACGGACGGGGAATACGGGTAGGTGGCGCTAGGTGGGAAGTAACTCGGCTGGGGAGCGTCTGCGCATTCGCGAAGAATACTGTGCCTGGGTGGCGCAACTACCTAGTAAACACCAGTTCTCAGATTCGAGCCCCAGTCCGGCTCACATTTTCACTCAGTACTACTGATTCCGCAGAAAGTCCCAATGCAGCTGATATCATTATTTCCTTTCCTTCCCTTTCCTTTCTTTTCTTCCCCTTCAATTTATGTAACATATTTATATATTTATGCATTGTAACAAAAAACTGTTCTTCCCACTCACCGTGCAAATGGTCTATTTTCTCACAAACTATAACTTGGCGCGTGGACTCCTCGGTTCCGACGGTAGCTCTCCGCAGCCGTCGGGAGACTTCACGCCGTACTGATTTGGAGGTGTTCATTGTCAGCTGTACAGCATACTATTCGTCGGTATTGGGCACAATGTCGCCGAGCTCTGCTGTCACTGTCGTGTGTAATATTGTCTCATTTTGATAGCGATTGTTTAAAAAATGAGTGATCAGGCGGTTATCTGACATGTCAATACAAACAGTAATCTGAGTTTCGGTAACACAAAGCATTTAACTAATCAATTCCTCTGTCGTGCACATTGTCGTTTCGTGGAAACACGAAAACAGAGGTTTGTGTCGCCTACTGGAGGAGTTTGTACCCCCATACCGCACCTCATAACGCAGCAGATCCTGAGTGCTCTGCCCGCGCACCGCAAATCCCATTCACGATGCGCCAAGTTACAGTTCGCGAATTGTAAGCTAACCGTGTTGGGGGAAGACTTTTGCTTAGCGCGTGCGTTAAACCTGGCGAAATCCAGATGGAGGCGAAAGAGGCGTAGACAGTGTTATCAGATTTACCGCCTAAAAATGCCACCCGCAACACTCGTTGTCAACAAACTGTAATTTTACAAAAACAGGACATTTAAAATCACATTTCAGACAAAGTTCTGGAAGATGTTCTCCGAAAGCCGTAGCGATCTACCTCATATACCGATGAAACTAACCGATTTACCCATTCATTTTAAGCGACTTCAGTTCCCAAAAACGGTTCCCAACAGCAACAATAAACAAAGCACAAGGTCAGCGAGAAGGGGGAAGAGGAGGTGGATAGAGGGGTAGGGAAGAAGTGGACAGAGAGAGGCGGAGAAGGTGGACAAAGAGACAGAAGAGTTGATGGTTAGAGAGAGGGACATTAAGGGCATACGTCCAATTCCAGTACGTATTTATCAATTGCGAAGCATTGCTGGGTCTGCTAGTAAATTAAACACAAAAACCTTCCTTCTGAATCAGTCTATCTATTAGTGAAAACCAATCAAAATTGCTGCTCTAGTAACTGAGACAAGCCTTCACACACATCCAGAAAACACGATGGCTGACTGTAATTTATAATACATACAGATGTATAGAGTGTATAAAATTTTACTGTACAATTTATGATTTGTTGTGTGATCTTAGGCTTTACCGGTGAATCAACTGTTTTTACTGTGTCGGGTGAGTAACCGGTTGGAGTCGTTTTTGTAACACTATATTTGGACAGCGTACCTTGCCATCATCTTCAGGCGATACCTGTAGAATAAGCGTCTTTGCTAAATCCCACCTCCTCTATATTCTTATCGTCCCCCACCCCTTCACCCGCTACCGGCCGTAGGGAGCTGAGAGCGAACTCTGCCGCGTAAGTCGCTCTCGGCCGAAGCTGTGATTTCACGTGGCTGAGTGCTGGGTCACAAACTTCGCTGAGAGTGAACCAAGTGGCTGTCGATTAGACCGCCATTCGTATTTCAATAGCCTTCTTCAGAATACAGTCCCAAAACGAAGAAATCTGTCTTAGCACTTTCGTTTTTCATACCTCGTGGAGTCCCCTGTAACCGTGCAATGTTCTGCAACCGCAGCTTTTATCGGGCGGTTATATTCGGTATGTCTTCTGTGTTTCTCGCATCTTTCTTCGACTGTCCGTACAATTACATCGATATATACCTTACCGGATTTACGTGGAATACGGTACACACCTGCTTTACAGAGTCCCAAGTCAGCTTTTACCGGCGATTTTGTTCGCTACTTTGCCGGCGTTCGGCATATGCGTCACCGTCTCTTCCACCTCTTCGTTTTATGTCTGCTAGGCTTTTACTTTCTGCCTGAATGCACTTGCGATTTGTCTCTCGTCGCCGGCCGTAGTGGCCGAGCGGTTCTAGGCGCTTCAGTCTGGAACCGCGCGACCGCTACGGTCGCAGGTTCGAATCCTGCTTCGGGCATGGATGTGTGTGATGTCCTTAGGTTAGTTAGGTTTAAGTAGTTCTAAGTTCTAGGGGACTGATGACCTCAGAAGTTAAGTCCCATAGTGCTCAGAGCCATTTGAACCATTTGTCTCTCGTCGTATCCGTTATTCGTGAAAACGCGCTCCCGAAGTAGGTTTTATTCGTCCGATATTGCGCGGACCCCGTGTACCTGTCTTCGTAACACACCCTCACGCTCTGAAGGATGACGGCAGCTGGCTACGTGGAGATGCAAATAGGTGTGGGTGGCTCGACCAGGACGTCAAAAAAGCGAAGTTTGCCATTCTCCTCCACCTCCGTGGTGAATTTGATACTGGGGTGTAGAGAATTCACTTTCTGGAGGAACTCCTCGTGTGTTTCACTCCCAAGTGGACCAACCGTTTATGCGTAGCAGTCGCCATTGAAGAGAGAGAATGTCGATCTGAGGACAAATTCAAAGAGGTCAGTCATTGTCGGGTAGAATTTCTCGCCCATTTTCTCGAGGGAATCGGCAACTGTCACTCTGGTGAAGAGGATACCACGTCAAACCTCACCGTAAGGTCCGATCGTGGAGGCGTAGTTCTTGCAGCTGTCACATGAAACGTACAGAGTTCTCGATGTGGTGCTGACATTTACCGACGTAGGAGCTTAATACTGACGTTAGATGCTCGCCCTGCCGGTACGTCGGGGTGCCTATGCCGCATACAATAGGACACGGATGAACGTATCGTTTGTGAACCTTCGGTAAGCCACAGAGCCTCGGTGGTGTAGCAGCTCGTGGTCAAAGCTTCTTAACGATTTCCTTCGTCAGGGACTGGCGAATAAACTCGATAGTCTTCTTCTTCACTCTGTCGGTCGGGTCTCCCTTCAATCTTCTGTATGCTGGATCCTCGAGTAGGTCATACATTTTGCGACTGTACTCTGACAGCGGTAAAAGCACAGTGGCATTTCCTCTGTCTGCAGATAGAATGACTCTTTCAGGGTAGTTCCGTAGTTCTCAAATGGCAGCTCTTTCCGCTTTCGTGATGTTCGTCCGTGGTGAGGCGGCACTAGTGAGCGTGCGGCACCTTTCGCGACGTATTTCTTCCCCATCGTCGCTAGGGAGGGTGGAAATTACTTGCTCTGTACCACAGATGAAATCAGCAACAGGTATAGCAGTCGGTTTTTGTGCGAAGACGAGCCCATTTCCCAGAATGATTTTGCCTCCTCGGCCGAGAACGACTTCCGCGCCAGAGTTGGCGCCCAGTTTCCGGCGGAATCCCTCCCCCCCCCCCCCCGCCCCCCGCCCTCCCCGTCACGGCGTGCGACCGGCAGCGGAGGAAGGGGTGGGGGACGATGGACGATAAGAGTATACAGGAGGCGGGGTGTAGCAAAGATACTCATTCTACAGGTATCGCGTGGAGGTGGCAACAAGGTACTCCTGTCGAAATATCGTGTTATGAAAACGTCTGCACCCAGCTGGACACCCGACAATAATGCAAACAATTTATGATGACCTGATGAGACTAAAAAACGAAAATAATTGCTTTCATTAAGCTGTCCAACGCTATTTATAACATCGCTATCAAAAAAATTACAAAACGTTGTGATTCATCTCCATGCAAAACTCAGATTTCAATTTCAAAAACAACACATTGTAACTATAAGAAAACGTGGTAGTTAGGCGAACGCAAGATAACAAAAGGAATGTAATAACGAAGCAACTTTTACTTATATATAGTTCAAAAACAATTTATTATCAACTAATCAAACTTAAAATGAGAGTTTCAGATAATCTTATTGGCTAACTGTTTCGTGTCTACACTTCATACTAACGAACCAGCCTATAATACATTCTTAAAAATTACTCATGGTAATCGCTTGACCTTGCTGTGGTGACACAAGTCAGTAAGCTGTTTGTGAGACACTATGAAATGACATCTTGCACGTTTCCCACAAAACCTCCATAAGGAATAAAGTTAACTGGAAATGATTTTCACCAGCTTCAAGTGACCAAGAATCCACGTCTGTGAACAAAAAAAAAAAAAAAAAAAAATGGTTCAAATGGCTCTGAGCACTCTGGGACTTAACTTCTGAGGTCATCAGTCCCCTAGAACTTAGAACTAATTGAACCTAACTAACCTAAGAACATCACACACATCCATGCCCGAGGCAAGATTCGAACCTGCGACCGTAGCGGTCGCGCGGTTCCAGACTATAGTGCCTAGAACCGCTCGGCCACAGCGGCCGGCGTCTGTGAACAGGAGGTAAAAACGAAAAAAAACTGGCTTTCCAAAAAATCGAATTCACTGCCAAATTCCGTTATACATTCTTTTCAAAGTCTTGGCGATTTTGCCAAACGAAGTGGCACACGTTTGACCAGGCGACACTGGGAATTCAACGCGAGCGTGCGCGGGGTTTGGGAGATGATTATTGACTAAATTCGTATCAGTTGTCGACTGAAAAATTTAGCCAAATAACTTCATATGATCGTGTTATAAATTAAAGTGCCACGCTGCATTTTTCCGTCCGTTTGTGGAGCAAAATCTTGGGAACTACTGTAGGGGTTTTCATATGGTTTTCACGAAGATATAAACTGATTCTCGAGGAAGGTTTGTGAATATAATGCACTACCGCTACACCAGGAAAGGTGCCCAGACGTAGATAATTAGTGTGAATCCAGGTCGAGTATATAGCACAAAAAATTGCGTCTACGTCTTTTGCAGTTGGCAGAGACCCGTACCAGACTATTAAAACAAACAATTTTTTTTAATTTTAAATATTCTTGCGATGTAAGTCTCTAGACTCCAATCTATATAGCAGTGGCGGCCGCTGAGACATTCCATTGGTAGTGCCCAAAAAAAAAAAAAAAAAAAAAAAAAAAAAAAAAAAAAAAAAAAAAAAAAAACTTAGTTTTGTAGCATCGAATTACGGAATTTTGTCGATAATTCCTGTAGAACATGATAGCAAGTGTTTGTATAAGAGAGAGAGAGAGAGAGAGAGGAGAGCACACATATCAACAGCACAATTCTTCACTCCTCACAGGGTATGTTCGGTCACTTTAACGTGGCAGTCGTAAGCAGGGGGTGTTGGTTAAGATACCGGTGGACATCGATCGTCAACTATCACGTATCGACACCACCAACCTCAGCTAACAATTGCGCTCTAGCCGTTACCAAATGATTTACGTGCTCCGCTTTGCTTTGAGCTGTCTTTGCTGGTTGTTTCCTTTTCTTATTTTGAAATGAATGCAGAGAGCAATCTTGCTCTGTCACAAGGTTCAAATATAGCTCTCACAACACCAGATGGAAACAGTGATCCATATGTACATTAGTACGTCGGTTCTGCCTTCCCAGGAGCACAGAACACGGACGTAGGCTGCCAGCTCTGTGAGAAGGAGGCGTGGCTTGTCCCCCCACTCCGCTCTCCTCCCCTAGACAGCCAAGACTCCCCGCTTGTTTAACGTTCGCGGCCGGAGCTAGGAAAGGGTCCGCTACAACATGAGTGCCAGTACGAGAAATAATAGAGCAAAAATGGTTCAAATGGCTCTGAGCACTATGGGACTTAACATCTCAGCAATCCGAAGAAGACTGGTTTGATACAGCACCCCACGTTAATCTATCGTGTGCAACCATCATCATCATCTCCGAATAACTACTGCAACCCATTACTTACTGTACTCATCTCTTGACCTCCCTCTGTAACTCTTACCCCCCTCCCCCTTTCCCTTCAGTACTAAATTTACGATTACTTGATGTCTCAGAGTGTGTCCTATAAAGCGATCCCTTCTTTTAATAAGTTATGTACAAATTTCTTTTCCTCCCAGTTCTATTCAGTACCTCCTCGTTAGTTACGCGATCTACCATCTAATCATCAGCATTTCAAAATCTTCTTTTCCTTTTTTGTCTGAACTGCTTATTGTCCGCATTTCTCTTCCGTACAAAGCTACTCTGGGACAAATGCCTTCAGAAAGAACTTCCTTACACTTAAATTAATATTCGATATTAACAAATTTCTCTTCTTCATAAACGCATTTCTTGCAATTCCAAGTTTACATTTTATATCCTCTTTATTTCGGTCATCATCAGTTATTCTGCTATGCAAATAGTAAAACTCATCTACTGCTTCTAGTGTCTCATTTTTTTAACACAAAGGTCTTTACAGAAGACTTAAGAATCCAATCCGAATATAAGCGGGAAACAGACTTCATTGCAAAAGCGTTCTGGCACCATCACTCAATTGGTAATGACCTGTAGAAGGATCTGCATTGTTCATTTGAACGGCAAGCTGATACCGTAACGATTAGCTGAATCTCTGTGTCCCTCTTAAGACTATACTTGGTAAGTTCGGTCAATATAAACAGACCTGCAGAAGTTGTTTGCTGAGAGTCTGCTTTAAGATTCCTTGTCATCCAGCAGATCATTACAAAGTACGTCGTCCAGTTCGTTATCACCGTTACCTTTGATTGTTCTTTTTCCCCTGGCAGTACCATTTCTACATAAGTAATACTACAGTGTGTGTGAACTTATGTATGCAGAGTTGATCGTGAAACAGACGACGTGAAGTAATATAAGAACGGCACAATGACGCTATGAGGAAATTATCTGCAGTGGCGACATCATTATCGCACCTTTAAGTGTGTTGCACCTCTAAGTATGCTCCTGCGACAAACCAGATGTTTTGCCATATTATGCACAATACTAGAAGTGCCAGATATGTGAGAACACTCGACACGAAGAAAAGTCTGGAAAGTTAGGGTTTACCATCTCATTGATGACGATGCTGTTAGCGAAGGACCAAAAGCTCTGGCTGGGAAAGGATGGGAAAAGAAACCTGTCGTGTGCGTCTCAGAAGAACCATCCCAGCACTTAAACTGAGAACCACGGAGAGCCATTACGTTGATGGGCGGACGGGGACCTGAACCGCCGTTCTCCCAAATGGAAGGCCATTTTTTAAGTATTGTGCCACTTCACTCGGCCTAGTCTTGACGCGAACATGTGAAACACGATTACTGACTATCACGTCGCTATTAATTGATGAGTTGCATGAGATCTGAACGGAATCCAAATGACTGTTTTGAGAAACATAAATGAGTACAATCGTATCCTCCGCAAAAGGTGGAGAGACGGCAGCAGTCTGACTTTCCACGTCGACTGGAGTTCTCAGATCTGTTCCTGCAGTAAAGTACATAAAACAATTTTTTTTTCATTTTTTAATTATTTCACGCAGACAGGGCGACGTTTACAAGAGAGAGCTGTAGGGTTATTCATGTATCGGATAACGGAAGCCTACACGTTTTCTGTATCCTATCGACACCAATTCTCTTTGAAAGCGTTGGTATTATCGAGTATGTTTTGACTGAAACATGCGTACTTCCCTATGGATTGAATGAAGTCGTCACCAGGCTGTGCTTGAACTTGTCCTTCAAAAGTAGCTGGAAGGAGTGCCGCTGAGAATTTGTCGGCTTGTGTGGCTTGCGTATGACGGTATGCTAAAATCGTTTCCATCCGATGGAAGATAAATTCTGGTTTAACATGTCGTCGACGAGGACATCATTAGAGATGGAGTTGACGTTCGGCGTGGAGAAGGACGGCGAAGTAAAACTTACTACAACGATTTTTCGTGTGGTGGATATTCTTCGGCAGTCTAAAGAATACATTCTTCCTGGTCGGAGTTAAGTGTAACAAAAGTAACATTTTACTACCTAATTATCTGACAGCCCCGGCTACGCTAAAGTGTCTACAGGTACTAAGTGTCTACAGTGCCGGTCGGACATTTTCTCCGCTGGAGGTCTGCGTGTAGTGTTATCACTATCTTCATATCGTTATAACTGACACGAAAATCTCCTACTTGGCGTCATTTGACAAGTCTGAGTGTATGTAACTTCGTGCCAGAGTGCGGCTTTACGCTAATGAATGTTCTGAATTGTCGAAGCACACTGTCGTATCGTCTCTCCTGTGCTGAGTTGGCTGTATGGCCACGTACGGAAAGCTAAGAAATTAAGAAAAATGTTCGTACGGCCAGACGACTTGTCTGGCGTAGCTGTAATGCATACACCTTAAAAAAAAATAGACGTATGTATACAGGGTGGTCCATTAATCGTGACCGAGCCAAATATCTCACGAAACAAGCCTCAAACGAAAAAACTACAAAGAACGAAACTTGTCTAGCTTGAAGGGGAAACCAGATGGCGCTATGGTTGGCCCGCTAGATGGCGCTGCCATAGGTCAAACGGATATCAACTGCATTTTTTTAAAGTAGGAACCCCCATTTTTATTACATATTCGTGTAGTACGTAAAGAAATATGAATGTTTTAGTTGGACCACTTTTTTCGCTTTGTGATAGATGGCGCTGTAATAGTCACAAACGTTTAAGTACGTGGTATCACGTAACATTCCGCCAGTGCTGGCGGTATTTTCTTCATGATACATTACCCGTGTTAAACTGGACCATTTACCAACTGCGGAAAAGGTCGATATCGTGTTGATGTATGGCTATTGTGATCAAAATGCCCAACGGGAATGTGCTATGTATGCTGCTCGGTATCCTGGACGACATCATCCAAGTGTCCGGACCGTTCGCCGTTCTTTGTAGGTTTTTCGTTTGATGCTTATTTCGTGAGATATTTGGCCCGGTCACTATCAATGGACCACCCTATATATATATTTTCCACATTTCCTCCTAACCACAGAAGTGATTTCAACCGAACTTGGTATACGTATCACTTACTGCCTGGAAATAATCGCTTTAGGGGCAACAACGATCTACCTATCAAGGGGGTGGGGTTGTTGGTCAAAAAGCAATGTAGCTAACGACGCGCAAATAGCCATACTTTAGTCATCCTGTATTTGAGAATGAGACTGAGTGGCTTCAGCCAACCCTTGTATTGTATATTGTATTGTATGTTAACCGGGGGCCTAGAAACGACGGAGAGGCTCCGTCCCCGCAGCAGCCGCAGTGGTCCACAACCCCACGACGACTACCGAAGTCCAGTTCACCCCCCCGCCGCTCCACACCGAACCAATCTTTCAGGGTTATTGTGCGGTTCGGCCCCCGGTGGGGGTTTTCTGTCAGCATCAACAGAAGGAGAGAACTGAGTGTCTTCGAACTGGATACGACTCACATGTCCCCTAGTTCGGACGTTCCGTCAGAAAATTTCACTGGAGTAACATCTGCTCATTTCGAATATACGCGTTGTCAGTTTAAAATGTAACTGTCGGGCAAGCATTAAATGTTCAAATGTGTATGAAATCGTATGGGACTTAACTGCTAAGGTCATCAGTCCCTAAGCTTACACACTTCTTGACCTAAATTATCCTAAGGACAGACACACACACCCATGCCCGAGGGAGGACTCGAACCTCCACCGGGACGAGCCGCACAGTCCATGACTGCAGTGGCTAATCCCGCGCGGCTCGGGCAAGCATCAAAATCATTCTTCTCTCCAATACATCTGAGGAATTATCTGACAGGAATCACTGAATTCTAAAATATTCTGAGTGAGCTAATAGTCACACAACCGATTCGGCCGTTGTAGAGGTCTTCCGTTGCAACACACGTACACAAAATGGCGACAGGAAAATAGGTAGGGCAGCGGTTTGCAATGTCGTATAGCTACCCAGAGCATACCAATCACAAGAAAGAATGCGCGCCGTAGCTTAAAATAGAGCAAACAGTCCCGTCTCTGGTTTGTGTGAATTGTTGTGTGACGGTACATGGTACGGCACTCAGGTGACACTGTGTAGACCTGGCAGATAAACATCGACCAGTACCTATCTGAATGTGTCGGAGCTACAGTGAAAATCTGGGGAGGTGGTCTAACGCTCTTCACTTCATGGAACATAATTGGTACGAACTAAATCACTGATTGTGTACCACATACCCCGTAATCCCGATAACAACTCTGCAACATGCTTCTGGAAGAAAGGAAAGTCCGCCTCGGTAGCTGAGGCGTCAGCGCGCTGGATTGCTAATAGAAGTGGCACGGGTTCTATTCCTGACCAGGTCGGAGATTTTCTCCGCTCGGGGACTGTTGTGTTGTCCTTACATTAGTATTGTCATAAGTGAAGTTTTAGTATTGAGATGGCTTTATTGGTACGACACCGAAGCCAACAAAAGAAAGGAAACAAATTAAGGTTGTAGTGCGTAAGAGCTTGGTGGAAAAGCCGAAATATGACATCTGTATTTGTAACGAACAGTAACAGGTATTTAAAGACTTTTGGGCACATTAGAGCATGCGTGTGTGTGTTTGTGTGTGTGCGTGTGTAATATATTAATCAGCAACAACATGTCTCTGTGGTGTTTTGTATGTCTGTAATCCTGAAGTCCTCTATCGCAAATAAGTCAGTGGGCACTGATTCTCTTTCACGTTTTGTTGAAAAATAAATTGTCGTGGAGAACGATTGTGCACACGTTGTATCTCAGTGTATTTCTCTTCTATTGACCAGATTGACGGTTCAATTCTAAAATTAATTAGGTACATCTGGAAACACATACAAATACGAGCGAGTACAGAGTTGTGGGATATAACATTGAGAGAGGATATACTTTCAGTTTCGTAACAAGGGAAGGGGAGGGCTTCGCTATATTGGTAGAGCTTGAAGGAACTGGATCAGGTCTACGAGGAAGCTGGCCTAGAAAACGCTCGTGTGATGTATAGTGGAATATTTATCAAGCATAATGCTTACAAGGGAACTTCCCCATCGCAACCCCATCAGATTTAGTGGTAAGATGACCCAGTGGATAGCCCGTCAAAAACTGAACACCGATCGAGCATGAAAACAGGAAGAAAGTGCACTGAACAATGAAAAAAATCAAAATAGGAACAATGAACGGTCCAAGCTCAACAAGTGCAACATTGAGTAGAGCGGTCACGGCATTGAACTGCGAAGCGGGCGATCCGGGTTCTAAGCCCGCTCGTACCATTTACTTTACTTTATTTTATTTTTCACAACTTTATGAACTGTCCGCCCGGTCACTGAAATGTTTGTTCTCTTTCTGTAATCTTCGCAGTTGTCATACGATACATTGGTTATAGAATATGTCACATGGTAAGAATAGATTGCCATCGCAAGTAAAAGTGATGAATAGTGACAAGCAAGCCAGATACCACATAGGCATCTCAAAGAAAAGAAACCAGCAAGTAAATGGATCAGAACTACGTTACAACAAAGGAATTTAAGAGTCAAAACTTCCAGAACGGAACGCAATGTTAAAAACATATGTTTTGACAAAGCACAGAAACTGTGTGCTCGTGAATCTATTGCGTTCATTTGTTGCAACTTATGTGACAAACTATTATGTTTTCATCATTATCTTGGGAGTGATCACACTCACGTTCACACGAACGCTTAATCAGGCAAGGAGGCGTATCTCACTCACTCATCAGGCGTATAAATTAGGTCCTATCACCTGACACACATACTGTCATTAATGCCGTGTATGACGCACCAGACGTGTTTTCCGGTGGAAGGTTCGTTTGACTTGTCGCCTTCTCATCAAACGTTTACGGTTCCCATTTGAAAGCCACTTACTTTCGGCTGCAAATAGAGTAGATGTGCAGAATCAACTTTAATTATAGGGCCCTTCCTTACACGGACGTTACACCACGACACAGGCACAAATTTGCCTACAGCAAACAGCGAGAAAAAAAATTAAAAAAAAAAAAGGCACGAGGCAGCTCTCAACACGGCTCCCCTGCTTTGCAGTCAAATACCGTGACCACTTAACCGCGACGCCGTCCCTTCTTTCCTTTGTTTAATATTGCTGTTGTTAAGCTTGTACCGTTCACGGTTTCTGTTTTTCTCCACAGTACCGTACACCTCCTTCCTGTTTTCATGCTTGATCCGTATTCAGTTTATGACGGGCTATCCACCGCTTCCTCTTACCACTAAATCCCCGCCAGCATACTTACATATGGCTGGCGTGGGTCTCGCGGCAGAGTTGTGCGGAAAGCTACCACGGACGGCACGCGCACAGCGTTTTATGAGCAGACCAGCTTCTTTGCCGGCGGGTCAGTCAGCTCTTATGCTGAGATCGACCAGTACGGACCTGGCTTCCGCGTCGTCCCTTGCTCCTGCTAGTTGTTTCGATCATTCACGTTTTGTGCTCTCTCTTCATGCCGGTCTCTACGCGTTGTTCGGACTCTCTTCTGCCCGTTGCTTGACCCTAGCGTCGAGTTTTTCCCTTTTTTGGAATTCAGCTCCCCGTTTTCCCGATCGAGCACCCACCGCCGGCTAGAATAGCGAGTATTTGCCGACAAGACGGTTTAGCGGCATCATAACATCTATACACGTACAAAGATATGAAATCTATATCACACTGGCTGAAGGACTACTGGGCATGTACTAGTGAAATAGACTTCCTGTGTTTGTTTCAGAAACCTCAGCCACTTACAGTTAGCGCTAGGGAGGGTGCGCCGGTGAGCCTGTAACAAGTAAATTAGAAAATCTAAAAAACTATTTGTCATTGCTAAATACAGAATTATTCATCGACGTATTCTGATAAACAAACCACAGAGACGTGATAACATAAATCACAACACAAACTGAGTCAAATCAATCGTCGTCATTAAAACACCCTCACACTCATAACACAGTGATTTGCTCGACAGAGACATTACTCTTGTTCAGAAGGTGACAATACTACAAAAAGGTTTGACTGTCTGTTAGCAGTGGTTTGTGTGCGTTGATGTATTTCAAAAGTGATGAATGGCAACATACACATACATATAACGGGCTGAAGCCTGAAGAAAGTGTACGACATGCAGGAACTCAATCGAAAACTGTAGATTTATTACGAAAACTTCGTTCAAGGCAAATCTGGCAAATTGAATCAAAACAAGGAGAGGTTCTACAAGAAGAATTTTAGTGATTAACACACTAGATTCGTATTTAAAGTCGATCATTTATAATAACTAGGGAAGTTAGGAAAAGCCTTCTAGACTTTTAACCCATAAATGAAAGGACGTGCAGACTCAGACTAAAAGGTAAATTTAGGAATATAGCAATAGTTAATGCACATGCACCAACAGAGGAAAAAGAGGATATAATTAAAGAACAGTTCTACGAAGACTTGGAAAAAGTATACTGTGCAGTACCTAAATATGACCTGATGCTAGTAATAGGAGATTTTAATGCAAAAATAGGGAGGAATGAACATCTGTATGGAGTTTCTGGAAAATATTCACTACATGAAGAAAACAATGAGAATGGAGACTTACTATGCCAATTCGCAGCAAGGAATAATATGATTATTAAAAGTACCTGCTTTCCACATAAAAGGATCCATCTGGGTACTTGGAAGTCTGCAGCCAATGGAGTAGTCAATCAGATTGACCATATTTTAGTGATTGCACGCCACTCCACGTCAGTTACGGATGTACGGAGCTGCAGAGGACCAAACTGTGATTCAGACCACTTTTTGATAAAATCAGTCTTGAGAGAGAAACTGTCACTAACAAATGGCAACAGAATGGGAAAGACGATGAAATGGAATACAGACAAACTGAACATCCCTGATGAAGTAAAAAAATACCAAGTAACACTAAGCAGAAAGTTGAGCAATGAAGAGACCACAGTAGGAGTAGATGAAAGGTGGAACAGGTTTGAAAAAGCCATTAAGGATGCTGCAGGGGAAATAATAGGCATAAAAAGGAACAGAAGAACCCAGGAGTGGTTTGATGAAGATTGCAGGTCAGCAATAGAGGAAAAGAACAGGGCAAGAACAAAAATGCTACAGAGAGAAACCAGAAATAATGTGGAACAATATAGAGAATTAAGGAGAAGAGCTAACAGACTGTGCAAGAGAAAGAAAAGAGAGTGGAATAAGAAGAAATTTCAAGAACTAGAAGAACTAAAGGAACAGAGTGAAATAAGAAAGTTCTATCATGCCATAGGCAAAATGAAGAATAGATTCCAACCAAAAACAATGGCCTGTTCCAGTAAAGATGGGAAAATGATAAGGGAGGAAGAACAGATAGTGGAAAGATGGGCAGAGTATTTCAAAGATACACTAAGCACCAGCCTATAAGATGAAGAGACAGCTGCACAGGAGGGAAGAGTGGAGCTGGAAGTAGACAATGAAACCAATGAGGCAAGAAAGCCAACACTACAAGAGGTCTCCCAGGCTGTGCACAAGTCAAAAAACAATCGAGCCCGTGGGGAAGACAGCATACTTGCTGAATTAATAAAAACTGGTGGTGAGGCTGTAATAAAGGAACTGCACACAATAATATCAGATATATGGGAAACAGAAACTATGCCAGATAATTAGAAAATTGGAATAATAGTCCCCATTTATAAGAAAGAGGACAGAACAGCATGTGAAAACTATAGAGGTGTAACACTCCTAAGTACAGCTTATAAGATCTTCGCAAGTATATTAAACGAAAGGATACGGACGTGTGCAGAAGGCATACTAGGGGAATATCAGTGTGGCTTTCGACCGGGCAGAGTAACAACTGATCAAATATTTGTGATAAGGCAAATGATGGAAAAGTTCTATGAATATGATATAGATCTGCATTTCTTATTCATCGATTTCGAAGAAGCCTTTGACAGCATAAATCGGCAAGAACTATACAGAGTACTGAAAGAAGTTGGTATATGTGATAAATTAATAAGACTAATCAGAATGACAATGACAGAGACAAGAGCAAAAGTAAAGGTCCTTAGCAGAACAAATGAAAGCTTTGACTTTAATAAAGGCGTGAAGCAAGGGGATAGTCTCTCCACTGTCCTATTCAACATAGCCCTGCATAGTGCAGTAAATAAAATCAACAAAAGAGGCACCATATTTATGAAAACTAGCCAGATATGTGCATACGCTGATGACATTGCTATAGTAGGAAGAAATACCAATGCACTCCTAGAAACATACCGGGCAATGGAAACAGAAGCCTTAAAAATTGGCCTCATAGTAAATGAAAAGAAAACAAAATATATGGTAATGTCACAATCTGAGGCCAGAAGAACCCCTAAAAACCTAAACATCAATGGGAAATGCTTCAATGGAGTGTCCTCTTTTAACTACTTGGGAGCCCTAATAACAAATGATAACAGTATTGGAAAGGCTATAAGGGAAAGAATACAAGCAGGAAACAGAGCTTACTTTGCAAATATGCAGCTTTTCAAAAGTAGCCTTGTTACAAGAAAAACTAAATTGCTAATATATAATTCCCTAGTCCGCCCAGTTATCACATACGGCTCAGAGGTATGGACGTTGACAGAACACGATAAAAATGCTCTAAGAAGCATTGGGCGGAAAATACTACGCAAAATCTATGGGCCAATAAGGGAGGAAGAAGGCTGGAGAATACGCTACAATGCCAAATTACAAGAGTTAATACAAGGCAGGGACATAGTAAAATTTGTGAAATCACAGCGAATACGATGGCTAGGACACTTGGAGAGAATGGCAGAGGATAGAAGTCCAAAGAAAATGATGAAAGGTATGATCCATTCAGTTAGGCGAAAAGGGAGACATAGAAGAAGATGGATCGATGAGGTAATAATGGATATCAGAAATATTGGAGTCCGGGGGTGGAAAAGAGCAGCAAATAACCGAGAAGTGTGGAGGAAGATTGTTGAAGAAGCCAAGGCTCACCAAGGGCTGTAGAGCTACTGAAGAAGAAGAGAAGAAGAATTTTGATTCACATTATCGATAGTTTCCTTAAATTATGCGGGGTGACAATTATTAAACTATATGAAAAAAAACTTAAATTAGTTACAAAATAAGGCGTGTACACACTTCATTCAACATATAAACGTCACTACAGTTATTCGGCTTTAGGTTATGACGTGCTCGATATGCCTGCCATCATTGGCGACTATGTGCCGCAGACGAATAGCGAAATTCTGCATGACCCGCTGAAGTGTCGGAACATCGATGCTGTCGATGACCTCTAGAATGGCTGTTTTCAGCTCGGCAATGGTTTTGGGGTTACTGCTGCACAACCTGTCTTTAACATATCCCCACAGAAAGGAGTCGCATGTGTTCAGATCCGGAGAATATGGCGGCCAATCGAAGCCAATGCCAGTGGCCTCATTGTACCCCAGAGTCAGAATTCGGTCCCAAAAGTGCTCCTGCAGGACATCAAACACTCTCCTGCTTCGACGGGGTCGAGCTCCGTCTTCCATGAACCACATTTTCTCGAAATCAGGGTCACTTTGGATAATGGGGACGAATTCATCTTCCAAAACCTATGTCACCGCGCCATCAAGGAATATCGCACCGATTATTCCATGACTGGACATTGCACACCACACAGCTACTCGTTGAGGGTGAAGAGACTTCTCGATCGCGAAATACGGATTCTCAGTCCCCCAAATGCGCCAATTTTGCTTATTGAGGAACCCATCCAAATGAAATTGGGATTCGCCGCTAAACCAAACCATATAATTCCCTTCATGCCCTGCGGCCAACCGTGCAGTTTGAACGTGCTAACGCAAGCCGTTCAGAGCTTATGACGATTTTATTTCATACAGTTCAATAATTGTCACCTTGTATGAAATGAATGCAGGGGTGGTTACTTCAGCAAATCCATCGTCTATTTATTCCTCGATCCTTACTCACCTACCATGAGGCTCCATCTTTAATAACTTTGACATAGGCAGAACGTGAAAGAGTAACCTTCCTTCTTCCACATCATAATTAGAAACGTTGCAGTTAATGTGCGATAATGGGAAAAGTGGCTAGTTAACGAGTTGTCATAAACTCACACGTGTTAGTCATTAAAAATAAATGAAAAGTAATAAGTAAGAAAATGAAGATGAAAGAGGACTGATGAAAATGAAAAGTTGCCAGAGTTAATCGCTCAAAGAACTGAATTAATGCTGAGTATATAAGAATCTTAAATAAAAGCGACTACTGAGATACAATTGATCAACTTATAAAGGGTCAAGTTAATATAATTCTCGTTAGAGTTTCGCATTCACTATTGAAAAACTGTATCTCTACAACTAACAAAATCTTTTACTGTCCTACGAGATAGTTATTACATCGTTGATAATTGCCTCTGATGACGTTTAGAATATAATGTAGAGTCTTGGTTCACTTTGTTGTTAGGAAATGTACGGCTATACTTTCCTCGCATCACCAGACAATATATGGCCATTAAAACCTGTTTGAAAGCCAAAACTTGAATAACCTAACTGGAATCGAACGCAGTATTCATTTTGTAGAGAATTTGTTCTTGAGAGAAGCAGTTGTTACAGTATAGTTGTACTGTTGTTTGAGGCTGTAACTGCTGGTATACGCCGACAAGCGTTAGTCGTTTTACATTTAATGGATATCCACAATGTGTTGCGTTTCCCAGAAACAAGAGTGCCGCAAGTTCATAGTGATTACCGTTTCAGATAAAAAGCTATTGCCATAAAAATTAATGTCACTGGCATTCTTTACGGAGCTGAATAGGTATTCCGCTGGCTTCCACACTCATACTACCTTTCTATCACTTGACTAATTCCTGCACTCAGTGCTGCCTGTCGGAAAAGTAATTTTACTGTATTTCAGGCTTCCTACATGAGATTGTAAACAAGGAATTCCGTATGTCAACTTTTAATCTCCGCTATCAATGTTGACTGCAACGGGAACGTAACGTTGATTTGGAGATCATTATAGACAGAATACAAGCCCGGACAGCACGAGGCTGTGAAAGGAAATCTGTCGCGCCTTAGTTTAAGAAATTATTCCGATCACCGCTTAGGGAAATTAAGAGAAACCAAAATCTGGTTGGACGGATGGAGATTTGAACCCTATCCCTCGCGAATATATGCCTAGTATTTTAATAATTGCACCACCTTGATCGGTGTTGCAGAAGGAATGGTGAGGAACAGGAACAGAATGGTTCAAATGGCTCTAAGCACTATGGGACTTCACATCGAAGGTCATCAGTCCCCTAGACTTTGAACTACTTACACCTAACTAACCGAAGGACATCACACACAACCATACCCGACGCAGGATTCGAACCTGCCACCATAGCAGCCGCGTGGTTCCGGACTGAAGCGCCTAGAACCGCTCGACCACAGTGGCCGGCAGGAATAGAATATTAATGCAATAACATAATCGTTATTGAGGATTAAAGTCTATTTTTAGGACATGTGAGAAACGGACAGACTCCCCACGCACTGGCAGTGGTATTAATGGGTCTGTTTGTCTACCGGGCGAGATGGCACTGCGGCTGAGACATTTGATTTACATCTTGGAGGAGTTGGTCCAAATTCCCGTTCGGCAAACCATATTTAGATTTCTCTAAGTCACGTCAGGCGATTGCTGGGATAGTTCTTCCTAAAAAGGTCACGCCTGTTTTCATGTCTCATCCTTGTCACTTCATACCATGTACTCCGTCTCTAATTACCTCATGTTAGCGGGATGTTACGCAGAAATTTTTCTTCTTCTATTTAGTTTAATGGACAATACGATGTTGACGCTAGGTAGTCCACTGAGGTCGTATGACAGTAACCGCTGCAGTTCGAAAGAGGGACTATTTAAGATAATTGACGACGTAAAGTGCGACATAGACAATCACTATCTACTACATTGACAACTGTCTTCAGCGAAGCATTTGGAGTTTTCAGCTTTTACCGCATACTTCAAAAATTGAGGCAAATAAACTTTTCACATAACTCACTGAATGGGAAGCAAAACCGTGTTACATTTGGCACTGGAATTTCGTCGAGGCGGGTACGAGGCTGTGCCACAAGACTGACTGAGGTCTATCACTGTGTGACGTATATTCATGATATCTCGTCCGTCATGTATCCCGTGAACACACTATTTACGCCAGTGGTCTTCAGCTTTCTATTTGCAGCTTATTTATGCATATTCTTTTCTTTTGAGAGCCACTCATCCTTTTTGCTGTTTTCGTCATTTGTGTGTTAATACCAATGACAAAGGTAATAATACTTGATTGTGTTTAGTGGTTGAGCCCAGTCACCGTTTACTTCCCAGCAAGGTACTTCAACTGCGCGTCTTTCACGTGTGTACAGGCAAGCCGTCGAACACGGCCAAAGGCTTCCTACGTCGTAATGTGTGTTATCACACTAAGCCTTTGACGCAAGCGCCAAGATCGTAGCAACAAGACTGTAAACATGGTCTTAACACGTGTGCAGAATGAGTACAGCGAACCAATAAACACTGCCAAAAATATCGTGCCGGGAAGTAACTGATCACCAGTTGCTATCCTGTACGCACAGAAAACTTCAATAATAATAATAATAGTCTTTCATACGATTTAAATGCTATCGTATCTGCCAAATCTTAGTCACATTAGCGTTTTTTGATACCATGAGCACTATTAGTATAATAATTATGTGATATATAGGATAAAGCAGTGAAGGGTACTTAATGTTCAGTTAGTCATATATTGCAGAAATATTCACTTTTTGCAATACTTTATCGATGATTTTTGCCGGCCGAAGTGGCCGTGCGGTTAAAGGCGCTGCAGTCTGGAACCGCAAGACCGCTACGGTCGCAGGTTCGAATCCTGCCTCGGGCATGGATGTTTGTGATGTCCTTAGGTTAGTTAGGTTTAACTAGTTCTAAGTTCTAGGGGACTAATAACCTCAGCAGTTGAGTCCCATAGTGCTCAGAGCCATTATCGATGATTTTAAAACTCTCCTTTCTTCGTTTTGTGAAGTCGTGGTTTCTGGGAAGCATCTTCGCACCAGCAGTCCACCTCTTCCCTCCTCCCGCTCTCTCTCTCTCTCTCTCTCTGTCTCTCTCTCTCTTTGTGTGTACGCCGCTCGTGGCGTGGCACTACCTCGTTATTTTGTGACGCCACTTTTAAGAAGAGACGAGATTTTCCTCAGACCCCACTTTATTCCCAACTTTCTCGTTAAAAGTTCTCAGCCAGACCTGGGGAGAGTTCAGCTGTCAGAGTTCCGCCAGTAAACAAGCTGTACCAGACGTCTACATCTACATCAATACTCTACAAGCCACCCGAATGTGTGGGGTGGAGCGTACTTTTGGCACCACTAACTGATCCCTCATTCCCTGTTCCACTCGCGAATGGCACGTGGGAAGAACGATTGTCGATAAGGCTCCCTATTAACTCTAACTTCTCGATTTTTTTTCACCGTGGCCATTTCGCGAGATGTATGTGGGAGGAAGTAATACGTTGCCCAACTCTTTCTGGGATGTACTCTCTCGAAATTTAAGTAGTAAACCTCTCCGTGCACAACGCCTCTCTTGTAGCGTCTGCCAATGGAGTTTGTTGACCATCTCTGTAACGCTCTCGTGCCGGTTAAACGAACCCGTCACGAAACGCGTCGTTCTACTTTGTATCTTCTATATCTCTTGTATCAGTCCTACCTGGTAAATGTCCCAGACTGATGAACAATATTAAAAAATCGATAGAACAAGCACCTTTCAAGCCGCTTTTTTCGTGAATGAGTTACATTTCCTTAAGATTATTCCTATGAATCTCAATATGGCGTCTGCATTTCCTACTATTTGTTTTATGTGGTCATTCCACTTACGTTCGTTTGGGATAGTTACTTTTAGATATTTTCTAGCAACTTGTCGTCAGTAGTGTAGTTGTACAGTAGTGGATTCCTTTTCCTGCGCGTGCAAAGTGTGTTACATATATTTACCTTTAGGGTCAACTGGCAGACTGCACAATTCATCAATTTTCTGTAGGTCATTTTGCAAATCGATACTGTATGACCATGCTACTTTCTTATAGACAAAGTCTTAAAGAGCATCCGACGCTGTCTACTAGACCATTTATATACATTGTAAACAGTAACGCTCCAATCACACTTCCTTAGGATACTCGGGAAGTTATCCTTACATCAGTCGATATTGTTCTGTTAAGAGCGACGTGTTGAATTCTTTCTTCAGGGATGTACTGAATCCAGTTGCAAACATGGTCCGATACTCAGTAAGTTCGTATTTTTTTTCAGTAGACGGCATGCCGAGTTCAATGTTTGTTTCACGGAACTTTTAGAGATTCACAACATAAATTTACTTTGTCTTTCTAAACCTAAGGAAAAACTGATATTTTTTCTTGGTTTTAAGAACAAATTTCAATTATTATTTTTGTATTGGAACCCATAAATGAAAAACCAAACATCTCTCCACTAGCTAGATAAATGGAGAAGGAATAATTTCCTAAAAGTCATCCTTTTCCCCAACAGAAAAAGAGAAAGTTACATTGATTTCTAGAAGTAATGCGTTCTTCATATGCTTTCTGACACTGTTCGCACCTCACTATGTATTTTCCTTCAATTTTGGAAGTATGGAATATGTTCTAAACAAGCCTCTGGTTTGTAATAAGTGAATGCTATGTTTGCATTGTGTGCATGATTACACTTAGCGCACATAACGCAATTTGAACCTGACCTGTTAGGAAACTTGCTGTTACTCACCAAGATTTTAGATTTCCGAAGAACAGCTCCTGTCAGTGTTCCTAAAATATTCCAATGAGGTAGGAAGGGGGCCTCTATCTTAGAACAGACAACAGCTATTCCCTGTGATTGTATTTTTTGGAATCACAATTGCACATGTTGGGTCATTACGATGCACAAGAGCAATCTCAGGTATCGCCTGTTCAGACAAGAGGATCCTAGTATTAAATTTCTCAAATGACATAAAATATAAAAGATCAATAATGTCACAAAGTTTAGGATGGTTAATTATTTTAACTGAGAGAAAGAGTCTCTGGTGGAAGACTATCCTAATGTCGAGCTGAAAATGTGACGGGCTCTAACAAATTTTATTCTGTCCCCACAAATGTTAACCAAACACGGCCATCAAGTACACGAAGAAAATTTCGAGGAATACTACAAGGAGGACAGGTCTTCCTACTTCGTATCACTGAAGTAAAACCTAGCTTGTGGCACGACATTTACATTTATTGGCGTGCTGCATTCTTTACCTTGTGTTGCCCAGCGTCGTCGGCTTGTCTGCTACCGTGTGTCGTCGGATCTGTAAACCGATCAAAATCCTTTAATGAACCTGTCTGACTCTATATCAGCAAACTTGCCATAAGTTTTCGTAAAGCGGAAAACGTTAACCTCATCCTAGTCTGCTTTTAATGGCTAAGCACATGCGCAAGGCTAGCGCGCCGTGTGTTACTCTGCCCTCACTGTTCCCACAAGAATTTGACTACATGGGCTCTCTTCCTTCTCCGCACAGGAGATTTACGAAAAGAATCCCTCCAGCTCTTGACGGAATTTTGGAGCCGAGTGAACAAAGTGTCCACACCAATATATCTCCTTTCCCTGTCGTCACGTCAGAGAGGGATGCACTCCGACCACACTCGACGACGTCTCAATGGAAAGTGCCTGCCGCGCTGGGCAGTTGCGCGTCTCCTCAGCCTAGCTTCCCTTCCCTTCCCTTCCCTCTACAGTGGGGTTGGACACTGGATGGAACAGTCAATGGCAGTTGCTCTTTCATTTCTATTAGCCATGGTTTCCCAATCAGAAAATGGCTTAATAAGTACAGTGTCGTGTAACTGGCCGGCTTTCAAGTGAACAGCCAGATCTGTTACCACCTTATTAACACTCCATCATCCACAAGTTACGTTCTCACGCGCCGCTCACATGATGTACTTTTCTTCCCCTAGTTCTCTGCAGTGTGCGTCACCGACGCTTGATCTTGACTAGGCCGCGGTTCTGCAGCCCATTGTGCGTGGCTAACTAAAACTGGCTTCCCCTCCAGTGATGCTTCCGCCCCGTTTCTAAGCAACTTAAAAATGCAAATTGATGTAAGGGAGTTATTCTCGTCACTCTCGATGATAAGTGTATTAAATCTCAAACAAGTGAAATATACACACAAAGAACCGCCCCATGTTGCAAAACCAGTGTCTTGCACCACTACAAACAACACAGAAAAGTGAGGAACCCGACGTGTAAGGTGTCCAAAATCCCGGAGCCTTACACTGTATTACCGTAACGTTAATGTCACATTGAAATGCATGAGCGCTAACTGTTCCACGGAACAAACATAGTCGACAGTGGAACATCATACCTTGGAATCTGTAGATGCTACTCTTTCGTCATTCTAGGTACAGTTAGTGGAAATAGCGAACAATAGTTTCAACACAGGCAGGTCTGCCGTAACACGTCAATTACTCAGAGAAATTTTCAGGATACTTACAAGTAGAAATCAAATCCGGTTAGACTAGACAAATACACTACTGGCCATTAAAATTGCTACACCAAGAAGAAATGCAGATGATAAACGGGTATTCATTGGACAAATATATCATACTATAACTGACATGTGATTCCATTTTCACGCAATTTGGGTGCATAAAATGGCTCTGAGCACTATGAGACTCAACATCTGAGGTCATCAGTCCCCTAGAACTTAGAACTACTTAAACCTAACTAACCTAAGGACATCATACACATCCATGCCCGAGGCAGGATTCGAACCTGCGACCGTAGCAGTCACGCGGTTCCGGACTGAAGTACCTAGAACCGCACGGCCACCGCGGCCGGCTTGGGTGCATAGATCCTGAGAAATCAGTACCCAGAAAAACCACCTCTGGCCGTAATAACGGCATTGATACGCCTGGGCATTGAGTCAAACAGAGCTTGTATGGTGTGTACAGGTACAGCTGCCCATGCAGCTTCAACACGTAACCACAGTTCATCAAGAGTAGTGACTGGGGCATTGTGACGAGCCAGTTGCTCGGCCACCATTGACCAGACGTTTTCAGTTGGTGAGAGATCTGGAGAATGTGCTGGCCAGGCCAGCAGTCGAACATTTTCTGTATCCAGAAAGGCCCACACAGGACCTGCAACATGCGGTCGTGCATTATCCTGCTGAAATGTAGGGTCTCGCAGGGATCGAATGAAGGGTAGAGCCACGGGTCGTAACACATCTGAAATGTAACGTCCACTGTTCAAAGTGCCGTCAATGCGAACGTGACCGAGACGTGTAACGAATGGCACCCCATACCATTACGCCGGGTGATACGTCAGTATGGCGATGACGAATACACGCTTCCAATGTGCGTTCACTGCGATGTCGCCAAACAGGGATGCGACCATCATGATGCTGTAAACAGAACCTGGATTCATCCGAAAAAATGACGTTTTGCCATTCGTGCACCCAGGTTCGTCGTTGAGTACACCATCGCAGGCGCTCCTATCTGTGATGCAGCGTCAAGGGTAACTGCAGCCATGGTCTCCGAGCTGTTAGTCCATGCTGCTGCAAACGTCGTCGAACTGTTCGTGCAGATGGTTGTTGTCTTGCAGACGTCCCCATCTGTCGACTCAGGGATCGAGACGTGGCTGCACGATTCGTTACAGCCATGCAGATAGCCGGCCGCGGTGGTCTCGCGGTTCTAGGCGCGCAGTCCGGAACCGCGCGACTGCTACGGTGGCAGGTTCGAATCCTGCCTCGGGCATGGATGTGTGTGATGTCCTTAGGTTAGTTAGGTTTAACTAGTTCTAAGTTCTAGGGGACTGATGACCACAGATGTTAAGTCCCATAGTGCTCAGAGCCATTTGAACCATCATTATGGAATAGCTCTGCACATGAGTCTCTCAAAGAAGGCGTTTCACTATTACCACAGATCTGACCCGAAGAGGCAACCATTTACTATGAACACCCAATTGTGTCGCTCAACTAAACTATATACACCGAATTAGAAGTCACACCACAACGTTAGTAGACGGTCAAAGCCATTTTTCGCTCTTTCTAATAGTGAGAGTTGCCTACAACAGGGGCAGGTATGCGCTGAGGGGCCAACCTATTGTTCTTCTTTGATTGACAGGTCATTAACCTATTGTTCTCCTTTGATTTACAGGTCCTTAACCTATCGTTCTCCTTTGAGTGACAGTCCTTAACCTATAGTTCCCCCCACCTCCACCCCCAGGAAACCTCCAATCCACCCCCTCCCCCTTGCTGCTACAGGTACACTTTTGATAACAATTTGATTGACTAATTAATTAACTCAATCAATTAATTAAATTTACCCTCTGGGAAAACCCCCAGCCCCCCTCTCCCCAACCCCACTCGGAAACCGGTGGGAAAAAGACTCAGTTGATCGGTCATTTGGAGGGAATTCGATGCAGTGAATAGAATATTATTTAAACAATTAATACAATATATAGAATATTGTTTAATTATTTATGTCAATGTATGGAATATAGTTTATTTACTTAGTTAAACAATTTGTCCAGAAATCGATTGCAGTGTATTGAATATTTTTTATTTAAACAATTTATGGGATTCATGACAGTGTATGGAATAGATGGAAACTGGTGGCTCTTTGGTGGAGAGAAAGGATCTCATAACAGGAAATTCAAGGGTATGTTGTCTATTTATAAAACATTCAGTTTGGGGGGTTGGAATTCTCTTGCTCATCATTCTCTGCTGTTTGGAGAGATGTATGTCTAGTAAGAAGTAATTACATAGGGCAAACATATTGTATATCCTAATGTTCGCACTGTACTCTGGGTGTCTTAGCCCAATGTTCGGCCTTTTGTCAGCACTTAGCCTATTTTTCTGTTAAGTGGTTTTCCATGTCACCCTCATTTCCTTAAACTATTGTACCACCTTTGATAACAAATTAAGTAATTAGTTACGGCCTCTGACCATTTTATGCTACACTTTTCTAATTTCACACGCTTTTGAACGCCATTTCTGGCGCACTCTTCTTTGTCACCCACAAAAAAATTATGCAAAATAACATAGTGTTCTGCACTTAGCATGCCGTTTTGCTCCATGTCACCCACACACCCACACCCTCCCCTTAACTGGAATATAGTTTGAACAAAAGATCGCCAGTAAAAAAAAACACATCCCCCCCCCCCCCCCCCCCCGCCACCGATGCCACCGACGCCGGACGCCGGACGCGAGCCACCACAGAGAGGCGAACGCAGGGGCACGTCATAAGACGCTTCTAGGAAGTGTAAGCAGATTTGGCAGTGTTCCAACAGATCAAAATTATTTCCCTTGGTTCCTGTGTGTAAAATTTGAAACGCGTCTGTAAGCCACTATCAGCCTTGCTATTGCAGTACACAAGAAAAATTTTGCAACATACTTTGTGTAGGCCACTGTTTCCTTTTTCGCTTATATCTGAGATTACGTTGTGAGATACTAGGTACCCTTACTAGTTGTTTGAACAAAATGAAATTCGAACACCAGTCTGCTCGAATAAATTGTTTATTCTTAAGGATCACTTCCTAACTGCGAACGTTTTTGTTGAGTTCCTGTGCTGGTTTTCAGTTTGTTTCTAGTTTCGACGATGGATAAGATTGATTCATAATGTAACTTAATGCAAGCCACGGATGCTGACAGTAGTGTTTTGAGCAACGCTAAGCTTCTGGTAGAGCGTCTTCGTGGTTTTCCACCCAGGAGCTGTTAAAGCGCCAGCAGCGAAAGGGCACGTGCTAGACAGGCGTTCCAGTAAACAACGAACAAAGGCGCCGCAGTTCCTTCTCCTTCGCTCCTTTATCCAGAGTGATGGCATGCGTTCTCTGGAACACGAAACTTCTCTTCGAATCCAGTGCAATTTATCTAAATTTTCTAAATCTGGCAGTACGTTCTTTATTTAGTACCGGTAACACAATCGAAGGTTGTCTCTCATAACACTTACTGATGGAAGATGGTAAGAAACATTACGTATATCCCTGTATGTGAACTGTTGTTGTTGTTGTTGTGGTCTTCAGTCCTGAGATTGGTTTGATGCAGCTCTCCATGCTACTCTATCCTGTGCAAGCTTCTTCATCTCCCAGTACTTACTGCAACCTACATCCTTCTGAATGTGTATTCATCTCTTGGTCTCCCTCTACGATTTTTACCCTCCACGCTGCCCTCCAACACTAAATTGGTGATCCCTTGATGCCTCAGAACATGTCCTACCAACCGATCCCTCCTTCTAGTCAAGTTGTGCCACAAACTTCTCTTCTCCCCAATCCTATTCAATACCTCCTCATTAGTTATATGATCTACCCATCTAATCTTCAGCATTCTTCTGTAGCACCACATTTCGAAAGCTTCCATTCTCTTCTTGTCCAAACTAGTTATCGTCCATGTTTCACTTCCTTACATGGCTACGCTCTATACAAATACTTTCAGAAACGACTTCCTGACACTTAAATCAATACTCGATGTTAACAAATTTCTCTTCTTCAGAAACGATTTCCTTGCCATTGCCACTCTACATTTTATATCCTCTCTACTTCGACCATCATCAGTTATTTTGCTCCCCAAACAGCAAAACTCCTTTACTACTTTAAGTGTCTCATTTCCTAATCTAATTCCCTCAGCATCACCCGACTTAATTCGACTACATTCCATTATCCTCGTTTTGCTTTTGTTGATGTTCATCTTATATCCTCCTTTCAAGACATTGCCCATTCCGTTCAACTGCTCTTCCAGGTCCTTTTGCTGTCTCCGACAGAATTACAATGTCATCGGCGAACCTCAAAGCTCTTATTTCTTCTCCATGAATTTTAATTCCTACTCCGAATTTTTCTTTTGTTTCCTTTACTGCTTGCTCAATATACAGATTGAATAACATCGGGGATAGGCTACAACCCTGTCTCACTCCCTTCCCAACCACTGCTTCCCTTTCGTGCCCCTCGACTCTTATAACTGCCATCTGGTTTCTGTACAAATTGTAAATAGCCTTTCGCTCCCTGTATTTTACCCTTGCCACCTTCAGAATTTGAAAGAGAGTATTCCAGTCAACATTGTCAAAAGCTTTCTCTAAGTCTACAAATGCTGGAAACGTAGGCTTGCCTTTCCTTAATCTAGCTTCTAAGATAAGTCGTAGGGTCAGTATTGCCTCACGTGTTCCAATATTTCTACGGAATCCAAACTGATCTTCCACGAGGTCAGCTTCTACCAGTTTTTCCATTCGCCTGTAAAGAATACGAGTTAGTATTTTGTATCCGTGACTTATTAAACTGTTACTTCGGTAATTTTCACATCTGTCAGCACCTGCTTTCTTTGGGATCGGAATTATTATATTCTTCTTGAAGTCTGAGGGTATTTCGCCTGTCTCATACACCTTGCTCACCAGATGGTAGATTTTTGTCAGGACTGGCTCTCCCAAGGCCGTCAGTAGTTCTAATGGAATGTTGTCTACTCCCGGGGCCTTGTTTCGACTCAGGTCTTTCAGTGCTCTGTCAAACTCTTCACGCAGTATCGTATCTCCCATTTCATCTTCATCTACATCCTCTTCCATTTCCATAATATTGTCCTCAAGTACATTGCCCTTGTATAGGCCCTCTATATACTCCCTCCACCTTTCTGCTTTCCCTTCTTTGCTTAGAACTGGGTTGCCATCTGAGCTCTTGATATTCGTGCAAGTGGTTCTCTTTTCTCCAAAGGTCTCTTTAATTTTCCTGTAGGCAGTATCTATCTTACCCCTAGTGAGATAACCCTCTACATCCTTACATTTGTCCTCTAGTAATCCCTGCTTAGCCATTTTGCACTTCCTGTCGATCTCGTTTTTGAGACGTTTGTATTCCTTTTTGCCTGCTTCATTTACTGTATTTTTATATTTTCTCCTTTCATCAATTAAATTCAGTATTTCTTCTGTTACCCAAGGATTTCTACTAGCCCTCGTCTTTTTACCTACTAGGTCCTCTGCTGCCTTCACTACTTCATCTCTCAAAGCTACCCATTCTTCTTCTACTGTATTTCTTTCCCCCATTCCTGTCAATTGTTCCCTTTGCTCTCCCTGAAACTCTGTACAAACCCTGGTTCTTTCAGTTTATCCAGGTCCCATTTCCTTATATTCCCACCTTTTTGCAGTTTCTTCAGTTTTAATCTACAGTTCATAACCAATAGATTGTGGTCAGAGTCCACATCTGCCCCTGGAAATGTCTTACAATTTAAAACCTGGTTCCTAAATCTCTGCCTTACCATTATGTAATCTATCTGAAACCTGTCAGTATCATGTGAACTGTTATTTTATCTTAAAAGTATCTATGAGATTAGTACGCAGCGTCTTGAAGAATACCCATGGATTTCACATGAAAATCGGTTCTCAAATTTTTCTAGGTTTGTTTTTTCGTCATATAAATCATATTACAATGAGTGTATGATATTTGAGATTTTTCAGTATTTTGGCTACATCCTCTCTTGAAACGAAGAAAAACTTTTACCAATCACACTGTCATTTTTTATGTGCTCTCCACACCACATTTTAGTCAAATCTAAAATGGATTCCATACATTTGATTAGTATGTTAGTACAAGCAGCAGAAGGGTTCTGTTACCGAACTGAGTTTCCCGGTCGTTTACTTCAACTTGTCCCACCCAAGCAAGGTGGCGCAGTGGTTAGCAAGTGGGACTCGCATTCGGTGGACTTCGGTTCAAATCCGCGTCCGACCATACAGATTTAGGTTTGGGGTGACTCCCCTAATCAGGTCATTGCTAATAGTGCGACTGTTCCTTTTGGAGGGCGATACCGATTTCGTTCCCCATTCTTAAATTCTGAGCTTGTGCGCCGTCGCTGAACACCTCGTTGTCGACGGGCGTTAAAAACTAATCTTCCTTTTTTTAATCATTCCGCTTTCGCTCCTACCTGTTTTTTTTTTCTCTGAGGTATTTTTTATATTCACTGATCAGCCAGAACATTGTGACCACCGACCTACTGTCGATATAAATCCACCAGGCGATAGCAGCGTCACCTGGCGAGGAATGACTGCTAGTCCGACACGCACAGTGCGTATGGTATCAGTGAGCATGCTGTCCGTGTGTAGAGTGGGGAAGGCGCGCGATCTCTCTGAGTTCGACCAAGGTCAGGTGGTAATGGCCCGGAGGCTCGGCACGAACATTTCGGTAACTGCACGACTTGTCGGATGTTCGAGGAGTGTTCTAGTGACGTCATTATAACATGTAAACGCTGTATCGAAGACGACAGAGGCTGTTTATCGATATTTGTGATCGTTCGAGACGCTAAACTGCGGTAGCCATTTTTGCAACCGAATTAAAGGAGCGGCTCATTACATCCTCAATTGGAATTTTCACTGCAATTTAGGAAGCTATTGATGTGTTTATTGCCTTTGAAAATGTGAACCTGCGAACTATTGGAAAAAGACATGTCACTACACTTGTTAAACGGCAAATCTGGGAGCTTATTTCATTAATGCCGTAATGGTTCCGTCAGTTAAACAAAGTTCTGCAATGGCAGGGGTCCCATTTTCGGAGGTAGAGTGGGTCATTATTTATTTTTTTTAAATGTGATAATTGCCTCCAAGTAGCAGCGTGCACCGTGCACCGTATCCACATTTAACTCGAAGCAAGTAGGGAATTATCTCCATAAATGATTCAGCTGTCAAAATTAAAGACTGAAATGTGTAATGCTAATGCTTATTCATCATATTGTCAGCCAATTATAAAGATCATTGAAGAACTGGACCAGTGTGTCTGAAGTTGTCCTCGCGCTATTAGTTTATTGGTAAGGATTATTGTGTGTGACCTCCAAGCACACGTTCGAGATTTTCAATCTCACTAGGGAGAGAGACTGGTGCCACTCTGACCTACTTGCCGTGAGACATAGGGAAGTCATTGGTCACATCTAATGCTAAATTTAACTTCACATTTAGTTTCTGTGTACATGATCGATGCAGCATTTGTACTGAAAATATCTGACCAGAAAGTTTTCTTCTCAAATACCAATTTGAAGTGTCTGTTCTGATCTGACAATATTTGTAAATGGTACTTTATATCAGTTAAATGCAAAGTTTTGTGAACATTACTGATTTGAGTTTCAACACATTTTAAAATTTACAGAAGTACTTTCTTTGCAGTTACCAAATGATGATGAATAGTGGACTGCACAATTATATTATCGAGGAAAGTGGGATGAAGATATTAAATTACCTATGTTTCGTGTGTCAGGGCAGACTACTTTTCTTAAACACGTTGTCTTTAGTCATGCCCTAAGCTTTTACGATTGTGATGAGTAATGTTATTAAATCTTTGCATTTTACTGATACGATATGTGTAACTGGTGGACGGTATGGAGAATATTCTTTGGCGTTAGACATTTCTGTTTTTAGTTTTAACAGCTGAATCGTTTCTGAAGGCAATTCCCTACTTACGTTGAGCTTAACGTGGACTCCGTTCCACGCTGCTACTTGGTGGCAATTTTGCATTAAAAAAAATACAGTAGAAAAATTGATGATCAGTAGTTTCGAACACGGGACTTCTTTTCACCGCATATCTTCATTTGACTGACTGTGCCACCTTGACGTTGATACAATGTATTGTGAGCTCTTTTTTCGTAAGTTAACAGGCTATCATTTTCGAACAAAACACACTCATCAGTCGAAAATTGATGATCTATGTTAGAGACCTTTTCGAACAATACCTACGGATGTATTCCCCACGTAAAGCTAGTTCCTCTCACTGAATGTATTGTGCTGTTGTAGGACATACATGAAAAGCACTGAGTATTATTTTTAATCAAACTAGAAATACTTTAATACATAATTCTTTAATATTTGCACCTACAGAGCGGAAAATGATTTTGGTGTAAGAAAATGGAAACTAATTGATTGGACGAAATGAAATCAATTAAGCCTCTCTTCCACTAACTGATAGATAAATTCATATTCATACAAAGCATTGCATGGCTCGTGGTCTTGCGGTAGTGTTCTCGCTTCCAGCGCATGGGGTCCCGGATTCGATTCCCGGCGGGGTTAGGAATTTTCTCTGTTTCGAGATTACTGGGTGTTGTGTGTCTTTCCTCATTGCATCCTCATTCTCTCGCAAGTCGCTGTAGTGGCGCTAAAGAACTTGTGGAGCGGTGACCGAACCGCCCCGCGAGGAGTCTCCCGGCCACCAATGCCATACGCTCATCTTCAAAAGCATATTTAACACTTACTGTTTAGTCTTCTGGATTTTATGATGATATCAATTTGTCCACACATTATAGTTACATACACGGTATAGTCAAATAAATACGACCACCGCCTATGTTCGACGTCAACCACTGAAGGAGGCTGGTGGCAGCATTAGCAGTGGAAGGCATATAAAGCGTGACGGGAGACAGAAAACAGTGCAGTCGTTGTCCTAATACGGGACGTCCAAAAGAGTATGATCATTGACTTTCAGGCCAAGGGTGGAAGCATTTCCGAAACGGCTAAGTTTGTGAAGAGTCACGGACTGCTGTGGTTAAAGTATACTTCACATGACAGAACGGTGCTATTCAAGACCGGCGCCGAGGCAATTGTGGTGCGCCATGGGACATAGATGACAGGAATGAACGACGGCTGTGGATATGTGTGCAGGCGAATTTCAGCGAACGTTGCTGTTTACGAGCCTCCGCAGCAGGCGCCTGGCTCATATATTCATGCTGATTGCTGTTCTTCGGCCACGAAATTTGCGATTTGCACGCCAGTGCCGCAACTGGACGTCCTATGAGTGCTGACATCTGGTTTTTCCATATGAATCACGTTTTATACTCCATCGGACAAATGGCCGTTGGCGTGTACAGTGTGAAGCGTCTCAAAACAAACACCCTGTAACAATCGTCGATAGGTCCATCCCCTAGGAGGAAGCGTTATGGTCTTGGGAACCTTTTCATGGCATTCCCTGGGAATGCACACTGGATCCACACATGTATCTATCCTCGATGACCATGTCCAATCCAACATGCAATATGGTTTTCCTCGTCATCTGCCAGTAGGACAATGCAACGTGTCACACAGCTCGCAGTGTACGTGCGTGGTTCGGAGAGCATCGGGATGAGCTTACCGTACTATCCTGGCCATTAATTTGCGATCGAGAACCTGTGGACCGCCCCGATCGGGCTGTCGTTGTCATTGATTCTCGATCAGCCAGCCTAGAGCAGATGGTCGCGGCACTGGAGTCGAAATAGCTCTACATCCGTCTCGGTAACTTCCAGAAACTCATTGACTCTCTTCTTGCAAGCATCGAAGCGGTCCGCGCTGTAAAAGGTGGTTATACAGGCTTTTTACAGGTGGTTACATTAAAGTGACCGATCAATGGATAACCGTATTACGTGTTAGTGGTGTCCAGTGCAGACGTCTTCAGTTCTTACACGATGATAAGATACATAGATATTATAAGAGAAACATTCATTTATAGGATTTTTCCTGTAGTTTCATTTCCTATATCATTTGGATTAAAATCTCGAGACTAGGGTCGACAGGAGTATTTGCTGTGTTTTATTGTGCCGATACTGCCTCCATATGTTTCAATGACGTCGTTGGCAGAGGATGACGTAGTGGTCCTTCGGCAGCGTGTGATCCACAGGACACGTTCGCGAAGAGATAAACTATTGGACTGAACACCTTCTATCAAACAAAAACCATTTCGCCTTTCTTAATTGAGAGCAAAAGCAGCTCTATTCCTACCTCATGGAAATCTTAGATGACTTCAGTTCACGATGAACATTCATGAACAACTGAAATTGAGGCATGTATGTACTATGTGTATACTCTACATGCCCTGTACACTGGAGAGCCAAAGAAACTGGTACACCTGCCTAATGCCGTGTAGAGCCCCGCGAGCACGCACAAGTGCCGCAGAACGACGTGGCATGGACTCGACTAATGTCTGAAGTAGTGTTGGAGGAAACTTCCACCATGAATCCTGCAGGGCCGTCCATAAATCCGTAAGACTACGAGGGGGTGGAGATCTCTTCTGAACAGCACGTTGCAAGGCATCCCGGATATGTTCAATAATGTTCATGTCTGAGAAATTTAGAGGCCAGCGGAAGTGTTTAATCTCAGAAGAGTGTTCTCGGAGCCTCTCTGTAGCAATTCTGGACGTGTGGGGTGTCGCATTGTCCTGCTGGAATTGCCCAAGTCCGTCGGGATCTCCATTCGTTATAAATGAAGGAAAAAAGGTAGTCAGCGTGGCGGAATGCCATGCAAGCGGCTCGGGTCGGAGATTTTCTCCTCTCAGAGACTCGGTGTTGTGCTGTCTTCATCATCATTTCTTCCTCACAGACACGCAAGTCGGTGAAGTGTCGTTAACTAAAAAGACGTGCACCAGGTGGCCGGGCTACCTGCAGGTGGAGCTACCAGCCTAGCCACACGCATTGTCATTCTCTCTTCGTTAACTGATGTGGTATGTTTGGCGCTATTAGAAGGATGTTTACCGCGTTCCCCTCATGAGGCGATTCTGTAACAAACTGCTCCAAGTATATTTTTGCTATTGACTTTCACAATAATCTCACAAGGATCCTTGGCCCAGAAAAACTATGGGTGGACTTCTCTCAGAATGGTTAAAATTGCTGGACTTCTTTTTATGGATGCATTTATGCACGTGTCGGACATAACTAAGTGCTCCTGTCACCGCCTTATAGAGAAAATTACGTTTTACGATGAGTTTCGATTTACTCGATACGAGTCAAAACCATCAGCTTCCCAGTGACATTTCATTTCCATAGCGCAGCTGCCGGTTTTCCACATATTGTAGACCAGATTTTATTCGCGATCCAGATATTACATTATACCTAGAAGCACTCGCTTTTTTATGTGTACATATTCGCTCTGATTGCTGCTTTTTTATAGAGTGTAAATGAGCAACAAGATTTTAACATGCAGCCAGAAACAGAACTTTGTCCGAATAATAGTCGTCATGCGTTTATGTTTCTGAATTAATCTAGTAAATCTAACATAAAGATAGGGCGAAAGATCCGTAACTATAACGCTAGAAGGCTAGACATGGAATATGAGCAGCACAGTTTAAGACGGTAAAAAGAAACTTTTTACAGGGACAGCGCCACCACATCTGCATATTTGCGTCAAAGCGTGCTCTGTTTACTGCTCCACGTGGCCGGACTTGTCCTTGCAGTCGGTGCCAAATATAGCGTCATCCACATCAACCAAGTCTCCGTCAGCTTCGACTGAAGGACGCCATTATATGCAACGGGTAGGAAGAGAACCGATTGCGAAGGAGAACTAGGAAAAATAAATCCTTGGACTGAGGTGATTACCCTAGGTGAATTCCCCACTTTTGGTGATTTACAGAATGCGCAATTATTTTGGAGCAGAATTGCGGATGTTCCCCAGAGACAGACAGTTCGTCTTCGGAACATCTGGTGAAAGTAAATACAAGGGAAATTCGATGCTCAGCCCATCTTCACCAGAGAGCACTGATAATAAAATTGTTAATAAAAGCGTATACGATCATAGTAAACAGAGTGTCGAGTCTTCTACATATCTAACGTAACCAGGGAGGTCTACAATTCCACTATGTGCAAATGTCAGTTACTTCAAACTACACGGTGCATTGTCACATAGCAGAAGAATGGACAACTTTCGCAATGTACACGGTACTTAACGGGGTGCGACAAATACGGATAGAGCTAAAAAAAATATGTGCCATCTTATCTCAGAATTGGAGGCTGTAGGGCGATAGTCATTTATGACGGTCACCCGAAAACTTATTCGGGTTGTGGTCATGGAGGCCACGTCCGCTCAATATGTCTCCAACGGAGACACCGACAGGTGTAGCTGTAGCAACATCTATGGCAACTTCCCAAACTCTCACATATGCAAAAGTGTTCCTGAAGGATGGCCCACAGGGCAATGATCTCACCCAACAGTTGGACAGTCCCGCCGAAGGACGACGACACGAGCACGGCGGCGGCGGCCCTCGCCGAGGAGCAGCAACTGATGTTTACAATAGAGAGCTCAGAAAAGAAAATGGACATCGACAATCTGATAGCGCTAGCGGCCGCCTTCGTCTTAGCACAGTCGATAGAGATGCACACCCACATTCGGATAGAGAAACGCACACGCACAAGGAACGATCTCCGAAACGGCATAAGAAACGACGCAGCATCCCGTCGGACGGCTCTTTAATCCGTAAGAAGGCCGACGATGGAAAGGACGTCGAGGAAGACGGCCACCGTGCAGAATGTAACGAGGCCTCACACCCACAACACCACCGTATCGACGGCAGCGTAGGTCAAAAGCGACCCGAAGAGCTCGACAATGCAGACCTACCAGCACTCCGCTACTAATCTACAGTAGTAGAAGAGACGACACGGGGTTGGAAGGACCTGGCCGACGACAACTTGTCCTGAGGGGACTGACGGTCGCAACAGGCGATACGGGGTGGGTGTGGGGGGGCGGGGGGCGGGGGCGGTGCGCCGCGCCTCTAAAAGTTGGAAATATAAACAACGAAGGGCCACAAGAGTGGAGCCACGTAACGTGTCACAACATCATCAAATCACGTACGCTTCCATGGGTGACACACATACGAAAGAACGAAGACAAGCACGTTGCTACTAGCGGCGGACATTGACGTCGTCGTCCTACAAGACGTATACGTGGACGAATTTCCTGTGATGTGCGGGTACGAAGCCAAAGTATAACACACCTCCGAAACTAGCAGCGGCCTAGAAATACTTCGTACAGAATGCGTCACAGCAGAGGATGTACTGCGTGGGGATCAGCAGTGGCAGTACTTGATGTACGGTTTTTCAATACCTATGCTCCGTCCTGTATAGACGGGAAACGAGACTGTTCCGGTCTCTTCGCAGAGGAAATAGCCCCACTCTTCCAAGGACGACACGACCATTTTATCCCATGCGTCGATTTGAATTATGTACTTCCACCGAAAGATTAGTTTCCTCGATACATCCCTTGCCAAGAACTACGAATGTTGGCGCAGAAAATGCAATTGGTTGACACCTGGCGGCATGTTCGTGGCCTCCTTCGTAAGTACACTCGTGTGACGAGTTATTCCGCTAGTAGCTTCGATCGAGTACATGTTACGCGTAACCTTAACGCTGACGTCCTCGGAGCAGAACTGTGGCCTATAGCCTACATTGATCATATGGCATTTGTATGTACGATTTTCCTCTGGCGGCAGCAGGTTTGGCGGAGCCGCGGTCGTAGGAAATTGAACGTGGCCCACCTCAGAGACCCAGCTTGTCGAGACGCCATTGAAGATGCTCGGAGAACTCGCCAACGACGCCTTTGGTCGTATCACACGACCCTACATTGGATTATGTCAAAACGGCGCTAAGTCGTGCAGTTACAACATATGTTCGTGAGCAGGCAGTGTGGCGACGTCAGGCGATGGACTTCTACAATGAAGCGCAAAAGAAACAGGTATAGGCATGTGTATTCAAATACAGAGATATGTAAACAGGCAGAATACGGCTCTACAGTCGGCAACGCCTCTATAAGACAACAAGTGTCCGGCGCAGTTGTTAGATAGGTTACTGGTGCTACAATGGCAGATTATCAAGATCTAAGTGAGTTTGAACGTGGAGCTACAGTCGGCGCACGACCGATCGGACACAGCAACTCCGAGACAGCGATGAAGTGGAGATTTTCCGGTACGACCATTTCACGAGTGTACCGTGAATATCAGGATTCCGGTAAAACATCATTCAATGTTGATGACTGGAAACGTGTTGTCTGACGGGACTAGTCTCGTTTCAGATTGTATCGAGCGGATGGACGTGTACGAATATGGAGACAACCTCATGAATCCATGGATTCAGAATGTCATTGGAGGACTGTTCAAGCAGGTGGAGGCTCTGTAATGGTGTGAGGCGTGTGAAACTGGAGTGATATGGAACCGCTAATACGTCTGGATACGACTCTGACAGGTGACACGTACGTAAGCATCCTGTCCGATCACTTGCATCCATTCACGTCCATTGTGCGTCTCGACGGACTTGGGAAATTCCAGCAGGATAATGCGATACCCCACACGTCCAGAATTGCTACAGAGTGGCTCCAAGAACACTTTCCTGAGTCTAAACACTTCCGCTGGCCACCAAAGCCTCAAGACCTGAACATTATTGACCATATCCGGGATGCCTTGCAACGTGCTGTTCAGAAGAGATCTCCACTCCCTCGTACTCTGACGAAGATATGGACAGCCCTGCAGCATTCATGGTGTCAGTTTCCCCCAGCACATTAGTCGAGTCCATGCCACTTCCTCTTGCGACACTTCTGCGTGCTCGCGGGGGCCCTAGACGATATTAGGCAGGTGTACCAGTTTCTTTGGCTCTTCAGTGCATTTCACGGTGTTAAGGGAATACGATAATCGAATTCCTTCTCCGGAGCGCCCATTGATGTATCGTATCATCAACGAAAGAAAAAGGCGTTGAAGAGCCCTGGTACATGCCGTGGGCACGGATGGTAGCTGACACCTAATGTTGCAATAAAAATAAGCAATGCCTTTGTCGTACTTACACTCAACTTTACACTGCAGTGGATACCGATATGGCGGCCATTACTGTAGTTACACATACGATTTTGGGCACCAATAAGCCAGAAGCGGAAGGACAACTGATGGAGGAGATGACTGAGGAGGAAGTCATGGAGGCCATTGGTAGGGGAGCGATGAATAAATCACCTGGGTCTCTTTCCTATTCCATAGAACCTTTAGCTTTATGATGGCACCTCGGTGGACTGCTACCTGCACGAATTGATGTCTCGCAACGTGCCGTTAGCGCTGGCAATTGTAAAGGAGCTAATTATCGCGATACACCACGGGTGACACACGGATAGGGGTCTGACGCTCCTTCACTACGACTTTAAAATATTCACCTGGCTGTTAGCAGTTTACCTCCGAAGAGTATTGCGGCAAATGATACCACTGGATCAAATGTCTCTTGGAGGAGATAACATCCAGACGGCGCATGGTCAATGTCGCGATTTGATCGCCCTAGAAAAGGCGTGCCGCCTCCGTGGAGCACTAGCGTTGATGTATTTCGATCAAGCCTTCGATAGAGTGAGTCATATCTACCTTGCAGAAGTCCTGTTGCGCATGTGGTTCCCACTGCCGTGATGCGGCTACTCCGCAGTGCCTCCTCCAAAGTCCTCCAAAGTGATCGTCAGTGGACATGCGACGAAATCACTCATCGTATCGAAGTAGGTCAGGCAAGAGCGTCACCTGTCTACGATACTACACTGAAGATCCAAAGAAACTGGTACACTTGCCTAATATCGTGAAGGGGGCCCGCGAGCACGCACATGCGCCGCAACACGACGTGGCAAAGACTCCACTAACGTCTGAAGTGGTGCTGGAGGGAACTGACACCACGAATCCTACAGGGCTGTTCATAAATCCATAAGAGTACGAGAGGTTGGAGACCTCTTCTGAACAGCACTTTGCAAGGCTTCCCCGATATGCTCAATAATGTTCATGTCTGAGGAATTTGATGGCCAGTGGAAGTTTTTAAACTCAGAAGAGTGTTTTTGGAACCACTGTGTAGCAATTCTGTATGTGAGGGGTTTCGCATTGTCGTACTGGAATTGTCCAAGTCCGTCGGAATGCACAATGGACATGAATGGATGCAGGTGATCAGACAGGATGCTTACGAACGTGTCACCTGTCACAGTTGTATCTAGACGTATCAGGGGTCTAATATCACTCCAACTGCACTCGCCCCAGACCATTACAGAGCGTCCGCCATCTTTAACAGTCCCCTGCTGGCATGCAGCGTCCATGGATTCGTGAGGTTGTCTCCACAGCCGCACACGTCCATGCGCTAGATACAAGTTGAAACGAGACTCGTCCGACTAGGCAACATATCTCCAGTCATCAACAGTCTAATGTCGATGTTGACGGGCCCAGGCGAGTCGTAAAGCTTTGTGTCGTGCAGTCATCAAGGGTGCACTAGTGGGCCTTCGGCTCCGAAAGCCCATATCGATGAAGTTTCTTTGCGATAGGGTTGCACTGCTGTCACGGTGAACGATTGTCTGCAGTCGTCGTTGGTCCCGTTCTTGCAGCATCTTTTTCCGGCCGCAGCGTTGTCGGAGATTTGATGTTTTACCGGATTCCTGATATTCACGGTACACTCGTGAAGTGGTCGTACGAGAGAATCCCCCTTCATGGCTACCTCGGAGATGCTGTGTCCCATCACTCGTGCACCGACTTTAAATCTACGTGTAGACGCACGTAAATATTGATAACCTGCCATTGTGGCAGAAGTAACTGATCTAACAACTGCTCCAGACAATTGTAGTCGTATATAGGCGTTTCCGACCAGTGCGCCTTATTCTGCCTGTTTACATGTCTCTGTATTTGAATACGCATGCCTATACCAGTTTCTTTGGCGCTTCAATGTATATGCATTAGCCCCTGACGCGCTACTCTGCGCCCTTCGTTACCGCTTGACAGGATTGACTTTGCGAGGATATACATTTAAGTGCAAAGCGTATGCGGATGACCCGGTGTTGGTGGTGCGGCCTGAAAACGACATACGGATGGCTTTGGACTTGGTCAACAAACATGGAACGGCTACAGGCAGCCGTATAAATGGGGCCAAGTCGGTGGCGATGAATACCTGTGTCGGGCTTTCGGAAGAATGTGTAGCGCATTTACGGCTCACGGATACCTAGGCAGCGTACAATTACAAGAGACTACTACAATCAGTGTTGACGGGCGTCAATAGGAACATCACGCGAGCCTTAGTCATGCACCGGCGCGTCACATATGTAATCACCTACCAGGCGTTACGAATTCGCACTTTGCCCAAGCTCTCCCGATTTCGTTGGTGATAGGACGATGCATGTTGGCGGCGTTCTGTACCTTCATGAGTACAGGTCTACTTTCTGAAGTATACTTTTTGAAACCTATACCCTTCCTTTTGGTAGGGGCGAACTGAGTCCTGTGCTTTTTCACGATCGAGCGGAGCGCTGTATTTCAGCACGATGTTAAAACTGTGAAGACGACATCAGACATGTATGACAGGAATCTTCACAGAAGAACTAGCACCAGTTTCCCAAATTACGCCAGTGGCGATACAGCACATTTCCCAGTCACTTCACCATATATGCGCTCTTTGTTATCGAATACAGCTAAATTCAGACGGCTCTGCCGGTAACCAGACGTACGACGGCGCGCGACATCTATCGGATACGTACGACCGGAGGCCAAGGAATCCTATTGAGAGCAGGCATTCACATGTCAGTCGGCATGTGGTATGGCGATCGATACATCATGTTTCCTTACACACAGAGACAAGTGCAGGGTGATACCTGATAATTAATGGTAAACGTATGACCCGATCCGGACTCCAAGCGATTCGTAAGATGGATTCACCACGATGTCCTCAGTACCGAACGCTGGACGACGTGGAACACTCGGCAGGAAGTGTGACGTTTAGTGACACAAATGATAGCTTTCTTTCTTCATGTGGAACAACAAGACATTGGACAAGGGATTATATTCTTCCCAGACAGGTCACTATCCGCTTACTGAAACGAATGAAGCAGCGTGGCTTAGAGGCCAGACGGCACTCTGTTTGTTCAGAGATGGTCCGAAGAACGTGCTGCTCTTTTAGACCTCCTAAGATCTTGCGCTATTCGAAATACCGACAGTATTTCTCTATCTTCTTACGGACTTACGGAGTACGTTTCAGGACCCCCGTATAGCTGGAACGTCCAGGATAGGAGAAGTTATCACTGCGATTTAAGAATAAACGGGAGATGAGAATCGGTGAATAACATATATATAGGAGGAGACATATCCGAGTGATAGAGCAGCGGGGGGATTGGAGATCAAATTCTTCATTCTTCTTTGCGTTATGTAAGAGTAGTGTTAAGTTTATTACGTGATCTACGCGTTTCGAACGGATCCTTACACTTTGTGGAACGCCTCCTCTAGACAGATTTTTTTTTAGCTTCAAGATGATCTGGTACTGTTCAACCAACTCTTTATATCAGTACAAAAATGTTGTTACGGCGGCAGATCGCGACAGTTGGGAAATCCGGGTCCGAGTCCTGGATTTTCATGTGTTACCAATAAGTAATATCATCATATCTAATGCAGCTATCGCCACACTTATAGTTGCGAATTAATTTCATGAATTTAGTACAGCTGCAAGATCGTCATCAATGTCTGTTTCTTCAGACATTCGTAAAAATAAGTCTTACAATAAGTAAACGAAACTCACGTATGATGGGACAGCAGCACCGAAATATGTTTGGTTAAAAGTGAAAAGCAATTAAATTGTATTAATCTAGATTACGTTTATAAAGTATTTCTTTTTCTCCTTATCGCTTCTTATACTAACTCTTCCATTGCCTGTTACTACAGCCCTCTCTTTTTTATTTGGTCTGCCAGCAGGTTCTTTGAGGTAAATTCTTCTTTGTTTACTTTATTCCTTGGATCGTTTCACTGTAGGAGTCCCTTCCAACGTTCTTCCTAATATCTTTGTTTCTCATTTTATCAGCCTTTTTACACCCTTTGTTAGTTTAAAACTTCCGTTCTGTATGTTGAACAAGTAGTTCTCATTTCTTATTTAAAATCTGTGATTCACATAGCAACGTCGTGAGAGTAGTCATCTTACAAAATTTTATTCATGTAATTTTTCGTAACTTAATTTTTAAGTGTCTGTTGATTACGCGGGGTGAAGAAGTTTCGACGGTTCTTGTTTCATTCCATATATAGTCTGTACTGTTGGCCAAAAGTGCATGGACGTTTCCTGGCGAGTCTGCAGAAATCATTTTGAAGCACTAACTAACAGCTGTAGCCACTAATATTTAGGAAAGGAAGACTTTACAGAGGAGTTTGCAGTGGTCCTTTTATAAACTGCGAGTGGAGTGAGCATTGCATCTTAATGATTCTGTGAAGCGTTGAATGTTTTGTGAGAATTTTGTGGCCATTAAACAGCAGCTCAAGGATTTGTTAGAACGACACATTGTAATGAAGTGACATTACATTTACGTGGAAAAGTAAAAATGAAAGTAAGGATCTGTAAGGAAATGATGGGCTGAGTATTCCCGTGTTATCACTGAACTCGAACGCGATGTCTCGTTAGTTCGTGAATGGTGTGTTCTTCTTCGCCAAGTCAACTGCCTCGGAACACATATTCTTCAATATATTGGAACAGTGATTAATTCCACAATACTCGGTAGAGGAGAAGTAACAATGGATCAAGTCTAGGACTCGCTAAATCAAATCCCATCAGGATAGGGGATTCTTTGCATATCGGTCTTATAGATAGCTCTCCGCACATGACCATTCCGCTCCCGGGATTTATTAGCATGTGATGGCTCACAATGGGATTTCGTCAAGTACAAAGGTTGTGCACCTTCAGTCATGGGCGTCTGCCAGGGGATACCAACTCCAAAAATGTGTGGTTTTTTTTTAATCAGTGAGTTGGTCACTTTCGAGACATTTCATGCCATAAGAACTAAAGTTTATACATGACACAAAAAACTTATTATATTTCAGAGAATTGATAATTATCCACACAGTATATGAACCAAATCTCTGTTCTCCAGACTCTCTCTTTCTCTCTCTCTCTCTATCTCTCTCTCTCTCTCTCTCTCTCTCTCTCTGTCTCTGTCTCTGTCCCCCCTCCCCCCCCCTTCCTCCTTGCGGGCGCCTATGCATCCGATACATAGTGACAGTACCTGAATTGAGTAGGTACATCACTAGATCATTGGAAACCTTAGACAAGGCCTGCTTCTTCTCGATTCTTAGGGATTCATTGCTGATGAAAAGATAGCCTTCTGTTGTCGTACAACAATTCAGTAAGGAACGAAGAAGAAATGAATGAAGATTGGAGTTAAAAATCTCATCACTGGTGCGGACATCATGTACGGTTCAGTACTTTGGACTGGAGGGACATCAGTAAAACTTCAAAATAAGTAAATTCTGATGGTCTAAAAGGAACGTAAACCCCGCTCCTCCCGAATACGTGTCCAAGTGTGCTTCTCCCTCTCATGAATCATGAACGCTTCCGCGGTGAGGCGGATTACGTGCCTCGGCAATATAGATAACTGTACTGTTAGTGCAACCACATCGGGTTCGGGCCAGCTGGACTTGTGGTAAGGTGCTTGCTTGGGAAACGAAAGGTCGTGAAATCGATTCTCCATGCGACGAAAATTTTCAGTCTGTTTCTAATCTTTCACTCACTTCTCAACGATGTGAGGAGCCGCCAGGAACAATAAGCTGTAGGTTCCCTTCTCCCGGTTGGAAACGGGATTAGATTATGGACATACAATTCGCCAAAGAGCGTCCAATCGATAGACTGCTGCCAGGCCACTGAGTCACACGAAAGTACCCACATCGGAGGAGAGGCCAGTCTGGCATATTGGCCCTGAAGAGGGGCAGCAGTCTTTCCTGTTACTGCCGGGGCAACACTCTGAATGACTGACTCATCTGGCCATGTAAAATAAGCCAATACTGCCTTGCTATGTTGCTACTGCGAATGACCGAAGCAAGGGGAAATAAGAGTCAACTGTATGGTTTAATGATGAACTGTAAAATATTCCAGATATAAAATAGTCACCCTCTCGGATCTCCAGGTGGTATCTACTCAGGAGGATGTTCATCGGGAAAAGCGATCTAGCTTTCTACGACTCGGAGCGTGGACAGTTACATACCTTAATCATGTAGGTAGGTCAGAGAATTTCAAAAGAGGAATGAATAGGTTGAAGTTGGATATAGTGGGAATTAATGAAGAACACGGCTTGTGGACAGGTGGTTGCAGGGTTATCAACATCGCGGGATATCTGGAGTGTAGCCTTGTACGTAAATGAAACGTGGACGACAAACGGTTCAGACAAGAAAAGAATTTAAATCTTTGAAAAATGGTGTTATTTCAGAATGCTGAAGATTAGATGCGTAGTTCAAATAACTAATAATGAGAATTGAGGAAAAGTAAGTTTGCGCTACAACATAACTAAAAGCAGGCGCTGATTTAGAGGACGCATCTCCAGAAGCTATAATCAGTCTGGTAATGGAGGTGTGTGTGTGTGTGTGTGTGTGTGTGTGTGTGTGTGTGTGTGTGGTTCAAAGCTTGAATCAGTAATTAACTTCAAATCGACGTAGGCAGCAGTAGTTATGCGGAGATAAAGATGATTGCACAGGATACACCAGCATGGAGAGCTGCAGCAAACCAGTCTTCGGATCAAGATTACAACAAGACTTGTTAATCATGGCACCACCTTGCTCAGCGAGCAACTCGTAGTATCCCATTCACTGTATTTCAAGGACGTGAATGAAAGAGATGGGGGTTCAGTTTCTCTATAAACCTGCATTCAAGATGACTCACATACAGGAAGAGAATTATTGAACTACATGAAATAAAATCGTCATAAATTATGAACGGTTGACGTTAGGACGTTCAGACTGCACGGTTGGCCGCGGGACATGATGGGAATTAGTATGGTTTGGTTAGCAACCAAACCCACTTTCATTTGGATGGGTTCGTAAATAAGCAAATCTGTCGCATTTGGGGGACTGAGAAGCCGCATTTCGCGATCGAGAAGTCTCTTCACCCTCAACGGGTGACTGTGGTGTGCGATGTACAACAAGGAATAATCGGTGCCATATTATTTCATGGCACGGTGACTACCGAACGGTAGTGTCGGAAGTTCCATGCGGCTTTTCGCGGTTGGTGCTGTAGTATACAGAGAAGTTGCAGCATTAGAAAATTGCATCGAAATGCAGGAAGATCTGCAGCGGATAGGCACTTTGTGCAGGAAGTGGCAACTGACCCTTAACGTAGACAAATGTAATGTATTGCGAATACATAGAAAGAAGTATCCTTAATTGTATGATTATATGATAGCGGAACAAACACTGGTAGCAGTTACTTCTGTAAAATATCTGGGAGTATGCGTGCGGAACGATTTGAAGTGGAATGATCATATAAAATTAATTGTTGGTAAGGTGGGTGCCAGGTTGAGATTCATTGGGAAAGTCCTTAGAAAATGTAGTCCATCAACAAAGGAGGTGGCTTACAAAACACTCGTTCGACCTATACTTGAGTATTGCTCAACAGTGTGGGATCTGTACCAGGTCTGGTTGACAGAAGAGATAGAGAAGATCCAAAGAAGAGCGGCGCGTTTCGTCATAGGGTTATTTGGTAAGCGTGATAGCGTTACGGAGATGTTTAACAAACTCAAGTGGCAGACTCTGCAAGAGAGGCGCTCTGCATCGCGGTGTAGTTTGCTGTCCAAGTTTCGAGAGGGTGCGTTTCTGGATGAGGTATCGAATATATTGCTTCCCCCTACTTATACCTCCAGTGGAGATCACAAATGTAAAATTAGAGAGATTCGAGCGCGCACGGAGGCTTTCCGGCAGTCGTTCTTCCCGCGAACCATACGCGACTGGGACAGGAAAGGGAGGTAATGACAGTGGCACGTAAAGTGCCCTCCGCCACACACCGTTGGGTGGCTTGCGGAGTATAAATGTAGATGTAGATGTACGTGTAGGTTTTGGAAGGTGATTTCATCCCCATTACCAAAGGTGACCCATATTTCGACAAGATGTGGTTCATGCAAGACGGAACTCGACCCCGTCGAAGCAGGAGTGTGTTTGATGTCCTGTAGGAGCATTTTGGGACACCATTCTGGCTCTGGGGTACCCAGAGGCCACTGCCATGGGTCTCGTTTGGCCGCCATATTCTCCGGATCTTCTTCTGGGGCTATATTAAAGAAAAGTTCCCTTCTCCTCTCGCTCCTCCGCTTCGGCGTTTGAGGTTTCTCTTTCTCTTCTTCCTCCCTGTGCTCCCCTAAGGCCAGCCTACGCGTCTGATGCGTAACAGGTGACTGGGTACCGCGTAATTCCCAGCCCTGGGTCAACAGGTAGGGTTGGCACGTACCCCCTGGTACAGGCCAGCCCCAGGGAGGGGCGACTGCCTAAGCTGTTAGTCCCTCTATCAGGTGTTCGGGAGGTGTGAACCCAGGTGTGAACAATCACCGAAGGCCCCTAGTGAAGCGGACCCCCAGGTGGAAGGAGTGCACCATCGGAGACGCTGTCAATCATGGGGGATTTTCTCGCAATGATCAATCTTCTTCACAACCAATGTCCAAAAAACGTAGACGTAATGAGGTTAATGATTAAAAGACCGTCCCCACTGCAGTACAGTTCTAGTAGTCTCATGTACTGAAGACCGTCAGTCCTTTGCATTATTCAGAAAGGTGTTGATGCAATTGCTTGCCCTATGAAATCCCGCTCTCGTTTACAGAATGGCACTTCGCTTTTAGATACTATTTCTGATTCTCAAGCACAACAACTGCTTGAAGCCTCGCTTCTCCACAGCTACCCTGTTCGTGTCGAGGCCAATAGAACATCAGATTCTTCCTGTGATGTTATTTAGACTAGGCTGCTCTATGTCTAACTGAGGCCGAAATCCAATCTTACCTCTCTGATCAGGGTGTCATTGCTATTCATCGTGTAATTCCATCCAAGATCAAAGCAGGCTATGAAATTATCACAGTCCGGCCGTACATTCTGACCTCGATACGCTGCTACCGGTGTCGTCGTTTCAACCACACTAGAACGTTTTGTCGACACTCAGCCAAATGCGTAACCTGTGGTAGGGATGCACACGAGGGCGATTGTCCGCCTCCGTCTCCCCACTGTATCAAATACAATGGTGGCCATGCCGCCTCCTCTCAGGATTGTCCCATGTATCTTGATGACAGGCTGTCCAAGAGATCTGGGTAAAGGAAAAAATGCCTTACCCAGTCACTCGCAAGTTATTGGCTAGTCGCAAACCCTGAGTTCTCCCATCTGGCACCTATAGTTCTGTTCTTGTTACCACTCGCCCCATGGAGGACATGGCCACACAGACATGTGACCTCCAATTCAGCTCTGAGATTGTGAAATTGCCCAGTGTCAAGACAGTATCGCCATCCCCCCACCCAGCTGTGCAACAAGGCATAAAACTCTCGCCTCGAGGGCGGAAGCCACCTGCTACACAACTGGTCAGTTGGAAGGGACAGGAGGAGTACTCCTGTGAAGACTTCCTACATCCATGCAGCCAAACAACACTCGAGTCTTCCTCTAACCGGAAGAAGTCCACCAAAGGCAAAAGGTCTTCTCTTTCGCCGACTAGAAGGTCCTCTTCGACAGTGTCGCCAAGTATTACTTTAGCCCGGCCGGCCTCGGTGTCACCAGTGCGCACCACCAACCCTTTTCAGCGTTGGACTCCACAGACTGACCGCACAAGCAAGCTGATGCTTCCGTGGAACCCATGGAGCAGGATCCTGCTGCTTCTGTGCCCTGTAGTAGCGACTCTTCACAGGCTGTCACTCGGGAGCCGCCTAGGTGACACCCCCACATCACTTCCTCATCATGCCGTACCGTAGGTCTCTAGAAGAGCGTAGCGTTCCAAAGGATTGGAAAAGGGCACAGGTCATCCTCGTTTTCAAAAAGGGGCGTCTAACAGATGTGCAGAACTATAGACCTATATCTCTAACGTCGATCAGTTGTAGAATTTTGGAACACGTATTACGTTCGAGTATAATGACTTTTCTGGAAACTAGAAATCTACTCTGTAGGAATCAGCATGGCTTTAGAAAAAGACGATCGTGTGAAACCCAGCTCGCGCTATTCGTCCAGGAGACTCAGAGTGCCATAGACGAGGGTTCACAGGTAGATGCCGTGTTTCTTGACTTCCGCAAGGCGTTCGATACAGTTCCCCACAGTCGTTTAATGAACAAAGTAAGAGCATATGGACTATCAGACCAATTGTGTGATTGGATTGAAGAGTTCCTAGATAACAGAACGCAGCATGTAATTCTCAATGGAGAGAAGTCTTCCGAAGTAAGAGTGATTTCAGGCATGCCGCAGGGGAGTGTCGTAGTACCGTTGCCTTTCACAATATACATAAATGACTTTGTGGATGACATCGGAAGTTCACTGAGGCTTTTCGCAGATGATGCTGTGGTGTATCGAGAGGTTGTAACAATCGAAAATTGTACTGAAATGCGGGAGGGTCAGCAGCGAATTGACGCATGGTGCAGGGAATGGCAATTGAATCTCAACTTAGACAAGTGTAATGTGCTGCGAATACATAGAAAGAAAGATCCTTTATCATTTAGCTACAATATAGCAGGTCCGCAACTAGAAGCAGTTAACTCCATAAATTATCTGGGAGTAGGCATTAGGAGTGATTTAAAATGGAATGATCATATAAAGTTGATCGTCGGTAAAGCAGATGCCAGACTTAGATTCATTGGAAGAATCCTAAGGAAATGCAATCCGAAAACAAATGAAGTAGGTTACTGTACGCTTGTTCGCCCACTGCTTGAATACTGCTCAGCAGTGTGGGATCCGTACCAGATAGGGTTGATAGAAAGATAGAGAAGATCCAACGGAGAGCAGCGCGCTACGTTACAGGATCATTTAGTAATCGCAAAAGCGTTACGGAGATGATAGATAAACTCCAGTGGAAGACTGCAGGAGAGACGCTCAGTAGCTCGGTATGGCCTTTTGTTGAAGTTTCGAGAACACACCTTCACCGAGGAGTCAAGCAGTATATTGCTCCCTCCTACGTATATCTCGCGAAGAGACCATGAGGATACAGTCAGAGAGATTAGAGCCCACACAGAGGCAAACCGACAATCTTTCTTTCTACGAACAATACGAGACTGGAATAGAAGGGAGAACTGATAGAGGTACTCAAGGTACTCTCCGCCACACACCGTCAGGTGGTTTGCGGAGTATGGATGTAGATGTAGATAGAAGGGGGGACATACGGTAGCTATTTCCTATTGTAAACAAGCCACAGATAGTTTAATGCACGGTGACAGCTGAACATAACCATAGTAGCATAAGTTTTGTTTAGTTATAATAGTTTTAAAGACTACAATCATTTCTCCAATTTGTTTTGTGATGCAACATGGTAATTAGCATAGGAACTTCTCCCATTGCTGCTAGTCGTAAGAGTGAGGAATTGTTAGAATTACACTGTACAAGTATTTCTTCGTAACATGTATCAAGTTTATAGATGTACAGCTGGTCATCCCAGAGCTGAATAATTACAACTGTTGAGCGTAGAAGTGTGCCGATTACACCACGGAAATTACGTTGGTTAAATGGTTCAAATGGCTCTGAGCACTATGGGACTTAACATCTATGGTCATCAGTCCCCTAGAACTTAGAACTAATTATACCTAACTAACCTAAGGACATCACACAACACCCAGTCATCACGAGGCAGAGAAAATCCTTGACCCCGCCGGGAATCGAACCCGGGAACCCGGGCGTGGGAAGCGAGAACGCTACCGCACGACCACGAGCTGCGGACTTTGTTGGTTATTTGAGTCCTATTTCGCGCGAGTTTATATGTTCTCATGGCAGTTTTGCAGTTTGCACGGAACGACAGAGACGCTCAGTAGCTCGGTACGGGCATTTGTTGAAGTTTCGAGAACATACCTTCACCGAGGAGTCAAGCAGTATATTGCTCCCTCCTACGTATATCTCGCGAAGAGACCACGAGGATAAAATCAGAGAGATTAGAGCCCACACAGATGCATACCGACAATCCTTCTTTCCACGAACAATACGAGACTGGAATAGAAGGGAGAACCGATAGAGGTACTCAAGGTACCCTCCTCCACACACCGTCAGGTGGCTTGCGGAGTGTGTATGTAGATGTAGATGTAGATGCCTCTCTTCCAATGGAATGTTCATGGCCTTCGGTAGCACAAAGAGGATTTATGGTTGTTTTCAGCATTACAGCGTCCCCTTGTCCTCTGCCTTCAGGAAACGAAATTTCGCCCCCATAACCACTTTGAATATTCACATTTCTTCCCAGTTCGTTTGGACCTTCCTCCTGAGGCCAGCATTCCATCTCATTGTGGCGTCATGCTACTCATACGGGATGACATTCATAGTAAATCCATATCCATGACTACCCATCTTCAAATTGTTGCAGTTCGCCTTTCCCTACCCCACCAGACTTTTTCCGTCTGTACCATTTATCCCCCTCCGTCATTCGATGTCACCAGGGCAGACTTGCTTCAGTTTGTTGGACAGCTACCTCACCCATTTTTGAAACTTTGTGGCCTTAATGCGCATCATCCCCGTTGAGGTTCTCCCAGGACCTGTCAGAGAGGTGCCCTCTTGGCTGATCTTCTTAACCAACTTAACCCCTTCTGCCTTAACACTGGAACACCCACTTTCCTTTACGACTCCTCTCACACCTATTCCCATTTGGACCTATCCCTCTGCACTGCCCAGCGTGCCCATCGTGTTCAATAGGCCGTTCTTTCTGAAACCTACTCGAGCGACCATTTCCCATGTGCTGGCTTTACTCCTCAGTGGCGACCTTCAAAGAATAAGATTTCCCCAGTTGTGATTACCAGATGGAATATCTCACAAATGTTATCCTTACTGCTGCAGATCGTTCCATTCCTCGCGCTTCCTCTTTACTACGTCGTGTCCCAGTCCCTTGGTGGACTGAGGCATGCCATAACGCAGTTCGCGCATAGAGACGATCTCTGTATTTTTAGCCGCCATCCTACGATGGCAAACTGCATTCATTATAAACAGGTACGTGCAAAGTGTCGTCGAGTTCTTTGGGGTAGCAAAAGAGCTAGTTGGATTTCATTCACTACAGTTCCACCCCTTCCTCTGACGTGTGGGCCAATCTACGACGGCTCAAATGGTTCAAATGGCTCTGAGCACAACGGGACTTAACATCTGAGGTCATCAGTCCCCTAGAAATTAGAACTACTTAAAACTAACTAACCTAAGGACATCACACACATCCATGCGCGAGGCAGGATTCGAACCTGCGACCGTAGCAGTCGCGCGGTTGCGGACTGAAGCGCCTAGAACCGCTCGGCCACCGCGACGGCTCTCCGGGACCAAAATCCGTTACCCAATTTCTGGCCTGACAGTAACAGGCGATGTCATTGTGATCCCTACTGCTATCTCCAGCACCTTGGGCCACCATTTTGCCGACATTTCGAACTCTTCTCACTATCACACTACCTTCCTCCATCGGAAACGAGCTGAGACGATACCCTTCTCTTCTCAGAATTGTGAGTGCTACAGTGCTGTCTTTACTGAGAGGGAGATGGATGATGCTTTCACTCCATCTCGATCCTCCGCCCAGGGCCAGACACTGTCCACATTCAGATGTTGCAGCACCTTTCTCTTGCGGGCAAGCACTTTCTGCTTAACATGTACAACCGCATCTGGAGAGAGGGCACATTTCCCAGACGTTGGCGTGAAGCCACAGTCATACCCATACCTAAGCCCGGTAAGGACAAAAACCTACCTTCTAGCTACCGCCCCATCTCTCTCACCAGCGGCGTTCGCAAGGTAATGGAACGTATGATTTACGCCCGGCTTCTATGTTGGCTCGAGTCTCGCAATTTACTGACGAATGCACAGTGTGGATTTCGAGTGCGGCGTTCTGCAGTTGACCATCTCGTTACTTTTTCCACCCATGTCAAGAGTGGTTTTCTGCGGAAATACCAGACTGTGGCCGTGTTTTTCGATTTGGAGAAGGCCTGCGACACCTGCGGGATAACTGGTGTCCTCCGTATTCTTTACACGTGGGGCTTCCCGTGCCGCCTGCCCTGTTTCCTTCAGGAATTTTTAAAAGACCGAGTTTTCAAGGTGCGTATTTGTTCTGTCTTGTCGGACATGTTTACCCAGAAAAACGGTGTGCCTCAGAGTTCCGTCCTGAGCGTCGTCCTCTTTGCCATCGCCATTAACACTATAATGGCCTGTCTCCTGCTGGTTATCTCCGGCTCCCTGTTCGTTGACTGTTTTGCCATCTATCGCAGTTCTCCACGGACCTATCTCACTGAGCGGCGACTTCAGCGACGTCTTGATTGTCTTTACTCCTGGAGCATCGACAATGGCTTTCGCTTTTCCACTGACAAAGCCGTCTGTATTAATTTATGGCGACGCAACTTGTTTCTTCCACAATCTTTATATCTTGGGTCTGTTGCCCTCCCGTTCGGTGAAAATAAGAAATTCCTGCGGTCCATGCTCGATAGGGAACTCTCTTGGTCCTCCCACGTGTCTTACCTGGCAGCCCGCTGTACGCGGTTCCTCAATGTCTTACGTTTCCTCAATGGTTATTAATGGGGTGCCGATCGAACCATCCTCCTCCGTTTGTACCGGTCCCTTGTCCGTTCGAAACAAGACTGCGGGTGCTTTGTTTAGGCGTCTGTACGTCCATCTCTCTTACGCCGTCTCAACACTAACAACCACCGTGGCATCCGTTTGGCCACTGGCGCCTTTTACACTAGCCTGGTTGAGAATCTATATGCTCAAGCTGCGAAACTACCACTGTCCTACCACCGTGACTTTATCCTCAGCAGGTACGCATGCCGTTCGTCTGTCATACGTGGCCACCCATCCTATGCCTCCTTCTTCGATGATTCGTTTGATCACCAGTATGGGGCGCGTCCCACTTCTTTGTTACCTCCTGGAGTCCGCTCTCGGCACTTATTACTGCTGCTTAACTTCACACTACCTGCAAGTTTCCCAGTGGGTGTGAACCATTCACTACCTGGGCTTCGTGAAGTAGCCCATGTTAACCTTGGCCTTCATTCGCTTCCTAAGGACACTACTCCAGCCTCGCTATGTCGTCTTCAGTTTCACGACCTTCGCATGAAACTTCGCGATAGTATATTTGTATACACTTATGGCTCTCAGACTGATCGTGATGTCGGGTGTGCCTTCATCATTGGCACCTCTGTCTTTCGATATCGGCTTCTGGCAAACTGCTCAGTATTTACAGACGAGCTCTTTGCCCTGTATCAGGCCACGGATTACATGCGGCGACACAGTCTTTTCAATTGTGTCCTCTGTACACTCACTCAGCGCCCTTCAAAGTCTTTGTGCGCTGTACACCCCCCATCCCTTAGTGCAGCGGGTCCAGGAGAACTGTCACTTGCTCATTCTTTGTGGAGACAGTGTGATGTTTTTGTGGGGTCTTGGCCATGTTGGTCTGCCAGGAAACGAGGTTTGTACGCCACTTCCTGACAGAATTCCCGTCTTTGAACCGTATACGTTCCCGTTTGGGTTTGCCCTCGGAGCTATCGGCCGTTTTAGAAAATGACACGCGGGCTGTCGACCGCGTTTTAAATTTTAGTTTTGGACCTCCGCTTCTGTATGGTGTCTTTTTTAGCCCTTTCTCCACGTGCCTGTTTTTAGGTCTCTTCTCTTATTTCAATTGGTATTGAAGTTTAGTCGTTTTTTAACTCCTCTCTGTCTTCGTGTCCTATAATTTTGACTTGGGCGCATATGATCCCAGTTGTTTTTTGCGCCCTGAAGCAAAAGAAAACCAAACCAAACAGCAGTTACGTAGGTATGGAAAGACCTTCCGAAGGCAGAGTAGCACGAAGAAGTACATAACACTAGTCTTATGACTGAAGACCACAACACAACAACAATGTCAAATACATTGTTTTTCGTCATTAGCGCCCATCGGTAGACTATTCCAACTGATGATAATAATAGACAGATATTCTGTGGCGAGTGTTGCGTTTCACCTAATGGTGGGCTTTAATTTATAGTGAGTGGTTAGGTCTGAATTCACTAACAGCCTGTACGAACTTGTATACGCCTAGTGAGAGTCATCGATCAAAGTGGACGCTACACAAAGGAGTTTAAAGATACACATTTCCTAGTAATTTGTTAAGTGTTTCAGCTAACCAGCCCTGGGGACACTTTCGAATTATCGGACTTCGTATTCATTGTGAGAAGAAATGAGAACTATCGCGACTGCTAAAAATTTCCGCTTCCACAGAACCTGTCACTTGTTACACATAATAAGGAATAATAAGGAATGCTCTTCTCAGTATAAAACTTCACCCTGGCAAGCACATTAATGATCGATGAAGTCCTCTACCACTCACAAGTCGACAATTTCAATAAATCAGTAGCGATATATTTTTCTTACTCTTCGACAGGTATCGTGCCATTATTCCCCATATATCGGTAATATTTCAATTCAAATTCCAATCAAGTAAATCTAATCTGGTGCTTACAGGCAATACAAGACATCTCTCTTCACAAAACAAGATTTCCCTCATGATAAGGCAACACAAAACTGGTTTTTAACAATATGTTCAGACTACCGAGGGAACAGTCGGGCCTTCCTCGGCCACGGCAGCCGTACAGCTCGCTGCCAATGATCAGTTAGTGTTATACCACCGGTCGCGTCAGTGTCCGCGTATACCAAACAATTACAATTTTCTGCACGAATTGTAATACACAGAAAATTCCCAATGTCGGTAATTGGTCGGCCTGTCAGTAGCCGTTTAAAGAAAACATCTAGGAACTGGATTCCGTGTTCCACCACTAAAAATACGCTATGTGATCAAAAGTATCTGGACACCCGCAAACACACACGTTTTTCATATTAGGTGCATTGTGCTGCCACCTACTGCCAGGTACTACATATCAGCGACCTCAGTAGTCATTACACATCGTGAGAGAGCAGAAGTAGGCGTTCCGCAGAACTCACGGATTTCGAACGTGGTCAAGTGATTGTGTGTGTCACTTGTCATACGTCTGTATGCGAGATTTCCACACTCCTAAACATCCCTAGGTCCACTGTTTCCGATGTGACAATCAAGTGGAAACGTGAAGGGACACGTGCAGCACAGAAGCGTACAGGTCGACCTCGTTTGTTAACTGACAGAGACGGTTGAGAGTTGAGGATGGTCGTAATGTATAATAGGCAGACACATATCCAGACCATCACACAGGAATTCTAAACTGCATCAGGATCCACTGCAAGTACTATGACACTTACGCAGGAGGTGAGAAAACTTGGATTTCATGGTCCAGCGGCTGCTGACAAGCCACACATCACGCCGGTAAATACCAAACGACGCCTCGCTTGGTGTAAGGAGTGTAAACATTGGACGAATGAACTGTGAAAAACGTTGTGTGGAGTGACGAATCACGGTCCGCAATGCGGCCATCCGATGTAGGGTGTGGGTATGGCGAATGCGCGGTGAACGTCTTCTGCCAGCGTGTGTAGTGTCAACAGTAAAATTCGGAGGCGGTGTTGTTATGGTGTGGTCGTGTTTCTCATGTAGGGGACTTGCACGTCTTGTTGTTTTGCGTGGCACTATCACAGGACAGGCCTACATTGATGTTTTAAGCACCTTCTTGCTTCCCATTGTTGAAGAGCACTTCGGGGATGGCGACTGTATCTTTCAATACGATCAAGCACCTATTGATAATGCGCGGCCTGTGGCAAAGTGGTTACACGACAACAACATCCCTGTAATGGACTGGCCTGCACAGAGTCCTCACCGGAATCCTATAGAACACCTTTCGGATGTTTTGGAACGCCGTCTTCGTGTCAGGCCTTACCGACCGACATCTATACCTCTCCTCAGTGAAGCACTCTGTGATGAATGGGCTGCCATTCCCCAAGAAAACTTCCGGCACCTGATTGAACGTATTAGGCTAAGGGTGGGCCAACACCATATTCAATTCCAACAAGGCGTCACGAACTTTTAAGTTATTTTCAGCCAGCTGTCCGGATACTTTTGATCACATAGTGTAGGTCATGACGGCTGATATAAGCGAACGGTCAAATCTCTCCATATCCAAACGAAGGAAGACTGTTTTTCTGCTTAGCTGCCTCGATAAACATCAGAAGTGGTCGATGTCACTGATCTTTCGACCTATTCATTCCATATACTAATATTACACTACTGGCCATTAAAATTGCTACACCAAGAAGAAATGCAGATGATAAACGGGTATTCATTGGACAAATATTTTATACTAGAACTGATATGTGATTACATTTTCACGCAATTTGGGTGCATAGATCCTGAGAAATCTGTACCCAGAACAACCACCTCTGGCCGTAATAACGGCCTTGATACGCCTGGGCATTGAGTCAAACAGAGCTTGGATGGCGTGTACAGGTACAGCTGCCCATGGAGCTTCAGCACGATACCACAGTTCATCAAGAGTAGTGACTGGCTTATTGTGACGAGCCAGATGCTCGGCCACCATTGACCAGACGTTTTCAGTTGGTGAGAGATCTGGAGACTGAGCTGGCCAGGGCAGCAGTCGAACGTTTTCTGTATTCAGAAAGGCCCGTACAGGACCTGCAACATGCGGTCGTGCATTATCCTGCTTAAAAGGAAATATATCGTAGGGATCGAATGAAGGTTAGAGCCACGGATCGTAACACATCTGAAATGTAACGTCCACTGTTCAAAGTGCCGTCAATGGGAACAAGAGGTGACCGAGATGTGTAACCAATGGCACCCCATACCATCATGCCGGGTGATACGCCAGTATGACGATGACGAATACACGCTTCCAATGTGCGTTCACCGTGATGTCGCCAAACACGGATGTGACCATCATGATTCTGTAAAGAGAACATGGATTCATCCGAAAAAATGACGTTTTGCTATTCGTGCACCCACGTTCGTCGTTGAGGACACCATCGCAGGCTCTCCTGTCTGTGATGCAGCGTCAAGGGTAACCACAGCCATGGACTCCGAGCTGATAGTCCATGCTGCTGCAAACGTCGTCGAACTGTTCGTGCAGATGGTTGTTGTCTTGCAAACGTCCCCATCTGTTGACTCAGGGATCGAGACGTGGCTGCACGATCCGTTACAGCCATGCGGATAAGATGTCTGTCATCTCGACTGCTAGTGGTACGAGGTCGTTGGTATCCAGAACGGCGTTCCGTATTACCCTCCTGAACCCAACGATTTCATATTCTGCTAACAGTCATTCGATCTCGACCAACGCGAGCAGCAATGTTGCTATACGATAAACCGCAATCACGATAGGCTACAATCCGACCTTTATCAAAGTCGGAAACGTGATGGTACGCATTTCTCCTCCTTACACGAGGCATCACAACAACGTTTCACCAGGCAACGCCGGTCAACTGCTGTTTGAGTATGAGATTGGATTGGATTGTTTGGGGGAAGAGACCAGACAGCGAGGTCATCGGTCTCATCGGATTAGGGAGAGACGGTGAAGGAAGTCGGCCGTGCCCTTTCAAAGGAACCATCCCGGCATCTGCCTGGAGCGATTTAGGGAAATCACGGAAAACCTAAATCAGGATGGCCGGACGCGGGATTGAACCGTCGTCCTCCCGAATGCGAGTGCAGTGCGCTAACCACTGCGCCACCTCGCTCGGTCTGAGGATGAGAAATCGGTTGGAAACTTTCCTCATGTCAGCACGTTGTAAGTGTAGCCACCGGTGCCAACCTTGTGTGAATGCTCTGAAAAGCTAATCATTTGCATATCACATTATCTTCTCCATGTCGATTAAATTTCGCGTCTGTAGCACGTCGTCTTCGTGGTGTAGCAATTTTGATGGCCAGTAGTGTATTATTTTATTTTGAATATTAGTTGTGCCACGATCGAACCGGTGGTACATTGTGATATATTTGTTGATGATCTTTTCGTTAACTGAGTATCATAGACCGAAAGTACTCTTGTTACTCTATAGGTGGATGTGACCGTTCTTTGGTCATTGGAATTAGTAGTTCCTTTCATAATCATATAATAATAAACATACTACCAACTTCACATCTTCCTCTTCTCATGACCGAATGGATTCATTGTGATAGTGATATACGTTCCTCCTAGTCTTCATCTCGGTGCATATCTATGTTACTTACAGGCATATTCCCTACAAGTCGTTACTCACAGAACAACCTCATCTCCGCAAGACTACTCTTTTTTCTTAAAATACTAATAAAATATATGTAATTTCCCTTACTCTAACCGTTCAGACGAATAAAATATAGAAAACATTTATCATTTACCTTCCGTACAACATACACGCACAATATGGATATTTTATCCTTACTTCATCTCATTTACCCGGTAACACAGATATTAACCTATTCAAAACTTTGCTACTTACTTAACTGCTAATACCCATTTATACAACGTTCTACCTCCGTTATAGAAAAACTATATTTATTAGGTAACATTATTACATCATATAAATTCATGAACCCCTACAGATGCATCACATGTTAACAAGGTCCATAGCACTCTTTGTTATACAGCAACCTCTAAGTAGTCTACTTACAATATTTTGAGTCATTTTCCGTTATCAACAAGGCTTCATTCAATATTACCGCATTTATTCTTATTAAATATTATTAGCTCATTAGAACATTCCTTTGACTGCTTCATTCCAGTTTCATTCATCTAACTGTTAAGGCAGAAGTTCCGAAAAATTCTTCGATTGGTAGTCAATTAAGCACTGTTTGCTCCTCTTTATATCAAACAGCCACTTATCCTCGCTGATGAGAACCATAGTGTGAGAGTTGTTAAGGAAGGAACTCAAAACACCTGACAATCCAGGTAGAAATTGGCAGAAAAATCACTAAATGTAAGATTGTCAGATTACGCAAAAGATGTCAATTTGAAGTCGAAGGATAAAGAACCACACAGTAGCCGCCCATCTGGAGCAGGCCGGTGTATGACTCGTCACATCCCGAGATATCTGAGGAATGTTTCAATAAGTTCTGCGTGACCTAGGGCCGTACTGAGAGGCAGCCGGGACGCACTATCAGGCTTGCGAGAGCCAGACACGGCGTGATAGTGAACCGGCACTTACGTCAACAGGAAGCGTGAGTCCACTCACGTGTCTGCCTGTTTGCCTGCAGTACTTACTGACAGCATCAAGACACATCTCAAAACCTTCAGATGTTCGCGCGCCCACACACACTCACACACACACACACACACACACACACACACACACACACATACGTCCTAGGAATTTAAAATGGTCTTCACGAACTGGTTCACCACTTTCGGATAATAAAATTTTGGGTTTACAAGTATTCCGTGTCAGAAGCTGTATGCATTGTTTTTTATTGCAATTAAACGTTAATCTGTTATTTGAAAGTCACGTGCTGAGTTACTGCGTACCGTGTTAGCAACATCATTTATATTACGTTTCATGACTTTCACAATGACAATTGTGTTCTCTTCAAAGAGAACAATTTTTCAGTCAGCTGTCATGTTTAGCGGCAGATCAAGAAAAGAAATGAATCCAGAACGGAACACTGTGGAACCCCCTCCCCCTTTACATGACCCCAGTCACATTCAAACTTTTGTGTTGGCACTGTTTGTTGGCACTGAAGGACAACCTCATGCTTCCAACTTTCCAGAAATTAAGTGAACCGCTGTTGAGCTGCTTCTCTAGTTTTACAATGTTCCAACATACGCAAAAGTATTTTATGGTCCATACAGTCAAATGTTATCCATACCGTGTACATTAGCTGTAGCCATCTCTAGAAGATTAGCGAAATGTTGATGTCGATGCATTCCTTAGGCGGGGAACGGCCGTTTGCCATTGTTAGAAGTATGGGAAATCTGATGATGACCACATAGTGAAGTATGGCAGATGAGAGCTACCAGAAACGTTACAGGACAAGTGGAAAGCAGCACGAGCTCAGCCTGTTATAGGTAGGGTTGCCAGGTACAAAAACAGAACAGTCAGACACACCGTTGTATTTAGCCACACATTTTCCTCTAAAAGCCGAACTACTTACTTTAAACAGAAGTAGTCAGTTGGATATCTTCAATCGTTTATTAATAATCAATTAGAATCAGTTTTTGCGAGACCAACCTTAAAAGTGCTTAAAATAAAAGATTGCTCAGTTAACAGCATTATAATTTGGTAATTGTGATGACAACTAAGTGCTTATTCTTCGTAATTGCTCACCTAAAATAATGGCATCTTAAAATAAAGTAAAAATGTCCACATTTAGTAACTGTTCCGCCGGTGTTTGGTAGAATATTTTATACGTTATGAATGGAAATACATGCAACACTGATGTAATATTCTACAATATGTATTATTTATTTCACAAACCTGTTTTCGGCTGTTACGCTATCATTAGGTACAAAGATAAATATGTGGTGCAATGAAACGTTTTTGGATCAAAGATTTTAAACTAGTGCACCTAAGAGTATCTCCATTTCCGGAGATGAAAAATGTTAATGTTAGATTTAGGAATCAAACGAAAGGGATTATTTCAGTGTAAATGCGATGTAAGATTATTTAACAAAGATAAAATATGTGACACATTAATTGATAGTCTATATAAAATTACAGCAGTTCCTGACCCATGCTATTCCTTAATTTTGTCATCACCCTGTTCATTGTGCTAAATGACCTTTCCACACTGCAAGTCGAAACGAGAATGCACAGTACACATTCAGCGAGTGTCCGTAGTGCTTCGTAGCCGATGTCGGCTCTCAGAATGAAAGAAGCAACATCAGAAGACGTATCGTCTAATTTATTACTAACAACGTACCAAAAAGAATGCAAGTCTGCAATAACAGCGTCGACGTTTGTAAGTCCCAAAATCAAGCACAGTTCTTTACAATCATTATCACTAAACTCTAGAAATTTTTTAAAACTTTCAAAATATGCACTTAGTTCTATCACTTTCATTGCCTTCTCATCAAACCGTTGTTCAATTTCATTAATCATACTTTTAGCAAATTTCCTTGCGCTTTTCATAGCCTGAATCTGCTCCTCTACGTTCGTGAGTAGCACACCTTTAACTTCTGTTGCGTCCTCCTGCAGTTTTTTAATTTTATTAAGAGTTTCATTTTTTGCACTATGTCCATCGCAGTCACAAAGACAGTCTATGTGTCTTAAATGTTCCAGAGTTCCAGAAACAAGTAGTGGGATTTGCGAAATTTTAAGTGATTGTCTCTGCAAAACTTTACGTAAGTTTGAGGCTGCATACAACGTATCGTCTAAAATCATTAAACCTACAATGAAATTGGAATTCATCATTTGTAACAAGATTCCTCCCGCTAAACTTGTTAAATCCGCGCCGTCCTTGTGTATGTGTTCACATGCCATTATAATTCATTTGTAGGTTAGGAAAATAGCATGAACTGTGCTATAGGTACTTAACCATAGGATGTCAACAGCTTCGGGTATTTTTAAAACAGGTTGATCTAAAGCTGACTGAATTTCATGCAAAACATTTTCTCGTTTGGAAGAACCATGAAAAAGTTTGTAAATGTCTTTAACAACATGTAATGTGCGTTTTATAATGGGGTGTTTATTCCTAGAGTTGGTGGCAGCAATTGACAAAACATGTGCTCTACAGTGAATGTATGGCAGCTTATGGCCCTTCCTCTCTGACAACTCCTGAGATAGAACCACTAAAATTAGCACCGTCGAAAGAACAAGATAATAATCTGTCGTAAGAAAGTTTTCTTTTCTTTAGTTCAGTATTAGTAGCAAGACTCTTTCCGTATTTGACGATCTGTAGGCCACTTTTGCAGGTTTAACTGTCAGTGCAATATGGTGATCTTTACAAAATAGTTTTGTTGCTGAAAGTTTCGTCTGCAGGAAGAAAGAGGCGGACAGTGCTTCCACACAGGTGGCATCAGTGATTTGGCAGGTATCTTCAGTAAGAGCCAATCATACTGCTCCATTCATTCACAAGCCATCCTTTGTGCCGGGATGTAGGAGCCTCTACTTAGCGGTGAGAGCTTTTCCATTTCAGAGATGTCTGTTGAAAGCAGAGTTGTTTGCATGTCTGTTGCATTATTTGGGTAATTTACGAGTAGTTCGTGGGTCTGTATGCTGTGTATTGTGACCACAAGAACGTCAGGGCGAGTGCTTTGTATCAGTGTAATGAATAAACTACGTGAAATCCATCCCTAAATAAACTGTTCCAAAATAAATAAAGTACGGTCATTGCTACCCAGCAGCCCGCAGCAGGCTGAGCCCTTTTCCCGCCAATTCCAAGGAAGAAGTGGCGGTCGGACGACTCAGGATAGTGGAGGTAGCCCAACTGACCTTTTTTCACCGCTATCTTGGATCCGCCATCTCGAATAAATTTGGCAACAATCCAGAGTGGTGTGGCACCACCCATGCCCCCTTCTGATATTACCATTGGCACACACGTGGGTCGTTTTTTACAGAACCACATCGTTGAGAGTTTTCGAAGCACTGTGAGTTCAGTCATACTTGTACGTTGTCCAGCATTAAAGTCTGATGTTAGTTCTGCCACAGTTCGTCGCCTCTCCTGTTTCAGCAGTCTGGCCAACCTACAATGTATGATATCTGTGATGAGGTCTGGCCACCCAACCACACAACGTCTGGACATGGTTTCACCTAGGTTTAGCCACGTGTTGAAGACACTCACCACAGCACTCCTCAACACTCACCAAGTCGTACAGTTTCCGAAATGTTCGTGCCGAGCCTCTGCGCCGTTACAACCTGCCCTCGGTCAAACTCAGATAGATCGCATTTCTTCCCCATTCTACACACTGACAGCGCACTCACTGATACTAAATGCGCCGTCCATGAGTCTGACTAGCAGTCACTCCTCGCCAGGTGATGCCACTATCGATAATAGGATGGTGGTCACAACGTTCTAGCTGACCAGTGTACATTGAGATGACGAGTCGTGGGATACTTCCTAATATCGTGTCGGACCTCCTTCTGCCTAGTGTACTGCAGCAACTCTACATGGCATGGACTCAACAAGTCGTTAGAAGTCCTCTGCAGGAATATAAAGCCATGCCGTCTCTATAGCCGTCCATAATTGCGAATGTGTTGCTGGTGCAGAATTTTGTGCACGAAATAACATCTCGATTATGTTCCACAAATGTTCAAATGAATTCATGTTGGGCGATGTGTGTGGCCAAATCGCACGCTCGATTTGTCCAGAACGTTCTGCAATTCAGTCGTGAACGTGGCCCAGCATCAAGGCGCGTTGTCGCCCATAAAAATTTCATCGTTTTATCGGAACATGAAGTCCACGAACATCTGCAAATGGTCTCCATGTAGCCGAACATAACCATTTCCAGTCAGTGATCGGTTCAGTGTACAACTGAACCCACTCCCCACCATTATGGAGCAACTACAAGGTTGCACAGTGTCTTATTGACAACTTGGGTCCATGGTATCATAGGGTCTGCGCCACTCTCGAATCCTACCATCAGCTCTTACCAACTGAAATCGGGACTCATCTGATAAGGCCACGGTTTTCCAATCGTCTAGGGTCGAACCGATATGGCTAAGGAGCCCAGGAGCCCAGGAGAGGTGCTGCAGGCGATGTCGTGCTCTTAGCAAAGGCACTCGCGTCGGTCGTCTGCTGCCACAGTCCATTAACACCAAATTTCGGCGCACTGTCCTAACGGATACTTTCATCGTACGACTCACATTCATTTCTACGGTATTTCACGGAGTGTTGCTTGTCTGTTAGCACTGACAACTCCACTCAAACGCCGCTGCTAACAGTCGTTCGCTGAAGGCTATCGACCACTGCGTCGTCCGTGATGAGAGATAATGTCTGTGCTTTGGTATTATCGTCACAGTCTTGACACTGTGGATCGCGCAATACAGAATTTCCTAAAAATTTTCGAAATGGAATGTCCTATGCGTCTATCTCCACATTCAAAATCTGTTAATTCCGGTATAGCGATGGTAATCACATCGGAAACCTTCTCAACACGAATCACCCGAGTACAAATGACAGCTCCACCAATATGTGCATATCGCAATCCCATGACTTTTGTCACCTAAGTGTAAAGTGAGTAAATTTTCAGGCAGTTAAATATAATCCGTATTTTCATAAAACTATATACTGGCTGTCCAAGAAATACTGAATCACCTCTTTTCTAGACAACTGAATGACCAACTGTTTTCCAGTAGAGCACGTTATAGGCAAACTATTAAGAGCGAACTGAAAAGTGAATCTCAAAAATGGTTCAAATGGCTCTGAGCACTATGGGACTCAACTGCTGTGGTCATAAGTCTCCTAGAACTTAGAACTACTTAAACCTAACTAACCTAAGGACATCACACACATCCATGCCCGAGGCAGGATTCGAACCTGCGACCGTAGCGGTCGTGCGGTTCCAGACTGAAGCGCCTTTAACCGCGCGGCCACTCCGGCCGGCCAATAGTGAATCTCACTCACATTCTGTGTTATGTGCATGAAACTAGAGGAGACCTAGTAGGCTAATTATTTCAATTGGGAAGTTGGTACAAAACTAGTGTCGTTGAATCGAGCCCTCCAAATTAACATTTTTTCTTTAAAGTTTTTTTTGTATGTTAGAATAGATTGTATCTTCGAAACAATCTTCCTTGGTGCGACGGGTTGAAAAACTCTTAAGGATAGAAATACGACTTGTGTAGGTTTATGTGTGTCCTTAAAATTTCTTGTTGATGATACAGTGAGAAACAAAGACATTGTTCCATTTTAACAGTAAAAAGTTTATGTTTTTTAAACAGAAAATAGAGTTTTAGAAATTCTGAAGTTGATTACATTTCCTTCAGATTCCAGGTAATACGAAGTACACTACTAGTTTCGTCCGCAATAATTTGTGTGAAGCTTGTTTTAACCGAAAGAAACCATACGAATCGTTTGGTTAAGTTTAGAAACACCAACTAAAAGTAAAAATTATTTAGCTAGGTAACTGAAATAAGCATGTCGTAAGTTTGCTCAGTATAAGCGACGAGATACTAAATATAAATTTTTTTGTGGAATAGGTGTAACCCAGAAACAGCTATGCTATTGGACAGCAATTTTTTGGCATTAATGTAATGGCTCTTCACTGGCGGAAGGGAAGAGAATGTTTTTATAATATCGTGTCCTCGCTACAAATAACTATATATATCATCTGGATTGAAGGACGATTAAGGCTTAACATCCCGTATGGGTATTAGAGACGAATCACAAGTTCGGACTGACGAAAATCGGCAGTCTTTCATTTTCTAATAGCGTCTCGGCATTTACGTTAAGCGATCCACGAAAAACCACGGAAAACTTAAATCTGGATGGCGAGGCAAGGATTTTAACCACCGTGCTCCAGAATGCGAGTCGGTTGTGTTAATTGGGTATGAAGGAGACAGTATTATGAAACGACCAAGTATAATTTCTGTTGTGAGTCTATCGTATCTCGCCGTTGGTCATCAGACGCTTACCTTTCATAATTTGCTTATCGCCATGTTGGCTTGGGGCTTGGATGAGAATTAAAAAAAGCAAGGTCTGTTACCAAACGTATTTAATAAATATCTCTTAAATCTTTCTTAAAGCTCATATTCGTCGTTGAGTGCTGAAATTATTATTTCACGATTGCAGTTTCAGCCTTTCAGACCATTTTCAAGTGGTACTGCAAAAGATTGTGCGTCAGCACATGCCACACTTAAAATTCTCCGACATGTAAGTATGTCTTCGTCAAAAATAAGCCGTTTCATTGCAGTAACTTTAATCGAGTACGATGTTCTGTACATCGTGAAATGATGTAAATTACGTGAAATGTCACCAATGTTAACATCTTTCAATCAAATCACTATAAATCAATCTTCTAACGCACTTTAAATTCTTCATTTGTGTGGCCATAGTGTCCATAGTTGCTTTACAATTCTTGAGGGGATTTTTGTTCTGTCGTTGCAGCTACGAAAATGCGTGATTTCTTTTTTTTCACCAGACGCGTTTCGCTTTATTGAGGTAAGTCATCATCAGTGCTCTGTAATTAAGTTATTTATATTTTGATTTGCTTTTAGATCGAAAAACACTTCGTTAAGAATAAGTTTCTTTGTATTTACGGTTATTTTCAGTTGACTTCTCGGTTTCATCTCTAGGCGCTCAGTCAGGAACCGCGCGACTGCTACGGTCGCAGGTTCGAATCCTACCTCGGGCATGGATGTGTGTGATGTCCTTAGGTTAGTTAGGTTTAAGTAGTTCTAAGTTCTAGGGGACTTATGACCACAGATGTTGAGTCCCATAGTGCTCAGAGCCATTTGAACCATTTTTTTCGGTTTCATCGGAAAATGCCGTCTACTAGCACATAGTTTTTTTTTTTCTGCGTTAGACACTGATAATTTTGGTCTACATTTTAGTAGTTCTGCAGCACTATGTATTTCTTATGTTTTTCACAACAGTCTTTTATGCACACCACTGTATTCTTTTTGTTTTTGTACTTCTAAATAAGTGTTGCGGTTTGTGTTTTGTAGTGTTGCTAACATAACTTTGTCTTTGACCTACAACTTTTTTATATTAGATTATTGTGTGTGTGTAATTCTATTTAATTATGTTTCTGTGTATTTATGTACTGTGTAAGAGTAGGGAAGGAATAGCGATGGAGGGATTTTTTTGTGTAGGGGAGGGAGAAACCATGATGAGTGGAGATAAGTGTATAGCAGTGTGATGGAGTGTGAGTTAGAGAAGGTGTAGAGCGAGAACTGAAATGAAATTGTGAGTGGGGGGGGGGGGGGGGGGGTTGTGGGAGAGAGGGAAGTGGTGAAGGACGGAAACGGCTCTTTTCTTTTTCATGTAATTTCATCAATTATTTTATATAGAGTCTGGTTTCCAATATTTATTTGGTTTTTGAGCAATTTATTTTGTGTTAATGCTTTTTGTATGTGGAAATTTTCTTGGAAAGGGAGGAGGTGTCTGTCTTTACTGATTTTTATGATATTCGTATGTTTTTCAAGATTGCTTGGTCTATGGTGTTCTTGGTTCAGATGATCCGCGATTGTTGAATGATTTGTACCATATTAAAATGCTCTGACGTGTCGAATGGCCTGCCAGTCATTCCGATGTATATCTTCTCACAATCTCTGCAACTGAACTGATAGATTCCAGATTGTTAATATCTGTCTGGTTTTGATTTCAGTTTTGGGATGTGCTTTTTTATGGAATTGTTTGTTTTGTAAGCAATGTTTATGCCTTGTTTTTTTGAATATGTTAGCTATTTCATGTGTGAACTTGGTGTGGTAGGTCACTGTATGCCTTTTATTGTTGTTGTTGTTGTTGTAGTCCAGGTTGTATGGATTGGTGTGGTCTGGTTAATTTTTTCATTATTTGTCTCTTTATTTTTTTGTTTAGTTTGTATACCGTTGTTTCTTTGTGTCAATTTCTGATGGTATTTGTTTTATAATGGCTAGCTCCTTCTGGTAATCAGAAGTGTTTAAGGGAATGTTGTTCAGCTGTTTAGCATGTATCTGTTTGCTATTTATTACGAGGGTGTGCTGAAAAGTAATGCCTCCGACTTTTTTATTTGAAAGCTCTTAAAGATTTTTAAACAAAACAGACGTTATTAGCATTATACATCTTTATTCTTCACGTGTACACATTTATTCCTCAACATTGTCACCCTAGAAACGAACACATTTCTCTGAACGAGATCCGTGTTTTGATACCGTCACTGTAGAATGTGTGACATTTTTCACGGAGCCACGACCTAACTTCTGCTTACACCACTTCACCATTATCAAAGTGAGGTCCTAGAAGGCGTTTCTTAGGTCTTGGAAACAGATGAAAATCGGATAGGGCCAAGACAGTGATCGATGACAAAGAATCCAAGGCGTTGGGTGGTTGCAGACGGTGCAGCGCTCGTGTGTGTTCTGGCATTGTCATGCTGAAGGAGAGCGTTCTCCATGTGTGGCAGAACGTTTCGAATTCGAAACCTGATTACAGCACTCTGGTTCTCAGGCACCGACATAGTTACATCACACACCACCATGTTACACGCTATAGTTCGGAGCCCTCTAGTGACAAAGGACTGCAAATATATCTAGACATAGAGAATAAAGATGTACACTCCTGGAAATGGAAAAAAGAACACATTAACACCGGTGTGTCAGACCCACCATACTTGCTCCGGACACTGCGAGAGGGCTGTACAAGCAATGATCACACGCACGGCACAGCGGACACACCAGGAACCGCGGTGTTGGCCGTCGAATGGCGCTAGCTGCGCAGCATTTGTGCACCGCCGCCGTCAGTGTCAGCCAGTTCGCCGTGGCATACGGAGCTCCATCGCAGTCTTTAACACTGGTAGCATGCCGCGACAGCGTGGACGTGAACCGTATGTGCAGTTGACGGACTTTGAGCGAGGGCGTATAGTGGGCATGCGGGAGGCCGGGTGGACGTACCGCCGAATTGCTCAACACGTGGGGCGTGAGGTCTCCACAGTACATCGATGTTGTCGCCAGTGGTCGGCGGAAGGTGCACGTGCCCGTCGACCTGGGACCGGACCGCAGCGACGCACGGATGCACGCCAAGACCGTAGGATCCTACGCAGTGCCGTAGGGGACCGCACCGCCACTTCCCAGCAAATTAGGGACACTGTTGCTCCTGGGGTATCGGCGAGGACCATTCGCAACCATCTCCATGAAGCTGGGCTACGGTCCCGCACACCGTTAGGCCGTCTTCCGCTCACGCCCCAACATCGTGCAGCCCGCCTCCAGTGGTGTCGCGACAGGCGTGAATGGAGGGACGAATGGAGACGTGTCGTCTTCAGCGATGAGAGTCGCTTCTGCCTTGGTGCCAATGATGGTCGTATGCGTGTTTGGCGCCGTGCAGGTGAGCGCCACAATCAGGACTGCATACGACCGAGGCACACAGGGCCAACACCCGGCATCATGGCGTGGGGAGCGATCTCCTACACTGGCCGTACACCACTGGTGATCGTCGAGGGGACACTGAATAGTGCACGGTACATCCAAACCGTCATCGAACCCATCGTTCTACCATTCCTAGACCGGCAAGGGAACTTGCTGTTCCAACAGGACAATGCACGTCCGCATGTATCCCGTGCCACCCAACGTGCTCTAGAAGGTGTAAGTCAACTACCCTGGCCAGCAAGATTTCCGGATCTGTCCCCCATTGAGCATGTTTGGGACTGGATGAAGCGTCGTCTCACGCGGTCTGCACGTCCAGCACGAACGCTGGTCCAACTGAGGCGCCAGGTGGAAATGGCATGGCAAGCCGTTCCACAGGACTACATCCAGCATCTCTACGATCGTCTCCATGGGAGAATAGCAGCCTGCATTGCTGCGAAAGGTGGATATACACTGTACTAGTGCCGACATTGTGCATGCTCTGTTGCCTATGTCTATGTGCCTGTGGTTCTGTCAGTGTGATCATGTGATGTATCTGACCCCAGGAATGTGTCAATAAAGTTTCCCCTTCCTGGGACAATGAATTCACGGTGTTCTTATTTCAATTTCCAGGAGTGTAGAATATTAGTAACGGTTGTTTTACTTTATTTGTTTGTTTTACTTTATTTGTTTGTTTTACTTTGTTTGATTTACTTTGTTTGTTTGTTTGTTTGTTTTACTTGGTTATTTTGTTTTACTTTGTTTGTTTTACTTTGTTTATTTTACTTGAAAGACTTTCAGAGTTTTCACACAAAAAATTCTGAGTCATTACTTTTCAGCACGCCCTCGTATTACTGTTATTACAGTTACTGTTGTCGGTCGGGGTGGCCGAGCGGTTCTAGGCGCTACAGTCTGGAGCTGCGCGACCGATACGGTCGCAGGTTCGAATCCTACCTCGGGCATGGATGTGTGTGATGTCCTTAGGTTAGGTAGGTTTAAGTAGTTCTAAGTTCTAGGGGACTGATGACCTTAGAAGTTAAGGCCTATAGTGCTCAGAGCCATTTGAACAGTTACTGTTATTACTATTACTATTATTATTATTATTATTGTTATTGTTATTGTTATGTGACAAAATAAGATGATAATTATCAAAATCTTTCCCGCATTCGTCTGTTAAGGAGCTTTAACATTGACATATCTTAATATCTCTGAAAAAAGCCGTGAGTTAGTGAGACATAAAATGCTACTAATTTTCAAGACAAATAAAACAGAATAACAAATTGTTTTGTTGTAGAAGCTGATGGAGAGACACCCAGGAAGCGCAGGAGTGCCCGCATAGCCGCCATCAGGACACGAGCTGTGAGTTTTCTTCCTTTGACTTGAACAGCCAGCGTTGCTGGTAACACAACTTCACGTATATGTACACAATATAAATGCATCTCTGTTAACGCATTCGCTATATGAAAACGACTATTGTTGAGCAAGAATTGATGCGAAAATCACATTACGAGAAATTACTGTATATTGGCCTCTACCAGAGAATGAGAATTAGAGTGCCATGTATTGTGCTCAGATAACCCGGCCTTAAAGCTTGTTCATAAGTATGCGGTTGAGAAAACTTAAGTTATTCAATGTCTCGATTTGCTAACGAAATAGAAGGATTCAAATGTGTGCCAACGTTTGTGATAAAGTTACTCTCAGAATCGATACTGCACATTCAGAACCACAGGGCAGAGAAAAATTACTTTCCCTGACTTTTTTAACCATGTTTCCGTTCTTAGCATTTGTCAATGAATGAACTAGAAAATGACTATGCAATTGCAAGTAATGTTATCCAGTCCTGGAGGTATTGCAGTACTTCTTACCACTGATACATTTAACATTTTTTTAATGACAGGAAATAATAATAATAATGTCTTTGCCAAAGTTCATTACAATTTTTCTCGAATCACGGATCAATTTCCACATAAAATCACTCCGCAATTTTCGTTACATGCCACAAATCTAAGTAACATGTGTAGCCTGAGACAAACGCACAAAACCATATAAGTTATGTATTGTTCACAGAACTCTTTAGCACCCATCTACCCAGTTTCTTGACTTTTATAGGTTGTTGTAAATGCATAGAAATTGTGAGATAAGTAGCACTCGGTGTCACTGGTATTTTCCTTACCGTTTGAGCAGTACGAAAACCCACCAGTACCAGCGGTTATTTATTACTGAATGTCTAGTGGGTGATGGTAGAGATATATTGCCGCCCCGGACTTTTTTGTGTAATCGCTGTCTCAAGAGTTTAGCTACTGTCACATCCAAATGCTCTTTTAATTGCTGTATATGTCTCTACAGCGCTTTTGTAAAATTTCAACTCATACAGGACAAAATTGGATATTATCTTTTTGTATGTATACTATCTCAAGAACGTTGAGCACTCATCTCTCTCCTTGTTTTCGCTCATGTGCGCATAGACGATACTTTACGGTACAATAACGTCTGACGGCGCTTAGACGTGTGTGGCCGAGCCCCGTTTCTACTGTCCTTGTCGTTAGAGGGATGTTAAACCCCAGTACTCGTTCCTTCACGACACCACACTGTATCTATATGATATAATTACGAATGCAAGTCAGCAATTAAAAGTCACAGGAAGGGAATGATCCTTGTCGTAAGAACGATGTAGAATTTGCCCAAGAACAGTACAGAATGTCCCACAGGTTTATTGCGATCAGTATTGAGTACAGTGCTTCAATTAGCCCGTGAAACCTATTTGCAGAGATTACTTAATAATCGCAAAATTTTCAAATAATAATCGTCACCACATTTAGGCTCCTTCAGGTGTAATAAGCTCGAATAACCTGCGCCCATATTGTTACTGATGCCGTCCAGTACCCAAGGTGCCTATGTCTACTCGGAAAACGTACAACGTTTGTTTGTCATTTGAAAGCTACCTACGCCCAGGTAGAGTTAGAAAAGATGAAGGTACGTTGTAACCTTTATATATTGAGTACATCAGTAACAAGTATTGTAATGTTCCCGCTTCTCTTCTGCCCTGAAGTCGCAAAAGGACGTCCAGTGTCATCCAGGCGGTACAGTCGATGCGCTAAACACACGATTTCGATATTACAATACGTATTACAATACGTTTTGTGAAGGGAACATCAATCAGCGTGGCTGGATAAACTCCTCTGCACTCCTAATGGAGGGTTAGAGGCAAAACAGGTTATCTGGAGACAACACTCCCATTTTCCACAATGTCAGTGCGCAGTTCTGTTGCTTTCTCCTCTGGGAATTTGCAGGTAGTGGTCATCACTACGAGGCAGATCAACATTTTTATCTCTCCTTGGAGCGTAGAGATGATATTATTGGTTTCTATTTAACCTCGCCAAGTACCCGCCCGCATAGCCGACCGCGATAAAGCGCCACTTTTGGGACAGGGAGATGCGCCAACTATGGATCGACGAGGGTCAGTGTGCCTGCCAGCCTTGTGTGGTTTTTAGACGGTTTTTCACATTCCACTAGGTGAATGCCCTGCTGACACTCGATGCGCACCTCCGTTACACGATTTTAAAAACTTTCACTCACATTCACAAGGAAAACACTACATGCAGATACACTCCTGGAAATTGAAATAAGAACACCGTGAATTCATTGTCCCAGGAAGGGGAAACTTTATTGACACATTCCTGGGGTCAGATACATCACATGATCACCCTGTCAGAACCACAGGCACATAGACACAGGCAACAGAGCATGCACAATGTCGGCACTAGTACAGTGTATATCCACCTTTCGCAGCAATGCAGGCTGCTATTCTCCCATGGAGACGATCGTAGAGATGCTGGATGTAGTCCTGTGGAACGGCTTGCCATGCCATTTCCACCTGGCGCCTCAGTTGGACCAGCGTTCGTGCTGGACGTGCAGACCGCGTGAGACGACGCTTCATCCAGTCCCAAACATGCTCAATGGGGGACAGATCCGGAAATCTTGCTGGCCAGGGTAGTTGACTTACACCTTCTAGAGCACGTTGGGTGGCACGGGATACATGCGAACGTGCATTGTCCTGTTGGAACAGCAAGTTCCCTTGCCGGTCTAGGAATGGTAGAACGATGGGTTCGATGACGGTTTGGATGTACCGTGCACTATTCAGTGTCCCCTCGACGATCACCAGTGGTGTACGGCCAGTGTAGGAGATCGCTCCCCACACCATGATGCCGGGTGTTGGCCCTGTGTGCCTCGGTCGTATGCAGTCCAGATTGTGGCGCTCACCTGCACGGCGCCAAACACGCATACGACCATCATTGGCACCAAGGCAGAAGCGACTCTCATCGCTGAAGACGACACGTCTCCATTCGTCCCTCCATTCACGCCTGTCGCGACACCACTGGAGGCGGGCTGCACGATGTTGGGGCGTGAGCGGAAGACGGCCTAACGGTGTGCGGGACCGTAGCCCAGCTTCATGGAGACGGTTGCGAATGGTCCTCGCCGATACCCCAGGAGCAACAGTGTCCCTAATTTGCTGGGAAGTGGCGGTGCGGTCCCCTACGGCACTGCGTAGGATCCTACGGTCTTGGCGTGCATCCGTGCGTCGCTGCGGTCCGGTCCCAAGTCGACGGGCACGTGCACCTTCCGCCGACCACTGGCGACAACATCGATGTACTGTGGAGACCTCACGCCCCACGTGTTGAGCAATTCGGCGGTACGTCCACCCGGCCTCCCGAATGCCCACTATACGCCCTCGCTCAAAGTCCGTCAACTGCACATACGGTTCACGTCCACGCTGTCGCGGCATGCTACCAGTGTTAAAGACTGCGATGGAGCTCCGTATGCCACGGCAAACTGGCTGACACTGACGGCGGCAGTGCACAAATGCTGCGCAGCTAGTGCCATTCGACGGCCAACACCGCGGTTCCTGGTGTGTCCGCTGTGCCGTGCGTGTGATCATTGCTTGTACAGCCCTCTCGCAGTGTCCGGAGCAAGTATGGTGGGTCTGACACACCGGTGTCAATGTGTTCTTTTTTCCATTTCCAGGAGTGTAGTTCGGGTACACACATTCTGTCCCAGGGGGTAACAGTGTGGCTACAAGAAGGACGTGCGGCATTTCCTTAAACTAACCATGCCACATCTATTAATAATCGTACACACCCTACGCCGATGCGTTGTACAGGGTGTTACCAAAAAGGTACGGCCAAACTTTCAGGAAACATTCGTCACACACAAATAAAGAAAATTTGTTATGTGGACATGTGTCCGGAAATGCTGAATTTCCATGTTAGAGCTCAGTTTAGTTTCGTTAGTATGTACTGCACTTCCTCGATTCACCGCCAGTTGGCCCAATTGAAGGAAGGTAATGTTGACTTCTGTGCTTGTGTTTACATGCGATTCATTGCTCTACAGTACTAGCATCAAGCATATCAGTACGTAGCATCAACAAGTTAGTGTTCATCACTAACGTGGTTTTGCAGTCAGTGCAATTTTTACAAATGCGGAGTTGGCAGATGCCCATTTGATGTATGGATTAGCACGGGGCAATAGCCGTGGCGCGGTACGTTTGTATCGAGACAGATTTCCAGAACGGAGGTGTCCCGACAGGAAGACGTTCGAAGCAATTGATCGGTGTCTTAGGGAGCACAGGACATTCCAGCCTATGACTCGCGACTGGGGAAGACCTAGAACGACGAGGACACCTGCAATGGACGAGGCAATTCTTCGTACAGTTGACGATAACCCTAATGTCGGCTTCAGAGAAGTTGCTGCTGTACAAGGTAACGTTGACCACGTCACTGTATGCAGAGTGCTACGGGAGAACTAGTTGTTTCCGTACCATGTACAGCGTGTGCAGGCACTATCAGCAGCTGATAGGCCTCCACGGGTACACTTCTGCGAATGGTTCATCCAACAATGTGTCAATCCTCATTTCAGTGCAAATGTTCTCTTTACGGATGAGGCTTCATTCCAACGTGATCAAATTGTAAATTTTCACAATCAACATGTGTGGGCTGACGAGAATCCGCACGCAATTGTGCAATCACGTCATCAGCACAGATTTTCTGTGAACGTTTGGGCAGGCATTGTTGGTGATGTCTTGATTGGGCCCCATGTTCTTCCACCTACGCTCAATGGAGCACGTTATCATGATTTCATACGGGATACTCTACCTGTGCTGCTAGAACATGTGCCTTTACAAGTACGACACTACATGTGGTTCATGCACGATGAAGCTCCTGCACATTTCAGTCGAAGTGTTCGTACGCTTCTCAACAACAGATTCGGTGACCGATGGATTGGTAGAGGCGGACCAATTCCATGGCCTCCACGCTCTCCTGACCTCAACCCTCTTGACTTTCATTTATGGGGGCATTTGAAAGCTCTTGTCCACGCAACCCCGGTACCAAATGTAGAGACTCTTCGTGCTCGTATTGTGGACGCCATTCTCCAGGGCTGCATCAGCGCATCAGGGATTCCATGCGACGGAGGGTGGATGCATGTATCCTCGCTAACGGAGAACATTTTGAACATTTCCTGTAATAAAGTGTTTGAAGTCACGCTGGTACGATCTGTTGCTGTGTGTTTCCATTCCATGATTAATGTGATTTGAAGAGAAGTAATAAAATGAGCTCTAACATGGAAAGTAAGCGTTTCCGGACACATGTCCACATAACATATTTGCTTTCTTTGTGTGTGAGGAATGTTTCCTGAAAGTTTGGCCGTACCTTTTTGTAACACCCTGTATAGGCATAAGCAAATGATGAAAGATGATTAAACCTCGCCAAGCCCGTATCGTTCACTAAAACACCACCGTCCACCCAGGTATTGGTTCTGCAGTCTGACGCAGGACGTACGCGCTTCGTAAAGGCTAGAATGCTGAAAAGTGCCTCAGCAGAATCCCACACTGGCTAGCGGGAGCACACATTAGATTTCTGTTGACTTTCCATATTGAAAACACAATTTGGTTGATCACTCAAGATCACCAACTACTGGCTTGCGAAGCACACTTTAGAACGCTTCCTCCGCCCCACAGAGCACACAACTCCACCTTCACCCGCGAGGGCCATAGCTCGACTCCTCGATTTCGCGAGCTCCCACAATGCTCCACGAAATTATTTGAGATTTAGGCGTTCCCGCCAGTCAGAATCAGGAGCAAACTGCAGGCGTTTTCATTACCCATTTCCCGTTCCAGCTAGCAGAGCTTCTCTAAGATATTGATTCCTGGCAGCACTTCATAAGTTTCTGTGCAACGGGTGTCGGAAAACACCGACCATCGCGGGAAATCACAAAACTGTAAGAGCACCACGCAGGCTCCGGCAACAACCCATTTAGGAGGGTTAGGGAAAGGCTGGCCCTTTACCATTTCCTTCCTTCCCCCTGTTACTGGCAGTGGCGGGCACTACAGCGTGACCAGGAAACGATACGTTACAACCGGAATCTATTGTCTGCATTGTTAAAATGTAGGCTCAACCACCTCTCAAAAAGTAAAAGCACTAAAAGGGAGGAGGCCTTCGTCACCAGAATTATTCTACAAGCCTCTTATAAAAGCGGTAAACATAAAAACATAAATAAATGTATCAAAAATCTGCGGCCACATCCTTTCTAACCGCGTTTTTCTACGTAAAATGTGCTTCAACACAGGTCATCTAGTTAGTAAAATAAACTAAGATTAATCCTCGTAAGTAGTCCGCGAATATAGGAAGTGTCAAAGGCAACAGTTGTTCGTGTGTAGTGTCTGCGTTCCTCCAGGAAAGACGCACCGGGTTACAAACAATCGTGTAACACGACTGAGCACTTCGTGCACATTATCAAAACATCAAAAACTTTCTCGCCAATGATCAGAGATAATGTTCACCCCACGGATCTGTCCCAGTGCCAGTATCACATGTTGTGAGCCAGCTTGCCTCTCAGGAGGATACAACGGCTTTATGACACCCTTCCCAACGGAGTAAGTGCATGCACATAGGCCAGAGTAGGCGCAACGTCATACTGATGAGTGGGCTCATTCTTCCAAGTTCTTTGTAAATTTGACTCAATTCTGTAATCCCAGAAATAACAGAAGATACCCTCCCACCCGTCAAGTTCCATTCCGCTTCCTCCTCCCCTTTCGAGTGCTTCATTTTTAGGGTTCTGCTCCTCAGTCGGTATAGACTCATTTCTGTGTCAGTCTGTGTTTGTGCCCAAAGGCTAAAGCCTCTTTGTCTCACGAACGGGCAGAGGTATCAAGTTGAAATTTATGTCACAGACAACGGTCCCTTGGTGACGTTAAAAAAGGTTGAAGCTTGTAAGACATTGCAATCAAGAGATACGGCCATTTATGTCACATATTTCCATACTAGAAACTCACTCATCAAAACCTATAGATGGGCTATTTGTATACATAATGAAGTTTCTACGGAACGCTCAGAGGGTGAGTCCTACGCGCACTTGTTCGGTTTACTTTTTAGCAGACAGTGTACTTAGATCCAAGAATTGTAGTTCACGCACACTGTTTGCAAGATATCGTATATGGATAAAGAAACCTACACTGACGGAAAAACAATCGCAGTACCAAAAAATAATTAACGTAGAATAATGAAATTTCGAGAATCCATTTGTGTAGTTGACATATTTAAGTGATTAACATTGCAAGATGACAGGATAATGTATGCACAAGGTAAGCCATTGCAAATGTGAAATTCTGGTACGTTAATAACCAGTGCAACCGCCAGAATGTTGAATGCGAGCACGCAAACTTGTATGCATTGTGTTGTACAGGTGTCGGATGTCAGTTTGTGGGACGGAGTCCCATGCCTGTTGCACTTGGTCGGTCAGTACACGAACGGTTTATGCTATTTGTTGATGACGCTGGAGTTGTCGTCCGATGATGTACCGTATGTGCTCGATTGGAGAGAGATCTTGTGATCGAGCAGACCGATCCTGTTGGAAAACACCCTGGGGAATGTTGTCCACGAATGGCAGCACAACAGATCCAATCACCGGACTGACATAAATTTTCAGTCGGGATAGCCATGACAGTGCTCGTGCTGTCATACGAAATCTCCAGGTGTAGGTCCAGCGTGTCTAGCAAGCAGACGGATTGGTTGCAGGCACTCAACTGGCCTTCATCTAAACAACGCACGGCCATCAGTGGCACCGAGGCAGAACCAGCTTACATCAGAAAAGACAAAATACTTCCGTCCAGCCCTCTACCGAGCTCTTGCTCGACGCCGCTGGCGGTGGTTTCGGGTAAGTGGAATGCACGCTACGTGGCGTTTGATTCGGAGCTGTCCTTGAACTAACTAATTTGTAACGGTAGTGGTGTCGCTGTGGTGTCAAATGCTGCTCAGATTGGTGCTGGAGATGCCGTACGATGCACCAGAGCCATACTGTGAACACGGTGGTCTTCTCTCTCGGTAGTGCCACGTGGCCGTTGGCAGCCCAGTCTTCTTGCGACTGTACATTCTCGTGACCGTCGCTACCAGTAATCATGTATAGTGGCTACATTCCTGCCAAGTCTTTCTCCAGTATCGCAGAAGGAATAGAGTTTCTTGTAGCTCTATTAAACGACCTCGTTCAAACTGAGTGAGTCGTTAATAATGGCGTCTCTGTTGCCTTAAAGGCATTGTTGACTGACATCAACTCACCACGTACCGTATCAAACGTAACTAATGCTCACCACCGTTACAGCGTGTGTTTACGCAAACATGATTTGTATCCTCATAGTGGCGCTATTAACGCCACTCTTACACCAGTTGCGCGAAACCTGAATAGACATAATATTTCAATAGTAGAAACACGCCTATCAACTTTCGGTTATGTCGCACGACTACTCCTCGGTCTTACGACTTCTTTCCGTCAGTGTGTATACAGGGTGAATATTAATAAAACCGGCAAACTACAGGGGCGCATTCCGGCCTCGAAATGGAGGAGGAAAGGTCCTACGAACATGTGACAGGGATGCACCGTTGCCACGGTAAATTGCGCTGACGAGTGGATCCTTTGACCACGTGCCGTATGTTCCTTGTGTGTTGCGGGCTGTGATTGACGCAGCGTACTGTAAGCTGCAGAACTGTCCGGAGTTAGTGTCGGGAACAAGCCGAAATGGTGTTTCTGTACGGCTAAGCAAATGAAAACAGTCGGGAGGCAGAATTAGTATCCGCACGACGGTTTGGTTTAGCGAGGAAGCCCACATTCATTTGGGTGGATTCGCCAATAAGCAAAATTGGCGCATTTGGGGGGACTGAGAATCCGCATTTCGCGGACTACCAAACCTGGTGTACTGACAGTTCGCCGCCTTCCGGCGCATTCGTCTGTCTGAAAGGACCCACGATCAGACAAATTTCCTAATAAGGCTCGAAATATTGTGCGATGTGGTTGGTGTCTGTGAGGGTACTTGTTTTGGTCTAGCTGTACTCCCTCTCGACCGTTCTCATCTGCACGACCGCATACAAACACCGTCTCGTTTACAACACGAAATCCGCAGAATTCTGCTGCTTATAGTACGCTGCGTCAATCACACAGCCTGCAACACATGTGGAACACACGGCACGTGGTCAGAGGAACTTTCATTCGTCATCGCCGTCTACCGTGGCAACGATGCATTTCCGGACACACATTCGCAGGACTTTTTTCGTCCATTTCCCTTCAGGAATCGGCCCCTGCAGTCTGTTTTTTAATGTTCACCCTGTATTTAATTACGTTCGTACAGAATCCTCAGAGCGCGACTGCTCCTCGCGCTTGTCCGGTCTTTTCGTCAGGGAATGTATTTAGATCAAAGAATTGTAATTAACCGTTTTTTTTTTGCAAGATGTCGTGTACGAATAAAAGAGACTTTTTTTTTTTTTTTAGGTTTTACGTTCGCAAGCACAGACTGCTTTAGAAGCGTACACAGTGCTGCGAGCGAGAAGTAAAACTTGTGAGCAGCGCGAGGCGGGCAGCCACCGGCCACAGCCGGAGCCGCAGCCACAGCCGCAGCCGCAGCCGCAGCCGCAGCCGCAGGGGACGGCCCGCAGCGCGCCGCCACCCGCGCCGCCCCTGCAGCGCAGCCCGCAGGAGTCGGGGCGGCTGTCGCCCGCGCCGGCGGACACAGCCGCGTCGGCCGAGGCTGCCGCCGCTCAGTGCGCGCGGGAGCGCCACGCCAGCCTGGCGCACGTGCTGTGGCGCACGCTGGTGCTGATGCACAGCAACCGCCTGCTCGCGCTGCAGGTGGAGGCGCTGAAGCGCGAAACCTCGGCCTTCGTCTGCTCCGTGCTCAGCAACCCGGAGAACCACGCGCTGCTGCCGCCGGCGCCGTCGTCGCCTGCTAAGCAGCAGCAGCAGCCGGCTTCTCCGTGACGCCTCTGCTAGCGGTTCGTCCCTGTACCTGCACTGCTCGCTACAGGGAGCACCTCTGACGCTTCAGATATACATCAGTATAACAGTATACCAGAAACTCTAGTTGAGCCAGTCCGCCCTCAGCCTTCCGGGGATGGAGACAGCGAACACAGACTGAAGTTGAAAGTGAGTGATAGCAGGCATTTCTCAGCAGTCTTTTCCACTGGAACGGAAGAGAATGTTTGCCCGAGGAAACAGATGAAACACAATGGTCAGTTCCACATAATGTCTGACATCCGTTCTTTAGTTCTTACATCCCTTCCATAAATTGCGCCAACCCGCCTCGCTAGCCGAGGCCATCGACACACACTAAAGCTGTAGGCCCTCGATCGAGAGGCAGTGCCCGATCTGAAAACAAAAGGTGTTCCGGTATTGTGACCTTCCGGGAGAGGGGGGGGGGGGGTGTTTCTCAAATTTAAACTTCTTGAAACCTTATTTTAACGCTTTCTTGCGCATTTTAAAAGTACGAACGCAAAATGTGTGTTGGTAAAAAATAAAGTTTTGCGGTACTACATCTCATAATCTGTGGTTCTGATTTTTCTGTCGTCAGATGTACCGTCACAGATCGAGCACTGTCGAGAGATAACAGCTTAGGAGAGAATGTCATCACCAGAATGTGGTCGGTGAGGAGAGGACCGGAGAGGCGACGTCGTACAGTTGCTGATAACGGAACTGCGCGCCGGTATCCTGCAGTGTCTCCTGGAGCGGGCCCACGTGACACTGTCGACGGATGGCGCACTAATTTCGGTGCTATTCGGCACGAGCAGACTATATGCTGACACTGGCTTTTCATTTTTCTCAAAGCCATCGTCGACAAAAGAACACATCATTACCCTCTACATTCACTCACGAGTCACCTACGCAAAACAGTTACACGCAGTACACCTGAAACCCTAGCTGTCGAAGTGTGAAGTGGCACGAAATCGAAAGTCTCGCATCAGGCCACGAGGCGCACTGTACGGATAAATCTTATTGCCCCGCACTTTGAGCATATTTGTGATGTTATATACCGAGCCATAGATGATACCACTGCACTGTTCAGACCTCATTTCCACATTAATATTTATGATACACTTGTCACATGAGTGAGGAATTCAGTATTCCGCCTTGCCGCAAAGTGTAATGGGGTGATGTGGTTTCTGTGTTTTTCTGATGCGGCTGATAGAAGACGTATTTTCAAAGTCCAGCCATTAAGGCAATTCCTTATTTTTCCCACCGATGCCATGGCGTTCACCTCATTTGATGCCAATGGAGCATGTTGTACTCGAAGAAAACGTGGACACACATAACGAACATCACCCCCCCCCCTCCCACACACACACACACACACACACACACACACACACACACACAAATAACTGACGCAGCCAAACAAACTGTTATTGTAAAGTCTGTCGAAAATCCTAACAAACGAGATAGAAGATGAAACTTAATGGCAGATTAAATCTGTGTGCCAGACTAACACTCGAGCTCGGGACCTTTGCCTTTCGCGGGCAGCTGCTCTACCGACCATTTTTATTTTATTTTTTCTATGTTTCATTTATTTGTTTGTTCCGGAAACTTGATTGAAATGACAAAGAGAAAAAAGAAAGGCGAATTAAATCCGACAGCTTAATCCCTTGGCAGCGCAAAGCCACATATTTTGTAACATACCCTAAAAGAATATTACGCGAGTGGTGTACACCTAAATGTAGTCCCAATATTGAAGGTTACGTAGTTTTCCAGCAACGGTTGGAACCAACATCAGCGTATCTTCCTTCCCCTGCCACAACCCTCGACCAACATGCGTGCAGCACGACTTATGGAGGTTGACGATGCTTTCCGCCACCGACCTGTATCCATTTCCAAGCCAGCACCATAGGTATGTCGTCGACCGTCCGCACTAATAATACCACGTCATCAGCATAAGCGCAGCATTGAAAGGTAAAGTGTCATATCGTCACTCCCAGCAGCCGTCTGCAGAGACCGCACGTCGTATAAAAACCACATGATCACCGTAACAAAAGCACATGGGATTTCCCAGTCTTTCCATTACTGCACTGAAGAACATGTGATCCACTCTATCAAATGCGTGGTGAAAATCGACCGAGATTAACGCTCACCATAGTTAGCAGGCCGCTGTCAAGGCGATGACGTCCTGTCATCGCCCAGCCCCCTACGTATGCTACTCCTACCACCGAGGCAAGTTTGATCAGTTAGCAGACCACCTGATACCAGTGACTTCCCATGGGCATGTGAAGATCTTGTAGACGCAGCTCAAGAGGGTTTATGGCGTGTAGTCCTCTGGCCTCCATCCACTGCTTGACTTTGGGGTGGCTATGATGGTACTGTCTGTAAATTCAGCAGGTATCTCGAACGCTGGCGACAGAAGTTCTTTATACATCGCAATCCGTGTGCAGTCCGTGAGATAAGCAAAGATACGATAAAATTCTATTGATAAACCATCCTGCCCTTGCTCCCTGAACAACGGCCTCCATTAGTGTGCCCTGCGTGATCGCTGCAAAGAAAGGTTCGACCTTCAGTGGCTGGCCTCTGTTCGGCAACTCGGAGAGTACTTCGTATACTATCTCATGGTCCACCATTTTGCTGCCATAAAACTCACGGAAGTGGTCTGTGAACTCTCACAGAATGAAGTACTGTGTCCCATAGTGCCAGCCATCTCGAGTGTCCACATCGCTGATCAAAGTCCTACGGAGCTGTCGGCGTTCTCAAACAACATGATGCTTCGAGAGTTTTTCGGTAACGACGGCGTCTGTCATCCTTGCCCTCATCACATCCATTCGTCATCTCATTAAATGAAATCTCTGGGCTCGAAGTGTACTCATACTCGCCTGCTGTTCTGGCGATGGGAGGTGGACCGTCAACTCTCGTGCCATAAAATAAAAGTCAACTGTCGTGCATTGCCAGTGCGACTTCTCTTGTCCGTAGTTTATTAAAGTCCACCACAGCGCCACTTTCACACAATCGATCAACCATCTGTCATGTCCACCTCCGCACACTGGCCACCAGTTGGAACATCCAGACCGTCATCTCTCTTCAGCTCGTTCATCATTGACTCTTTATCTGTAGTATCTCGTGAACACGTATGGGGATCATCTTTGTCATCTGTCGTCCCCAGAAAGTAATCTATGCTTCTTCTGCCTCCTTAGCGCACGTTGCTTTCGTGCCTCGTCTCCACATCCGCAGTTTGGCCATCGCTTCCTCTGCCTATTCCCAGTGCTGTCGCAACTGTCGAGGGCATGTCGGCCATCACCGTCGACTGCTCTGGCGCGATCTGCGGCAGTAGCTCGCAGAGTTGGTCGAGAAGCTGCTGCTGACGAGCTGGGTGGTGGAGGTCTGCCTTATTGATGTTCGTGGTCTCCACCGGTCGCTGCTGTCATCGCCCGTCTGCAATTTCTACCACACCATTCTGCAGTGCCTCCACATAAGTCGCTGATAGCACTGTCATATGTTGCATCAGGAGAGAGTCATCTTGTGGCAGTTGTACCTGTCGTCACTGGATGCAGGCCGACCGTAGGTGTCCTTCTTGCTCACACCCTGACCACATGTTTGGTTGCCCATCAAAATCTTCCTGTATAAAAAGTGGACGAAACGTGCTTCCTGAGTTCAAGCTGCAGTTGCCTCACCCCATTAAGATTGAGGTATGTATCAGAGGTCGCCAATTTTTCAGCTACATGTGCCAGCACTGTCCCATAAGGACAAAGGGCATCTATCACTAGTACCGCCGGGAGCATAAACGGAAGCTCGAAAATACGTATGGTATGTATCACCACTCCCACATGGTCGACTGTGACTATCCGAACGTTCGTAGCATTATGGCAGAGTCAAAAACAAGCACGACTAAGACCCGTCCTCATAGCTTTACTTCCGCCAGTGTCTCATCTCCTACCTTCCACATTTTACACATGTTCCCTTGCAAAACTTGCAGGACTAGCAGAGACTGCGGAGACATTGTGAAGCCACATTCTGGGGAATGTTTCCAGAAAGAAATTTTCGCTCTTCAGCCGAGTGTGTGCTGTTATGAAACTTACTGGCAGATTAAAACTGTGTGCCATGACGAGTTCCTACGTCCGGATCTTTTCCTTTCGTGGGGAAGTGCTCTACCGAGGTAGCCAAGCACGACTTTTCTGTAGTACATTACGACGACTGACCTAGTCACGATCCAAGCGCTTCGAATGACATCACTGTTCATGGGACGTTCAACCTTTTCATCGTGTACTGCGGGCGATAGTCCTAAATGGGTCTTCCTAGCAAGGCTCAAGACCCGTCCTGAAAAGGGATATTTCGGCCAGTACCTCATCTTCTAAGCTTGCGAAACTAGCAGGACTAGCACTCACGAAAGAAAGGATATTGCGGAGACGTAGCTTAGCCACAGCCTGGGAGACATGTCCACAACAAAAGTTTCAAACTACAGCCGAGTGTGCGCTGGTATGAGACAAACTGGCAGATGAAAACTGTGTGCTGGGCAGAGATTGCAACTCGGGAACTTTGCTTTTCGTGTTATAGTGCCCTGTCTATTGAGCTACCCAAGCACGACTCACGAACTTTCCTCACACCTTTACATCCACCTTTATATCAAGCTTCACCAAAGATCTCTTGCGAAACTTGCAGAATTGGCTCTCCTAGAAGCTAGGATATTGCAGAGACATTGCTTAGCCACAGCCTGTGGGATGCTCATTTTCACTCTGCAGTGCACTGTGCACAGTTACTGGAAGATTAAAAAAGATTGCCACAATGAGATGCCTAATTGGGACCTTTTGACTTTCACGGGCAATTTTTCTGCCGACTGAGCTACCCAACCATGACTCATGACCCGTCCTCACAGCTTTACTACCGCCAGTGCCTCATTCCTATCTTCCAAATTTCACAAAAGAAACGGAAGCAAAATATCATTCTGGAACCGACCCACAGACTGGCTAAGCCACATCTCCGCAGCATCCTTTCTTCCAGAAGAGCTAGTCCTGCAGGTTTTGCGAAAGAACTCCTGTGAAGTTTGGAAGATAGAAGATAAGGTACTGGCGGAAATACCCCTTTGAGGACGGGTCGTGAGTCTTGTTCGGATGACCCAGTCGGTAGAGCACTTGTCCACGAAAGGGACAGGTGTCGAAGTAGGATCTCTCCCGGCACACGGTTATAACATTCCCGTAGGTGTCATACCAAAACACACTTCGCTGCAGAGTGAAAATTTCACTCGGGAAAGAAGATTTTAGTTTAACCAAGGCGTAGACCCAGAATTCGGTGTATTAAGAACTCGTCTGCCATGTCATCTGGCGTGGCTGAAAACGTGACACATACGGTTTACGATATTCTGTCACAGCATCCATTTAGGACTATCGCCCGCAGTACACGATGAAAAGGTTGAACGTCCCATCAACAGTGATGTCATTCGAAGCACTTGGCTCGTGACTAGGTCAGTCGTCGTAATGTACTACAGAAAAGTGCAATCAAATGTGCAGGCTGATTGACCTCTGTTGAATAGAGCAATTATTTCAAAGCTGTCACTAACTGACGTTTCTTGACGAAGTCCTCTGGTTACAGTTTCATAACCATTCACACCACATTTCTGGGGAAGACATTTAGCATATATGTAAAACACTCACCTTACATTCTTGCACCATGTAGATTGTACTCCATGTGAATCACACAGCTTGCTCACGGTCAGAAACATTTCATATGCAACATGCATTTTCATCAATATCTTAAAAGACACGAAAAGTGGAAAGATAATTCCAATGTACCTTCCTCGGCAGAGGAAGGCTAGTGTATTTTCAACAGACGCTAATGTCGTATCCATACAGCGACAAAAATACTAAATATGCATTTCTACCGTCTACAAATCAAAACAATGCCAGCTGTAAATTTGATGAGTTGTATACCATAGGTCTGTATTATTTATGCTAGACGTAAGAATGAAATACAATGATTTTTTGTTGATAATTTTAACGTCCTGTAAATTCAGAGTTCGGCCAAGTTGTTGTTGAAAGTTGTTTGATGTAACTTGTTCCATAGCTAGAGAAACACTAAAATATTGCAGTGCAAAACTCGTATACAGGTCTGGAAATTGTATATCACGAAATTGTAAAATATAGTTACTGAATGTAACATCGAAAATAAAATTATGTTAGAACTTCTTGTAATTCATGTTTGCCTGCTTAGTAGTGCCTGCGCTGGATCCATAATGACTGCTTTGTTGTGACAGAGCATAAAGTGTGTTAACGTACGAAGAGAAAATATCTGTGAAAATGATATATATAGAGAGAGTACATGTTGTTTATTGCGACATTTCTCATTTCCTGGTTCTTCGCCATCGTTCAATATTCAGTTGTGCATACACAGACAGCAATGACATTCTTGTAGCTTCCTCCATGAAATTCCGTTGTATGTAATAATGATGTTGTACTATCATTTACAGCGGGACATATGTGATCTAGAATATTTGGCATAATATCTATGCAGTTACATGTATGATGTATATTGGTACAAGTGATACAAACGGTATTATTAACTAGCAATATAAAGTAAGTGTTCGATTATAACGTTAAAGTGTTATAAATAACTAAGCACAATTATGTTTAAAATACAAATGATACAACGTATATTCATTGCTGTTGATATATATAATATGCTTGTGACATGTTCGTTGGTTTGATCGCAATAAAAAGCTGTGTTCTTAGCTGCTGTCTGTATTCATTACTACAACGTCTATGAAGCTTCAGATAAAGGGCACATAAAATAAAGAGATAGAACACCTGACTTACACATAACAATCGCAGAATCTATTGCTTATTTTCTCTTGAGGCACATAATCGTTGAATCTGTACACAGGATTCAAGGTATATATTTATAAAGCTGTTAGGAAATTAAAATTTTATCAGGCACTCTGAGGTTTCTAGCCACATTGCCATTGTACATTCTAAAATAGCAGGAATAACACTTTACGAAGTATGTTCTCTGAAGAGATGCTGAATATACAATTTTTTCGGACAGGCGAAATAGGTGTACACATGCAAATAAATATTTATGAAGAACAAATAATGACGAACTAGTGCAATCAATAACAATGCGTGAAATGCTGTAAGGAAGGAGTGTGAAGTGCCGGTTGAGCTGTTCAGCATACCCCTAACATGCAATAAATCAGATATCTGGTAACCTACATAGAAAGTAAACTCCCTGTAAGATCATGCAAATTTAAGAAAGAAAACTATGTCACGCAACAGAACCCTCTTATTGAATGAAAATTCATAGGACTGGCGCAATCGAGTAAGAAGATACTGGTACTATACCAGACATGGATATATTAATGGTTCAAAAATGGCTCTGAGCAAAAAAATGGATCAAATGGCTCTGACCACTATGGGACTTAACATCTGTGGTCATCAGTCTCCTAGAACTTAGAACTACTTAAACCTAACTAACCTAAGGACATCACACACATCCATGCCTGAGGCAGAACTCGAACCTGCGACAGTAGCGGTCACGCGGTTCCAGACTGAAGCGCCTAGAACCGCGCGGCCACACCGGCCGGCGATATATTAATGAAGGGACTTACCTATCTACGACAGAAATAAGCAGTCACTGTAACAACAAATGTATTATGCAATGAGATACGTACGTGAACATTTAATAAATGGACAAGGTATTGCAATTATGAAATATAACCTTGGCACAGGAGAGTGAAAACAATAAAGGCATAGTCATGAAATTAAGTCACAGATATGGTCAATGAATGTGAGAATAGTTAGAGATTAAAGAAAGAACTATTTTTTCACCTCCTCAATGTCTGATGTGTATCATGTCATGGCTGAAAAGCGTGAACCTGGCGCCAAAGCAAACAAGAATAAAATACACAAGTACACTTAACGCACAGACCTCCTTACATTCAATATATGAAGTTGGTGTAAGGGTAGATTAATTTGGGAAACGTATAATAAAAGGAGCAACAGCAGCTAGTACAAAATCACACACACATAATAATTATTCTGGCATTGTTCATTAATGAAGGCAATGCCTATTTAGTATCTTAAATACGTGGATGCCTTGTTTTTTGTCAAGTTCCACACTTTTTTGTGGTCTTCAATCTGAAGACTAGTTTAATGCAGTTCTCCATGCTGTTCTAACCTGTGCAAGCCTCATCATCCCAAAATAACTATTTCAATCTACATATTTCTGAATTTCCTTTCTGTATTCATCTCTTGGTCTTCCTATATGATTTTTATCCCTCACCCTTCCCTCCAATACTAAATTATTGGTGATCTCTTGATGTCTCACAGTGTGTACTATCAAACGATAACTTGTTTTAGTCCAGTTGTACCACAAATTTCTTGACTCCCCAATTCTATTCAGTATACATGATCTAATCTTGAGCATTCTTCTGTAACGCCCCATTTCAAAAGCCTCTATTCGCGTCTTGTCTAAACTGTTCGTCATCCATGTTTCTGTTGAAATTATGGCTAAACTCTAGACAGATACCTTTATAAAATACTTCCTAACACTTAAATCTATATGATATTTAAATGCCTGTGCTTTTCTGATAACGATGCAAAGTTGAATGCTAATCAGAATAACATGCATTTATGCGTGCATGCCCATTGTCGTAATTCCATTGTACAGGTGATGGTTGCCCTAATTCTAAATTGCGAATTCATACAAATTCATACTCGTAGTTCGAGGCGCCATTTACGGATTGCGCGGCCTCTCCCACTGCAGGTTCGAGTCGTCCTTTAGGCATGGCTCTGTGTGTTGTTCTTAGTATAATGTGAGGACACACCCATCCAGCCCCTTCCCTGTTCCCATTCCGGCAATACACAGCTGTCATTCCACCACCACAACCTATTCCACTACTCCCCCCCTCTCCCCTGCCCCCAGTCTAGCCTGCCACACTTCACTCTCCGCCACCCCCACCCCCACTCTACTATCTCTCCCCCACCCTGTTCCAGCTTCCTTCTTACCCCCACCTAGTCGCCCATCATGCACTGGAGTGTGGTTTCAGTTGCCTGAGACTGCAAACGTGTGTGTGAGTTGTGTGTGTGTGTGTGGGGGGGGGGGGGGGCGAGCGTATGTCTGTTTATTGTGGACGAAGGCTTTAACAGCTTAAAGATATAATTGTGAGAGTCCTTTTGTTGTGCCCATCTGCGACTCAGCATCTCCGCTATATGGTGAGTAGCAACTTTCCATTTCATAACATTGTTGCATTCCATCCTGGATTTTCCATTGTTTGAGATATACTAGCATCAAGCACATCAGTACGTAGCATCAACAGGTTACTGTTCATCACCAACGTGGTTTTGCTGTCAGTGCAATGTTTACAAATGCGGAGTTGGCAGATGCCCATTTGATGTATGGATTAGCACGGGGCAATAGCCGTGGCGCGGTACGTTTGTATCGAGACAGATTTCCAGAACGAAGGTGTCCCGACAGGAAGACATTCGAAGCAATTGATCGGCGTCTTAGGGAGCACGGAACATTCCAGCCTATGACTCGCGACTGGGGAAGACCTAGAACGACGAGGACACCTGCAATGGACGAGGCAATTCTTCGTGCAGTTGACGATAACCCTAATGTCAGCGTCAGAGAAGTTGCTGCTGTACAAGGTACCGTTGACCACGTCACTGTATGGAGAGTGCTACGGGAGAACCAGTTGTTTCCGTACCATGTACAGCTTGTGCAGGCACTATCAGCAGCTGATAGGCCTCCACGGATTCTCTTCTGCGAATGGTTCATCCAACAATGTGTCAATCCTCATTTCAGTGCAAATGTTCTCTTTACGGATGAGGCTTCATTCCAACGCGATCAAATTGTAGATTTTCACAATCAACATGTGTGGGCTGACGAGAATCCGCACGCAATTGTGCAATCACGTCATCAACAGAGACATTGTTGGTGATGTCTTGATTGGGCCCCATCTTCTTCCACCTACGCTCAATGGAGCACATTATCATGATTTGATACGGGATACTCTACCTGTGCTGCTAGAACATGTGCCTTTACAAGTACGACACAACATGTGGTTCATGCACGATGGAGCTCCTGCACATTTCAGTCGAAGTGTTCGTACGCTTCTCAATAACAGATTCGGTGACCGATGGATTGGTAGAGGCGGACCAATTCCATGGCCTCCACGCTCTCCTGACCTCAACCCTCTTGACTTTCATTTATGGGGGCATTTGAAAGCTCTTGTCCACGCAACCCCGGTACCAAATGTAGAGACTCTTCGTGCCCGTATTGTGGACGGCTGTGATACAATACGCCATTCTCCAGGGGTGCATCAGCGCATCAGGGATTCCATGCGACGGAGGGTGGATGCATGTGTCCTCGCTAACGGAGGACATTTTGAACATTTCCTGTCACAAAGTGTTTGAAGTCACGCTGGTGCTAATAGTAAACTGCAGGAGCGTCTATAGAAACGTCCCAGAACTGCTCTCATTAATAAACGGTCACAATGCCCATATAGTACTAGGGACAGAAAGTTTGCTGAAACCAGACGTAAACAGTAATGAAATCCTAAACTCAGATTGGAATGTATACCGCAGAGACAGGTTGGACAGTGAAGGGGGAGGCGTGTTTATAGCGATAAGAAGTGCAATAGTTGTTGTTGTTGTTGTTGTGGTCTTCAGTCCTGAGACTGGTTTGATGCAGCTCTCCATGCTACTCTATCCTGTGCAAGCTTCTTCATCTCCCAGTACCTACTGCAACCTACATCCTTCTGAATCTGCTTAGTGTATTCGTCTCTTGGTCTCCCTCTACGATTTTTACCCTCCACGCTGCCCTCCAATGCTAAACTTGTGATCCGTTGATGCCTCAAAACATGTCCTACCAACCGATCCCTTCTTCTAGTCAAGTTGTGCCACAAACTTCTCTTCTCCCCAATCCTATTCAATACCTCCTCATTAGTTACGTGATCTACCCACCTTATCTTCAGCATTCTTCTGTAGCACCACATTTCAAAAGCTTCTATTCTCTTCTTGTCCAAACTGGTTATCGTCCATGTTTCACTTCCATACATGGCTACTTTCAGAAACGACTTCCTGACACTTAAATCTATACTCGATGTTAACAAATTTCTCTTCTTCAGAAACGATTTCCTTGCCATTGCCAGTCTACATTTTATATCCTCTCTACTTCGACCATCATCAGTTATTTTGCTCCCTAAATAGCAAAACTCCTTTACTACTTTAAGTGTCTCATTTCCTAATCTAATCCCCTCAGCATCACCCGATTTAATTTGACTACATTCCATTATCCTCGTTTTGCTTTTGTTGATGTTCATCTTATATCCTCCTTTCAAGACACTGTCCATTCCGTTCAACTGCTCTTCCAAGTCCTTTGCTGTCTCTGACAGAATTACAATGTCATCGGCGAACCTCAAAGTTTTTACTTCTTCTCCATGAATTTTAATACCTACTCCGAATTTTTCTTTTGTTTCCTTTACTGCTTGCTCAATATACAGATTGAATAGCATCGGGGAGAGGCTACAACCCTGTCTCACTCCTTTCCCAACCACTGATTCCCTTTCATGCTCCTCGACTCTTATAACTGCCATTTGGTTTCTGTACAAATTGTAAATAGCCTTTCGCTCCCTGTATTTTACCCCTGCCACCTTCAGAATTTGAAAGAGAGTATTCCAGTTAACGTTGTCAAAAGCTTTCTCTAAGTCTACAAATGCTAGAAACGTAGGTTTGCCTTTTCTTAATCTTTCTTCTAAGATAAGTCGTAAGGTTAGTATTGCCTCACGTGTTCCAACATTTCTACGGAATCCAAACTGATCTTCCCCGAGGTCCGCTTCTACCAGTTTTTCCATTCGTCTGTAAAGAATTCGCGTTAGTATTTTGCAGCTGTGACTTATTAAACTGATAGTTCGGTAATTTTCACATGTGTCAACACCTGCTTTCTTTGGGATTGGAATTATTATATTCTTCTTGAAGTCTAAGGGTATTTCGCCTGTCTCATACATCTTGCTCACCAGATGGTAGAGTTTTGTCATGACTGGCTCTCCCAAAGCCATCAGTAGTTGTAATGGAATGTTGTCTACTCCCGGGGCCTTGTTTCGACTCAGGTCTTTCAGTGCTCTGTCAAACTCTTCACGCAGTATCTTATCTTCCATTTCATCTTCATCTACATCCTCTTCCATTTCCATAATATTGTCCTCAAGTACATCGCCCTTGTATAAACCCTCTATATACTCCTTCCACCTTTCTGCCTTCCCTTCTTTGCTTAGAACTGGGTTGCCATCTGAGCTCTTGATATTCATACAAGTGGTTCTCTTCTCTCCAAAGGTCTCTTTAATTTTCCTGTAGGCAGTATCTATCTTATCCCTAGTGAGACAAGCCTCTACATCCTTACATTTGTCCTCTAGCCATCCCTGCTTAGCCATTTTGCACTTCCTGTCGATCTCAGTTTTGAGACGTTTGTATTCCTTTTTGCCTGCTTCATTTACTACATTTTTATATTTTCTCCTTTCATCAATTAAATTCAATATTTCTTCTGTTACCCAAGGATTTCTACTAGCACTCGTCTTTTTACCTACTTGATCCTCTGCTGCCTTCACTACTTCATCCCTCAGAGCTACTCATTCTTCTTCTACTGTATTTCTTTCCCCCATTCCTGTCAATTGTTCCCTTATGCTCTCCCTGAAGCTCTCTACAACATCTGGTTTTTTCAGTTTATCCAGGTCCCATCTCCTTAAATTCCCACCTCTTTGCAGTTTCTTCAGTTTCAATCTGCAGTTCATAACCAATAGATTGTGGTCAGAATCCACATCTGCCCCTGGAAATGTCTTACAATTTAAGACCTGGTTCCTAAATCTCTGTCTTACCATTATATAATCTATCTGATACCTTTTAGTATCTCCAGGATTCTTCCAGGTATACAACCTTCATTTATGATTCTTGAACCAAGTGTTAGCTATGATTAAGTTATGCTCTGTGCAAAATTCTAAAAGGCGGCTGCCTCTTTCATTTCTTCCCCCCAATCCATATTCACCTACTATGTCTCCTTCTCTCCCTTTTCCTACTGACGAATTCCAGTCACCCATGACTATTAAATTTTCGTCTCCCTTCACTACCTGAATAATTTCTTTTATCTCGTCATACATTTCATCAATTTCTTCATCATCTGCAGAGCTAGTTGGCATATAAACCTGTACTACTGTAGTAGGCATGGGCTTTGTGTCTATCTTGGCCAAAATAATGCGTTCACTATGCTGTTTGTAGTAGCTAACCCGCACTCCTATTTTTTTATTCATTATTAAACCTACTCCTGTATTACCCCTATTTGATTTTGTATTTATAACCCTGTAATGACCTGACCAAAAGTCTTCTTCCACCTGCCACCGAACTTCACTAATTCCCACTATATCTAACTTTAACCTATCCATTTCCCTTTTTAAATTTTCTAACCTACCTGCCCGATTAAGGGATCTGGCATTCCACGCTCCGATTCGGAGAATGCCAGTTTTCTTTCTCCTGATAACGACGTCCTCTTGAGTAGTCCCCGCCCGGAGATCCGAATGGGGGACTATTTTACCTCCGGAATATTTTACCCAAGAGGACGCCATCATCATTTAATCATACAGTAAAACCGGCAATAGTATCGAAGGAAATTGACGGAGATTCGAAATGTGAATTAATTTGGGTGAAGGTCACGGTTAAAGCAGGCTCAGACATGGTAATTGGATGTCTCTATAGGCCCCCCGGCTCAGCAGCTGTTGTGGCTGAGCACCTGAAGGATAATTTGGAAAATATTTCGAGTAGATTCCCCACCATGTTATAGTTCTGGGTGGAGATTTCAATTTGCCGGATATAGACTGGGAGAATCAAACGTTCATAACGGGTGGCAGGGACAAAGAATCCACTGAAATTTTTTTAAGTGCATTATCTGAAAACTACCTTGAGCAGTTAAACAGAGAACCGACTCGTGGCGATAACATATTAGACCTTCTGGTGACAAACAGACCCGAACTATTTGATCAGGGAATCAGCGATCATAAAGCGGTTACTGCATCGATGATTTCAGCCATTAATAGAAATATTAAAAAAGGTAGGAAGATTTTTCTGTTTAGCAAGAGTGACAAAAAGCAGATTACAGAGTGCCTGACGGCTCAACACAAAAGTTTTGTCTCAAGTAGAGATAGTGTTGAGGATCAGTGGACAAAGTTCAAAACCATCGTACAATATGCGTTAGATGAGTATGTGCCAAGCAAGATCGTAAGAGATGGAAACGAGCCACCTTGGTACAACAACAGAGTTAGGAAACTTCTGCGGAAGCAAAGGAAACTTCACAGCAAACATAAACATAGCCACAGCCTTGCAGACAAACAAAAATTACGCGAAGCGGAATGTAGTGTGAGGAGGGCTATGCGAGAGGCGTTCAATGAATTCGAAAGTAAAGTTCTATGTACTGACGTAGCAGAAAATCCTAAGAAATTTTGGTCTTATGTCAAAGCGGTAGGTGGATCAAAACAAAATGTCCAGACACTCTGCGACCAAAATGGTACTGAAACAGAGGATGACAGACTAAAGGCCGAAATACTAAATGTATTTTTCCAAAGCTGTTTCATAGAGGAAGACTGCACTGTAGTTCCTTCTCTAGATTGTCGGACAGATGACAAAATGGTAGATATCGAAATAGGCGACAGAGGGATAGAGAAACAATTAAAATCGCTCAAAAGAGGTAAGGCCGCTGGACCTGATGGGATACCAGTTCGATTTTACACAGAGTACGCGAAGGAACTTGCACCCCTTCTTGCAGCGGTGTACCGTAGGTCTCTAGAAGAGTGTAGCGTTCCAAAGGATTGGAAAAGGGCACAGGTCATCCCCGTTTTCAAGGAGGGACTTCGAACAGATGTGCAGAACTATAGACCTATATCTCTAACGTCAATCATTTGTAGAATTTTGGAACACGTATTATGTTCGAGTATAATGACTTTTCTGGAGACTAGAAATCTACTCTGTAGGAATCAGCATGGCTTTCGAAAAAGACGGTCGTGTGAAACCCAGCTCGCGCTATTCGTCCACGAGACTCAGAGGGCCATAGACATGGGTTCACAGGTAGATGCCGTGTTTCTTGACTTCCGCAAGGCGTTCGATACAGTTCCCCACAGTCGTTTAATGAACAAAGTAAGAGCAATGGACTATCAGACAAATTGTGTGATTGGATTGAAGAGTTCCTAGATAACAGAACGCAGCAAGTCATTCTCAATGGAGAGAAGTCTTCCGAAGTAACAGTGATTTCAGGTGTGCCGCAGGGGAGTGTCGTAGGACCGTTGCTATTCACAATATACATAAATGACTTTGTGGATGACATCGGAACTTCATTGAGGCTTTTTGCAGATGATGCTGTGGTATATCGAGAGGTTGTAACAATGGAAAATTGTACTGAAATGCGGGAGGGTCAGCAACAAATTGACGCATGGTGCAGCGAATGGCAATTGAATCTCAATGAAGAGAAGTGTAATGTGCTGCGAATACATAGAAAGAAAGGTTGGTTGGTTGGTTGGTTTTGGGGAAAGAGACCAAACAGCGAGGTCATCGGTGTCATCGGATTAGGGAAGGAAGTCGGCCGTGCCCTTTCAGAGGAACCATCCCGGCATTTGCCTGGAGCGATTTAGGGAAATCACGGAAAACCTAAATCAGGATGGCCGGACGCGGGATTGAACAGTCGTCCTCCCGAATGCGAGTCCAGTGTGCTAACCACTGCGCCACCTCGCTCGGTAGAAAGAAAGATCCCTTATCATTTAGCTACAATATAGCAGGTCAGCAACTGGAAGCAGTTAATTGCATAAATTATCTGGGAGTACGCATTAGGAGTGATTTAAAATGGAATGATCATATTAAGTTGATCGTTGGTAAAGCAGATGCCAGACTGAGATTCATTGGAAGAATCCTAAGGAAATGCAATCCGAAAACAAAGGAAGTAGGTTACAGTACGCTTGTTCGCCCGCTGCTTGAATACTGCTCAGCAGTGTGGGATCCGTATCAGATAGGGTTGACAGAAGAGATAGAGAAGATCCAACGGAGAGCAGCGCCCTTCGTTACAGGATCATTTACTAATCGCGAAAGCGTTACGGAGATGATAGATAAACTCCAGTAGAAGACTCTGCAGGAGAGACGCTCAGTAGCTCGGTACGGGCTTTTGTTGAAGTTTCTAGAACATACCTTCACCGAGGAGTCAAGCAGTATATTGCTCCCTCCTACGTATATCTCGCGAAGAGACCATGATAATCAGAGAGATTAGAGCCCACACAGAAACATACCGACAATCCCTCTTTCCACGAATAATACGAGACTGGAATAGAAGGGAGAACCGATAGAGGTACTCAAGGTACCCTCCGCCACACACCGTCGGGTGGCCTGCGGAGTATGGATGTAGATGTAGATGGTACGTTCTGTTGCTGTGTGTTTCCATTCCATGATTAATGTGATTTGAAGAGAAGTAATAAAATGAGTCCTAACATGGAAAGTAAGCGTTTCCGGACACATGTCCACATAACATATTTTCTTTCTTTGTGTGTGAGGAATGTTTCCTGAAAGTTTGGCCGTACCTTTTTGTAACACCCTGTATATATAAAATTAATAAACTTATCTTCTCCAGAAACGCTTTTCTTGCCGTTGCCAGTATACATTTTATATTCTCCCCACTTCGGCCTTCATCAGTCGTTTCGCTGCCCAAATAACAAAACAATTACTCCTTTTAGTGTCTTATTTGCTAATCTAATTACCTCAGAATCACGTGGTTTAATTCCAATACATTCCATTACTCTTGTTTTGCTTTTGTTGATGTTCATCTTATATCCTCCTTTCAAGACCCTGTCCATTGTGTTCAACTGCTGTACCAAGTCCTTCGCTTTCTCTGACAGAATTAGAATGTCATCAGCAAACCTCGACGTTTTTATTTCTTCTCCGTGGACTTTGATTCCTACCGCAAATTTTTCAGGCTACAACTCTGTCTCACTCCTTTCTCAACCACTGTTTCCCTTTCATGCCGTCTGCTTTCTATACAAGTTGTAAATAGATTTTCACTTCCTGTATTTTACTCCTTCTTCCTTTAGAAGTTCAGAGACGGTGTTCCAGTCAGCATAAGCTTTTTCGAAGTCTAAAGATCCTATAACCGTAAGTCAGTTAGGATACATTCTCAAAACAATGTACAATTAGTTTTTATATCAACATTTACTGTATTACAATACGAAATCGTAGTACTACTATATAGTAAATTGCACTGAACAATAAGAATAGACAGTCATAAGCGTACGTGCATGATAAACAAGACATCATAAAAGCAAAACTCACTACACTTGTGTTGTATGATGGTGTAGAGGTACAAAGTTGTAAATTCTCAAAGTATACAACTGTGGCTAGATACAACGTATGTAAATGGAAAAAGAATACAAGAACTTTAGATACATTCTCATGTGCAAACAGTTGTGTTACTGCACAAACAAGATGAGGTACATCTTGTTAAATGAGTGTCATAATCACGACATCAAGCATAGACACTATCAACAATTAGTGACGTAATTACAGCATGTCTTCGTCGTAGACATTATAAATTCACAAGTACACACAAATTTCGACACCGCTGATGGTGTGCATCAGAGTTAATGCATATGTATAAAAGTACAAATATCAAACAAGAAATGCAAACAAATTTGCAGCACTACTGATGGTGAGCGTGAAAATTCTTGAATAGATGTTGTTTGGAACTGCTAGCCAGTCTATATATCTGTCCCTAGAACGTAAAACAAAAGCGCAAAACAACATACATTTCACTGCTCTCTAGCAGTACACTGTTCGTCACACGAATTGTCTTTATGAAATTTTCGATGCGCGAGACAACACGGAAATGAAGGAGTTTTACATAGTGTTTATAGCCTCTGTAGTTCTCCTCGCAGAAGGGAGAAAGGCTCATAAGTCCAAGTCAGCAGCGAGGCCGTAATTAATGGGACGGCTGGCATAAAGTACATGTCGGTAGCCTGCTTTTGACAATGATCAATTCTTTTCCACATTACAAATAGTGGTCATCGTTATAAACCCCTGCTCTAATATCTCATCCAGTCTTCAATTATTTCGTTAGCAACAGTAAAAGTGTTCTTGATTCACAATTAATTTGGTGTTGTAGCGAGTGTCATTAAAATGTTCCTTCTCCCACACAGGCAAAGATGAGATACGACGCCATCTTCATCAGTAATATCCGTAAATCTGAATTTCAGTGCTCAATACCTAAGTGGATAACAAAGCCAAGAGTTAATGTTCATTGATAGATGTGTAATGTTTATTTGTTTTGCATGACCTAGTGGGTACCACAGTGTTCACAGGCAGTTCAAAAATGGTTCAAATGGCTCTGAGCACTATGGGACTTAACGTCTGAGGTCATCAGTCCCCTAGAACTTAGAACTACTTAAACGTAACTAACGTAAGGACATCACACACATCCATGCCCGAGGCAGGATTCGAACCTGCGACTGTAGTGGTCGCGCGGTTCCAGACTGTAGCGCCTAATACCGCTCGGCCACCCCGGCCGGCCATAGGCAGTTCCTTTTATAGTCTTCTCACACAGGCTTTTGAATGACCCAGGTCGATTTACAGCGTGCCTGATAATGTTGTAGTCGTAGATTATATGATTTTTGCAGCATCACCTTGTGTCGCTAATCTTTTCATATTTATGGGCCATAGTCATGTAATAATGATTGAATGATATTTTCTCCATCTGACTGTAAAAACTTCTGTATTTTATATTACCATCATGATTTAAGCCTTAAGCCATTATTAAGTAAAACACTGGAAAAAAATTTTGTACAAATACATAGAAAGTGAGAAGGATCAAAATCTAATATCAGTATACCATTTCAATGTCAGATTAAAAATTATCGAAATAATGCTACTTACATATTGGGTATAATTAGACTTCGTTAGGTGAAGGCATCGTCAAGAATTATTGAATTGAGATAAGTACAAAATCACATAAATGTATGCCAGACAGGAAGCAAATACGTTTTCCAGCCATTAAGTCACAGAATATCAATATAGTAGTTACAGGTGCAGTGAACATGGTCTGAAAGTATGCTATGGAAATTAATGGTTGACTGGTGGTCAATGATGAACAGCGTAAGTTGTAAGTGTCTGTTGCGTAATACATGATGACGGAAAGATCGTAGGTACATAAAATCGTACATCTTTGAAAGAACTGTGCTGTGTGTGAATACATCCGTAAATACATCTTTGGAAGAACAGTGTCATCTGTGAATACAAGGTGTGAACAATATGTTTAAAACACGAAAATATGGCATTATTGCCGAAAGTTATATTTTACATCATCTTCTGGTTTAAATGAGAAACACACATACATAAGTGCAGAGTAGAATAACTACAAGCGTGGAAAACACAACCATCTGTCGAATCTTATTATGAAGGGGGTCTATGTGTCATACATAAACGTGGTACAGAGAATTACGAACATTTGTCATTGAAATATCATGTGTTCTAACCAATATGTTGTAGAGGAGATATAATGGATGATATATAAGGTATTAAATGTACAATTCATATAATGATCGCAAGTTGATAAATATGGAGTGAGGGGTGTGTGGGATCAAACACGCCAGTTAGAAGGGGGAGTGGGAGGCGGTGGGGGATGACATTAAATCAGATTGAAATGGGTGGTGTAGATACCTGGTAAGTATTGGAAAAGATGTGCGTATAAAGGGTGCTAAAACGATTGGGGGAGATTGATAGGGTGGGGAATGAGGAGGGGAGGGCCCCAATGGCTGGATTATGGAAGGGAAGTAGTAATAACAGGTATTGGAACTATGGGATAGGCACAAAATTCAATTCAGGATGAAAAATTAGCACTGGCTCCACACTTCCAACGTTTACACCTTGTACTCACAGACAATACAGTTCTTCCAAAGATGTATTTACAGTTGCAGTCACAGATAAGACAATTCTTCCAAAGATTTATGATTTTATGTACCTATCATGTCTCCATAATCACGGATTATACAACAATAGACTTACAACTTATGCTATTCATCTTTGATCACCAACCAGTAACTATCTTTCAGGCCATGTTCACTGCATTTGTAACCGTTGTGTTGAGGTTCATTCTGTGGCTCAATTGTTTTATGGTTGGAAAACATGTTTGTTACCTCTCCGACATACATTTCGGTGATTTTGTACTCATTTACACGATGGGACACCCCGTGCAATAGATCTTGATGATGACTTCACCTAACGATGTCCAATTATACTGTACCGATAATTTTTATTTTGACATGGGAATGGCATACTGATGTTAAATTTTTGTCCCTCTCACTTTCTATGCATTTGTACAAAAAAAATTTGAGTGTGGTACTTGATAATGGCTTAAGGCCGAAATAATGATAGTAATATAAGATTAAAAAGTTTGTACAGTCGAATGCCGAAACTATCACTCAAACCTGGTTGTCAGATGGCCAGCTGGTAGGACGACTTTCTTGAAGTCGGTGAGCCCGTCGTACAGCCTTCCAGCGGCGTCGATGAGCAGCAGGCACGTGGCTATAGCAAGCAGGCTGCCGTTGCGGTGGGAACGGCTGTGCTGCCCAGACAGATGTCTCTCCACGGCTCACCAGACAGTCACGGACACATCGCTTTCAAAAAAAATGGTTCAAATGGCTCTGAGCACTATGCGACTTAACTTCCGAGTTCATCAGTCGCAACTAATCAAACCTAACTAACCCATGGACATCACACACATCCATTCCCGAGGCAGGATTCGAACCTGCGACCGTAGCGGTCGCTCGGTTCCAGACTGTAGCGCCTAGAACCGCACGGCCACTCCGGCCGGCACACCGCTTTCACTGGACAGCTGCCTCTCTGGTCAGGTCGTCTTCTCATGTGGGTCATATTGTCTGTGTTACTCGTAAAGCCCTCAAGGACCGGTATATGATAATATTAGACATATACACATTTATACAATAACCAAATTTATGCAAAAAACATTACATTCCATAATATTGTTTTATGCAACTATGAATCATACATCTTTGGCTTGAAAAACAGAGCAATTAAATAAATACCGTGGCTCTTAGATGTTCAGATTTTACATTAAATACACTCCTGGAAATTGAAATAAGAACACCGTGAATTCATTGTCCCAGGAAGGGGAAACTTTATTGACACATTCCTGGGGTCAGATACATCACATGATCACACTGACAGAACCACAGGCACATAGACACAGGCAACAGAGCATGCACAATGTCGGCACTAGTACAGTGTATATCCACCTTTCGCAGCAATGGAGGCTGCTATTCTCCCATGGAGACGATCGTAGAGATGCTGGATGTAGTCCTGTGGAACGGCTTGCCATGCCATTTCCACCTGGCGCCTCAGCTGGACCAGCGTTCGTGCTGGACGTGCAGACCGCGTGAGACGATGCTTCATCCAGTCCCAAACATGCTCAATGGGGGACAGATCCGGAGATCTTGCTGGCCAGGGTAGTTGACTTACACCTTCTAGAGCACGTTGGGTGGCACGGGATACATGCGGACGTGCATTGTCCTGTTGGAACAGCAAGTTCCCTTGCCGGTCTAGGAATGGTAGAACGATGGGTTCGATGACGGTTTGGATGTACCGTGTACTATTCAGTGTCCCCTCGACGATCACCAGTGGTGTACGGCCAGTGTAGGAGATCGCTCCCCACACCATGATGCCGGGTGTTGGCCCTGTGTGCCTCGGTCGTATGCAGTCCTGATTGTGGCGCTCACCTGCACGGCGCCAAACACGCATACGACCATCATTGGCACCAAGGCAGAAGCGACTCTCATCGCTGAAGACGACACGTCTCCATTCGTCCCTCCATTCACGCCTGTCGCGACACCACTGGAGGCGGGCTGCACGATGTTGGGGCGTGAGCGGAAGACGGCCTAACGGTGTGCGGGACCAGAGCCCAGCTTCATGGAGACAGTTGCGAATGGTCCTCGCCGATACCCCAGGAGCAACAGTGTTCCTAATTTGCTGGGAAGTGGCGGTGCGGTCCCCTACGGAACTGCGTAGGATCCTACGGTCTTGGCGTGCATCCGTGCGTCGCTGCGGTCCGGTCCCAGGTCGACGGGCACGTGCACCTTCCGCCGACCACTGGCGACAACATCGATGTACTGTGGAGACCTCACGCCCCACGTGTTGAGCAATTCGGCGGTACGTCCACCCGGCCTCCCGCATGCCCACTATACGCCCTCGCTCAAAGTCCGTCAACTGCACATACGGTTCACGTCCACGCTGTCGCGGCATGCTACCAGTGTTAAAGACTGCGATGGAGCTCCGTATGCCACGGCAAACTGGCTGACACTGACGGCGGCAGTGCACAAATGCTGCGCAGCTAGTGCCATTCGACGGCCAACACCGCGGTTCCTGGTGTGTCCGCTGTGCCGTGCGTGTGATCATTGCTTGTACAGCCCTCTCGCAGTGTCCGGAGCAAGTATGGTGGGTCTGACACACCGGTGTCAATGTGTTCTTTTTTCCATTTCCAGGAGTGTATATTTGTGAAGTGTTCATTATTTTACAAATGTGACTGGGCTCCACGGCCTGTAAAGGAGAAACATCAAATCTAAGTCTCATAGATCTCTTAACAAATGTTCGCCTGCTTACATGAGTGGCTACATGCTTGCGTACCATGCAGCGGGCCGTGGTTCGATTCCCGGCCGCTTTGGAGATTTTCTCCGCCTTTGAACTGGGTGTTGTGTTGTCCCCATCATAATTTCATCCTCATCACCGGCACGCGACTCGCCCAACGTGGCGTCAACTGAAATAAGACTCGCACTCGTCGCCTGAACTTTCCCGGATGGGGCCTCCCGGCCAGCAATGCCACACGATCATTTCTTTTATTCTTAACAAATGATTAATATATTTACTGGTCAAAATACAAACATGTCTTTATGTCAATTGAACTATTATAAATTTTTATCTATAAGGCTCATTGAAAAACTGATGACAGACTAATGTTCATGTTAACAGCTAGAGGACTTGCAGTTAATGTAGATTTTAATTTCCTGAGGTATCCATAGATGCTAAGTGGAATTTGAGCATGCACCTTACATAAATTATTGGTACGCCTTACAGCTGAATGCTGCGATAGTAGTATATGCTGATATACTCCATTGATCATTATGATGGGTTTTTCATCCATGGGTGGTATTCAATTTGCTGTAAAACTTTTTTAATAATTGACTTGCACCGGCTGACAGTCACGTCCCCTGTGGACAGCACAAACAAAATACACAAGCAAATCCTGCATCTTCGGTTGTTTGGATTCCTGTATCTCTACGTGACATGGCGTGTTAATAACTTATCCTTTCCTACGCAGCCGCTCAGTGCTCACACTACTGCCATATTTAACCGCAAGTACAAAAAACGGTCCTGATAACCTCCGCACTCTATCGCATGCGGCAAAACATAACAACCTCGGCGTTCCAAATCTACCAATAATTATCCCTCAGTGCATCTGGCTATGGCACCAAATATAAACTAAAACACGCAAATCATTCTTATGGGGTAAACTTATCCATCGTCTCGTCCAGTGTACTCATTGTTGTTGTCTTCCAATACTGTCTCAACTGTTTAAACTCGGCCACATATAATCCATCTCCTTTATTCTTCCTTGTACACTGAAAATGAACTGTCGAGTGGCTAAGGCCTCCCGTCGGTTAGGCCGGTCGCCTGGTGCAACTCTTTTCAGTTGACGCCACTTCGGCCACTTGCGTGTCAATGAGGATGAAATGATGATGAAAATACCCAGTCCCCGAGCGGAGAAAATACCCGACCCAGCCGGGCCCCGACCCAGCCGGGCCCCTCGCATGGCATTCTGCCGCGTTGACCGCTTTTTTAAAATCTCATTTAGTTCTATATTGTTCCTTGTATTTGTTCGTGGTGGATGTCCCATGACACCCGTTCAGGTTGTTCGTTGATCAGTTCACTCAGGTTTTTTTTATTTTTTTTATTTATTTTCTTTTTATTATTACAGAGGGTAGCTAAGCTTCTGACCGAACACGCTGAGCCAACGTGCCGGCAACCACTCAGCTCTGGAGGCGGACCCTTGTACACTCATCTACCGTTTTGAAAGTGGCTGTTGGTTCTCTCTAACAATACCTATTCAGTGAGTCAGGAACATTATTACGCATAATTTTTCTTACTCTGTACAGCCCTCAGTACGCGTAAAACATTTTATGGCTTATAAATGTGCTCTCATAAGATCACTTTCTCGACTTCGGTACCATTGCATTGTCATATTCATTCTCTCTCTCTCTCTCTCTCTCTCTCTCTCACACACACACACACACACACACACACACACACACACACACACATACGCACACACGCGCGCGCGTGCTTACACATTTACTCCCCCCCCCCCCCCAATCTCTCTCTTTTTCTCTCACTCACTCACAACACACACACACACACACACACACACAAACACACGCGCGCTCACACACACACACACACACACACACACAACTATGACAAGCATTCATCCAAATATTTCACACATGTAAACAGCAACTATTTACTAAAAAAAAAAAAAAAACACAGCCACACACTCTATCACTTCAGTGAATATTATGAGTACTGTAGGGTTCTCATTTCGTCCCTACAGATGAACGATTTGTCGTCATGATGCGACAGCCCTACTTTCAGCCTCGACAAACCATACATGAAAGTGCAACAACGTCTTTGAGAAAACACGGCTTGTCATCTTCGGTCGTAAAAGCTTTTGAAGCAGCACAATGCGCACCCTCAGCCCGCCTGTGGGTGGTACCGGCGTCTACACAATATGCTTACATCTTAGATCTGAGCCACACAAACTCCAAAATCTGCAAACCATTTGCCTGGTCTTTCATCAGACTGAAAATCTTCTTGTTTTGAGGTGCTATTCGGAAAGGATTATCAACTACATAGGCAGGCGTGTCAAATTCTTCATTATTGTACCTAATTACTTCATATGGATCGCAGCCTTTCACCCAGTCGATGAAACTGTCAGTATCCATATGAAGTAACTTGGGATCGGCAGAATTTGTCTTCATAAAGTCATAGTGAAAGCGGTACATGTGGAGTTTGGAGAGGTGCAGAATACACATAGCAATATAGACAGGTATAGTGCACTACACTGAAACAGTGGCCGTGGCCGTCTCCACAGCGACTAGTCCTTGATTGAAGATAGCGATCCATTTGAAATTTGGCCTGGCGACCTAATCACTTGCGCCATAACGCCCATCCCACCAGTAAGCTAGATGAACTTCCGAGTTTCGTCTAACATTCTCCGAGGTTTTTCCGAAAAGTGAATTGTTAATAAACTTGTAAAACTATTTTTCGAAATCACATATTGTGAGCGCCTTCTGTTCAACGTGCTACTTCAACTAGCAATACACATAGCGAAAAATGGCTGTGCCCCTCGTGAAAAAGGGTGGGATAAGCCAGTTCTACTTCCAGGAGATATCCCTCACCGACATCCGCAGCCACATCATGCATCTTTTCTTTCAGTCTGACGATTTTGCCTTTCGACATACATCGGAACCCTCCAAATTGTAGACTTCGTTGCCTAACACACTCGTTGCAGTTGTATACATCCAGGAAAAGGGTGTAACTTAAATCGTCAGATTGGCTGTACTCTTCCTCACTCATTTGTGTGTTATTCGTCCTGGTGTACCTGTGCATGCACTAGCAAAGTCTGCCGCAAACCCCACATTTGAAGAAGGGCAGCGTGTCAACCTCGGGCAACAGTTCGATGTTAACATGTGTTCTTATTAACATTGTATCCCATGAAAGACACGGTACAGTGTAATAGGAGGCAGGATCCAGATCGGATGTGCCGAGGCACGCACTCCACAATATCTCAAAGATGTCAGCGAGCAGGTTTATTTCACACCCACTCTCCACATCCATTGTGGCGTGCCTGTTGCTTTACTGGAGAATGAATTTGTGTCATGCTCTGTGGTTTTGTGGAGGTTCTCCAACGAATCCGGGTATCCATATGGAAAGAACCCCTTCTTTATCACAAGCAGAAACATTGCATAATTGGTATATGCGGTTCTGGTAAATGGTATGCATCATGTCAGCAAGTTTATGAAGACGCATGTATGAAGCGAAGAGAATCCGAGAATCTGTGCGATATTTTTGACTCGATTCTCTTGGAAATAAAATACCAGCAATGACACTGACCTTATCACCCTTCAGTTGCAAATCACCAAAATGTTGAACAAGAAAATGGGCGGCATATCCACTAAAATTGTGGAGAAAGATAGGTATCTGTCATGGCAGTAAGTACTTCAAATTGCACAGGTTGTGACCTGTACCGCGAAACTTATCCCTTACATGACAGTGGTCTCCATACGGAGCTTCCACGTCTTTATTTAATGGCAAATATGACACTCTACTACCTGCTCATACGAGGCATCGTTCTCCTGCGAGTCAATCATGGGAAAGTTGTTGCGATAAGTCCCATCAACTTCCCATGCAAGTTTTTTGAGCTCATCGAGCAACCACCTCGCAGGATTATGACTAATATAAGATTCGAATTTGTTGTGACTAGACTCATACAAGTAAACCACTTATTGCATTGTTGAATACGGATATACAGCTCTGTGAAAATAGTATGGGAGACTTCACCACATGCCACAGAAGCTAGAAGGCTTTCGAAGCTGGCATATAAAACGAAAGGGTATGACTCTTGGTGTTGGGTATTCTTAAAATTTAAGAACGTTTTATCCTCGATAGACATTTCCACTCAAACTGGTTCCTGACTAGAGCAATCAGTCGGATGCCTTTCAATACCCTCTACCTTGGTAAAGCAGTTGAGACATGTTTGGCAAAAATGTCTTTCACAGTGTTTTTTGCTCATTGGTGCGAAAAGAAGGCGCGACATGCTTTTGGTCTAACGTAAAGTTGCTCCTCGCCCTCAGAGAATAGCTACAAATTAATATGTTTGATGTGCTGACAGGCTAATTTTGAAAAGTACTTTATGCTTCACTTCTCTGTTCTGCGCAGTGTGCTCTTGGTCATCTTCTGGCTTGTAAACATGCAGAGATTTGAATAATCAGGATTCTGCCTCTAGAATTGTGGTAGGTCCTGGAGTTTTACGGTGAATAAGGTGCCCAAGAAACTGTATTATCGGCAGACAAAGGTTATATCGTATTTACTCATATCCTGTGTATCTCTTAGGTAATTCCTGTTACTAGCTATAAGCGAACATGCAAAGCATTACGTATCCTTCTCATTTAAATTCTGGACGTTAATACAAGCATATTTATTGGTAGTATGGCTGGGACAAATCTGGACCGCCCATTAAGAGGACAGTAGACATGTGAGTACATATCGAGGTGGAGTACATAGCTGAGTGCCTTAACTCCATCGTCTTTCCTCCAAAATAGAAAATGGCTAAGTATGACGCTCTGGCAAAAGTTCTGAACCACTCTGTGAATCAATAGCCCCACAATATCAAGATAATTCTCCCCAAATTTGAACGATGCTTTTGTCCTCACGATTATCAGTACACTCTTTAGGGGGATGTGTTAGCTCACAGTATAGAGCTGAGTTACACTTAATGGCAGGATACTATGAGTCACTGACTTTCAGACAGCATGATTATCAAAATGCCTTGGCAATCATCGAGGAAAGTGGCAGGATATTGATAGCCCACATTCGAGTTATCAATGGGGGATTGTGAAATCCTGTCCCCAAAAGCGCCACCAAATGCCGAATAGTCCAGTGGAGCTGCAGGACCTTTGTGGTGATCTGTATCAGAGCAGACAGGGGGTGCTGCTGCTGCTAGGGCAGAGCGATTTCGAAGTGATGTCTGCTTAGGTCCATTACGACGATTGAGAGAAGGTCCAGAGTGCAACTATTTGAGCAAACTAGCTGGTATCATCAGCCCATACCACGTTGGTGAAGGTGATGATAACGATGGACCCTGTGGAGGTGGTTTTTGCAGACACAGCGAATTCATCTTCGATGTACAGGGCTGTGGCGACGATGCATCACAGTCATGTCAGCTGCTGCTGGTGCTACCTAACATCCACGCACGACCTCCATGTCATCCGTAAAGAAAGAAAAATTTAGTAAGTATGATGCATAACCAAAAATAACTTATATGTATACGTTTATAGTAGTTTACTCACATTCTAAATTAAACCCATCTTAATATGGCCACGAGTCCCTCATCACATTGTTATTTGCAGCGATGTCTTATAATATAATATCCTGACTAACCATCACAACATTACTATTGAATGAGCCTACAAACGAAGTTCCATGTTAATTGCGAGATACACGCCAGGGTTCCCGGGTTCGATTGCCGGCGGGGTCAGGGATTTTCTCTGCCTCGTGATGACTGGGTGTTGTGTGGTGTCCTTAGGTTAGTTAGGTTTAAGTAGTTCTAAGTTCTAGGGGACTGATGACCATAGATGTTAAGTCCCATAGTGCTCAGAGCCCTTTGAACCATTTTTGAATTGCGAGATGACTGGTGTTTATAGGTACGGTAAACACATTGTAGTTGAACTGACCTCATGTGATAAACACTTCGTCTATTTGGGGCTGCAAATTAGCTCCTGATGAACCAACGCCGGCCGTTGTGGCCGAACGGTTCCAGGCGCTTCAGTCCGGAACCGCGCTGCTACTCTGGTCGCAGGTTCGAATCCTGCCTCGGGCATGGACGTGTGTGATGTCCTAAGGTTAGTTAGTTTTAAGTAGTTCTAAGTCTATGGGACTGATGATCTCAGATGTTAAGTCCCATAGTGCTTAGAGCCATTTGAACCATTTTTTTGATGAACCAACATTTCCATTAAAATGCCCCTCTCTGTTCATTGTATCGGTGCTGCTAATGTTGTTTCTGGCAAATCTCAAACTACAATGACTTCTATCACCAAAACGTCTCATATTTATACCCAAAAACGACATTCCCTTGCTTATTTCAACCAATGGGGGACGAGTATTCTGCAAAGCTTCCTACTTTCAATTGTAATCAAGACTTTAATGAAAATGGCAAAGCATATGTTAATCAGGACACTGGGAGGAGTTATGGTCTAAATAACAATAGATTTATTCACACTTAACATCACAAGACCAAAAAATGGCTAAAGAAACGGCACACAAACTTTTTTTTATTTAAAAAAACGCATTCAATGATATGCTGTCTATGGTGAACAAAGTGATCATCTGCGGATTGACACATGACACTAACCAGAACACTAATCGCTTTATCTGACTTCATTCACGTGAATCTGTGGTGTGGCCCAAGAACTACACTACAATGTACTATTTATACCCTACTATTCCATAAAGAAGAATATGGTTCTAAAGAGCATGGTTCTGAGAAGCATATATTGGAGCCCTACGCCAAAGCAGCGAATACTTTACCCACCTGCTGGTCAGGGCGGCACACCATGATGCGTTCAGCGACTGGAGTCATGGACGGCAGCAATCTGTTATTAATGGCACGCGCCCGAAAAATGCAAGCACGTGGTCTTGCGTTCAGCTAATTCGGATTGCAGGTACTTCCCTACGAATCTCTGAAACCCCTGTGTATTCTAGTATGCAGGTGGACCTGTTTGCTGGTCTGCCAAACCAATTTGTCTCTGTACCATGACTATGCATGACGGAATATGTCAAATGTTTAGACTGCCGACTCAAGACAAATAAGTACACCCACACTTCGGTCATTGTGTGTGATGTTAGAAGCAATACCTCTGACGGTTCAGGTGGTGACTGGCACAGGCTCTAAGTGGCACGCTAGCAAAGGACACAGGTGTCACCGATTAGGTAAAGACCTGCAGTTCTTTACTAGCGAAGCACCAGTACAAGAGTGTTCTCTTCCCTTTCTCTCAGCTATCCTCGCCAGCTCAGTAGCATAGCACATTTACATCTTAGGCTGCTCCCACTTGCCCGCATCTCGTGGTCGTGCGGTAGCGTCCTCGCTTCCCACGCACGGGTTCCCGGGTTCGATTCCCGGCGGGGTCAGGGATTTTTTCTGCCTCGTGATGGCTGGGTGTTGTATGATGTCCTTAGGTTAGTTAGGTTTAAGTAGTTCTAAGTTCTAGGGGACTGATGACCATAGCTGTTAAGTCCCATAGTGCTCAGAGCCATTTGAACCATTTTTTTGCTCCCACTTTATCACAAACCAATCACGAGCTGGAGATCCACATTCGAGACTGGGAGACTGCCCATTGCTCTGCATACTCATATTTGACCAACCAGAGACTTTAACGTTAACTGGGAGAAAAGGAACAAATATTCAGGTTCGCGGCCTCTTTCCCACGTGTTTACACCATGTCTTTGCCAAAAGCATGACCTGTATGGAACACAGACCTCCATAAAAAGATCGTTATCTCCTCTGTTGCGTATATTTCAAACTTTCCAAAGAACGGCCATAAACTCGCTAAAAGCCTCGTGCCTTCACAAATATGTTTTGTAACAGAGTCTGGACGTCTGGGCGCCAGTTAACTGTCCCACGGAAATTCACAGAAACACACAGTCGTCTCATCGGTTTCCTGCCCAACAGAGGCCATCCTCTGCCTTATTGCTGGTCTTCAATGCTGTGCCCATTACAGTAGCGACTCCTCGGAGCTAGTCAGCCTACCTGGACGCGGCTGCCGACCGACCGGCGCCATACAAGTGTCTGTACAATGAGACCGAGGAAGTCGGCAGTCCACAAACGATTTCACCCAGGTTCTGCAGAAAAAATGCTCCCCTCGGCGGTCAGCCGCCATACTCTTTTACAGCAGTCGTTTTAATCAGCACCCTCTTCCTTTGAACACAGGCAAAGCTTACCGCTATTCCTTCACAAAAGCACACAAGCAAGAGCGTAAAACTATTACCAATCAATTCATCATATAAATGAAGTCAAATCATATCCATGTATAGCAACCAAGTAATAAAGATCAACTTCCCTAAGAACATTACGTGGCATGACGCCATACCAGAAGTGAGAGTGCCCTGCAACCTCTCACAACCCACACAACCTCCCTGTTCCTCTCAAAATTATTATTCTTGGCAAGTGTCACACTTTAAATTGGTTAGTGTGACATGTAACAGAATAAATTGTGACACTTTAGTCGGCTCATGATCAAAGAAACAAACATGAATCAGTCTTTGTCCACCATAAACCCTAGCACAATATTATACCCTGTCTTTACCACATTCAACCAGGGGTCATACATACACTCTCTGCTGCATGCCTACAAAATTAAAATGAGAGATAAAAATGTGATGGGTATACCATCGGGTCAATATTCTTGTAGAGCCAGACTTAAATGACACATACTAAAAGGTTACAGGGTCATGCAAACATTTATCTACTCATTCATCCTGAAATTAGGGGCAGAGAAGGTTATTTCCCTAACCAGAATATAATAATACCCCTGCTCAATTATACACATGGCTGCATTCATTTCTTGACAGAACATATATCACAAACGTTCTCACATTCACCCAATATAAAGGATTCCTAGAGTTCAGTTTGCATGTGTCACCTGTTCAGCTTATTTCTCTAACATATGTCAGTCTATATATATGACGGTAGCATCTGTTCCCGAAAGAACAGTTACCGTGGATGACCATGCAGCTTTGCTAGAAATGAAACGATAATTAAATGGACACCCTAGCTGCAAACAGGCGTTGGTGTACTTCATTGGGGACATGTTGAAAATGTGTGCCCCGACCGGGACCCGAACCCGGGATCTCCTGCTTACATGGCAGACGCTCTATCCATCTGAGCCACCGCGGGCACAGAGGACAGTGCGTCTGCAGGGACTTATCCCTTGCACGCTCCCCGTGAGATCCACATTCCCAACATGTCCACACCACTACATTCGTAGTGCGCCTAATAGATGTTTGCCCATCATACTCATTACTCGTGGCAGATTAATCTACCAAGTCCCGTACGAGTTCGGGCATAGCGTGTGCGTTCACACAAGAAGGTCAATGGCCGGGAAGCCATATTTTAACTATATATATGACGGTAGTATCTGTTCCCGAAAGAACAGTTACCGTGGATGACCATGCAGCTTTGCTAGAAATGAAATGAAAATTAAATGGACACCCTAGCTGCAAACAGGCGTTGGTGTATTTCATTGGGGACATGTTGAAAATGTGTGCCCCGACCGGGACTCGAACCCGGGATCTCCTGCTGTATGATGGGCAAACATCTATTAGGCGCACTACGAATGTAGTGGTGTGGACATGTTGGGAATGTGGATCTCACGGGGAGCGTGCAAGGGATAAGTCCCTGCAGAGGCGCTATCCTCTGTGCCCACGGTGGCTCAGATGGATAGAGCGTCTGCCATGTAAGCAGGAGATCCCGGGTTCGAGTCCCGGTCGAGGCACACATTTTCAACATGTCCCCGATGAAGTACACCAACGCCTGTTTGCAGCTAGGGTGTCCATTTAATTATCATTTCATATGTCAGTCTGTTCCTTTAGTACGAAGATGTAAGTGTAAACACAACAAAACAACATATAAGTGACATAAAACAAGTGAATCTTTACAAAAATCGAAAAATAATACATTTAAATTTACAATTGTCACACTAATAAACACCGCACTACCCAAGTCATGTAACAGGTTAGATGTGGCAGCTATGCGTGATGAGATTGCCAAGATGGGTTACTGCTGGTACAGTACAGGTAGCACCTTTGGTGTGGCAGGACCGTCTTGGATGATGTGGTTGTCAGCAATGCGTAGCCGCTGCTGAAGACGTTCATGGGGTGACCTGGGCAGCATATGGACACAGGTTTGAGGAGAATCTCCTTCCTCCGTCGCCGTCTCCGTCGACCGTGTCTCTAGACACGTAAGTACCTCCATCCAGCGCTCCACAGGCTGCCACATCCCAGTGATGCACCCTCGTCCATCCATTCAGCGGTAGGTCCTTCAGGACCTTGGAGTCGGAAGCAGCAGCGAAAGCGCTCTCGTGCCACCAGGGCACCAGCCCTTTGTTGACAGCTCGTGGCGTGAAGCGGCACGTCCGCATCTGCCTCCATTCACATAGCCTGATGACGTCATGTCGACCAGCTGCCCTGCGGTCGCTATGTGGGTCACCTCCACCTGCTGACCAACTCCCGGTTCACATGGCTGGCGGATGACCTTAACTGGCGCTTCAGTCCTTGCCGCCCCGTCTGCTCAGCTGCTAAAGCCGCTCCGCTGTCAGGGACCTGCCCAACTGCCATTCAGCTCCCGCAATCTTCACAGTGCTTACATGGGGACTTAGTGCCGTGTTAATTTCCCACAACATTTCATGCAACTCAAAGTATTAAGCCAGCTTAGATTACACATTCACTTCAGTCACTCTCATACCATCTAAGTCTACTACTTATTCATGCAACCCAACTACTATAAAAGATCTACGAACTACTGAAGGTATTAGATTTCCCATTACTTTTTCATTAAGGTGGCACTAACGCTGGTGTATGGCGTGGATCTCGATGAGTGCCGACGTCACCAGTCTGATCTCTCCCCTGTGTGGCAAAACAACCACTATGAAATTCTCTTTTTAGCTGAAACTGACGCAGAATTTTCGCAGTTTGATGTACAAGTTTTCCACTCCAGCTCCTGAAATAAACATAAAGAAAGCGCAAGGTATTATCGACATTTGACTGCAAAGCTACATTTCTTCTGTTCTTCTCCTTCTCACAAACTGATGGTGAGCCTCGCTCAATCTGCAAAAACATACTAAAGTGACTCGCACATTTCGTACTCACGTCACATAGTACAAACTATCGCCCAAGATCTACCACTCAGGCGCTCACGAATTACTCGCGAAAGCCCACACGAATATCATCGCTCAATAGCGAGGAAAACCACATGCGAAAACCAAAAGCGACTAACAACAGTGAACAACAATCGCATAAGACGCGATAGCTCATCTGTGTAACCACACTCGAATAAAATATCCCATTCGTGAGAAACATCGCACCAAAGGCGGTATCCATAGACGAAAAACACACCACAAAAACATCGCACCACTTGCGATGACAAGAATCAGCCCACAGCGAAGACACATTGCACTGGGCAATGGTCACAAACCACAGCAAAACACACAAGAAAGTCAACACGCCTCTAACGTAGACAATACACGACCATCCTGCAAATTACTTCCATGGGTCGCGCAAACAAATCTCAACGACGCCCTTCTCACACACTATACTACGAATTATATGCCGGATCGACCAATGGTATTTCTGCAATGCACACCCAATAAACAGAGGAAATATGACTGCAGCTGAACTCCAAGATGTTACGAGAGGAATTCCGTTCCCAATACTCGTGCACTTGTTTCGGACTCGAAGACATAAAATTCTATCGTTGTAGTGACCCGAGTCTGTCGTTCCGTGCAAACTGCAAAACTGCTATGAGAACATATAAATTCGCGTGAAATAGGACTCAAATAACCAACGAAATTCCCGTGGTGTAATCGGCACACTTCTACGCTCAACAGTTGTAATTATTCAGCTCTGGGATGACCAGCTGTACATCTATAAACTTGATACATGTTACGAAGAAATACTCGTACAGTGTAATTCTAACAATGCCTCACTCTTACGACTATCAGTAATGGGAGAAGTTCCTATGCTAATTACCATATTGCATCACAAAACAAATTGGAGAAATGATTGTAGTCTTCAAAACTATTATAACTAAACAAAACGTATGCTACTATGGTTATGTTCAGCTGTCACCGTGCATTAAACTATCTGTGGCTTGTTCACAATAGGAAATAGCCACCGTATGTCCCCCCTTCTATCTACATCTACATCCATACTCCGCAAGCCACCTGACGGTGTGTGGAGGAGAGTACCTTGAGTACCTCTATCGGTTCTCCCTTCTATTTCAGTCTCGTATTGTTCGTAGAAAGAGAGATTGTCGGTTTGCCCCTGTGTGGGCTCTAATCTCTTTGACTTTATCCTCATGGTCTCTTCGCGAGATATACGTAGGAGGGAACAGTATATACTGCTTGACTCCTCGGTGAAGGTATGGTCTCGATACTTCAACAAAAGCCCGTAACAAGTTACTGAGCGTCTCTCTTACAGCGTCTTCCATTGGAGTTTATCTATCATCTCCGTAACGCTTTCACGATTACTAAATTATCCTGTAAAGAAGCGCACTGCTCTCCGTTGGATCTTCTCTCTCTCTCTTCTATCAACCCTATCTGTTACGGATCCCACACCGGTGAGCAGCATTCAAGCAGTGGGGGAGCAAGTGTACTGTAACCTACTTCCTTTGTTTTCGGACTGCATTTCCTTAGGATTCTTCCACTGAATCTCAGTCTGGCATCTGCTTTATCGACGATTAATTTTATATGGTCATTCCATTTTAAATCACTCCTGATGCCTACTCTCAGATAATTTATGAAATTAACTGCTTCCAGCTGCTGACCTGCTATATTGTAGCTAAATGATAAAGGATCTTTGTTTCTATGTATTCGCAGCACATTACACTTGTCTACATTGAGATTCAATTGCCATTCCCCGCGTCAATTCGTTGCAGATCCTTCTGCATTTCAGTACAATTTTCCACTGTTACAACCTCTCGATATACTGCAGCTTCATCCGCAAAAAGGCACAGTGAATTTCCTATGTTATCCACAAGGTCATTTATAAATATTGTGAATAGCAACGGTCCTACGACACTCCCCTGCGGCACACCTGAAATCACTCTTACTTCGGAAGATTCTCTCCATTGAGAATGACCTGCTGCGTTCTGTTATCTAGGAACCCTTCAATCCAATCACACAATTGCTCTGACAGTCCATATGCTCTTACTTTGTTCATTAAACGACTGTGGGGAACTGTATCAAACGCCTTGCAGAAGTCAAGAAACACGGAATGTTCCTGGGAAACCGTGCCTATGGCCCTCTGAGTCTCGTGGACGAATAGCGCGAGCTGGGTTTCACACGATCGTCTTTTTCGAAACCCATGCTGATTGCTACAGAGTAGATTTCTAGTCTCCAAAAAGGCATTATACTCGAACATAATACGTGTTCCAAAATTCTAAACTGATCGACGCTAGAGATATAGGTCTATAGTTCTGCACATCTGTTCGACGTCCCTTCTTGAAAACGGGGATGACCTGTGCCCTTTTCCAATCCTTTCGAACGCTACACTCTTCTAGAGACCTACGGTACACCGCTGCAAGAAGGGGGGCAAGTTCCTTCACGTACTCTGTGTAAAATCGAACTGGTATCCCATCAGGTCCAGCGGCCTTTCCTCTTTTGAGCGATTTTAATTGTTTCTCTATCCCTCTGTTGTCTATTTTGATATCTACCATTTTGTCATCTGTGCGACAATCTAGAGAAGGAGCTACAGTGCAGTCTTCCTCTGAGAAACAGCTTTGGAAAAATACATTTAGTATTTCGGCCTTTAGTCTGTCATCCTCTGTTTCAGTACCATTTTGGTCACTGAGTGTCTGGACATTTTGTTTTGATCCACCTACCGTTTTGATATAAGACCAAAATTTCTTAGGATTTTCTGCCAAGTCAGTACATAGAACTTTACTTTCGAATTCGTTGAACGCCTCTCGCATAGCCCTCCTCACACTACATTTCGCTTCGTGTAATTTTTGTTTGTCTGCAAGGCTTTGGCTATGTTTATGTTTGCTGTGAATTCCCCTTTGCTTTCGAAGCAGTTTTCTAACTCGGTTGTTGTACCACGGTGGCTCTTTTCCACCTCTTCCGATCTTGCGTGTCACATACTCATCTAATGCATATTGTACGATGGTTTTGAACTTTGTCCACTGATACTAAACACTACCTGTACTTAAGATAAAACTTTTGTGTTGATCTGTCAAGTACTCTGAAATCTGCTTTTTGTCACTTTTGCTAAGCAGAGAAATCTTCCTACCATTTTTTAATATTTCTATTTAAGGGTGAAATCACCGATGCAGTAACCTCTTTATGATCACTGATTTCCTGTTCTGAGTTAACTGTTTCAAATAGTTAGGGTCTGTTTGTCACCAGAAGGTCTAATACACTGCTGGCCACCGTAAATGCAACACCAAGAAAGACAAGAGGTAGCACAACAAGATTTATTTTGTAGATAACATGTTGACCAAGTATCAAATGATTACGTTTACAGACGTCTGTGACATGTGGTTCCTGCCAGAATCAGTAGCCAGAGTAGCCGCCATTGTTGGAGATCACCGCTGCCACACGTCTCGGCATTGAGTCAAAGAGAAGTTGGATGTGTTCCTGGGGTACAGCAGCCCAAGCAGCTTCCACACTTTGCCAAAGATCATCTGGTGTGGCAGCTGGGGATGTAATCTGGGTCACTCGTTGAGCAACCATGGACCTCATGTTTTCTATCGGCGAAAGATCCGGAGAGCGAGCCGGCCAGGGAACCAATTCAATCTGGTTATTGACGAAGAACCTTTGGACAATGCGTGCCACGTGTGGTCGCGCATTATCCTGTTGAAATATGGCTGTGGCCGAGCCCTGAAGGTAAGGAAGGACAACTGGCTCCAGCACCTCAGATATGTAGCGCCAGCTATTTAAAGTACCGGCAATGCGTACTAGAGGCGTGCGAGAGTAATATCGCCCGCATCTCGTGGTCGTGCGGTAGCGTTCTCGCTTCCCACGCCCGGGTTCCCGGGTTCGATTCCCGGCGGGGTCAGGGATTTTCTCTGCTTCGTGATGGCTGGGTGTTGTGTGCTGTCCTTAGGTTAGTTAGGTTTAAGTAGTTCTAAGTTCTAGGGGACTGATGACCATAGATGTTAAGTCCCATAGTGCTCAGAGCCATTTGAACCATTTTTTGAACTAGAGTAATATCCAATGCCGCCCCATACCATAATACCCGGTGCAAGACCAGTGTGGCGGTGCATAATGCAGCTGTCCAGCATCCTCTCTCCACGGTGTCTCCACACTCGAATCCGACCATCGTGGTGCTGCAGACAGAAGCGTGCCTCGTCGTTAAAGACAACGTCATTCCATTTTGCCGTCCACATCCGTCTGTCATCACACAATTGGCGACGGAGGCGTCTGTGGTTCTGCGTCAATGGTAGACGAAGCAATGGACGTCTTGCGGACAAAACACTCTGCTGTAAACTGCGTCGAATGGTACGCGCAGACACTGGATGATGCGTTACAGACGCAATGTGCTGTGCTATGGTTCGGGATGTCACTGAGCGATCCGTCACTGCCATGCGCACAATTTGCCTATCAGCACGTGCAGTGGTGCACCGAGGTGAATGCGATCGACCACGTCGGTCCGTCGTACCCTCCTGCATCCAACGGTCACATATCCGCATTACAGTTGTTTGGTTTCGTCCAACACGACTAGCGATTTCTCTGTATGATAATCCACAATCTCGGTAAGCCACTATCCTTCCTCTGTAGAACTCGGATACTTGATCAAAAGATGTTCGCTGTTGTCTACGAGGCATAACTGATCGTCTTGTGAAACAACCACAAGGTAAACACACGTGCCGAACGTACACTCGTCGAAATCGCCAAGACTTAAATGGCGTTATGAGGTGGCGCCACAGGCGCGCGTGATGTGCGTCTGCGCTGAAATTCTAATCAGTTGCATATCTCATCTCTGCAAACCCATGGTGTAAATTTCACTTGATTCGGATGCTTCCTTCAGGGTGTTGCATTTACGGTGGCCAAGAGTGTATGTTATCGCCACGAGTCGGTTCTCTGTTCAACTGCTCACGGTAGTTTTCAGATAATGCACTTCAAAAAAATTCTGTGGATTCTTTGTCCCTGCCACCCGTTATGAACGTTTGAGTCTCCCAGTCTATATCTGGTAAATTAAAATCTCCACCCAAAACTATAACATAGTCGGGAAATCTACTCGAAATATTTTCCAAATTTTCTTTCAGGTGTTCTGCCACAACAGCCAGGGGGCCTATATAGACATCCAAATACCATGTTTGAACCTGCTTTAACCGTGATCTTAAGCCAAATTATTTCACATTTCGGATCTCCGCCAATTTCCTTCGATACTATTGCACTGTTTATCGCTATAAACACGCCTCCCCCTTCACTGTCCAGCCTGTCTCTGGGGTATACATTCCAATCTGAGTTTACAATTTCATTACTGTTTACATCTGGTTTCAGCCAACTTTCCGTTCCAGTGGTTCAAATGGCTTAACATCAGAGGTCATCAGTCCCCTAGAACTTTGAACTATTTAAACCTAACTAACCTAAGGACATCACACACATCCATTCCCGAGGCAGGATTCGAACCTGCGACCGTAGCAGTAGCGCGGTTCTAGACTGAAGCGCCTAGAACCGCTCGGCCACAGTGGCCGGCCAACTTTCCGTCCCTAGAACTATGTGGGCATTGTGACCGTTTATTAATGAGAGCAGTTCTGGGACCTTCCTATAGACGCTCCTGCAGTTTACTATTAGCACATTAATATTTTCTTCTCTTCTCCTTCCTCCTGCTGTAACTGCTGCTATCGTGACCTCCAGCTTTATTCAGTGAAGGATTTAATGAACGGTGTGTGATGCACTCCTGCCAATCGTCCAGCTCTCAGGAACTCTAGCTCATACGCACGGCGTATCCGAAGCGGTCCACTATACACATTGAAGAACTGACACTGTTTCTTCTGTTTGTTTGAGAGCCTGAACGATTTGACGAGAATATTCTGTCCAACGCGAAATTCCCGGACCCGAGCCTTCCTACCTTCTCGATCCTTCCTTCTCCTTCCACCTTCCCGAAACCTTTCCAGCACCATACCGATTATCTCTCGGTGCGGAATCTGTTTCCGCCGGGGAAACTCCACTCGCTCCCGTACTTTCTCTGGTGGGTCTCTGTTCTTCAGCACAGGTATCGGTGACAAGAGAGTCGAACCATGTTGAAGTTCATTCAAGACATTTTGGAAATCCCGCAACATCACGTCCCATGTGCTGTGCTGTCGATGACGGTAGATACGACACAGATTCCTCAGGTCCTTCATCCATCGTACGGCGGGGTTGGAACTCGGGTGATGTCCCGATATGTAAATGGGTGCCATCCTATATCTTTCCAGAGTGCCCTTCCATCGTTTTGACCTGAATTGAGCCCTGTTATCTGTAATAATTTTGTCCACCCTGCCTACTTGCGATAGGAAGTCTTTCGTTAACGCTTTGCAAACAGTGACGGCCGTGGCTCGTCGTAACGGAGTAAATGTAGCAAACTTTGATGTTCATTCAATGACTATTAAAACGTATCGGAAAACACACCGAGTGACAGGAAACGGTCCCATTAAGTCCGCGGCCGCCATGTGTCGCGGTTTGTTTGGAGCGATTGGATGGAGAGGTGCCTTCATTGTCTGGCTGTCTGGTTTTGCCTTCCGACAGACCTTGTATGCGTACAGAACCTTCCTTACGCGTCTTTCCATTTGTTTAAAATGACACAGGTCCTTCAACGTAAGGAAGCATTTCCGTGGTCCGAAGTGGCAATAACTTAAGTGTGTGTACCAGATTAACTTATTAACTAACTCGTCTGGTATACAAAGGCTCCATATCGTTCTGGTTGCGTTTCGTCGGTGGAATAAGATCCCCTTCCTTACAAGGTAGAACATTCGTAATTCGACTGCCTGGTGGTTCTCCCAACGTTCTTACAAAAAAAAAATGGCTCTGAGCACTATGGGACTCAACTGCTAAGGTCATAAGTCCCCTAGAACTTAGAACTACTTAAACCTAACTAACCTAAGGACAACACACACATCCATGCCCGAGGCAGGATTCGAACCTGCAACCGTAGCGGTCGCGCGGTTCCAGACTGTAGCGCCAGAACCGCTCGGCCACCAGCGGCCGGCAACAACGTTCTTACAGCTGCTTCAATTGCGGATCTTTATCCTGTTCTCTTCTTATATCCCGTAATGATGCAGTCATGAAGTTCTCGAAAGCGACTCCCCGCAGATGGAACAGAGTAAAGTGACTATCCTCCACATATTCTCCCTTTGCATCTGGTCTCCCAATCGGCGAACATGAAAGTGCATCCGCAATTACAGTTGTTTTTCCCGGGACAAGTGTGATGCTGAAGTCAAATTGTTGGAGGAATAAAACATACCTTGTCCGCCTATCGTGTCCCAATTTTGACGATAGCAAAAATTCCAACGCTCTGTCCTCTGTAAAGACATGGATCTTGTGTCCAAGCAGGAAATATTCGAATTTTTTGAAAGCCTACGCGATAGCCAATGCCTGCAACTCAGTTACTGAGTAATTCCTTTCGTACTTTATAAGGACATGGCTCCCAAATACTATGGTCTTGTTTACTAATGTCCAATCTTCCATAATTTGTTGGAATATTACTACGCCAAGACCTGTTTTCGCTGAATCAGTCCGCATGCAAAAATCCGCTGTTAATTCAGGGTGAGCTAGCATAGGTGCCTTCACAAGGGCCTGATTAAGCGAATTGAATCCATGGTCCACTGCCTCGTCCCATATTCACAAAGTCTTCTTTCCTGTTAAGGCACAAAGTCTTGATGCGCCATTCTCCTTCGTTCTAATGAACTTCTTGCAAAAATTTACGACGCCAATTAACTCTCTGAGGTCCTCCCTGGTCTGTGGTCTCGGGAATGAGGTTATAACTTCAAGTTTTTCCGGATTAGGTGCAATCCCTTCTGCCGAAATCATGTGCCCAATAAAATACACTTTCCTCGTTCTGAAACAAGATTTTTCAAATTAATTGTGACACCATGTTGCCTTAGTGTTCCTAGTAGTCCGCCAAGGACCTTGTTGTGTTCGTCCCAAGTGGGCTTTGCGATGAGGATATCATCAACATAGGACATCATGTCGTTCTTCAGACTTCCCGACTAAATTCCGTTCATCCCCCTAATGAATGCTGCGGAAGGCACATTGAGGCGAAAAGGCAATCTCTGGAACTGATGACAGTGTCCTTCAACTAGGAAAGCCGTGTATTGACCACACGATGGCTGTAATTCAATTTGCCAGAAACTTGAACGGAGGTCATTGGACGAAAACACTTTGACATCGTGAAATCTTTGCAAGAGATCTTCTAGCTTCTACGGACGGTCTGTTTCCTGCAAGATTATCGTGTTGATTTGCCTCGAATCAAGCACGAGACGTATCGAACCGTCCTTCTTTTCAACTGCCCGCAGTGGGATATTGTATGTGGACACGCCAGTTTCAATGATCCCTTCTTGCAGCATTCTCCTTACTATTTTCTGGAATTTTTCTCTGTATGCGATGGGATTGAGATAAAGTGGGATGAAGAAATTGTTGATGGCTCCTGTGGTGTCACCGCCAGACACCACACTTGCTAGGTGGTAGCCTTTAAGGCTCGTTTCACACTGGGACACTTGTGACGGTCACCGGTGACGGTCACCGGTGACGGTCACCGGTGACTGTGGCGAACACTCCTGGGTCACTGGTGTCCCACACTGCAGCTGTTGCCAACTGATTAGTTGGTGAAATGGACTCGAGAGAGGAGGAACTGTTGTTAGTACTTGTAATGAGGAGGAGGAGGAGGAGGAGGAGGAGAATGAAGACAAAACGTTCATTACACATACATCGACTGCCACGTGATCGGCTGGAGAAAGGATTGTATTACACCCTTTATGACGATCTGAGACAATCTGAGAAGAAGTTTTTTCAGTATTTTCGAATGTCAAAAACTTCATTTGATGAACTACTAGAAAATGTGAAAGAAGCAATCACAGAAAAAGACACTATACTAAGGAAGGCTATCCCACCAGAGGAAAAACTTGCTCTTACATTAAGGTAGGTACTGTAGTATTATTTTATTTTATTGAAAGCACATTATACAGATTTTAACTGGTATTAATATACATTACAAAATATTGTAAAACTTTCACTGATATTTTTAAGTTCATTGTTTCTCTGCCTGTGCAGTTGAAAATTATATTAAGGACTCGTCACTGTACTCGGAGGCCGCTGGCGAGCACACAGCTGGTAACTGATCGAACAACCTCGACTGTCCTCCAGTGTAGCCTTGAACTGTTCCATGATATGCACGGTCGAGATGCGGATCCCCCGTAACGTAATTTGGTACCGGCGCAAATTCTATTTGGGACGAAGAGGAAGCAGAAGCGCTGTAATATTGTTGGGCATTAATAATGACAATCATCAAATCTGATTTCACTTTCAATCTTGCATGATTGGGTAATTTTTTTAATTCAGGTACTAAAGACTGCATAAACAAGCTATCTTCGTCGGCTTGCTGTGATGAATTGTCTTTTCTGGCGTACTTTTCCTTCAAATTGTTATATAGGATATCTTCTTCTTCAAGACTCTTCTTTTCACGTGGCCGTCGCTCAGCAGTTTTTTCACGTGCCTCCTGCTCTAAATTTTCTCCTTCATCAAACTCATTTCTGTCTTCGTCATCATCATTGTCAATACTAGAAGTAGTGTTCTTACAGTCAGTTGTTAGGAATCGCAGCTGATCGAAGTAGATATACTTCGTCCTACCAGTTGCTGCAGAACCACTCTTTTCTGTTTTTTGCCTTAATAACTCTCTGGTATAATTGGCCCTTAAGCTGTTCCATTTCCTTTGAAGGATTGTCCCTGCAACAAATAAAAACCACCAAAGTATTGTAATATCTAATATATAAAACTGAATGTTTGTTTGGTTTTGTTCGTATTTTATGCGCAGCCGTACCGTTCACCCGATTGCGATGAAACTTTGTCACTTGGGCGAAAGTTATAGGCATAGTACAATTATTAACATTTATTAAAATTATAGTTGCCGGGTGTTTCAGCTGGTTATCTATAATGTCTATGTGTGCGTGCGTGTGTATGCTTGTGTATAACCTGCATAATTTTGTAGTTTTGCTCCATATGCTTTATCTTTTTTTTACAGGTACTTGGGGGCCGGATCATCCATGATGGACTTACATTTTCAGTACAGAATTGGAGTATCAACTATCTCGTATATTATGCGAGACGTTTGCTCTGCCATATGGCGTAAAATGAAGTCAAAATGTTTTCCCGACCTCTCGAAAGATCTATGGCTTGCCTCAGCTGAAGGATTCCATAAGAGGGCCAACTTTCCTTATTGTGTGGGTGCAGAGCATCCGAATTGTAAAACCCACTTCCAGTGGTTAACTCTACTATAATTATAAGAACTATTTTGCCATTCTGTTGTTAGCTGTTTGTGATTCGACGTACAAATTCTTATTTATAGACGTTGGAGCATATGGGAAATCGTCCGACTCAACTGTGTTTCGTAATACAGTGTTAAATAATAAACTACAAGATGGTACGCTAGATTTACCTGCACCAAAACAACTGTTATTATCGTTTGAAAGACCTATGCCATTCATGTCAGTAGGAGATGAAGGTTTCGGATTGTCAAAATTCATTTTGCGCCCTTATGGTGGAAAGTATTTAGACATTAAAAAACGTGTGTTCAAGTATAGACTGTGCAGAGCTAGAAGGTACATCGAGTGTACTTTTGGAATTCTTGCAAACAAGTGGCGCATTTTCTATCGACCACTGGATGTTAAATTAGATTTGGCAGAGTCTATTGTGAAGACATGTTGCCTCCTCCATAATTTTGTGCGTGATCGTGATGGAATACAGTTTGAGGATACGTTAACTATTCAGGGATTGCAGGACATGTCACCTTGCTTGGTCCGTGGAGGAAATATTGCGAACGGTATCAGAGAAGATTTCGCGAACTACTTCATCAGCCCTGAAGGCGAAGTGCCATGGCAACTGCAAAAAATCTAAGTGCTAGAAATGTTATGTGAACATTAATGTCGTTAGGCCTAAATGTTCATTGGAATTGTATTTGAAATGTGCAGTGTTCAATTATTACCATGTTAACTGTAACAAACCATACTGTTGCGTTCACTGAACTGATTAAAACTTGCAATTAAAATTATAATTACAATGCACTATTTTGTATTACAGTTGTGTGTACCTAATTGAACAGAACCCAAGCACGAGCACTGTTCTCATTCGGGTGTCAAAAACTTGTAAGTCAATAGTATTATGGTAAATAAATAAAATTCATTATTATAGTAACAACATATGCGTAAATTATTGTTGTTTTGAATAATATTTTAACTGTATTTTTCGGACCATAAGGCGGAGCGCCTTATTAGACTACGAAAAGACGTACCCTTAATTTTGTTATGAAAATGTTGAAATAAAACTATTTATTTTATTTTACTTTCATTCGCCCTGTAGGGGTGAGTACATGGTTTCTGCGCTCATCCATTTTGTCCATTCTTCTCGCATTGAGACTGCATAACAGTACACTTGCTATTGGTAATGCAAAAGAAAAGGTGTGAGGGATAGCATTCTCCTTGTAGGTTATTAAACTCCTAGCCTCGTACAGGGGTAGAAAATACGAGGGCGGTTCAGAAAGTAACCTCCGATTGGTCACAGTGCGGGTTGTGGGGGAAGTAGCGACGCCATCTGTGCGTTCACGCACTCAACAGGTCAGTCGGCATCAAGCCGTGGTCGAGTGAACGTCGTACCTGCGCTAGTTTAGTTTTTGTGGCAGTTTGAAATGTGTGCTGCAATAGAAAACCCCGCCAAATGTGAAGTGCGTGCTGTCATAAGGTTTTTTACAGCCAAAGGATATTCTGCAGCAGCTATTCATCGTGAGCTTTGTGCCGTGTACGGACCAAGAGTTATGAGTGAAGGAGTTGTCCGTAAATGGGTACGTTTATTTAAAAGTGGACGAGAAAACGTTCATGATGAAGAGAGGAGTGGTAGACCATCATTGGTGACTGACGAACTCGTTCAGACAGTTGATGCAAAAGTTCGTGAAAATCGACGTTTCTCAATGTCGGAGTTGTCTACTGGTTTTCCACAGATTTCTAAGACTCTCTTGTACGAGATAGTGACAGCAAGATTGGGTTACCGTAAGTTCTGTGCACGATGGGTGCCCAAAATTCTTACCGACCACCACAAAACTCAAAGAATGGCCTCTGCATTAGACTTTCTGTCACGTTATGAGGACGAAGGAGAACCATTGTTAAACAGAATCGTGACCGGTGACGAAACCTGGATTAAGTACGTGAACCCTGAGACAAAAGAACAATCAAAGATGTGGGCACATTCAAATTCGCCTACCAAACCAAGAAAAGCCTCGCAAGATTTTTCTGCCAGAAAACTGATGGCAACGGTGTTTTGGGATGCCAAAGGGGTGTTGTTGGTTGAATTCATGGAACGTGGTACAACCATTAATCAAGACGTGTACTGTGAAACAATAAAAAAGTTACGACGGGCTATACAGAACAAACGCCGTGGTATGCTGACTTCCGGTATCGTTTTTTTGCACGATAACGCCCGTCCTCACTCTGCTCGCAGAACAACGGCCCTTCTTGAGTCCTTCAAGTGGGACGTTATCAACCATCCACCTTACAGCCCAGACCTGGCGCCAAGTGATTATCACCTCTTCATGCATTTGAAGAAATGGCTCGGGTCACAGCGGTTTGATGACGACGAAGAGCTCAAAGATGCGGTCACAGGCTGGCTCCAGGCACAAGTGGGTGATTTTTATGCAGAAGGAATTTCAAAGCTTGTGAAGAGATACGATAAGTGCCTCAATCGCTATGGAGACTATGTAGAAAAATAGTGCAAAGATGTAGTTGTAAGATGTATATATTAAAATATTTTTATTTAACTTGGTGTATTTTTTTAAATCAACCGGAGGCTACTTTCTGAACGGCCCTCGCATATTTCGCTATTCTTGTGGTCCGAAAAATACGGTATTAAAGTGAAAAAAGAATATAGAACTTACCAATTTTGTTTCTTTCATCTATGCTCTTTTCATCGAAATCAGGGGCAAACTTCGTAATAATTTCTTGCCACGCTTTCATTTTCATGACTTTGTTACTGTAGTCATCGCTTTTCATATCCCAAATAACGGGACGACTTTCCACTTCACTTATAAAATCTTCTGTGTTGATGAACTCTAAACTCATGGCTGCACTGTGTGGAGAACCACTGGGCTCAGCAACGGCTGCCTGTCTGTTGGCAACTCTGCACTGCTGTGTCTGTGATCGGTGTCCCAGTGTAAACACTCCAATACAAGCTAATGCATGTCCGGCAGTGTCCGCAGCGAACACAGTGTCGGTGTCCGTCACATGTGGCGACGGTGAGTCACTGCTGGGTCACCATGACTCGGTGACTCAGTGCAGTGTCCCGGTGTGAATGCTCCAATTCAAACGAATGTATCTCTATCAGTGACCGTCACCGGTGACCGTCACAAGTGTCCCAGTGCGAAACGAGCCTAAATCAGCCGCGGTCCGGTAGTATACGTCAGACCCGCGTGTCGCCACTATCAGTGATTGCAGACCGAGCGTCGCCAAACGGCAGGTCTAGAGAGACTTCCTAGCACTCGCCCCAGTTGTACAACCGACATTGCTACTTTTCGACCTTTCGATGCTGCACTGGACAGCTGGACGGAGTGGTCACGCCAATTTGGATTCCATCTCGCCGCCTACAGAAATCAAGGTAACGAGCGGCAGCCTTATATTTTATCATCGGTCGGCGTACAAACGTACTGTATGATAGTCAAATTATTTCCCCGATGCGACGTAGCAACTCTTTCCTACAAAGAAATTTTGTCTGCATTAGACACATATTTCAAAGAATCAGTCAATGTAGTTGCGAAAAGGTATACCTTCTTTCGTACAAAACGTACGGCAGGTCAGACTAATCGGGAGTGGATTGCAACATTGCAAGGCCTTACTAAGGATTGTGCTTTTGAGTGTCAATGTGGACTCCCTTATTCAGATACTATGGTACGCGATGCAATTGCACAGAACATCTCAGATGTTCGTATAAGGGAACAGATTTTGAAACTAGTCAATCCCTCCCTTCAAAAACTGATGGACATATTGGATCGGCAGGACACACTTGACTTTGCTCAGGAATCCTTTGAAAATTCGCCAGCCGTGTGTCAGGTTAACTGACCCGCCGGGCGAGCTGCACGGAGTAGTAAACAGCCCTCGCGCCCGGCTGTGCCTCTGCCGCCAGGCTCTCAGCCACGTGTACCACGCCGGCAAGCACATGCAGTGCTCAAATCATGCCCGCGGTGCGCTACTAGACATTCGCGTGAGAATTGCCGGTCACGCCAAGCTATTTGCTTTTTCTGTAATAAAAAAGGACATGTTCAGCGTGTTTGCCAGAAAAAGCTCAGATCGGAAACTCACAACCATTCCAGGCCCTTTGCTTCACGCCGGATTCGAACCAAGGATACTCAGGCTCGTGAAACTTCACCCATGGAAATACATGTAGTTCATTCCACTCCACTCAGTGCCACTCTCTCTAACAGTGACTGTGTTCGTCCCACAAATAGTGTGCGTCGGCATCGCCGGAAATCCCGTCAAGTCGCAAGTGATTATGTACCAGTGTCAGTTCACATTGCACGCAACAGTCGCTCTTGTCGTCAGCAGGACAATAAACTTTTTGTAGACATGGACGTTAATGGCAAAGTGATACCATTCCAGCTCGATACCGGAGCTGCAGTTTCACTGATCAATCAAGACACGTACAAACAACTGGGCACAGAACATTCGGGAGGACGACGGTTCAATCCCGCGTCCGGCCATCCTGATTTAGGTTTTCCGTGATTTCCCTAAATCGCTCCAGGAAAATGCCGGGATGGTTCCTTTCAAAGGGCACGGCCGACTTCCTTCCCCGTCCTTCCCTAATCCGATGAGACCGATGACCTCGCTGTCTGGTCTCCTTCCCCAAAACCAACCAACCAACCAACTGGGCACACCTCAATTGCGTGCTGCAAATGTTAAGTTAACTAGTTATTCAGGTCAAGATATCCCTGTCTTAGGACAGTGCAGCCTTCTTGCAACATACAAAGAATAAACAAAACTAGTGCCATTTTACGTCCTTCGTTCTTCTTCTGCAATGAACTTGTTTGGGTTCGATTTATTTCAGTTGTTTAACGTGTCTATAGTAAATCAGGTCCTATCAGTGAACCGGACTGTGCCTTCCGACAGTGTTTCTCGTCTATGTGAAGAATTTGCAGACATTTTTGCACCGGGCCTTGGTTGCGCTAAGAACTATACAGCACATTTGGAACTGAAAATAAACGCGCAACCGAAATTTTTCAGAGCTCGCAATGTTCCCCACGCATTACGTGATGAGGTCGCAAAAACATTACACGATTTGGAATCACAAGGTGTAATTGAACGTGTGCCGGCTTCTCTCTGGGCATCACCCTTAGTAATTTTGCCCAAATCTTCGGGAAAATTGAGACTTTGTGTGGACTTCAAGGCAACAGTGAATCCACAACTAGTGATTGAACTTTTCCTTTACCCCGCCCGGAAGATCTTTTTGACAAACTGTTCCCAGGTAAATATTTTTCGAAGTTGGACCTCGCAGATGCGTACCTGCAAATACCGGTGGACAAAGAATCCCACCGCATTTTGGTGGTTAACACACATCTTGGGTTGTATCAATTCAAACGACTGACATTCAGGTGTGCATCCGCCCCTGCATTGTTTCAGCAATATCTACAAACTGTTTGTGCGTCGGTCCCTACTGCAGCAAATTATCTGGACGATATTGTGATCTCCGGAAAGACGGAAGAAGAACATTTGGCCAATCTCAGAACAATATTTCAGGTCTTGCGACAAAATGGTCTTCGCTTGCGGAAGGACAAATGTGTGTTTTTTGCTCGTGATTTGCCATACCTGGGACATGTACTCAATGCCCAAGGCATACATCCCAGTCCCACGCACCTTCGTACCATACAAGACTTGCCTTCGCCGCAGAATTTGAAGCAGCTACAGAGTGTGATGGGAAAAATAAATTACTATAACAGATATGTGCTACATGCCTCTTCCATTTCAGCTCTGCTTCATCGCTTACGCCATAAAGGTGTTCCGTTCATCTGGACGACGGAATACGAACGCGCCTTTCGCCAGTTGAAATCGGCGTTGCTTTCCAATACTTGCCTTACGCCATTCGATCCCCAGAAGCCCCTTTTGTTGATGGTGGATGCATCGGATTTCGGGATCAGTGCTGTGCTTGCGCAGAAAGATGGATCGCACGATCGCCCTATTACCTTTGCGTCCAAATTGCTCTCGTCTGCGCAAAGAAATTATTCACAGATCGAGAAAGAAGCATTGGCTCTCGTATTTGGTGTTACAAAGTTCCATGATTTCTTGTATGGTCGTCACTTTACCATCATCACAGACCACAAACCTTTGACATCGCTTTTTCATCCGAACAAGCCTGTACCTCCACGTACAGCGCAGAAATTCTTTCTCTGGTCTATTTTCCTCTCGCAGTACCGCTACGATATTTCGTATCGGTCCACTGCTAAGCACGAAAACGCCGATGCGTTGTCCCGTTTTCCTGTTGCTGAGGATAGAGCATTCGATTCCTCCGAACTTGCTTACATGTTCATTGATTCGGAAACCGATGACGTGGTCGAATCGTTTCCGATTGATTTTCGTCGTGTAGCTACAGCCACAACTGCTGGCCATGTCCTTGCTACCATTCTGCGTTTTGTTGCTACGCAATGGCCCTTGTCAAAGTCACGGATCGGGGACCCGTCGGATCGCTGATATTTTGTTCGCAAGGTGAGACTTTTTGTACGACGTGGTGTTTTGCTGTTGCGTTCTGATAATGATCAGTCCAGGGTCGTGGTACCACGTTCGTTACAGTCCTCTGTCTTAAAGCTTCTCCACCAAGGACATTGGGATATAGTGAGCACGAAACAACTTGCTCATCAGCACTGTACTTGGTTCGGAATCGATGCTGCCATTACGAAAATGTGCTCTTCTTGCATGGTGTGTGCCAAACAACAATCAGCACCACCGCGGAAATTCTTTGCATGGCCAAAAGCCGCTTCCCCTTGGCAACGCTTGCACATCGATTTTGCTGGTCCATTCTGGAATGCTCGATGGTTGGTTGTGATGGATTCATTCAGTAATTTTCCTTTTGTTGTCCGGATGTCTTCCACGACGTCATCTGCCACCATCCAAGCGTTATCTGCTATCTTTTGCATTGAAGGTCTTCCACAGACTATTGTTTCCGACAATGGCCCACAATTCATGTCCGCAAAATTTCAGTCATTCTGCAAGGTCAATGGTATTCAACATCTGACGTCCACGCCGTTTTCGCCACAGTCAAACGGTGCCGCTGAACGATTGGTCAGGACTTTCAAGTCACAGATGTTGAAGTTGAAAGAGTCGCATTCTCGGGAGGACGCGTTATTGCTCTTTTTGTCCTCGTATCGCTCTCAGCCCCGAGATGGTCGCTCGCCGGCTGAGTTGCTCCACGGTCGTCATCATCGAACCTTGATGTCTTTGCTACATCCGCCGCATCAGGTTCCTGTGCAGCGGCAGACACCTGCTTTTGCTCCAGGCGACGTTATCTACTATCGCCACTATCGAGGTCCACGGCGTTGGCTCGAAGGGCGCATTCTTCGTTGCCTCGGCCGCGCTATGTATCTGGTTTTTGGGGCCTCTGGTGAGGTGCGCCGGCATCTCAACCAGCTGCGCCTCTGTCGTCGCACGGGATCTGCCGCTCGCCGTCTGCTTTCAGCGACGGTGCCGTCCGGTCAGCGCCCTGGGGACCCATCTACTGGCTCGCCTCAGCCCCAGGTGTTACCGACGCTGCCTGCCATTTTGCCCCATGGCGACGCGCCGCCGCCGCCGCCTGTTCTCCCGCCGGCGACGCCCGCAGTGGACGCGTCGCTGCAGCCGCCGGGCGCCTCCCTGGGTCACGCGCTGCCGATCGCTTCCCGGGGCCAGTTGTCCTCCGACATAGAACTCTTGCCCGCTCCGGACCATGTGTCGTCTTCGCCCGCCGGGTGCCCCGGCCCGATGGAGATCGACCCTTCGGCTCCTCCTGTCTCTCTACAGGCGCATACACCGTATGTTGGCGTGCACCCTGGAGCAGGTTTTCAGGCGTTTCCTAGCTCCCCTCGGTCCGAATAGCAGAGTGCGGGTGGCACAGCCTCGCCTGTTGTTAGGCTCCCCACCTCGTCGCATACGTCAACATGGGGTCCTCCCCACGCCGGGCGGAAGCCGTATTCCACAACCGTACGCCGATTTGCGGGGGAGGAATGTGGTGTCACCGCCAGACACCACACTTGCTAGGTGGTAGCCTTTAAATCGGCCGCGGTCCAGTAGTATACGTCGGACCCACGTGTCGCCACTGTCAGTGATTGCAGACGGAGCGCCGCCACACGGCAGGTCTAGAGAGACTTCCTAGCACTCGCCCCAGTTGTACAACCGACTTTGCTAGCGATGGTTCACTGACAAAATACTCTCTCATTTGCCGAGACGATAGTTTAGCCTACCCTTCAGCTACGTCATTTGCTACGACCTAGCAAGGCGCCATATTCAGTTACTATTTATATTGTGAATCATGTACCGTCAAGACCGACGTTCATCATTAATGGATTAAAGTTCAGTATTCCACCAGCTACGTCCGTTTTTCTAAATTCTAATTTCCTTGTCCTGTTCCAGACCTCACGCCAGCCTGCGTGAGCTAAAACGCGTGCCTTTCGGTCTCCTCTAGTAACACGGTGTTGGCTCTCCTGTCAACCATAACAGCTCCTGTCTTAGGTAGGAACACTTCAACGTTGTTCAACAGCACGGTTTGTAGTTCTTCCCTCTCGTCTTCGGTAATATTGTCAATATCACAAACCCTCTCTTGTATCGTCTGACAGATCTCGTCCTCGGTGTCCTCTGGGTCATAGTGGCAATCCCTTTCATCTCTCGACACTGATATCGACTTTCGTAAATGCGTCTTCTGAATCTACCCAGATCTTCAGGAACCTCTCCGGGACTTGCGCCCGTATCGCCCGATCAATGAATCGAAGCATGATGCTTTTATCCTTATTTAATGTCGCTGTACCACGTCCTAGATCCAGTATTGCATTGTACTCGCTTAGAAAATCGGTTCCGATAGTTAAATCAGTTGTCAGTTCCGGCACGATCAGGAAGTTTGCCCACCAGCAGGTGACATTGACATAGTAGCTCTAGCCTTGTCTGCATGCTAACTTCAGTTACCTTCCCTAATATTGCTCCTTTTATTCTTAATCTCTTCACCGTTAGTTCCGCCCAGTCTTGCAGTCCCTTACTCTGTCTATAAGTCTCTTCCCCGATGGCCGAAATCTCACTACGCTATCCAGGATTGCTCCAACTTCCTTTCCTCCTATGGTTACCATAACAATTTGATGCACGTCATTATGAGTGAACCCCGCTCTTTCGAGTTCACTTTGCATATGCGTTTTGTGCCTCTTCTGCATATTCAACTATTCATTGACGTTGGTTATCATTTCCTCGCGCCCCTCTACCTGGGTTCGGTCCCCGAATCCCAGTTTCCGTTTCCTCCGTTGTTCATTCGCGCACCTCTTCCATTATCGTTGAAACTGGAGCCATGGTTTCGCCATCCGTTGTTTTGTGGTCCGTAGCTTTCATTCCTCCTTCCATTCCAGCCTCTGTGGCGTAGTGCATAATTAGTGCGATTCCCATTCCAGTCTCTTCGTTGTTCAACTTCAATACTCCCGAAATTTTCTGACCGTGAATGGTTTCCGTAAGGCTTTCCATTCCGTGCATTTCCGTTCCTATTACTATAATTGTTATGTTGTGGACGTGACATAGGGCCTGCGACATATCTGTCAGTTTCCTCTGTGTTCTCTGATATTCTCTACTCAGAATGCGTACTCTAATTCGTAAAGAGTGTTACGGAAAGTACTGAGCTCCACATTACACCTGCCAGGTAATACTTGTTGATATGCTGACGGAAGTTTGGTGTAACAGTGACGTATGATTTCACCGGTGGAGCATGGTACGTCAAGATACTGGTTCTTGTCAATCATTGCATCAAGGAACTTGACTGGGCTTTTGTAGCCTGAACTTGCGAAATCCTTGCCAACAATCATCTCGTACTTTACGCGCTCTTGCGTCTCTGTGGATCAGTTGATATTTAGGGAGCTGTCCTTCAACTCCTGGTAACTTCTACGCGTTGCTGATATTCCGTGCATTTTCTCCGCAACTGAACTTTGCAAGTGTCCGCAAATAAAGTCTAATTTGTATTTTAAAGGACAATTTGGAGGCAAAGAAAGCTCATATGGTGATATACAAGTGCGTGGGTGAGTAAAATTACCCTCATCTCGGAAAATATCGAATTTTCGTACTTGTAAGAAGTGTTGAAAATCAAATGGCGTTTCATCGACAACTTCCATCCTACGGAAAATATCAGTCCTTTCGATGTCCTCGTTCGACGTCCCCTCATTTGTGCTGCCACCATGGCTTCGAGAAAATGCGACATCCATCTCACCATGTCCTCTGCTCGCTGCTAACAGTATGGAGTTATCCGTCCCGTCCGAATTTGTTTCTCGTTCTGTTGCGTTCGCGCTTGGCCGCATTTGAGATTGTTTCCTTAGCGCCTCCTCCAATTTCTTCTCCATTCGCGTGTTGATCGCTTCCTGTTGAGATTTGAACGAGAGTCCGGACCTCCTCAGTCTCGTTCACTGGAGTTGCAGTTGTCACGCCCGAACCGGTCCCTACTTTGTGCAGCTCTGACTCTAATTTATCTATGGCCGCTGTCGCATGAAGATCCATGGCTTCACGTATTTTCGTGTCGATGCACCGCTCCGCGTCATTTTGCCGCTTTTCCACGCTTTCGATCTTCTTGTTCAAATCGACCACTGACTCTCGTCCTTGCTGTTCTGTGCGTTTAATCGCTCTCGATGCATCAGCTGCTACTTGTCTTTCGAAACTTGCTACTGTCTTGGCGCTCTCTGCCGTCTTCTTAGCATCATGCGCAATCTTTAAACCTTTCATTCCTTTGGTGTCTACTTTACGACATCGTTGTTGCTAACACCGTCCAACAACAACGCCTCCCTACGTTCAAACTGTGCCTCCACCGTTTCATTGCGCTCTTCCTCCATGACATATGCTTAATTTTCCCGCTCCCAGTCTACTTTGTCTCCGTGCCCTATTTCTCGTTATCATTCAAATTCTCTCTCCACTCAAACGTTAATTATCCGTGCAACACGTGGACAACCGTATTATCTAACTCACAAGATATACGCACTACAATACAATGACATCAAAAAAAAAAATTAGCTAAGCAGTATGCAGTCCGAGACTGCGACAATTAGGGACCGATGACCCCAGCAGTTTGGTCCAATAAGACCTTACGACAGATTTCCAGTTTCGTACTACGACAATAGTACACTAGATCCAGAATCGACAAACAACCAAAAACAAAAAAAATACAATAGTAAACACCTCAAAAATAATACAACGCTGTTAGCAACGCCGGGAAAACGGTCGACATGTGACACAGAAGTCACTGACACAAATACACTGTAAATAAAACAAGTAAACACATAAACAACACTATCAGAGAATTAAGTATCTCAGCGCTTGTCAGCCTACCTGGACGCGGCCGCCAACCGACCGGCGCCATCCAATGTGTCTGCACAATGAGACCAAGGAAGTCAGCAGTCCGCAAGTGTTTTCACCCAGGTTCCGCAGAAAAAACGCTTCTCTCGGCCCTCAGTCGCCATACGCTTTTACAGTAGTCGCTTAAATCGGCAACCTCTTCCTCTGAATGCCGCCAAGACTGCCCCTCCCGACAGGCTCAGTGCTATGCTTGTGGTAGGAAAGTGTTTGCAATGGAACAACCATAAGAATTCGGCCCACTCACACAAATCTCGTCACAAGTCCCATGCCATTAATGCAGTATATTCCAAGTCTGCAACTAGCAAGCGAGCAGTTTTGTCAGTGACATGTCAGTCAAACAAACTTTTTGTTCATTTACTTCTCTGTGGGAAATTTCAGTTGGGCACGAGTGCCTATGTCACGTTGTTAAATTGTCATACAGATGAACTGTTAGGCTCCCCACGCCTGTCTAAAACTAGCATGCAACTGATGGCTTATAATGGACAAGACATTCCCGTTCTCGGAAAATGTACTTTGCCTGACATGTATCCCTCACATACGTGAACAGTGAGTTTTACAGTGCTATTATCACGCGAGTGTGAGAACATATTTGGTCTTGATTCTTTTGACTTGTTTGACTTTAACATTCAGGACAATGTACTGTCAGTGTCTGCATTCAATACGGAAGGCTGTGTAGCTAGCTTGCTAGAAGTGTGGTGTCACCGCCAGACACAACACTTGCTAGGTGGTAGCCTTTAAATCGGCCGCGGTCCATTAGTATACGTCGGACCCGCGTGTCGCCACTGTCAGTGATCGTAGACCGAGCGCCGCCACACGGCAGGTCTAGAGAGGCGTCCTGGCACTCGCCCCAGTTGTACAGCCGACTTTGCTAGCGATGCTACACTGACAATTACGCTCTCATTTGCCGAGACGATAGTTAGCATAGCCTTCAGCTACGTCATTTGCTACGACCTAGCAAGGCGCCATTACCAGTTTATATTGAGATGGAAATTATGTACAGTCAAGAGAGATGTTCACCAATTGTGGATTAAAGTTAAGTATTCTAACAGTTACCTCCTGATTTCCTAGTCTTATTTCTCTGACCTGTTCCAGACCTCACGCCAGTCTGCGTGTAATTAAACGCGTGCATTTCGGCCTCCTCTAGCAACACGGTGTTGGCTCTTCTGCCAACACAGCAAAAATAATTCCCGGAACTCTTTTCTGAAGGTATAGGGAAAGCTAACAATTTTGTTGCACGTATTACGCTGAAAGACAATGCTCAGTCGAAATTTTGCCGGGCCCGAACCGTTTCCATTGCATTACGGGATAAAGTCGCTGTTGAACTTAAAGAATTGCAAGATAACGGAGTTATTGCGCCCATATCAGCAAGTCGATGGGCAAGCCCACTGCTTTTGCTCCCCAAACCTTCAGGTCGCATTCGCCTCTGTGTTGACTTCAAGTCTACAGTCAACCCACAAGCTGTCATTGATACTTATCCATTGCCACGCCCAGAGGATGTTGTGGACAAATTAGGCGCCGGACGCTACTATTCAAAAACTGATTTCCGCGATGCATGTCTTCAAATACCACTCGATGAAGAATCTCAATAACTGTGTAGTAAATACTCATTTGGCGTCGTTTAAATATTTGCCTTTTGGCAATGCTTCTGCACCCGCCATTTTCCAATGGTGTTTTGAACAGCTGACTGCACGAGTGCCAAACTGTTCAAATTAGCTACCCAGAGTGGCCGCACAGTTTGAGGCGTCACGTCACGGATTGCGCGGTCCCTCCCGCCGGAGTTTCGAGTCCTCCCTTGGGCATGAGCCTGTGTGTTGTTCTTAGCATAAATTAGTTTAAGTAGAGTGCAAGTCTAGGGACCAATGACCTCAACAGTTCGGTCCCTTCGGAATTCACAAACATTTGTTCATTCTATTTGGACGATATTGTAGTAGCAGGTGGAACATCTCAAGAACATATTGCAAATTTACGTGCTTTGTTTCGTGTGTTGTCTGATGCAGGACTAAAGTGTAGACTGGACAAGTGTAATTTTTTAAACCTGAGTTTTCGGGCTTTCAAAAAATAAAATGAAAAGTTGGTGTGCGGTCCTCAACTACGTACCCTCCGACTCAAAGTTGAAATATTAAAAGTTTTGATGTGATTCTTGAGTTTCTCCCGGAGTATTTGATAATCAAAATATCCACGGGTGTGCTGCCGGTCTATAGTGTCCAACGGGCACAATATTTCGGCGATCGTACATGTCGCCATCATCAGGTGAACTGACGGACTGAGCTCCTGTGAACGTGCCGGCACGGAGATCCGTACGCTATGGATGCTCAGAGGGAACTGGGTTCGGTTTATTTTTATTTAGGATGGGGCCCCTCCACGCCCGCACCAACGTGGTGACCAAACCAAAAGTTCTACTGTCACCTCCGTAAGCATGTTAGTTTATGAATCAGGCGTCACAGGATGCAGGCTGTGATGTTATCCATGCGTCTGGGTAATATTACTCATTAACATGGTCCATCAGGAGATAGAAGTGGTCCAAAACGATTGAAGGGTAGCGGTTGTAAGGGCAGAGGAAAAAAAGTGCCAAGGCCAGCGCCATGGGAAAAAAACCTCTGCGACAGTAGGACGGGTAGTAAGGGCAGTAGCGGCTTGCTAGCTGCGACAGAGGATGCAAGGTGAGGGAAGGTTAGCGTGAGGTATCGTGCATCGTTACCTATGTGCTGCGTGGTCGTTAGCTGGGTCAGTCCGGGTGCTGCGGCTGGGCTCGCTTGTAGTCTCCTGGGCCGGCCGCAGTGCCTTCCTCCCTGTAACATAAGAGTTCGGCGCGGCAACGCATGCGTTGCTGTTAGGCCCTCTGCTGCGCCTTGTCGTCGGTGACTTGGCGCAGCTTCATCAGGCTGGTGCAGAACGGCGGCGATCGGCTACCGTTCAGCGTCCTCCTCTACTGCACGCCGCAGCCCTTCCGTAACGTAGCTTCCATGAGCTCCGCTTGTTCGGAGAGCTGCGCCAGTTCAGCGTCGGAGGAAGTGTTACCATTCGCTCGCGCTTGTGCGATAAAGGCTGCCCTTTTGGCTTCTCGATCCCTTGCGGGGCCCGCTCCCGCAGCAGTCGGCGTTGCCGCCGGTTCAGCTGGGGCGGTGGTTTTCTTCTTTGCACCTTTCACCTGCGGTGCTGCTGGGGCAACCGCTGGGACAGGCGCGCGAACGTCCTTCTGCGAGGTCGCAGGAGTGTTCGCAGGTACGACTGCGCTGGGGCCTTGGGCGAAGACTGCTCGCAGTTGCCTCAAGGCCTCCTCCTCTGCAGCCACGGCGGCTGCGAAGGCAGCCCTCTCCACCGCCATGACGGCTTTGAGGGCTGCTGTGGCCTCCTTCACGGCGGTGCCGAGTTCGAGGTCACACTTCTTCACGGGAGAGCGAGCTGCGTCCTGGCTGCCCGTTTCCGAGCGGCCGTCCCCGCCCCTGGCAGGTGGATCTGCTGCTGCGCCGTCCCTCAGCTGCACCGGGCTGTTCTGCGCCCTACGCCGTTTCCGACCTCGTCTTCTCTTCTGCTGCTGCGTCGGTGCGGCCGCGGCCGCTTCGCCGCCCCCGGCACGGTTGCGGCTTGAGAAAGCCGCACAACCGCGCCAACTGGCGACGTGCGGGCCGCCACACCGGACACAAGTCGGCAGAGCGTTGCTGCCGCGTTCGCAGGCGCGGCTGTCGTGCTCACCTGGGCACTTGACGCACCGCGCCGCGTTGCGGGAATACTTCGCAACATGGCCCTCGCCCTGGCACCTGAAGCACTGGGGCTGAGGGTCTTTGCCGGTCGGGAGAGCCTCCGTCGTAACCGGGAAGCCCAGCAACTTCCTCAAGTCGAAGATGTCGCTCCCGCCGTCGACCGTTTGCACGGTCACGGCATAGAGCGGCGCCCTCTTCCTGTTGGTCCGGTTGTGCAACCTTGCGGCTGCATTACCAAACCCGGCTCGCAGCAGCCCTTCCCGGACCGCTGCCTCATCACAGCATCAAGGCAACCCCCTGAGGAGTGCCTTAGTAGTCTTCATCCTTTCTGCGGAAGGTGCCTTCTCACGCGCCGGCGGCGCGTCGACGATGTGGTCGGCCACTGCGACCTAGATCGCCCTGTGGTCGGCCACGTTTGCGGCTCGAACGCAGATCAGCGAGTCTGTATCGACAGACTCGTAGACCACCTCGTTCCGAGCGCAATTCGTCATGGTGTCGAACAGCGCTGTCCACCCGCCTTTGCACTTGACGTACAAAGGGGGGACAGGCCGCGACTCGTCTTCTCGGGAGTTCCTTGCACGGTCGGCAGACTCGGTGAGTTGCACAACCGAAGGACCCTTCGTAGCGGCAGGTTTCCTCTGCGCACCCTTCTTTCCCATGCTGCGAGGCGCGGAACACGACAATTTGCACGCGTTGTCAAAACAAAGCACGACAATTTGCTCTCCGCGGCGCCCACAGCACACAAAACCTCTTCACGAGCTCTCAACGGCCGAGTAAGCGAAGCGCGCAACGGCAGCGATGCGTTCGCCTCGCCAGCTCAGGCCGCTCTCCTGGGTTCGGTCGCGGCGGCGGCGGATTTAAATACCCTCCGCCCACGGCGCGCTCCCTCCGCCACGGTCGCGCGGTGGAACAGATTGCGACGGCGTCTGAGATGACGTCGGTGTGATGGCTCTGTCCGCCGTGGTCGTCACAACTATACGTTTGCTCGATTTACTCTTGATTAACCCAATCGCTGGTTCCCAAGCCTTGCTAAGATTATAGCCACAGTCACGGTTTATGAGGTCGTCATTGGTGGGAATTTCGATGGCCTCTCTAACAACGCTGTCCCAGTATCTCGACGTCTGTACCAGAATCCTCGTGCGGTCATACTCCATAGCGTGATTTTCCGACAAACAATGTTCAGCGACCGCCGACTTGCTCGGATACATCAATCGAGTGTGCCTCTGGTGTTCACGGCATCGATCCTCGACGGTACGCATCGTCTGACCAATATACGACTTGCCACATTGACACGGAATCTGGTACACGCCGGCCTTCCTCAAATCGAGGTCATCTTTGGCGCTCCCCACCAGTGCACGGGTTTTATTCGGAGGACAAAACACAGTTCCGACCCGGTGTTTCTTCAGAATACGGGCGATTTTCCCCGAGAGTGCGCCTGTGTATGGAATAAATGCAGTGCCTACCTCCTCCCTAGTGACTTCATCCATCTCAACAGGTTGTGCTGCAGTGGTTGGGCGGAGAGCACGTTGAATCTGCCACTCTGAGTACCCATTTTTTCGAAATACATTTCTCAGATGTTCCAATTCCTGGGGTAGACTCTCTGCGTCAGAGATAGTGCGCGCCCTATGTACTAGAGTTTTAAGTACCCCATTCCTCTGTGAAGGGTGGTGGTAGCTGTCTGCGTGCAAATACAGATCAGTGTGCGTTGTCTTCCGATACACCCCATGACCTAGGGTGCCGTGCCGTGAATTTGATGTTGCAGGTTCCGTGCAAGACTGTCATCAATTTGAGTGGCATGGTGTTGAGTGATGATGCGGTCTCGGTTTTGCAGAAAGGTCTCAACTTCGCTCCCACCCCCAAGTTCACTCCGATCGCAGGAATTGTTAGTGCTGTTGAACAGATTGCAGCTCGACTTCCGCCAGAATCAGCCGAGGAAATACGTCGTAAAACTTGTCGTGCGTTGACGAAATACAAGCCGATGAAGTCAAATATCAGCAGTAAAGAGAGGGCGGCCATTCGTGATCTGAGGGAGCGCTCTGAAATTGTTGTCTTACCGGCTGACAAAGGCAATGCTACAGTTGTTGTTTCCCATAAGGACTTCACTGATAAGATGCAGAGCCTGCTAAATGACGATTCCTACCGGAAGATCAGCGTTGACCCTACAAAGAAGGTGGAGAACAAGACGAGGGCGCTTCTCAAGGACGCAGATTTACCGGAGGGTGACGCTAAGAAATTGTTCACAAAGAGGGGGTACCATTACGCCCCATTGTCAGCAACATCAGGGCACCTACATACACTCCTGGAAATGGAAAAAAGAACACATTGACACCGGTGTCTGACACACCGGTGTCAGACCCACCATACTTGCTCCGGACACTGCGAGAGGGCTGTACAAGCAATGATCACACGCACGGCACAGCGGACACACCAGGAACCTCGGTGTTGGCCGTCGAATGGCGCTAGCTGCGCAGCATTTGTGCACCGCCGCCGTCAGTGTCAGCCAGTTTGCCGTGTCATACGGAGCTCCATCGCAGTCTTTAACACTGGTAGCATGCCGCGACAGCGTGGACGTGAACCGTATGTGCAGTTGACGGACTTTGAGCGAGGGCGTATAGTGGGCATGCGGGAGGCCGGGTGAACGTACCGCCGAATTGCTCAACACGTGGGGCGTGAGGTCTCCACAGTACATCGATGTTGTCGCCAGTGGTCGGCGGAAGGTGCACGTGCCCGTCGACCTGGGACCGGACCGCAGCGACGCACGGATGCACGCCAAGACCGTAGGATCCTACGCAGTGCCGTAGGGGACCGCACCGCCACTTCCCAGCAAATTAGGGACACTGTTGCTCCTGGGGTATCGGCGAGGACCATTCGCAACCGTCTCCATGAAGCTGGGCTACGGTCCCGCACACCGTTAGGCCGTCTTCCGCTCACGCCCCAGCATCGTGCAGCCCGCCTCCAGTGGTGTCGCGACAGGCGTGAATGGAGGGACGAATGGAGACGTGTCGTCTTCAGCGATGAGAGTCGCTTCTGCCCTGGTGCCAATGATGGTCGTATGCGTGTTTGGCGCCGTGCAGGTGAGCGCCACAATCAGGACTGCATACGACCGAGGCACACAGGGCCAACACCCGGCATCATGGTGTGGGGAGCGATCTCCTACACTGGCCGTACACCACTGGTGATCGTCGAGGGGACACTGAATAGTGCACGGTACATCCAAACCGTCATCGAACCCATCGTTCTACCATTCCTAGACCGGCAAGGGAACTTGCTGTTCCAACAGGACAATGCACGTCCGCATGTATCCCGTGCCACCCAACGTGCTCTAGAAGGTGTAAGTCAACTACCCTGGCCAGCAAGATCTCCGGATCTGTCCCCCATTGAGCATGTTTGGGACTGGATGAAGCGTCGTCTCACGCGGTCTGCACGTCCAGCACGAACGCTGGTCCAACTGAGGCGCCAGGTGGAAATGGCATGGCAAGCCGTTCCACAGGACTACATCCAGCATCTATACGATCGTCTCCATGGGAGAATAGCAGCCTGCAATGCTGCGAAAGGTGGATATACACTGTATTAGTGCCGACATTGTGCATGCTTTGTTGTCTGTGTCTATGTGCCTGTGGTTCTGTCAGTGTGATCATGTGATGTATCTGACCCCAGGAATGTGTCAATAAAGTTTCCCCTTCCTGGGACAATGAATTCACGGTGTTCTTATTTCAATTTCCAGGAGTGTATTTGTTGGCTAAATACCTGACGGGAATATTAAGACCTTATGTGGGTAAATGCCCTCATCACATCCGTAATTCCGTGGATTTTGTTAAACGCCTTGATAGCTTCAGGTTGGATGAATCAGATATCATGGTGAGTTTTGACGTCGTTTCCTTGTTTACGAGGGTACCCCTGCGAGAGTCATTATAATTGATTAGTCCGAAGTTTGACGAGAAGACCACTGAACTTTTTAGGCATGTCTTGACTTCCACGTATTTTCTTTTTAATGGAGAATACTACGAACAAACGGAGGGAGTCGCCATGGGTAGCCCACTCTCACCGGTGGTAGCGAATTTGTACATGGAGAACTTCGAGGAGGAAGCCCTGTCGTCATCCGTATGGAAACCTACTTGCTTTTTCCGTTACGTGGACGACACGTTCGTCATCTGGCCACATGGTATGGATAAACTCCTTGACTTCCTTACACATCTAAACTCCATACACCCCAACATCAAATTCACTATGGAGACTGAAACGGAGGGTAAATTACCTTTCCTTGACGTCTTGGTCAAGAGAAGGGCTGACGGCACCCTAGGTCATGGGGTGTATCGGAAGACAACGCACACTGATCTGTATTTGCACGCAGACAGCTACCACCACCCTTCACAGAGGAATGGGGTACTTAAAACTCTAGTACATAGGGCGCGCACTATCTCTGACGCAGAGAGTCTACCCCAGGAATTGGAACATCTGAGAAATGTATTTCGAAAAAATGGGTACTCAGAGTGGCAGATTCAACGTGCTCTCCGCCCAACCACTGCAGCACAACCTGTTGAGATGGATGAAGTCACTAGGGAGGAGGTAGGCACTGCATTTATTCCATACACAGGCGCACTCTCGGGGAAAATCGCCCGCATTCTGAAGAAACACCGGGTCGGAACTGTGTTTTGTCCTCCGAATAAAACCCGTGCACTGGTGGGGAGCGCCAAAGATGACCTCGATTTGAGGAAGGCCGGCGTGTACCAGATTCCGTGTCAATGTGGCAAGTCGTATATTGGTCAGACGATGCGTACCGTCGAGGATCGATGCCGTGAACACCAGAGGCACACTCGATTGATGTATCCGAGCAAGTAGGCGGTCGCTGAACATTGTTTGTCGGAAAATCACGCTATGGAGTATGACCGCACGAAGATTCTGGTACAGACGTCGAGATACTGGGACAGCGTTGTTAGAGAGGCCATCGAAATTCTCACCTATGACGACCTCATAAACCGTGACTGTGGCTATAATCTTAGCAAGGCTTGGGAACCAGCGATTGGGTTAATCAAGAGTAAATCGAGCAAACGTATAGTTGTGACGACCACGGCGGACAGAGCCATCACACCGACGTCATCTCAGACGCCGTCGCAATCTGTTCCACCGCGTGACATGGCGCGGGGCGCGGACGGCGGAGGGAGCGCGCCGCGGGCGGAGGATATTTAAATCCGCCGCCGCCGCGACCGAACCCATTTCCCTCTGAGCAGCCATAGCGTACGGATCTCCGTGCCGGCACGTTCACAGGAGCTCAGTCCGTCAGTTCACCTGATGATGGCGACATGTATGATCGCCGAAATATTGTGCCCGTTGGACACTATAGACCGGCAGCACACCCGTGGATATTTTGATTATTAAAAGTTTTGGGTGGCATCGTTGTCTAGGGGCTGGGATACGTAGCTGCCGCATTACAAGACAAATACTGCTGAGTTTACAGTATACAATATGAACATACACATGAATCGAATGGTCGAAGCTTCCTATCACTCGGAAATTGCGAATGTAACGTAGAAATTTATAAATCAAAGATTGCAATTAAATAAAATCTACAGCTACTATCTTAACGACTTTAAATGATGAATACGATAGAGGAAGTAGTTTTGAGGATGTGGTATATTTCTGCAAAACACTTATTGGTGTTGATGGTCTAGCAATAAAATAAAATAAAAGGTGAATAACAGGGTAACAATAGATTCCTACTTCACGTAATTAGTTATGAGCAACAACATAGCTCGCGAGATATTCACTTCTAAACGCACACTACGTCTTCACTGTAGAAGCCACGGAAATCTCACAAGTGCACAAGTCGGCACTCCAAAGTGCTTCTATCTGCCGCGACCGTGCGTCCGTCGCGCTATCACGTCCAGCACCCCTGCCCTGTGCCACTCTCCCGTCCCTCGCGCCGCAGTCTCTCGTAGTCTTCCCCCACTTCCATCCAATCTGCCTATTCACGAGCACTGTGATTGGCTAGAGAGCTCCTGCCATGTCTTCACGCCAACACACATTCACAGAAATATTGAAACACATTCGAAATACTGGACTTACATTTAACTAACTTGAAATTAAATAAATATTCCTACAGCTGGACCATAAACACGCTTTAACACACAATATTAAATGCATAAACAAATTAAATAGACATATATCAAAAGAATAGGAAGCAAAAGTCGGCCAGTAGCCTAATGTCTCTGTACTTTCTAAAACGCAGTAAATATTCAACCAATTTCTTCATGAATAGTATATATCGGATATAAACAAAGACATAGATGAATAAATATATTTATAAGCTTGCTGCTACCGTTTTTCGAGTAACTGTGGAGTACTTATGGCCTGACGCGATCTATAGTAATCGTCACTTTGACCTCCAATAACTCATGTACTATTCAAGTTAGATACCTGTAATTTATACCAATTTAGGTTTACACTAATAGCTTTCTGAAGACGCATCGATCGACAAAATCGGATGAACCGTTTAGATTTTGGAAATTCGTTGCTGGGTGTTACCTGTATAATTTATCGTCAGATACTAAACTTTAAACTAATAAAGATATTGAAAATCTGATAACACCATCAGAATCGTCGTGCAAATAAAGGTAATGTACATGTTTCTGTTTGAGGTATCATGATTCCTCTGACTGCTATTAATTTCTATATGAACTGTGAAGTGTCTGCCATTAAGGGTTCACAAGTTCGCCATCTTTGGCACTCGCTGCATATCTCCTTCATCGACACAGCGTCACTATGGAATTCCCAGCCCAGATGAGTGCCAAGTAGCTTTTCAAAAACTTAAAGATGCATTGCTCAGTGATCGATGCTTGATCCTGACAAGCCAGTTGTATTGCAAGTTGACGCTTCCTCTAATATAATCGGTGCAGTGCTTTCACACAGAATTGGTGATGAAGACAAGCCTGTTGCTTTCGCATAGAAAGTGTTGTCCAAAGCTCATTGTAGCTGTTCACAAATAGAGGAAGAGGCATTGGATATTGTGTATGGTGTCACCAAATTCCACCACTATTTTTGTGGCAGAAAATTCTACTTAGTAACGGATCACAAGCCTTTACAGTCCTTGTTTCATCCGACCAAACCGGTTGATGTACAAACTGCCGAAATATTGCAAAGATGGGCTTTGTTTTTGTCCCAATACCAGTACGAGGTTGTGTATCGTCCGACAGCTCAACATGGTAATGTGAACACACTTCCACGTCTTCCGATTGGCCCTGATACAGACTTTGACGCTTCTGCTGCATCTTGTTGTCACATCGATGCTCAGGATTCCGACTTGCTTCAGTCTTTTCCGCTAAAATATAACAAAATTGTACAGGCCACGGAAGCTGATCCGGATCTCAACGTTTTACTCGAATACATTGACCCCTCTTGACCTCACTCCTTGACTAGCACAAAGAATTCTGTAGTGCGCCGATACTTTGCACGTCGGCATAGCCTCGCTATAGAGAAAGGAGTGATTCTTGTTCAAAACGACAGTGAACAGTCACGTGTGCTGATCCCTAAAGCTTTGCAAAAAGAAGTGTTGCAGTTACTTCACCAAGGACACTGGGTGATTGTTCATACGGAACAGTTCGTGCGTCAACACTGTACTTGGCAGGGTGTGGACGCCCAAATAGAACTGATCACATCACAGTGTCACGCATGTGTGGAAAATCAGTCCGCTCCGCCATAAAAATTCTCTGCTTGGCCTAAGTCGCAATCGCCATGGCAACATGTGCACATAGACTTCGCAGGACCTTTTTGGAAACCTGCTGGTTCATTGTGGTTGACTCGTTTAGCAAGTTTCCTTTTGCTGTGCCCATGAACTATACAACTTCACGTACCACAATTCAGGTGCTGTCATCGATTTTTTTGCCTAGAAGGCCTACCTGAAGTAATAGTGTCAGACAACGGACCTAAGTTCACTTCACGTGAATTTCAAACATTCCGTGAGAGCAATGGCAACCAGCATCTAACTAGTGCACCGTTCCATCCACAGTCAAACGGCGTAGCGGAACGTTTTGTCAGAACATTCAAGATGACCAAACTTCACTCCACACACCAGGGATCAAGCATTGCAACTGTTTCTCGCCTCGTATCGTTTGCACCCACGAGATGGACCGTCGCCGGCGGAATTGCTTCACGGACGCCGCCATCTCGCACTGCTCTACCTGCTCCACCCTCCTCAGCATCCGGCGCCGCAGGAAGGCCGCAAGTATCGCTTCGCGCCGTATGAGAGTGTCTTTTACAGGGTTTATGGCGGCAGCAGACGGTGGGCACAAGGCGACATCGTCCGTCGACTTTGCGCTTGCATGTATCTTGTTTTGATCCAGATGGCTTGCAGCGCCGCCATAAAAATCAACTTCGCCTCTGTCACGTACACGATGATCGTTCAGTCTCTCTTCCCTAAGATCCACCGGTCCAGAGGACAGCGCAGCCGCAGCAGCCGCCAGAGGATGTCATCACGACACCGCGGGACGACACTGCAAAGACGGAGCCTTCGCCTCCTCCGCCTCCTCTCGTCCTACCGATGGAGCTGCACGCGCCCACACTGCAGCAGTCGCCGCCTTCGCCTGGTTCATGGCAGCAGGAGGTGGACGCGTACCCTTCTGGTCGTTTTCCGGGGGACGTTTCCGCTAGTGCGCAGGCCGGATGGCTGCGTACGGCCCGAAGCTGGTCGTGCCGTGCAGCCACAGCTTGCGGTCCATCAGAGCGTCCACGCTCCTGCATCCCCCGCCGTGGTAGCACTCGATACACGTCGCTTTGAGGGTGGTGGGGGGGGGTGGGGGGGGGAGGAATGTTCTGGCGTAACCACAAGCGCCGGAATGAAGGTGAGGAACGCAAGAGCAGAGAAGTCGGTTAGGGAACGACGGCCAATGGTGCGCAGAATGGTTCAAATGGCTCTGAGCACTATGGGACTTAACTTCTGGGGTCATGAGTCCCCTAGAACTTAGAACTACTTAAACCTAACTAACTTAAGGACATCACACACATCCATGCCCGAGGTAGGATTCGAACCTCCGACCGTAGCGGTCGCGTGGTGCGCAGAACTGGACCGCGCCGCGCCAAGAGCGACATCTGGAAGAGGAGAATATAAGCGACGCTCCTGCTAGCTTAGGCCGCTCAGATCGACACCGGATCGCGAACATTAGTTATCAGTGACGTGCGTCAACTTGCCTGAACAGTTCAGATATGGGGGCCTCTATGTAGCAAGTCGCCCCTCGTTTGCGATTATTACCTGTAAATCTTCAAGTTAAATATTGTCAATTGTTTTATAGAAATAAAACTACTAATGTTATTTGTTTGAATTGTTATATAGCATTCCGAGGACGCTGCATCGCGTTGGCACCCTATTAGCGCCGAGTGGGCAAAGCCCTACAGGGGGACATGTTCTCTGAACACAGCGAGTATCGCAACAACGCGACGGTACATAAACTCAAGTTTTAATGTCCAGTTACTTCAAACACGTCGGTAAGAAATCCCTCCAAGTGCAAGCCACGTCCTGTCATCCGCTTCCCACTCGCGGAAGGATAACACCTACCGAAATTTTTTCGCGAATTAAAACAGTTTATAGCGAAGATGTTATGAGCAGAACGAGTGTGTTTAATTGGTGTAGGGAGTTTAGTGAAGGCAGAACTGATGTTCATGGCGAATAGAGGAGAGGAAGATCTTCCATTTTGACTGATGAATAGGTGCAAAGAAATCGAGATAACTGTTCCTGAAGGCCGCCAATGACAGTGTGTGGAATTTCCGTGATAGAATTTATAGAATTCCCCAGAACTCTTACACGAGACACTCACAGAAACGTTGGGACTGTGTGAAAAATGGGTCCCAATGCAGTTGACAGACCAGCACAACAAAAATCCTGTCAATAGTGCCTGCAGGTTTCTTGAGCAGAAAGTGAGGATTTTCTGAGCTCTGTTTTGACTGTAGGTGAAACGTGGGTGGCTCATTACACGCCTGAAAGAAAAAGACAGTCGTCACAGTGGCGTCACACCAATTCCCCATCCGCCAAAAAATTCAAAACCATAATTTCGGACAAAAAATGATGGTCTCACGAATATCTGGTTCGGGGGGAAGTCATCAATGCACAGTGATATCGTGAGACCCCGAAATAAGCAAAGGGAGCATTCAGAACAAGAGGAGAGGAATGCTGAGGAGAGAAATGTGCTTGTTCTCACGCAGCCTTAGCCACCAAGGCGCTGTTAGACTCATTTGCTTGGGATATTTTGACCCCCCCTCCCTCCATATTCACCTGACTTGGCGCCTTCAGATTATCATCTTTCAGTCTCCCTGAAGGCACACATGAGTGGAATTAATTTTTCAGCCGATAAGCAGTTGCAGAAAGAAGTTCTGAAGTGAGGGGAGGAGCTAGTGGGAGAATTCTTCGTGGAAGGCGTGAAGAAGCTTGTGCTGCAGATCACCACAAGTACTGAACGGAATGGCGATTATGTAGAAAGATAGTAAACAAGTGTATCAACAATATCCTGTACTTATTTTTCAAATACTTTTCCTAAAAAAATATACTTCTTTAACATGTCTCGTACGAGGGTCATCCAATAATTAAAGAGACAAATTGGTCTGGAGAAAAAAGCATTTACTTTTACAAAAAATTACTTTTTCTACTTTTCAACATAATCCTCTTGAACATATATGCAGTTGTTCCAACGGGCTACAAGCTTTTTCATTCCGGCTGCAAAAAACTCTTTATCTTGATGTTTGAACCAATTTCCCACAAACTTTTTCACGTCCACGTTGTCCTGGAACCTCTCTCCACATAATGCCTCCTTCAGTGCACCAAACAAATGGAAATCACTAGGTGCTAAATCAGGACAGTAGTAGGGTAGTGGGGTTTTGACTGCACTTTTGGCATCAAATTGATATGAAAATTAATTAAACATATCAATTAATTCACTCCCCCACCCCCAGCCACCCTTGTCCCCAACCACGCCCACACCCTCACCCACCCCCGGATGACGCCACGTGTTTTTCTGTCTGTACGTGGTCCCCAGCACCCTTCTCCCATCCCCCTCCCCAACCTACCCTATTGGCAGGAATTTCAATTTTGGCGGGAATTTCTTTGGCTCAGGTATGTGCTGACGTCCTCCCCTCCCACCCAGGAATTGGCAATAAAACAAAATTTTTAGTACCCTTGCTGGGACTCGAACCCTGGTCCTCCTGGACAGAAAGCCCATGTGCAGCTTCCTAACACATGGGAACTGTCCAGATGCAGGAGAGGAAAGTTAGGTTAGTGTACTTTACCTGACCAAAGATCGGTCCTAACTAAGTAATTACTCATAAAGATCGGGCCTAATTACACAACTATTCGCACAGTGCTACACAAGGATGGCATAAAATCGCAATACGTCTCAAAAACTGACGATACTATACAATTGGTGTTATCCTGCTGGAAAAAAATTCGCAATACCACTCGAAACTAGTGACAGACACGCTCTGACAACCTTACACCTGCAAGCTGGTGGGGAAAAGGCAGGGTTGTAAGGGACTATCTTTATTCTTTTTGGTGGGAAATACGTTCAACATATGAGATGCTGATGTTGGGCAGACAGGAGTTTAAAAAGTGTATTACCTGTAAGCATACAGTATCTATTGCTGTTTGACACCAGAGTTCACTACAGGCGCCTACTCAAAAACAATGCTGCAGCCAAGGTAACCGAAGCCAATACATGCTATCACAAGTGATGGAAAAAATGCATCACAGTTCTAATTACATTTCAAAAATATCATGAAAAAAACCAGCAGTCATAATGAATGGGTCATAATGCAGCAAATGTATTGGGGAAAATTGTCGTCTTAAAAGACTGCAAAGGGGACGGTAGTTGAACGTACGTTCTCCTCCATGTACAATCACAAACTACTGAAAACCGAGGCCCTCTCACATCCCCTCAGGCCTCGCCCTTCTCCCCTGCCTCCCTCCATCCACCTTGAGGCGACGGTCCTAGACAACACAAAAGGGAAATTTAGTAGCACAACCTCGCCTATCCGGAGAATGCTCCAGATGGCTTTTTCAAAATTCGGCTGCTTGTGAAACAGGAAACCCTTTCCGCCTAAAGTGAGCTCAGCCTCACACCACAGTGCCTTCAGTACAAAGCGAGATACCAGCACCCCTCAGAACGAAACCGTCAGAAATGACTGCTATCCCGACCGAGGGAGACCCGCGGTCTCTTAGGGAACTCGCCCACAGCAGCCCGCCGTTCTGTGCTAGACTATTGAACATCAAAATGGTTCAAATGGCTCTGAACACTATGGGACTTAACTTATGAGGTCATCAGTCCGCTTTAACTTAGAACTATTTAAACCTAACTAACCTAAGGACATCACACACATCCATGCCCGAGGCAGGATTCGAACCTGCGACCGTAGCGGTCGCGCGGTTCCAGACTGAAGCGCCTAGAACCGCTCGGCCAACAAGACCGGCTATTGAACATCAACACGACTCCTATAATAAAGCAACTAATAAAAAACACTGAACGAGAAGTGATGGCATGGATAGAAGTGACATAAAATCGATAACATGTCGGAAAATAAGTGTAAATTGAGGGAAAATACGCCGAAATGCGGGAAAATTGAGGGAGTACTAGCATGTCTTCTGATTGGTGCAGAAGAATTCTTGTACATGGGAACGGGTATACGACAGCAAGAGGAATACGAGAAAACGTTGAGATGGAAGCACCGGGAACTAGGGAAGCAGTCTTTTTATTTTTCCTCGAGGTAACATTCTACTCTAAGTCTATGGAGGTAATAGTGATACACGCGAGTTGACTGCTGTCTTTAATGCTTTCCTGGAAAAAAGAGAATCATCTGCCTCTAAACCTACTTACATATGCGTTAAAGGATGACAGATAGTGGATGGAGTGATCGCTTAAGGTGGAGTTGTAACGTGGTAGGATTTATTGGTAGACCGATGATGCATTCTAGAGCGAGAGTGACATGTTGCTACAGGTCATTTGATTTTTTCCCTTTTTTCTGTCAGGATGCATCAGTTGTGTGACATAATCTGGGTTCGACTCTCATACAACTGCGTGTTCTGTGTGTGATTCGGAGCACTGTGTACTTGAGATCGTTTACAAAAATGGTTCAAATGGCTCTGAACACTATGGGACTTGACATCGGAGGTCATCAGTCCCCTAGAACTTACAACTACTTAAACCTAACTAACATAAGGACATCACACACATCACTACCCGAGGCAGGATTCGAACCTGCGACCGTATCGGTCGCGCGGTTCCAGACTGAAGCGCCTAAAACCGCTCGGCCACACCGCCTGGCGATAGGTCCGCTGTTGTATTCTATCTACATAAATGATCTCTTGGATAGGGTGGATAGCAATGTGCGGCTGGATGCTGATGATGCTGTGGTGTACGGGAAGATGTCGTCGTTGAGTGACTGTAGGAGGATACAAGATGACTTGGACAGGATTTGTGATTGGTGTAAATGGTTCAAATGGCTCTGAGCACTATGGGACTTAACGTCTGAGGTCATCAGTCCCCTAGAACTTAGAACTACTTAAACCTAACTAACCTAATGACATCACACACATCCATGCCCGAGGCAGGATTCGAACCTGCGACCGTAGCGGTCGCGCGGTTCCAGACGGTAGCGCCTAGAACCTCATCTACATCTACATCTACATCCATACTCCGCAAGCCACCTGACGGTGTGTGGCGGAGGGTACCCTGAGTACCTCTATCGGTTCTCCCTTCTATTCCAGTCTCGTATCGTTCGTGGAAAGAAGGATTGTCGGTATGCTTCTGTGTGGGCTCTAATCTCTCTGATTTTATCCTCATGGTCTCTTCGCGAGATATACGTAGGAGGGAGCAATATACTGCTTGACTCTTCGGTGAAGGTATGTTCTCGAAACTTTAACAAAAGCCCGTACCGAGCTACTGAGCGTCTCTCCCGCAGAGTCTTCCACTGGAGTTTATCTATCATCTCCGTAACGCTTTCGCGATTACTAAATGATCCTGTAACGAAGCGCGCTGCTCTCCGATGGATCTTCTCTATCTCTTCTATCAACCCTATCTGGTACGGATCCCACACTGCTGAGCAGTATTCAAGCAGTGGGCGAACAAGCGTACTGTAACCTACTTCCTTTGTTTTCGGATTGCATTTCCTTAGGATTCTTCCAATGAATCTCAGTCTGGCATCTGCTTTACCGACGATCAACTGTATATGATCATTCCATTTTAAATCACTCCTAATGCGTACTCCCAGATAATTTATGGAATTAACTGCTTCCAGTTGCTGACCTGCTATTTTGTAGCTAAATGATAAGGGATCTATCTTTCTATGTATTCGCAGCACATTACACTTGTCTACATTGAGATTCAATTGCCATTCCCTGCACCATGCGTCAATTCGCTGCAGATCCTCCTGCTTTTCAGTACAATTTTCCATTGTTACAACCTCTCGATACACCACAGCATCATCTGCAAAAAGCCTCAGTGAACTTCCGATGTCATCCACAAGGTCATTTATGTATATTGTGAATAGCAACGGTCCTATGACACTACCCTGCGGCACATCTGAAATCACTCTTACTTCGGAAGACTTCTCTCCATTGAGAATGACATGCTGCGTTCTGTTATCTAGGAACTCTTCAATCCAATCACACAATTGGTCTGATAGTCCATATGCTCTTACTTTGTTCATTAAACGACTGTGGGGAACTGTATCGAACGCCTTGCGGAAGTCAAGAAACACAGCATCTACCTGTGAACCCGTGTCAATGGCCCTCTGAGTCTCGTGGACGAATAGCGCGAGCTGGGTTTCGCACGACCGTCTTTTTCGAAACCCATGCTGATTCCTACAGAGTAGATTTCTAGTCTCCAAAAAGGCATTATACTCGAACATAATACGTGTTCCAAAATTCTACAACTGATCGACGCTAGAGATATAGCTCTATAGTTCTGCACATCTGTTCGACGTCCCTTCTTGAAAACGGGGATGACCTGTGCCCTTTTCCAATCCTTCGGAACGCTACGCTCTTCTAGAGACCTACGGTACACCGCTGCAAAAAGGGGGGCAAGTTCCTTCGTGTACTCTGTGTGAAATCGAACTGGTATCCCATCAGGTCCAGCGGCCTTTCCTCTTTTGAGCGATTTTAATTGTTTCTCTATCCCTCTGTCGTCTATTTCGATGTCTACCATTTTGTCATCTGTGCGACAATCTAGAGAAGGAACCTCTCGGCCACTCCGGCCGGCGATTATTGTAAAGAATGGCAGCTAACTCTAAATATAGATAAATGTAAATTAATGCAGATGAATAGGAAAAAGAATCCCGTAATGTTTGAATACTCCATTAGTAGTGTAGCGCTTGACACAGTCACGTCGGTTAAATATTTGGGTGTAGCATTGCAGAGCGATATGAAGTGGGACAAGCATGTAATGGCAGTTGTGAGGAAGGCGGATAGTCGTCTTCGGTTCATTGGTAGAATTTTGGAAAGATGTGGTTCATCGCCCGCATCTCGTGGTCGTGCGGTAGCGTTCTCGCTTCCCGCGCCCGGGTTCCCGGGTTCGATTCCCGGCGGGGTCAGGGATTTTCTCTGCCTCGTGATGGCTGGGTGTTGTGTGCTGTCCTTAGGTTAGTTAGGTTTAAGTAGTTCTAAGTTCTAGGGGACTGATGACCATAGATGTTAAGTCCCATAGTGCTCAGAGCCATTTGAACCATTTTTTTGTGGTTCATCTATAAAGGAGACCGCTTATAAAACACTAATACGACCTATTCTTGAGTACTGCTCGAGCGTTTGGGATCCCTATCAGGTCGGATTGAGGGAGGACATAGAAGCAATTCAGAGGCGGGCTGCTAGATTTGTTACTGGTAGGTTTGATCATCACGCGAGTGTTACGGAAATGCTTCAGGAACTCGGGTGGAAGTCTCTAGAGGAAAGGAGGCATTCTTTTCGTGAATCGCTACTGAGGAAATTTAGAGAACCAGCATTTGAGGCTGACTGCAGTTCAGTTTTACTGCCGTCAACTTATATTTCACGGAAAGACCCCAAGATAAGATAAGAGAGATTAGGGCTCGTACAGAGGCATATAGGCAGTCATTTTTCCCTCGTTCTGTTTGGAAGTGGAACAGGGAGAGAAGATGCTAGTTGTGGTACGAGGTACCCCCCGCCACTCACCGTATGGTGGATTGCGGAGTATGTATGTAGATGTAGATGTAGATCGGCTGACTACCCAGGTCACCTGACCTCATGTGTCCCTTTTCTTCCTCTGGGCCATGTGAAACAGCTGGTGTGTGAAAATGTTGTGGAAACAGAAGAAGACCTCGTCGCTAGAATTACCATCACTGCTGGAACCACTGCGGATATGCCAGGAATGTTGGAACGAACACGACAATGATTCGATGATGTACTGCGTGCATGCAGTTAGTGGTCGCACATTCGATCAGTTCGAGAAGCTAAAGTATCTTCTGTGTAAATCATCCCTAGGATTATAAGCTGCCATCAGGATCCACATCCACCACAACTAAATATATTTGTTTTGATGTTGTCTACCTCGTATATTAATTTGAACGACTACTTTCGTAATACCCTGTATACCATCCACTAATAGTGGTAGTGCTGCCATATGCCGTGTGTGAGTGGTTATTGCATGCTGACGCCGAACATAGCCAGTGGTCACATCAATGTGACTAGACCTGTGTATGAATAATGGTTAGAAATTAATAAACCTAGGACAGGATTTCTACAACTGTTCAGTTTCGCAAAATAGTGTATGATTCAGCTTGAGGAGTATTCAGAAGAAACGTCGCTACATTTGAAGTGGGATCAGTCACTGTCGATGGTGTAGCTGTGGGTGGTGAAATCTGCATAGGGGTATACACTGTATCTGAAGAAATGTAAGAAGCTAGAGATGGTAATAAAAATCCCGACGTGTCCTTCTTGGCTACGTCCAGTTGCTCATTCAGAAGTAACAGGAAATTAGCTTTCAGATCTCTTTCATGCCAGTCACAAAGTTTCCTAAAATCAGAGAGCATAGACTGAAGAAACATCCAGTCAGCATTATCGACTGATGACTTCCGGTGCCTTTTCATTTCAGCAAGTTTTTAATTTCCAACTTCAGCTTGTATGGGCAACATTCGAGAAAGAAGGCAGTTCCGCACTCCGTATAGCAGGACATAGCAGGCGGCAAAAGTGTCGCGCGTGGCGCGTTGCTGTCAGTTCCGTCATGGACAACCTCAAATATATTTCGTGTATTTTCTCGAGGATTTGGATGTGTTAGCTACATTTCGTGCACAGCAATCAATGATCTAAAGGCCACCTAATGTAAAGTGGCCAATGACTACGTTCTTCTCTGCAAACTTTTCAAAATATGGCTGGTGATTTACTCATTTGCGAAGTGTCACAGTACCTATGGGCAGTAACTAAAATAAAACCAGTTTATTATAAAACTGTGATCTCAGACTACAAAATGCTGAAAAATAATTGTCTTTAGCGAACAGTTCTCTCATAATGGAGTGAGAAATACTGCACAGCAGTGGATGTGTGAATCGCAAAACAGCGGTTTTTAAATTTTTACACAAAGAGAAAAAGTTTTATTGAGGGACTAACTACAGACACAGATGTAGCTGTTCTTCGTCTACATATAACAATTTTTTAGACACTGAGATGACTTGAAATTTCCCTCGCCGTCCATCGTACGACACAAGTTGTGTGGGACAACCAGCTGGGCGCCACGACAGAGATACGTATTGGTGTCATATGTGAACCAGTAAAGTTGCTCCAGCTACGTTTCCGAACACTCCGCCAATCTGGGTTGCTTCTGCATTTTATTGCGGGTCCCATCGCGTATCGTATTGCCTCAGTGTCAACTGCGCTTCACACTGACATTTCAGTGCATCTACTGCCTTACGACAGTTGTGTCAATAACACGACCTTTTGAAACCAAAAATCTTTGTTACGAGCACAACTGGCTTCCAGAAGAACTGAAGGCTGCTGATGACAAGCTCCAGGTTTTCATCTCCAATATGAAGGCACTGCGTATGGCAAACTCGCAGCAGGAGTATTTTACGTCCGCTTATTTGTATTAAGGGGATTCAGTGGTAGACAATATTAGAATTTGAGTGAATCCCAAGGTATCAAATGCTCAAATAACGTACGAGATTGTTCCCGGGTAACATCGTTGACAACCGCTAACGATGTGACAGGTGAACACCTTATCAAGGGCAAAATGCAACGAGACATCGTTGTGCACGGCAGTTCAAAACCTTCGCCGGTCCGGCCTGCACCGAAGTGGAAGCTGAAAGACGGCGTAATCAGAAAGACACCGGTGTAAACAAAAAGCAGCTGAAAGCATCATCCAAAGGTGACTTACGTCAGACGTTATCGTTACTGGAACATGAACCATGAGTATGTAGTGTTAACTCCGTCCACTTGCTGTTTAACTAGGGACAGAAGGTGGCATTCCATATAGAATTTAGGCAAAAATTCTCAGCCTCTGTTTGTTAGACCACTTGCTATAGTTTGATTATAATTACTTGATAGTTGACATCTGTCATTTACTGCTACAGTGCTGCCAGATCTGCTGCCCGCTACCGCGTGTTATAGGTCACACACAACACGGCGGGTCACTTCACAAATACCGTTAATGCGTAACGCGGTGGTACATTGAAAGCGGCCACTGCGAGGTACGACGGAAATGGGAGATGCTCTGTCGACAGCCGATTTTAAATGACCGATGACTGAATCACGGTAGATGACGGACTTTATAGCCCTGAATTTAAACTCTTGTCCTAATTTAACAACACCCTCGTCCTATGCAGTGTGTCCGAGGAAACAGCAATCAACAATCTGCGGCAGAACTAAAATCGCGACCACTTTGTTCACGGCGTTTAGGGCTAACATCTGAGAGCAAACTCAAGACAAAAGTTTCGTAATACGTTTGTTTTCATCGCCGTCTGCCGCAGCAAAATTTCAGATTTAGTGGTAAAAGCAAATTACCTGATGCTATCCTCACTATCCCAGGCTGTACATGCCGCCTTACGAACCGGTGAGATAGCTAGTTGGCACTTTTTCGACGGAAAAAAAACTGTAGGAAAAAAAAGAGCAAATAAAAAATTATATGATGCAGCAAAAGTGTTAAAATAAAAGAATTATATTTAAACCAGTTTACTGTATGCAAAACATAACCCAACTCTTTTCATTAGATTTAGAAAAATAAAAAAAATTCGCTGCAATTGACGAACTGCGAATCTTCGACTTTCTGCTCATCCGGTTTCTACGCTAATCACTACGCTGCGCCATTACACTAGAAACAAGGTGCTTGTGTTTATGACCCGGGTGTCCCAGTCGTAATAATTAATGGACAGCCTTCAAAAATTCGGCGTCATGCAGTGTCATGCGAGGCTTATCTAATGTAAGTCGATTTCTGTGATTATAGTAACCGCATAAATGTATGAAACGTGTGTATTTCTTTTGCATCGTTGTGTGTGTGTGTGTGTGTGTGTGTGTTTTGTTCTTGGTGTCGTTATCACATGTGATGAAATACGAAATCAAGGGCCAGACCCAAGATTCGGGATCCAAACTGTTGTGTACATAGTTCCGCGTAGTCAGCGCGTACACAGCTTTCCCAATAGAGCGCGCCCCGCTAAGCACAACAGCGCAGGCGCAGCGCTCGTCCGTCTCCGTACTACGAGATGGCGCTGTCATAGAGACGGACCAAATTCTGCTTCTTCTGATCCGCGTATTAGGAATGTTTTGGGGGTGATGTTGAGTGCTCTGATAGGAGCGAACCAGCTACAACACGTGAAGTGTCAAAGTTCAAGTAATTTCAATCAGACTGTAGTTCAATTTCAGTAGCTTCCTTAATCACACTATTTCAGTAACTTGTACTGCAGGGATTCTAGGGTGCATTTCCAGTTACTGTGTGTGTTGTCTTTCGAAACAATACTGTTGTCATGGTAAGTATGGAAAGTAAACACCATTCAAGTATTAGGCCTTAGGCCCGTTCTGCCTGGCTGAACGATGATTGTGTGACAGGTGATCAGGTGGGGTAATGATGGTTCAAAATGGTTCAAATGGCTCTGAGCACTATGGGACGCAACTGCTGAGGTCATTAGTCCCCTAGAACTTAGAACTAGTTAAACCTAACTAACCTAAAGACATCACAAACATCCATGCCCGAGGCAGGATTCGAACCTGCGACCGTAGCGGTCTTGCGGTTCCAGACTGCAGCGCCTTTAACCGCACGGCCACTTAGGCCGGCGGTAATGATGGTACTGGCGCACTTTTGATATCAAATTGGTATGCAAATCAATTTTTGGACAGCTGATTGATTTATGACCTTAACCTATTGTTATGCTAATTGATTTATGACCCTGTGTGAGCTGATTTATGACCCTCTTGGGTAATCTGTTCTTCTGAGAAAACCCCCACCCTATCACGCTCCCCCTTCTCCTCCTCCTCTCCCACTCTTCTAGGAAATTCCCAACCCCTATCTCTCTGTCCCCTGCACCAATACAAGCACACTTTTGAAATCAAATTAATTGATTAACTAATTAAATAGATCAATTAATTACCCCCATCCCCTGATGATGTCATGGGTTTTCTCTGGCAGTGATGTGTTCCCGTCCCCCACGACCCCTCTGAGAACTGCCTTCCCCTCCACTACCCTCCCCTCCCCCCAGCCAGAAAAAAATGGCGGGAGAAATCGCACAGTCTGTGTTGAACTGGGAGAATCTCACGACTGTACGCTAATATATCGTCAATCATATTGCATTAAATAATTTAAGGCATTGGGATATGGTTTAAACAATTTTTAGGGATACTGTTTGTTTAAACAATTTGTAGAAGCCAAGGCAGAGCAGCATATTATTTATTTAAACAATTTGTATGGTTTGATTTCACGCAGTTTATTTACTTCTAAGGTCACAATACAGTTAAAAACTGACGGTGTCAAACAACTAGTATTATCCTGCAGGAAAAAAAAAATTCACAGTACCAATCGAAACTAGTAGCAGGCAGACTCAAATCCTATGTAGAGCGTTCCCTTCACCTACAACTCGAAATAAATAACTAAATATCTCAATATAATGAAAAGGATAATTTGCTACTCGCCATATAGTGGAGATCCTGAGTCGCAGAAAGGCAAAACAAAAATGCTTTAGCTTTCGGCCAACAAGATCTTTCTCAAAATTAGACAACATATCTAACATTCTGCGTGGTGTCTGTTTGTTCTAAGTCGTGTCTCCCTACCACTTTCGCGCAACGACGCTCTGAGCGTGTTCTTTGGGGAATTGACTAGTTTGAACCTGGGACCTGTTGCTGGTAAGGAGACGCCAGACCACACATGACATGTAGAGTTCAGAAGAGTTCAGTGAGACTAGCAATGATATAATCAAATACTTAATGATTTCAGCGTCAGTTCCACTGCACTCCTTGTAAAAGAATCTTAATACTAACTAAATTTAGTGGAAGGGGTTCAAGGCTTTCCTATTTTTAATTAGCTGGTAAAATAACGTCGAAAAAGCAGTTAAGTTTATCATTGGAAATTTTATTCTACTCACAAAACGTTGTTTATAAATTGCACTATTGATAAAAGGAAATATTTTTATACAGGATGAAAAAAAACCAACTGCGTTCAACAAAAATGTGAACGAATATTCCCTGAATGGGTTTCCCAGTTCTACAATGGATCGAAGGATGACCTATGCCATATCACATCTATAATCTAGGTTTAAATTAAGTCTCACAAAAGAGAAAACTATCAAAATGGTCTACAGTGACCCTCAATTATCTTTAATTACTTATTTAACTTGTCGTAAATTACAATGGCTGATGTGGCTTCTCAATAATTATATAACAGAAAAATCATCGCGTTTCAGATTTTAACTTACGTAGCAATTGTGAGTACCATGAGCTTTAATTGACGATCGACACTAGTATTAGGCAAAAAGGGGATGTAACAGATGAGATTTCTGCAGTTATGAGTGAAGCCTTATGCGCTCAAAAATGCGGCATCGCGTTCGTTCATTACCTTGTCGGTGTTTAGGCAGCGTCAGGGTGCGGCGGGCAACGCAGCTCCTCACATCTCGCTGTCTCGGAAGCAACTCTTTTCTAACTTCTTCTTACTAAAATTTACCGAAGTTGGTTTAAAAAAAGCTATCTGGCTGTGTTTTCAACTGACCAGTCAGGGTCTCAATGTTAACCTTAAGCTCCGTCTACAAAAATTCTGTCTATCCAATGACAAACGTTATACTTTTCGTGGTGGGGCAATGTTTTTAACGTTTGCAACGTAACAGAGACGCGAAAAAGTCTCACGCTAAAACTTGCAGCTGGTGTGGCCCTTTTAGTAAGGATCCATACTGTTCTTCTGGAGGGCTCTGTCTTTTAACATGGATGGAGGGTGGTTTTGGTGGTCAGTTGGCGACGTGGGTGTCCGTCCCTTATCGTAGGGCCTCCTAGCCTACACGATTCTGCTCTCGACTTTTGTTCTCGTTTCTCCCCTCGGAACTGCGTCTGTTTCACGGTGGGAAGGTATGACATGCATTTAGGCTTTCTTGTGTTAGTCTGTGGTATTCCATTTGCTCAGTCGTTGATCGTATTACTTTGGTTAATTTAATGTCAAGATTTATTCGGAGCTATGTGACATACTGCCGGATTTGCTTATCATGTCAGGGTTTTCATGGAAGGTGTTGGATTTGCCTGACACCTTACACATACAGCTGTGGTCACGTGTGTGCGAGCTGCGTTTGCATGAGTGTGGGCATGTGCATATGATGTTAAATTCTGACAAAGACCTTGTTGGCTGAAAGCTAATTGTTAGACAGTGTTTTGGTTGTTCCTGTCTGCCACTCAGCATCTCCAATATATGGTGAGTATCAAATATCCTTTTCATTATATTGTCACATTCCATCCTGAATTTTTCACTGATTAACTAAATATATCTGTAACTCTAGATAGGACACTCACCACTTTTCGAATTTTAGCTGTTTGTTTGAAGGCATCGCCAGAGAAAAAAAAATCTGAGTCCTACAGCTGCTGTGGTGTTTCCATAAGGCGAGGTTCAACAGCTGTAAAGTATTTTATGAAATGTATTTTAACCATCAGCTGTTTATTTATTCCATTAGTCACCTGCCAGTTTCGATTATTAACTACCATCCCAGATGCAGGGTACAACAGATTAGTTGAAAGCATCCCATATTCCATTGGAGCTGAACAATATCGCAATTATCCAGTGAAATTGTACAAACAATTTGTCTTAGAATACTGATCCCCTCAGAGGCTCAGCATTCGTTTGCTGAGTATGGGCTTGGCGTCCCCGGGGTTCCTGAGATGGGGACTGGTAAGCGCCACCAGTCGTCTGTCACCATAAGCTCTGGTCATACTTTAACGAGCACCGTGCGACGCGGCGGTGGAATGTTGTGTGTTTCGGAGAACGGGGGCCTTGGCTTCACCACCTGGACTGCGAGGAAGGTACCCACCTCTATAAAAAAAAACCTCAACCTCAAGGTGTGCTACGTGCTGAGGTGAATGGCTGTTGAGGTGAAACAGTCTTTAGTGAGCAACCTCTGAGGCACCTGCCGCACCCCAGTTGAATCAGGCTTGCTCAGGCATGCTGGGCTCTGCCTGGGTCGACGGTTGTTTCCCTAGCATCTCTTGGGATCCTTATGGAACTGTCTCATGAAACTACTACTTCTGACAGGATGGGTGTACCGTCAGGCAACACCTATGCCCACTCCTCAAAGAGAGCTCGGTTGGTCAGTTCTCCCGAAAAGAAGTCTCCGAGTAATAGTAACAGGGCATTAGTGTGCCATAACACTTTCATTGTAATCAAGCGAAACGGGGGAATCTTTGAGAAGATATCCCCTTTCTATATTAACAAGGCATTGGAAGGTATTGCTGGGTCTCTGAAAAGTGTCAAACGACTACGTAATGGAACGCTTTTGGTGGAAACTGCTAATCCCACCCAAATATCTAAGCTTCTAGGATGTAAGGCCTTAGGTGACTACCCAATCGAGGCAGAATTCATAGTAAGGGCGTGGTTACCTGCTTCGATATAATGGAGATGGACCCCGTGGAGTTGCGTGAAGAGTGGAAGAATGTGGGCGTCAAGGAAGCGCAGAATTATGAGAAGAGTCAATGGCAAATTGGAAAAATCGGCAACGTTTATTCCAACGTTTAGTACTCCTAAATTATCAGAATATATCCTTCCCGGCTGTATCCGCCTTAAGGTTCGCCCATTTGTTCCTAACCCCATGCGCTGCTATAAATGTCAAAGATTTGGCCATACCACTGTGGGATGTCACGGGAAGGCTACATGTGGCAATTGTGGAGACTCTGCTCACGTGTCAGGGACTTCTTGTACACTTCCTCCGAAATGTGTTAACTGCTCTGAGATCACCCAGTGTGGAGCAGAAAGTGTGGGGTTTACAACGAGGAAAAGAAAATTCAAGAGCTGAAAGTACAGGGACGCATACCCTATGGTGAAGTTAAAAAGGCTTACAAAACCATGCAACCAACGGTTTTTGCAACTTCTTTTGCATCAGCCCTTAAAACACCAATAACTAAATGTGAAGCCTTCACAGAAACTCAGACCACAGATTCAAGTACGAGCACATGCGCTTGTCACTGTACCTGTGGGGGAAATGTTCCACCTGCAACTGATGTCGCTCGGAAGCCGTCAGCACTAGACTTATCGCCTAAGCCACATACCACTCCCCACCTTCAGAAGCCACCTAAGCCATCCCAGCAACCCACGCAGCCTCCTCCTCCTGTCAGTAAAGAAAAACGTTCTTCTAAAAGTAGTTCTAAGTCCAAGGAAGCGGTACGTAAGCCTTCGGATCGACGAGCGCTCCCCCTTTCTGATGGCGACTATGCTCTTAAAGATATGGACTTCCAATCGGAAGAACTAGAGAACGCGGAACCAGCTAACGTTCCCCCTGCCTCCCCGTTAAATCACCGCCTACGAGGAAGAAAGGAAAGAACCATCATCGCTAACCAATGGCTTCCATAGGGACTTCTGTGTTGCAGTGGAATTTAAGTGGATATCGCTTACATTTGGAAGAATTGCAGCTGCTGATCCAGGATAAACCATTCTGCATCTGGTTACAAGAAACGTATTTTAAAGTCACAGACACACTGACATTACGGGGCTACCACATGTACAGGAAAGACGATACTGCTGTCGGAATGGCTAAAGGTGGAGTGGCTATTTTTCTTGATGACAGATACCACTCCTCTGCTGTTCCTCTTGCCACGACCATCCAAGCAATTGCTGTGAAAGTTTTCTCGCCGTTTACTATCACAGTGTGATGACACTTTGGATGCGGACGCACTGGCAGACCTCTTCCAGGAACTCTCGCGCCCATTACTTCTTGTGGCGGACTTCAATGCCCACAATTTGCTGTGGGGCTCGGCTACTACTTGCTCCAGGGGTAGGCTGGGTGAGCGACTCGTCCATTCTGAGGATATCTGCCTTCTGAACGCGGGTCAGATGACTCACTTTTCCACAGCTACAGGGTCTTTTTCAGCTATTGATCTTTGCTTTTGTTCCTCAGCTATTGCAGATTCAGTTCAGTGGGAAGTGGCTCCAGATTTACATTCTAGTGACCACTTGCCAGTGTGGATTCGTCTGCCGCCTAGGACAGTGACCAACAGGAGACCACGCAGGTGGATGATACAAAGGGCAAATTGGTTACAATACAGTCGACAGGCTATTTTTGAACGAAAGGATTGTGCACAAGAGGCGGTGGCCCATATCACTCATGAGATCCAAAGGGCTGCCACTGAGTCCATCCCCAGGTCTAGTAACCACCTCGGACGACGGCCTGTACCGTGGTGGAATGACGACTGTCGATTGGAAATCAGGGCCATACGGACAGCTCTTCAGAACTTCAAACGGTGTCCAACTATAGACAATCTTCATGTCTTCAGGTATGTGAGAGCATATGTAAGGCGAGTGATCAAAGAACGGAAGAGGGCTTCCTGGAGGGAATTCACGACTTCCATTAATCGGTCCACTTCCGCTGCGCACGTTTGGTAATCAATAAGATGGATTTCAGGCAAGGGTAGTCCACATCCCCTTACGGCCTTGTCACATAATGGCGTCTTGGTGGACACGCCAAAAGAGATGGCTCACGTTTTAGGTGAACGCTTCTTTACTGTTACTAAGTCATCCAGACAAACTCCTGCTGTTCAGGTATTCCGTCGGACTGCAGAGATGAGGAAGTTCAATTTTTTCTCGAGTAATGAAGAAGTGTGCAACCTTCCATTCTCCATGTGGGAACTAGAATCAGCTTTATCTGCAGCCAAAGACACAGCTCCAGGACCTGATGAGATCCATTATACCATGCTTCGTCATCTGTGCCCTGAAGCAAAAGGCCAGCTCCTCTCTTGTTTCAATCAGATCTGGTTTGATGGTCAGTACCCCATGTCTTGGAAGGAGGCAATCTTAATTCCATTCTGGAAACCAGCTAAGGACTGGAGCGCCCCTAACAGTTATCGGAGTGTCGCCCTTACTAGTTGTATGGGTAAGACTCTTGAACGCATCGTCAACCGCTGCCTCGTTTGGCTGCTCTAATCCCGAGGTTACCTGAGCCGCTCCCAGTGTAAGACGTGTATATTTCTATTGTCTATTGTCAAACCACAATTTATTAAAATAAATAAATGTCTGTGAAATTTTATGGGACTTAACTCCTAAGGTCATCAGTCGCTAAGCTTACACCCTACTTAACCTAAATTATCCTAAGGACAAACACACACACAAACACCCATGCCCGAGGGAGGACTCGAACCTCCGCCGGGACCAGCACAATTTATTAAAGATGTTTATATTTTATTAATACGATTAAGTAGGAATAATTAACATTTTTCATGTTGGAAATAATTGTGGTAGCAGGGAATGTCTGCACCGAAGTATTGTTGGCAGGAGAGACCGCACATTGATATCATTTTCAAAAGGGCGGGAGAGACTCCGTATGGATACATTTTAAGAAAGAGCGGGAAAGACCGCACATTGATACATTTTGCAGTGGTAGCAGGGATTGTCTGCACCAGAAAGCATTGTTGGCGGGAGAGACCGCACTTTAGCGTTCGTAGGAAGTCAGTAGTAAGCGAGATGTGACGCGAGTCGCTAGCAGGTCTGGAGTGAGAGGTTGAAAGGAGCGGTGTGTCTGCCAGCCACCAGCTATGATTTACAAGAGATTATAAACGGATGTACAGAGACATCAGCTAACTATTATCATAAGAAGAACTAATGTTATTGAATTATTTTTTTGAGAAACTCAAGACTACTGAAGGTATGTTTGCGCAATGCTAGTTGTAAGATTATTGTAAAAAGTAAGTCCTATTTGAACGTTTGTAAAATCATTTCATTCAGAATATAATTAATTTTTGCCAGCAATATTGCATTACTAATTATAATCCATCCCAAAAACCATCAACGTAAAACTTTGCAAAATTTTATTGTTGTCAAGAAAAAGTTTAACTATAAATTACGTAACTTCAGTCAAATTAATTAAAGAATAATGTCAGCTTTGCTATTAAAGAATAACGTCAGCTTTGGTAATAAATACAGCCACTTGTTATGACAGCCCACCAGCAGCTAACAGAGTATAGTAAAACAGAGTAAGTATATTCATGTCGCAGTTCGATTTAGCAGTCAGATGGCGATCCAGTAACAGTAAAAAAGGTAAGGAACAGTTTTGGGTTTTTGTAGATAACGACTGAGGGCCACGACGACGACACGTCCTATGTTTCGTCGAAATAATCAGAAAATCACCATTAATAAGCAGCATTTAAATTTGTATGCGAAGATTGAGAAAGAGAATTAATTTCAAGGGGAAGATTTCATTTGTTATTATTAAAGACATAGAAATCCTAAAGGAAGGTTGTATAGGTTATTGTAAAAAGGAAGGTTGCGTAACAAAAGGGATATAGAGGAGACGGGAAGGTTTCACCAGTGTGGTTTCAGGCGCTACCGTTCCACTATTGACAACTTAATTCTACTGGAGACGGCGATACAGGAGTCCTTCTTACGCCGAAACCATTTATTTTATGTGTTTTTTGACCTCGAAAAAGTATATGACACTACTTGGAGGTACAATATCCTTCGCCAACTTCATGAATGGGAACTACGTGGACGCCTGCCGCTTCTGATCCAATCCTTTCTCGAGGACAGGCGTTTTCGTTATCGCATTGGTGATGCCATATCTGATTGCTACGTTCAGAAGAACGGTGTGCCCCAAGGCATTTCCTCTGCAGTCAGGAGCCCTGTCAAAATATTTTTTTTTTTTTTTTTTATGGATGACTTTGCAATCTTCTACTCTTCCTCAAGACAACGAGGCAGCTACAGCTCACCATTAGGAGGCTGGAAACCTGGGCCCAGACAACTGGTTTTCGGTTCTCACCTGAGAAGACTGTGTATGTCAATTTTAATCGTGCTCGTCGGAGTTTTAACCAACCAGAGTTTACAATGGGGGGCCGTATTTTACTTTTTCAAGACACAGTGCGCTTTTTGGGTCTATTATTTGACTCGAAATTAACATTGCTCCCACACCTGAAATACCTACGAACAAAGGGCTTCCGGTTGTTGAACATTTTTAAATGCCTTGGCGGAAAAACATGGGGAGCTGACAGGTCCCGCCTCCTACAGTTTTTTAGGGCATTTGTTCGATCACGCTTAGACTATGACAGCGTGGTCTATGGATTGGCCCGTCCTTCCTACCTCCGGATGTTAGATGCTGTTCACCATGCGGGCATTCGGATATCGACTGGAGCCTTTCGAACCAGCCCAGTTCAGAGTCTGTGTGCAGAGGCTGTTGAACCACCACTCTGGATTCGGCGACGTATCCTTTTGGCGTGACAGGCACTGAAAATCTCAGCGTCACCTTAGTCGTTGGCATTTAGTTCAGTGATCCAACCCGTCTTCGAACGACTATTCAGAGTCGACCCCACGCGACCCAGCCATTTGGTATACGTGCTACGGCCCGCCTCGAGGATCTGGATCTCTCGGGCATGAAAATACACACCCAGGGATGGAACGCACTGCCGCCTTGGTGTCTTCAGAGGCGCAAAGTGATTTTAAGCTTGACGCAGTACCCGAAAAATTGTACTCCAGATATGATTTCTAGATCTTTGTTTTTGTCTTTACAAATTATGATGCGGAGTTATATGGCATTGTAATGGCACTGGAGAGGGTTCACAGACATCACCGTACGAGTTTTCTTGTCTGTTCTGACTCTCTTAGTGCACTGCAAGCGCTTCACCAAAAGTATCCGGTAGACCCGCTGATTCAGCTGATCCATGACTGCTTGCAGCGGCTCCAACGCCGTGGCAAGGAGGTGATCTTTTGCTGGGTACCTGGCCACGTTGGGATACAGGGTAACGACATGGCTGATAAAGCTGCCAAGGAAGCATGTTGGGATGGTGCCGTCCATCAATGTCCCATCCCGTTGCACGCCATTATCTCATTTTCTGACAGATGCATCATGCGTCAGTGGGAGACTGAATGGTTGCAGGTGTCGGACAACAAACTGCGGTCACTCAAACCGACCACAAAAGCTTGTCGGACTTCGAGTCAGCCTCGTCGCTGGAAGGAGGTTTTGCTTACCAGACTGCGCATCGGGCATAGCCCTTTCACACATAGCTTCCTCTTCCTGGGGGAGGATCCACCTTTCTGTGAAGTTTGTGGCGTGCCACTTTCAGTTCAGCATATTGTGGCTACGTGTGTCCTGTCTACTGATAATAGGGCAGCCCTTGGTCTCACTGGAGATCTGCCCACCGTCCTCGCAGATACTGATACCAGAGTGGTGACATTTTGTGAACTATCAGGCCTCATCCGTAAACTGGTGGGGAAGGGCAGCAGACTTTAGTACGTTATAAACTGCTCTGCATGTGGGGACAGCCTTCGTCCCCACCCATGAGATTTCCTGTTGATTTTTCCTCAGGGCACTGACGACCGTGATGTCGGAAGCCCCTCAACCCAACTCATCATCATAGAATACTGATGGTCATATCTTATGTCAGACAGACATCACGGGAGGGAGAAACATGACATCGTGTTTCTCCTGTGATGTCTCAAATTCCCACATAAAAATCGGAGAATATTCCCAACAAACGCGATCACGAAGGCTGCCCAACACATACGGAGTTTTAGTTCGCTATTCACCTGCCCAGAGGGCGACAAGGTTAGGTCAACTTCATCCCCATTCCGCGCATGACTGGTCTAGGAGGCTCAGTTGTCGCTTGCGCCTTAAACCGGAAATTTCCATTCGTTCCGCCCACAGGCTAACTCTGCCATGTGCCCTGCATGCCAAGTGGTGTCGTCCTAGGAAACCAGCAACATATTTATTGGCTTAGTTACTATTAAATACTACGACTGCAGCACCTATCTGGTGACATTGACAATGACCGAAGTATTGGAAGAACCTCCTCCTAACCACTGTGGTTCTGGAAATATCAGTTTACCACTTAAATACCGCGTATAAGGGGCGAATGGCATCCTGTGGTATAGCCATCTATGCTGCATTCACCTGGTTCCAAAGTTCACATGTGTTGGTTGGCACTGGGTCACAGCACTGCACCCGTCATTTCACCATATCCCACATATTTTCGATTGGCGACAAGTCTGGTGATCTGAAGGGCCAGAGCAAAAGGCTGACATCCTGTGACACCAAGAAGGTACTCGTTCGTGCAGCAACATGTGGTCGTGCGTGCATTGCTTTGTTGAAAAATGGCGTCTGGGGTCTTTTGCAGAAAGGGTATGGCTACGTGTTGCAGGAAGGACGTAGTCACACCGGTCACAGTGCCCTGGACACGCAGCAGCTGTGATTTGTGGTTGTACCCAATAGCACACCACACCATAAGACCTTGAGTTGGCACTGTACGTCTTGTGCGAATGCAGTCTACTGTGATGCCGCTCTGACCCCGTCTACGACGAACGAAATTCGGCCATCATTTTCAAACAAAGAGTACCCAGATTCATCCGAAAACACTGTCTGATGCCATTTCTGTCCCCAGTGACGTCGTTCCATACACCATTGCCGTCTAGCATTTTTCTGCACATTCGCCAAAGGTTAGCTAACCCATGCCGTAATTAACGGAGACGGACTATCACCCGTGATGTAGGATGTGTTTCACTGTTCCACTGTTGCGCCAGAGTCGAGCAGGACGCAGATATATCCTGCACTGGCATTTGTATGAGGTGTCGACCGTCTCGGGCGATGGTCTGGGTTGGGCGACCTGCCCAACTCGCCGTGTTCTAAAGCCTTTCTTGGACCATTTTGCACACACCTGTTTTACTGCCGAACCCACTCGAGCAGCAGTTTCCCACATGGATCCATCACATGCTCTCCTGCCAATAATATGCCCTCTTTTAGACTCACTTATTTAACGGTACGGTTCGCGCATACGTCTGCGAAGCAACTAAACGTCTACTCAAGTCATACCGATCCGTTACCTTCGGTTTATAGCGACAAAGAGAACCGCTGGCGCATTTTACCGGTGTTGCGCCGCGATATCGATGTTGACCTGGAACCCGCTGGCCGACATGGTTCAAATGCTAATCATTTCTTCAGAACATGCTAATGTACATGTCCTGTGAATATGAGCGTACTATCTCTAGTCGTTCGAGGTGTTCTGTTTTTTCTGGACATCTACAGATTTTTATTCGTTGGGAAATCGTAATACGAATCGCCTTTCAGGCTGGGCAATAATGCTACATTGTTTTTGATGCACAGAGCAGACTGGTGCGAAGCATAGTGCTTATGTGGTCTATCGCTTCATGACAGGACGCTGAAAGAATTCTAATGTTAGCCTTTAGAAGGAGTAAAACCTAAAAATTGGTTGGTAAGCCAAGTTTTGACCGAAAAGCGGCGATTGAAGATTTATTACATGATGAGGAGCTGCTACCAACTAGGGCTGACAGTAGTCCTATTGTAGTTGTAGAAGTACGTGGGCTAGAGCCCAAGCTACTCATAGACAGTGGGTCTGAGGTATCTGCAGTTTTCCTAGATTATTTTGAGGCACTGCCAAGTAAAACAGACATTGCATTTCAAGCGCCAAGATTTTCAGATCACTAGGGAAATTGTCTAAAGCTATTAGACGAGAAATCATGCAGCTTTTGAAATTTAAGGACATCTTGATAGAATATACCTTTTCAATTATTATGTTGCTTGGTGTAAATACACTGATGGAAAAAAATGACAACATCAAGAAGGAGTTGTGCGACATAAACGAAAGTTGACAGTCTTGTTTATACATCTGAAAGATGACGTCTATGCAAATTTCTCACCAGTCGCATTGAAGTGGTGCTGGTAGCGCCACTACAAGGATTCAAATCAGGTTTGCTTTAAAAACACGCTTTAACGGTCGTGGGCGTAAGTTATCTTTGAGATTGGACTTGGTGAGTTGATGTTAGTCAAGAATGCCTTTACGAAGCGGTTAGTTCAAAGACAGCTCCGAGCCAGACGCCTTCTAACGTGCATCCCACTGATCCCAGACCACTGCCGTTTGGGACTTCGGTGGTGTGAAGCGATAGCTAGAGGTCTGTTGTGTTTCCTGATGACAGCTGGTTCTGCCTCGGTGCCAGCGATGGCCGTGTGTTCGTTAGGAGGAGGTCGCTTGAGGGTCTGGAACCATCCTGTCTGCGTGATAGACACACTGGACCTACACCTGGAGTTACGGCGTGGGGTGCGATTTAGTATGGCAGTAGGAGCACCCTCGTGGTTGTCCCACGCACCATGACGTCAGTCTGGTGATTCCACCTATCGTGCTGCCATTCATGAACGGCATTCCACGGGATGTTTCCCAACAGGATAACGCTCGTCCACATACCGCTGTTGTGACCCAACATGCTCTACAGAATGTCAACACGTTTCCTTGATCCACTCGATCACCAGATGTGTCTCCAGTCGAGCACATCCGGGACATAATCGGACGAGAACTCCAGCGTCCTTGTATTGACCGACAAAGTGCAACAGGCATGGAGCTCCGTCCCACAAATGGACATCCAGCACCTGTACAACACAATGCATGCACGTTTGCATTCTTGCATTCAACATTCTGGCGGTTACACCGGTTATTAATGTACCAGTATTTCACATTTGCAACGGATTTTATTGCCCTTACATGAGCCTGTAATCAGGCAGTGTTAATCACTTAAATATGTTACCTTGACTAGTATATTCCTGAAATTTCATTACTCTATACATCAACCTTTATTTGATGATGCGGTTTTTTGCGTCAGTGTACGATTACAAGTATTGATTTGAAATTACAAGTAGGCGAGAGGCTGTTAGTGGTGCCTATCGTAAAACAAAAGGACAAATGTGTGCTCCCTGCCGCCGTTGGATAAGCAGCTGCCAGCAGAAAGTCGTATACTCCTAGCTCACTAATTTGTTACATAGTTTAATTCTTAATTTCTTAGCGTGTTTTTGATACTTGAATTGTTCAAATTCATAAATTTCGGGCGTATTATAGTATTTGAGAGTTGTAGCATCGCGTTTTAGTACCTGAATAGTGTAAAATCGCGTAGTCACCTTCCGCGCCGGCCGCGGTGGTCTCGCGGTTCTAGGCGCGCAGTCCGGAACCGTGCGACTGCTACGGTCGCAGGTTCGAATCCTGCCTCGGGCATGGATGTGTGTGATGTCCTTAGGTTAGTTAGGTTTAAGTAGTTCTAAGTTCTAGGGGACTTATGACCACAGCAGTTGAGTCCCATAGTGCTCAGAGCCATTTGAGCCATCTCCTTCCGCCGCCAAGCAGTGCGCAAGTAGCAGCATTACTGCATTTACTAGGCAATCTTGTATTTTAATAACCGTTTAAATTTTGTGTCGATTTTTTGTGCTCTCTGTAGATTAGATCAGACGTTCTTTGCACAACAGTTTTTAGCATGGATAGGGACTGCAACTGCTGTGTTCGGATGCAGGCTGAGTTAGCATCCCTTCGCTCCCAGCTTCAGGCAGTGTTTGCTTCGGTCACACAGCTTGAGGCTGTTGCCAATGGGCATCGCTGTGGGGGTCCGGATGGGGATGAGTTAGCATCCCTTCGCTCCCAGCTTCAGGCAGTGTTTGCTTCGGTCACACAGCTTGAGGCTGTTGCCAATGGGCATCACTGTGGGGGTCCGGATGGGGATCTGTCGGGGACGGCCAGCTCGTCCCACGCATCCCCCGATCGGACTACGACTGTGGTTGCCCGGGATACTGCCCACATTGAGGCTGATCCCTCACCTGTGGTAGAGTGGGAGGTCATCTCGAGTTGTGGCAGGAGGCGAAAGACATTCCGGAGGGCTGAACGGAGGGCCTCTCCAGTTTGTCTGACGAACCGGTTTCAGGCTCTGTCACCGGCTGATACTGATGTTCGGCCGGAGATGGCTGCTTGTCCTGTTCCAGAGGTTGCCCCTCAGTCTGCAAGATTCGGGCAGTCGCAGAGGGTGGGCTTACTGGTAGTTGGGAGCTCCAACGTCAGGCGCATAATGGTTCCTCTTAGGGATATGGCAGCAAGAGAGGGGAAGAAAACCAATGTGCACTCCGTGTGCATACCAAGGGGGGGGGGGGGGGGGGTCATTCCTGATGTGGAAAGGATCCTTCCGGATGCCATGAAGGGTACAGGGTGCACCCATCTGCAGGTGGTCGCTCATGTCGGCACCAATGATGTGTGTCGCTATGGATCGGAGGAAATCCTCTCTGGCTTCCGGCGGCTATCTGATTTGGTGAAGACTGCCAGTCTCGCTAGCGGGATGAAAGCAGAGCTCACCATCTGCAGCATCGTCGACAGGACTGACTGCGGACCTTTGGTACAGAGCCGAGTGGAGGGTCTGAATCAGAGGCTGAGACGGTTCTGCGACCGTGTGGGCTGCAGATTCCTCGACTTGCGCCATAGGGTGGTCGGGTTTCGGGTTCCGCTGGATAGGTCAGGAGTCCACTACACGCAGCAAGCGGCTACACGGGTAGCAGGGGCTGTGTGGCGTGGACTGGGCGGTTTTTTTTTTAGGTTAGATGGCCTCAGGCAAGTACAGAAAGGGCAACAGCCTCAAAGGGTGCGGGGCAAAGTCAGGACATGCGGGGACCAAGCAGCAATCGGTATTGTAATTGTAAACTGTCGAAGCTGCATTGGTAAAGTACCGGAACTTCAAGCGCTGATAGAAAGCACCGAAGCTGAAATCGTTATAGGTACAGAAAGCTGGCTGAAGCCAGAGATAAATTCAGCCGAAATTTTTACAAAGACACAGACGGTGTTTAGAAAGGATAGATTGCATGCAACCGGTGGTGGCGTGTTTGTCGCTGTTAGTAGTAGTTTATCCTGTAGTGTAGTAGAAGTGGATAGTTCCTGTGAAATATTATGGGTGGAGGTTACACTCAACAACCAAGCTAGGTTAATAATTGGCTCCTTTTACGGACCTCCCGACTCAGCAGCATTAGTTGTAGAACAACTGAGAGAAAATTTGGGATACATTGCACATAAATTTTCTCAGCATATTATAGTCTTAGGTGGAGATTTCAATTTACCAGATATAGACTGTGACACTCAATGTTTAGGACGGGTGGTAGGGAGAGAGCATCGAGTGACATTATACTGAGTGCACTATCCGAAAATTACCTCGAACAATTAAACAGAGAACCGACTCGTGGAGATAACATCTTGGACCTACTGATAACAAACAGACCCGAACTTTTCGACTCTGTATGTGCAGAACAGGGAATCAGTGATCATAAGGTCGTTGCAGCATCCCTGAATATGGAAGTAAATAGTAATATAAAAAAAGGGAGGAAGGTTTATTTTGTGGCGGCGTTCGTAGCGACAAACAATTCGCTGTAGAAACGGCTTACGAAGTCACCGCCACACTTTTAATAGCGGGCCGACCGGTCCGCTGGAACAGTGAACAGAAAGATGAAAACCCAAACACTCTGATTAAATAAAAGTCGGTACTTATCTTTATTAACGAAGATACAGGAACACAGTAGTGAACTCCGTGTCTACAGAAATCTGTCTAGTTCGAGTCGGAGCGGCTAGGTCAGCATCGGCTGACGACAAACAACTAATCTGCTGCGATGAACACACAACTGACTAGCAAGTACACAATTCGGTGGCGAGTATACAACTGAGCGGCGAATACAGAACTGTCCTAGCGCTCGCGACTCCAGCGCTTAAGAAGCCAGAAGCCAGCGGTGGCGCGCGCAGACTTGCGGCGATTTCCTGTCTCGCTGGCGCTGCTTATGCGGACGGCGTCCGGACTTTGATGCTGCCAACCTTTTGGCAGCGGGCTCGGGTGGCATTACTGGCTAGGATATAGCACTCCTCCCCCCCCCCAAATCGCCGCACCGTCGTTGAATAATGACGTGGCGAGCGTCGACGGCGGGGGAGGGGTCTGGCCGCAGGCGTAGCAGAAGAGACCGGGGCTGAGACTGTTGTCGGTGGCAGTCCCCGGTCCGCACCCCAGCATTGGCTGCGCGGGGCCTCGGGAAACACCGACTGAAAACCGAGGTCAGGGTGCACGCCTGTGACCACGGGCGCAGCTTCTGGTACTGGACGCGACGGGGCGTCGGGACCCACGAAGAGAGGCAGCGTCTCCTGACGCTGCGTCGACGGCTGCTGAGTGGGCGCCGGACAAGGCGCTGCGGTGTCAGACTCCTTGGGGGTGCCCAAGGAAAGCGGCTGCAGGACAGGCTGCACAGCCACCGCTTGGGAAGGCGGCCCGGCTGAGGGGTCGACGTCCATCAGCTCCGAAGGCGGTGGCGACTGAATAGGGACCGCAGGCGCCGGAGCGACCACCTGGGGCGCTCCCGGATGAAGCTGCGCGGGAGGCATCAACGGGACGGGCTGTCGGCGTGGTAGCGGCGACGGCTGCTGCTGCTGCCGCCCTGGGGGCGGCAGCGAAGTCGGCAGGCGCGGCTGGAACCCGCCGCGGACCAAATCTGTAGACAAAGAACGAGCGGCAGAATCCGGGCGGCCAGCGCGGCGCAACTGGTTCTGATGCCTCCTGTGCACCCCAGTAGCACCTTGAACAGTATAAAAACCGCGACCCTGGACACTTATCACGGTACCACGTTCCCAACGACGGCGACCGTGATAAACTCTGAAAAAAACGGCGTCGTTGCGCTGAAAACGCGTGCGATGCTCAGAAGCGGCGGGTCGATCCGGGGGGTGCAACAACCGTAGTAGGGACGACGGCCGTGGAGAAGCTCCACAGGCGAAGGGCCGTCGCGTGGCGTGGTCCGGTACGACGACAGGAACGTGATGAGGACCTGCTGACGGGAGTGCGTAGCACGAAGGCGGTCCATATGATCCTTGAATGTTCGTACAAAATGTTCCGCTGCACCATTCGATTGAGGGTGGAACGGCGGAGTAAGAACATGGCGAATGCCATTGGCAGAACAAAAACTTTCAAATTCAGCAGAGGTAAATTGTGGACCATTGTCAGACACTAAAACTTCTGGAAGACCCGCAATACAAAAAATTGAAGTCAACGCCTGTATAGTTTGTGCAGACGTTGTAGACTGCATGGGCACAACAAACGGAAAATTACTAAATGCATCTATCACGATGAGCCAACGAGAATTCCAATATGGACCAGCGAAATCAATATGTACTCGCTGCCAGGGACCGGCAGGGCGTGCCCACTCAAAATAGCGTTGAGGCGGAGCAGCTTGGTGTAATGCACACGTCGAACAATCTGTAGACATCTGCGTAATCTGCTTATCAATGCCGATCCATGTACAATGACGGCGGGCAAGCTGCTTGGTGCGGACCACTCCCCAATGACCTTGATGCAACAAGTCGAGGACCTTGGATTGGAGCACTTGGGGAACCACTACACGAAGCTGGTCATTCTCGGTGCGTAACAGCAAAACTCCGTACGAAACAGACAACAGATGACGTTGCGGATAATAGCGACGAACCACAGGATCCGATATGTCCTTTGCCTTGGACGGCCAACCACGTTGAACAAAACGTAATAGTAAACTCAGATGAGGATCCGTAGCTGTCTCACGTGCCACCTGACGATAATCAATCGGAAAATCCCGGAGGGATTGATGCTCAGCGGCGTCAATCTGATGGCAAGAGTCGTCAGAGGAATCGAAGACATCATCCGCAGCAATCGGCAATCTAGAAAGCGCGTCAGCGTTTGCATGCTGAGCTGTAGGGCGATACAGTATCTCATACTGGTATTGTGATAACAAAAGAGCCCAACGTTGTAGTCTCTGAGCTGTCCGCTGAGGAACTGGTTTAGACGGATGAAACAGTGACGTCAGGGGCTTGTGATCTGTTACTAAATAGAATGGTCTACCATAGAGGTAGTGATGTAATTTTGTGACACCGAACACAATAGCCAACGCTTCCTTGCCCAATTGGCTATAATTACACTGAGCTTTGTTTAGCAATTTAGATGCGAACGCAATAGGACGTTCGGTGTTACCGACTCGGTGAGACAACACAGCACCGAGGCCGAAAGAAGAGGCATCACAAGCTAACACCAGAGGCTTGTTAGGGTCGTAATGGACCAGACAACGATCATTCAATAAAGCCTCTTTAAGCTGCTGAAAGGCTGATTGGCAATCAGCTGTCCACACAAACGGAACATTCTTACGACGGAGACGATGCAACGGTGCAGCAATCTGTGATGCATTAGGTATAAACCTAATATAATATGTCAATTTGCCAAGAACTGCTTGCAATTCATGCAGATTGCGAGGGGCGGGCAAATCACGAATAGCTGCTAAATGTGACTGGGAGGGATGAATGCCTTGAGCATTAATAACATGTCCCAGAAACTCCATCTGCGTAAGGAAAAATGAACATTTATCGATGTTGCAACGTAGGCCTGCCTGAGACAACACTGTAAACAAACACTCCAAATTACGGAAATGTTCAGCAGGCGTCCGACCGGACACAACAATATCGTCTAAATAGTTGCAACACGATGGCACATTAGCCAGAAGTTGTGACAAAAAACGCTGAAAAACAGCTGGAGCTGACGCACAACCAAAAGGCAAACGCAGAAAACGGAACAACCCCAACGACGTGTTTATGACAAAATACTGTTGTGATTGCTCGTCGAGGGGCAATTGCAAATATGCTTCACGGAGATCAATTTTGGAAAAGAAACGAGCTTCCCCTAACTTATCCATCAGCTCGTCCGGTCTAGGCAAAGGAAAAGAATCACAGTCTGAGGATTAACTGTCGACTTAAAATCAGTACACAAACGTAACTTGCCAGACGGTTTCTTTATAATAACTAAGGGAGAAGCCCACTGGCTCGCTGAAACGGGTTGAATAACACCGTTGTTTTGCCAACGACGAAGTTCATCTGCTACAGGTGCCCGGAGGGCGTGAGGCACTGGACGGGCACGAAAAAATCGAGGCTGAGCATTATCTTTTAACGTAATATGAGCGGCAAAGTTCGCAGCACAACCTAGTTCGTCTTTAAATATGTCACTGTATTGTTTACACAAATCGGTTATGCTGTCTTGAGGAACAACAACAGAATTAATTTGCAACACATTGTCTTGGATAGACAGGCCAAACAAGTCAAAACAGTCTAATCCGAAAATGTTTACACTGTCTGTAGCGCGGAGCACTGTGAATGAAACTGTTTTTGTATTGCCACGGAATGTGGCTGGCACGCTACATACACCTAACACAGGAATTTGTTCTCCACTAAAAGTAGCCAAAGAATGTTTTGCCGCTGAAAGTTTAGGGCGGCCGATAGCCGCATACGTAGCACTATTTATGAGAGTCACAGACGCACCAGTGTCTAATTGAAAATTGAAGGTCTTATCCTGGATGCGTAGCTTCACAAATAGTTTATTACACTGTCTCTGGATCGGTGCAGCGGAGGCGGAAGACACAAAATCAGCGCGTTTAGCGCGTGTTCGCTGCTTACGACAACTCGTGGGTTGGGCGGGTGGAACAACTCCCGCTTCACTTGCAGTCTGTACATTACTTTTTACAGCGTTTGAATTACGCTTGGGTCGCATAGCAGAGGGCTGGGTGGGTGGCTTATTGCGAACAAGTTTATTACCCACACGAACCGTGAAAGAGTCTTTAAACGCGACCTTCTGGGCGGGCTGGCTTTGAAGAACATGAATATCCATGGGCTGGGCAGCACTAGAATTGTTCTTGCGTTTACGCAAACAAACAGTCTGGATGTGTCCTTTCCTTTGACAAAAGTGACAAACCGCGTTTCTTAACGGGCAACGTTCACGAGGATAAGCAAGAACACACTTAGGGCAAGACTTAACTCTATCATTTTGCACACGCGGCTGACGAATGTGTTTAACATGACGCGGCCGGCTAGTGTTTACACTCTGACTCTGCCGGTGGGGCCGCGGGCGTGACATAACTTGCTGAGCACAGGCAATTTGAGAAATACACTCCTGGAAATGGAAAAAAGAACACATTGACACCGGTGTGTCAGACCCACCATACTTGCTCCGGACACTGCGAGAGGGCTGTACAAGCAATGATCACACGCACGGCACAGCGGACACACCAGGAACCGCGGTGTTGGCCGTCGAATGGCGCTAGCTGCGCAGCATTTGTGCACCGCCGCCGTCAGTGTCAGCCAGTTTGCCGTGGCATACGGAGCTCCATCGCAGTCTTTAACACTGGTAGCATGCCGCGACAGCGTGGACGTGAACCGTATGTGCAGTTGACGGACTTTGAGCGAGGGCGTATAGTGGGCATGCGGGAGGCCGGGTGGACGTACCGCCGAATTGCTCAACACGTGGGGCGTGAGGTCTGCACAGTACATCGATGTTGTCGCCAGTGGTCGGCGGAAGGTGCACGTGCCCGTCGACCTGGGACCGGACCGCAGCGACGCACGGATGCACGCCAAGATCGTAGGATCCTACGCAGTGCCGTAGGGGACCGCACCGCCACTTCCCAGCAAATTAGGGACACTGTTGCTCCTGGGGTATCGGCGAGGACCATTCGCAACCGTCTCCATGAAGCTGGGCTACGGTCCCGCACACCGTTAGGCCGTCTTCCGCTCACGCCCCAACATCGTGCAGCCCGCCTCCAGTGGTGTCACGACAGGCGTGAATGGAGGGACGAATGGAGACGTGTCGTCTTCAGCGATGAGAGTCGCTTCTGCCTTGGTGCCAATGATGGTCGTATGCGTGTTTGGCGCCGTGCAGGTGAGCGCCACAATCAGGACTGCATACGACCGAGGCACACAGGGCCAACACCCGGCATCATGGTGTGGGGAGCGATCTCCTACACTGGCCGTACACCACTGGTGATCGTCGAGGGGACACTGAATGGTGCACGGTACATCCAAACCGTCATCGAACCCATCGTTCTACCATTCCTAGACCGGCAAGGGAACTTGCTGTTCCAACAGGACAATGCACGTCCGCATGTATCCCGTGCCACCCAACGTGCTCTAGAAGGTGTAAGTCAACTACCCTGGCCAGCAAGATCTCCGGATCTGTCCCCCATTGAGCATGTCTGGGACTGGATGAAGCGTCGTCTGACGCGGTCTGCACGTGCAGCACGAACGCTGGTCCAACTGAGGCGCCAGGTGGAAATGGCATGGCAAGCCGTTCCACAGGACTACATCCAGCATCTCTACGATCGTCTGCATGGGAGAATAGCAGCCTGCATTGCTGCGAAAGGTGGATATACACTGTACTAGTGCCGACAATGTGCATGCTCTGTTGCCTGTGTCTATGTGCCTGTGGTTCTGTCAGTGTGATCATGTGATGTATCTGACCCCAGGAATGTGTCAATAAAGTTTCCCCTTCCTGGGACAATGAATTCACGGTGTTCTTATTTCAATTTCCAGGAGTGTACATGGCTGATCTAACTCACACTCAGCATAGTCAAAAGTATCTTGGGCTTCAATAATGTTCATCACAGTCTCTAATGACGGGTCAGGCAACTTTAAGATAGCAGCACGAATACGAGAATCTGCAATGTTTTGAGTAATAGCGTCTCGTAACATGACATCACTGTAGGAAGCTCCACACACACAACTAAATCGGCACTGACGGGTGAGGCCCCGTAAATCTGTTAACCACTGTTTATTAGATTGATGTGGCAGTTTCTTTAATCTGAAGAACTTGAATCTGGCTGCTGCCACATGAACTCGAGACTCGAAATACTCAGCAAGCTTGTTAACAACAACGTCATAGTCTAAAGCTTCTGGCTTGGATTCCGGGAACAACTTACAAAGTAGTCGATAGACTTCCACGCCTGCAGTGGAAATTAAATAAAGCTGCCGCTCAGTACCCGTGATTTTGTAGACTGTCATGTGCGCCTGCAACTGCGCGAAATATTCTCGCCATTCTTCTCTTGATGCATCAAAAGCACGGAAAGGTGGTGCTGCCTGTGCTTGTTCCTGTTGTGTTGGAGGATTAGCCGCTTGTTTGGCGATTGCTTCCACCAGACTTTGTATTTGCTGTCTCTGTAACAAGATCAACTGTTGTAATTCGGCAGACATAGTGAACACAAATTAAACCAGCCCCCGAGATTTTATCGCTATAATTAGTATAACCAGAAACAAGTTGAACCAGCCCTGCACACGAGTTCGGAAGCCCTCGTCGCCAGTTTTGTGGCGGCGTTCGTAGCGACAAACAATTCGCTATAGAAACGGCTTACGAAGTCACCGCCACAGTTTTAATAGCGGGCCGACCGGTCCGCTGGAACAGTGAACAGAAAGATGAAAACCCAAACACTCTGATTAAATAAAAGTCGGTACTTATCTTTATTAACGAAGATACAGGAACACAGTAGTGAACTCCGTGTCTACAGAAATCTGTCTAGTTCGAGTCGGAGCGGCTAGGTCAGCGTCGGCTGACGACAAACAACTAATCTGCTGCGATGAACACACAACTGACTAGCAAGTACACAATTCGGTGGCGAGTATACAACTGAGCGGCGAATACAGAACTGTCCTAGCGCTCGCGACTCCAGCGCTTAAGAAGCCAGAAGCCAGCGGTGGCGCGCGCAGACTTGCGGCGATTTCCTGTCTCGCTGGCGCTGCTTATGCGGACGGCGTCCGGTCTTTGATGCTGCCAACCTTTTGGCAGCGGGCTCGGGTGGCATTACTGGCTAGGATATAACGGTTTATCTGTTTAGCAAGAGTAATAGGAGGCAGATTTCAGACTACCTAACAAATCAAAACGAAAATTTCTGTTCCGACACTGACAATGTTGAGTGTTTATGGAAAAAGTTCAAGGCAATTGTAAAATGCGTTTTAGACAGGTACGTGCCGAGTAAAACTGTGAGGGACGGGAAAAACCCACCGTGGTTCAACAACAAAGTTAGGAAGCTACTGCGAAAGCAAAGAGAGCTTCACTCCAAGTTTAAACGCAGCCAAAACCTCTCAGACAAACAGAACCTGAACGAAGTCAAAGTTAGCGTAAGGAGGGCTATGCGTGAAGCGTTCAGTGAATTCGAAAGTAAAATTCTACACTCCTGGAAATTGAAATAAGAACACCGTGAATTCATTGTCCCAGGAAGGGGAAACTTTATTGACACATTCTTGGGGTCAGATACATCACATGATCACACTGACAGAACCACAGGCACATAGACACAGGCAACAGAGCATGCACAATGTCGGCACTAGTACAGTGTATATCCACCTTTCGCAGCAATGCAGGCTGCTATTCTCCCATGGAGACGATCGTAGAGATGCTGGATGTAGTCCTGTGGAACGGCTTGCCATGCCATTTCCACCTGGCGCCTCAGTTGGATCAGCGTTCGTGCTGGACGTGCAGACCGCGTGAGACGACGCTTCATCCAGTCCCAAACATGCTCAATGGGGGACAGATCCGGGGATCTTGCTGGCCAGGGTAGTTGACTTACACCTTCTAGAGCACGTTGGGTGGCACGGGATACATGCGGACGTGCATTGTCCTGTTGGAACAGCAAGTTCCCTTGCCGGTCTAGGAATGGTAGAACGATGGGTTCGATGACGGTTTGGATGTACCGTGCACTATTCAGTGTCCCCTCGACGATCACCAGTGGTGTACGGCCAGTGTAGGAGATCGCTCCCCACACCATGATGCCGGGTGTTGGCCCTGTGTGCCTCGGTCGTATGCAGTCCTGATTGTGGCGCTCACCTGCATGGCGCCAAACACGCATACGACCATCATTGGCACCAAGGCAGAAGCGACTCTCATCGCTGAAGACGACACGTCTCCATTCGTCCCTCCATTCACGCCTGTCGCGACACCACTGGAGGCGGGCTGCACGATGTTGGGGCGTGAGCGGAAGACGGCCTAACGGTGTGCGGGACCGTAGCCCAGCTTCATGGAGACGGTTGTGAATGGTCCTCGCCGATACCCCAGGAGCCACAGTGTCCCTAATTTGCTGGGAAGTGGCGGTGCGGTCCCCTACGGCACTGCGTAGGATCCTACGGTCTTGGCGTGCATCCGTGCGTCGCTGCGGTCCGGTCCCAGGTCGACGGGCACGTGCACCTTCCGCCGACCACTGGCGACAACATCGATGTACTGTGGAGACCTCACGCCCCACGTGTTGAGCAATTCGGTGGTACGTCCAACCGGCTCCCGCATGCCCACTATACGCCCTCGCTCAAAGTCCGTCAACTGCACATACGGTTCACGTCCACGCTGTCGCGGCATGCTACCAGTGTTAAAGACTGCGATGGAGCTCCGCATGCCACGGCAAACTGGCTGACACTGACGGCGGCGGTGCACAAATGCTGCGCAGCTAGCGCCATTCGACGGCCAACACCGCGGTTCCTGGTGTGTCCGCTGTGCCGTGCGTGTGATCATTGCTTGTACAGCCCTCTCGCAGTGTCCGGAGCAAGTATGGTGGGTCTGACACACCGGTGTCAATGTGTTCTTTTTTCCATTTCCAGGAGTGTATCTACCGACTTGACAGAAAATCCTAGGAAGTTCTGGTCTTACGTTAAATCAGTAAGTGGCTCGAAACAGCATATCCAGACACTCCGGGATGATGATGGCATTGAAACAGAGGATGACACGCGTAAAGCTGAAATACTAAACACCTTTTTCCAAAGCTGTTTCACAGAGGAAGACCGCACTGCAGTTCCTTCTCTAAATCCTCGCACAAACGAAAAAATGGCTGACATCGAAATAAGTGTCCAAGGAATAGAAAAACAACTGGAATCACTCAACAGAGGAAAGTCCACTGGACCTGACGGGATACCAATTCGATTCTACACAGAGTACGCGAAAGAACTTGCCCCCCTTCTAACAGCCGTGTACCGCAAGTCTCTAGAGAAACGGAGGGTTCCAAATTATTGGAAAAGAGCACAGGTAGTCCCAGTCTTCAAAAAGGGTCGTCGAGCAGATGCGCAAAACTATAGACCTATATCTCTGACATCGATCTGTTGTAGAATTTTAGAACATGTTTTTTGCTCGAGTATCATGTCGTTTTTGGAAACCCGGAATCTACTCTGTAGGAATCAACATGGATTCCGGAAACAGCGATCGTGTGAGACCCAACTCGCTTTATTTGTTCATGAGGCCCAGAAAATATTAGATACAGGCTCCCAGGTAGATGCTATTTTCCTTGACTTCCGGAAGGCGTTCGATACAGTTCCGCACTGTCGCCTGATAAACAAAGTAAGAGCCTATGGAATATCAGACCAGCTGTGTGGCTGGATTGAAGAGTTTTTAGCAAACAGAACACAGCATGTTGTTATCAATGGAGAGACGTCTACAGACGTTAAAGTAACCTCTGGCGTGCCACAGGGGAGTGTTATGGGACCATTGCTTTTCACAATATATATAAATGACCTAGTAGATAGTGTCGGAAGTTCCATGCGGCTTTTCGCGGATGATGCTGTAGTATTCAGAGAAGTTGCAGCATAAGAAAATTGTAGCGAATTGCAGGAAGATCTGCAGCGGATAGGAACTTGGTGCAGGGAATGGCAACTGACCCTTAACATAGACAAATGTAATGTATTGCGAATACATAGAAAGAAGGATCCTTTATTGTATGATTATATGATAGCGGAACAAACACTGGTAGCAGTTACTTCTGTAAAATATCTGGGAGTATGCGTGCGGAACGATTTGAAGTGGAATGATCATATAAAATTAATTGTTGGTAAGGCGGGTACCAGGTTGAGATTCATTGGGAGAGTCCTTAGAAAATGTAGTCCATTAACAAAGGAGGTGGCTTACAAAACACTCGTTCGACCTATACTTGAGTATTGCTCAACAGTGTGGGATCCGTCCCAGATCGGGTTGACGGAGGAGATAGAGAAGATCCAAAGAAGAGCGGCGCGTTTCGTCACATGGTTATTTGGTAACTGTGATAGCGTTACGGAGACGTTTAGCAAACTCAAGTGGCAGACTGCAAGAGAGGCGCTCTGCATCGCGGTGTAGCTTCCTGTCCAGGTTTCGAGAGGGTGCGTTTCTGGATGAGGTATCGAATATATTGCTTCCCCCTACTTATACCTCCCGAGGAGATCACGAATGTAAAATTAGAGAGATTCGAGCGCGCACGGAGGCTTTCAGACAGTCGTTCTTCCCGCGAACCATACGCGACTGGAACAGAAAAGGGAGGTAATGACAGTGGCACGTAAAGTGCCCTCCGCCAAACACCGTTGGGTGGCTTGCGGAGTATAAATGTAGATGTAGATGTAGATGTAGATGTAGATGTAGATAACTTGGAAGTTCAGTACTGAAAAGAACTGGGTGGAGAGCAAGGTTCAAAAATGGTTCAAATGGCTCTGAGCACTATGGGACTTAACAGCTTTGGTCATTAGTCCCCTAGAACTTAGAACTACTTAAACCTAACTAACCTAAGGACATCACACACATACATGCCCGAGGCAGGATTCGAACCTGCGACCGTAGCAGTCCCGCGGTTCCGGACTGAGCGCCTAGAACCGCTCGGCCACCAGTGCCGGCGAAGAGCAAGGGATGAAATTAATTAATGTACAAAGACCTCGACGACAGAGAGGGAGAGAGATGGATATTCTGATAGGAAGTGCAACCTTCTGGTTGGAGGGTAAAAGCGTAGGGGGTTTCCTTATCTATGGGAAGCTTCATAATTAAGCACTCGTGTTGTATAGAACAATTCGCGTTTTCCTTGTTTATTCTATTCTCTTCCTTATTCTATTCATTCCCTTTTTATTTAGTCAATGGGCAATTTTTATTTTGGGAGTTTTGATATTTCGTATACAAGGGGAAGCAACATAATTTTAACATTTAAGTAATGTTTATGGGCGTGTATGATGGAACCTAAAAGTTCATAGGCAAGAAGTAGTAATTTTAATATATAAGGGATAAGAAAATCTGAGGGGCAAGTTAGAGACTTGACTGATCTGAAGATGACGGCAGAGATGGCCAAGGAGTATAGATGTGGAAAATATTGGAAATGTGCTGGTTGGAGAGTTGTGATAAAGTTTCAGCTCAATAAGGATTAAGTCAAGAAACTGAAGTAACAGACGGAAATTTAGATGCATTGATACACATACTCTTCGACAGTGTAAGGCTATCATTAATGAGCAACTTTATAAATGATACGTATCACAGTGGAATCCAGGGAGAGAGATAAAGCAACATGGGCTAAGCAGCCTTGAGCACTTCTGTAGGAGATTATCCGTCTTTGGTGTTGTGAAGTTAACTGGAGTGAGCAGCCACGACTGCCTGTTTAGAACAGTAAATTTTTTATCCATAGACATTTAAGGACTAAAGTTAAGATGGCAATGAAAAACTAAGCCTTTAGATGGAAAGATATTTGAATTGTAATTGATCGCACATCAGAATTCGCTATAGTGCACGGTGGCCGCATGCGACCACTGAGCGCTGATGCCCGCTGAGTGCCCGATAAAAATGCAGGTCACCCGTTATGGGGCCAGAGCAAAGTGTTAGGACCGTTCTGGACAGTATCAGAAAAAAGTAAAACTAAGAGGAACTTTGCTGGGGGAGATAGCACTTAGCAACAAGCTGATGGACTCGTTTCAAACCGTGGAGTTTCTGATGGTAGAGGCAAAAGATGTCCATTAAAACAAAATTGAGGGTACAGCACGATCAAAAAATTAATTGTCATTTTAAGTTATTTTTTTGACTGTGGCAATACTTACATAGTTAGAGTTTGTAGCTTAGTTGAAAGAAATTAATGCCATGTTGTTACATCATCCCTCGTCTTATTGAGGGTTGGTAGGGTGCTGCTTATTATCTTGTCTTGAACGTTCTCAGCATTGTATTAAGTAGCCGCTAATGACTGTTTTGGTCCCGACCATGGATGTCAATTTTTATCATCTTGGAGAATATTGTGGGTCTCGTTGCCAAGCAGATTCAGCACTATCCAGGAGTTTCGTTTTTCAGAGTTATGTGTAGATGCAGTATTATTGTGGTCCCAGACGGGAGTCACTAATTAGTGAAATTTAGAAGTGTTTCCTGTCAGTCAGAATTAGTGGCTACCATACAGGTTCCTGGAATTATGGTATACGAGTATGGTAAATGTACCCTTGCATTTCCTTTGTTACTACTGTACACAAAACTAATCGGACTTTTATCCTTAACAATAGACTTTGTTCTTAGTAGAGTAGTGCGTTATTTATTTCATGGTATCGACCGTATTCCTGAGTTGTATTGGGTTAATGCTAACCAGCTGGAGCGCAGCGTAAGAATGACTGTAGACCAGATAAAGGGCAGGTAGGTTTCAACAGGTAGAATACCTGCTGCTGGACTACGAGTACACAGAAACACCCGATCACGTACTCCTGTATGCAACTTACAGCTGCAGAAAGCTCATTCTAACATGTCGCCGGCTTGTTTTTGGTGTATTCTTCCTATCGGTTCGAAATCGATGCAGTTATTATTCATGTTCTAAATTATTATTATTATTATTATTATTACAGTATTAATTAATTCAATGATCAGTTAATAACTACATTTTGCTCTATTCCTGTTATTTTTTGCTATGCTTTCCTATTCAGGGCATCCTCCTTCGGTACCCCACGATGCTACATTGTTTCGTTAACGTCATGGTCTGCTGCGTTTACAACTGCCTTCTATCTACACTCCTGGAAATGGAAAAAAGAACACATTGACACCGGTGTGTCAGACCCACCATACTTGCTCCGGACACTGCGAGAGGGCTGTACAAGCAATGATCACACGCACAGCACAGCGGACACACCAGGAACCGCGGTGTTGGCCGTCGAATGGCGCTAGCTGCGCAGCATTTGTGCACCGCCGCCGTCAGTGTCAGCCAGTTTGCCGTGGCATACGGAGCTCCATCGCAGTCTTTAACACTGGTAGCATGCCGCGACAGCGTGGACGTGAACCGTATGTGCAGTTGACGGACTTTGAGCGAGGGCGTATAGTGGGCATGCGGGAGGCCGGGTGGACGTACCGCCGAATTGCTCAACACGTGGGGCGTGAGGTCTCCACAGTACATCGATGTTGTCGCCAGTGGTCGGCGGAAGGTGCACGTGCCCGTCGACCTGGGACCGGACCGCAGCGACGCACGGATGCACGCCAAGACCGTAGGATCCTACGCAGTGCCGTAGGGGACCGCACCGCCACTTCCCAGCAAATTAGGGACACTGTTGCTCCTGGGGTATCGGCGAGGACCATTCGCAACCGTCTCCATGAAGCTGGGCTACGGTCCCGCACACCGTTAGGCCGTCTTCCGCTCACGCCCCAACATCGTGCAGCCCGCCTCCAGTGGTGTCGCGACAGGCGTGAATGGAGGGACGAATGGAGACGTGTCGTCTTCAGCGATGAGAGTCGCTTCTGCCTTGGTGCCAATGATGGTCGTATGCGTGTTTGGCGCCGTGCAGGTGAGCGCCACAATCAGGACTGCATACGACCGAGGCACACAGGGCCAACACCCGGCATCATGGTGTGGGGAGCGATCTCCTACACTGGCCGTACACCACTGGTGATCGTCGAGGGGACACTGAATAGTGCACGGTACATCCAAACCGTCATCGAACCCATCGTTCTACCATTCCTAGACCGGCAAGGGAACTTGCTGTTCCAACAGGACAATGCACGTCCGCATGTATCCCGTGCCACCCAACGTGCTCTAGAAGGTGTAAGTCAACTACCCTGGCCAGCAAGATCTCCGGATCTGTCCCCCATTGAGCATGTTTGGGACTGGATGAAGCGTCGTCTCACGCGGTCTGCACGTCCAGCACGAACGCTGATCCAACTGAGGCGCCAGGTGGAAATGGCATGGCAAGCCGTTCCACAGGACTACATCCAGCATCTCTACGATCGTCTCCATGGGAGAATAGCAGCCTGCATTGCTGCTAAAGGTGGATATACACTGTACTAGTGCCGACATTGTGCATGCTCTGTTGCCTGTGTCTATGTGCCTGTGGTTCTGTCAGTGTGATCATGTGATGTATCTGACCCCAGGAATGTGTCAATAAAGTTTCCCCTTCCTGGGACAATGAATTCACGGTGTTCTTATTTCAATTTCCAGGAGTGTAGTTTTACTTCATTCTTTTTCTCCATTCTTGATATTCTGGTGCTTCTTCGTAAATAACCCATTTCCTCAGTTATTAGTCTTCTTTTGAGGTCAGCATTTAAGAAGCTCTGATCCATAGTATAGGACAGATTCAACAATTAGCCTACCACTCTCTACTTATTGTGGAAATGTTCTTGTCCCACCAAAAAGAATTCAGAGACCCTACTACTTCTTTGCTTTTTCGTATTTTGTATTACCAATTCCACTTTTGTCAGTATATGCCTCTAGATACTTGAAGTATTCTACCTTTATCATAACTCTTCCGTTACTGACGTGTACTTGAAATCTATTGCCACCATTCACTATTTTTGTTAGACTCGGCTGTGGTCCCAGTTTGTCATATTCATTATATAAAGGTCGTATCATAAACTCCAGATATTATTCATCCTGTGCTAGAATGGCTTGTTCATCACCAGAACTTAACTAAAACACCTGTACATCGTTAACAATGATTTCCATTCTTCCACGGCTGTTCTACTATATTCGGAGAGCCACTTCTATGTATAAGTTGAACAAGATGGGTGACATACTGCAATTTCTAAATCAGTGCACTAAATAACAATGTGTGAGTAAGTTTATCATTATATAATACACGATTAGCAATTGAATTTTTGGACTCTTTCTCGTCCCCTGTTGGTGACAACCGGCACAACCAGGCGCAGAGGCGATATCTATGGCTCGTTTTCTTACAAACAGATTCAGAATTACCATGGCGTTTCGTTTGCAAAGTCCCACGTGGTCTCAGACAGGAGTCGCTAATGAGTTAAATTTAATAGTGTTTCTTGTCTAACATTTGGTCTTTTTGCGTGTAATTGCCGGTATAGACCTTACCCCTTTTCATTTTTATTGTGTTCACCCACTTCCTAGCCGGGTTCGTTTGTTTCTATGAACTACCATTCAATCTCTTCTCTAATATTTGTCTCTGTACTTGCAGGTCCAACATCCGTTGCCACATAAACAAAGCTTGTGTCGTGCAACATCTATTTTTGCGTTGGGGACAAGGAGACATGTTGCCATATGTGTGAATCGTCAGAAGCGAAGAAGTGAGGCTAGAATTTAATGTCCCACTGAAGACGAGGTCATCTCGGATGAGACAGGAAATCTTCTGAGTTCTTGTGGATGCAAGTATTCTCACATTCGTCGGATGTTATTTAGTGAAACTGCTGAAATCACTACATCATGATGATCTCTCAATTGACTCAGTTATCTAGTCTTTACATCGTGTTTTTTTTAAATTTATATACTATTTATCTTAGGCATAGCCATAGAAGCAATACTGATGGGGTAAACAGATGAAAAGAAACGGCAAATCCTTCCAAAGCGATAGACTTGGGGCTGCATCTCCTGTTCGCCAATGCACAACGAATTATCAGTAATTTCATGGAAGTGAAGTGGTATGGCCTTTTCATACGAACACTCCGGTAGAGTGGTAGGCCAGTGATATTTTCACCCCAATGGGTCCATTCTTCTCATTTTGTAAACAAACTGGCCACTTGCCTGAGGCCCTTATGTAAATAAAATGGCTGCTGGATGCTTTTAGACTAACGAAAACAACTGCTCACTTTATCTCATACTTACGTTTATACATGTCCAATTTATGATCAAATGCTTTTAGGCTAATCTTAATGACCATAATTTATGATCCAAACTGGCTGCCACTTATGTTCTTGCAAGTATAATCTTAATTACCATAATTTATGACTCAAAAATGGCCACCTCCCTCCCACTTCTGTAGGCCTTTTGGGAGAAGTATATTATTTGTGTCATCTCGTTGTCACTGTAGGCATGTACCATGGGAAGCAAGTAGAGGATGTTTGGTGTCCATATTCTCTTCTATAACACAAACTGCATACATGTATTAACACGGTTCTTTATTCACAAGAACAAGAAGTTACTTAATTTAGTCCAGGTGATGTGGTACAACCTCATCCGTAATAGTCCACGTTAGCCTCACTGCTGGTGAAATAAAAGTCTAGCTATTTTCACTACTTTGGTAGCTAGGTAGTGACTGACTCTGAGCTAGAGGCTGACTCCCACTGGTCTGCGACTGATGACTGAACTCATTAACTCACTAGATGACTGACTTGGTCCTCCAGTCCACAGCGGCAGTCTAAGTACTGGCAGTCGAGAGGGCATTGGCGGCACATTTCTTGCGAGTTTCTCTTTGGCCTCTCTCCTTATGGGCTCACTTGCTCCGCTATCAATTATCGATATGCTCGCAACTTCTTTGCCGCCTGGAGTGCTGGCGCTAGCTTACGCCAGTACATTCCTCCCTGCCCAAAACGCCACATTGTTGTTGTGTATTGAGGCTGCAGACGACAACAGGAAGCGAGGCAGGATGCTGGACATAGAGGTAAGCCGGGAGCTGCAGCTGTTGCGGACGGCATATTCCGGACCGTACCGCCGGCCGGTGTGACCGAGCGGTTCTAGGCGCTACAGTCTGGAACCGCGCGACCGCTACGGTCGCAGGTTCGAATCCTGCCTCGGGCATGGATGAGTGTGATGTCCTTAGGTTAGTTAGGTTTAAGTAGTTCTAAGTTCTAGGGGACTGATGACCTCAGCAGTTAAGTCGCATAGTTCAAAATGGTTCAAATGGCTCTGAGCACTATGGGACGTAACATCTGAGGTCATCAGTCCCCTAGAACTTAGAACTACTTAAACCTAACTAACCTAAGGACAACACACACATCCATGCCCGAGGCAGGATTCGAACCTACGACCGTAGCGGTGGCGCGGTTCCAGACTGACGCGCCTAGAACCGTTCGGCCACTCCGGCCGGCTAAGTCGCATAGTGCTCCGAGCCATTTGAACCATTTGAACTGGACCGTACCCCGCCATCTAGCTTGCGAGGCAACAACAGTATCCTCCGTGAAACTGCTGCCAGGGCACACGTCCAGGCCTGAGGGCGTGTCCTGGGGTGATGACGACGACGGCGGCGGGGACGGCTACGGTAGGTCCAGGTCCATTGGGTCGGCGAGCGAGTATGACGAGGGTGAGGGCGAGGGCGCGTCGTCCATCCACTCCTGGGATGCCCTGGTGGCATCAGTGAGCGGCTGCGAAGGCCACATGGTGCCATGAAGCCATGAATCTGGGGAAAGAAAAGCAGCAGAACCACGGGGCAAATGACATGCGCGAATTTGGTTCTGGTGACGGCGCTGCAAACCATCGGGACCTGCTATCAAATACATAGAACAAAGTAGAACAAAGTGGCAATTATATCAAAACGTTAGAAACAGTCAAAATCTAAATGCAGCAGCCCATTACAAACAGTATTGTAAGGTGCTTAAAAATGTTATTAGGAAGGCAAAAAGTATGTGGTATGCAGATAGAATAGCTAAGTCTCAGGATAAAATTAAAACCATATGGTCAGTCGTAAAGGAAGTTGCTGGTCTGCAGAGACAGGTCGAGGATATAGAATCAGTGCGTAGTGGGAATGTCCGTGTTACTGATAAGTCGCATATATGTACAGTATTTAATAATCACTTTCTGAATATAGCAGGTGAACTAAATAGAAACCTAATTCCAACAGGGAATCATATAGCGCTCTTAGAAAAAAGTGTTCCGAGACTGTTACCTGAAATGCTCCTCCATGATACTGACAAGAGGGAGATTGAGTTAATAATTAAATCACTAAAGACCAAGAACTCTCATGGATATGACGGGGTATCTAGCAGAATACTGAAGTATTGTTCTATGTATGTTAGCCCAGTACTTAGCCATATCTGTAACTTTTCCTTTAGGAGTGGTCGGTTTCCCGATCGATTAAAATACTCGGTAGTGAAGCCACTTTATAAAAAGGGAGACATTGATAATGTTGACAATTTTAGACCTATTTCTATGCCATCGGTGTTTGCTAAAGTTATCGAGAAGGTTGTATATACAAGGTTACTGGAGCATTTAAATTCACATAATTTGCTGTCAAATGTTCAGTTTGGTTTTAGAAATGGTTTAACAACTGAAAATGCGATATTCTCTTTTCTCTGTGAGGTTTTCGACGGATTAAATAAAAGGTTGCGAACGCTAGGTGTTTTCTTTGATTTAACGAAGGCTTTTGACTGTGTTGACCACAAAATATTACTGCAGAAGTTGGACCATTATGGAGTAAGGGGAGTAGCTTACAATTGGTTCGCCTCTTACTTTAAGAACAGAAAGCAGAGGGTAATTATCCGCAATATTGAGAGTGGTAGTGATGTTCAGTCCCAATGGGGCACTGTTAAGTGGGGCGTTCCCCAAGGGTCGGTGCTGGGGCCGCTGCTGTTTCTTATTTATATAAATGATATGCCTTCTAGTATTACAGGTGATTCAAAAATATTTCTGTTTGCTGATGACACCAGCTTGATAGTGAAGGATCTTGTGTGTAATATTGAATCAGTAACAAATAATTTAGTTCATGAAATAAGTTCGTGGCTTGTGGAAAATAATTTGATGCTAAATCACAGTAAGACTCAGTTTTTACAGTTTCTAACTCACAATTCAACAAGAACTGACATTTTAATCAGACAGAATGGGCATGTTATAAGCGAGACGGAACAGTTCAAGTTCCTAGGCGTACGGATAGATAGTAAGCTGTTGTGGAAAGCCCATGTTCAGGATCTTGTTCAGAAACTAAATGCTGCTTTATTTACCATTAGAACAGTATCTGAAATAAGTGACACTTCAACACGAAAAGTAGTCTACTTCGCATATTTTCATACGCTTATGTCGTATGGTATTATTTTTTGGGGTAATTCTTCTGATTCAAAAAGGGTATTTTTGGCTCAAAAACGGGCTGTTCGAGCTATATGTGGTGTAAGTTCGAGAACCTCTTGTCGACCCCTATTCAAAAATCTGGGAATTCTGACATTGCCCTCACAGTATATATTTTCTTTAATGTCGTTTGTTGTTAGCAATATTAGCCTATTCCCAAGAGTTAGCAGCTTTCACTCAGTTAATACTAGGCAGAAATCAAATCTGCATGTAGAATGCAGTTCCTTGACTCTTGTGCAGAAAGGAGTGCAGTATTCTGCTGCATCCATTTTCAATAAGCTACCACAAGAACTCAAAAATCTTAGCAGTAGCCCAAACTCTTTTAAGTCTAAACTGAAGAGTTTCCTCATGGCTCACTCCTTCTATTCTGTCGAGGAGCTCCTGGAAGAGCTAAAAAATTAAGCAAATTCCAGTGTTACATTGTTGATTGTCTTCATTTAAACTTATGACTTGTCACCTGAATATGTTTTTTTTTCAATATTTCATTTTATCTGTTTCTAATATCGTGTTATAATTTCATGTATTGACTCGTTCCATGACCATGGAGATATCTCCTTAATTTGGTCCCACGGAACAATAAATAAATAAATAAATAAATAAATAGAAGAGCCAATGCGCTCCTGGATCACGCCTCTTTCCCAGTGTCCACGGTTGCCATAAACCCTGAAAAGAAGAAGACCGCGCAGCGCAAAGCGATACTTGCGGACCATTGGCGGCGCCGGATACTGCTGTAGGTTATCAAGTGTAGCGGCGGCCATGCAGAAGTTCGGCCGGTGATGGTCCGTCTCGTGGGTGGGAGCGATAGGAGGCGAGAAAGAGTTGCAGCGCCTGTTCCCGTGTGTCAGTGGTGTGACACTTGGCCATCTGTTGCTTAAAAGTGTATACTAAGTTGGACTCTGGGTGAAATGGAGCACTTGTTGTATGACGAATGCCATTCCGTTCACAAAACTGTTCAAAATCGCGTGAAGTGAACTGTGATCCGTCGTCCGATACAAGTGCTTTTGGTCACCCTTTGATCCAAAATATGGAGGACAACGCTTGGATCGTGCTACGTGATGTGGTAGAAGCCATAGGCACCGTAAATGGAAACTTGCTAAAAGGGTCTATCACTGTCAGCAAGCGAGTGTTCCAAAATGGTCGTGAAGAGTCAATGTGCACTCGTTGCCATGGCGATTGAGTCTTAGGCCAAGCTGAGAATGTCTGTGGCAGAGAGAATTGGTTCTCCACGCCTGCGCGACACTGTGCCGTCGTCTGATCAGTGTGGGGGTCTATACACTGCCAAGTGCAGTGCGAACACTTCCCCGATGTCCTTGGTGGAGCAATCGCAACACATCCTTTTGCAATCACACGGGATTGTCCACTGTCCTTTTGGACTAGAATCACACCTTGTTGAACTGAATGGTTATGCCGACGTATTAAATATCGGCGAACAACTGAGTTCTGGATACTGTTCAATGAACGAGGCCAAGACGTGCGAATGGAATGCAACAAAGTGTTGAGGTCTGGGTCCGCTGCCGTGGCCCGTGCAATTTTTCTGTAGTGCAAGGGAAAATATTCCAGCAATTCAGAGTCCTGCTCATCGATTTGGCAACAAGATGCAGCAGATGCATCAAAATCAGTCTGGGCCAATACGAAAGCGAGATAGGGCGTCTGCATTACCATGCTTTGCCGTAGGTCTGTACACAATTTCGTACTGATGCCGCGAAAGCAACAAAGCCCAATGTTGCAATTTCTGAGCCGAGCGTGTAGGAACCGGCTTTGACGGATGAAACAAGGACTGCAAAACCGAGCGAGGTGGCGCAGTGGTTAGCACACTGGACTCGCATTCGGGAGGACGACGGTTCAATCCCGCGTCCGGCCATCCTGATTTCGGTTTTCCGTTATTTCCCTAAATCGCTCCAGGCAAATGCCGGGATGGTTCCTTTGAAAGGGCACGGCCGACTTCCTCCCCGTACTTCCCTAATCCGATGAGACCGATGACCTCGCTATTTGGTCTCTTCCCCCAAACAACCCAACCCCAAGGACTGCAAAGACTTGTGATCTGTCACTAAAAAGAACTTGCGACCATACAAATAGTGATGGAATTTAGTCACACCATACACAATAGTGAGAGCTTCGTTCTCAATTTGTGTACCAATTCTGTGCGAAAGCACAGCGCTGATTCCGTAGGAAGAAACGTCGACTTGCAAAACTACCGGCTTGGCAGGTTCAAAATGCACTAAACATCTGTCACTGCGCAAGGCATTTTTAAGTCTCTGAAATGCGTCTTTACAGTCTTTAGTCAACACAAAAGGTACATTTTTGCGACGCAAGCGATGCAGTGGAGCTGCGATCTGCGTTACATTCGGTATGAATCGATTTTATTATGTCATCTGGCAAGTACTGACTGCAGTTCAGACACATTGCCAGGAACAGGCAGGTCACGGATTGCAAGCATATGAGACTGGAAGGGGTGCATACCCTGACTGTTTACCACATGCCCTAAGTACTGTAGTCCAGTTTGAAAAAAGTCACAATTTTCAAGACGACACTTGAGTCCTTCTTCTGACGACACTGGAAAAAGAGTACGCAAATTGGCAATGTGTTCGTCTGGTGTACGACAATATCGTCCACATAGTTTGAACAAAGTGACACTTTTTCAGTCAGCTGTTCCAAGTAACGTTAAAAATGGCGGGTGCGGAAGCACTGCCGAGGGCAAATACAAATACTTGAACAGTCCCAAGTGTGTATTTACAACGAACACTTTCTGCGATTATTCATCCAATGGAATTTGCAAGTAGGCATCACGCAAAACTATCTTAGAAAATTAACGTCTTGCAGCAAGCGTGTCCATGATTCCTCAGGGCGACGTAACGGATAAGTGTCAATTACTGTCTGTGGGTTGACTGTAGACTTAAAGTCAACACAAATGCAAATGCAAGGCTTAGGCAACAAAACGAGAGAACTTGCCCACTGACTAGCTTAAATGGGAGCAATTACACCACTATCTTGCAATTCTTTCAATTTACTGGCTGCTTTGTCTCGTAAAGCAATTGGAACGGTGCAGGCCCGGAAAAACTTAGGCTGTGTAATGTCTTTCAATGTAACATGCGCTACGAAGTTATTGGCTTCTCACATGCCTTCTGAAAGTCTTTCACAACTACACTTAAATTTACACTTCCTAGCCATGCCCGTTAATTCCGTGTACCACCGTCTTTTGGTGCACATGTAGAGGCTGACAGTATATGGTCGTAGATGCTAAGGCCAAACAAGTCAAAGGCATCAAAACCGAAAATCTTCTCACGGTCTCTTGATTTCAACACACTAAAATGCACTGTCCTAGTGTGAGATTTGTAAGCGGCAGAGAAACTACATTGTCCATGCGCTGAAATTTCCTGTCTGTTGTAAGCAGTGAGATGTTTGTTAGATTTAGAAAGGCGTGGTGAGCCTAACTATTCGTACGTGGGTTCAAAATGGCTCTGAGCACTATGGGACTTAACTTCTGAGGTCATCAGTCCCCTAGAACTTAGAACTACTTAAACCCAACTAACCTAAGGACATCACACACATCCATGCCCGAGGTAGGATTCGAACCTCCGACCGTAGCGGTCGGACGGTTCCAGACTGAAGCGCCTAGAACCGCTCGGCCACCCCGGCCGGCTCGTACGTGGGACGATTAAGCAAAGTTACTGAGGCACCTGTGTCTAACTGAATGTTCACACGACGGCCAGGAATTCGTAACGAGACAAATAGTTTGTTAGGACAACCTTGCACAACACTAGGGCGAGAATTAGGCACAGCCTTAATCTTACTTTTGTCAGAACCTGTGGTAGGTTTGAAAAATACAACTTTCACTACGTGTGCACGAGCCTGTCTTTTCTGAGAGCGGGCAAAATTGGCGTTCTTGTGCCGTTGCAAACAAACTGCTTGGACATGACCTTTTTTTTCCACACGTGTAACATGTTGCATTACGTGATGGGCAATCTTGTCTTTTATGGCGAGCGAAACATCTAGGGCAAGACTTCACAAAGTTCACAGGTCCGTTTACCTGTCTACGTAGCTGTCCGCGCGGCTGTGTACGCGCTGGTTGTTGTGGCTGCCTGGGGCGGTCGCAAGCAAGGGGCGACTCCACCCGACAAATCGGGGCCCGGTCAAACATATCGGCCGCTATGGCACCCTAATCATATTGCTCTAAGATTTGCAATACTTGAGGAAGTGATGGACCACAGTACTTTAGGATCTGTTCCCGTATTATACTATCAGGGACACTGAAATGTTATTGCATCTGTAATCATTGCCGGCAGGAGTGGCCGAGCGGTTCTAGGCGCTACAGCCTGGAACAGCGCGACCACTACGGTCGCAGGTTCGAATCCTGCCTCGGGCATGGATGTGTGTGTTGTCCTTAGGTTAGTTGGATTTAAGTAGTTCTAAGTTCTATGGGACTGATGACCTCAGAAGCTGAGTCCCATAGTGCTCAGAGCCATTTGAACCATTTCTGTAATCATTAAGTCACTGTAAAAGTTGCCACAACTACGCTTAAATTTACACTTCCTAGTCATGACCGTTAATTCTGTGCACCACTAGCGGTACGTCTGTTCCGGCTTTTTCTGCAAGAACTGATATCTGGCTGACTGATGACCATAGCTGTTAAGTCCCATAGTGCTCAGAGCCATTTGATATCTGGCTGCAGCTACGTGGACTTGCTGGCCATAGTACTGAGTTAAAGAAGCTGAGTTCGTCGGGAGACGCAGTTGGGAATATTTTTTTATTAACGTGAACCCTGGTGACCCCGCTATCGAAAGAAAGTATTGTAGCTTTGCAGTACCTTGAACACGATGAACTTGACAATGTGCTTAGAACTGTGTCAGTTGCCGGCCGCAGTGGCAGAGCGGTTCTAGGCGCTTCAGTCTGGTACCGCGTGACTGCTACGGTCGCAGGTTCGAATCCAGCCTCGGGCATGGATGTGAGTGATGTCCTTAGGTTAGTTAGGTTTAAGTAGTTCTAAGTCCTAGGGGACTGATGACCATAACTGTTAAGTCCCATAGTGCTCAGAGCCATTTGAACCATTTTTTTGAACTGTGTCAGTTATTCGAGCCATTCCTCTTCGGTGTCGTTAAATTGCCGGAACGTTGGCATGTTGGTCGGCGGCACTTGTTGGGCTAGTCAGTCGGTCGGTAGTTGTTGGGCGGCCGACGCGGCTTGTGCAGCCAGAACTTGTTGTATCGTTGGCGTTGGCCATCTGTGGTGCGGTGCATGGGAAGGGGGTGGACGGGGCGAGGTAGACATCGTTATAGCAAAAAAAAAAAAAAAAAGAAACGTCTCTGCAGAGAGAAATTTGATTAGCTCTGCGGCTCCCCTCCTGGAATACATGCGAATACACAACAAAAAATTAGCACCGAGAAATGAGCGCTGCTGTAAGCTAAAACACAAGACAGCAAGCAAAATCTGCACCGAATTCTACTCATCGCTAGCTTTTGTGTCGTCTCGTTGTCACAGTAGGCTTGTACCATGGGAAGCAAGGAGAGGATGTTTGGTGCCGCCGTCCGGGGAGCTGATGCCAGCTTAAGCCAGCACAATACTGAGGTGACAAAAGGCATGCGATAGCGAAATGCCCATATACAGATGGTGGCAGTGTCGCAAAAACAAGGTCTAAAAGAACAGTGCATTGGCGGAGCTGCTCAAAATTGGTTCAAATGGCTCTGAGCACTATGGGACTTAACATCTGAGGTCATCAGTCCCCTAGAACTTAGAACTACTTAAACCTAACTAACATAAGGACATCACACACATCCATGCCCGAGACAGGATTCGAACCTGCGGCCGTAGCGGTCGCGCGGTTCCAGACTGTAGCGCCTAGAACCGCTCGGCCACCTCGGCAGGCGGCGGAGCTGTCATTTGGTCTCAGGTGACTGGTGTGAAAATTTTGCGATGTGGTTATGGCCACACGACGGGAATTAACAGACTGAATGTGAAATGATAGTTGGAGTTAAGAGGCATGCGACATTCCGTTTTGGAAATCGTTAGAGAGTTCAATATTACGAGATCCACAGTGTCAAGGGTGTGCTGACGAAACCAAATTTTAGACATTACCTCACCACAGAAAACACAGTGACTAATGGCCTTAACTTAACTACTGAGAGCAGTAGCGTTTGTGTAGTGTTGTCGGTGTTCACAGATAAGCGACGATGCGTAAAATAACCTCAGAAATAAAGGTGGTATATACGATGAATGAATTTGTGCGCCGAAATTTAGCGTTAATGGACTATGGAAGCAGACAACTGAAGCAAGTTGTGGTGTGCGTACTGTAAGACCTTCAGTACACACACCATCAGATTATTTGACTTGTCGCTCTAACGAAGTATGCGAGTGTCAGCAATATGTCTCGTGGTCTTATCGTGGCGTGTTTATCTTCTGCCGTTAGGTCAGATGATAGAAATGCCACTTGCACGCTTAGAATAGCAGATTGATTGTGACCAACTTTAAACAGAACATGATTAATTTTCACACACATTTATAAAAATAATAAAAAGCATAAAAATTACTTAACTTGGTTCTGGATGCTATTTACAATTGACAATCTGAAGTTCCTTTTGTATTGGTACGTTAATCATATTCTCACATATGTCCCTGATACTTGACAAAAGTGTCTATACATTTATCTTGATGGCTATGTACAGGAATATGGTAATCTTATGGCGCGCAGACTGAACTTGACTATAGACTGGTACAGACAAATGTAGAACTCGTACAGACTGTTGCAGAAAAATGCAGACTGACTAATCAGAGGTCTGTACACTCGTTATAACACCTCGCACGTTCATGTATCACTGCGCGAGTGTGATCCTCGAGGAGAAAAGGTTCTACGTTAGCAGAAATCTCATTGGCTGCGTTACATATTAATACACGGATTGGCGGAAGCAGAATTTGGTCCGTCTCTACGGCAGCGCCATCTCGTAGTGCGGAGACGGACGAGAGCTGCGCCTGCGCTGTTGTGCTTAGTAGGGCGCGCTCTAGTGGGAAAGTTGTGTACGCGCTGACTACGCAAAACTATGTACACAACACAAGTATCTTTGCTAACAGAACGACATCATGGGGTCGTGACCATATTAGTTGGACCTTTGACAACTGGAAAACCATGGCCTAATCAGATTAGTCCCGATTTCAATTGGTAAGATCTGATGGTAGGGTTTTAGTATGGCGCAGACCCCATGAAGCCATGGAATGAAGTTACCTACAAGGCACTGTAAAAGCTGGTGGTGGATCCATAATGGCACGGTGGATGTCCTGGAGCTTATTGGTAGCGACCATCTCCCTGTCCTCCTCACCGTTTCAGACGGTCGTCGCCCCCGCCCCGACCCTCGTAAAGACCCTCCCCCAAAGTACGTCCATGACTATTCCCGTGCCAACTGGAATGCCTACCGGGATACCCTCTCCACCCAGGTCGATAGCCGCCCCTTCACCTACCACCACCCTGACGATGTAACCCATGCCACCTCCTTTCTCCAGCAGACCTTGTCTGAGGCCGTGGAGGCCCACATCCCTACTGTAGCCATCCACCCCCACCGTCCTACCTTACCCCCACAGGCCGTCCTCCTCCTCCGTGAATCCCGCCGTCTCTACTGTGCCTTCCTCCACACGCGTGACCCGGACACACTACGACGCCACCGGCAACTCCAGCGACACATTTGTAATTTGCTCGCGGCTAAGAAACGCCGGAACTGGCGACAGGCATGCACCCATTTAAATGCTACCCTACCTATAAACTCGTCCAAGTTCTGGTCAGCCTTCTGTCGCCTTACCGGAACTAAACCCTCCCCCTACTATCCTCTTCTCCATGATGATCACCCCTTCCCTGACACCCTTAGTAAGGCCAATCACTTTGCCTCCTACCTCTCCGATGTCTTTTCCATCCCCGATGATCCCCAGTTCGATTACTCCCTCTTCCTGGATGTCCGCGATCGAACTGACACCTCTGTCCCTCCCATCGCACCTGGTTTCCAGTACTTGGACAACATTGCACACATGGAACTTAATGCCCCTATCACTACATAGGATCTCATTGCTACACTCCGCACAAAACGCAACACCACTCCTGGTCATGATCATGTCACCTACCGTCACCTTCGTGAAGCTCCTGTCTCTTTCCTCTCCACCCTGGCCAGGCTCTACAATGTAGCCCTGTCCACCGGTTACTACCCCAACCTGTGGAAAACCTCCTGTATCCTACCGTTCCTTAAACCTGGTAAACTGCCGTCCGCCGTCACCTGCTACAGTCCCATCAGCCTTACATCGGTCTTCAGCAAGGTCCTGGAATCTATCCTCACCCGACGCATCCACCAGCATCTCCGCCAGCACCGCCTCGTTCCCATTACCCAGTGTGGCTTTCGGCCGTCCTCTTCCTACAACCTTCTCCTTCACCTCACTCATCTCCTTTCCGAATAGCTTAATTCCCGTCGGTCCGCAATCTTCCTCTCCCTGGACCTCGAACGTGCCTATGACCGCGTATGACAATCCGGTCTCCTCTTCAAGCTCCAAACCTTCGCCCTTCCCATTAACTACGTCCGTCTGATCGGCTCCTTTCTCTCCCGCCGTCCTTCCTTCGTCACCATCAATAACACTGATTCCTACACCTTTTTGCCCTCCGCCGGTGTGCTCCAATGGTCCGTCCTTTCCCCCCTTTTGTATACGGCGGACATGCCACCGCCGTCACCCCCCAGTCCACCTTCTCCGGTTTGCCGATGACACCGCCTTCCTTGCCCTCGCCCCCACCCTGCAGCGCTCCCAACACCTTCTCCAATCCCACCTTGACCGGTTCACCACTTGGTGCAACCAGTGGTTGCTCAAGGTCAATCCCTCCAAAACCCAGGCGATCATTGTAGGCAAAACCACCCCTTCCTTCTGCCTCCTTGATTTCTATCTTACCAGCTATGGCCGTCCTATCGCCCTCACCCCCACCCTTAGGTACCTTGGCGTCACCCTCGACCGTCGCCTCTCCTGGATCCCCATCTCCAGACAATCCAAGCCAAGGCACGCTCCCGACTCCGTCTCCTCAAGCTCCTTTCCAGCCGTATGTGGGGTCTGGACCCCTCCACCATACTCCACAGCTATAAATCCCTCAACCGCCCTATCCTTTGTTACGCCCATCCAGCCTGGATCTCCGCCCCCCCTACCTTTTATAAATCCCTTCAAATCCTTGAATGCCATGCTCTCCTCCTCGCCTATCGCATCCGTCTCCCCTCCCCCACACGTATCCTGTACGATCTCATTCCGTTCCCCCACCTCCACCTTTTCCTTGAAAGGATACGGATCCTGTACACCTCCCGTAAACTCGATCCTCCTCACCCGCTTGTCTCACCCATCCTCTCCCACCCCCACCCGCTTCCGCGCCTGTATTCCCACATCCCGCCCGGTCTCCATCTCTCCACCCTCCTTACCCTCTCCCAAGGTGACTTCCGCCAGCTCCCCCCTCCCTGATGATGTCCTCCCCTCCATCTACCCCTCCTATCAACTTTGATCCTCCCCTCCCACAACCTGTGTCTTTTCCTTTTGGCACTGTCCCTCCCTTCTCTCTCCTTCCCCTCCCCCTTCCTCCACGCCTCTTGCCCTGGGCTTCCCCTCACCCTTCCTCCCTCCCCCTTATCTTCCCTGCCCGTGGCATCTCCGCTCTCCTCGCTCCCTCTCCCACCCCCCCCTCCTCCTCTCTTGGCAGGTCCCCAGACTCGTGCACGCTTAGTGAACATTCGCGCGCCAGAGATCAACGCCTCGTGTTTCTGTGTGTGCCGTCATTTGTGCTTAAGTGTTTCAGTGTTGTTCATTTAGTGCTCCTGCGTTCGCGTTTGACAATTTTCGTCCAAGTGTCTGCAAAAAATTTTATCTTGGACTCTACGCCCGTGAACGGCTCCATGTATTTTAAAAAGTGTTTGTCTCCGTTTATATGTCCACCGTATTTTTTTCTCTAATTCTCTTCATTTGTATCTTTTGTGTTTCTCTGAGGCCAAAGAGCGGCGTAGTTTAAAATAACAATAAAGAAAAAAACCATAATGGCGTGGGCTGTGTTTACATGGAATGGGCTGGATCCTCTGATCCATGTGAACCGATTATTGACTGGAAACGGTTATGGTCAGGTACCTGGACACCATCTGCAGCCATTAATGGACTTCATGTTCCCAAACAACGATAAAATTTTTATGGATTACAATGCACCATGTCATTCAGTCACAACTGTTCGCAATTTATTTGACATTCTGGAGAAATCGAGCGAATTATCTGGGCACCCAGATCACCTGACACAAATCCCGTTAATCATATATGGGATATAATCGACAGCACAGTTCCGTGCAAAAAATCCTGCACCGGCAACACTTTTGCAGTTATGTATGACTATACAGGCAGCAGGGCTCAACACATCTGCAGGAGATTTCGAACAATTTCTTGAGTCCATGCCACATTGAGTTGTGACACTATATTAGTCTAAAGGAGGTCAGACAAAATATTAGGAGGTATCCCATGACTTTCGTCACCTCGGTGCGTAAGTATCAGGTTGGGCTGAATTATCTTAATTAATTATATTAATAAGTTCATTTATAACCCAAAATTGATGTCAGACCTTGGACACCACAGTGGATGTGTGACGTCCGCAGTTTCATTTTTCGAGTCTGTAGCAGAGTATTGTGGCAATGGCATTTTCCGCAAACACTCCAGCATATGATCGCCTTCTATAGTTATTTACAGTTTTGAGACTGTTTGTTACATTTTAGGGGCAATTTTCTCCCAGTTTTCCAAGTAATCACTTTCTAAGAAGAGATATGTAAATAAAAGACTTTAAGTGTTTAACAATTAGCACAGTTAATTTTTTCTAACAAACACACTCTTGCTATGTGCCAAGGCTTTTTCTTATTATAAGGAAACTCGACCCTGCATTATTACCGAGTTAAAAACAATGATCTGTACCCTATGAAATCACTGCCAGGCTTCCTAACAGGAGGCTAACACCATGACATTAATGTAGACATGTAAAAGCAGCAGGAAGTTAAAAAATGTTTAAATAGGAGCGTTTCTATGTACACAGACGAGACATCGTTAAATGACACTAACATTCAACACCTATGTTGCTGCCACCACGATTAGGGCTAGGACTGGAATGGTAGATGTATGCACTTTATTTAAAAACTATCAAAATCCTGGGTGTGTCTTCCACAGTCGACGTGAAGCATTGCACCGAACCGGGAGCTGCCCTGTCTCTACATGACACACTACTGCCTCGGGATGGCTACCATTTCTCTCCGAAGTATGCAACCACCACCTCTGAGACGAAGTGGGGGTGGGAGAAATGACCAGAGACGTGCAAAAGCAAGCAGCAGTTGGAACCGTGGTCCTCTGTGCTTGGTCACACCCCTCCTGCCCAGATACGGCGTCACCCTGCTAGCCAGCCACAGCGGTAGCCGATATGTTGTTTTTCTTCACACTGATCACCAGTTATTCGCGAATTTGCTTCTGTTTTAGCCATTTGCAACCTGCATACACCATCCAATCAAAAGTATCCAGGTATCTCCTAGTGGATATTAATGTGAGACCTGTCTACTGGTCGAATCCTGCCTCGGGCATGGATGTGTGTGATGTCCTTAGGTTAGTTAGGTTTACATAGTTCCACTGGTAGAATCGCATGCCATTTAAATAAGTAATGATGGCTATGCCATTGTCATTGTGGTAGCACACAGAACATAACTAGAGATTCTCTGGATTTCGACATGGTCATGTGTAATTCATCTTTTCTCAGCACATCTAATGTGCAATGTGCAATGCATATTAAAGAAGGTTCCTCAAAGTAGAGCTCAACATATGCGCTTTGGCTGGGAACACACATCGCCGATGGCCAAGGCCATGGGTCTCTGATAAACGCTAGTTGCGCTTCCTGGTTAAACATATCCTTCTCTACCACAAAGAGTCTAAGAAAAGCTATTTTGTAAACAAGCTCATTATTTTCATTCGGCCTGAAGACGGAATTTCTGCTACTACCATCTTTTAACATCCACCCCTGTTTCATTTATGAATGTCATGTGAAAAGAATATCTGTCGGTAAACTTCCATATTACCTCCAATTTATCGTCGCAGTCATTGGAGGGAGTAATATGTTGCCCACAACATACCCCTTCCAAATTTTGTCACAATAAAGGACTCCCTGATGCACAATGCCTCCTTTGTAGCGTCTACCACTGGCGTTTGCTTAACGTCTTGTGCCAACTAAACGATCCCTTGACAATACACATCTCTCTTCGTTGGATGTTCTATTAATCTGACGCAGTAAGTGTCCAGACTGACGAGCAACACATGAAATCGGTCGAATAAGTGCACTGTAAACCGATTCTTTCGTGGATAAGATTCTCCCAGAAGAGCATATGCTTTTCCTACTATTTACTTTACGTACTCATTGCACTTTAAGTCGCTCCTGATGGCTACTTCCAGATATTTTACGATTGCTTCTCTTTCCACCGATAGTGTAATTGTACAGTAGAGGACTTCTAGGCCTATTTATGTGGAATAGTTACATTTGCATACATTTGGGTCAACAGCCAGCCCCTGCACTGATCTCTGGTCTTTCACAGGACTTCCTGTAGTTTGCTACTGCCGTCTTATAGACAGCTGCATCATCTGTGAACATCTATATCCAAACAAATACTCAGCAAGCCTTTGTACAGTGCATTATGGGTGGTAAATTGTATCGGTATTGCCGTTTTTCCTTCCATTCCACTGTCATGTATAGATTGAATAAAAAAGATTATCTATATACTACCACACATGCCCTATCTCGCATACCATATTCTTATGATCGCTATATACACTGAAGAGCCAAAGAAACTGGTACACTTGCCTAATATCGTCTAGGGCCCCCGCGAACACGCGCAAGTGCCGCAACACGACGTGGCATGGACTCGACTAATGTCTGAAGTAGTGCTGGAGGGAGCTGCCACCATGAATCCTGCAGGGCTGTCCATAAATCCGTGTGAGTACGAGGGGTTAGGGATCTCTTCTCAAAAGCAAATTTCAAGGCATCCCAGATATGCTCCCATCATGTTCATGTCTGGGGAGTTAGGTGGGCATCGGAAGTTGTTTACACTCAGGAGAGTGTTCCTGGAGCCACTCTGTAGCAATTCTTGGCGTGTGGGGTGTCGCATTGTCCTGCTGGAATTTCCCAAGTCCGTCGGAATGCACAATGGGCATGAATGGATGCAGGTGATCAGACAAGATGCTTACGCACATGTCACCTGTCAGAGTCGTATCTAGACGTATCAGGGGTCCCATATCACTCCAAGTGCACACTTCCAACACCATTACAGAGCCCCCACCAGCTTGAATAGCCCCCTGCTGATATGAAGGGTCCATGGATTCATGAGGTTGTCTCCATACAGTACACGTCCATTCGCTCGATACATTTTGAAACGAGACTCGTCCGACTAGATAACATGTTTCCAGTCATCAACAGCCCAATGTCGGTGTTTACGGGCCCAGGTAAGGCGTGAAGTTTTGTGTCGTGCAGTCATCAAGGGTAGACGAGTGAGTCTTCGGCTCCGAAAACCCATATCGTTGATGTTTCGTTGAATGTTTCGCATGCTAACATTTGTTGATGGCCCACATTGAAATCTGCAGCAATTTTTGGAAAGGTTGCACTTCAGTCTCGTTGAACGATTCTCCTCAGTCGTCGTTGGTCCCTTTCTTTCAGAATATTTTACCGGCCGCAGTGACGTCGGAGATTCGATGTCTTAGCGGATTCCTTACATTCACGGTACTCTCGTGAAATGGTCGCACGGGAAAATCCCCACTTCATCGCTACGTCGGAGGTGCTATGTCCCATCGCTCGTGCCCCGACTATAACACCACGTTCAGACTCAATTGAATTTTGCTAACCTGCCATTGTAGCAGCAGTAAACGATCTAACAATTGCGCCAGACACTTGTTGTCTTATATATGCGTTGCCGACCATAGCGCCGTATTCTACCTGTTTATATATCTCTATATTTGAATATGTATGCCTATACTAGTTTCCTTGGCTCTTCAGTTTATCTCATCCATCTGTTGCAAGAACCCAGAAATATTTTCTTTAATAGGGACCTACTTGAGTCCGTTCAATACATTACCTCGTTTTCTTACGAGCTGCAGAATAACAGTATTTGTGGCAGCTACAACAGTTTATGGTGCTTTTTTTTCTTAAGACCTATGGAATAATAAGATGTGCAATTTCCAGGCCATTACATATTCTCCAGCAGAATTAGATGATAATTGCCCTCTCAGTACTGTTATTTAAATAATTTCTGTGATGAAATAAATGCAGAAAGAGTGTAGCCTTAGTGGAAGATGGATGAAACATAGGGAAAGGTGGATAATAGGTCTCCAGAGCAGTGATCAAATAGTTATTATTGGTGCACCTCTGCTGATACATTGTTCAGTATAGTAACCACAGATGGGTATAACGTTGAACATCAATATATTCCTGCGAGGTGGCAACACACGATGCAGAACTACTTTAAGCGTTCGCATATGTTATGCATTTTAAGTTTTGCGTGTATTTCATATTCTCGGCGATTCTCTCGGAATCTCAAGATGATGCAATAATACCATTCCTTTAGATAAAAAGCTTTATCAATTCCTAACATGTGGCATAGATATGACAATGGGAGAAAGGACCCACCCGTCTTGTAGCATATACCACAGCAATTGCGCTAACTAAGAAGTCATGTGCACTGGATCTTCTATTAATCCAAAACAGTAATGGGCCCAGGCTGGTAAGAAATGTCTTGTAAATGAATTCTTCTTTTATTGATTAGTTAAACTTCCTCATTTAATCATAACTTTATTTGATGACATGTGATTGCAGAGTTTATTCCACCCATGCACAATGCAAGTTGATGAATAACTTCAAATGCTTTGTCTTCCCTCTGTAAAAGTACGCACATGTCGTGTCATCTCCATCTTGTACTCGTATTCAATGTTTACATTAAAGCTCCAAAGCGTCTACAACAAATAACAATTACTTCCTATGTAAACTGATTTTCCTAGTGTAATATTGTTAAAGTAATATGACATGTGGAAGTAACTAACTAATTGTGATTGTTATGTCACAGATGGTAACAGAATCTAATATTATTCCATGCAATACACTCCCACACAGCATCGAGGTGCTACTAGATTATCGGAGTGCACAAGCTATCTCTGCCATACTGTTCTCAACACAGTGATATGGACCTGTGTAGTACAGATCAGTTTTTGCGAAACAAGTGTTAAGATCATAGTGTAATCATAGCCGCCTTCATATTAAAAGTTGAATTGTCTAAGTATTATTTGTCTCAATATAAAGTGTTAATATCTCAGTTTAAAAAATAACAGCTGCATCCATTGGACATATATCATTATACAGTATTTTATGCTAACTCTACTGCAGTATTTTTGACTGTGTATATCTAATGCAGAATATCGAAAACATCTACTTATGTAACATTCCTCCGATGTTCAAAGTCTAGTGTAAACTGGTGTATATTGCTGTATCTCACATTAATTTGGCGTTTTATTAACAGAACACTTGGAATAACATGTGTGAAATCAACCAAAGAGACTGCATACACTATACTTATCATTGTACGCGTACCAACACCATCTATGTGATCAGACTATGTGAACCATGTGTATTTCTCTACTGTTACACCACAATATTGCCATAATAGTGCTAGATATACATTTATGCTTGAAATCTTTGATGGGGACCGGTTTAAGCCTGACAGACTGGTTCTTTTTCTTAAGACCTGTGGAATAACGTTGTTTGTAGGAACCAACTCTAATTCCGTGATATCTCTATTTTTGATGGTATTATGAGGTGCAGTGTTCTGATCTGAGCTGCTTTAATGAGTGATTTCTCCTATCGATTGCATTTAATACATTTAGACAGTCCTCCACAGTGTAAAACATGAACAATCCATTCCATAGTTATAAATAGTAGCTTAAAAGTGTATTTTCTTGAAGCTGTCTCTGATGCTCCCTAGCCACTTTTTTCCAATAAGCCTCTTTATGCTACTGTATTGCTGTTGTGTAGGAGAAGTGTTACCCCTGTCTCTACATCATGCCTCTACTCTGTTTAGTCTTCCCTCTATTAAAATACAGACATGTGACATCATCCCTCTCCTGTATAGCATACTCCCATCTTCTACCACAAATTCGAATTACTTCTACTGGGTAGTGCCGTGTCCTATGAATATCTGAAAAACCGCTTTAATATTACTAAATTAACAGGATATATTGTTATAGGCAACGAATTATAATTGATATTTTGTGGACGATTTGTGTGGTGATGGTGTCAGATGTTTTTCCACACAGTACACCCCGATACAGCATCGAGTCACTGCTAACTTAACTTAGTGTAAGTATTGCCTCTGGAGTGCTGTTCCCACATCACAAAGCACTTGTTGGCAGAAGATACAAAACTTTGTAGTGCTGACGTGACAGATGGGTGTTGGCAACGAATTGTAATTGTTATGTAATGGTATACTTCCCACTGCAACCCTGGGGCATTACCGCGTTACTATATTAGAAAATTGCCTCTCACATGCTATTCTTATACTGCAAATTGCTTGTTACCACATGTGTAGCATAGTCTTAACAGTAGTGCTCTGCAGGGAATAAAATGTTGTTGTCAACCCAATGGAAGTCTGCCTACATCGCCAAAGTGTGGTATTGTGTGTCAGTTCTACAGGTGACACTAAAATCAATATTTTTAATGTGGGTCAGTGTTTTCAAAGAAAATGGTAAGAGGATGGTGTAATCATAGCCACAATATTAAAAGGTGACCCATCTAGGTATTTCTGTGTGGGTATAAAATGTTGATGTTCAGTATATCACTCAACAAAAAAGCTGCTATATCCTTTGAGTGTATGTAATTCAACGGCATTTTTTGCCAATCACACCATATAATTTTTGACTGAGTATCTCTAATACGATGTAAACAACGTTGAATATCAAAAAAAAATCTACTTATCTCACATGGAATAAGCAGTGGTAGCAGTTTAGAGCGATTTTTCCGAAAGACAATGTGTTCTTCATCCAGTCCATCACACACTAACAGGGTTTTCACTGATTTTTTTGTTTATTAGTATATCCATCATTTTCGACAAATGCACCAATGTTGGATGACCCTCCGCTTGCATTTGCAGTAAAAACAGATATCTTGTATCTGCCATTTTATCTTGATTTTCTTCATGTGCTCCGTGTAAAGTATGCGTTGCTTAGAGATCAGCAACAGCTTGGTCTTGGTTAAATAGGAGTTTATAGATGTCCTTAGAGAAAAATTTTTCCACATCAACTGCACTCAAAGGCATGATTTCTTTGATAGGAATCGGCCTTAGTCTATTCTGTACCCTGCTTTTCTCTTAGTAAGATATATGGAATGACAATATGCACTATGTGCAGTCCACCACATATTGATACAATATAACCATCCTTTTTCAAGGCGAGCCAACTGGGAGAAGGGGCTTATAACAAAAAAAAAAAAAAAAAAAAAAAAAAGTTCAAATGGCTGTGAGCACGATGCGACTTAACTTCTGAGGTCATCAGTCGCCTAGAACTTAGAACTAATTAAACCTAACTAACCTAAGGACGTCACACACATCCATGCCCGAGGCAGGATTCGAACCTGCGACCGTAGCGGTCACGCGGTTCCAGACTGAAGCGCCTAGAACCGTACGGCCACACCGGCCGGCGGCTTATAACAGATTTATCGTATATTCTTTAATCTAGTAAACACTTCAAATGCACTATCTTTATGAAAGTATGCCAACATGTGACCACTTTGCATTAGTATGTAGATTGATTCTGTGATGACGTTACAAACTTTCATGGATGATGGAGAAAGATAAATGTATCAATTTGAGATAAGAGACTCTTGTCCAGAAACGACTGAGTCGAAAGTTACTACTGAAAATCGTTCTGCTACCTCTGACTATGGGATACATGTGCCGGTACTGTTGTTGCTAAGATTTCCTGGTGGGCAACTTTCAGAGGTGGTAGTATGAACGAAACCAAGAAACAATGACTAATAAACAAGTGATCTAAAATGCATAGCTTAACAGCTATGAGCATTTCTTCAACTTCAATACCGTGAAACACATCTCTTCACTGCAAGCACTTTGGTTTCTCTATTAATGAATGGTGTAGTATGAACAAAAATAATAAAAACTGTCCAGTAAACATAGGCTCTAAAACGCATACTTTAATAGCTATGGGCACTTGTTCAGTAGTAATGATGTGTTTCATAGTAGCGAAGATGAACAACTGCCCATAGCTCTTACTTACTTACTTACTAGGTTGGCCACACAAATTGTAATCGGGTTTTGACCTCGCCAGTCAGCCTCCTCCATCTTCCTCGGTCCATGTATTCTTCTCCACATAGTCCCATCTTACACATATTCTCGCCGAGCGGGGAGACCGCGCGGATTGAGGCGCCATGTAATGGATAGCGCGGCCCATCCCGCCAGAGGTTCGAGTCCTCCCTCGGGCATGGGTGTGTGTGTTGTTCTTAGCATAAGTTAGTTTAAGTAGTGTGTAAGGCTAGGGACCGATGATCTCAGCAGTTTAGTCCCTTAGGAATTCACATACATTTGAACATTTTTACACATATTCACTCTGATCCCATTACTCCATCTCAGCTGTGGTCTTCCCTTCGGTCTGTTGCCTCTGAGGTCTTCTTCCACGACGTGCCTGGTGCTCTGGTCTTTTCGCCGCATTACGTACCCGTACCAGATCAGTCTCCTCTCTCTAATCACAGCCACTATGTCCAGCAACTTGTACCAGTCCTGCCATTCGCGGTTTTTCCTTTTCTCCAGTCGTCTCCATCCTGTCTCTGAACAGCATTATCAAATATCAGGAGTTTTCTTTCTTTCTTCTGTATCATAGTCCAGGTCTCTGCTTCATATAGGTCGACAGGATGTATTACTAGCCTGTAGATTCTAATCTTCGTGGAACTCGATAGGAGCCGGGACTTCAGCAGCTTTCTGAGTGCACATGTGGACCTGTTACCTGCCTGGATTCTTGCCATTATTTCCTGGTCAGTCTCAGTCTTTCACTAAGTACTGCCCCAAGATATTTGAACACTTTTAGCCTCTCAAAGATTTTACCATCTACATCTAAAGGTCTGCCATCGTTATCTCTGCTCACAAGATATTTGGTCTTATGCATATTCATCTTCAGGCCTGCTCTCAGTGCCTCTTCCATTAACACTGTTGTCATCTGAACCAGATCTTGCTGATCCTGTACTATTAAAACCACATCATCCGCATAAGACAGAGTTTTGATTCTTATATCCAGCTGTATTCCTATTTGCAGACTTGTTACCTCTGCCAGTGCTCTTTCCAGAACTAGATTAAACAGAAGAGAGGGAGGGGAGAGGCAGTCTCTCTGTCGCACTCCAGTCTTCACCTTCAATTTCTCTGACGTCTTTCCGTCCACTTTCACCATGCATGTTCTCTCTTGTATAAATGCTTGTGTTATTTTTATTAGTTTTCTAGGAACCTATGCTCTTTACAGTTCTTGCCATATTGCTTACCTGTTCACATTATCACAGGCTTCTTGGAAGTTAACAGAAAGGCAGTGAACATTGATGTGTCGGCAGCTGGGCCAACACCATGTAGATAGAGGTGGCTTAACAGGCACGCGAGACTAACGCAGACGGGCGTGAAGTACTGGAACAGGATACGTAATTAATGCTATGAAGAAAAGAACGGAGTTTCTCATATACTTATCATTAATTTCTTCTTGTACATCTCTATGGTGAATACAAATGAGACTCTCTACAGATATGGATAACTGCGCCTTGCTAGGTCGTCCGTACAACTGGGGTGAGTTCTCGTCAGTCTCTCGAGACCTGCCATGTGGTGGCGCTCGGTCTGCGATAACACAGTGGCGACACGCGGGTCCGACATGTACTAAAGGACCGCGGCCGATTTAAGCTACCACCTAGCACGTGTGGTGTCTGGCTGTGACACCACATTCCTCCCCCGCAAATCGGCGGACGGTCGTGAGATAAGGCTTCCACCCGCCGTGGGGAGGACCCCATGTTGACGCATGCGATGAGGTGGGGAGCCTAACAACAGGCGAGGCTGTGCCACCCGCACCCGGCCATTCGGTCCGAGGGGAGCTAGGAAACGCCTGAAAACCTAGTCCAGGGTGCACGTGAACATGCGGTGTATGCGCCCGTCAAGAGACAGGAGGGGCCGAAGGGTCGACCTCCATGTGGTCGGAGAATCTGACGCGCGATGACGACATCTGGTCCGGAGCGAGCAAGAGCTCCATGGCGGAGGACGGCTGGTCACGGGAAGCGATCGGCGGCGCGTGACCCAGGGAGGCGCGTGGCGGCTGCAGCAAAGCGTCCACTGCGGGCGGCGCCGGAGGCGGCTGCGGCGGCTGCGGCGGCTGCGGCGGCGGCGCGACGCCATGAGGCAAAATGGAAGGCATCGTCGGTAACACCTGGGGATGAGGCGAGCCAGTAGATGGGTCCCCAGGGTGCTGACCTGACGGCTCCGTCGCTGAAAGCAGACGGCGAGCGGCAGAAGCCGGGCGACGACAGAGGCGCAGCTGATTGAGATGCCGACTCACCTCACCAGAGGCCCCCAAAACCAAATACATCGCGCGGCCGAGGCAGCGAAGAATGCGCCCTGCGAGCCAACGCCGTGAACCGCAATAAGTGCGATAGAAGACAACGTCGCCAGGAGCCAAAGCAGGAGTCTGCCGCTGCACAGGAACCTGATGCGGCGGATGCAGCAAAGACATCAAGGTTCGATGAGAACGACCATGGAGCAACTCAGCCGGCGAGCGACCATCGCGGGGCTGAGAGCGATACGAGGACAAAAAGAGCAATAATGCGTCCTCCCGAGAATGCGACTCTTTCAATTTCAACATCTGTGACTTGAAAGTCCGGACCAATCGTTCCGCGGCACCGTTTGACTGAGGCGAAAACGGCGCGGACGTCAGATGGTGAATACCATTGGCCTTGCAGAAGGACTGAAATTCTGCGGACATGAATTGTGGGCCATTGTCGGAAACAATAGTCTGCGGAAGACCTTCAATGCAAAAGATAGCAGACAAGGCTTGGATTGCGGCAGAAGACGTCGTGGAAGACATCCGGACAACAACAAAACACCACGTCGTACAAAAAGTCTCTCCTTGTGAGCAAAAAATCGGCGAACAAGCTGATCCTCGATCCGTGACTTGGACAAGGGCCATTGCGTAGCAACAAAACGCAAAACATTAGCAAGGACAGGGTCAGCAGCCGTGGCTGTAGCGACACGACGAAAATCAATCGGAAACGATGCGACCACGTCATCGGTTTCCGCATCAATGAACATACAAGCAAGTTCGGAAGAATCGAATGCTTTATCCTCAGCAACAGGCAAACGGGACAACGCATCAGCGTTGCCGTGCTTAGCAGTGGACCGATACAAGATATCGTAGCGGTACTGTGAGAGGAAAAGAGACCAGCGAATGAATTTCTGCGCCGTACGCGGAGGTACCGGCTTGTTCGGATGAAAAAGCGATGTCAAAGGTTTGTGGTCCGTGATGATGGTAAAGTGACGACCATACAAGAAATCGTGAAACTTAGTAACACCAAACACGAGAGCTAAAGCCTCTTTCTCTATCTGTGAATAATTTCTTTGCGCAGATGAGAGCAATTTTGACGCAAAGGCAATAGGGCGATCATGCGATCCAGCTTTGTGCGCAAGCACAGCACCGATCCCGAAATCCGATGCATCTACCATCAACAAAAGGGGTTTTCGGGGATCGAATGGCGTAAGGCAAGTATGTGAAAGCAACGCCGATTTCAACTGGCGAAAGGCACGTTCGCATTCCGTCGTCCAGACGAACGGAACACCTTTATGGCGTAAGCGATGAAGCGGAGCTGAAATGGAAGAAGCATTGCGCAAAAATTTATGATAATAATTCATTTTACCCAGCACACTCTGCAGCTGTGTCAAGTTCTGCGGTGACGGCAAATCCTGTATGGCACGCAGGTGCTCTGGACTCGGATGGATGCCCTGGGCATTTATTACATGGCCCAGGTAGGGTAAATCCCGAGCAAAAAACACACATTTGTCCTTCCTCAAGCGAAGACCATTTTGTCGCAAGACCTGAAATAATGTTCAGAGATTTTGCAAATGTTCGGCTTCTGTCTTTCCGGAGATCACAATATCGTCCAGATAGTTCGCAGCAGTAGGGACCGACGCACAAACAGTTTGTAAATATTGTTGAAACAATGCAGGTGCGGATGCACACCCGAATGGCAGTCTTTCGAAGCGATACAAACCAAGATGCGTGTTTACCACCAAGACGCGCTGGGATTCTTCGGCCACCGGTATTTGCAAGTACGCATCTGCTAGGTCCAATTTCGAAAAATATTTTCCCGGGCACAGTTTGCCAAAAAGATCTTCCGGGCGGGGCAAAGGAAAAGTTGCAGTCACAAGTTGAGGATTCACAGTTGCCTTGAAGTCCACACAAAGTCTCAATTTTCCAGAAGGTTTTGGCAAAATTACTAAGGGTGAGGCCCAGAGAGAAGCCTGCACACGTTCAATTACACCTTGCGATTCTAAATCGTTTAATGTCCTTGCGACCTCATCACGCAATGCGTGGGGAACATTGCGCGCTCTGAAAAATTTCGGTTGCGCATTGGCTTTCAGTTCCAAATGTGCTTCATAGTCCTTAGCGCAACCAAGGCCCGGTGCAAAAAGTCTGCAAATTCGTCACATAGACTAGAAACACTGGCGGAAGGCACAGTCTGATTCACTGGGAGGACCTGATTTACGATAGACAAGTTAAACATCTGAAATAAATCGAAACCAAACAAGTTCACCGCCGTAGAAGAACGAAGAACGTAAAATGACACAAGTTTTGTTTATCCCTTGTATGTTGCAAAAAGGCTGCACTGTCCTAACACAGGTATCTGTTGTCCTGAGTAACTACTGAGCTGAACATTTGCGGCACACAACGGAGGTTTGCCCAGTTGGTTGTACGTGTCGTGATTGAGCAATGAAACTGCAGCTCCGGTATCGAGCTGGAATGGTATCACTTTGCCTGCAAAGTCTAAGTCGACAAAAAGTTTATTGTCCTGCTGACGACAAAAGCGACTGTTTTGTGCAACTGGAACAGACACTGGGACAGAATCACATGCGACGTGACGGGACTGCCGTCGACGTCGACGCACACTTTTTGTGGAATGAACACTGTCACCGGACGGGGTGGAATGAACTACATGAATATCCATGGGCGAAGGTTCACGAGCCTGAGTTTCCTTGGTTCGATTACGGCGGGAAGCAAAGGGCCTGGAATTGGTGTGAGTGTCTGATCTGAGCTTTTTCTGGCAAACACTTTGGACATGTCCTTTCTTATGACAGTAAAAGCAAATAGCTTGGCGTGACGGGCAATTTTCACGCGAATGTCTAGTTGCACACCGCGGGCATGATTTCACTGCATTAGCTTGCTTACGCGGCGCACGTGTTTGCGAGCTAGGTTGCCGCTGCGCTGACGGGCGCGAGGGCCACTGAGCGTCCCGTGCAGCGGGCCCGGCGGGCCGGTTAATGTGACACACTGCTGGCGAAGTTTCAAACGAGTCCTGTGCAAAGTCAAGTGTGTCTTGCCTGTCCAATATGTCTATCACTTGTTGAAGGGAGGGATTAACCAATTTCAAAATCTGTTCCCATATGCGAACATCAGAAACGTTCTGTGCAATGGCATCACGCACCATAGTATCTGAATAAGGGAGGCCACATTCGCATTCAAACGCACACTCCCTAGTAAGTCCTTGCAATGTCGCAACCCACTCCCTATTAGTCTGACCGGCCGTACGTTTTGTATGAAAGAACGTATACCTTCTTGCAACGACATTCACTGTTTCCTTGAAATAGGCATCTAAAGCAGACAAAATTTCTTCGTAGGACAGAGTTGCTACGTCGCGCCGGGGAAACAACTTCACTATCACTCGGTAGGTGGACACACCGACACAAGAAAGCAAAAACGGCTGCCGCTCATTACCTTGAATTCTGTAGGCTGCTAGGTGGAAGTCGAACTGACGGGACCACTCATGCCATGACTCGTGGGTTGCGTCAAAGGGTCTGAATTGAGATGCAACAGCATGTTGTGGCGGCGGTAGCGATGAAGCGGCGGCGGCCGCATCGGTGTGCAGCGCACGTTGACCTTGGACGAGCTGTCCAAGAGCATCCAATAACGCCTGCGTCTGCTGATTCTGCAAGCGATAAAATTCGGACAGTACATCTGGAGATTGTGGCGAAGCCATGACACAAAGAAATTAGGGCAAAGTAAAACACAAGAGCCTTTGTAGACTCGTCGCCATGTGATGTGTCGGCAGCTGGGCCAACACCTTGTAGATAGAGGTGGCGTGAAGTACTGGAACAAGATACGTAATTAATGCTATGAAGAAAAGAACGGAGTTTCTCATATACTTATCTTTAATTTCTTCTTGTACATCTCTATGGTGAATACAAATGAGACTCTCTACAGATATGGATAACTGCGCCTTGCTAGGTCGTCCGTACAACTGGGGTGAGTTCTCGTCAGTCTCTCGAGACCTGCCATGTGGTGGCGCTCGGTCTGCGATAACACAGTGGCGACACGCGGGTCCGACATGTACTAAAGGACCGCGGCCGATTTAAGCTACCACCTAGCACGTGTGGTGTCTGGCTGTGACACCACAAACATCTCTGTGAAATTCCCAGCTCTTGATAGCATTTGCCTTATTATATGTAATTAGTCTACAGTTTATTTCTCCCTTTCTAAGCCCTGCTTCTTCGAATACAAGTACCTCCTCAACGTATGGTTTTAGATGCTTCACAAACAAATGCTCAGGACCTTATAAGTTGTGCGTAGTAAGGTAATTCTTCTATAGTTGCTGCATCTCATTGGGTTTCTTTTCTTTAGTATTGGGCAGATGACAGACTGCTTCCATTCTGATGGGATTCTTTCTTTCCTCCAAATTAAACTGATTAAATTGTATACTCTCTCTTGTTCCATACCTCTTCCCTCTGTAAGTATATTTGCAGGTAAACTACTTCTAACAACAATAAACACTCCACCGCCAACTACATTTAATCTACTCTTCCCGAACACGTTTTCTGTAAAAATTTCGGCTGAACTTATTTTCGACTTTAGCCAGCCTGCCATACCTATAACCAGTCTGAGCTTAAGTACTTTCCATTAGGCACGGAGCTCTGGTTCTTTTCCAACATAGCTATGGCAATTTACAGCTACAATACCGATTGTTGCTAGGTCTACCTTCCTATGTTTTCTCTGCACGCTGCACCCCTTATTCCCTTTCTGTAGTTTCCTGAGACCCTGTAACCTAAATAAACTGCCCAGTCGCCTCCACACAGCCCCCACTATCTGTGTAGCCGCTTCCTGTGTGTAGTGGACCCCTGAACTATTAAGAGGGACCTGGAAACCTTCCACCCGATGTCACGTCGAAGAATCTGCAGCCCACATCATCTCAGAACCGTCTGAGCCTCTGATTCAGGCCCTCGACTCCGCCCTGTACCAAAGGAATACAGTCGGTTTTGTCGAAAATGCTACAGATGGTGATCTCATCTCGGAAGCAAGACTAGCAGTCGTTACCACTTCAGCTAGCCGCCCAAAACCAGAGAAAATCTCTTCCGATCCAAAGCGTCACACGCAGCTGGTACCGGCATCAGCCACCATCTGCAGCTTGCTGCACCTGTGCTCTTCATGGCATCTGCAAGCACCCTTTCCACGCTTAGAATGACTCCTCCCGGTATGCACAATGGATTTCTTCCCTTATCTGGCAGCCGTATCGCTAAGGGGTCTCAGTCTGAGCCTAATGTTGGAGCTCCAAACTACTAGTAAACCCATCCTCTGTGAATATCCAGTGTGGTCCAGAACAGAGCGAGCGACTGCATCTCGCTCAGAGACTTCATCAGTCACAAACAGCGTCCGACACCTGTTCGTCAGACTAACTGGCCAGTACTTCCGATTTGCCCCTCGAAAATCTTTCTCTGCCTGCTACATCTTGTAACGACGTCCCACTCGACAATTTGTGAGCTCTTTTTGTTGAAAAAATAATCCAATTATTCTGAAATTGTTTCAATTTGTTTGTCTGTAAAGATACAACACATTTACAAATTTCCGTCACATTCCGATAATTCCTTCTCGTTGCGTACATTGGTTTTACCTGCAGAGTTATTTTTTTCTGATGGCTTATGACCATCAGATGCTTTTACTTACACTAAAGCTAGAGAAGAGGAAGTTAAATACTACGTTTTCGGCTTTGTTTCTGTATACAGTTGTTACTCTTTTATAGAATACTTACATTTTCTTGCTGATCATTCTATATACAATATTTTGATTTTCTTCCACTATACTTAATATTCACAATTAATGAATCTTTTCTTTCTGATCATTTTTTTAAATATAATATACACATATGGGAAACGAAGACTAGAGGCACACACACACACACACACACACAGACACTCACTCATGAACTATGTACAAATAAATACACACCACTACTTTAAGATGCAGTGCAGTATGTACCTCATGACCTCTTAATCAAAAGATCATCTTATGCGCCATATGTGCAACGGCATCAACACCCTCGAGGAGGCACATCTTGTGACCTTCAATCGTAAGACCTTTTGAAGCAGTACGATGCACACCCTTAGCCCACCTGTGGGTGGCAGCTGCGTGTATACAGTATGCATAACTGACAAGCTAGAACATTGTGCCCACCTACCTAACAGCCGGTATGTCCACCTTTGGCACGGATGACAGAGGCAATGTGTCACGACGTGGAAGCAATGAGACCTTGGTAGGTCGCTCGAGGGAATTAGCACCACATCTGCACATACAATTTATCTAATTCCCTTAAATTTCGGGGAGGGGAAGCGATGAGCTCTCACGCCATGTTCAATCACGTCGAAGATGTGTTCGATCGGGTTCAGATCTGGCGAGTTGGGAGACCAGCAAGTCCATTGGAACGCGCCACTGTGTTACTCGAACTACTCCATCACACTCATGGTCATGTGATATGGCGCATTATCTTGTTGAAAAATTTCAGTGCCATTGGGAAAGATGACTGCCATGAAGGGATGTATGTGGTCTTCAACAAGTGTATGATACTCCTTGGTCCTCATGGTGCCTTTCACGAGCTCCATGGAACCCATGGATGCTCCCGTGAATGTTCTCCAGAGCATAATGGAGCCACTGCTAACTAGTCTCCACCCCGTAGTACAGGAGTCAAGGAGCTGTTCCCGTGGAAGATGACGGATTCGCGCCCTCCCATCGGCTCAATAAAGAAGGTATCGAGATTCCGTGCCAACGTCCACTGCGAATGGTTATGCGCCCATTTCAGTCGTAGTTGCCAATGTCTTGGTGTTACCGTTGGACAATGCATAGGTCGTGGGTGTGGAGGGACATCGTTAGGAGTGCCCGGTGCACTGTGTGTTCAGACACACTCGTACTCTGCCCAACATTAAAGTCCGATGTCAGTTCCGCCACAGTTCGTCGCCTGTTTACCCAGCCTACGATGTCCGACATCTGTAATGAGGGGTGGCCACAAACCACACAATGTCTGGACATGGTTTCACCCTGGTTTCCCCATGAGTTGAAGACATTCACCATAGCATTTCTCAAACGCCTGAAAAGTCGTGCAGTTTCCGAAATGCTTGTGCGCAGCCCCCAGGCAATCACAGTCTACTCTCAGTCAATCTCGGGTAGATCGTGTGCTTTCCTCATTCTAGACACAAACAGCACGCTCACTGATATTACGTGTACCATGCGGTTGTCTGACTAGCTGTCATTCCTCGCCAAGTGATGTTGCTATAGCCTGGAGCCTGGACGGATTTATACCGACAGTACGTCGGTGGTCACAATGTTTTGGTTGATCTGTGATGTCACCTAGCAAGGCGCCATGTTCAGTTACTATTGATATTGTAAATAATGTACAGACAAGATCTACGTTCATCATTGATGGATTAAAGTTAAGTATTCCACCAGCTACATCCATTTTTTCTAGTCTAAATTCCTTGTCATGTTCCAGACCTCACGCCAGCCTGCGTGAGCTAAACGCGTGCCTATCGGCATCCTCTTACATTAGTGGGTTGGCCCTCTTGCCAATCCACAACATGATCAGTGTGCACCTTAGATCTCAGCTCCACAAACTTCGCAACCTGTGAACAATTCGCCTCGTCTTTCATCAGGCTAACGATATTCTTGTTGTGAAGTGTCATTACAAAAGGATTATAGACCACATACCCAGCGTTACGAATTCTGCATGAGTGTACCAAATTACTTCATATGAATCGCAGCCTTTCACGCAGTAGGTGTAGCAGTCTGAATCCATGTAAAGTAACACGGGATTGGTGAAGTTTCGCTTTGCAGAGTCATAGTGAATGTTGTACATGTTGAGTTTGGATAGCTCCAGAAATTAGATACCGATATAGAGAGGTGCCACCACCACAGCGAGTAGACCTTCATTGTAAATGGTGACCCATTTGAAACTTGGTCTGGCGACATAACCACTTGAGCCATAACATCCATCTCATCGGTAAACTAAATGAAATTTGCTGTATTCTCTAACATTCTCCATGTTTTTCCGAAATCTGAATTGTTCATTAACTTATAAAAATCTTTTTCAGAATCGCATTTCACGTGAGACTTCTGTCAAGTGTTAACATCAATGTACTCCTTTAACCAGCAAAGCACCTTGAAGGAATTTCCGAAGGTGATACTAATAAGTTAAATTCCCAACCTGAGACACTGATGGAGGTTACTATAGCACAGAATATAACGCTGCCTGCTTCCCAGTGTTGTTTATATATTTGATGTGCTTGTTGTTGTTGTTGTGTGAAATCTTATGGGACTTAACTGCTAAGGTCATCATTCCCTAAGCTTACACACTACTTAATCTAAATTATCCTAAGGACAAACACACACACCCATGCCCGAGGGAGGACTCGAACCTCCGCCGGGACCAGCCGCACAGTCATACGGGCAGACAAAAGATATATCATATTTACTTGTATCCTGTGCATCTCTTAGGTAATTTCTGTTACTAGCTGGAAGCGACGATGCAAAGCAATATGAATCCTTCTCATTTATATTCTGGACGTTAATACAAGCATATTTATTGGCAGTATGGCTGGGACAAATCTGGACCGCCCATTAAGAGGACAGTAGACATGTGAGTAAATAGGTGCGTGCCTTAACTCCGTCGTCTTTCCTCCACGTTAGAAAATGGCTAACTATTACGATCTGCGAAAAATTCTGAACCACTCTGTGAATCAATAGCCCCACAATATCACGAAAATTCTCCCCGAATTTGAACGATGCTCTTGTCCTCACCATTATCACTACACTCTTTAGGGGAATGTGTAAGCTCACGGTATAAAGCTGAGTTACACTTAATGACGGTATACCATGCTTCTCAAAATGCCTTGGCAGTCATCGAGGAAAGTGGCAGGATATTGGTAGCCCACATTCGTTATCAGCGTGTGCTTTTGAAATCCTGTCCCAAAAAGCTCCATCAAATACAGGGTAGTCCTGTGGAGCTGCACGACCTTTGTGGTAATCTGTAACAGTGCAGGCAGGCGGCGCTGCTGCTGCTAGGCCCAGAGTGATGTCGAAGCTATATCTGATATTGCTTATGTCTGTGACGACGATTGGTAGAACGTCCATAGTGCAGCTGCGTCTGCAAACTAGCTGGTGTCATCAGCCAATACCATGTTGGTAACAATGATGATGATGATGGTCATGATAACGATGGATCCCGTGGAAGTGGTGTTTGCAGGCATAGCGAATTCATTTTCATTGTACAGGGTTGGGTTCAAAAATGGTTCAAATGGCTCTGAGCACTATGGGACTCAACTGCTGTGGTCGTAAGTCCCCTAGAACTTAGAACTACTTAAACCTAACTAACCTAAGGACGTCACACACATCCATGCCCGAGGCAGGATTCGAACCTGCGACGTAGCAGTCGCGCGGTTCCGGACTGCGCGCCTAGAACCGCGAGACCACCGCGGCCGGCGTACAGGGTTGGGGCAACGAATGCATCATAGTCATGTCAGCTGCTGCTAGTGCAAGCCCGCAACCATGTACGGCCTCCATGTCATTTGTAAAGAAAGGATAATTTGATAAGCATCATGCATAACTTAAAAAATGATATACACAGACATCTATAGTAGTTCACTCACATTCTAAATTAGTGACATCTGAATAAGCCCACAAGCCATCATCATGTCGTTATTTGCAGCGACGCCTTGTAATACGAAATCCTTTCAACCCATTGCCGTATTATCATTGAGTGTGTTAGAAACAATGGGACATGTTGGCTACTAGATGATCCAGAACAGGGCTGCGTTGGCTGTTGAGCAAGCATCATTAGTCCATATCAAGTTGGTGTTTGTAGGCATGGTAAATACGTCATAGACGAACCAGACTGATATTACAAATGCATCATCAGCTTGTCAGGTCATCGAGTAGTTGTTGTTGGTACATTTCTGAGCACAACAACGTCCATCACATCTACAGCAGCAGAAGAAGAAATTAATCATCAGAATGAAGCTATATCAATCATATGTTAACTTGAAAACAGATCAAAAAATCATTTTAAGTAAATACCTGTAGGATAAATAGGCTCAAATTGGCGGCTGTTAAGGGCTCCTGATGAACCCTCATTTCCATCATCATTCTTCATCTCTGTTTACTCTGTCAGAGACGTTGTTGTTCCTTCTAGCAAATCTCAGACTGCGATGACTTCTTGCGCCGAGACGACTCCTTCTTATTGCTGAAAACTATATTCTCTTGCTTATTTCTGCTGTGTTGGCAGAAGAGCCAAAACCGTGTTGCTAGAGGAGGCCGAAATGCACGCGTTTAACTACACGCAGACTGTCGTGAGGTCTGGAACAATTAAAGGAGTTGAGTCTAATAAGAAAAGAACGTAGTTCTTGGAATACTTAACTTTAATCCACAATTGGTGAACATCGCTCTTGACGGTACATGCTTCATATAATAAATATCAATTGAATACGGCGCCTTGCTAGGTCGTAGCAAATGACGTAGCTGAAGGCTATGCTAACTATCGTCTCGGCAAATGAGAGCGTAATTTGTCAGTGTAGCATCGCTAGCAAAGTCGGCTGTACAACTGGGGCGAGTGCCAGGACGTCTCTCTAGACCTGCCGTGTGGTGGCGCTCGGTCTGCAATCACTGACAGTGGCGACACGCGGGTCCGACGAATAGTAGCGGACCGCGGCCGATTTAAAGGCTACCACCTAGCAAGTGTGGTGTCTGGCGGTGACACCACATCCCTCCCCCGCAAATCGGCGTACGGTTGTTTTATAAGGCTTCCGCCCGCCGTGGGGAGGACCCCATGTTGACGTATGCGACGAGGTGGGGAGCCTAACAACAGGCGAGGCTGTACCACCCGCACCCGGCCATTCGGTCCGAGGGGAGCTAGGAAACGCCTGAAAACCTAGTCCAGGGTGCACGCCAACATGCGGTGTATGCGCCTGCAGAGAGACAGGAGGGGCCGAAGATTCGACCTCCATCGGGGCGGGGCAGCCGACGGGCGAAGACGACATCTGGTCCGGAGCGGGCAAGAGTTCCATTGCGGAGGACAGCTGGTCACGGGAAGCGATCGGCGGCGCGTGACCTAGGGAGGCGCCCGGCGGCTGCAGCGACGCGTCCACTGCGGGTGGCGCCGGCGGGAGGACCGGCGGCGGTGGCGGCGCGTCGCCATTGGGCAAAATGGAAGGCATCGTCGGTAACACCTGGGGCTGAGGCGAACCAGTAGATGGGTCCCCAGGGCGCTGACCGGACGGCACCGTCGCTGAAAGCAGACGGGGAACGGCAGAACCCGTGCGACGACAGAGGCGCAGCTGATTGCGATGCCGACGCACCTCACCAGAGGCCCCCAAAACCAGATACAGAGCGCGGCCGAGGCAGCGAAGAATGCGCCCTGCGAGCCAACTGGGGCGAGTGCCAGGACGTCTCTCTAGACCTGCCGTGTGGTGGCGCTCGGTCTGCAATCACTGAAAGTGGCGACACGCGGGTCCGACGCATACTAGCGGACCGCGGCCGATTTAAAGGCTACCACCCAGCAAGTGTGGTGTCTGGCGGTGACACCACAACTTCAACCAATGGGAGATGAGTATCCATATGTGTAGTCACGTGATGTTAGGCATGATGTCGCCTGCTCGTCACTATGCATATCCCCCCAGTATCTCACATCCATTCTGCTGGCGTTCGTAAATATAGTATTACATTTTTTCAGTGTGGGTGCTTCAAAAATGGTTCAAATGGCTCTGAGCACTATGAGACTTAACATCTGTGGTCATCAGTCCCCTAGAACTTAGAACTACTTAAACCTAACTAACCTAAGGACATCACACACATCCATGCCCGAGGCAGGATTCGAACCTGCTACCGTAGCAGTCGCGCGGCTCCGGACTGAGCGCCTAGAACCGCTAGACCACACCGCGGCCGGCTGCGGGTGCTTCATGTGGGCACTCATTGCGCTGTTGAAAGAGTAAGGGGAATTTGACTAACGCTCAGAAACACCCTGCGTAAAAGCGACTGGCATCTACAGCTCTCTACCCAAGACATCCGCTACGGTCGCAGGTTCGAATCCTGCCTCGGGCATGGATGTTTGTGATGTCCTTAGGTTAGTTAGGTTTAACTAGTTCTAAGTTCTAGGGGACTAATGACCTCAGCAGTTGAGTCCCATAGTGCTCAGAGCCATTTGAACCACCCAAGACATCAGACGCCACTGTCAAAGCGTACCATACATTTTACTAACGCGCCTTTTGCAGACATTCGCTAGTGCAGACGCCATTGATGTAAGCATCTCACTTTGCTTAGAGTCTGCAACGAAGCTCTTCTACGATAATATTAATAACAACAACGGAAGAGAGCGAGAGTAATTTTTATGTTTCCAGCGAGGGCCTTGCACTGTGTTCAGAAAGGTCGGGCAACTGCCATTGCAAATGTCGTACAACTGATACTATCATAGCAAATTACGAAAAAAGGGTTAAAGCAAAATAAACCGTAATAAAAAAATAGACAAATCGCCCAGCAAAAGCCGGCCGTGGTGACGGAGCGGTTCTAGGCGCTTCAGTCTGGAACCGCGCGACCGCTACGGTCGCAGGTTCGAATCCTGCCTCGGGCATGGGTGTGTGTGATCTCCTTAGGTTAGTTAGGTTTACGTAGTTCTAAGTTCTAGGGGACTGATGACCTCAGATGTTAAGTCCCATAGTGCTCAGAGCCATTTGAACCATTTGAACCCAGCAAAAGTATTAGATTCTACGATTCTCGTAATCTAAGTTAAGTATACAGATATTCTGTATGACAATGTTATATCCGGAGCTTTCGGAATTTTTTACATTTTCCACATTATTTTCGTGTTCGATATTTTTCCATTTTTCCATGTTTTTCACAGTCTACATGTAAATTTAGAGGTGTATATATATGTGTCCTTATTGCTTATATAACCAGGTGTAGTTTGCTACTTTTTATGGTATCCAACTTTAATAAAGAGCCACAACCCACCCAACACTAAGTGCCAAATCCAATGCTGAAACACACACGCACATACACTGTGTGATCAAAAGTATCAGGACACCCCCAAAAACATACTTTTTTCATGTTAGGTGCATTGTGTTGCCACCTACTGTCAGGTCCTCCATATCAGCGACCTCAGTAGTCATTAGACATCGTGAGAGAGCAGAATGGGGCGCTACACAGAACTCACGGGCTTTGAACGTGGTCAGGTGATTGGGTGTCATTTGCGTCATGCGTCTGTATGCGAGATTTCCACATTCCTAAACATCCCTAGGTCCACTGTTTCCGATGTGATAGTGAAGCGGAATCGTGAAGGGACACGTACAGCACAAAATCGTACAGGCTGACCTCGTCTGTTGACTGACAGAGACCGCTGACAGTTGAAAGGGGTCGTAATGTGTAATAGGCAGACATATATCCACATCATCACACAGGAATTCCAAACTGCATCAAGATCCACTGCAAGTACTAAGACAGTTACACGGGACTTGGTAAAACTTGGATTTCATGGTTGAGCGGCTGCTCATAAGCCACACATCACGCCGGTCGCTTGGTGTAAGGAGCTTAAACATTTAACGGTTGAGCAGCAGAGAAAAGACTGTGTGGAGTGCCAGGCCTCACCTACCGACATCGATACCTCTCCTCAGTGCAGCACTCCGTGAAGAATGGGCTGCCATTCCCCAAGAAATCTTCCAGCACCTGTTTGAAAGTATGTCTGCCTGAGTGGAAGCTGTCATCAAGGCTAAGGGTGGGCTAACAGCATACTGAATTTGAACATCACCGATGGAGGGCGCCACGAACTTGTAAGTCATTTTCAGTCAGGTGTCTGGATCCTTTTGATCACATAGTGTACATAGATTGCCGTGGGGTTAGAGTGTGGACGTTACATCATTGTAAACACACATAGCACCGTTGTGCTAGTTCATGAATTGGCCTCCTGAGGGGTCTCCACTCTTCCCTAATTGATTGTGAAGATGGTGTTAGAGGTGGTGGGAGCAGTGCCAGAGGAGGACATCGGTGGCGGTGGCGAGGCATTTGCTGCAGTGGTATCAACAGTGTTAGAGGTGGCATAGGAATATCCACCTATCAGGCACTATCCTGGGTCATATGTTGGTAGATCAATACCGAACAATATGCAGGAATTATTTCACAGATGAATCCACCTCAAACATTGCCCAAGACATTCCACAATTGGATCCGCTCTGAAAAATATTCCCAGATGTACCGCATGCTGGATCCAGCCTGAAAAATAATCCCAGATATCCCTTACATAATCTGGTACAGTTAGCTACTGTTGGATCCACCTTTCAGACAATGCCTTGCGTCTTATGTTGGGGGATCCATACAGACAATTACTGTAGATTTTTTTTCTTTTTTTGCGCAGATGGATCCACCCTAGCCACTATCTCAGACGTGGCGCAAGTGGATCTGCCCTGAATATTATCCCTGGACAAAACATATGCTGATTACACATCTAATAATATTCCCAGAAGTATCGCATTGTAGATCCACCACACCTAATGCAGTTGGATCCACTGTTTGTATGCAACTCTGGAACGACCCTGGGATGCTGGCCCCATTATCGCTACCACTGCCACACCGCCTCATGGCGATGCTGATATCCACTTCCGGAACTGGCTGTGCTGCCTCTGATTATAATTCTACTATTGGTGGGGGGAAGTAGTGGGAACCAAGTGGGAAGTCTACATATGTAATACCACAACTTTGCTATGTGTATTTACAACGAAATAACATCAACACTCTATCCCCACAGCTATACATAAATGTGCATGTGTGTTTTAGCACTGACATTTGGAGGAATAAGTATAGCTCGTAGATACCCTGGCTGGGCTGGAACTCTGTATCAAAGTTGGATGGTACAAATGAGTAGTTAACCATACCTGGTAATGTAACTAATCAACCTGAACATTATGACCACCTAACTAATAGCTAGTATGTCCACATTTGGCAAGGATAACAGTGGCAGTTTGTCATGGCATGGAAGCAGTGAGGCCTCAGTAGGTCGCTGGAGGGAGCTGGCACCACATCTGCACACACAAGTAATCTAATTCCTGTAAATTCTGAGAACGGGGGTGATGAGCTCTGATGCCATCTTAAATCATATCCCAGATGTGATTGATCAGGTTCAGATCTAGAGAGTTAGGGGACTAGCACGTCAATTGGAACTCACCACTGTGTTCCTCGAACCACTCCATCACACTCATGGCCGTGTGACATGGTGCGTTATTTTGTTGAAAAATGTCAGTGCCATCGGGATACACGATCGTCATCAAGGGTTTATGTGGTCTGCAACAAGTGTATGATATCCTTGGCCGTCATGGTGCCTTGCACGAGGTCCACTGCACCCTTGGATGCCCACGTAAATGTTCCCCAGAGCACAATTGAGCTGCCATCAGTTTGTCTCCATCCTTCAGTACAGCTGTCAAGGAACTGTTCTCGTGGAAGATGACAGATTTGCGCACTTCCATCAGCATGATGAACGAAGTATCTGGATTCATCACACCTTGAAATGCTCTGCCACTATGCCAACGTTCAGTGTGGATGGTCATGTGCCCATTTCAGTCATAGTTGTTGATGTCATGGTGTTAACATTGGCACATGCATGGGTCGTAGGCTGTGGAGGCACATGGTTAGGAGTGTTCAGCGCATTGTGTGTTCTGACACACTTGTACTCTAGCCAGCACTAAAATATGATGTTAGTTCTGCCACATTCCACCACCAATTCTCTTTTACCAGTCTGTCCAGCCTATGACATCCGACATCTGTAATGACTGGTGGCCAAAAACCCCATGACGTCTGGACGTGGTTTCACCTTGGTTGCATCACATGTTGAAGACACTCACCACAACACTCCTCGAACACCCGAGAAGTCGTGCAGTTTACAAAGTGCTCGTGAGACGCCCACACGTCATCACAACCTGCCCTGGGTCAAACTCAGATAGGTTGCATGCCTTCCCCGTTCTATACACTGACAACATGCTCACTGATGCTACATGCAGCGTGCAAGTGTCTGACTGGCAGTCATTCCCTGAGAGGGGATGCTGCTATCGCCTGAACGGGTTTACATCGATAGTAGGTCATTGGTCATAATGTTCTGGCTGAACAGCGTATACACTTCTACATTTACATTTGATACGGAAAAATGTGGAAAAATTGAAAAATAAAAAAAAGGAAAAATGTGGGAAGTGTCAAAAATTTGGTGAAATCTGGATACGACGTGGGCGTACAGGATATCTGTATACATAGAAAGTATACGAAATTTTTGTGACATAAGCACTAAATCAGTGTCTGGAGAGTTCTTAGATATGCTCCTAGAAAGCTATAAGTCTGTTCCAAGACCAGTTATGTGGATACGGAATGGTAAAATTATTTGGATGCCATGTAAAGTGTTGTTATTCCAGAAGCGACAAAGACTACGTGATCAAAAATACCCGGACACCCCAAAACATACGTTTTTCATATTAGATGCATTGTGCTGCCATCTACTGCCAGGTACTCCATATCAGCGACCTCAGTAGTCATCAGACATCGTGAGATAGCAGAAGGGGGCTCCACAGAATTCACGGACTTCGAACGTGGTCAGGTGATTGGGTGTCACTTGTGTCATACGTCTGTATGCGAGATTTCCTCACTCCTAAACATCCCTAGGTCCACTGTTTCCGATGTGATAGTGAAGCGGAAACGTGAAGGGACACGTACAGCACAAAAGCGTACAGGCCGACCTCGTGAGTTGACTGACAGAGACCGCTGACAGTTAAAAGGGGTCGTAATGTGTAATGGGCAGGCATCTATCCATACCATCACACAGGAACTACAAACTGCATCAGGAACCACTTCAAGTACTATGACATTAGGCGGGAGGTGAGAAAACTTGGATTTCATGGTTGAGCGGCTGTTCGTAAGCCACACATCACGCCGGTAAAGGCGAAACGACGCCTCGCTTGTTGTAAGGAGCATAAATATTGAACTTTTGAACAGTGGAAGAACGTTGTGTGGAGTGACGAATCACGGTACAAAATGTGGCGATCCGATGACAGTGTGTGGGTATGGCGAATGCCCAGTGACCTTCATCTGCCAGCGTGTGTAGTGCCTACAGTAAAATTCGGCCGGCCGCTGTTGCCGAGCGGTTCTAGGCTCTGCAGTCCGGAACTGCGCTGCTGCTACGGTCGCAGGTTCGAATCCTGCCACGGACATGGATGTGTGTGATGTCCTTAGGTTAGTTAGGTTTAAGTAGTTCTAAGTCTAGGGGACTGATGATGACCTCAAATGTTAAGTCCCATAGTGCTTAGAGCCATATGAACCATTTGAACCAAGCAAATTCGGAGGTGGTGGTGTTACGGTGTTGTCGTGTTTTTCAAGGACGGGGCTTGTACTCCTTGTTGTTTTGCGTGGAACTATCACAGCACAAGCCTACACTGATGTTTTAAGTACCTTCTTGCTTCCTACTGTTGAAGAGAAATTCGGGGATTGCATCTTCCAACACAATCGAGCACCTGTTCATAATGCGAGGCCTGTGGCGGAGTGGCTACACGAGAATAACATACGGGTAATGGACTGGCCTGGACAGAGTCCTGACCTGAATCCTATAGAACACCTTTGGGATGTTTTGGAACACCGACTTCGTGCCAGTCCTCACCGACCGATATCGATACCTCTCCTCAGTGCAGCACTCCGTGAAGAATGGGCTGCCATTCCCCAAGAAACCTTCCAGCACCTGATTGAACGTATGCCTGCGAGAGTGGAAGCTGTCATCAAGAGTAAGGGTGGGACAACACCATACTGAATTCCAGCGTAATCGATGGAGGGCGCCACGAAATTGTAAGTCATTTTCAGCCAGGTGTCTGGATACTTTTGATCGCATAGTGTAAATGGTTCACATATACTGATGCCACTACTAGAGACGGAATCAAGAGAAGTTTGGATTACTTACATTAGAACCAAATACTATTGCTCAGCGTTTTCTCAAATAGTGTTTTGGTTGGTGTGGATGGCATTAAAGTAATTTTCGTCCATTTGTATGCGTTTTGAGAAACAGTGTGCATACCAAGAAAAATATCCACTCTACCTCTGACCCTGGGGTTATCCAAACCATGACACACATGCGGCGCGCACACGCAAGCACGCCCGCACGCACACACACACACACACACAGTGTGATTACATCTACACTTAGAGAGTATGGCTGAAAGTGCCATCATCTGGAGTCCTTATACATATGTCTTTGCTAATGGTATGGATAATCACGTAACTGCATCTGGAGTCCTTATACATATGTCTTTGCTAATAGTATGGATAACCACGTAACTGTGTTTGATGTGTGGGGTCTCATGCAGAATATTATCCATCTATTTATAATTTCAATTATTTTACGTGGAAATTGATTACATAAACTCGTGATCGTTTGAAATACTACAGAACGATCTATAAAGTTTCCTCACAGAGTTATGTTGTCAAAATCATTCCGATATTTGTCGTAGTTGTTTAAAGCACGCATCAGGAGCTGGTAGTGTCACGATGCAGCTACACTCCTGTATCTCTCATAACAGCAGCAGCCTCATAGGTGGGGCTCTCGGTGATAGCACCTGTCTGACGTCTCTGCATCTTAGGCAAGATCCTCGCTGGTGGATTAAAAATATTCTTATTTCCTTCCATTATTATAATTAATATTTTTGCAGAAGAACTATTTAGTGGAATCTGAGCGATGGCTTATGCTTACATCATTGGCTCCTGCACTAGCGAATGTCTGCAAAAGGTGCATTACTAAAATATGTATGGTATTCTTTGACAGTGGTGTCTGATGTGCTGGGTAGAGGGCTGCAGAAATTGTTCACTGTATGTAGGGAGTCTTTAAGCATCGGTAAATTCTTCGTGTTCTTTGAACAGCGGAAACGGTGTCCAAGTGATGGACCAATGTGTATCTGCACCTATATTTACAAACACCAGTGAAAATGGTGTGAGTTATCGGGGGCCTATGCCAACACCATACTGAATTCCAGCGTAATCGATGGAGGGCGCCACGAAATTGTAAGTCATTTTCAGCCAGGTGTCTGGATACTTTTGATCGCATAGTGTAAATGGTTCACACACTCATATACTGATGCCTATAACCATTTGACAAGAGATATGAATTGAGAGACTGCAGGGCACTCCCACTTCTGATACGGTGGCATGCCACGTAATGTTCTTAGGGAAGTTGATTTTTATTACTTGGTTACTATACCTAGATACGATTTGACTTCATTCATTTGATGAAATTATTGGCAGTATTTAATGCTCTTGCTTGTGTGCTCTAATGAAGGAATAGCGCAAAGCTTTACCTGCATTCAGAGGAAGAGGTTGCCGATTTAAGCGACTACTGTAAAAGCGTATGGCGGCTGAGGGCCGAGAGAAGCGTTTTTTCTGCGGAACCTGGGTGAAGCCAAATTCTTATGGTTGTTCCATTGCAAACACATGGATTAAACATGTCCTTTCCTACCACAAGCATAGCACTGAGCCTGTCGGGAGGGGCAGTCTTGGCGTTTGTGCTGTGTACAACAGTGAGGGCAAGACTTAATTCTGTTCGCCTGTGTAGCCACCTGTTTAACGAACTGCTTATGCGGCGTGGAAGGTAGTTTAATTGGGGGTGCTAGCGCACGCCGCCGGTGTGGAATGGGGCGATCACAACTAAGGGACTCAATCCGGCAAATAGCTGGCTGCCCAAATGTATGAGCCGACAAGGCACCGGAATCATGCTGATCTAGCATTTCCACTACCTGCTGAAATGATGGATCGGACTGTTTCAAAATTTGTTCTCTGATTTTGACATCAAGGACACTGTAGACGATCGCATCACGCGACATAATATCTGAATATAAAGAACTGCAAGCACATTTGAATTTGCATTTCCGTGTTCAAATCTGTTACCCACTCACGATAAGTTTGTTCTGACCATTTTTTGCAATTGAAGAATTGATACCTAGCTGCTACCACATTCACTTGTTGGTCATAATAGTTAGTTAACGGAGCGATTACTTGCCCATATGACATTTCACTCGGAGTGGCGTTAGGAAAGAGTTTTTGAATTAATCGGAACACTGCACTTCCTACCGTGGATAATAGATAGGGAAGTTTCAGAGTACCTGGAACGTTGTGAGCTACTATATGCGCATTGTACTGCTGCACCCACTCGAGACATTCCTCGTCCTGTTTACAAAACTGTCTAAAGGTGGTACAGCAGCTGCAGTAGGTGGTGCCTGGTTCAGTGGATGAGCAGCATTGGCGAATAGCTGCTAAACCGTGTTGAGCAGGGTAGAAATCTGGTTCGTTTGAAACTGAAAAATCTACATTAGCTGTGTGGCATCTAACGCTTGCGGCTGCGGCGTCGGAGCAGGGGGGAGGAACAGGATTGGTGGGAATGTTGGAAGACAAAAATGTAACAAAAAGATAAAAATATGTACAAACAAATTTTCTGCAACAACCACCTGAAAACACTGATGAGCCAAAACGACAAGAAACTTTTAAAGCAAAGTGAGCGTCCTTGCAGGGAACAGACAATAGAATTAAGGCGCCGGAACAAAAAAAAAATTCTGTGGCCGTCGGCGGGTATTACGTTTGAAGACTCGCCGCCAGTTGTGGGGTCTTGGCCACACATCACTAATAGGTTGCCTACGGTTTGCAGCGTTCTCGGAATACTATACGATAATTCAAACAAATAACATTAGTACTTTTATTTCTATAAAGCAATTGACAATACTTAGCTCTGGAGATTTATAAGTAGTAGTCGCAAACAAGGAGTGACTTGCAATAAAATTTAGAGTCGAATGAATGGTTCGAATGGCTCTGAGCACTATGGGACTTAACATCTGAGGTCATCAGTCCCCTAGAACTTAGAACTACTTAAACCTAACTAACCTAAGGACATCACACACATCCATGCCCGAGGCAGGATTCGAACCTGCGACCGTAGCAGTCGTGCGGTTCCGGACTGAAGCGCACAAAACCGCTCGGCCACCGCGGGCGGCAATTTAGAGTCCCCCATATCTGAACCGTTCAGGCAAGTTGACCCATGTCACTGATAACTAACGTCCGCGATCCGGTGCCAACCTGAGCGGCCAAGGCTAGCAGGAGCGTCGCTTATATTCGCTTCTTCCAGATGTCGCCCTTGGAGCGGCGCGGTCCAGTTCCGCGCACCATTGGCCGCCGTTTCCTAACCGACTTCTCTGCTCTTGCGTTCCGCACCTACGTTCCGGCGCTTGTGGTTACGCCAGAACACCTCCAACCACTCAGTGTCGCCAACCGTTAAAAAACAAAAACCACAGCCCCTTATGGTCACAGTACACTTACTTTCTGAACATGCCTCGTATACCGTACACGGCAAAATAGCACTATCCAAAACCGGTGCCAAATCAACTGTGGTGCACCACGGGCCATAGATGACAGGTTCAGTGATGGCTCTCGTGATGTACAGGCGAACAGACGTGCAACTGTTGAGCAACCGACCGTCCAGATGAACAGACGGGCTATACCAACAGTGCCGCCTCAGCGACCGTTCAGCGAACATCGCTCCGTATGGGCCCCCACAGCAGGCGCCTGGTTTATGCATGCATACTGACTGCTGTTTATCGGCAACAAACTCTTCTGGACGTCCACTGAGTGGCGACAGATGACCTTTCCGAATGAATCACTTTGCATGCTCCATTGGACAGGCAGCCGTTGGCGTGTATGGTGTGAAACATCTGTAAGCAACCATTCTCCAATAATCGTCGGAGGGGCCAAGGCCGGAGAAGGGAGCATTATGGTCTGGGAAATATTTTCATTGCATTCTCTGGATGATTTCGACTTTCTGAAAGGCACAATAGACTGACAGAAGTATGCCTCTATCCTTGAGGACCATGTACACCCCTAAATGCAATTCTGTTTCCTCGGCGCGATAGCATCTACCAGGAGGACAATACGACGTGGCTCACAGCTCCCAGTGCAGGTACGTGGTTGAAAGAACGCCAGGATGAGTTTACCGTACTCCCTTGACGACCAAACTCCCCTAATTAAAACCTAGTCGAGAATCTGCTGGAGCACCACGATCGGGCTGTTAGCGCCACGGATGCCCAACGGAGAAACCTAGCACAGCTGTCACAGAACTGGAGACAGCACGACTGCACATCCCTATCAGTACCTCCCAGAACCTTGCAAAATGTGGTTGTTTGGGCTTTTGGCAGGTGATCACACTGGACAGCGTGTAAGTACCACATTGAATAAATTACCAATTACAAAAAATAAACTTGGCATTTTTAACATCATTCACACACTCTCACCAACTTACCCTGCTCTAATGAGTCGCTCCTCAACTAAAGAAACAGCAAGTCTAAAATTTGTGCCCTGCTTTGTCAGATTAGCTAGTAGTAGTTGCCCCAAAAAGTGTAAATTGTCTGCGCTCATTCTGTAGAATTACTGGGATTTTTCGTGTTATGAGGCCTCGCGAGGAACGACGGCCAAACTATGTTTGACGTTTATAGCATTCTACAGGTGCACCCAGTATTTCATTTTATTTTTCATTTTCTTGAACTACAATTTAAACTGAAAAATAAACGTGGTTCGTGCTGTCTTGTTGCTTGGCATATGGCGAGTCCTGGTGGGAACAAGAGTGTCGCGCCGACAAACATCGGATCGCGCGACGTTTATTGCAACGTGCTGTATCGCATATCGTGTCTCAGAGTGACTTGTGCCTAAGAAAAAAAAATGGCTCTGAGCACTATGAGACTTAACATCTGAGGTCATCAGTCCCCTAGAACTTAGAACTACTTAAACCTAACTAACCTAAGGACAGCACACACATCCATGCCCAAGGCAGGATTCGAACCTGCGACTGTAGCAGCAGCGCGGTTTCGGACTGAAGCACCTAGAACTGCTCGGCCACAACGGCCAGCATGCCTAAGAATCACAGTAATTCAAACAGAACTCTTAAACATGTGTTTCGTTAGTTAAAACAACGAGTGGTCCGGATGATTTGCATTTGTGCTAAAAATACTATATTTTCTTGGACTGAGTTGCCCCAAAATTTGTTTCCATATGGCAATAAAGAACATTTTTGTGTGAAGGAAATGTGTTTCAGTAGCTCATTAGTGTGGACAGTAGTTTAATAATATTGATAACTACAGTTAAATGTGTGTGTTTCACGAGATCTTACTTACCGTGGACCCCCGTCCCAGGTTTGCTCTGTGTGATCTTTCCCTAACCGTGTCAACATCGAAAAATGTACCTGTCCGCGTGAACAAAACTGTGTGTAGGTAACTGGATGGAGTGTGACCCAAACCAATTACGAATCAGTCTGTTGGCTGTGGATTAAGATCTCTTAAACATATTTTAGATAAAACCACTTTACACAAAGTAAAGTAAAAAACGATTTCTGCCTTCAACTTGAAAAATAAAAATGCCAACACAAAATAAAATGTCACATGCGTAGAAATACAATGGGAGCACAGTGTTAATTAAAAGGGTGTGGCAGTGCATTGGTCGGCAGTGTTTAAGAGAAACTATGCGGTGAAATGCATACGAACAGCCAAATAAAACTGTAATGGTGGATTTTCTTGTTGTTCATTCCATGCATTAGATCATCTTATATGATCGTGTCATTCTTTTTATGGCGGGTTGCAGTCTGTCAGGCCCTTTGATCAGATGTGTATAGGTTTTATGGGGAGTGGTAATCCATTAATCACTAACAGCTGATACCAGCGTACATCGTGCGGTATAAAGACCCTGGTATAACCACCTCATTCTCCGGGCTTGTTTTCTGCCCTACTTCAACATTCCTGGAAGATTGATCCACCACTACATCAGTAACTGTTGTCAGGCCTTGTTCATTAACCATCTGAAGTCCAACTTCATGCACTTCCAATGAGCGAATATTGTCATTGTCCTCTTGCTGCTTCCGTGATATTTCCAAAGCTACTAGGGCATTTATATCTAATGCTAATCGTGACAGCATACACAAGGAAAAATTTTATTTGCTACGCAGGCTAGTGGAAATAAAACTAAGCTGCTGATTCAGACCATAAGAACATCGAAGAGGACTGGCTCGCGTATTAAAAAGAAACCACCCCCACTAAAATGACTGGAGACCTTAATATGTGTCCAGAGGAGAAAGTAGAATCAAACCGCTGCGACAGGGTTTGCACAAATAGAACATCTTATAAAGCAAGTCAAAGTAAAGAACATAAAGTAACATAAAACCTAGCGACCAGCAGAAACGTGTCATCGGTTAGATAGTCTAGTTTTACATCGGCTCCTGCAGAATACATATTTGTGTGTGTACACCATGGGAAACGTACTACCAAGGCTGTCTTCTTCCACGTGCGAAAAACTGACGAGTTTTTGTGATGGGTTTGACAGTCAAATCGTTGTTTTTCCTTGTATTAGAAGAAAATGACACGTAAGTTCTCTGAAGAGATCAGTGCCCACACAGAGGCATACCGACAATCTTTCTTTCCACGAACAATACGAGGCTGGAATAGAAAGGAGAACCGATAGAGGTGCTCAAGGTACCTTCCAACACACACACCGTTAGGGGGCTTGCGGAGTATGGATGTAGATGTAGAAACCATTGTAGGTGCACATGTTCATTCAGCAGCAGAGCTATTGTTACAAACAGGGAATTGCGTCATCAAATATGATAACTCTATAACTTACCAAGGCTATAAATTATCAGCAGGTTGACGAAATATCACGTACCCTTGACAATGGTCACATTTCAGTGTTATCGGCTTATCGTGCCTTTGTTGTCTCTGTGCTGATAAGGATCCAATTCGCTCCTTCAGCATCTTCCAAGAAGTGATAAGTCCTTTTCCCCTTTTTTGTGATGATGATGTTTGGTTTTTGGGCCGCTTAACTGCGCGGCCATCAGCGCCCGTACAAAGTTCCAATTATTACACAGTCCGTTTTTTTTTCACAATCCAATCTAGCCTCTGTCACGAATGATGATGAAATTATGAGGACAAAAAACACCCAGTCCCCGGGCAGAGAAAATCCCCAACCCGGCCGGGAATCGAACCCGGGATCCCATGAACCAGAGGCAGGGACGCTGGCCACTTTTTTTTTTGTCGTTGATTCATTGACTCAGTTTTTCAGTTTTTTTTTATTATTATTACAGAGAGCATGCAGCCCTCTGACCGAACACGCTGAGCTACCGTGCCGGCGCCACTAGACCACGAGCTGCAAACCCTTGTTGGGATGAAAAATATCATTCACGACCATCCGGAATTAATAAGCATCGAACGCCAGGAAGAGTCAGGATGCTTTGAATGGCAAATATTGGCCTACATCACATTAAGTGAGTGCTCATCTTATTTTACAAGAGCCGTGTAAGTCTTTCTGTTCCAGTACGAAACTAGCCTTAAAATATTCAGTTAGATTCAGTTCATAATACTGAGCAGAGCAGTCTATAACAGATACTTTTTGTCATGAAATTACTTCGCGGCAAATCACGCAGCATGGTTGAGGGTTCTTTCATACTAATATGTGCAAAGCTCATTTCTGAACATTTCTTCGAAAGTAGACAAGTAAGCAGACAGACTGCGCTTGCAACACACTTTTCTAACGTTGCCATATAGAGTAACGAGAGCTGCTAGTCCTCTCTACAAAATATATAGCCACACACCACCAATAGACTGCAAATGTCAGGGAAGGTACTAGGCGATGCCACAGTTGTTGGTCACGCAACATTCTCCATTCCTGACCCCTTATGGCGAAAAAGCACATGTTTCGAGGGGTATTCGTAAAGTAAGAGCTCCTTCATCATAGGCAGTCCAGTCACCTGTCAAAAGCCTGAATAACCACTATTTGTAGCGCGAACGTGCAGAAAAAGTCAGCGAGTTTCTGGAAGGAACCGATAGGGATGTGGAGCCATGCCGAATCCAGTGCCGAGACCAGTTGCGCTAGGTTTCTCCGCTGAGGATCCGTGGCGTGAAGAGCCGGATATCAGTGGTCCAAAAGTTTGTCGATAGAGTATAAATCCGGGATGTTTGGTCGCCAGGGAGTAGGTAAGCTCATTCTGATGCTCTTCGAACCACACATCTACACTGTTAGTTGTGTGACGCGTTGCATTGTCCTACTGGTCGATGCCATCGTGCCAAGGAAAAGCAAACTGCACGCAGGGGTGAACATGGTCCGCAAGGATAGAGGCACACTTGTGTTGATCTATTGCACCTTCCAGAATGACGAGATCATCCAGGGAATGCCACGACAATTATCCTCAGACCATAACGCTCCCTCCTGCGGCTTGAATCCTTTGTATGAAAATACGTTTCACGTTGTACACGCCAACGGCCGTCTGTCTGATGGCGCATAAAACGTGATACATCTGGAAAGCCCACCTGTCGCCACTCAGGGGACGTCCAGTTGCGGTATTGGCTTTCAAATTCTAGCTGTCGTCGCCGGCGAATAACAGTCAGCATGGGTGCATTAAATAGGCGCCTGCTGCAGAGGACCAACGTTCGCTGAATGGTCGTTGAGGAGACACTATTGGTAGCCCCTTGGTTCAACTGGGCGGTCAGCTGCCTAACAGTTGCACGTCTGTTCACCAGTAAACACCTCCACAGCCGTCGTTTACCCCTGTCATCTGTGGTCCACGATGTATGATAATTGGCTCAGCGTCCGTCTTCGATAGAGCCATTTTGCCATGCATGGTATATTTTAAGCGAGGCGGCACGCAAACAGTTTACAAACTTAGCCGTTTCGGAAATGCTTCCATCCTCGGCCCGAAAGCCAATGATAATGCCCTTTTGGATGTCAGACAAATCGCTCCGCTTCCACATGACGACAATGACTGCACTGAAAGTCTTTGGGGTTTGCTGCCTGATTATAAAATCAACGTGATTCAATATTTCGGCGCTCCAACTGGCCGCCATCTTCAGGAGACGCTGCTGCTGCTGGTGCTGCTGCTGCTGCTGCTCAGTCCCACTGAAAACGGCTTTCAGTGGGCTCGGCAGCAGCAGCAGCAGCATCAGCAGCGTCTCCTGAAGATGGCGGACAGTTGGAGCGCCGAAATATTAAATCACGTAGATTTTAGAATCAGGTAGCAAAACCAAGGAGACTCTGAAGACTTATTACGTCGGGGAAGCCTATTAAGTTTTCCGCATCTCCGAAATTCTTTATACAGGGTGGTCAATCTGAAGTTTCGGATGGGTATCTCGAAAACTATACATCGGGTAAAAATAGTGAGGAAGACAAGTTTCTAAGCTCAAAGGGGGACATCAAATGATACTACACCCCTTGGGTGGAGCGGGGGGCAACTTTTAAATCTTAAACGGAAACCCCCATTTTTATTGCAGATCCGGATTCTCCATAAAAAAATTAATCAAGTTTTGTCTGAAAGATGGTGCTGAAATCGAAAAAAATTCAAATTGGGGAAGAACTCCGATATACACTCCCGGAAATTGAAATAAGAACACCGTGAATTCATTGTCCCAGGAAGGGGAAACTTTATTGACACATTCCTGGGGTCAGATACATCACATGATCACACTGACAGAACCACAGGCACATAGACACAGGCAACAGAGCATGCACAATGTCGGCACTAGTACAGTGTATATCCACCTTTCGCAGCAATGCAGGCTGCTATTCTCCCATGCAGACGATCGTAGAGATGCTGGATGTAGTCCTGTGGAACGGCTTGCCATGCTATTTCCACCTGGCGCCTCAGTTGGACCAGCGTTCGTGCTGGACGTGCAGACCGCGTGAGACGACGCTTCATCCAGTCCCAAACATGCTCAATGGGGGACAGATCCGGAGATCTTGCTGGCCAGGGTAGTTGACTTACACCTTCTAGAGCACGTTGGGTGGCACGGGATACATGCGGACGTGCATTGTCCTGTTGGAACAGCAAGTTCCCTTGCCGGTCTAGGAATGGTAGAACGATGGGTTCGATGACGGTTTGGATGTACCGTGCACTATTCAGTGTCCCCTCGACGATCACCAGTGGTGTACGGCCAGTGTAGGAGATCGCTCCCCACACCATGATGCCGGGTGTTGGCCCTGTGTGCCTCGGTCGTATGCAGTCCTGATTGTGGCGCTCACCTGCACGGCGCCAAACACGCATACGACCATCATTGGCACCAAGGCAGAAGCGACTCTCATCGCTGAAGACGACACGTCTCCATTCGTCCCTCCATTCACGCCTGTCGCGACACCACTGGAGGCGGGCTGCACGATGTTGGGGCGTGAGCGGAAGACGGCCTAACGGTGTGCGGGACCGTAGCCCAGCTTCATGGAGACGGTTGCGAATGGTCCTCGCCGATACCCCAGGAGCAACAGTGTCCCTAATTTGCTGGGAAGTGGCGGTGCGGTCCCCTACGGCACTGCGTAGGATCCTACGGTCTTGGCGTGCATCCGTGCGTCGCTGCGGTCCGGTCCCAGGTCGACGGGCACGTGTACCTTCCGCCGACCACTGGCGACAACATCGATGTACTGTGGAGACCTCACGCCCCACGTGTTGAGCAATTCGGCGGTACGTCCACCCGGCCTCCCGCATGCCCACTATACGCCCTCGCTCAAAGTCCGTCAACTGCACATACGGTTCACGTCCACGCTGTCGCGGCATGCTACCAGTGTTAAAGACTGCTATGGAGCTCCGTATGCCACGGCAAACTGGCTGACACTGACGGCGGCGGTGCACAAATGCTGCACAGCTAGCGCCATTCGACGGCCAACACCGCGGTTCCTGGTGTGTCCGCTGTGCCGTGCGTGTGATCATTGCTTGTACAGCCCTCTCGCAGTGTCCGGAGCAAGTATGGTGGGTCTGACACACCGGTGTCAATGTGTTCTTTTTTCCATTTGCAGGAGTGTATTTAGAATGATCCGAGAAGGATGCATCAAATCGATACAAAATGTGCACCAATTCTTTCTTTACGCCAAATTAAGCTATTTTTTTACAAAATGTATTCTACCCGCCACAGTTTTTGACGGGGGGAGGCGGAATGGTATTAAAATCTCGTTAGGGAACTCTTCACAATTGCATTACTCACCCGACAGTTGCGCTACCGTAGCCAAACTGCGAACTATGGCTCAGTATAAAGGTCGTTGCAATGTGATCAGACGTCACTTAACTTTCAGATTGTTAACCATAAACATAAACTGACGAATGTAAATTATTCTTTAGCGAAACATGGCTCACTATCCTCCTACAGAGATTGTTGATATGATGTTACTTTTAGGTGAATGCCATAACAATTACGCTGCAGCTGCTCAATTGTATGCGGATCGTTTCCCAAACAGACGACATCCAAGCGAAAACATTATTAGAAACTGCACTCAACAAGCTCGAAATGGATACGTGCACCGTCCACCTCGTCATCGCGAACACAATGAAAATGACGCTCGTACCCTTACCGTTCTCGCCTGTGTTCAACTGGATCCCGAAATGAGTAGTCGTGCGATTCAGAGACAAACTGGAATACCGAAATCAACTGTTTTGAGGTTTTTGAAGGCCCATAAATATCACGCGTATCATATCACACTGACACAGGCATTAACGCCGAAAGATATGCAAATACGCATGCATTTCTGCCAATGGGCCTTGGAAATGATAAGAGGTGACAATAATTTTTTTAGATACGTTATCTTCACCGATGAAGCCACATTCAAAAACAATGGCGAATTAAATCGTCATGATTGTCATTATTGGTCCCCTGTTAATCCACACTGGCACTGACCCGTTGACAATCAACACCAATGGTCTTTAATGGTCTGGTGTGGAATTTTAAATTGTTGCTTGATAGGACCGAATTTTTTTGACCGAAATGTTACTGGGGAATCTTATTTACAACTTCTCCGTGATGATTTGTTGGAGCTAATGGAAGATGTTGATTTAGAAACTAGCAACGAATGTGGTTCCAACTGGACGGAGCAGCTCCCCATTATGCTAAAAACCTGCGGAACATTTTAAATTTACGGTACCCTGGTCGGTTGATAGGACGCGGCGGACCATTTCAGTGGCCTCCACGTTCACCAGACCTAAAATCTCCTGATTTTTTCTTATGGTGATATTTAAAAAATACAGTTTATGACAGACAGCCCACAACCCGAAACGATATGGAGCAACGCATTCGAAGAGCGTGTGCAGCCATACCACGGGATATGCTGCTCAAAGCTGTGGACAACTTTCGCAGACTATTGACTTTATGCATTGAAACAAATGGGGATAATTTTGAACAATTTCTTTGTGGCTAATTTCATTAAGGAAGCACCCCAACATGTGAGAGGCAGGGGGACTCACACTAATGGAGCACCCAATGGGAACACCATTCTACTACATCCATGTCGTTGTTCTTGGGTAACGTTGAAAGTAGGATACTGTACATATTGTACAAAAATAGCTTAATTTGGCGTAACGAAAGAATTGGTGCACATTTTTTATCGATTTGATGCGTCTTTCTCGGATAATTCTAAATAAATCGGAGTTCTTCCCCAATTTTACTCTTTTCTCGATTTCAGCGCCATCTGTCAATGGTTTAAGAAAATGTTTCAGACAAAACTTGATTACTTTTTTATGGAGAATCCGAATATGCAATAAAAATTGGTGTTTCCATTCAAGATTTTAAAGTTGCCGCCCGCCCCACCCAAGGGGGCGGGGGCTGGAAGTCACGTGTAGTATCATTTGATGTCCCCCTTTGAGCTGACGAACTTGTCTTACCCACTGTTTTTACCCGATGTATAGTTTTCGAGATAATCTCATCCGAAATTCAGATGGACTACCCTGTATATCGTCCACTGCAAATGCTGCCACCTGCTGCCTGTGAATGGTTGCTGCACGCTGACGTAGAACATAGGTGGTGGTCACATTAATGCGTCTGGACAATGTATATAACCATTGGCAGCTTATAACGAATTTTCGCGAATGCAGTGCCACATATTGATCATTAAGAAGCCATAGGAGACATTGATTTCATTCAGTAGTCGCTTGTGGGTAAAAGCAAACGAATATTACCTCAGAAATCGTAGTTCTAACCAGTGTCTCAGAGTATGCTGCAATTAGATTTTTGTGGACGAAAGGATCTACAGCTACTCAAATTCGTCAGGAGATGTACCTAGCTAATGGGTCTACCTGTAATTGTTTGAAAATGGGGAGTAGCTCAAGATCACTGTTGCCGATTTCAGGGTGGAAATGCTGATACTAAGCAAGTATTTACGACACCAAACAGCTAAGGTTATCAGTCGCCTATTCTCTGTATGCGTACAGAGTAAATTCTTTGAGCAAAAGATCTAACTGTTTTCGTAGCATGTATCTGAGGCGGAACATGGTAACTAGCCCGATATTCACATAATGGGATGTGGGAAACCACCTAGAAACATCCAATCGGGCTCTCTCGTCTTCAAGCCCCCGCGTGGATTTGATCCGGGACCGGCATATCTCCCCATCCGGATAGCAGTCGCGTTAACAAACGCAGCTACCCGGGAGGAGAATTTTTATGTGGAGGGCTTTAAGAAAATAGAGCAACTTTACGAGCAGTGCCTGGCAGTGAACGATGATTACGTGGAAAAGTTAAGTAAATCTGCAAGAAACTAGAACGGCCAACAAATGCTTTTTCTAACAAATATAACTTTTTTAACCATCGAATAGCCATTTCTTTCTAATATGGCTCGTATAACAATTTTTAGCTGCAGATGACGTCTTTCCACTATCCACGCTCTTATGACGTTCCTCCATAACGCACTTCAAACAGAAACTTGCATCTCCTGTCTGACCACGAACACAAAGTTCAGCCCATCGCGTCCAATAGTCATAGCGCTATAAAACAGGCAGCGATAGAGTCTGGAGTAATAGCAAAGTTAGATCGTTCATTAATAGGAGCGAATTTTTAACACTGCCTATTCCGGAGCGTTTTGGACACTGAACGTGACGTCACATTAAGTAACGTGCCTCAGCCTCATACTTCGACTTCTCTTAATATGAATAATACTGTCCTTTCAAACCAGGTGCGCGCCACATCAATTTTAGAGAAGCAGCCTCAGCAAGATAATACAGAGTTTTAACAGAGGGTTCCCCCGCTAAGGAAGCCATATTTAAGAATTAGTGTGTTTGTTTTGATTTAGGTTCCCCACGGTTTATCTAATTCACTACCAGTAAATGCTCCAATAAATTATTTAACAAGATCGCGACTATACGTTTCGCATGAGCAAGTTCTTGTTCTCTAATGGCTTTCAGTGTGGAATGTTTACAGCAGGCTACATCTCCTGCTTCTACTGTGGTAGTCATTGAATTTACGTAAACAGTACTTACTGCGGTTCTGACTTGAGGCTACTGGATTAACATTCTTATACTGTACACCTAGGAGAACACTGGCTGCAAAACTGGCGATACCTCTTTCGTTCGCTCCAGTGCTCGTCGAACTTCTTTGCCCAAGAGCCAATATTGATACTGTAACGAGCCTCATCGCGCCACCTAAAAACCTACATAAATTAGTATTTTACGAGGCCACAATAGATTAGTTACAGTAAGGGCACGATAAGTAGGTCGCTAGCCCTCCAACTACCAAAGTCAGCACCGTTCGTAACACTTCGTGTCGATTGCTCCCTGTTTCAGACAGCTGCTACCCTCAGCCAACCCAAAGCTGAGACGCTATAATTGCCTGACAAAATGGTGGTGTTTTGTCTTTGTGAGTGGATGATTAACTGATTAATATCGGGAATTTTAATTATATTTAAATGCATTATGCAGTAAGAGACACTATTACCAATGTTTAGTAAATGCTTTGGATATCAGTTTTTTCTACTCATTGCGTTGTATTACAACCTTCATTTAATTTCATATTCTTTGCTACAAACGCATGCCGCATTTGAAAATGACCGTCTCTATAATGCTCTTACACGACTCCCTGTCATTTCTGTGTTAAAATTTATGCCGTAACAGCTGATCGCTACAAGTAGCCCACGCGCGTGAGTTGTCTCACATCCCCCAACCCCGCAGTGGCCGCTCTATTTCTGGGGTAAGCTACCAACTTCACGCTACTGTCGGCCGAGTTCACCACCGTCAATTAAAATTAAGCACATATTAAAATATTACCGTCTCTGTAAGTATTTTATTTTGATAATAAGCAGGAGCACTATACTCTTAGGAAGCTCAAGTTAGTTGACATTTTTGGATTCCTCTCTAGTTGCTAGTAGGACCGTTGATATTTTTAAAAATATCGCGAATCCGGTACATTGATATTTAACAAAATATTATTGGCAGCCGATATATCGAAATAAAATTCGATGTATCGACGGAAAAATATCGGCGTACCTACCTATAAAAATACCAGCTGCACATTGTAAATGTACTGCCAGTTTTAGAGCTGTATATTTAAGTATTGATTTAGTATTAGATATTCTGAACATCAACAAGCTAGCAGCCCGCTTGTCTCCCTTACAGCAAGAATGAAAGGAAAAGGATGCACGTTAACGCTTGGCGATAACCACTTTGCTAACAATGGTAACTGCATGTAAGCGCACAGTAAAACGTGTCCGATGGGTCCGTCGTTCTGTTTCGTCTGGAATAATTCATGTCGAGCCCTGTTTTTTTTCATTGCTGCAAACGCTAGCGGGCATTTCACCTCACACGGCTCCGCCCACCGCAAACACCAATCTTGTCATTTAGATTTTTGTTTATCGTTTTCAGCAACTGCTCTTGAAGAATGCCGATGTGAAAAAGTAGCACGCTAGTCGAGTTAAAAATTGTTTGTGCTACTTCTTCACATCGGAACTCTTGTTATTTATTCTATTCATACCTCCACCCCTCAGTGCAATTGGACTTCTTCTTTGTGCCATCTATACCTGCTTCACACAGTCAAAGAGAAATAGTTGACATGATGAAAGCTCAAAAAGTAGTAAGACTCCTTCACTCAGCGAAAGTAAAACTATGCTCTACTACAATTTCAAATGTACAATTTCCAATATTTACCGAAAATTGGGAAAAATAATGTAAAATAAAAATTTGGCACCCAGTGTTACCATATCGATATATCGTGAAAGAATGTATCGCCGATATGCCTTAGAAAATACGTATATCGATATGTATAAACATCGACATTTTATCAACAGCCCAAGTTGCTAGAAGCATATCATCATTATAAAACACGAATGTGAACAGCGGGCGGCACGAATACTTGACTGGGGCCGCAATTTGACAATCACTGGTCTGCACCATTACCGTAAGATAAAAGCACTTAATTCCGGTTATTTCAAGATGAGGAAATCTTGTGGCAGTGAGTGGATTCATATCACGTAAGTTCAACACGTAACGAACAGTAAACTTTTAAAAAGAAGTCTCAATAAGGTAACTTCACGTATTCGTGGCAAGTAACGTTGCGATTGCCACTATATGGCCCACAGAACGTGCGCCAAGTGACATCAAACTAAATTTGAGGACACGCAAATACAGACGTACTACATCAACATCAAATACGTATTTTCTCTCAGAATACGTAGAAAAAATCGCCGAATTTGAACAGTGCTTGATTGTAATGTCCGTAAGTTTGAACACTTCCCTGAAAAAATTACATATTAGCGACAAGTATTTTGATCCACTGTTAATTTTTTGTTGCTAAATGGAAACACCAGAGAAGCACCAGACAGGCTCGTCGGTCTGCTACACTGAAGAAATAAACTCAAATCTAAAGTTTACTCTTCCAACCAATTGTCAGAGGCCCTCGGTCAGCTATTGCTGAGTACTTCGATGCGTTAACAGGTGCAGAGGTAAGCAGCAGGTCGATGATAACGGCATGAGTTGTCTCTCATGACCGTGCTGCCGCCCAGAATAAGATTAAAGAATTACTGCGTGCCATGTCTTATAGTAGTGCATAAACGTCATCATTGGCCTGTGGGGCAGCGTAAGAAGGTATTATGGAGTGTTGATCAGTGACACAGAATGTGGCTTTTCTATGGGCGTGCAAGCATCTGTTGAATGCGTGGTCAACAGAATTTACCCGAATATGGTTTTTGTAGCAGTGAAGATTTTGTTCTGCTCTGTTGCAGTTTTTCATACTTCGGCGTCAGATCACTAAGTCGACGGCAAACGATCGCAGGTGCTTACGAAAAAATTCTAGACACCAACACCATTCCCCAACAGTGGCAATATCTGGGAATAACACATTCTCTGTATCATCATGATAGTGGCCCTGGCCACAGAGAATGTCCATCGTATTGTGATTCGAAGAAATAATGTGAGTCTGTTGCACTGGTGTGCTCAAAGTCCCAGCCTGAACTTCGTCCAACAACCCAGCAACAACTAACTGGGATTTTTCAGGAAAAACTCTGTATTTAGTGTATCAGAGCTTCACACAAAGTTAAACGACGTAATTGTAGGATAAGGAGACCTCACGCGTTGGCTACTTGACAGGGAATGGAGAACGGTAAACGGGGCCTTTGGCCATATAGCGATGGTAGGCAATGGAAACATCTAACTCTGTCTGTGAAACTTCTTAATTCCAGTAACCAGTAACTCCAATATCAAAGAGAGATTTGAAAATGTTGGGTTTCTGTAATTTGCCAATAACTATGTTTCTATTAAATAGTTACACGTGTAGCAACTCTATATGTACCACTTCACATTTTTTAAGAAGCCGTTTTTCTTTCTCCTGCAAAATTTAACAACATAAAGTTACGAGGTTTTCATTGCCTACCGTCGATAGACTATTTGACAAACTCCAGTAAATACTTTCATCGTATTGGTACAGGTTTCTTTAAAGTTTATTATAGCACGCAACTTGAACCAGATGAGTGTGAAGGAGCGGACCGGATCTATTTGGCTCATTAGTATCCTGCATAATACTAGTCTTATAAGCGGATCTCTCATAGAAAGCTTCCTCGCCATAAGCCTTTTGACGCGTTATTGCTAGGTAAACGTGAAGAATAATAATTTATGGATTGTGAAACAATGCAGAAACGAACACACCCCTGTCGCTCTGAAAGATCTCGTATTCCAGTTAGTTAATAAAACAAAGTTTACGAATTTAGAGCAGTGACAATTTGTTTTATAGGATTTTTATAGCACGCAGTACCACAAACAGTTTTTTATGCTGCGATTAACGGATAACATCTTGTAAGGCGAAGTACATATAGCTGATGTGAACAGTAGTTCTATACCGGGTAATTCCCATTCGTAATGAATCCACGGTCCAGCAGCGCAGTGTACTCTGTACTGAAACTTGCCGACAAATTAAAGTTTTGAGCCAGATTGGGACACTCCTGACCTATGCCTTTCGTTGAAAACGAGCCTCTAACAAAAAAAAAAAAAAAAAAAATGGTTCAAATGGCTCTGAGCACCATGGGACTTAACATCTTAGGTCATCAGTCCCCTAGAACTTAGAACTACTTAAACCTAACTAACCTAAGGACATCACACACATCCATGCCCGAGGCAGGATTCGAACCTGCGACCGTAGCAGAACCGCGGTTCCGGACTGCAGCGCTAGAACCGCACGGCCACCGCGGCCGGCAAGCCTCTAACAGATTTAGTATTTCTTTGCGTGTCGCAGCCAGCCCTCTGTCTCAATCACAAGTGGACTATTTGCTGAGATGCCCACCACTAGTTTGTGGCTACACATACGTAAACCCAGGAAGCTCGCTTGGCAAGAGAATATAACGCGCTATTTATTACTTAAGCCTGAGCTCTCTTTAGCAAACTACACTGTTATTATGGGCATTAACAAATATTTACAGATTAGCTCTTATAATAAAAATTATTGTGGAATTCGTATCTCGTCTAGGGGATGACGTTTTTCCGCTTCTTCTGTATGCGGTATAAATCTTCGAAACGGTTACTCTCGAAACACCAAACACTTGGGCTGTATTGATTGTTCGTGCACCCACCACACGAGCACCAGGAACTTGAACACGTGAGCTCCGATATGATGCACTCACAACTACACAGAACACCGTTGTGACCACGACTGACACGACGCAGTGAGAACATCGGACAGATGCCGTTCGTTGTGTAACCTTCAGGCTTGGCTACCAACTGCACTTTATGTTCAAACATGCACTTCTCGTGGTGTTTTAGTGTTTTTATCCAGCCCTAGAATTTCATCGTCTTTAGTTTTCATTTCGCAATAAGATATTTATACAAGAACGATTTTTATCTGATAATATGTGACAAATAAGTCCACAATTTTTGTTAAATGCACTAATAAATTCTTTTACAAAGTACGGTTTTTAGTACAGATAATACATTTTTCTCGGACAATTCATCTTTTATGCTATTTTCACATATCCTTGTATTAATCTTAGTGTTTGTTAGCTATCTTCATACACACGACGAGCGTCAGCTAAATTTTATATAACAATAGGCATCTTCACATGACGTAAAACAATGAAATACTTGTCACACGCATATTAATAATCTTGATTGATTATTACGCACGAATTTACATTATAAGTCAAAAACAAACAAAATACCCAACCACAGAAAATGTCAGTTACCTATACAAAATCGTAAGTTATTGTCTAAATTGAAGGTGAATGGGGGAGAAAGAAAAGTACTAGGAAGGCACTAATGATATCTGCTGCTTCGGGACTTTATGCGGAATCAGCGGCGACCAGTAAAAATGTGTACCGGACTGGGACTCGAACCCAGGACCTCTTGTTCACTAGGAGGGCACAGTAACCATTTCGTGGTCAAAATTTCTTCTATAATAGAAGATCAAAACCTGTCTTCCTTTGAGACAATAATACACTTTCCCTAGTAAACAAATTATAAGCTGACCGATTTTGAAAATCGGTGAAGTAGGACACATGCGTCCCAGGAACCTAATTACACCCTTGTTTTCATGTGAACCTAGGGTTTTCAGAGTTAAATATTTAACTCTAGAATTATTTCATCAGGATTGCAATTATGGGAAAAAGTATAACAAATCAGTACCAGAACACGCTTATTCTTCTGGCAATGAAAAACATGAGATATCGGACACAAGCTTTCAACATAACATTTGAAAATGGCTTTTACATATCACACACCCATGTTTTCTACATTCTATGAAGTTTTCTGGGGCATACATGTCCCGCTTCATACAAATTATGTACCAACCAGCAGAATTACTGTTGTGTGTAATAATGTTTCGAAACAATGTCTGTAATGTTTAAGGAAACACAATTACTTACTTCAGACATTCTTGGAATGGAGAAGATGGCTATTTGATATTATTTTCGCGAAACAGACACGCTACTAACACATGCCGCCCCATTTGATTGCTCACAGCCTTCTGTATAAACACCCCAAAACCGACAGGAGTTTTTTTTCCAGATTCTGAAAGCCTCTGCCTACATGCTAGGCGCTTCAGTCTGGAACCGCGTGACCGCTACGGTCGCAGGTTCGAATCCTGCCTCGGGCATGGATGTGTGTGATGTCCTTAGGTTAGTTAGGTTTAAGTAGTTCTAAATTCTAGGGGACTGATGACCACAGATGTTAAGTCCCATAGTGCTCAGAGCCATTTGAACCATTTTTTGAACCTACATGCTATCACTGGGCAGATAGACGTCCCAACGCTCTAGTGGGACATATGTGTCCCATCGACCACAAATGGGTTAACCGTGCGCCACCTGGACACAGTGCTCATCGCAAATGCGCGGACTGCCTCGGCACGCTCCCAGCCACCTCACAGTCCCACCAAGCGCCACCTATCCACAGTCGCTGTCCATGTCCTCCGTGATCGCTGATTTCATATTCCCGCTGGAGGTCAAATATAAATTAGCATCCACATTGAAGGTTGTTCCATCCCCGCCCCCTGCCACGTCTTCACTGTTGTGTCTCCGGCCGGAGTGGCCGTGCGGTTCTGGTCGCTACAGTCCGGAACCGAGCAACCGCTACGGTCGGAGGTTCGAATCCTGCCTCGGGCATGGATGTGTGTGATGTCCTTAGGTTAGTTAGGTTTAATTAGTTCTAAGTTCTAGGTGACTGATGACCTCAGAAATTAAGTCGCATAGTGCTCAGAGCCATTTGATCCACTGTTGTGTCCCCCCAACCCTCCATCTCTACACCCTACATCTCCTTTCCCAAGGTGGCTTCCATCAACTCCCCCTCCCGGATGATGCCCTCTCTCCCTCCATTTATCCCTCCTATCAACTCTGATCCTCACCCCCCCTCCTTTCCTCCATCATTTTCCTGGGCTCCCTCTACCCCCCTTCCATCCTCTTTTTTCCCCATCTACCCTCTCTCTGCCCCCCTTCTCTCCCCCGAGTCCTTTTGCATTTCCCTCCTCTGCCTTTTCCCATTCCCTCTCGCGTCTGCCCTGCCCCTCTCCCCCCCCCTCCCCTTATGAGTCCTCTCCCTCCTTTGGTTCCCCCCCCTTTCGTTTCTCCTCTCCTCCCTCCTTGTTTTCCCCCTCATCTGTCCAGGTCCACCCCCCCCCCCCATCTGCCCTAGGCTATGGTGTGTCCTCTTTGTGCCGACATTTTAGTGCAGTGTTTACAGTGAGTGTTCAGTGTTGTGTGTGTTTCCGCAGTGTTGCGAACGGCCATCGTACTGTCGCTGGCTGTGATTTTATATCTCTTGCGAACAGAAACCAGACTGTCGCCATGTTTTTTAATTGTCTGTCTACTATGTTACCTGTCTGCATCCTATGTATTTTATTCGCTTTGCCAACCCTTTGCTTTATGTTTTACCTTTCCACACTTTTCCACCGTTTTACAATTTAAGTCCCCATTTTATCGCCTGCTTTTATTGTTTCTTAACTTCTTCTTACGTTTTAAAAAGTCTGTAGGCTGCAGAGCAGCGTAATAAGCTGATGCCAGCCCGCCCCCTTCTGGGGGAATCGAAATTCAATAAAGAAAAAAAAAAAAGGTTGTTGAGTCACAGTCCATCAGGGCGAATCTGTTAAATGAATGTGTGGTTTCACTCATATAATTGATTCGCCTCGATGGTCAATGAATCCACAACCTTCAGTACAGATACACATTTACATTCGACTTCCAGTGGGATTCTAAAATTAGCGAGCGCGGAGGACATGGACGGGGATTGCGGATAGGTGGCGCTAGGTGGGAGTGTGAGTTAGCTGGGAGCATGCTGAGGCAGTCCGCGCATTTGCGATGAACATTGTGTCCAGGTGGCGCATTGGTTAACGCAACTGCCAAGTAAGCAGGAGATCCCAGGTTCGAGTCCCAGTGCAGCACACGTTTTCACTCGTCGGTGCTAATTTCGCAAAAAGCCCCAATGCAGCTGATACCATTAGTTCCTTCCCTTTCCTTTCTCACCCCTCCATCTTCAATTTACATAATATGTACCACAACTGTGGATTCCGCATGGTGTCTGTTCTCTAGGACATGTCCGAAAGAACAGGCACCATGCATTCATATAATCATAACTTATTGCCAAAGCCATTGAATAACAATCGTAAGTATAAAACATACGGGGTGTATCGGTTCTCTACTAATCAACTAGATCGAAAGCTACGCTATGAAATCAAAGGCTAAAAATAAATTTAAATGTCGTGTGACTAGGGCCTCCCGTCGGGTAGACCCAGATGGGAATCCAACCGGGGTCCTTAGGATTGACATTCTGTCGCGCTGACCACTTTTTTTTTTTAATCTCATTTTGTTCGCTTTTGTTCGTTGCATCTGCTCGGGACGTACGTCGTAAGACATCCGTTTAAGTTCGTTGTTGATCGATTAACTCAGTTTTTTTATTACAGAGGGCAGCTAACCCTCTGACCGAACACGCTTAGCTACCGTGCCCGCTAACCTCAAATTCCAGTCTCAGTCCACCACGCAGTTTTAATCAGTCAGGCAGTTTCATATCAGTGCACACTCCGCTGCAGAGTGATAATTCATTCCAGTATTAGGTGCTGACTCCCACTGAAACTGAAAATGAGCCAGTGCAACACACTTCACTTGTTGGGAATCTGCTGTGTTCCGGGTCAGCAAGAAGTAAGCACAAAATGGTAGGTGTCTGTTAATTGTCGAAAGTTCAAACGCACAGTAATACTCCTTAGACGAATGGCAGCGAGTGATGGGAAAGATCGCCTTGTGCACTCAGCATGTATGCCTGGAGACCTCAGTCAACATGCTGAATAGGATGTTTTGGCAAGCACTGTGGAAACAGGGTAGAAACAGCTGAAGATTTTGACGCACGTTTGAACAAACGATGCCTACGGCCTGGACTCAGAGCTCATAAATGGATGACTCTAGCGACTGGCAGACAGGGTTGGGAAGACCAACGTTGATCATGGAAGCTCACAACCTGTAGCATTGTCCACAGAACTGATAGTGGTCCCCTGGATCTGAGATGAGTAAACTCTTGAACCAGAGACTTTAAAGGTACTGTGGCAAGTTGGGTTGAAACTTCCTAGAGTTGCGTCGTATTAGTGTAAGTAATTGGAGTCCCAGTATGGGACACGGTTTTAAGCTGCCGGGAAGTTTTGGTCAGTACTGTCATTACTGAAGAAGCAGCTCGAAACATTTAGCTCTTTAGTTACGGCTTAAGTACCAGAGGAAGAGTTGACAAATCACTGGATAGATATGTACGTAATGTGTGTGTGAAATCTTATGGGACTTAACTGCGAAGGTCATCAGTCCCTAGGCTTACACACTACTTAACCTAATTATCCAAAGAACAAACACACACACCCGTGCCCGAGGGAGGACTCGAACCTCCGCCGGAACCAGCCGCACAGTCCATGACTGTCGCGCCTGAGACCGCTCGGCTAATCCCGATCGGCTATGTACGTAGTAAAACATTCGTGATAGAAGGGATGCTTGATGGTATAGTCTATGTGAAGAATTAAGCGTAGCGCTATAGATGGAGATATGCTAAATTAAACGCGTTTCACTGTGAGTAGGGCTACACCTGAAGCCTGCGACAACTACTGTAGTAGAATCTTATTTAAAGACCCCTCACGAAACCCAGAGAATGTCTGGTCATACGTTCATGCTGTCAGTGGCGCAAAGATTAGTATCTAGACACTTATGAGTGACACAGAAACCGAAAATGTGCGTTGCAAATCCTAAACAGAAATTAGCTTCGTTTTGAAACGTTTCTTTACAGAGGAAGATCGAGGAGTAATACCCCCACTTTAATTGTCATACCACTGCAAAGATGACTCTACATCAACATCAATACTCCGTGAACCACTGTTAAGTGCATGCCAAAGGATATATTCCGTTGTACCAGCTATTATGGAGGGTTTCTTCCCGTTCCATTAACGTATGGAGCGCCGAAGAATGACAGTTTAAATGACTCTGTGCTTGCTGTAATTAATCTAATCTTGTCTTTACGATCCCAAGTTAGAGATACATAGAAGGTTGTAGTATATTCCCAGAGTCATAATTTTAAGACGATTCTTGAAACTGTGTAAGTAGTCTTTCTTGGGATAGTTTAGGTCTATCTTCAAGAGGCCTACCAGTTCAGTTTCTTCAGCATCTCTGTGACATTCTCCCATGGGTAAAACAAATCTATGACCATTCGCGCCGCCCTTCTCTGTAGACGTTCAGTATCCCCTGTTAGTCCTTTTCGGTACGGGTCCCACTCACTTGAGCAATATTCTAGAATGGGTGGCACGAGTACTTTGTAAGTAATCTCCTTTGTAGACTGATTGCATTTCCCCGGAATTCCACCAATAAACTGATGTCTACCATCTGCTTTGCCCACGACTAAGCCTATGTGATCATTCCGTTTCATATTCATACAGATTGTTAAACCTAGGTATTTGTATAAAGGTATGAGATGCCTGATTCCATCAGTGTCTCATTGATATTATAGTAGTAAGATTCTACGTTTTATTCGTTTTGTGAAGTGCATATCTTTATATTACTGAACATTTAAAGCAAGTAGTCAATCATCGCACCACTTTGAAATCTTATCAAGATCTGACAATATTTGTGGAGCTTCTTTCAGACAGAACTTCTTTATAGACAATAATATAATCGGGAAAAAGTCTGAGGTTACTGTTTTCAATGTCTAAAAGGTCATTAATACACAACATGGACAACAATGTTCGCAACACTCTTTCCTGGAGCATACCTGATTTACTTCTATATCTGACGATGACTCTCCGTCTTAGATAACATGCTGCGTCCTCCCTAGCAAAAAATTCTCAAGTGAGTACAAATTTCGCTTGATACACATATGATCGCACTTTTGACAATAATTGTAGATCTGATACTGAGTGAAATGCTTTTCGAAAGTCAATAAATACTGCATCTACCTGACTGCCTTGATCCAAGCCTCCAGTATGCCATGTGAGAGAAGTGTGAGTTTGGTTTCGCATGATGATGTTTTCGGAATCCATGTTGGTTGGCGTGGAGAAGGTCATTCTGTTCGAGATACCTCATTATGTTTGAGCTCAAAATATGATCTAAGATTCTACGACAAATCGCTGTCAAGGAAGTTAGACGGCAGGTTTGTGGATCACTTCTACCTATGTATCTACGATACATTACAATTAGAAGAGGGGCTAACTCAGCTGCAAATTCAGTATGGAACCTAATACGAATCAGTTTTAACGATGTCAGCAGTTGCTCAATATCATTGGCACTAATACCTTTTTCACTCATCTTTTCAGTGGTATGAGAATTAAAGTGTGGCAGTTTTCCTGGGTTTTCCTTTGTGAAGGAACATTTGAAAACGGAGTTAATCATTTCTGCTTTTGTTTTGCTACCCTGGATTTCAGTTCCTGTCTCATTTGCGAGTCACTGCACACTAACTTTGATGCCACTAACAGCACTTAAATACGACAAGAATGACTTGGATTTTGTGAAAGATCGTTTGACAATATTCTGCTTCGGTAGTCATTGAAGGCTTTACGCATTGCTCCTTGGTCAGAAAAACGCGTTTCATTCAGCATCTTTCTATGTACAGCCCCGTGCTTTGTTTTACATGTACCGTGAAGTAATCTCCTTTTCTTAATTTCTTTACAGTGATTGTATACCATGAAGACTCCCTCCAACCATTAATTGTTCTACTGGGTACATCTTTGAAACCTGAGCCACGGTTCTCCTACACGCTCCTGTCCTGTGCTGGAAATTTCAAGTTCCCCATCCCGATATGACTCTACCAGTGCTATCTAGTTTACTGAACGTATGTATCATTATAATTGTTTTAGGGTTCCTTGGTACTTCGGTAATCGTTGCTGCCAAAACTGCGTCATGGTCACTGATAACAGTTTCGATGTGAGCACCGTGCCCACCATTAACAAAACTGTAATTTTCCTAATTGACTGTTGGATGATTAAATTCTCCACCGATGATTACAGTTTGACTGGGGAAATTACATACAAGTGAACTGAGGTTTTCTCTTAAGTTTTCAATTACATCAGGAGGTGAATCTAGTGGGCGATAGAAAGATCCAATCATCACCCTGATAATGAATCTTGCTCAAACATTCTCACATGCAGGTTCAGTTTCTGTTTCGATGGATTTTCTTGTCTACTATGACAAGTAGCCACTCCATTTCCCATTAGCCTATCCTTTCCATATTCACTTAAATTTTCCCCAAAAATCTGACTGTTATCAGTTTCAGGTTTCAACCAACTTTCTGTACCTAGTATTATGTGAACCTCACTGCTTTTCAGCAGCACTTCAAACTCTGAAACTTTGTTGGCAATGCCTCAGCAGTTAAGTACAAGGATTTTAACCCTTCGGTGGGCGCGGCTTCCATTCTTCCTTGAGTGGACGCGTTGCGGCTTTTGCACCGCAATTAGTTTTACATTTTTAACTTAAGGAAAAATAATCATTCCATCAGTAATAAATAGGTAAAATGCATCAGTTTCTTTTTCCGTAATTTCAGCACTTGCTTTTGGACCTGGCAAAACTTTTAGGATGTTCTTGGCCTTTGGTTTTAGGAGAAGAAGGAAGCGGTTCACTTATACAAATAGTTTCTTTATCTTTTCCTACGTAAAGTCGGTAATCCTCTGTTTGTTGTCTCCCCTCTATAACCAGGTGGTCATCTGCTTCCTCTGCTGATTGTTCGGAGTCATTGCTATGGTTTTCTTCTTCAGTAACTTCCTCTTCCGACTCAGATTCACATGAACCTGACAATTCTTGTAATTCTTCTTCTGACAATTCTCGCAGTACTTCCTCATAGTCTTCAGGACGTACAATTAAACGGTGCCTGTCAAATGCCTTCTTTTTCTCCATTTCCACGCTTTTATGAGACCTAATGAAACACACGTTTTTATAAAAGTAATATACTGTAACAAATCAATATTCAAGACTGTAAAAAGTAATGAAAATTGCTTTTGGAAACTTTCATTCGATTCTAATATTCATTATATACTAATATAAAAGAAAGATTGCCTTGAGGCAAAACAAAAACACAAGTATAGAAAATACTTACATCACAAGGCGCGTGGCGGCAAACACACCGCAAACACAACACTCACGTTTCAACAACAATAACGACCAAACTGCTGAAAGTATGAATAGCGCAAATGTAGTAAGTAGTGACATCCGTTGAGAACAACAAATACTCGTATGTATCTCGACGTGGACGCAACTGTAACGCTATCTGTGATACTAACAGAAAAGTAAATCTTCGGCTATCTGCCGCAGGTGCACCCACCGAAGGGTTAATACTCTCGCTTGTGGGAGGGATCCTTTCGGATCTTAGACTTATACTTCTGGGTCTACTACAGCTGTCGCTGTCTGGACTGTGTTAAGAGTCGCCTAATCTAAAAGACCCTAGTGTGCATTCCACAAACAGTCAGCTACCTGAGTAGCAGCCTCTGATGGATACCGCGCACCTAAACTATTTAGAGGGACCCTGGCGCAAGTCCAGGAAGTTACAGTCTAGTTTGCCACAGAACTTTCAATGTCACTGTTTCAGTCCTTCCACTCGACTGAGAACCGGGGGGCCACTGTCTGTTCTGGGGAAAACGCTGCAAATTGTGAGTTTCGTTAAAACTCCATGCACAATGCCGGTTTTCTCACCCTTCTCTGACAGCCGCTGGACCGATCGAAGTATGACCTCGGAGACCAGACAACAAGCTTTTTTTGTTCCCACGTTTGCCACAACCTGTTGTTGGGTGCACCCTGTGCCCTCAATGGCTGTCGTTATAGCCTATTCAGTATGCTGAATGAGGTTCCCAGGCATATACACTGGCTGCAACTGGTGTTCCTTCCTGTCCCTTTGATGCTATTTCCATAAAGGGTACCATTATTCGCCATATACTTGAATTACCGATGATTAATAGACCTTACCCTTTTGCGTTTGCCTCCACTTGATACAGAAAAAAAGCAGTGTTTCCTAAAACAGGTGAACTGGGTTCCACTGGCTCAGCTTCAGTTTCAGTGGAAGACAGCACCTCGAACTTATTGTTTACGCGGGTCGGCATAATACCATGAGTCCTCCCTGATTCCTACCTACCCCGTACAGGACACCTAGATTTACCACTGACACGCCACTCGCAGTCAAATGAAACAGTAATGACAGATCTCATGCTTTCTGCAAACGAGACAGGATCCACAGGAGAGGATAGTACTTGAGATACCTATGGTACTGGGCGCATGACTCTAGGGAGCTCTTCCAACATACTAATTCACAGCAGCTGCCAATGGTTTCACAGTAAATAGGGCGATTTCTAGCTGCTTGCGAACGTGAAGTAACTCATCCCGTGTTCGAGAACAGCATTCAGAGTGGGTATGCATTATGGCTTGTGCAATGTTTTACAGGACAGTCAACAACTAACTTTAAACAAAGCCTGCTGTCTATCTTTTACTCTGTTGAGCTAACAAATTACTAATTAACTATAAGAATTGAAGCAAAAACACAAAACTAGATTTCTGTTAAGGCAAGTGAAAAACTTTTCGTAACAATTATTAGTTTCCTAAACGTTTTGAGGTTAATTAAAGTCGCTAACGAACTCCAAAGTAGAGCTAATTTACGATAGATATAAATAATACATACTCCCACTGAAAGGGAGAACTAGATGTAGCACAATATGTTGGTTAAAATATGTGCTACATTAACTAAATCACAAACGCCGATTTACTACGAATTAGTTTATGCACAGGACAATCGTAACTTCCTAAAATTCTTAAAAATAAACGTTTATTTGCGTTGTTATACACTGAAATCTGTGATGGTCTATTCTTTTGCAGTAACTGTGAATCACAAACGCTGATTTGCTAAGGAACTTGTTATCCACAACACTCGTAACATATGAAAATGTTCAAAAATATATATTTGTAAGCCGGCCGCGGTGGTCTAGCGGTTCTAGGCGCTCAGTCAGGAACCGCGCGACTGCTACGGTCGCAGGTTCGAATCCTGCCTCGGGCATGGATGTGTGTGATGTCCTTAGGTTAGTTAGGTTTAAGTAGTTCTAAGTTCTAGGGGACTTATGACCACAGATGTTGAGTCCCATAGTGCTCAGAGCCATTTGAACCATATATTTGTAAGCGTCCGAAAATTCTAAAAAATAACCTCTTTCTTACATACTTATACAATGAAATTAATGAACAATTGTCATGAACAAAGGCAGGCCTACTGTTCTCAAACATTTTAAAACATCAAAAATATTTTAATGCTATAACTCACAATAACACTACCAATTTATCGTGGCACTCGCAAATGCTCGAAATTTCAAAATACATCACAATATAACGAGTATTCATACAATCAATGAAATATAATGCAGAATAGCCACGAACAGTAAAATATGCGAATCTAGAATCTCAAAAATTTCAAATCGGCACGTGAAGTCTCACACAAAGGAAAATTTCGAAGTCAGCTTTTATACCTGTAAATAAACATGTGCATTGCGCGTTTTTTCTTAATTTTTTTTTTTTTTTTTTACGTAGCTGATTCTGTGACAAATTCTACCCTGGTATGCTCAGTGGCAGAGACTTGGGGCGGGGGGGGGGGGGGCGTCCCATCACTTGCAGAGTCGTCCGCCTTGCTACCCGCGCCGCCCCCACCGGTCAGTCCGCACGCTATTCGTTCATTTCTTTCGTCAGTCGACTCGACTGAATCGAGTTATCGAGTAGTTCTACTTTCCTATGTAGCACTCGCGTCCGCGTCACCGTATTTTACACTCGTACGTTTCTGTCTGACACATAGATAGCTAACACACACCTACGAGAAAAGTCGCGGCCATTCTAGTGATCTCGATACGTTATTGTGTCTGGAATTTGTTCGAGAAAAGTCACGAATATTCAACTGTTTTCTTGTACAGAGAACCTTCAATACCTAGCGTTATAAATACGAACTATTCACCGAATAGAAAGATAGTTCACATTCAGAAGTACAAGAGTGAAGATTAGTCAAGAGTGAGAGTGATCAATTGATTGTGAAGTACTAATAATAGCAATTCATAGTAATTCAAGGAGGATTGACTTAATGGCAAAGCTCTGTTGAACACTCAAACTGACATTGATTGTCCTATTGACGATGTAATTAACCAATTTGCCAGGAAGAATACGCGCATAGAATTCATCATTTAAGGAACAGAACCACAATTGTAACTTTTTTATATTGTCGCAGAAGAGCTGAATAGAGACGTGGTGTAGTGGTTACGATAATAATGTGTTGCACGGAGGGTTGTGAGTTCAAAACCCACCTGGACTGTACAATTTCAATTTCAATATTCGGTTCGAGTACATTCTAGAAGTATCCACAAATGGAAAGAATCATTGTACTGTAAAATTCTGTAGCTGTATGTATTCTGTATGTGTTCTGACCGGAGGCAGTTCGCTCCGCGCTCTTGTATGTGCAAGTGCTGAATAAACCGTCTTTAAGTGAAGTTAGTGTTCGTCATTCAGCTACTTACACCTTCTTCTACGTGACATTATACTGGTGGAGACGCTGGGTATTGGAACTTGTGATAGCGCACATTATCGACGACACAGTGGCTCCCATCAGGCCACGACAGAGCCGCCGATCTACCGGAGATAGAAGAAGAAGAGGACGTAACGATGACAGCGACTGTGTGCCACCACATGAGACATCCTTCTGGGTTCTCTGGTGACGATGGCCAAGATCCAAACAAGTGACTGAAGGTATAAGAGCGTATAGCCAAATTTAACAAATGGGATGACACCGTGTGTTTGGCTGACGTATTTTTCTACTTGGAGGGCACTGCCAAGCAATGGTATGAGAACAACGAGGAGAAGTTCAGAAACTGGGAAGTATCCCAGGTGGTACTGCGCAAGTGTTTCGGCGACACATAACCACAGAAGTGCCAGTCTGAAGATGAATTAGAGTGCAGGGCACAGCGTCCAGGAGAAACCACGGCATCCTACATTCAAGACGTCTTGAAGTTGTGTAAAATAGTGGATCATAGAATGAAGGAGGAAAGTAAGGTTGCACATCTCATGAAGGGTGTTGCTCAGAACATGTATCGAGCCCTACTCCTGAAGGAGGTTTCGGCAGCAGACGACTTCTTAAAATGGTGCCAGTATATCGAGACAATGCATCAAAAAAGAAATACAGGCAAGAAGTTTGAACGGCTTCCAAACGTCGTATCGATGTCTGTGATGGAGGAAGCAACTGATTTCACAAGTGTTCTTCGTCAGATAGCGAGAGAAGAAGTTCATAAGGCACTCGGATTGCACGGAGAGCAAAAAACAGAGACGCTTCAAAAGGTCATAAGGGAGGAAGTGTAACACACATTGAACCCAATCTCTCGTCCTTCATTTCCCTTTAATACGGACTTACGTTCCTACAATGCCGCATGAGGAACCTGGTTGGGCACCAAGGAAGACTGACGTCTGGAGGACTCAGGATAACTAACCAGTATGTTTCCACTGCGAACGACTTGGACATGTAGTGCGCTATTTTCGAGAAAGGCGGCGGATATTTGATGACGCCGCGCCTGAAGACAGCAGACCGATCATAGCCGACGCCAACGCCGGGACGACGACGATGAGATTTGGGTGCAGGACGACGTATGTCACCATCGCCACACGCTAGCAGCTGAAGAGGACGTCCACCAGCGCGCCGATCAAGGTCTCCATCGCCGTTTAGAAGCTCCAGCCGATCACCTAGCCGCCGCAACCTGGAAAACTGAAGGGTGCGACCTTCCTTGGAGGTGAGGCTGCTGAAGAGAAAAATCCTCCGCCGTCGATCACTACAAAAATGATAGGAAACTACGTCGATATTCTCATGGATGGTCGACTAGCTTTTGTGTTGATTACAGGAAGCTTAATAAGATAACTAAAAAGGACATTTACTCTCTTCCACGAACTGACGATACACTAGATTGTCTGAAGGGAGCTAAGTTTTTCTCAACCATGGACATGTACTTGGGATACTGGCAAATCGAAGTAGATGAGGCTGATCGTGAGAAAACTGTATCCATCACCCCTGAGGGCCTGTATGAGTTTAAGGTAATGGTTTGCGTAATGCACCAGCAACTTTTGAACAGATTATGGATAATCTTCTATGTCACCTGAAGTGGACGATGTGTCTTTGTTATTTACATGACATTATAATGTTCTCAGAGACATTTGATGAACATACAAAAAGACTGACGGCCGTATTTAAGTGTCTCCAACAAGGCGGACTGAAACTTAATGCAAGAAAACGTCTCTTTGGAGCAAAAGAAATCAAAATACTTGGACACCTTGTGTCAAACGAAAATGTGCGGCCAGAGCCAGAAAAGGTGAGAGCCATAACGTAATTTCCTGTTCCTAAAAGTATTAGAGACGTGAGAAGCTTCCTCAGATTATGTTCTTATTACCGTCGTTTTATCAAAGACTTCTTTATCAAAGCCAGACCACTCCAAGAGATGTTAAAAGCTGATGCTAAATTTTTCTGACGACTGACCCTGTACTTGGTCTGTATGATAAGCGAGCACCTACAGAACTACACACAGATGCCAGTGGGTAAGGGATCAGTGCTGTTCTGGTGCAAATTTCGGATGGAAAAGAGAAGTTTATAGCCTATGCTTCTAGGACACTTAAAAAGCCGAGAGAAACTACTCAACTACAGAAAGAGAATGTCTTGCTGTGATCTGGGCCATGTGCAAATTTCGACAGTATCTGTATGAAAGGTCATTCACAGTTGTTACAGACCATCATTCACTTTGTTGGTTGACAGGGCTTAAAGATCTAACAGGGTGACTCGCCAGGTGGGCACTACGTCTTCAAGAGTATGACATTACCATAGTGTACAAAAGTGGAAGAAAGCACCGAGATGCCGACTGTCTCTCAAGATACCCTGTACAAGACCATCAAGACTTTGATGAAGATAGTGATAGTCTCGCTACACTCCAGGATCTCACTGCTGAGCAGAAGAAGGCCGCCAAGATATCTCAAATTATGCTTGCCTTAAATCGGTCAAAGGATGTGAAAGGACAATTTAAGGTAGTTAATGGATTATTTTGCAAGAAAAACTTTGATCCGTTTGGAAAGAGGTGGCTACCAGTGATTCCCAAACACATGTGCTTAGATTTTCTACAGAAATTCCATGACACACCTGAGGCTGGATATCTAGGTTTTATTAAGACATACGATAGAATCCGCAAGAGATTTTTCTGGACAGGTTTATTTTGGAGTGTCCGTCACTATGTGTCGCACTGTCGATAGTGCCAGAGGAGAAAGGCAGTTCCTCAGAAACCACCTGGCCGACTCATACCAATTCCACCAGCCGAAACGCCTTTCCAGGGTGTTGGGACTGACCTCCTCGGACGATTTCCAACGTCTGCTAGTGGCAATAGATGGATTATTGCTTGCACTGATTATCTGACACGCTATGCCATTACAAAAGCAGTAAAAACAGCCGTAGCATCCGAGGTAGCCAAATTTATCGTGGACGACATTGTATTAAAACACGGTGCCCCAAGGTCGTTTTTCAATCGATTGTTGTGACGGAGATAAACTGTCGGTGCAACATTACTCATTACAAGACGACTGCCTACCATCCGCAAACTAACGGGCTTACTGAACGCCTTATAAGACGTTGGCCGACATGCTATAATGTTCGTCAGTGTTGAGCAGAGCAACTGGGATGAGGTGCTACCTTTCGTGACGTTTGCCTACAACACCACCAAACAAGCCACCACAGGATTTACACCATTTTTTCCTGGTGCATGGGCGTGAGACGACTACAATGATGGACACTGTGTTTCCGTTACATCTTGATGACATGGACGATGATTACATCAGCCAGGTGTTAACCAGAGCTGAGGAAGCTTGGCAGCCAGCCGGAGTGGCCAAGCGGTTCTAGGCGCTACGGTCTGGGAGTGCGCGACCGCTACGGTCGCAGGTTCGAATCCTGCCTCGGACATGGATGTGTGTGTTGTCCTTAGGTTAGTTAGGTTTAAGTAGTTCTAAGTTCTAGGGGACTGATGACCATAGTAGTTAAGTCCCATAGTGCTCAGAGCCATTTAAACCATTTTTGAAGCTTGGCAGTTAGCTCGACTCCCCACGCTGCAGGCTCAAGAATGCGATCGCCGAAGGTATGACGTGAGCCACCACCCTGTTGTCTACCAGCCTGGTGACCTCGTCTGGATCTTCACTCATGTTCGGATGGTTGGTCTCTCTGAGAAGCTCCTCAGGCGCTACTTTGGACCTTGTAAGGTCGTAAAACAGTTGCCTGATGTTACTTATTAAGTTGAAGATTTCGACCCCGACACTAGACGACGAAAAATAAGAGATACGATCCACGTCCTTCGAATGAAGCTCTATAAGGATCCCTCAACCCAGGGTAAATTCGAAGCTCCTGCGACAGGCAACAAGCGTAAAGGTGACGAAGAGCGTAGCGGCAAAAGAAGATCACCGCCAGGGCGCTCGATACAATTTGAAACGATACTCGTCCAACCAGGCAACATGTTTCCAGTCATCAACAGTCCAATGTCGGTGTTGACGGGCCCAGACGAGGCGTAAAGCTTTGTGTCGCGCAGTCATCAAGGGTACACGATTGGGCCTTTGGCTCCAAAAGCCCATATCGATGATGATGCATTGAATAGTTCGCACACTGACATTTGTTGAAGACCCAGCATTGAAATGTGCAGCAATTTGCGGAAGGGTTGCACTTCTGTCACGTTGAATGATTGTCCTCAATCGTCGTTGGTCCCGTTCTTGCAGGATCTTTTTTCCGACCGCTGCGATGTCAGAGATTTGATGTTTTAGCGGATTCCTGATATTCACGGTACACTTGTCTAATGGTCATAGGGGCAAATCCCCACTTCATCGCTACCTCGGAGATGCTGTCTCTCATCACTCGTGCGCCGACTATAACACCGCGTTCAGACTCACTTAAATCTTGATAAACGGCCACTGTAGCAGAAGTGATCTATCTAACAATTGCGCCAGTCACTTGCTGTCTTATATAGGCGTTGCCGAAAACAGCGCCGTATTCTGCCTGTTTACGTATCTCTGTATTTGAATACGCAAGCCTATACCAGTTTCTTTGGCACTTCAGTGTATTTCATCAATCAGAAGCAGTACTAGTGTATCTTCTGTGTTCAGGATTTATACTTTTCTAGACAAATAACCAAGAAAATGTCTTGGATTCTGCTCTGTTATGACACTTGTGGAAAAATTATTGCACAGGTGAGACAATGTAACAGGACTTGCCAACGTTAACACACTTGTACTCCATAGAAATTTGTATGAGTGCGGTGATATAGAATGAAGTAGTGAACACAAGATTGTTGCTTCACAAGTGTATCTCGCTCTTCTTTTCGTAGTATTCAACATGCCAACTTGCTCTGACAAGAATTTTATGCTTTCTGTCTGACCTGACAGCTGGAGTGAAATGTTTTGTAGTAATGTATTAACAACACAGCTACCTTCTTCAGTATTACAACCATCTGCACAATTAAACTTCTTATGTGTTTCTTCAGGTATTGAACCTAAGCTTTTCAAATTGTCAATCCTAACTGGAAAATCTGTTCTACCCACTTTCTTCGCCTGCACATCAGTAATTTTAACGCAAAGAATTCAGTCATTACCAATGACTACATGACACAAAATTTTTGGGTATGGAATGTCTTTCACAAGCAAGAGCCGAATAGCTTTTTCAGTATTTTGAAGTAGCCACTAACTATTCGTTTCACATTTATTTATCGTTCCTTTCTGCTCATGTAGGAACTTTTTAAATACTCTGCCTGACGGCTAATATAGAGCACTTTTAAGCTGCGAGTTCTCCAAACGTACTGTATCCTACGATCTTCTGGATGTTCCCTGCTCCGTGTTGGTGTAGATAGGTATGTACGGCAGCAACGCATCTGAGTGCGCACTGCATCTGGAAAATCACGAATATTATGAAAGCTGCCTACAATTAATAACTAATTGAAGTGTTTTTATAGTGTACAATGGTAAATATTTCCGGCAATGAAAGCAGATGGTCGATGGGCTCCATATAAAGCTCGCAATTGCGAATGTAATGTAGCTTTCATGCAGTTTAAGCAACTAACCTTCTTCAGACGAGGACTATGAAAACGAGCACAGTAAGTTTGTCCTGTTTTGGTGTCAGTGACAGTCTCAATTCTTTCTATATCGTGTGGCTGAAAATGTTGTTCGCAGACCTGTGAACAAAAGGAGGTAGAGATTAGAAATCGTATTCTAAACATGAATTTGAACGACCAGTAGACTTTGTGGTAGTTTACATTACGTTTTTCAGCATGTCACACAAGATAGTGTTTTCTTTAGTTATATGTTTAGAGATGGAGGAAGAACAAATTTATGGCATACCGGCACTCACTAGAGATCGTTCCGTTGGAATAAAATTTTCTCTTTGTACCAGCGTGTCCACTTCCCACGTAATATTTTGTCAGTTGGGAAACTGAATACACTAACTTTAAGTCCTGCTTCGTAATTGCTTTTGCAGGCAGGAACACAACACTTCCTTAGCATTACATACAGAGGCGCACAAAAGTATTCAGACACTGGAAGTAATCAGAGAAGTAAACCTTAAATGTGTTTTTAACTCAAAACATATGATTTATTCTTTACAAGTGTGTAATACATACACGTATGTCAATCTGAACATGTGTAGAACAAGTTACTAAACACGCCTTATGCAAAAAAAAAAAAAAAAAAAAAAAAAATATACGATGCACAAAAGTATTCAGTCACTCATCAGTCATTATTGATAACGCATCCCTTTCTCTGTATTACCGCCCTCAGTCTTTATGGCATAGAGTAAACAACCTTTTTCGTTATACCTGAACCGACATGGGTAATGAGGCGATGAGGCCTGTTTTATGGGATCCACAGTTTGAGAATTTCCACCGTATGCTTAGGATCATTGTCTTGTTGGAAGTAAAAGTCACCTCCAAAATCCAACTTCGTAGCACTTTTCGTCAGATTTTTTTCAGTATATCAAGATAGACAAATTTGTCCATGCTGCCTTCAATAAAGACAAGCTCGCCAACACCGCTGGAAGATCTGCATGCCCACGCCATCACACTGCCGCCTCCATGTTTGATGGTTTCTTGCATGTGTTTGGGCTACCACTCTGTGTTTGCGTGACACCACACTAAACTGCGGCCATCCACGTGGCTCAAAGTAAATTTGCAGTCAACGCAGTACTTAAGTAATAATTCTCCCCGAGCTTCGTACACGATTGGAACGGGAAGACGCCCTGACTTCAATGTGCGGTACAATAGGAAGTACCCTCTGCCATGAACTTCTGGTAGTTTGAAGAGCATTGATGTAGACGTAGTTGTAAAAGCTGACAGTGAACAAAGTCGTCGTACCATGGGCCAATATTTCAGATATTCGATTGTCATTCTAAAACATTGAAATCTTGTGTTCTTGCCAAAGATTTTTATATTGGCCTAGAGAGCAATTTGCGGCCAGCAGTTCCCATCAGATCGCCGATGTTAAGTTCTGTGAGGTTTGGCTAGCACTCGGATAGGTGACTGGCCAGGTCTGCCGAGTGCTGTTGGTAAGCAGTGTGCACTCAGCCCTTGTGAGGCCAACTGAGGAGCTACTTGAATGACACTGTCAACAACCAGGAGAGTGGTGTGCTGATTGCAGGCCCGTCTGTATCCGCAGCCAGTGATGCCTGACAGCCAATGATGACGCCTCGGTTTGTCGGTATCGTTGAGCGTTCTGAGGCCTGTTCAGACTGAGATAGTATGTTATCAATTTGCATTAGGTATATGATCAGTCTGAAGTACAAACAACTAATTGCATTTTTGTTGCACGAAACAAGTAACATGTTTGCTGAGTTGTAATTCAGGGAAGTTTTTGTGCAGACTAGGAATTTAAATCTGAATTCAGTCAGGTTAAAGTGGGGTCAGGGAAAAAATAGTTCTGTTAAAGAATCTTAATGGGATCAGGAAATCCACGTATTCAAAGAACCTACTTATCCACCCATATTACCTTCCAAATGGTAAGCATTAGTAAACAAGTAGATTACCATAAATCTTTCTAGATATTCTACATGGATTTGATAATGTTTCACATTGCAGACTGTTAAATTAAATAAGTTTGTGACAGAACCAAGTATGTTACATTGAACTGCAAGTGTAGAACAGAACTGGTTAAGTACTATTGGGTGCACCACAATGATGAGTAACAGATCATCTGATGTTCTTAATATACAAGATCATTTGTCAGACAGTCAACAGTGCCGGCCGGGGTGGCCGAGCGGTTCTAGGCGCTACAGTCTGGAACCGCACGCCCGCTACGGCCGCAGGTTTGATTCCTGCTTTGGGCATGGATGTGTGTGATGTCCTTAGGTTAGTTAGGTTCAAGTAGTTCTAAGTTCTAGGGGACTGATGACCTCAGAAGTTAAGTCCCATAGTGCTCAGAGCCACAGTCAACAGCACTCTCAGACTGTTGACTGGTGGTGCTGTTGTCGACAGGAAGATGCGGTCGTTGGATGACTTTCAAGGGAACTAATCAGTCAGTACTATACTATGCTTGGGGTAGTGAAAGGCAGCTTTCTCTCACTGAAAATGAAAGCAAGATAATCTAAATGAAAAAAGTCTGATACTATTCAATTTCAAGATTAGTAAAAAACTGTTACAGTCTGTCGTGTGATTTAAATATCTGGGAGTCATCGCACAAAGCAGTGTGAAATCAAACAAATACATGAAATCTTACACAAATTTAAGACTTAGACTTTTTTGGAAGATTCTGTAAAAAATTCTTGAAAAAAGATCAAATGCTATGTGAAACGATTTGTCTAAAAGCAAGAAAAAAACAGATTAGAGAAACATTGGACACAGCTTATTTGCTGTACATGATTTCGAGTGTCATTCAAAGGCACATCAAATGTTTCTCTAATCCGTTTTATTTTCTACTTTTGGATAAATAATTTTGTAAAACTTTAGTCTGTTTTTTTAATTATATTCTAATTTTGTTCAGAAAGCATGAAATATGTACGTAAGTACCGACTGTTATTCTATTATTATTATTATTATTATTAACAGTACATAGAGCAAGAGCAAGCCGAGTAGTTTCAGTTTACACTGTAATTTAGTATTCATTTTATTTTTTCAACATGAAAGAAATACTTCCATTATTTCTACAACAATGTAACTTTGTATACGCAAAATACTTAGGCCATGAAGAGTAACTTTTTGAAATGTCATTTACATGGCTAGCAGCAGCTCGTCGTGAAATATTTCATTTTTCCCTCAAGTCACTGATTAAATGTTTCTTCATTACTCTTATTACTGTTATGTAATTAAACCTAAAAACCACAGGCTACATATATTTAAACAGAAATTTGTCTGTAGGGTAGGAGGAGTCATCTGGGGGTAAATGATTTTAGGTTAGATTTGAAACTTGTTTTGCTACCTGTCAGATGTTTTATGTTATTGTGCAAATGATCAAAAAATTTTGTTACTGTATACGGAACTCATTCCTGAGCCACTGTCGGTTTTAATAATGGGTAATAAAGATAATTTTTCATCTAGTGTTGTAGGTGTGAACACAACTGTTCTTCTCAAATTGTGATGGATTATTTATGACAAATTTCATACGTGAATGTATGTATTCTAGTAGTGCAGTTCAAATGCCTGACTCCTTGAACAGGTACACACGTGACAAACGCAGATGAACACTACACATTATTATTATTATTATTATTATTATTATTATTATTATTGCTTTTATTTGTGCAACCAATACTTTCTATTTAGGTGATGAGTTATGGCAGCCAATTATTTCATTAGATATTATTGAGTGGAAATATGCCAAATAGGTCAGTAGGTTGATTCATTTGTTTTTAAGACTAGCACTTGCACGAAGACCAAAAGTAGCTGAACTTAATTGTCTGAGCAACTCAGTAATATCTTCTTCCGTTCAAGTTTCTACGATATATACACCCACAAATTTGGAGCATTCTACCCTATTTTGTTACAGTATGTGCTATATCAATTCTTGGTATAACAGTGTGTATTTTTCAAAACAAGGGAGAGCTCGTGTGCAGAAAACTACTTAATTCTTTGAAAAATATCATTTACAATCTCTTCCGTTGTTTTATCTCTAATGCAATTTATTATAACACTAACAATATAGGTAAAGACGGACTGTTACCTACCATAAAGAAGACACAGTAAGTTGCAGACAGGCACAATTAAAAGACACTTACTGTATGTAAGTATCTTTTCGTTGTGCCTGTCTGCAGAGTAACGCATCTTCTTTACAATAAGTACTAATCTGTCTTTCTCCTACATTGTTGATTTTCCTACCTAGAGTTTTCATTGTTTTATTATAACATTAGTATCATCTGTAAAAATTATCAGCTTAAGTTTTTCGAAGAGTGAACTACGTAATCAAACACCTGGAAAGATCACAAAAAATATCAACTGTAATATTTTATTAATTAGGCTTGGAAATTTGGTGGGTGACTGTACAAACAGCATTCTCAGTCCAACAACCCGTCTGGAATCCAAATTGTGATATGGTAAGTAACTGTGGCTGCTTACATCTACATCTATACGTATACTCCGCAAACTAACATACGATGCATGGGGGAGGGTACTTGGTACCACTAATAGTCATTTCCTTTCCTGTTCCATTCACAAATAGAGCAAGGGATAATTTACTGTCTAAAAGCCTCCATATGAGTCCTAATTTCTCCCATCTTATCTTCATGGTTCTTATGCAAAATGTACATTGGCAGCAGTAGGATCATTCTGCAGTCGACCTCGAATGCAGGTTCTCTAAATTAACACAAAAGTACCTTGTGGAAGGAGCATTGTCTTCCATCGAGGTATTCCCATTTGAATTACTAAAGCACTTCTGTAATAATTGCATGCCGAATGCACCTACCATTAACAAATCTAGCAGCATACAACTGAATTGTTTCGATGATTTCCTTTAACCCAACCTGGTGGCAATCGCAAACACTTGAACAGTACTCAAGAATGCGTCATATATTCGGTCTACTTTACAGATGAGCTACACTTTCCCAAAATTCCCTCATTAAATGAAGTTGAGTGTTCACCTTCCATAATACCAAGCTGACATGCTCATTCAATCCCATATCGCTTTGCAACATTATGCCTAGATACTTAATCTAAGTGACTGTGTCAAGCTGCACTCTACTAATGCTGTATTAAAACTTAAATGTAAAACTACTCTTGGGTAAACTACTTTTTCAAATATTTTGGGGGGAAAAATATCAGTTAGGAAACTGGATGGTAATTATTTACGTTTTTTGTGACCATTCTCATAAAGGAGTCATCAGGAGTCCACTACACACAGGAAGCAGCTATATGGGTAGCGGGGGCTGTGTGGAAGGGACTGGGCGGTTTTTTAGGTTATGGGGTCTCAGGAAACTACAGAAAGGGCGTCCGTCTAAAAGGGAACAGGTAAAACATAGTAAGGTAGTTGTAGAAACGATCGGTATTGTAGTTGTAAATCGTCGTAGCTATGTTGGGAAAGAACCAGAGCTCCAAGCCCTAATAGAAAGCACTGAAGCTCAAATAGTTATAGGTACAGAAAGCTGGCTAAAACTGGAAATAATTACGTCCGAAATTTTTTCAAATGACTTAACAGAGTTCAGAAAGAATGGATTAAATACAGTTGGTGGTGAGTATTTATTATTGTCAGAAGTAGTTTATCTTGTAGTGCAACTGGAATAGGTAATTCCATCGAAATAGTATGAGTAGAGGCTACACTTGACAATCGGACTAAATTATTAATTGAATTGTTTTATCGATCCCCCCTGACTCAGAAGGTACAGTTGCGGAGCAGTTCAAAGAAAACTTGAGTCTCATTTCAAATAGGTACCCCACTCATACAATTATAGTCAGTGGTGACTTCAATCTACCCTTGATATGCTGGAAGTATTGTATGTTTAAACCCAGCGGCAGGCATAAAACGTCATCCGAAATTGTACTGAATGCTTTCTCAGAAAATTATTTTGAACAATTACACTCATCCTCATAAATTAAGGATAATGCTGATACGTGGTGAAACAACGCTCTGGTGGGCGGTTTGCGGGTTTAAATCACCTCCAGGTATGACCATGCAGTATACGCACGGTGGCGCTGGCAGCAGTTCAGATATGCAGAGGTGTGTTGGTGAATGTCAGAGTACGGTGCAGCTAGTAAGTGTGCAGAAGTTTTCAGACGTGCTAATGGTAACTGTGTGTTGAAAGTGGCTCAAAGAACACGTATTGATGACGTTATGAGGAGTAGAATACTAGGTGACTCGAGGCTGGTCAAACACAGCAGGTCGTAGCACGGGCCCTCTGTGTGCCACAAAGTGTAATCTCAAGATTATGGCAACGATTCCAGCAGACAGGAAACGTGTCCAGGCGCTACAGTACGGGACGTCCACAGTGTAAAACACCACAAGAAGAGCTATATCTCACCATCAGTGCCAACAGACGGCTACGGAGTGCTGCAGGTAGCCTCGCTTGGGACCTTACTGCAGCCACTGGAACAGTTGTCTCCAGACACACAGTCTACAGACGACTGAACAGACATGATTTATTCGCCCAGAGACCTGTAAGGTTCATTCCACTGACCCCTGGTCACAGGAGAGCCCATAAAGACTGGTGTCAAAAACACAGTGCATGGTCATTGGAACAGTGGTCCCAGGTTATGTTCACGGATGAGTCCAGGTATAGTCTGAACAGTGATTCTCGCCGGGTTTTCATCTGGCGTGAACCAGGAACCAGATACCAGTGGTCTTGAAAGGGGCCTGTATGGAGGTCGTGGTTTGATGGTGTGGGGTGGGATTATGATTGGTGCACGTACACACCTGCATGTCTTTCACAGAGGAAATGTAACAGGTCAGGTGTATCGGGACGTCATTTTGCACCAGTATGTCCACCTTTTCAGGGGTGCAGTGGGTCCCACCTTCCTCCTGATGAATGGTAATGCACGGCTCCACCGAGCTGCCATTGTGGAGGAGTACCTTGAAACAAAAGATATCAGGCGAATGGAGTGACCTGCCTACCCATCGAGCACATGTGGGATGCTCTCGGTCGTCGTATCGCTGCACGTCTTCAAACCCCTAGGACACTTCAGGAGCTCTGACAGGCATTGGTGCAAGAATGGGAGGCTATACCCCAGCAGCTGCTCGACCACCTGATCCAGAGTATGCCAACCCGTTGTGTGGCCTGTGTACGTATGCATGGTGATCATATCCCATATTGATGTTGGGGTACGTGAGCAGGAAACAGTGGCGTTTTGTAGCACAGTGTTTCGGGACAGTTTTCTCAACTTATCACTAATACCGTGGATTTGCACATTTGTGTCGTGTGTGTTCCCTATGTGCCTATGCTATTAGCGCCAGATTTGTGTAGTGCCACGTTGTGTGGCACCACATTCTGCAATTATTCTTGATTTACGAGCACGAGTGTAGTTCAAGAGCCCACTTGAAGTGTTGCGAAAGCATACTTGACCCCTTAGCAACAAATAATCCTGGACAAACAGGGAGTATCATGACGAATACAGGGATTAGCGACCACAAGGCAGTTGCTGCTAGTCTGAATACCATAACACCCACAACCATAAAAAACACGAAGTACATCTATTTAAAAAAACCTAATAAAAATGCTCTTAACGCCTTTTTAAGAGACAGTCTTCACTCCTTCCGATCTGATCATGTAAGCGAAGAAAGGATGTGGAATGATTTCAAAGAGATACTATCGAAGGCAATTGAGAGATATATACCACATAAATTAATAAGTGATGGTACTGATCCCCCATGGTACACAAAACGGGTCAGATCGCTGTTGCAGAAGCAACGAAAAAAGTATGCCAAATTTAAAAGAACGCAAAATCCCCAAGATTGGAAACGTTTTGCAGAAGTTCGCAATATAGCTCGTAGTTCAATGCGAGATGTTTTTAATAATTTTCACAACGAAACTCTGTCTCGGAATCTAGCAGGAAACCCAAAGAGATTCTCGTCATACATAATACACACCAGGAGAAAGACGCAATCAATACCTTCACTGCGCGATAACAACAGTGAAGTCACTGATGACAGAGTTAAAACATGGTTTTCCGAAACTCCTTCACCAAAGAAGACGAAGTAAATATTATTGAATTCCAATCAAGAACAACTGCCAAGATGAGAAACATAGAAGTAGATATCCTCAGTGTAGCAAAGCAGCTTAACTCATTTAACAAAGGCAAGGCCTCCAGTCCAGATTGTACACCACTCAGGTTCCTTTCAGAGTATGCTGATACAATAGCTTCATATTTAGCAATTATATACAATTATATACAACCGCTCGCTCACGGAAAGATCAGTACCTAAACATTGGAAAAATGCTCAAGTCACAACAATACCCAAAAAGGGAAATAGGAGTAATTCGTTGTATTACAGGCTCATATCACTAACGTCGATTTGCAGAATGGTTTTGAAACATATACTATGTTCGAACATTATGAATTACCTCGAAGAAAACGATTTATTGACACATAGCACGGATTCAGAAAATATCTTTCTTGCGAAACACAACTAGCACTTTATACTGATGAAGTAATGAGTGCTGTCGACAGGTGATGTCAAATTGAGTTCACATTTTTAGATTTCCAGAAGGCTTTCGACACCTTTCCTAACAAGCGTCTTCTAACCAAATTGCGTGTCTATGGGATATCGCCTCAGTTGTCCGACTGGATTCGTGATTTCCTGTCAGAAAGGTCACAGTTCGTAGTAATAGACGGAAAGTCAGCGAGTAAAACAGAAGTAATATCCGGCGTCCCACAAGGAAGTGTTACAGGCCATCTATTGTTCCTTATCTACATTAACGACATAGGAGACAATCTGTGTAGCCGTCTTAGATTGTTTGCAGATGTTGCTGTCATTCACCGTCTTGTGAAGTCATCAGACGAGCAAAACGAATTGCAAAATGATTTAGATAAGATTTCTGTATGGTGCGAAAAGTGGCAATTGACTCTGAATAAAGAAAAGTGGTAAGTTATTCACGAGTACTGAAATAAATCCGCTAAATTTCGATTACGCGATAAGTCACATAAATCTGAAGGCTGTAAATTCAACTAAATATTTAGGGATTACAATTACAAATAACCTAAATTGTAACGATCACATAGGTAATGTTTTGGATAGAGCAAACCAAAGACTGCGATTAATTGGCAGAACACTTAGGAGGTGCAACAGGTCTACTAAAGAGACTGCCCTATTCTGGAGTATCGCTGTGCAGTGTGGGATGCACATCAGGTGGGACTGACGGATAACATCGAAAAAGTTCAAAAAAGGGCAGCTCGTTTTTACTAACGCGAAATAGGGGAGGCAGTGCCACAGTCAAGATACGTGAATTGGTGTGGCAATTATTAAAACTAGGCGTTTTTCATTGTGACGGGATCTTCTCATAAAATTTCAATCACCAGTTTTCTCCTCCGATTGCGAAAACATTTTGTTGCCACCCACCTACACAGGGAGAAATGATCACCACGATAAAATAGAGAAATCAGGGCTCGCACAGAAAAACTTAATGTTCGTTTTTCCCGTGCGCCGTTCGAGAGTGGAACGGTTCGAGAGTGGACAGCTTGAAGGTGATTCATTGAAACCTGTCAGCCACTTTATTGTGAATAGCAGAGTAATCACGTAGATTTAGATGTAGATGCATTACATATATCACAAAGGACGTTTCTTATTAAGCTATAGCACATTTTCAGAATTCTGTCTGAAATTCCATCAACACCATATGAGTTTTTGTTTTTTAGAATTTTTATCATTCTACTAATTTGAGTGAAAGCTGTCTGTGATACGTCTAGTTGCTTGAAGTTCGGTGGAATGACGTTTAATATATTCTGTTACTTCTTTAACGGAACCATTTAACCGAAATCTCTCGTAATTAGACATGGGCGGGAGCTATCTGTATTTGCTTTGAAGAAACATTTAATTCCAAGATCAATACTGTACTATTTATTCCTGTTGACTGGTTTCAGTCTTCTGATCTCCAAAAATGTCTTGTTGTTATACATTCTGTTCCATTAGGATTGTATCACACATGCCATACTGACATTATAGTGGATAGTATATAGCACATTCCAAACAGGTTTGTTAAAAATAAAAACAATACAGTTACAAAGCACCTTGTGTAACTATGGATGTCAACACACACAACACTCCACCAATGCTTATTAGATGTCGAATTGCATAACGGACACATTTGCACACTTGTTTACATTATCATGACGAATTAAATACATAATGGATCCACATTCCTCGAATTACACAGCTGAACTGCATTCATTTCTACACAAGGTGCTTTTTAATTATTTTCATTTGAGACAAATCTGTTTTTATTTTTAACACACCTATGTGGAATATGCTACAGAAATGTCAACATGGAATATGTGATGCAGTCATACTGGAAGAGGACTTTATATAAACAAGACTTTTTGAAGACCAGAAGATGATAGTTTTATTGCTGAAACCTGTCATCAGGAATAAATACTACTGAATGTGACCTTGGCTATTAGAAGTTTCTTGAAACACTCAGCCATATTTTTGCTGCTACATTTAGAAAATGATGTTTAAAAGTGCTCATAACTTACGAATTATCTGTCACAAGATTGTCACTTAGTCTAATTGTTATTGTATCTTGTAAACTCTCTGGCTATCCTGTCTCCCAATTAACAATATCCCATGTAGTTTTAATCTTGTTATCCTCATTATTTATTTCTGTCATGGCGTGCATACTTCTGGACATTTTAATGACTTTCCTTAAAATGCTACTGTATTTTTGTAGTTTACAAGTAACATCAGATCATGACTTATTCTGGGCTTATATATCCTTGGCCTTACTTTTCTTATGGAATTTCTGGACAACGTTTTAGGAAAGCTACTTTCAAATATTGACACAAATTCACTGAACTTGATAGTAGCATCTCTTTCTATTCATACCTCATCCCATACCACCTCTCTTAAGTTACCCGTAGAACAATGTTGTCATTAATAAGCCTCACTGCTCTGTATGATCTTGCCTTAGTTTTGTAATGTGTGATATTGTTTATTTACATTAACTGTGCATCATGATCAGAGAGACCATTAACAACTGAGTAAACATTAATTGTTTTAGCTTGAGCACCGTCAATAAAATTGTTCTCAGGGTCCTATCTCTTGTTCCATAGGAGTTGAAAAACTGACTACTGAATTTAGATTTTAATACCTACATAATGACAACATTTTTTTCCCTATCTGTATCTTTAAAGAAATCTACATTGAAATCTCGGCAAACTGCTTACTGTTTATTTTAACTGACAGATAGATCAATAATTCATCTGTATTTCTCACAAAAAGCTGAAAGTTTCTAGGGCTATCTGTAGCCTACTGGAATTACGAGGGGTTCTGATCTACACGAAAACAGTTTGTTTCAGTATTTTTGATTTTGTGTCCAACTCTTACATATGTGGCAACTCCCTTTTCCATGTTAACTCCACATGTAAATGATGCTAGTCTATGAGCCCTGATATTCAACTTCTACATAACTGTGGTTACATGGTGTTCACAGAGGCACAGAACATCTATCACTTAAGAATTTTCCACATCTTCTAGACTTACAAGAGCCTCATCTATCTTGATATTCAGCCCCCTAATGTTCTGATGAAACAATTTAATTTTACTCTTCTGGAAAACATTACATATGCTATGGCCCTGTCCTGCTTTAATTTCTTTTAAGACTCTCTGTAACCTGACCCTAACATAGAAAGCATGCCCCTCTAAGTACAGTAATCACAGAGATTTTGTCTTGTGTGCTTGTGGCCCCCCTTACATTTGCTTCAAAATTGTCAGCTAATCTGTTCTATCCCCTGCAGGGCATGATTTGCGTATACCGATCTCCCAATTCCAGCACCAGGTACAACAGAAATATGAGACTTTTTTAGTCAAAAGCTACCCACTTAACTCTTTATTTATATGGTTGACAGCTGTATTAATCCATGACTGGTCATGTTATTGTAAAACCTCCACAAAGTCCCACACAAGTGTGTGCTGATACTGCACTCACATTTAATACTATACTTTAAGTTGCTATCCAGGCTTTTTCCTGCAGCTACTACTATAAGCACCTGATCCTCTACATCGGTATCTCTGCACAAAGCCTCCATGTTCTTTGTCACCTGGCTAAGCTTGGCACCGGGTTTCACGATGCTTGTGACCTGATATTCTGCACCTAGCTTTCCCTGTAGCATTTGGCTTACACACCTCTTATGATTGTTACCTAGCAATTCTTTCTGTCTGCCCCATTAGCTGTGTGTTCAGTGCATCTGACAGTCATGCAGTGGGTCTGGCTTAGATTTCTTGCTGAGGTAGTGATTTTCTCCGCTCAGGGACTGGGTGTTGCGTTGTCCCATCATCATTTCATCATCATCGACACATAAGTCACGTATTGTGGTGTCACCTGAAGAAAGAGAATTGTGCCTTTCCCAACTCCTGACCATCAATGCCATATGATCATTTCATTTAAATTCTCTTCTTTCTACTTGACTTTTGAACCAACTTAACCTTAAAGTTGTTCCTTCAAGTCTGCTACACTCTACTTTGGTCAAAAACTGATTGAGAGTCTTCTTCTGTTCCAGGTAATAAGTCAAACTGAATGCTAAAGAGAATATGAATGATTTCTGATGTTTTCTTCATTTGCTTATTACTTGTGAGCATTTCTCAGCTGCTACTATCTCTTTCCCCTTCATCCTATCTAATTCAGAATATACCATTTCTAATTCCACCTGGCTCAACAATTGTCTTGTCTTGACTACACAATTCACAACTCCATGGGAGAGCCTCATCTGATAATCTGCTGGTTTCCTGTACAATCACCCCAGTGAAATACCAACCGACAGTCCTGATAAATTTGTGCCATACCAACTGACCTACAGCAACTCTGATATTTGTCACTCATGACTACACTTTTATCATAAACTAAAAAGCACTAACACATACTTAAACTGCAATAAAGCAAGAATTAGTGAAAACTTACCTTCTGATGAGCTTTGCAGCTAACTTCAAGTTGGCAGATGGATGTAAAACACGAGAATGTAAACATGGCACAGATATTCAGTGAATGTAAGTTTTAGGTAGGAGATGACATAAAATGAATGAAAACTGAAAGGCAGAAGTTTTTTAAGAACAAACATAAACTTACGCTATCATGAAATTGTTAATCAATCCTAACCAGGGAGTCTGGTTTTCATGCTGTTCGAGCATTTGACCAAAAATACAGTGTAACTGTTAAGCAAATCACAAACAAGACAACACTATCATCTTTTGTAGAGTATTCCAGTGTTTAGAGGCCTTACCAAGTACACACAACAGCATATCTCAAATGAATTCAGAGATATGTCGGTATATGGGGTGAACAAAATGTTTCTGATTGAAGGAATTACAGCCCAAGAGTCAGTATGCCAATCAAGCAAAATTGCCATGAACATTGAGACAATCATCCTAATAACACTCAAGGTTGAGGACACCCATTTGATAAAACTGTGCCCTGATGCTTGAAGAAGTCCATAACTGTCTGCTGCACATCCTTATCTAAAAGGAATTGTTGTCCTCTAAAGTCATTTTTTAAGCGACTAAATGAATGATAATCAAACGGAGAGGGATCAGGACTATAAGGAGAATTCTTGAGTGTCTCTCACTTGAGTTGGTGTAACTTCCGCATTGGGACATTTGTGACATGGGGGCATACATTATCATGAAGTAGCAGTACGGAACTTGGCACACCATTCCACAATGATGGTTTTCGACAGATGTGCTGCCCATAAACATTCTTCAGTCTCCAGTCAGTGTCTACTAGCATTTGCTCTTCAGCAATCAAGACAATGACAACAATACGTTGGTCCTCTTTGGACACATTTGGTAATAATGTTGCCATAATTCACACTCCCACATTTACCACCCACACATCAGAAAACCACAAATGTTACACTAATCCCTTGCCTACATGTCATTGCCTATATACCAGCATCAGAGTTGCAATATGTTGCATATTCGCTGCAGCAACGCCTCCAGATGGAAACTTTCTTATCACTCCTTATTGTTTCATAATAGATCAGGATAGTACATTCAAAATTTTAACAGAGATGCTCAGAGAACATTCATGGAAATAATTTTTCCCACAAATTGTGGTTGGGTACATTATGGAGAACTAGTATTTGAGGTGACTGCTGAATACAGGATGGTCATTTGATGTCACCCGATGTATAGAGCACTCCATCTCAGAAGTTGTATAAGGATTAAGTTTTCACATGCCACTGTGTCAGGGTTGTACCATGAACACCTAGCATCTTGGGAAACTGCCACTAGCATCAGAATCAGCTGCCATGGGCAACAGGGAGGCTTGGTGGCCCCACTGATGTTGAAGATAGGTTAAAAAATGTGTTGAGACATTAATTTCGTTTCAGCATTTACATAATACGTGTTTTACCATCATCATTTAATACCACACGTACAACACTAAAACATATAATCAGTTATTCAGATTCAAAAATAACAACAATATTGTCACAAAAGAAACTGAGTAGCTCTGTGGAGTAGCGGTTACGATACTAAACTGTTGCATGGAGGGTTGGTAGTTCAAAACTCACCTGGACTGTACAATTTTAATTTCTATATTTGGTTCAAGTACATTCTAGAAGTATCCACAAATGTAAAGAATCATTGCACTGTGATGTTCTGTTGCTGTATATATACTGTATGTGTTCTGGGTGGAGGCAGTTCGCTCCATGCTCTTGTATGTGCAAGTGCGGAATAAACCTTCGTTAAGTGGTTAGTGTTCGACATTCATATAATTACACCTTCTTCTACGTGACATTATTCTGGTGGAGGAACCGGGTATTGGAACTTGTGATAGCACTCATTATCGACGACACAGTGGCTCCCATCAGGCCACGACAGAGCCGCCGTTCACGTGGCGAGAAACCCGAGTTTGAGCCATATTCAACAGATCGCAATCTACCGGAGACAGAAGAAGAAGAGGACGTTACGATGACAGAAACTGTGCGCCACCACATGAGACATCCTTTCGGGTTCTCTGATGACGATGGCCAAGATCCAAACAAGTGGCTGAAGGTATAAGAGCGTATAGCCAAATTTAACCAATGGGATGACACCGTGTGTTTGGCTAACGTATTTTTCTACTTGGAGGGCACTGCCAAGGAATGGTATGAGAACAACGAGGAGAAGTTCACAAACTGGGAAGTATTCCAGGCAGAACTGTGCAAGTATTTCGGCGACACACAATGACACAAGTGCAAGGCTGAAGATAAATTAAAGGGCCCAGGATAACCAACCAGTATGTTTCCACTGCCGACGACTGGGACATGTGGTGTGCTATTTTCGAGAAAGGCGGTGGATATTTGATGACGCCCACGCCAGAACACAGCAGACCGATTTAGACGACACCAACTCCGAGACGACAAAGATCAACAAGAAGAGGTGGGTGCTGGACGATATAGGTCACCATCGCCGCAAGCTAGCTGCTGGAGAGGACGCTCCCCAACACACTGATCAAGGTATCCATCACCGTTTAGAAGCTCCAGCCGATCACCTAGCTGCTGCAACCTGGAAAACTATAGGGTGCGACCTTCCTTGGAGGTGAGACCGCTGAAGAGAAAAATCCTCCGCCATCGATCACTACAAAAATGATAGGAAACTACGTCGATATCTTCACGGATGGCCGACCAGATCAAGCTCTTCTGGACTCTGGGGCATCATATTCAGTCATTTTGGAGAAGCCGGCCGCGGTGGTCTCGCGGTTCTAGGCGCGCAATCCGGAACCGTGCGACTGCTATGGTCGCAGGTTCGAATCCTGCCTCGGGCATGGATGTGTGTGATGTCCTTAGGTTAGTTAGGTTTAAGTAGTTCTAAGTTCTAGGGGACTGATAACCACAGCAGTTGAGTCCCATAGTGCTCAGAGCCATTTTGGAGAAGTGCCGTAGCCAGTTGCAGAAAACCAAATTGGTCATCAACAAAACGTCTCTGTTGAAGGTGGCAAATGTGAAATATGTAAAACCTAAACGAAGAATTGTCATTCATGTGGGTATAAGTGGCCATAAACACCCCTTATAGTTCATCATCTTACAAGAGTGTAGTCATGATGTCATTCTCGGATGGGACTTTTTGAAAGCTTCTGAAGCAATTATAGATTGTGGTTGGTCCAAGATTGTGCTAGACGAGATGAGATATTGTGGACAGGAAGATGTGCATCCAAGTGTGTGGAGACTGTGTGCTGGATGAAGTGATCATTCCTGCAGTCAGTGCTAGAAAGGTAGCTGTCATGTGTCATGCCATGCATCAACCCATGGATCTTGTTGCGGAATGTAACAGAAGCATTCCACTGGAGAATCCCTTGGTCACCCTAGCCTCTGTCGTCTCGTTTAAGAACGGATTCAGTGAATAGTGGATAGTTAACTGTCGCCAAGAACCGCATATCCTTCCAAGACTCATGTGAGTAGCAAACACTGAGCCGTTAATTGCAGAACAGCAGTGCATCATAGAAACCTCCCACGCCGAGTCTGTGGGCGAAATTAGCGCTACCACTACGAGGCAAAATCTTCTAGCTCGACTATTACCAGCTCTCACTAAGGAACAACAGAAGAAGCTACTTGCCATTCTTCAAGAGTTCTCTGAATGCTTCAATCCAGAGGTTAAGAACAAACTAGACAAATCGATGGTGAAGCACAAGATTAGCACTGGAGTCCATCAACAAATAAGCCAGAGTGCATACCATGTGTCAGCAACAGAACGTCAAATCATTCATGACGAGGTAGAGAAAATGATGAAGAATGACATCATTCAGCCTTTGCACAGCCCATGGTCGTCACCAGTGGTCCTCGTCAGGAAGAAGGATGGCAGTTGGCGCTTTTGTGTTGATTACAGGCATCTTAATAAGATAACTAAAAAGGACATTTACCACCCTTCCACGAATTGACGATACACTAGATTGTCTGAAGGAGGCTAAGTTTTTCTCAACCATGGACATGTACTTGGGATACTGGCAGATCGAAGTAGATGAGACTGATCCTGAGAGCCTGTATGAGTTTAAGGTAATGGTTTGTGTAATGGACCAGCTACTTTTGAACCGATGATGGATAATCTTCTGTGTCACCTGAAGTGGACGACGTGTCTTTGTCATTTAGATGACAATTTAGTGATCTCAGACACATTCAATCAACATATAAAAAGACTGACAGCCGTTCTTAAGTGTCAGCAACAAGTCGTCTGAAACGTAATCCAAGAAAATGTCTCTTTGGAGCAAATGAAATCAAAATATTTGGACACCTTGCGTCAAACGAAGGTGTGTGGCCAGACCCAGAAAGGTGAGATCTATAACAGAATTTCCTATTCTTAAAAGTATTAGAAATGTGAGAAGCTTCCTTGGATTATATTCTTATTACCGTCGTGTTGTATCAAAGCCACTCCAAGAGTTGTTAAAACCTGATGCTAAATTTATCTGTGGTAGTGCTCAACAAGATTCTTTCGATGTGCTGCGAAAAGCTCTGACGACTGACCATGTACTTGGTCTGTATGATGAGAGAGAGCACCTTCAGAACTACACAGAGATGCCAGCAGGTATGGGATCGGTGCTGTTCTGGTGCAAATTTCGGATGGAAAAGAGAAGTTTATAGACTATGCTTCTAGGACACTTACAAAAGCCGAGAGAAACTACTCAACTACAGAAAGAGAATGTCTTGCTGTGATCTGGACCATGTGCAAATTTCGACAGTATCTCTATGGAAGGCCATTCACAGTTGTTACAGACCATCATTCACTTTGTTGGTTGACAGGGCTTAAGGATCTAACAGGATGACTCGCCAGGTGGGCACTACGTCTTCAAGAGTATGACATTACCACAGTGTACAAAAGTGGAAGAAAACACCGGGATAACGACTGTCTCTCTAGAATCCCTGTGCAAGACCATCAAGACTTTGATGAAGATAGTGACTGTCTCGCTACACTCCAGGATCTCACTGCTGAGCAGAAGAAGGCCGCCAAGATATCTCAAATTATGCTTGCCTTAAATCGGTCAGAGGATGTGAAAGGACAATTTAAGGTAGTTAATGGGTTACTTTGTAAGAAAAACTTTGATCCGTTTGGAAAGAGGTAGCTACCAGTGATTCCTAAACACATGCGCTTAGATGTTCTACAGAAATTCCATGACATACCTGAGGTGGGATATCTAGGATTTATTAAGACGTATGATAGAATCTGCAAGAAATTTTTCTGACCAGGTTTATTTAAGAGTGTCCGTCACTATGTGTCACACTGTCCAGAGTGCCAGAGGAGAAAGGCAATTTCTCAGAAACCACCTCATCGACTCACACCAATTCCACCAGCCAAAACGCCTTTCCAGGGTGTTGGGACTGACCTCGGACGATTTCCAACATCTGCTAGTCGCAATAGATGGATTATTGTTTGCAATGATTATCTGACACGCTATGCCATTACAAAAGCCGTGTAAGCAGCCAAAGCATCCGAGGTAGCCAAATTTATCGTGGAAGACATTGTATTAAAACACGGAGCCAAATTCACCATGGAAGACTTTCTATTAAAACACGGTGCCCCAAGGTCGTTAATTACAGATCGAGGGAAAGTTTTTCAATCAAATCTTGTGACAGAGATAAACCATCAGTGCAACATTACTCATCACATGACGACTGCCTACCATCTGCAAACTTACTGAACACCTTAATAAAACCTTGGCTCACATACCATCAATGTTCGTCAATGTTGAGCAGAGCAACTGGGATGAGGTGCTACCTTTCGTGACGTTTGCCTACAACACCACCAAACAAGCCACCACAGGATTTACACCATTTTTCCTGGTGCATGGGCGTGAGACGACTACAATGATGGACACTGTGTTTCCGTTACATCTTGATGACATGGACGATGATTACATCAGCCAGGTGTTAACCAGAGCTGAGGAAGCTTGGCAGCCAGCCGGAATGGCCAAGCGGTTCTAGGCGCTACGGTCTGGGAGTGCGCGACCGCTACGGTCGCAGGTTCGAATCCTGCCTCGGGCATGGATGTGTGTGTTGTCCTTAGGTTAGTTAGGTTTAAGTAGTTCTAAGTTCTAGGGGACTGATGACCATAGTAGTTAAGTCCCATAGTGCTCAGAGCCATTTGAACCATTTTTGAAGCTTGGCAGTTAGCTCGACTCCCCACGCTGCACACTCAAGAATGCGATCGCTGAAGGTATGACGTGAGCCACCACCATGTTGTCTACCAGCCTGGTGACCTCGTCTGGATCTTCACTCACGTTCGGATGGTTGATCTCTCTGAGAAGCTCCTCAGGCGCTACTTTGGACCTTGTAAGGTTGTAAAACAGTTGTCTGATGTTACTTATTAAGTTTAAGATTTCAAGATGACGAAAGATCAGAGATACGGTCCATGTCCTTCGAATGAAGCCCTATAAGGATCCCTCAACACAGGGTAAATTCGAAGCTCCAGTGACAGGCAACAAGCGGAAACGTGACGAAGAGCGTAGCGGCAAAAGAAGTTCTAAGCAGATCACCGCCAGGGCGAGAATGAGTCATCAGGAGTCATAGTATGAAGTACCAATGACTCATTCCCGGACTAGGTGAACGTAACACCAAGACGGTGTTCTCTTAAGGACGGAGCAATGTCGGAGAAGGAGCCGAGTAGCTTCGTGGTGTAGTGGTCATGATACTAAACTGTTGCATGGATGGTCGTGAGTTCGAAAGTCACCTGGACTGTACAATTTTAATCTCTATATTCGGTTCAAGTACATTCTAGAAGTATTTACAAATGTCAAGAATCATTGTACTGGAATGTTCTGTAGCTGTGTATATACTGTATGTGTTCTGGCACAAGGCAGTTCGCTCTACGCTCTTGTATGTGCAAGTGCTGAATAAACCTTCGTTAAGTGAAGTTAGTGTTCGTCATTCATCTAATTACACCGTCTTCTACATGACCATTTTTTTACATAAAATATAGTTTTCTAGATTAGTAGTCATAAAATCCATGATAACGTCATTTATGGGTCATGTATATGTCGGAAGACATATAAAGGTGTATCTCCAAGACAACACATCATCTTCAAACTAGTAGTGGTATATGTTCCTAATTTTAAACCTCTTCACCTCAATAAAAGTAACCTTTTCAAGAATAAAAGCACCAGCTTCATCTGAACACACTACTGGTCATTAAAATTGTTATGCTACGAAGATGACGTGCATACAGACGCGAAATTTAACCGACATGAAGAAGATGCTGTGATATGCAAGTGATTAGCTTTTCAGAGCATTCACACAAGGTTGGCGCCGGTGGCGACACCTACAACGGCTGACATGAGGAAAGTTTCCAACCGATTTCTCATTCACAAACAGCATCTGACCAGCGTTGCCTGGTGAAACGTTGTTGTGATGCCTTGTGTAAGGAGGAGAAATGCGTACCATCACATTTCCGACTTTGATAAGGGTCGGATTGTAGCCTATCGCGATTGCGGTTTATCGTATCACGACATTGCTGCTCGCGTTAGTCGAGATCCAATGACTGTTAGTAGGATATGGAATCGGTGGGTTCAGGAGGGTATTACGGAATGCCGTGCTGGATCCCAACGGCCTCGTATCACTAGCAGTCGAGATCACACGCATCTTATCCGCATGGCTGTAACGGATCGTGCAGCCACGTCTCAATCCCTGAGTCAACAGATGGGGATGTTTGCAAGACAACAATCATCTGCACGAACAGTTGGACGACGTTTGCAGCAGCATGGACTATCAGCTCGCAGACCATGGCTGCAGTTACCCTAGATGCTGCATCACAGACAGGAGCGCCTGCGATGGTGTACTCAACGACGAACCTGGGTGCACGAATGGCAAAAAGTTATATTTTCGGATGAATCCAGGTTCTGTTTACAGCATCATGATGGTCGCATCCGTGTTTGGCGACATCGCAGTGAACGCACATTGGAAGCGTGTATTCGTCATCGCCATACTGGCGTATCACCCGGCGTGATGGTATAGGGTGCCATTGGTTACAGGTCTCGGTCACCTCTTGTTCGCATTGATGGCACTTTGAACAGTGGATGTTACATTTCAGATGTGTTACAACCCCTGGCTCTACCCTTCACTCTATCCCTGCGAAACCCTACATTTCAGCAGGATAATGCACGACCGCATGTTGCAGGTCCTGTACGGACCTTTCTGGATACAGAAAATGTTCGACTGCTGCCCTGGCCAGCACATTCTCCAGATCTCTCACCAATTGAAAACGTCTGGTCAATGGTGGCCGAGCAACTGGCTTATCACAATACGCCAGTCACTACTCCTGATGAACTGTAGTATCGTGTTCAAGCAGCATGGGCAGCTGTACCTGTACACACCATCCAAGCTCTGTTTGACTCAGTGCCCAGGCGTATCAATGTCGTTATTACGGCAGACAAGCCCTTTTAGTTAATAGTCTGTGGCCCTTAAACCTCTACAAAAACGAAGCAACATGAGAGTACTAGAACCTCAACAATAAACAGCACCCATAGTCCAGTGAAGCCTCACTGTATTTAGGATTTGTATGGAGGATCTGATACTTCTAACATTGGGAAGCTCTATTTCAGTGTGGTTCCAAGAGAAGAATGTTAAGTTGTCTGACAATCCTGAGTTGACCCATTACTGGCTCAAAAAGGATGAAGACTGTGGTGATATGCCTGCAAGTGATAGTAACTGTTATAGAGCAATATCACTTTACCTCAGTTCTTTGTCCAACTTGTTTCCAGGCAGTTGTTGTAGGAGCACACACTCTGCAGTTATACTTTCAGCATGCAAATCAGCTATGCTTCCGTTGTGAAGGACTGTTTGTTCTCAGTATGCAATGTCATACAAACAACATTAAATCTTCGTGCCCTAGTATTGTGATTTCTGTAGATGATAAGACCTCTGAGCTGGCAGTCAGTGACATCGTATATGTGATAGGTAGTGGTGTTGGGAGCATCTGGCATAGTTTGATGATAAGACATGAAATGGAATGTTTCATTATACATCCAAACCACTGTAGCACTCTGACTTAGTGACATGGAAAATTATCTTACTGGAAAATACCATTTCCAGTGGAGAAGACATTGTCGATTAAGAGATACAAGTGATCAACAACGTTCACACACAAATTCATAGTAGTTTCTGTAACTAATAGACATTCCGAGGGTACTGAATAAAATGTCAGTAACAGAATAAAGCAGTAATGACACACACCAGATGTATGTGCTCAGCAGGCATTCTCTCAGAGGAAGAAAGTTTCCTGAAATAAGCCTGATCTGATGTAATACAAAGTATCACTCCTCTGATATAGCACATTGTTGTATCAACTGTAACATCATTGGATCATCAAGGAATCACAATAATGTTGGCTACTACAGAGATCATTAAAAATGGCAATGGGAGATACATCCTGAAACATCTGCTATCTTACTCTGTTGATAGTTTTTCTATAGATTACCAAAACTACTGGCCCATTATCACCACAATATCAGAGTTTATTGATGATTTGGGATATACTACGTGCAAAATTTAGCACAACGACCTGTCACCTCTATAATGGCTTGGCATACATTTGAGCAATACATCTGTCCTCTCACTAGCTACCTACAATCCTGGATGATGTCAGTGACATTCCTCCAGAATCCCTAAATTGCATATTCATATGACAGTTGAATATTAGCTACCTTAATTGGGTAAAAAATTTGCAAAGGAAATGGATAGATTGAAGTTAGATATAATGAGGATTAGTGAAGTTCAGAGGCAGGACTTCTGATAAGGAGAGTACAGGTTTATAAATACAAAATCAGATAGAGGTGTCGCAGGAGTAGGTATAATAATGAACAAGGAAAGAGGAGTGCGAGTAAGCTACTATGAGCAACATAGTGAATGGATTACCATAGCCAAGACAGACACAGAGCCAATGCACACTATAAGTTTATACGCCATTTAGGTTTTCAGATGATGAAGAGATTGAAAGAATGTGTGTCGTGATATTCAGACAGAGAGGAAAACTTAATTGTGATGGATAAATCGAATTCAGTGATAGGAAAAGGAAGAGAAGGAAAATAGTAGGAGAATATGGGCTGGGGGAATGGATTGAGAGCCACCCAGTAGAATTTTGCATAGAGACTTTCTGGGGGCAGATGTGTTAACTCAGTGCGGCAGGGCGGGGTCGGTCGTCTGTGTTGTTGTTAATGCTATCGTTCAGGACACCTACCTCGATATGATTCTTGCCGATGTCCCTTGATTCTGTGGTAGCAGATACGTGCTAGGCAGTGTAAAGCAGCGTTGATGACACCACTACCAAATACCTACCACAAAGAGGCTGCGCAACTCTGGTCGAAAGTCAGTTCCTGAAAGTTCATGATTAAAAAATCGGGCGTTCGGGATATTCAGTCTACTTGCATAAAAGCGTTTAAAATTACATTAACTCTGTTTTTTATTTATACTGAAACACATGAAATGGCTATCAAGTCCATATTTAATATGGTGAAACGTTATCATTGAAAGTTCACTGTCTGTATAACAAATATTCACTCGAAAAGCAGCCAGAATTTTAGGAAGTCCAACCTAACTAATTTTCACGTTCTACCAGTCACAGACGCACAACTGTTTGCGAGCTAAACATTCGGTCGTTTCAGTGGTGGTCTTCTTCATAAGAAGTGCTCGCCAAAACATTCCGTACAGAGCACGAAACACGCCACGCGGAGTTGTTACTACGACCAGAAAGTTCACATATTCGTATCTCTCAAACTATTTAACTTCGAAACACCAAACTTCCATTAAAGTGTTCATAACTCCAGTCGCTTCAGTCACGATATGTTAGAACCGGAATTAGCTCACTATTTCCGCATCTTAAAGAGTATTTTTAAGGAGCGATCTAACATGGAATGTAGGCCGGCTAGCAAGCGACTTTCTTGATGTACTCCCCTTTCTGCACACTCCTCTATTCGCACGGGAACAGCTTAACTCTGGCTGTTGATCTAAACGGCCAATCAGAACGTTCCTTCCTCATCATTCTCGTGCAGCCACCGTATCTTGTAATAACTTGCTACGTTACATCCGGTCACAATTTAACGGTTATGAACTGTAAATTAAAACTGAAGAATCTACAAAATGGTAGGAAATTAAGGAGCTGGGACCCAGATAGGAAGAACCAGAGCTTTTTGAGAATTTCAAAGGGAGCCTTAGGCAATGACTGACAGAAACAGGAGAAAGGAATACAGTAGAGGGCGAATGGGTAGCTTTGTGAGATTAAATAGTGAAGGTAGCAAAGGCTCAAATAAGTAAAAAGACAAGACCTAGTAGAAATCTATGAATATCATAGGTGATGTTGAATTTAACTGATGAAAAGAGAACATATAAAAATGAAGCAAGTGAAAGGGAACACAAATTTTTAGAAATGAGATTGACAGGAAGTGCAAAATGGCTAAGCAGGAATGGCTACAGGACAAATGTAGATCTATAGAAGCATGTCTACCTAGGGCGAAAAGATAGATACCACCTACAGGAAAATTAAAGAAGTCTTTTGAGAAAAGACAAACAGCTGTATGAATGTCAAGAGCTGAGATGGAAAACCAATACTAAGCAAAGAAGGGAAAGCTGAAAAGTGGAAGGAATATATAGTTTGGCTATACATGGGAAATGAACTTGAAGAAAATACACTCCTGGAAATGGAAAAAAGAACACATTGACACCGGTGTGTCAGACCCACCATACTTGCTCCGGACACTGCGAGAGGGCTGTACAAGCAATGATCACACGCACGGCACAGCGGACACACCAGGAACCGCGGTGTTGGCCGTCGAATGGCGCTAGCTGCGCAGCATTTGTGCACCGCCGCCGTCAGTGTCAGCCAGTTTGCCGTGGCATACGGAGCTCCATCGCAGTCTTCAACACTGGTAGCATGCCGCGACAGCGTGGACGTGAACCGTATGTGCAGTTGACGGACTTTGAGCGAGGGCGTATAGTGGGCATGCGGGAGGCCGGGTGGACGTACCGCCGAATTGCTCAACACGTGGGGCGTGAGGTCTCCACAGTACATCGATGTTGTCGCCAGTTGTCGGCGGAAGGTGCACGTGCCCGTCGACCTGGGACCGGACCGCAGCGACGCACGGATGCAACCCAAGACCGTAGGATCCTACGCAGTGCCGTAGGGGACCGCACCGCCACTTCCCAGCAAATTAGGGACACTGTTGCTCCTGGGGTATCGGCGAGGACCATTCGCGACCGTCTCCATGAAGCTGGGCTACGGTCCCGCACACCGTTAGGCCGTCTTCCGCTCACGCCCCAACATCGTGCAGCCCGCCTCCAGTGGTGTCGCGACAGGCGTGAATGGAGGGACGAATGGAGACGTGTCGTCTTCAGCGATGAGAGTCGCTTCTGCCTTGGTGCCAATGATGGTCGTATGCGTGTTTGGCGCCGTGCAGGTGAGCGCCACAATCAGGACTGCATACGACCGAGGCACACAGGGCCAACACCCAGCATCATGGTGTGGGGAGCGATCTCCTACACTGGCCGTACACCACTGGTGATCGTCGAGGGGACACTGAATAGTGCACGGTACATCCAAACCGTCATCGAACCCATCGTTCTACCATTCCTAGACCGGCAAGGGAACTTGCTGTTCCAACAGGACAATGCACGTCAGCGTGTATCCCGTGCCACCCAACGTGCTCTAGAAGGTGTAAGTCAACTACCCTGGCCAGCAAGATCTCCGGATCTGTCCCCCATTGAGCATATTTGGGACTGGATGAAGCGTCGTCTCACGCGGTCTGCACGTCCAGCACGAACGCTGGTCCAACTGAGGCGCCAGGTGGAAATGGCATGGCAAGCCGTTCCACAGGACTACATCCAGCATCTCTACGATCGTCTCCATGGGAGAATAGCAGCCTGCATTGCTGCGAAAGGTGGATATACACTGTACTAGTGCCGACATTGTGCATGCTCTGTTGCCTGTGTCTATGTGCCTGTGGTTCTGTCAGTGTGATCATGTGATGTATCTGACCCCAGGAATGTGTCAATAAAGTTTCCCCTTCCTGGGACAATGAATTCACGGTGTTCTTATTTCAATTTCCAGGAGTGTATTATAGAAAGAGGTGAGGGAGCAGAGAAGAATTTGACAGAGCACTGAAAGACCTAAGTCGAAACAAGACCCTTGGAGCAGCCAACATTCGCTCAGAACTGCTGATGTCCTTGAGAGAACTGGCCAAGACTAAACTATTCCACCAGGTGTCTAAGATATATGAGATGGAGGAAATACTCTCAGACTTAAAGAAGAATTTAATAATGCTGATCCCAATGAAAGCAAGTGCTGACAGGTGTAAACATTAGTGTACTATCAGTTTCATAAGTCATGACTGCAAAATATTAACACAAGTTATTTACAGAAGAATGGAAAAACTGGTAGAAGCTGACTTCAGGGAAGATCAGTTTTGGTTCTGCAGAAACATTGGAACATGGGAGGCAATACTGACTCTATGATTTCCCTTAGAAGATAGGCTAGGGAAAGGCAAATCTATGTTTACAGCTTTTACAGACTTAGAGAAAGCTTTTGACAATATTGACTGGAATACACTCATTGAAATTCTTAAGGCAGTAGGGCTAAAACACAGGGAGGGAAAGATTATTTACAACTTTTCAGAGATCAGATGGTAGTTATAAAAGACAAAGGGCATGAAAGGGAAGCAGTGGCTCAGAAGGAAGTGAGAAAGGTTTGTCACCTATCTCCAGTGCTATTCACTCTGCACATTGAGCAAGCTGTGAAGGAAAGCAAGGAGATCTTTGGAAAGGGAATTAAGGTTCAGGGAGAAGAAATAAAAACATTGCAGTTTGCCAGTGAATTTGTAATTCTGTCAGAGACAGCAAAGGACTTGAAAATGCAGTTGAATGGAATGGATGGTATCTTGAAAGTAGAATCTATGATGAACATTAAGAAAATCAAATCAAGTTTAATGGAATGTAGTCAAATTAATATTAGTAAATGAGATACTAAAAGTAGTACATGAGTTTTGCTATGTGGGTCATAAGATAGCTTACGATGGCCGAACTGGAAGGAATGTAAAACAAAGAATGGCAACTGCAAAAAAATCTTTGTTAAGATCAAATATAAATTTAAGTATCACAATGGAGCTTTGAGCTCAGATCCCATGCTTGCAGAAATATAATAATGAATTAAAGATGGGTACACCTCTTTGCTAGTACACAAATTACTTTTTTGTTTTATCATCCAAACATGTTTCACCACAGTTGTGGCGTCCTTATTGGTTTTTTTTATTATTTTCCTGAAATACGTACACATCTCTTTTAGCTTAAGGGATATGATATATCAGATTTTGTTGTCATTTAAATGGTATGTACACTTCATGTTTTATTTTACATTGTGTGTGTCCTGTGGCTGCCAACCAAAAACAGCCACAGTTCTAAATCAGGACACTGTGTCATCTGAAAACATGAGGAATGTTAGAAAATCTTGTGCATTGAATTTTGCATAGTGTACCACCTTTAAAATTTATGTTACGGTAAAATTTATGACATATGCATATCATCAGTCATGTTGGTGGATGACATGGTATAGTAATTTAGACCTGTGGCCAATTCTGGTTGGCAGCCACTGGACACACAGAATGTGAAATAAATGGTAAACTGCACATACAATTTTACTGACAACAAAATCTGATGTATCATATTTCTTAACCCAAAAATAGGTGTATGTATGTCTTTGAGGAAAATAATAAAAAAACCACTAAGGATGCCACAACTGAGGTGAAACATGTTTGAGTGATAAAACAAAACAATAATTTGTGTCCTTGCAAAAAGGTGGACCCGTCCTTAATTCGTTCTTTTAAATTTAAGTATCAAGAAATCTTTTCTGAAGGTACTTGTCAGGAGTGTAGCCTTGTATGGAAGGGATACATGTACAGTAAGCATTTCAGACAGAAAGAGAATAGAAGCTTTGAAATGTGGTGCTACAGAATAATTCTGAAGATTTGATGAGTAGAGAGAATAATTAATGAGGTGGTACTGAATAGTATTGGAGAGAAGAGAAATTTGTGATATAACTTGACTAAAAGAATGGATCGGGCAATAGGAAACATTCTGAGAAATCAAGGAATCATCAATTTAGTACTGTGGGAGGGAGGGAGGGAGGGGGGGAGAGAGAGAGTAACTCTGAGAGCTGCATCAAACTGGAACCCTCTGCAAAATCTTTCCTTATCAAAGTGTATAATCATCTTTGTTGTGTAACTGAGGCTAAGATGTTCATCATCTTGAATGTGTCTGAATATTTCACTATTATTCTCCCACTGTTGATACAAAATTATTGTCTTCTGTATAGCATGTTTGGTGGGACTCTGCCTTCAACTGATAGTAGCGAGTCACTGTACATGTTGCATAACTGATGACGCACTCGGATGGCCATTTTCTGCACAGTATTTAACTGCCAGTCAGAGGATTACCTGAAACAGTGCAACAAAAACAGATGATCAACATGGTGCTTGTAGAGTGAGGCTACCAGTTTTCTGTTATTGATAACAGAGACTACATAATAACTGGTGGATGACATCATCAACAGAATTTTCTAAGCTGCTGATGCACTATTCCCAGAATATTCTTGGCAAAGCAAGTCGGGAGACATAAAAACGGACTGTCTGTTGCTGAAAAAAAAAAGTGGAGTTTGGCAATACTGGGCATATTGAACATACTGAGTAGCTCCAGAAGCTCATCATCTGCAATCAGCTTCACAGTTTTTTTTTTGATGAAAATTTTCAGTTTGGGGTACTCATCATAGTTACCAGCAACCTTACTAAAACATTGTGACACATGTGTCGTTAAAATACCTAAAATGTAACCATTAATAAAACCAAACCTTAGTTAAAAATCACACTCAACTTATACAACTCTCTCTCACATAACCACATTCATTCACCTTCAAACACAAAAATTGTTTGAATTATTAAAATAACCTCATCAGAAAGGTACTGTCAAAATATAATGAATGGCGACTAAAATAAGTAGGTCTGCTGGACATGTCCAGCTGATATCTAGGGAAACCAGAGGGGGAAAAATAAGAAAAAATTATGTAAAGTTTCATTATTTCAACCATACTTGCATACTAAATACATATCTTATTGGTTTCAAACAATAGAAAGTCCAGGTTGGAATACCAACAGTTATGAATAGGACAGATTGCTGCTCACCATAAAGATGTCAGATTGAGTTGCAGACAGGCAGAATAAGAAGACTGTTACACACTAAGATTTTGGCCAAAGCTTTCTTCAGAAAAGAAAGGAGAAAACACACACAAACACACACACGCACACGCACACGCACACACACACACACACACACACACACACACACACACACACACACACACACACACACACACACACACACAGATATTTGCACAAGCAGGTGCACCTCACACACACAACCGCTATCTGGCCACTCTACTCTAGCTGGACTGCCCCAGCAGTGACCACGAGGACTATTAACAGGTAGCACACAGAAAGAGGGTTCAGCTCACAGCACCACTTGCACTGACTATCATTGACCTCAGGACACCAACTAGTCCATTTGCAGTGGTGACAGGCACATTCAGCCTGGAATCTCATTGGCTGGAGTAGAATTGGCTTAAGTAATGATTCCCACTTTGAACGGAGCCCCGATGACCAGCGAAGACATATCTGGCAATACCTCAGACAGTGGTGGGATACCAACCTGTCAACCACCATACAATCTGACAAACAAGAGTTATGGTCTGGGATGCCATTTCATTTCATAGCAGGACCCCTTTGGTCATTATCTACGGCACCTTTACAGCACAGCAGTATGTTGATGATATTCTACACCCTGTTTTGTTGCCCTTCATGGCAATCCATCCTGGGCTTTACATTTCAGTAAGATAATGCTTGCCCAGCAAGAATTTCTGCTCCATTTCTCTGTGCTTGCCAAACCATACATTGGCCATAAAGGTCACCAGATCTCTCCTCAACTGAGAAAGTTTGGAGCATTGTGGGCAGAACCCTCCAACTAGCTTGGGATTTTGATGATCTAATGGGCCAATTGGACAGAATTTGACATGGTATCCCTCAGAAGTACTTCCAACAACTCTGTCAATCAATGCCAAGCTGAATAAGTGCTTACATAAGGGCCACAGGTGGATGAACATCATATTGTCTTGTTCAGTTTGTGAAGCTATTTCTCTTGAGTAAATCTTTCAATTTTTCTGAAATTGTAATCATTTGTTTGTCTGTACATGTCCATCACATCCACCAATTTTCATCGCGTTCCGAGAGAGAGAGAGAGAGAGAGAGAGAGAGAGAGAGAGAGACTAAAACTAGAGTTTTTCCCTTTCTCTATGAGAGGATTAGAAAATATATCATGCTGATTAACTGTAAATTTGCTGCTGACAGAAAACATCATACTTTCCTCAGTGGTTATCAAACTGCTGTACTCACAAGTTGCATAAGAAATACACTTCAGAAGCCTTAGCAACATGGCCCTTATACCTCAGATACAACAGATGAAGTTCAACATGAGAGTTTAGACTTCCCATTGGAGCCTTCTAAAGGCTTAGTCCTTACAACATCTCTTCAGAGTCTCTTGAGTTACCACTTGTCACCAGGAAGTAGTATTGTGTGGTGTGACATGCATGCAATGCAGATAGTAGCACAACATGCATTTGGGCAGAAGAAAACCTTTAGAGATAAAGGGCGTGGATATGAAAATTCTTACCCATGGCTATGATAAATTTCCATCATGGCTCTGTAACAGGTCAGGGATCATTTTTATATGACTAAAATACAGTAAAATTAGTAACTTACATCTACATACATACTCTGCAAGCCACCATACTCTGCATGCAGAGGGTATGCTGCACCACTACCAATCACTTTCCTTCCTGTTCCACTCACAAACAGAATGACAGGAAGACTGTCTGTATGCCTCCATATAAGACGTAATTTCTCTTACCTTATTTTCATGGTCCTTATGTGAAGAGTACATTGGCAGCAGTAGGATCATTCTGCAATCAGCTTCGAATGTTGGTTCTCAAAATTTTCTCAATAGCCATCCTTGAAAAGAGCATCGCCTTCCCTCCAGGGATTCCCTATTTGAGTTCTTGAAGCATCTCCATAATACTTAGTGTTGATCAAACCTACTGTTAACAAATGTAGCACTCTGTCTCCGACTTTCCTCGATGTCTTCTTTCGGTCCTACCTGGTGGGAATCCCAGACACTCAAGCAGTACCATGAATCGATTGCACTAGTGTTCTATGTTCAGTCTCCTTTACTGATGAATTGCACTTTCCTAAAACTCTCCCAATAAACTGAAGTCAATCATTCACCTTCCCCACTACAATCATGATATGCTCATTCTATTTCATATCACTTTGCTATGTTACACCTAGATATTTAATGGACCTGACTTGTCAAGTAGCACACTGTTAATGCTGTAGTCAAACATTGTGGGATTGTTTTCCCTACTCATCTGCATCAACTTATATTTTTCTACACTTAGAGCAAGCTGTTATTCATCACACCAACTAGAAATTTTGTCCAAATCTTCTTGTACCCTCCTACAGTTACTCAACAATGACATCTTCCTGTACACCACAGTATCCACAGCAAACAGCTGCAGATTGCTGTTCACCCTGTCCATCAGATCATTTATATACACAGGGAATAGGAGCAGTCTTATCACACTTCCCTGGGGCACAACGAACAATAAACTTGTCTCTGATGCACGCTAGCTGTCAAGGACAACACACTGGGCTCTGTTACTTAGGGAGTCTTTGAGCCACTCACATATCTGAGAATCTACTACATATGCTCATACTTTCATTAACACTCTACCCTGGGGCATGGTGTCAAATGCTTTTCAGAAATCTAAGAATATAGAATCCGCCTGCTGCCCTCTATCCATAGTTCACAGGATATCATGTGAAAAAAGGACAAGTTAAGTTTCACATGAGTGATGCTTTCTAAAACTGTGCTGATTTGCAGGCAGAAGCTTCTCCATCTCATGGAACTTCATTGTTGTTGTTCCAGTCACCAGCACTGTAAGTTGGTATGACGCAGTTTCCATTACTCTCTCTTGCCTGGTATCCTCTTCATTCCAGTGTTATTGCTGCATTCTGAATCAATAATTTGGATTAAACACTAATTTCTAAACCCTGCCCCTATGATGTTTTCTGTTCTTCATCCCTTCAATCATTGTTTTCAACAAGAACTCGAGTCATAATATGTGCCCAACCATTATTTTTCTTAAATTTGTTATGTTTGGTATTAGACTTTTTTTCTCATAAGCTCACTGCGGGACATCCTCATACCATACTCGGGCAGTCCATTATTTTTAACAGTTGTCTACAAACCTACGTTACAAAAGCTTCTAATTTTTTCAGTTCTGTGCTACCATTCTTCAAATTTCACAGCCATGCAGAGTTGTGCTTCAAAAATTGCTTTTCATTAATCTTCTTTCTGGTCTTATAGTTTATATTTTTTACTGTTAACAGTTGTTTCTTTGTTACATAAATCTCTTTCATCTTGGGCAGTTCTTGCTACTATATCTTTCTTTCATCTCCTTTCTTTATCTATTGTACTTCTGATGTAGCATTATTTGTCTAACACTGTCTCTCTTTTAAAAGTTTAGTATTTAGTCACCAGCAAATTCAACTGCAAATCAAAATGACACTCTCTCCTACCTCACGCACATTGACTCACACAACCACTCCATCTCACATGCACTAAGACAGTGGAGAAATGGTGAAAGGTGCAATACCAGAGATTAAAACATAAAGAAAATGACAAAGGAAGTAAAATGACATCACATGGAAATATAACTGGCTGACCACTTACAAAAAACATGCGTAAGCCAGTCAACCTGTTGACACATTAAGAGCATCTCCTCAAAATCTTACGAAACAAGGTGGAAAAATCACAAAACTTTAAAACTCTAACCACATTTGTTTGAAGGCCACTTAAAATGAGGGCATATCTATTAGAAGATCTGCCGCTGGCCTCCGGTCTGAAAGTTAAAAACAGTCTAGTAAAATGTGGCGCACAGTGATCTATACGCCACTGACACCACACAGTGCACAGTTCACCCAAATTGTGATTTGGCAAGACTGCACTCGAGACCCACAGGCTGTAAAATAGAAAACATGACTGGAGATTTCTAAGGTGGTCTTTGGTGGAAGGACCCAAAGCAACAATATCGTTGAGGTAATTGTTGAAGCTGGGCACAGAGGCTATCAGCTATTTTAAAAAATGCTGAAAAATTGCAGGTGCGCTAGTGACGCCAGAAGACAAGTGTTGATACTGGTATAAGCCAAAAGGTGTATTGACAGGGAGTAGGTGCCTAGTGGCCTCATCCGAAGGGAGCTGGAGGTATGCTTCCAACAAATCAATCTCGGGAAAGTGGCGGCTGCCCGATAATTTTGCGAACAAATCATCAGGGTGAGGCAAAGGATACTTATCTATGACAGGCTGTGCATTAATCGTGACACTGGAGTCGCCGCAGCGGGAAAGCCTACTCATCGGCTTCTTAATGATGACCAATAGTGTAGTCCATTCATTGGAAGAAATAGGCCAAATAACATCGAGCGATGTCAAACAGTCTAATTCAGCCTAGACAGAGTCGCGCAACTGGATAGGCAACTGCCGCACCCGAGAAGAATGAGGGCAGGTGCATTCTTTCATGGTAATGTGGACCTGAAAACCAGGGGCACAGGGGAAAACAGAGATGGAGACTCAGAGCAGAGGGACTCCAGTTGCTGCTACGTAACTCAATCTGACACTGAACTTACCTCATCACTAATAGAGAAACTGAAAGCACTAAATGCATCTAACCCAAAAAGGTCTGCAGTATAGGAATGATCCGCGACAAGGAAGGTGAGAGGGCGAACAACAGATTTGTAAGAGACACGAGTGAAGAACTGACCTAGGGTTGGAATCTTCTGTTTATTGTAGCCAACTGACTTCTGTCAAACCTGTGTGAGGGGAGGGGAGTCCAAGTCTACGTATATTCTCCAGGTCTACATACATTTGTGCATTTAGTAAAGTCACTTGTGCATTTAGTAAAGTCACTGCCGCTTGTGTGTCCACTTGCATTTTTAGCGGTTTATTAAAAATTCAAGTCAATAAACAATTTGTTCTGGGAGACAGTCATTATAGACGAACAGTTTATGTCCATTGGTACTACTGTATCCACCACGTTTGAAGAGGAGTAACACCAATGCAGTGTGGCCTTTCTTTTGACACTAGTCATGAACAGTCTGCCACTTAGGGCAGGCAGCATGCTCATGTCAGGTGAAGCAGTACGGACGAGACTATAGGAGGGCATGCGGCTGCCATCGTGACATGGCCTGTTGCTGCTATTACCATAACCCTACACTGCCCCACATGACACTAAGTCGAAGTTTATGCAACTGCAATGGCTTCCCTGTCATTCTGAACACTTGTAGTGGGCCCAACAGCAGCTGACTGAGCAACTTACCGTACCTCCCCCCATGCAGCAATCTGATCACCTGTGGACCATGACACTTCGAAGAACCATGCTGTATTTTGCACATCCGTAAGTGTCACAGTCTCACACTGAAATGTTTTTTCGTGGCCCTTCCTATCCAGGGCCAGATGAATAATGACATCATGCACCATGTGATCGGTGTAGGATTTGAGACAGATACTAGTGACAAATTTCCAATGACAGCTCAACCCGTGCAATTCTCAGCTGAGGCTTTGTAAGATTGGTTTGGATGTTTCTGACAATGGAAAAATTCTACATGTGTTGCAGTGACATGCGTTCTGTCACAGAAATAGGTTGGGAGAAGCTTGCACATTTCATCAAATGATAAACTGGCAGGTTCTCGGAAAGGTACAAGTTGACACAACCACTGATAAACGTGCGGTGAAAGCCAGGAAAGAAAAAAAAGTGCTATGCTACACACCCATGTGAAAAACCTGGAAATGTTGAGGTAACTGTATCTCTTACGAGTCCCAATCTTCATCCAGTTCGTCATATGCTGGAGAGTGTGACGGGGGCAGAGTAACCTGCTGTGAACATGCAGATGCCACCCGATTGAGAGCGGTCATGAGAGCCTGCTGTTGTTCCGTGAAGTCTTGCTGCTGGGCAATGAGTATTACTTCCCTCAAGATGTTTGTCGGGTGATTTAGCACTGACACTAACACACGGAGAAAACCCAACGCTCACTCATTACCAAGTTTGCTATAGCAAGAACAAACATGATTTATGCAACAATAGGCATAGAGCAACACATACGATACACTGTAGTACAGGTTGTGCGTAACACTGAACACACTGACTGGTCAATAGTAGTACAGCGTAAAGAATAGGCAGCGCACCCATTTGCGATCACTTCAATAACGCTGTTTCTTTGGTGACTCACCAGAGCACGCCAGGGGGCCGACCCAGGTGGCCCATGTAAGCGGGCCTGTTAACTGTATGGGTGGGTGACCTCTGAAATCGCGCGCATCATGGGTGAAGGTACATCAGTCTTTCCTACACAGCTTGTTAGGGCAATGCTCCAGTAGCTACTGGGACACGTTCGGTCTTTTCCTGGTTTGGGGAGATGTATCAAAATTGTCTCCCTCCACAGGTTGGGTAAGTGGCCTGTCTGCCATTCAAAATTAAAACATTGTAAGACGACTTCCTTTGATGCTAATTTCAAGTTACGCAGCATGCTGTATCAGACGTAGTCGTGAGTGGGTGCAGTATTGAGAGCAGGAGACATGCTGAATACTGCTTCCACAAGGAGGGCAGTTGTAGGACTCCAAATAGTTGGACCTGAATTCCCACTCACCCATTTACGTGGTAGCACGGTAATGCTGGAACCCTAGATCTTGGTTGGCAGTGACAGTAGTCATTGAAAAATGCTCTGCCATTGTCTGCGCGATGGCTCCAGGTCTCATTTGGAGACACCCCTGTTTCGACAACCCCACTACAAGTAACTGACTGCCTTTACCAGAAATCCTCCTAATGGCTTCCCATACTGTATCAGAACAAGTGGAACTGTTGACAGAGTCCAGGAACGCTTGCCATGACCTTTTCTCGCTGTCCTCAGTGATATGGCAAGTCTCATCCTTCGCTAAGTGAAATGATGTGAGGTTTTCCACCATCGGGTGGCACTTAAACTGTCTCAGAGCCACACGTCTGACCCAGAGTACTAAATGGCATTCGTCATTCCACCTATAGATAGGTTGTCTCCGAGGATGATGAGAGGACTTCAGGATGGAGAAGTAAATGGCACGGTGGATCACTCGCATGATGTGGCTCACCCACTCCTGGATGCTGTTGCAGCATTCAAACACAGCCAGTTAGCTGTACAGCATCTATTTAGCTCTGCTGACAATTAGTCGTGGCTGTGTCTGTTCAGAAAGAGCTCCATCGAGTAGGTGAATCCAGAGTTCAGAGTAGTCTACGGAATGAAGATCGTCAGTGACTTCTCACTGAGCAGAATCCATGAGAGCCGGAGAGCAGAAAGAGAGGTTGATGGCTGAGGATGACCCAGTAACAGCACAGTAACGAGTGGGAGTGGCTGTGTTGAAGATGCACAGCCTTTGAGACGTCACGAGGCTCCCAAACCCTGGTCCCGAAGGCAAGTAGAAGTCAAGACTCACAATACACGATGGGCATTGAAGTCTACAAGTAGGAGAAATGGTCAGGGGAGTTATTCTATAAGATCTGTGAGAGCCTCTCTTGTGGAGGTAAGTACAGTGGACAATCAGTGATACTCTGACACACACGAGGGAGGAGTGGTGTGTGTTACCGACAGACACAGCAATGCTGTCTTTGGCCCTTTCTCCAGTCAAATCATCCTTGTGTTGGAGGCTACAGCCCTGTAGCACAGGGATATCAGATGCTTTAAAATGTGTTTCCTGCAAACACAAGCACAGGAGGCATTCCTGTGCTAGCAGTTTCAGTTCCTTCACATGTGTCCTGTGTTGTGTAGGCTACTGTGAGAATCAGCACTGACACAAACAAGGAAGGAGAGAACTTGTGATGGCTGGTGCCAGGAATCCAAAATGATCATATGAAACACTTGCTGATTAATGGAAAACTTTATTTTAAAAAAGGAAAGAAACATAACTTCATTATGATGTGGCTTGATGTGGTTATTGTGACTCCTATATGCAATTGACACATTGTTACTACTCGCAGAAAGCAGGCTGAGTATCATCTTTCTATTACTAAGTACTGATACTCTCAAAGTCTGTGACCAATCTGGACCCAACCAGTGATGGGCAGCTGGCTAAGTCAGCATTGACAGGGAGCTCTGAACTCTGTCCTCCTGGAGGTGTGGTGCTGCCCACTCTTTCCATTTGCGTGTGGATCAGCACCTTCTTGATGCCATTTTGTGACGCTGCGCTGGTCGTTGTTCAGTTGATACTTTAGCACTACGCATCCTGAAACCATTAATGCTCTACAGATGTGTGGGAGCCATTTATCGTTGGGGTAGCACTTATACCCTGTTTTTCTGCGGTGGAGGGGAGCTCACAATGGGTAGAGGCTAAGTCTTGGGGAGAAATGAATGCCCCAGGCTAATATCAATGTCCATGGGAGATTTCAGAGAGAGTGATGTCAACATGATCTGTTTATTTCTTGTCTCTGCCAGTAGTTGACATTCAGCTTTGTTTCTTTTGGCTTGGTGCAGTTTCAGAGCTACAACCACAGAAGTGGTAGTGGCAGAACTGGACAGTGGACCAAACTGAACTTTTGGAGAGGCAGGAAACTCCACAACATCGGCAACCATGGCCTTTTCTGATGTTCTGGGGGGATGTACGGGCTTCAAAATAACTGCAGCAGCCCAAGTGCATTGATAAATGGAGGTACTAGTGCAGACATTAGCAACCTCTGTTTGTATAGCGGCATCAGCTTTATGAACAGGCTTTTAAAGAGCTGAAGCAAAGAAAGTAGTGAATGTAGGGGGAATCTGTGACTAGATTGAGGACTGTTTGGTAGAAAGGCTGCAGCATGTTATCTTGGATGGAGAGTTATCAACAGATGTAGAAGTAACTTTGGATGTGTCCAGGGAAGTCTTTTGCAGATGATGCAGTTATCTGTGATGAAGTATTGTCTGAAAGAAGCTGCATAAATATTCAGTCAGATCTTGATAAGATTTCAAAGTGGTGCAAAGACTGGCAACTTGCTTCAAATGTTCAAAAATGTAAAATTGTGCACTTCTCAATACGAAAAAACATGATATCTTATGGCTATAATATGAGTCGCTGCTGGATCGGCCAACTCATACAAATACCTGCTGTAATACTTTGTAGGGATATGACATGGAATCATCACATAGGCTCAGTTGTGGGTAAAGCAGGTGCTAGAGTTCGGTTTATTGGTAGAATACTGGGGAAGTGCAGTCAGTCTAGAAAGGAGAGGGTTTACAAATCATTCATGTGACCAGTTCTAGAATATTGCTGAAGTGTGTGGGACCCATACCAAGGAGGACTAACAATGGGGATTGAACACATACAGAGAAGGGCAGCAGGAATGGTCACAGGTTTGTGTGACCCATGGGAGAATGTCACTGAAATGATGAAAGAACTGAACTGGCAGACTTTTGAAGATACACACAAACTATCCCGAGAAAGTATATTAACAAAATTTCAAGAACCAGCTTTAAATGATAACTCTAGAAATATACAACAACACTTTATGTATGGCTCACATAGGGATCGCAAGGATAAGATTAGCATAAGTACGGCACACACAGAGGCATTTAGACGATCATTCATCGTGCACTCCATACGTGAACCGAACAGTAAGAAACCCTAATAACTAGTACAATGGGACGTACCCTCTGCCATGCACTTCGCAGTGGTTTGCAGAGTGTAGATGTAGATGTATATGGGTAATTCCATGTCAAGAGTCCCAGTTTAGAAGACACTCCCAGCTCAACCATCTTCAATTTTGATGAAATTTGTACAGTATGTACCTGAGGGTCCTTCGTGAACTTATGCAAAGTTTCAGACTTACCTGTAACTTGGTTGAGGTGCTAGAACCACTTTTGTGAAGACCACTTTTACCGAGACCGAAAAAGTCGCAAAGAAATCTTCAAGTTTGGCATTCCAGTGTTTCTAATGTAAAAAAGCTAGACTCTTGCTTCTGGGTATAGTGGTACAACATTTTGTCTTCTGCACACAAATGATGGAAGTAGAGTTCAGAAAGCAATGCATTTGGCATAATATCAGTTCAAAGTGAGCAACAAATCATGTCACAAGAAATTTGTCCCATACTTTACGAGGCATAAGTATGGGAGAAAGTGCGCTATAGACCTGGTGTTCTGCCAAACTACTGTCTGTCTGGGTGTTTAGTACACCAAAAATTTGGATCTGGCTTGTGTGTTTAATTACTGTGCTACCATTCTGTAAATTTGCTAAAAAACATGAATGTATCAAAATATACCTGTGTTCAAAGTCATGTTTCTCAAAATGGACACCTACCACATTGCATTCATTAACACCATTCAACAGAGCACATTTCATTCTATTAAAAAAACTTATTTTCATTTTGTGTCTCTTTGGGTAAGATGCAAAAATTGCGCCTTAAATTTGAAATTTTGTTGATTAGGTCTGCAGTGTTTAAATATTCATTTTGCTGTTTATTTGGTGATTTTAAACCTGTTTGACAGGTTCATTGCTAAATTTAACCATTTAACTATACTAAAGACTGCTACATAGTTTTTGTGAAGCTTAGTGCTTATTAATTTTATTTCTTTTCTTTATTTAGGACTCGACAATTTGATTTTAGTGCCTGAACCACATCTAGTTGCTGCTGAAATGGAAAAAAAGATCAAGTTAATGTTAGCAGTTTTGGAAATACTGATTCCCCATCCCATTTAACGACATACAGTGCATTAAAATGACTAAACACTGTAAAGAGTACAAAGATTTGAATTTTTACAAAGGTCATGCTGTGACCCATTTGGTAAGAAAAACCATACTGCACGCAACAGTTTGCCCTCAGTCAACACAGAAACAGCTGACCTGCAACAAAGGATAACTGTGTGTGATATTAAACCAGGCCAAAAAAATTTGTCCTTCCAGTAGAAAAGAATTTCATACACTGAAATATTCACAAATGGAAGTTACATATCAGTCAGATGAAGATGATGAGACTAATTTTGCTCACAATTTGTATACAAGCTTAACAGTGGTTGGAATATCAGCATCAAAATTTCAATGAATTGGTGCAAGGCGTACAAAAGGATATGCAAACCACAAAATACATCAAGTTGAAGGTGCAATTATTAAGAAAATTGCAGAAGTGGGAGGACTTGATTCCAGTGAAATGGAGCAACGATCCACAAGCAAGCAATGCTTGGCTTGTTCAGAATACAGTCAGCCGATCCAAGAATTGAAAGACAAATTACATACATCAGATCATAAGGAGAAAATTCAAATTTTGACCTTAGATCCCCAAAGCTGGTCTATCAAAAAGACTATGTAAGAGTTTTGTGTTTCAGAAAGAATGGTAAGGAAGGCTAGAAAGTTAAAAGCTGAACAGGGAATATTGGCACAGCCCAAAGGTAAATGTGGGAAAAGGATTTCTGAGGCTGTGAAGGCAAGAGTCCTCGAACATTTTTATGCTGAAGAGTTTAGTCAGATTTGTCAAGGAAAAAATTACTGTATTACTGTTTGGATTGATGGAGAAAACATTCAAAAACAAAAATACTTATTACTGAGCAACCTAAAAGAAATGTTTGTTGCATACCGCAGTAAAAATGGACCAGAAATTGGATTTTCCAAATTTCGTGTATTAAGGCCAAAGTGGTGTGTGACTGTAGGCACAGCTGGTTCACATTCAGTTTGTGTCTGCACAATACATCAAGATGTGAAACTAATGTTGGCACATAGAAGATTACATAAAAGAAGATTACAAAATGTTACTGAGCAAAACTGTCAGGAATTTGGAAACAAAGGATTGCATGCTTCATCACTGTAAAGTACATCCAGGAACAAAAGCTCTAAAGGAATACTTGGAAAGGACTTTTGCAGATACTGATCCTGAGGATACAATTCAGTTGAAACAATGGACTCTCACTGATGGAGTTACAGTGGAAGAATTCATTGAACTATTAGTTACAAAACTTTTGGCCCTTTCTATTCACCACTAGATTGCAAAGCATCAGAGCAAGCATTTGCAGTTCACTAAAGGTCTCAAACCAGGAGAATTGATTATATGAATGGATTTCGCTGAAAATTACTCCTTTATTGTCCAAGGCGCAGTTCAAGGAGTCCACAGGGAAAATAGCCAAGCTACAATACATCCATTTGTCATTTACTACAAAGATAATGAAGACTTAAAAAGTGTCAGCTACTGCATAATCAGTGATTTCCTCCGACATGACACAGTTGCAGTGCATGTGTTTTTAACGAACTGGATCAAATCCCTGAAGTGCATTTTTAAAGAAATTAAGCATATTCATTATTTTAGTGATGATTCTGCCACAGAGTACAAAAATTTTAAGAGCTTCCTAAATCTTTGCTATCATAAAAAAGATTTTGGCATTATTGCAGAATGGAATTTTTTTGGAACAAGCCATGGGAAATCACCATGTGATGGAATTGGGGGCACAGTTAAGCATTTAGCAGCAAGAGCTAGCCTTCAGTGCCAATTTGACAACAAAATCTTCACACCAACTGATCTCTTTGAATAATGCCAAAAAAATGTGCATGGCATTGAATTTATCTATATTAAAAAAGAAATTATTGAAGATGCAAAAATTGAACAAGAAAAAAGTTTTGAGGATGGATGTACAGTGTGTGGTACAAGAGACCCTCACCATTTTGTGGTAATTGATGAAAAGCGACTTCAGATTCATACAGTATCAAATCATACATCGTCTTTTATAGCAAATGTTAACCGATATGCTAAAGTTGCTACTAAACATGTTGCCATTACTGAACTACAGCCTAGCCAGTATGTGACTTGCATTTATGATGGAAAATGGTGGACAGGAAATATCTGTGAACTTTCATGTGAAGAAAAAGATGCGTTGATTAATTCCATGCATCCTCACGGAGCTGCTCAATCATTTCACTGGCCAACTAGAAGAGACATATGCAGGATTCCAGAACAAAAGATAATTGCAGTCATACCAGTTCCAGCTGCTTCAATGATGGGGTGGCAATACAGTTTTAGCTGGAAGCAATAGTTTTGGACATCAGCAACAAATTTAAAACATTTAACTGAAAAATTCTGCATTATGGCTTGGGAACCACGAAGAGACCCAGACAAGGCTTGGGAACCTGTTGGATACCCACATTCAGGCTTGGGAACCTGCTAGACTCCCACCTTCAGTCTTGGGAACCTGCAGTAAAGAAACCTACCCATGGCTGACCTTGCATGGCTATTGGGCCCCTTGGCAATGGGGCTACCAGTCACTGAGATTGGTAGTGGCATAGCCACCATGGACCAATGCAAGGATTTTTCTCGAATTACAAAAAATTTCAATAGCTTAGGTGCAATTTTTGCACATTACCCAAAGAGACACCAAAATGAAAATAAGTTTTTCTAACAGAATGAAATGTGCTCTGTTGAATGGTATTAATGAATGTAATGTGGTAGGTGCCCATTTTGTGACACATGGCTTTGAACATGGGAATATTTTGATACATTCAAGTTTTTTAGCTAATTTACAGAATGGTAGCACAGTAATTAAACACACAAGCCAGGCCCAAATTTGTGATACACTAAACACCCACACAGACAATAGTTTGGCAAAAGACCAGGTCCATAGTGCACTTTCTCCACTACTTATGCCTCATTAAAGTATGCGACAAATTACTCACAACATGATTTGTTGCCCACTTTGAACTGAGATTATGCCAAATGCATTGCTTCTGAACTTTACTTCCATCATTTGTGTGTAGAGCACAAAAAGTTGTACCACTACACCCAGGAACAAGAGCCTAGTTCTTTTACATTAGAAACAGTGGAATCCCAAACTTTAAGATTTCTTCGCGACTTTTCGGTCTCGGAGAAAGTGGTCTTCAGAAAAGTGGCTCTAGCACCTCAACCAAGTTACGCGTGAGCCTAAAACTTTGCATAAGTTCATGTCGGGCCCTCAGGTTCATACTGTACAAAATTCATCAAAATTGAAGATGGTTGAGCTGGGAGCCATAGGACACTTCACATGGAATGACCCATATGTAGATGTACTTGGTAGTTTTAAGCTCTGGTATCTTCCATTCTTCAAGACATATGCTGCAGTTCCTACTCCAGACAGAATGAGCCCCAGAGCAGATCACATACTTCAGAGGAGATGAACAAATTACACCTTTGTGGATGGCCCTACCCCATTTGCCACCAGCGGCTTCACCCTTACATCCTAAAGTGGTGTGCCCAAAGCACATTGGATTATGGACATGGGGTCGCACACTTTAGCGAAGGTAAACTGCCTCAACATGCTCTGGGAGTTTTGTGCTACTGAAAGTAAGAATAAATGAGTCTGATTTGACCAGTGCATTTCTTTCAGCATCTCAGTGATACTCTCCCATTTCCTCTCTGGGAATATGAGCCCTGCATGACACAATGCCCTTGGAATAGTTCAAGGTGGTGTGTAATTCTTCAAACCAATCACAAAAGATTGTGGCCCAGTGACATGGTGCACTGTCAACCATAAAAATTCCAACATTGTTCGGGAACATGAATGGCTGCAAATGGTCTCCAAGCACCCGAACATAACGATTTCCAGTCAATGATAGGTTCAGCTGGACCAGAGGACCCAGTCCATTCCATGTTAACAGCCTACACCATTACCAAGCCACCATCAGGCTGCAGAGTGCCTCATTAACAACTTGAGTCCATGGCTTCGTGGGGTCTGTGCCACACTCGAAACCTACCATCAGCTCTTACTAGATGACATGGGGACTCATCTGCACAGACCATGGTTTTCCAGTTGTCTAGGGTCCAACCAATATGGTCAAAAGCCCAGGAGTGGTGCTGCAGGCAATGTCATGCTGATAGCAATGGCACTTACACAGGTCATCTGCTGCCATAGCCCATTAACACCAAATTTCACTGCATTGGCCTAATGGATACGGTTGTCATTCATCCCACATTGATTTCATGCAGTGTTGTTTGTCTGTAAAAACTGACAAGTCTACACAAACGCTGCTGCTCTCAGTCTTTTTAAGTGAAAGCCACCAGCCACTGCATTGTCCGGGGTGAGAGGTAATGCCTGAAATTTGGTATTTTTGGTACACTCTTGACACTGTGAATATCAGAGTAATGAATTCCCTAATTATTTCCAAAATAGAATGTCCCATGTATCTAGTTCCAACTGCCATTCTGCGTCCAACTTATGACACACAGAGAGCTATGCTATTTCTAGTATAGACCCCAGTTTAATGTCAACTGACAAACATCTATACCTGTGTGAGCAGTGCTACATAGAGAGACTATTACCTGGGCTATGTATTAGTAAACTTTTTGTATTGAGAAACTTATCACAGTAACATACAGCAACACTAACATTGCTATTCTTTACTGCATAAAATCACATGGGAAATCCAGTATCAGTATACATCAATTCTGAGCACTGTATCAATTCAGACACATTACTTGCTATTCAATACCAAATTAGACTGTTGTTAAAGGTTATAAATTTGTGATTTAATCACAGTAACAGAAGCAGCAGACACTCATAATGTTAAGAGACCTTGAACACCTTTATTTCCAGATTCAAAAGTTGTAGTGACATAGTTTAGTCACATTTGAAATTGATGACAGGATTAGCAACACCAAAAAAAAAAAAAAAAAAAAAAAAAAACATTTGAAACTGATGACAGATTTAGCAACACAGGAAAGAGTACATAAAGCAAAATAAATGGATACATCAGCAGTATGAAAGTATTCCCTGCATACACAGTTCTCTCCTAGCATATAAATAAAATTTACAACCAGTAATAGACTGTATTCATAGCTCAACACTCAGCAAATGGTATTTCACCATGACCTTAATCTCGATGTAATCAAAAACTTTGCTCATCACATCTTGTTGATATTATGTCTCGATTTTTAAGAAACTTACATTCATATTAACATAATTAGCTTAGGCTAATATAGAAATACCAATACACAGATAATAACAAACTGGAATACAATGCAATTACTGATGGTTTCACTCTAGTTCCAAAGTGTTCCATTTCTAGATAAATAAATATGAACTAGAGATTAATCACAACAGGATATGTACTGTTGGACCAATGTTTATGATAATTTCTGTAGATTCTCTAGTTTCACTGTCCTCCTTGAGCAGAAGGAGTGTATGTGAACAATACAACCATCACCCAAATGTGAAGAAGAATCTGTAAAAATTAAGAAAAAAATGGTAAGTACGATACAAGATCAAGAATATACCTACACTGAAAGATTCTTTTCCATACTTTTGGATGTTATTTGCTTACCATGTAAGAAAATACTAATACTCGGGCCAATGGGTACCTCCTTAAAAAGACACCAGTCCTAATACTGACCGCATCAAGTGTTGTATAAGCCCTTTTTACTCTGCGTGTCACTCCCGTGTCAAACGGTGATTCTACAAAAAGGCTGGGGACTTGAGCCTTGGCTGTAAACACACATTCACCTTCTTAATGCACCAAATAGAAGCAGAGTTAACACATACAAAAATGGCAATTTAAGTTTATGATGCTATTTAGTTGTTTTATTTCTGAATCTTGATTAGTTACAAAATAAAAGTAAATAAAATGGTGTCATTTTACAGTAAATGGAACATACGATATGATGGAATAATCATTTAATGCAGAGTATAAGGCAGAGATGGGCAGTATTTTAATAAATTTCTATCTAGATAATTATATAAATAAATAGGTAATTTAAAAAATTTTATTTGTGACTAATGAGATTACTTCTCTCTGCAAATGCACATGTGTTATTTTTCATCATGTGACTAATGAATAAAGTAGCCTACCACCACATTTTATTTTTTTATTTATTGATTGGTACTGTGATGTGCATAGGCAGAGTTTCTTCCTATAGCTTGACAGCCTTCCTGTAGGACTGGTCCTCTCTCCCCCCCATGATCACTTGGAGAGTGGGGCAGCCACAGCTGTATAAACCCATTTGACTAAATAAATAAACACACCACCATCAAGCTGCATGGCACGGCAGTTGTTGCAGTTATTTAATTATTCAAATGCTCTTTCCTTTCCTGATGTCTTAACACATGTACTATCGTCCTGCCCCTTCTCCTTGTTAGTATTATCCATATCCTGCAGAGAACTACCACATTTCTGATCTTATCAGTCCACTTCATTTTCTGTAACCTTCTAAAGCACTAAATATCAACCACTTTGATTCTCTTCTTTTCTGGTTTTCCCACAGATCATGATTACCTCCCATACAATGCTGTGCTCTGTAATGAATCTTGCCTCTTCGGAACTTTCGTACATCAATTGAAATGTTTGATTCCATATACATTTTGGCCAGACTCTGGTTAATTTTCATATTTAAATTATATATCTGACATCTGAAGATATTTTTGAACCTATCTGATTGGCGGAAGACTAATTTTCTGGTAATATATTTTTATTATTCATACCGATCCATTTCGTCATATCTATCTCGAACCATGAAAAGCAGTAATCACAATTGTCAACTTAAATGATCAAAGAACCAGTTTACAGTAAAAATAATACTATTATGCTTCAGGTTTTATGCATGCAAAATTTCTGTCTCCTTTTGTAATTTTTCTAAGTTTTATTATTGATTATAAAATAAAACTTATACAATGACAGGAAGCTGCTATCTTTCATATTGTCAAAATTTACAACTTTCTTTTATTAACCATTAGGCCCATGAATCTTCACGTAAATAATTATTTCCAGAAAACATTATATAAATTAAATATGAGAAACAACTTCCGTTAAGACAGTCACGTTAATACTTGTTTGGACTACATCCTGTTCAGGAAGGTACTGGAAACTTTGTTTGTAATACTTATAGATAATTTTGTCATGAACTCTGTAGAGTTGTTTTAAAAAGGTTCAGAGGAAAGTGGGTTTAGCATCTATTGAGTTTGGCACATGTTACTCTCTGATCAACTCACTCTTTGTTTAGCTCAACAATTTAGCACAATGTATATTTAAGAAGTGCTGTTGTAAAAAGTACATCGAGAACATAGCAGCAAATGAAGATTGTGTTTAAAAGCCACACAATGTTCCAGCAAATTGTTATTTTAAAAAACCCCTGGACCAAATATTCCGAAAGTTTATATAGGTGCAAATAAGGCTGCCTAGACAATGAGACCAACTTAGCAAGGTAAGTAACATTTATCTGTAAATATAATATACTTACTTTTACATACTAATTTAAACATTGTCAGAACTATTACATAGTTACAACCACGTATGCACACAAAGTTAAATTATTCATTATATAGGAGCATTAAGTGGAAGGGAGTTACATTGTATTTGGGGGTGTCAGCTGGAATAAAGACAATATTAGCTAGAATATTTTTTCATTTCGCAGAAAAATTTGTGAAATAATGATACTAACAAGTCTCTAAGCTTAAACAGGAATTTGGTGTTCCAATAGTATTTAGAAGCTTTACGTACAATGGTGATTAGAACGATGAAAGCATTCAATTGTGTTACTCTTAGTTTTCCTACTGTCTGACTGTAAAAATGTACATAAGGTTCTTTGAGAAAATTCATGAAACAAAATGCAAAATCAGGATAGGCACATTTGGCGAAAGCAATCTGGACAATTCTCAGAATCATATTATTGACCTGCAAAATCAAATGCTACTGTAATCACATTCTTGAGTTCAGCAACATGTGTAGGAGTATTGTAGCCAGCTGTTTAACAGGAATTCTGAAGCATAGGCTGATACACTGAGCAGGCAGCTGGTTATCAATAATAGAATGTCTGAAGTAGTGCTGGAGGGAATTGACACTGTGAATCCCACAGGGCTGCCCATAAATCCGTAAGAGTATGAGGGGGTGGAGATCTCTTCTGAACAGCATGTTGCAAGGCGTCCCAGATTGCTCAATAATGTTCATGTCTGGGGAGTTTGGTGACCAGCAGAAGTGTTTAAACTCAGAAGAGTGTTCTTGGAGCCACTCTGTAGCAATTCTGGACATGTGGGGTGGTGCATTGTCCTGCTGGAATTGACCAAGTCCATTGGAATGCACAATGGACATGAATGGATTCATGTGATCAGACAGGATGTTTACGTATGTGTCACCTGTCAGAGTCGTATCTAGATGTATCAGGGGTCCCATATCACTTCAACTGCACACGCCCCACACCATTACAGAGCCTCCAACAGCTTGAACAGTCCCCTGCTGACATGCAGGGTCCATGGAGTCAAGAGGTTGTGTCCATACCCATACACGTCCATCCACTCGATAAAATTTGGAACGACACTTGTTCAAGCACGCAACATGTTTCCAGTCATCAACAGTCCAGTGTCAGTGTTGATGGGCCCAGGCAAGGCATAAAACTTTGTGTCATGCAGTAATCAAGGGTACACGAATGGGCCTTCGGCTCTGAAAGCCCATATCAATGATGTTTCATTGATGGCCCAGAATTGAAATCTGCAGCAATTTGCAGAAGGGTTTTACTTCTGTAATGCTGAATGATTCTCTTCAGTCGGTCCTGTTCTTGCATGATCTTTTTCCGGCTGCAGCGATGTCGGAGATTTTATGTCTTAGTGGATTCCTCATATTCAAAGTACTCTTGTGAAATGGTGGTACGGGAAAATCTCCACTTCTTCACTACCTTGGAGATGCTGTGCCCCATTGCTCATGCGCTGACTATAATACCACGCTCAAACTCACTTAAATCTTGACAACCTGCCATTGTAGCTACAGTAACCAATCTAACAACTGCGCCAGACACTTGTAATCTTATATAGGCATTGCCGACCACAGCACGGTATTCTGCCTGAACTATATACCTCCATATCTGAATAAGCATGCCTATACCAATTTCTTTTGTGCCTCAGTGTGTTTTATATATAAGACATGTAAATCCAGAGGCTGTACGTATTTTGTTGTTTTTGGTGGAATGGTCATCTATTCCATGTCTCTACTGCAAATGAATCATTTGTCCAACATCTATTTTATAGCCATGACTTGTACTGAATGACGAACAGACTAAACCAATTGTTGATTTTTCTCCATTTTCAGAAGTCAGTTCATAACTAAATCCATTTGGAATAAAACAATACCAGTCATCATTTTTTAGGTTGTATTTTTATGCTACCAGTTTCGACGATACACTATGTCATCTTCAGCCCTGCTTCAATCGAGTAACCTTCCTGTTACAAAATACAATAGCACTTTTAATTGGTTCGGAATGATTATTATGGGAATGCGTGCTCCTTGGGACAACTGTCAAAGCTGCTGACAGTTGTCCAAGGAGCACACATGCCTGTAATAATTGTTACGAGACCATTTAAAAGTGCTGCTGTATTTTGTAACATGAAGGCTGCTGAATTGAAGCAGGCCTGAAGATGACGTAGTGGATCATCGAAACTGGTAGCCTAAAAATAACACCTAAATAATGGCAGTTGGTATTGTTTAATTGGATACTCCAGACAGAAGATGGAGTTACATTCATCAAATCCATTTGGATCAGTTTTCCAAATGCAGTATGACTGTATCTGGAAACCTGCAGTTTTCTGGTTTAATTCTTTGACAAACAGGGCCCTAAACTGGCGAATATTTTGGTCTTCCTCTTGTTCTCTGGCCGTCATGAAAGTACAGCTGTGTCTACAAAAAATTCTGTATTCTTCATTGAGGCATACTATGAAAGCTGCACAGTATTTAAAACTTGTGCGCCCAATTTCTCTTGCTTTTTGAATTGCCCAAAATTTCCTTCATTCCTTGTTAGTTCAAATTAGGACAGAATGGGTTGTTTTATCTCCATTTCTTTGACTGCCTTGTTTCCTCTAAAAGAATGTTCATTATGTCTTTTTGCAGATAATCAAATGTTGCTTTGATGTTCAGTGTGCTTTTTATACATGGATATTTCTTCAATAATAAGCTGTAGGCTGCAAGTTTACATGGAGGTGTATGGTAATTATCATAAACACGTTTAGGACATTATTCTGAAAATTTTGTTAAAATATTGACAATACTGGACTTCTTTTCTGCTGGTGGAGGTTCATAGTCACCAGAACTGTTTGCTTCTCTTTGAGGAGTACTATTACTGCCACTGCCCAGTGGACTATATAAAATAATTTTTTATTTCTACTGGTATACTATGGAAAAAGTAAAATTAATACATGAGAGATAATGTAAGTTAAATAAAAGTAATATGATAAGCAGAGACATGACTATAAATTTTTTATCATAAGTATCAGCCATTTTCAGTCAATTCACATATAATGTGAAGTATTTCAGTCATTGTAAAAAAACAACTGTTATGTAAAAAGTGAAGACTTTATCCTGAGGTGTGTGATATTGATAATTATGCTGGATTTAGTATTGGTAACATGGTAAGGAGGAAATGAATATTATACTACTATCATGTTGTTTCTATACGGTAGGTTTATTGCTGTTGATGATATTTAGTGGTGAACTGTGAAGTGAAGAGAAGAGAATATTTTGTGAGAAGTGATGATTAATGGAAATGCATTAGGTCTATAGATTAATATGATGATGATGATGATGATAATGATGATGATGTTGTAGAGTATGGAAATATGATGTTAATAAAGCAATGGATTAGGAACTTAGTGGCATGAATGATAGTAATTTACATTCAGGAAATCATGTGAGTAGTTATGCCTACGTATTTGTATCTGAAGAAACAAAATTGTTGAGGCTTTCGTGGCCACTTGTTGACAAACTGCCTATTGGCTTCTGTCTCGGGTTCTTCGGCCGACGTTCATCTAATGATTTTTCTGATGTTTCGCCAGCACGAGTGGCTGGCATTGTCAAAGCTTCACCCTCCATTGCCAGTTCACCACCGGCAATGGAGGGTGAAGCTTTGACAATGCCAGCCACTCGTGCTGGCGAAACGTCAGAAAAATCATTAGATGAACGTCGGCCGAAGAACCCGAGACAGAAGCCAATAGGCAGTTTATCTGAAGAAAGTTGTCAAGAAAGAGTCTCAGACAAGAGTGGGAAAAAAAAGGCTGAGATTTGCAAATATGAAAGTACAGAGCAATGTGAAATAATAATGATTTAACTAAACTAGTAACTGAAATGAAAAATTATGATTACCATCCATGTTAAGATAGAATGACATAGAATAAAAGAAGAAACCCAATATTATAGGAAAAAAATTCTAATATACACTGAGATGGTAATTAGAGGATGTGGAAAATCTAATACAAAAACAAAAATGTGAGTTGTAGTTGGAAAAAGATTCCTTACTAAAAACAATACATTTACTTTGTTACTGATGAAAAATATTTTTTATATAAAATGATCTTAAGTGTACTTCATACCTCCATTCTGTCTGTATGCTAAGGAAATTTGTACGTAATGTTTGTATCTTTTTACTCGATGCCACCAGACTATATAATTTATTTTTGTTTGTGAATATTACTTCAACAATTTGGATTTCCATGATGCAATGTTTTTCTCTTACTCATCTGTTCATCTTTTTATAATCACATTACACTATGCATTTGTCTTCTACTTTCTCAGTACAAAAAACCAGATGCTGTCTGCAACAGTCTAATAATACACTATTATTAAATATGATGAATTAAAAATATATTTGGGTAAACTGGAAAGCAGAAAAATACGATTTATTTGCAGTTTATATTAGGAAACCTCCAATATGTAAAACATTCTAAGTATTTCTGGATTTTTTCATTGTTTATGTATCTTATTTGTTTATGTGAGCCCAAATAAGAAATGGGAAAATGTTTTGTCACAGATTACTTAAACCATAATCTACTACTTTGTATTAGTGTTGTTTGGAAGTAACTGAAAATAAATATATTTGAAATTACTGTCATGTTGGGAAGCTTAACATATATTTTGAAAAGAAAGTTTAAATTTTTACATAAAGAAATGTCATACTGAGATAATGTTACTTTATCTATCCAGTGTTAGTAATACAAAAATATCTAGGGCTTTAGTGAATGAAAACTGTCTAAAGAAAAATGAAGGATTTTGTAAACTCTGTCAATTCAGTCATTACTGTGGTGTTTTTGTGAGAAAAAGATATAATAGAGAGTGGGGTTTTTCAGAAAAATGCAAAGCTAATGGTTATATGAAGTACATAAAAATCAGTTATGATGCAAAATATATATTTCTTGGTTTAAAACTAATGTTGTACAATTATGAATGGAATGTATAAATTATAATGCAGAGCAATTTTTCTATTTCAGGTATATTTATGATATTATGAAGAAGTTTTGTGAAATGTTCTGTAAAGCTAATGAAGTTTATATTGAACTGAATTTTTGAGAGATGATTCATAGTATTGTGAAGTACAGCGATTCTTCGATGTTTCAGGTTTATGATACTGTGATGAGGTTTATTCCACAATACGTGTAATGATTCTGCAGTTGTACAGACGTTATGGAAATGAAATGTTAGGGACTTATTGGTATTCTGTTTGGTAATGCACTGTGCTTTTGTTTATGATGGTATGCCGTATAATATTCTAAGATGGCCAGTAAGGCCTTCATCAAGAATAGACCACACACACACACACACACACACACACACACACACACACACACACACAACTTAGATGATGATGATTATTATGAACATTGGTATATAGTTATATTCTTGATGTTTATGAAGTTTGAGCTGGATGTGATTTGTTGGTAATATCTGAATTTTAATTAACAACTGTACGATTACACAGCATTGGTGTGAGAAAGAGTTAGCCTTGGTATGAAATGGCTTATATGAAGTGCTAAATATGTTGTTGCCAACTATATGAAAATCTTCAATGCCATCTGACTTTGTGAAAGTACAGCTTGGGGGATTGTACAGTGTAAAATAAATTGGTGAATTATTATGGTGAAAATACCTACCACATGTGACTTGTTTTACTAAAATGTGAGATTATTTGGACCAAGGCAACTGCCTGATGAGAATATTACTTGAGATTTTAGAGGATTATTACCGTGTACATTCTTTTTATGAAATGTGTTCTTACTGCTTTACATCAATATTTTACAACTGTGGTACCATAGCAAAACTCAAAAATTTATTTGAAATTTAAAAAGCTTAATGATCTTAATTCTTTGATGTTTACTACTTTATCCAATGGCATGTTGTCCTGTGGATTACCATTTTAAAGTTTTTACCTCTATGGTTACATACAACTGATAGATTTCAGTGCTAAGCAAGTAGTAAAATCCCTAGCTGGGTGACTGTATTTGTAGTTACGAAATCTTATCTGTAAAATCATAAGAAAGTTATTCAAAATGTCTCTCACTAAACATCAGTTCAAGAACACTTCATCCAGTTTTGGAAAGTGGTCCAGAATCGCATTAGTACAATCCAATTGTATTTTACTGTAATTCTCAGGGAAATGTTTTCCAGGAAATTAATTTTTCTTGTATTTCTCTTCATGCAGTCCTTGTATCTAGTGTGTAGTGGAGAATCAAATTATATCTTACAATCAGTTTTTTTTTTTTTTTGCAACTAATTTTCATGTGAGATATATTCCTTGGAACTTTCGCACTTCAATTGAAATGTTCAATTCTGTATAAATTTTGGTTAGATTTGAGTTAAATTTTATACTTAAATTAAATATTCCACATCTAAAGATATTTTTAACACATCTGACTGCCAAAGGACTATTTTTCTGGTAATATATTTTTGATTAAATCAACAGTCGAGACCAAGATAACATTTGCTTATTATGACTGGTTTTGGCTTATGTTAAAGCAATCCTCACATTTTTTGGCTCTCTATGACTGGTGCTGACAGCACCTCAGTTTTATCATGTGATACCATTATCGTATACTGTGTAAGATTGTGGTATCATGAAAAAACTGAGGAGCCATCAGCACCTGCCATACCATGCCAAAAAATACGAGGACGGCTGTAACAGAAGCCGAAACCGATCATAATAAGCCAATGTTATTGTGATCTTGACTGTTGTTCTAATCAAATTTAGTACCAGATAACTGCGCTTCCAAGACAATGTTGTCTACATTTGTGTAATATATTTTTATTATTCTTATAGATCCATTTCATAATATCGATCTTGAACCACAAAATTTAATAATCACAATTGTCAAATTATCAGAAAACCATTTTACAGTGAAAATAATAATTTGATGCTTCAGATTTTATGCATACAAAATTTCTACCTCCATTTATAATTCTTCTAATTTTATTACGGATTATAAAATAAATCTTATACGACAACAGGAAGCTGCTATTTTTCGTACTGTCAAAATCTGCTATTTTTTTTATAAACCATTAAGTGAAGCATATAAATCTTCGCATAAATAATGATTTCCAGGAAACATTTTATAAATTAAATATGAAAAAGAATTTCAGTTAGTACTTATCTGGCCTACAGCCTGCTCTAGAAGGTACTGGAAACTGGGTTTGTAATATTTATAGACAATTTTGGCATGAACTGTGTAGAGTTGCTTTAGAAAGGTTCAGAGGATAGTGGGTTCAGGAGCTATTGAGTTTGGCACATGTTATTCTCTGATCAACAAAGCTCTTTGTTTAGCTCAAGAACGTTGCACAATGCATATTTAAGATTTACTGTTGTAAAAAGAATGTCAAAAACCTAGTAACACACGAAGACTGTGTTTAAAGGTCACATAATATTCCAGCAACTCGTTATTTCAAAAAACACCTGGACCAAATATTCCAAAAGTTTATATATGAGCAAAGAAGCCAACCAGACACTGACATGACTTAGCAGGATAAGTAATATTTATCAGCAAATTTAATATAATTTAAACATTGTCAAAACTATTGTATAGTTACAACAATGTACGCACACAAAGTTGAATTCTTTGTTATGTATGAACATTATATACAAGGTAGTTATAGCTCTAAACATATTTTCTATGAACTTCTTCTCAAATTCAGTTCAATGTTTGGTACTAGAGGACTCCTTTTGCCTAGAAATGCCCTCTTTGCCTATGGTAGTCTACGTATTGTGTCTTCCATGCTTCCTGTGTCATATATTATTTTGCTGATAGCAGACTACTACTATGTCTACTTCATGGTCCCCAATTTTGATTTTAAGTTTACTGCTAATCTTATTCCTGCTACTCCTGATTACTTCTGTCTTTCAATGTCAATACATAGTGAGTGTTCATTCAACTGTCCATACCAATCAACAGATCCTACAATTCTTCACTTTCACTGACATTAGGAATGTCATTAGCAAATCTTATCACTGACATTTACGTTCAGGGTGAAAAATTATCAATAATAAGATGACACTGCTATAGTTTCACCTTCAGTTTTAATTACCATATTTACTCGAATCTAAGCCGCACTTTTTTTCCGGTTTTTGTAATCCAAAAAACCGCCTGCGGCTTAGAATCGAGTGCAAAGTAAGCAGGAGTTCTGAAATATGTTGGTAGGTGCTGCCACAACTAACTTCTGCCGTCGAATATATGTAGCGCTACACAGGCATGCTTTGCAGGCACAAAGATAGATACTGGCGCCAAAACCTCTGCGTCAGTAAATAAATTTAAAAAAAAAGTGGAAGACGAGCTTTTTTCTCCGCCCCGAATTTCGACCACTGCATTTTCATACATTATCCAACAAAGTAAATACAAATTCTGTATTGTTCATCTTCGAATGTAGCAGCTTTTCAATGTACTATGAAAATCCGACTGGCAAGACTGTTTGCGATGTTAGTAAATATGGCCAATTCTACATTCTGAATTTTTTCCTACCTGTGAGAAGAGATGGTTGCTAATGGGAACTTTTATGAATTGTGAATCACATGCAGTATTCTCTTCACCATAAGAATAATACGAATATTAACATTTTGCCATGTATTCTTTCGTGTTTGCTGCTATCTCATTTAGATCCTGTCTGCCTAATAAACTACGAAACTAGAGTGAGACAACAGCAAACGTGGGAGTATACACATATCATGTCATGTTTATATTTGTATTATTCTTATGCCTAATAGTGATACAGTCAGAAATGAAGTATGGCAATTAATCTAAGATGACTAATTTCTGTGCAGAAAGTAATGTACTAAAGAGGCGTCTGCAAAGATTTTCAAACGGAGAAAAATTTTCGCTAAACTCTCGTTCAGAACATCTTCTGTCATACGCAGTTTATTATTTGGTTCTTGTTGATTATTATCAAAGAAAGCAGCAGTGTAAATAACAACAGTTGTTTCGCAACTGAGACAATTCCTCTTTTTTTTTATTGTAAAGGCGGTAGCACGCACAAAAGCAAACCATGCCGCGAGCGGCGACAGGTCGTAAACACTCATCATCAGAATGCGACAAACAATGCATGACACAGTACAGTAATGTATTTTCAGCTTAGAGTGACGTAAACACCTATAACAAAGAGAACGGCACTTATCAGATCAAAGAAAAATAACCAATCAATTCAAACCAGGCGAAGCACGTGAAAAACAAAGGGTACCCATTTAAATATGGACGGAGCACCTGACGCATAGCAATGGCTACCTGGTAAAACTTAACTACTAAGCTTACGGCTCGAACCAAACTACTGTAGCTGTATCGTCATTCATTCAAACTAAATTGTGTCTCATATTACAATGGACCAACTTTGTTTCGATTTGGAGATGCGGCCTAAAACTATTCTCTCCCCTTGAATTTCGAGTCTCAAATTTCAGGTGCGGCTTAGATCTGGGAAATTTTTTTTTTCCTTTATTTCGAAACTCATTTTTCAGGTGCGGCTTAGATTCGAGTGCGGCTTAGATTCGAGTAAATACGGTACACTCCTGAATGGTTTTTCATTTCAATCATTGCTTTTTCGATGCTCAGATTAAACAGTAGGGGCAAAGGACTGCATCCCTGTCTTACACCCTTTTTAATCTGAACACTTTGTTCTTTGTCTTCCACGCCTATTGTTACCTTTTGGTTTTTGTACACATTTTACATTACTCATCTCTCCCTATAGTTAACACCTAATTTTTCTGAGAATATTGATCATCTTGCACAATTTTACAATGTTACATGCTTTTTCTACACTGACAAATAATATGAGTATGTGTTGATATTTCTTAAATCTTGCTTCCATTATCCAGCTCACTGTCATATCTGTCTCTCTCTTGTACCTTTCTTTACCTTTCCTAAAACCAAAATCATCACGATCAAACAGTTCCTCAATTTTCTTTTCCATTCTTCTGCACAGTATTCTTCTCAGAAACTTGGATGCATGAGCTGATAAACTGATTATGTGATAGTATCCACAATTACCTGCTCTTGCTGTCTTTGAGATTGTGGATATTATTCTTCTAAAAGTCTGATGGGCTATCTCCAATATCACAGATTTTATAAACCAACTTTAAAAGACATTTGATTGCCACTCCCTCCAACAATTTTAGAAATTCTGAGGGAATGTTATTTACACCTTCTGCCTTATTTGATCTCAAGTCTTCCAAAGCTCTGTCAAAATCTGATTCCAACACTGGATCCCCTGAATCTTCTATTTTACTACTATTTCTTCTCCTATTACGTCATCAGACAGTTCCTGACCCCTGCAGGGTCCATCATTCAATGTACTCTTTCCACCTAACTACTCTTCCCTTTGCTTTTGACAGCAGAATTTCTCTTGCATTGTTAATGTTGAAGCCTTTGCTTTTAATTTCCCATAATATTATTTTAACTTTTCTATATGCTAACTCAGTCTTTTCAAGGACCATTTCTTTTAATTTTTTTTTCACAATTTTTCCTGGAGTCATTTGGTCTTGGCTGCCATTTATTTCCTATTTATTTCATCCTCTGAAGTTACTTATACTGATGTGTTCCTGTTTTCCCTAGACATTTTTTGTACTTCCTTCTTTTGTCGATCAATTAAATTATTTCTTCTGTTACCCAAGATCTCTTCACACTTACCTTCATTGTATCTATGTTTGCCTGCCCAACTTCTGTAATTGCCCTTTTTAGATATTGCATTCCTTTCAACTGAACTGCCTACTGTGCTATTCACTATTACAGTATCTGTACCTTACAGAACTTCAAACATGTTTCCTCATTTCTTGGTAGTGCTGATCTCCCTTCTTTCCACACTGATTCTTCTGGACAATACTTCTAAACCTCAGTCTACATTTCATCATTACTAAATTGTAATGTAAGACTGTATCTGTTCCTGCAAACACTTTACAATCCAATATCTAATTTCAGAATCTCTGTCTGATAAAGATGTAATCTTCCCATCTCTCCACGCTGAAATTTATTGTAAAACTCAATTAGTCTTTCTCCTCTCTCGTTTCTACTATCGCTACTCCCAAAACTCTCTTCCATTCCTTCGCCTACTATGGTGTTCAAATCCTCCATGACGATTATATTTTCATCTCCCTTTACTGTTTAATTATTCATGTATCAAAGCTTTGTGCAGCAGTACGCCTTGGCGACACAGTGGCTAAGTGCCGACTATAAAGTGAAAATCCTGGAATTCGATCCCCAGTATGTCGTTGGATATTTTCTGCCAGTTATCACTTCTTTCACCTCTACTAATGATTTATAAATGTGACAAGTTACACTTTCCACTGTGGTTCAGATTCCACAGTAAGCTACAGGTCACTTTGCGACTGGCTAGGTAAGTCAGTTCAGAGGTCACCGGAGCATCATTTTCAATAGAATCTCGTCCAGTAAAGCACTGCTGTGTTCAACCTAACATTCAGGTTGTGCACAGCTTTGTTTACTTTACAGCATAATAAATATAACCATAGCAGATGGTTTTAGCTGTTACACTAACGATGTGGCCAAATTCAACTAACCCCTGCTTCCAACATTCAGAAGCCCTGTCTGTAACTACGAAAAGATACGAATGCAGCCAACAGAAACTAATACGCATTATCTTCTCAGCTGTAACAGGACTGCTAGAGCTATGGGATGAGGATCCAATTACAAAGTTATCTTGTGTTTGCAGGTAACCAGCTTAGATGAAAACTATTCACCATCAGCACCGACCCTACTTGGGGGCAAATTTTACACATGTTATAGAAAGAGTGAATAAAAAAAATGAATGGTGGTTACATGTTCGAGTTGCTTACCTAAGTCTGCTTGAATTATGGAGAATGCTAATTCAATGTCTAACTTTTTGAACCACTTTCAGTCATGAACTCTATGAGTCATCAAGTATTTTCACAAGATGCATTTCACAATGAGTATTCATCCATTCCATGATCCCTCTGAACACTGTTGCAGACCCATCTGTTACTTTGTTTATTAAAATGCTAAGCAATTTAAACATTACAGATTATGGAATAAATGTAATTAACTGATGATTATTTGTCAGAAAAGTTGTTAAAGCTTCCATGGTCACATGTTGACAAATAGCCTGTTTTAGGTTTGGTTGGTGTTTGTTTGATGATTTTTGCAGGTTGAGGCAGTAGGAGAAATCGGTCGTGACAGAGTGCCCACCGTGGGAGACTGACTACTAAAAACAAATTTATTGACATGGAAGTTCTTGCTGTGGAAGAGAGGTTCAGCAAGAAAGAACAAAGCCTCGAAGTGAATGGATTCTGGGTTCCCATGCTGCAGAAAACAACCACAGCAGATAGCACGGGGAGAAATAAAGGGATAATGACCGCGTAAAAGCTATTTGACGTTGGTGTGACAATCACCTGAACAGACAATCTAAAATCATAACATGTCAAAGATTACAAAAATGGCAGAACTGTTTTGAGCCACACTGTTGTCAGAGAACTGAGATTTAAGAAGTACACATGAAATTTATGAAACTGACAGTTAAAGCTTGTGTTTACAATAAATAATCTTTTATTGTAACTGGTGCTGGAAATTTTTCTGCACCCTATAAAGGAACAGTCACAGAGTTCTCTACTATGGATAAAATTTACTTAATGTTACCTAGTCAGGTATTACGAACTGTCAATGCATTAAGAACATGTTAAATCAAGATGATGACCATTCAAGCAACCAAATTCAACAGAAACTGCCTTTTGTCTAAAGTAATACCGAACAAAATTAATTTTAATGTTAGGAGCCTCACAAAGTCAGCCAAAACAGCAAAGTCAAAGTGTGAAACTGATTGGTTAAAAACTGAAATCGAATCATCATACAGACATGCCCTTAAATAAATGCTCAAACTCCACTTGGCTCTAAGCAACTCCTTGACTCCAAAGCAATTTGTGTGTATTTTAGATAACATTAATGAGCATGTGTGCGAAGAACAACTAGTTGTGTCAACTAGGCATAATCAGAAATTACTAGCAAATTACTAGCTGTCAATCCTAACAAACTACAAAGACTAGAATCTCCTACCACATCAGAACAAAGGTTTTATGGCAGGGTGATTAATTCAACCACTATCAAACTTGACAAAAATGAAACCGAGTTACTTGAGAAGGGTCTCAAACATAATATCCCACCAATACTCACTGACAATAATATCAAAGAATTAATTGACTGCTCTAAAATGGCATGTGGCTCAGCTAAAATAAACAATAATGAAAACATTAGTATTGGGCTGCAAGTTAAGAATATTATACACAAAAACTTACATAACCAAAAATCATGTAACTATGATTCCAAACTGCTCAGGGATATTAATAGAAAACTATCTGAAAACAAAGCTCTGGTAGTCAAATTGACAAGAGGAACTCGGCTGTTGTTATGTGTGAATTTGAATATATTAACAATCTCTAGAATTTTTCCATAACAACATCATACATGAAATACACAGTGACCCCACACCCAGCTTGAGGAACTACTGAAATCTTCTGACTTCCTTTATCTGACTCTGATGTTCTAAAATGCCTTGTCATGAATCCATTGACACCAAAACTATGTTTGCAGCCAAAGAATCATAAATACAATTGTCCTATATGCCCCATAGCCAACCCAAGAAACAGTCCAGCATATTTTATCAGCAAGAAACAAAGACATTCCCAGTAACTTTTATACCTATGAAAACAATTTTTCAATTAAGAATAGCTATGAACTTATTGAACATATCAAAGACTTAGCAATACCAGGAAGTGCCAAATTTGCTTCAATGGAGGAGGAGGAGGATATTAGTGTTTAACGTCCCGTCGACAACGAGGTCATTAGAGACGGAGCGCAAGCTCGGGTGAGGGAAGGATGGGGAAGGAAATCGGCCGTGCCCTTTCAAAGGAACCATCCTGGCATTTGCCTGAAGTGATTTAGGGAAATCACGGAAAACCTAAATCAGGATGGCTGGAGACGGGATTGAACCGTCGTCCTTCCGAATGCGAGTCCAGTGTGGCTTCAATGGACATAGTAGACCTTTACACCAACATTCCTATACATGACACTATTCAGATAATTAAAAACAACCAATTAAAACACAAAAAGTTATCCAAGACTGAAATATATGAACTCACTGAACTGCTAAAACTAATCCTGTCACACAATTATTTTATTTTTAATAACAAAATTCATAAACAAGAAGATGTTCTTGCAATGGGCAGTAGTTTGGCAGGAATACTTACATTAACCACTTAGAAAATAAATTTTTCGGATCAGATTGCTCACTTGAAAATAAAGTAATATACTGCTAAAGGTATGTGGATGATACTATTATCTTGTACAATGGTACAACTAAGGAGACAGAGAAACCTGTTAATGGTCTCAGCAGCATGCACAACAACAACTTCACTGTAGAACATCAAGTGGATAAGGGAATCAATTTTCTTGACCTTAGAATATCTAATGTAAACAGCAAACATGCCTTCCAGATTTACAGAAAACCCACCACTAGTGATGTTGTCATTAACAACTCCCCATGTCATCCAGTACAACACAAAATGGCATTCTTCAGATCTACACTTAACCGTACACATAAAATCCCACTCAGCCGACATGACAAACAAAAAAAAAAATTAATATTATCAAAGAAATTGCACGTAGAAATGGAGACAACTCAGTTGTAATTGATAAACTTAAAAACAAAATCAAAAAGAAACAATGCACTCCTCCTAAATCAGATTTGTTAGACGGAAAAAACATATTCGCCCACATACCCTTTATGGGTAAAATTTCATACCAAATCGCTAACCTCTTTCGGAAAACTGCTAGTCACATTTCTTTTAGCACTAACAACAAGCTACAACAGCACATCATCCACAAAATAAGACAAATAACCAATGCCACCACAAATCAGGTATTTATAAACTTTGACATGACAACTGCCCACAGTTCTACATAGGCCAAACTGGAAGGAGTTTCGCTACAAGATGCCTTAAGCATATGGATACCTTCCGGCTAAATAACTTTGACAAATCCACCTTTGCAGTGCATCTAAAAGACCATTGTCACTCAGCCACAGCCATTACAGACAACCTACAAATACTACACATTGTCAACAAAGCAAAGAAAATGGATTTGCTCGAAGAGCTAGAAATTTACATCCATAGCTCTAACTCACCACACCTTATTCTCAGCGAACATGTGGAGCTTGCAAACAAATCTTATCTCCATATATTTCAGGAAATATTCAAAAACAAAAACTCATTATCCTCTGATATCTAATAACAGAGTAACATGCTATGGAACTCCGATGTAGCAATCATACAACAGTTAAAGTGCCATATCGTAATTTCTAGAAGTCATATTGTAAACACATGCTTTAACTGTCATTTTCATAATTTGTAATAACTTTGAAAATTTCGTGTTTGTAACATCATTGTACTTCTTAGATCTAAGTTCTCTGAGAACAGTGGGGCTTAAAACAGTTCCGTCATTTTTGTAATTTGTAATAGCTTTCAGTAATTTCATATGTACAGCATCATTGTACTTCCTAGGTCTAAGTTCTCCAACAACAATAAGAATAAAAAATTTCATAATGTGAATCAAAAAAATTTCGCAATTTGTAACAGCTTTTTAAGTTTGTATGTGTGCAACATCCTTGCACTTGCTGTGGCTAAGTTCTCTGACTGTAACCTACCTGTTTTTGTATGAGCAACATCTTTGCAGCTCCTATGTTTAAATTCTTTGATCATAGCCTACATATCTGTATGTAAACACAGTGTATATCACAAGTGCATGACACAGTACTGAAATATGCAGAAAAAACAAGGGGGGCAAGGGGGGGGGGGGAATTGAAAATAATGATGATCATGACGATGACTGGTTTGTGGGACGCTCAACTGCGCTATCATCAGCGCCCATATAAAGTCCCAATTTTTTCAGACTCAATTTTTTACTCAGTCCACTCTAGCCACTATCACAAATGATGATGAAATGATAACGACCACACAAACACCCAGTCCCCGAGCAGAGAAAACCCCTTCCCACCTCGGAATCGGACCCGGGACCCTATGATCCAGGGGCAGTAATGCTAGGCACTAGACCATGAGCTGTGGATGCGTGAAAATGATAACCAATGTGCAACTGAGTGGGAAAGCTCCCACCACAGCATGATTATAATAAGGATGCTTCATCTTTATGTAAGTACTGATATATTTTCTACAAATGCGGCCTTGCCATTTACAATTGTCCCACTTATATCTGTTTAGTCACAAGCAAATAATTTGCTTTCTATTTAGACAGTAATCTCCAGCAATATAAACATGTATATGAATCCTCTTTCAGGAGTGCTAGTTCTGCAAGTTTCGCAGGAGAGCTTCTGTAAAGTTTGGAAGGTAGGAGATGAGGTACTGGCAGAAGTAAGGCTGTGAGGACGGGGCGCGAGTCGTGCTTGAGTAGCTCAGTTGGTAGAGCACTTGCCCGCGAAAGGCAAAGGTCCCGAGTTTGAGTCTCAGTCCGGCACACAGTTTTAATCTGCCAGGGAGTTTCATGTATATGAATGTATAAACACCTGAGGATGGGCATAAGCCCAAAACCGGTCATGTGACAAATACGTAATCTTTTGCAGTCACTGGTAGTGGAAGTTTTTCTACACCCTATATATTGAACATGTTTGAGGACAAAATTCAAGAGGACCTGGAGTCACAAAAAGGAGAAGTTTGTATGGCGTAATGGAACAAATTTATTTCTTATTTTTGCTGTGCCTCTCTCCCGCATTGGCACAGTGTCAGCTTGGTTATTAACAGATTTTGCATGGTTAATTTAAAGGGTGACTGGATGCCCATCTGGTTGCATCAGGGTGTCTCCTCCCTCCCCCTCCCCCCCCCCCCTCCCTCCCTCCAGGATGGAATGTGTGTACCCCACCTGTCGGGGGTGTAGTGTTATTCATGTGAAAGACAACGAAAGTTTTCTAAATGTCTGTGAATTGTGTAACCGAAACAGGACTTCGGTACCAGCCCAGTATTCACCTAGTAGAATGTTGGAAACCACCTAAAAACCACATCCTGGCTGGCTCACACCCAGCACGCTGGCCCTTATTGTTAATCCACTGGGCGGACTCGATCCTGGGCTGGTGAACCCCCTGTCCTGGAAGCAGTACTTTAAAACACATGGCTACCTGGTTGGAGCTTCGAAACATATTTAACTGATCTATGCAGTTACACAGAGTTCTCAATTTTAAAATTTTAATACAAGACACCGAGTTTGAGGACATAAAACAGTTTATAACATTTTCAGGTTCTACTGCTGAAACTGTGGATTACTCCCACGGAAAAAAAAAGTGTTATGGTCTTTTAGTTTCATGTTTGATGGCTATACGCAAAATGATATGAAAACTGGAAGACAGTCTCCTTAAACACAGCAGTATACTGACAGCTTCCCCTGAAGAAAGTGCCAAGATATGATCTGAAGTTTCTGTCACCCTTCTACACTAATGGGAGACTATGCAGGCTTACAACAAACTTCAGCCATATAGTAGCCAAAGAAATGTCACAGTAATAGGCAGGCTTACAGTAGCCAAAGAAATGTCACAGATATCGGATGACAAGCCTGAAAATGAAGTTATTGTGGTGTCACAGCCAGACACCACACGTGCTAGGTGGTAGCTTAAATCGGCCGCGGTCCTGTAGTACATGTCGGACCCGCGTGTCGCCACTGTGTGATCGCAAACCTAGCGCCACCACAAGGCAGGTCTCGAGAGACTGACTCGAACTCAGCCCAGTTGTACAGACGACAGAGCTAGCGACTAGACGTACGAAGCCTTTCTCTCTCATTAGCCGAGAGACAGAATAGCCTTCAGCTAAGTTAATGGCTACGAACTAACAAGGCGCCATTAGCCTTACAGTGATTGTAATTAAAGTCTCCTTTGTGCGATGTACCACAATGATTGATTAAAGATAAGTATTATACCAGCTACATACTTTTCTTCATAGCATTAATTACGTATCCTGTTCCAGTACTTCACGCCCGTCTGCGTTAGTCTAGCGTGCCTTTTAAGCCACCTCTATCTACAAGGTGTTGGCCCAGCTGCCGACACATCACATGGCGACGAGGATGGGATGTACCACAATGATTGATTAAAGATAAGTATTATACCAGCCACGTACTTTTCTTCATAGCATTAATTACGTATCCTGTTCCAGTACTTCACGCCCGTCTGCGTTAGTCTAGCGTGCCTTTTAAGCCACCTCTATCTACAAGGTGTTGGCCCAGCTGCCGACACATCAGTTATGACACAGAAACATTATATATTTGGTACAAGCAAACTAACTGCTACTAGAGCAGTAGTGAGTCATGGGTCAGCAAATGTGCACTAGTGGGATGGCACTGAAGACAAAGACTATCACAGACAGTATCACATTACAGTTTCAAGGGAAGGGTGAAATGGAGAAGTATAACACAAATTTACCTGAAGACACTTAAGTAATAATGAGTCATTGTTGCAGAGATCAATATCAGCACAAACAGTGTGATGAATGCTCTCACAAGTGCTCAATATCTTAAAGAGTTTTCTGACACCAGATGACATAAACAAATTGGTAGACATCATCATCTATAAGAACATTTCTCAAAAATAATTTTAAGCATAAAATAACAACATAATATTATTATTCCCATGTACAGTGAAATAACTGCCATGTTTCAAGTCGGGGAAAATAGAACATGTGACAGTGCTGTTATAGTCCATCTGCATTTAATTTCTAATTTATATTCTCTCTCTCTAACCTGTCCCCCAAATTGTTCCATTGATAAAACTCATCCACCATACTCACTAAAGATCACAATAACTGACTACCCACCATTACCTTAAAAAGTATCAAACCTTCTGCTTTCCTCTCCTGCAAACTTATCCAATTAATCTCTTCTACATCTACTACTCATCTACATCCATACTCCGCAAGCCACCTGACGGTGTGTGGCGGAGGGTACCTTAAGTACCTCTATCGGTTCTCCCTTCTATTCCTATCTCGTATTGTTCGTGGAAAGAAGGATTGTCGGTATGCTTCTGTGTGGGCTCTAATCTCTCTGATTTTATCCTCACGGTCTCTTCGGGAGATATACGTAGGAGGGAGCAATATACTGCTTGACTCTTTGGTGAAGGTATGTTCTCGAAACTTTAAGAAATGCCCGTACCGAGCTACTGAAGTGAATACCCCCTCCACCCCTTGCACATGAAGCTAACCAAATGTACAGAAGCCTGTAACAATGCAGTGCCATGAACCGGTCTTGCATTTTTCATGCTCCACCTGGAGACCACAACCTCATCACTATTTGTCATTCAGGCTCAGGTGAGGATGAACTGACTACACCAAGTGAATCGTAAGGTGTAAAATCATCAGAATATCAGCGATTCCAGGCGACACTGATTGAACAACAGATGCTACATCCTTTACCCCAGAGACCCCCCGCCCCTCATGGCCACAGCTCAAGGCAGTAACCAAAGATTGTTGACCTCGGCCACCACAGTTCCTAACTTAGTTGACTGTGACTAATTCCTCTAGGACCCACACACAACAGACAGAGTCCCTCAGCATCATGCACCATTATACAGAATTAATTAAGCATGTGAAATAATTGAAAAGATCTACAGAGCTACATGACTTGACAGCTAGAAGAAATGAGGCACAATAAATATGTCTACAGATGGGTGAATTATTGTGGACTACTAATATTGAATACACAAACAAGTAAATAAAATAAAAGTGCTCGCCAAAACATTCCGTACAGAGCACGAAACACGCCACGCGGAGTTGTTACTACGACCAGAAAGTTCACATATTCGTATCTCTCAAACTATTTAACTTCGAAACACCAAACTTCCATTAAAGTGTTCATAACTCCAGTCGCTTCAGTCACGATATGTTAGAACCGGAATTAGCTCACTATTTCCGCATCTTAAAGAGTATTTTTAAGGAGCGATCTAACATGGAATGTAGGCCGGCTAGCAAGCGACTTTCTTGAGGTACTCCCCTTTCTGCACACTCCTCTATTCGCACGGGAACAGCTTAACTCTGGCTGTTGATCTAAACGGCCAATCAGAACGTTCCTTCCTCATCATTCTCGTGCAGCCACCGTATCTTGTAATAACTTGCTACGTTACATCCGGTCACAATTTAACGGTTATGAACTGTAAATTAAAACTGAAGAATCTACAAAATGGTAGGAAATTAAGGAGCTGGGACCCAGATAGGAAGAACCAGAGCTTTTTGAGAATTTCAAAGGGAGCCTTAGGCAATGACTGACAGAAACAGGAGAAAGGAATACAGTAGAGGGCGAATGGGTAGCTTTGTGAGATTAAATAGTGAAGGTAGCAAAGGCTCAAATAAGTAAAAAGACAAGACCTAGTAGAAATCTATGAATATCATAGGTGATGTTGAATTTAACTGATGAAAAGAGAACATATAAAAATGAAGCAAGTGAAAGGGAACACAAATTTTTAGAAATGAGATTGACAGGAAGTGCAAAATGGCTAAGCAGGAATGGCTACAGGACAAATGTAGATCTATAGAAGCATGTCTACCTAGGGCGAAAAGATAGATACCACCTACAGGAAAATTAAAGAAGTCTTTTGAGAAAAGACAAACAGCTGTATGAATGTCAAGAGCTGAGATGGAAAACCAATACTAAGCAAAGAAGGGAAAGCTGAAAAGTGGAAGGAATATATAGTTTGGCTATACATGGGAAATGAACTTGAAGAAAATACACTCCTGGAAATGGAAAAAAGAACACATTGACACCGGTGTGTCAGACCCACCATACTTGCTCCGGACACTGCGAGAGGGCTGTACAAGCAATGATCACACGCACGGCACAGCGGACACACCAGGAACCGCGGTGTTGGCCGTCGAATGGCGCTAGCTGCGCAGCATTTGTGCACCGCCGCCGTCAGTGTCAGCCAGTTTGCCGTGGCATACGGAGCTCCATCGCAGTCTTCAACACTGGTAGCATGCCGCGACAGCGTGGACGTGAACCGTATGTGCAGTTGACGGACTTTGAGCGAGGGCGTATAGTGGGCATGCGGGAGGCCGGGTGGACGTACCGCCGAATTGCTCAACACGTGGGGCGTGAGGTCTCCACAGTACATCGATGTTGTCGCCAGTTGTCGGCGGAAGGTGCACGTGCCCGTCGACCTGGGACCGGACCGCAGCGACGCACGGATGCAACCCAAGACCGTAGGATCCTACGCAGTGCCGTAGGGGACCGCACCGCCACTTCCCAGCAAATTAGGGACACTGTTGCTCCTGGGGTATCGGCGAGGACCATTCGCAACCGTCTCCATGAAGCTGGGCTACGGTCCCGCACACCGTTAGGCCGTCTTCCGCTCACGCCCCAACATCGTGCAGCCCGCCTCCAGTGGTGTCGCGACAGGCGTGAATGGAGGGACGAATGGAGACGTGTCGTCTTCAGCGATGAGAGTCGCTTCTGCCTTGGTGCCAATGATGGTCGTATGCGTGTTTGGCGCCGTGCAGGTGAGCGCCACAATCAGGACTGCATACGACCGAGGCACACAGGGCCAACACCCGGCATCATGGTGTGGGGAGCGATCTCCTACACTGGCCGTACACCACTGGTGATCGTCGAGGGGACACTGAATAGTGCACGGTACATCCAAACCGTCATCGAACCCATCGTTCTACCATTCCTAGACCGGCAAGGGAACTTGCTGTTCCAACAGGACAATGCACGTCAGCGTGTATCCCGTGCCACCCAACGTGCTCTAGAAGGTGTAAGTCAACTACCCTGGCCAGCAAGATCTCCGGATCTGTCCCCCATTGAGCATATTTGGGACTGGATGAAGCGTCGTCTCACGCGGTCTGCACGTCCAGCACGAACGCTGGTCCAACTGAGGCGCCAGGTGGAAATGGCATGGCAAGCCGTTCCACAGGACTACATCCAGCATCTCTACGATCGTCTCCATGGGAGAATAGCAGCCTGCATTGCTGCGAAAGGTGGATATACACTGTACTAGTGCCGACATTGTGCATGCTCTGTTGCCTGTGTCTATGTGCCTGTGGTTCTGTCAGTGTGATCATGTGATGTATCTGACCCCAGGAATGTGTCAATAAAGTTTCCCCTTCCTGGGACAATGAATTCACGGTGTTCTTATTTCAATTTCCAGGAGTGTATTATAGAAAGAGGTGAGGGAGCAGAGAAGAATTTGACAGAGCACTGAAAGACCTAAGTCGAAACAAGACCCTTGGAGCAGCCAACATACGCTCAGAACTGCTGATGTCCTTGAGAGAACTGGCCAAGACTAAACTATTCCACCAGGTGTCTAAGATATATGAGATGGAGGAAATACTCTCAGACTTAAAGAAGAATTTAATAATGCTGATCCCAATGAAAGCAAGTGCTGACAGGTGTAAACATTAGTGTACTATCAGTTTCATAAGTCATGACTGCAAAATATTAACACAAGTTATTTACAGAAGAATGGAAAAACTGGTAGAAGCTGACTTCAGGGAAGATCAGTTTTGGTTCTGCAGAAACATTGGAACATGGGAGGCAATACTGACTCTATGATTTCCCTTAGAAGATAGGCTAGGGAAAGGCAAATCTATGTTTACAGCTTTTACAGACTTAGAGAAAGCTTTTGACAATATTGACTGGAATACACTCATTGAAATTCTTAAGGCAGTAGGGCTAAAACACAGGGAGGGAAAGATTATTTACAACTTTTCAGAGATCAGATGGTAGTTATAAAAGACAAAGGGCATGAAAGGGAAGCAGTGGCTCAGAAGGAAGTGAGAAAGGTTTGTCACCTATCTCCAGTGCTATTCACTCTGCACATTGAGCAAGCTGTGAAGGAAAGCAAGGAGATCTTTGGAAAGGGAATTAAGGTTCAGGGAGAAGAAATAAAAACATTGCAGTTTGCCAGTGAATTTGTAATTCTGTCAGAGACAGCAAAGGACTTGAAAATGCAGTTGAATGGAATGGATGGTATCTTGAAAGTAGAATCTATGATGAACATTAAGAAAATCAAATCAAGTTTAATGGAATGTAGTCAAATTAATATTAGTAAATGAGATACTAAAAGTAGTACATGAGTTTTGCTATGTGGGTCATAAGATAGCTTACGATGGCCGAACTGGAAGGAATGTAAAACAAAGAATGGCAACTGCAAAAAAATCTTTGTTAAGATCAAATATAAATTTAAGTATCACAATGGAGCTTTGAGCTCAGATCCCATGCTTGCAGAAATATAATAATGAATTAAAGATGGGTACACCTCTTTGCTAGTACACAAATTACTTTTTTGTTTTATCATCCAAACATGTTTCACCACAGTTGTGGCGTCCTTATTGGTTTTTTTTATTATTTTCCTGAAATACGTACACATCTCTTTTAGCTTAAGGGATATGATATATCAGATTTTGTTGTCATTTAAATGGTATGTACACTTCATGTTTTATTTTACATTGTGTGTGTCCTGTGGCTGCCAACCAAAAACAGCCACAGTTCTAAATCAGGACACTGTGTCATCTGAAAACATGAGGAATGTTAGAAAATCTTGTGCATTGAATTTTGCATAGTGTACCACCTTTAAAATTTATGTTACGGTAAAATTTATGACATATGCATATCATCAGTCATGTTGGTGGATGACATGGTATAGTAATTTAGACCTGTGGCCAATTCTGGTTGGCAGCCACTGGACACACAGAATGTGAAATAAATGGTAAACTGCACATACAATTTTACTGACAACAAAATCTGATGTATCATATTTCTTAACCCAAAAATAGGTGTATGTATGTCTTTGAGGAAAATAATAAAAAAACCACTAAGGATGCCACAACTGAGGTGAAACATGTTTGAGTGATAAAACAAAACAATAATTTGTGTCCTTGCAAAAAGGTGGACCCGTCCTTAATTCGTTCTTTTAAATTTAAGTATCAAGAAATCTTTTCTGAAGGTACTTGTCAGGAGTGTAGCCTTGTATGGAAGGGATACATGTACAGTAAGCATTTCAGACAGAAAGAGAATAGAAGCTTTGAAATGTGGTGCTACAGAATAATTCTGAAGATTTGATGAGTAGAGAGAATAATTAATGAGGTGGTACTGAATAGTATTGGAGAGAAGAGAAATTTGTGATATAACTTGACTAAAAGAATGGATCGGGCAATAGGAAACATTCTGAGAAATCAAGGAATCATCAATTTAGTACTGTGGGAGGGAGGGAGGGAGGGGGGGAGAGAGAGAGTAACTCTGAGAGCTGCATCAAACTGGAACCCTCTGCAAAATCTTTCCTTATCAAAGTGTATAATCATCTTTGTTGTGTAACTGAGGCTAAGATGTTCATCATCTTGAATGTGTCTGAATATTTCACTATTATTCTCCCACTGTTGATACAAAATTATTGTCTTCTGTATAGCATGTTTGGTGGGACTCTGCCTTCAACTGATAGTAGCGAGTCACTGTACATGTTGCATAACTGATGACGCACTCGGATGGCCATTTTCTGCACAGTATTTAACTGCCAGTCAGAGGATTACCTGAAACAGTGCAACAAAAACAGATGATCAACATGGTGCTTGTAGAGTGAGGCTACCAGTTTTCTGTTATTGATAACAGAGACTACATAATAACTGGTGGATGACATCATCAACAGAATTTTCTAAGCTGCTGATGCACTATTCCCAGAATATTCTTGGCAAAGCAAGTCGGGAGACATAAAAACGGACTGTCTGTTGCTGAAAAAAAAAAGTGGAGTTTGGCAATACTGGGCATATTGAACATACTGAGTAGCTCCAGAAGCTCATCATCTGCAATCAGCTTCACAGTTTTTTTTTTTGATGAAAATTTTCAGTTTGGGGTACTCATCATAGTTACCAGCAACCTTACTAAAACATTGTGACACATGTGTCGTTAAAATACCTAAAATGTAACCATTAATAAAACCAAACCTTAGTTAAAAATCACACTCAACTTATACAACTCTCTCTCACATAACCACATTCATTCACCTTCAAACACAAAAATTGTTTGAATTATTAAAATAACCTCATCAGAAAGGTACTGTCAAAATATAATGAATGGCGACTAAAATAAGTAGGTCTGCTGGACATGTCCAGCTGATATCTAGGGAAACCAGAGGGGGAAAAATAAGAAAAAATTATGTAAAGTTTCATTATTTCAACCATACTTGCATACTAAATACATATCTTATTGGTTTCAAACAACAGAAAGTCCAGGTTGGAATACCAACAGTTATGAATAGGACAGATTGCTGCTCACCATAAAGATGTCAGATTGAGTTGCAGACAGGCAGAATAAGAAGACTGTTACACACTAAGATTTTGGCCAAAGCTTTCTTCAGAAAAGAAAGGAGAAAACACACACAAACACACACACGCACACGCACACGCACACACACACACACACACACACACACACACACACACAGACAGATATTTGCACAAGCAGGTGCACCTCACACACACAACCGCTATCTGGCCACTCTACTCTAGCTGGACTGCCCCAGCAGTGACCACGAGGACTATTAACAGGTAGCACACAGAAAGAGGGTTCAGCTCACAGCACCACTTGCACTGACTATCATTGACCTCAGGACACCAACTAGTCCATTTGCAGTGGTGACAGGCACATTCAGCCTGGAATCTCATTGGCTGGAGTAGAATTGGCTTAAGTAATGATTCCCACTTTGAACGGAGCCCCGATGACCAGCGAAGACATATCTGGCAATACCTCAGACAGTGGTGGGATACCAACCTGTCAACCACCATACAATCTGACAAACAAGAGTTATGGTCTGGGATGCCATTTCATTTCATAGCAGGACCCCTTTGGTCATTATCTACGGCACCTTTACAGCACAGCAGTATGTTGATGATATTCTACACCCTGTTTTGTTGCCCTTCATGGCAATCCATCCTGGGCTTTACATTTCAGTAAGATAATGCTTGCCCAGCAAGAATTTCTGCTCCATTTCTCTGTGCTTGCCAAACCATACATTGGCCATAAAGGTCACCAGATCTCTCCTCAACTGAGAAAGTTTGGAGCATTGTGGGCAGAACCCTCCAACTAGCTTGGGATTTTGATGATCTAATGGGCCAATTGGACAGAATTTGACATGGTATCCCTCAGAAGTACTTCCAACAACTCTGTCAATCAATGCCAAGCTGAATAAGTGCTTACATAAGGGCCACAGGTGGATGAACATCATATTGTCTTGTTCAGTTTGTGAAGCTATTTCTCTTGAGTAAATCTTTCAATTTTTCTGAAATTGTAATCATTTGTTTGTCTGTACATGTCCATCACATCCACCAATTTTCATCGCGTTCCGAGAGAGAGAGAGAGAGAGAGAGAGAGAGAGAGAGAGAGAGAGAGAGAGAGAGACTAAAACTAGAGTTTTTCCCTTTCTCTATGAGAGGATTAGAAAATATATCATGCTGATTAACTGTAAATTTGCTGCTGACAGAAAACATCATACTTTCCTCAGTGGTTATCAAACTGCTGTACTCACAAGTTGCATAAGAAATACACTTCAGAAGCCTTAGCAACATGGCCCTTATACCTCAGATACAACAGATGAAGTTCAACATGAGAGTTTAGACTTCCCATTGGAGCCTTCTAAAGGCTTAGTCCTTACAACATCTCTTCAGAGTCTCTTGAGTTACCACTTGTCACCAGGAAGTAGTATTGTGTGGTGTGACATGCATGCAATGCAGATAGTAGCACAACATGCATTTGGGCAGAAGAAAACCTTTAGAGATAAAGGGCGTGGATATGAAAATTCTTACCCATGGCTATGATAAATTTCCATCATGGCTCTGTAACAGGTCAGGGATCATTTTTATATGACTAAAATACAGTAAAATTAGTAACTTACATCTACATACATACTCTGCAAGCCACCATACTCTGCATGCAGAGGGTATGCTGCACCACTACCAATCACTTTCCTTCCTGTTCCACTCACAAACAGAATGACAGGAAGACTGTCTGTATGCCTCCATATAAGACGTAATTTCTCTTACCTTATTTTCATGGTCCTTATGTGAAGAGTACATTGGCAGCAGTAGGATCATTCTGCAATCAGCTTCGAATGTTGGTTCTCAAAATTTTCTCAATAGCCATCCTTGAAAAGAGCATCGCCTTCCCTCCAGGGATTCCCTATTTGAGTTCTTGAAGCATCTCCATAATACTTAGTGTTGATCAAACCTACTGTTAACAAATGTAGCACTCTGTCTCCGACTTTCCTCGATGTCTTCTTTCGGTCCTACCTGGTGGGAATCCCAGACACTCAAGCAGTACCATGAATCGATTGCACTAGTGTTCTATGTTCAGTCTCCTTTACTGATGAATTGCACTTTCCTAAAACTCTCCCAATAAACTGAAGTCAATCATTCACCTTCCCCACTACAATCATGATATGCTCATTCTATTTCATATCACTTTGCTATGTTACACCTAGATATTTAATGGACCTGACTTGTCAAGTAGCACACTGTTAATGCTGTAGTCAAACATTGTGGGATTGTTTTCCCTACTCATCTGCATCAACTTATATTTTTCTACACTTAGAGCAAGCTGTTATTCATCACACCAACTAGAAATTTTGTCCAAATCTTCTTGTACCCTCCTACAGTTACTCAACAATGACATCTTCCTGTACACCACAGTATCCACAGCAAACAGCTGCAGATTGCTGTTCACCCTGTCCATCAGATCATTTATATACACAGGGAATAGGAGCAGTCTTATCACACTTCCCTGGGGCACAACGAACAATAAACTTGTCTCTGATGCACGCTAGCTGTCAAGGACAACACACTGGGCTCTGTTACTTAGGGAGTCTTTGAGCCACTCACATATCTGAGAATCTACTACATATGCTCATACTTTCATTAACACTCTACCCTGGGGCATGGTGTCAAATGCTTTTCAGAAATCTAAGAATATAGAATCCGCCTGCTGCCCTCTATCCATAGTTCACAGGATATCATGTGAAAAAAGGACAAGTTAAGTTTCACATGAGTGATGCTTTCTAAAACTGTGCTGATTTGCAGGCAGAAGCTTCTCCATCTCATGGAACTTCATTGTTGTTCCAGTCACCAGCACTGTAAGTTGGTATGACGCAGTTTCCATTACTCTCTCTTGCCTGGTATCCTCTTCATTCCAGCGTTATTGCTGCATTCTGAATCAATAATTTGGATTAAACACTAATTTCTAAACCCTGCCCCTATGATGTTTTCTGTTCTTCATCCCTTCAATCATTGTTTTCAACAAGAACTCGAGTCATAATATGTGCCCAACCATTATTTTTCTTAAATTTGTTATGTTTGGTATTAGACTTTTTTTCTCATAAGCTCACTGCGGGACATCCTCATACCATACTCGGGCAGTCCATTATTTTTAACAGTTGTCTACAAACCTACGTTACAAAAGCTTCTAATTTTTTCAGTTCTGTGCTACCATTCTTCAAATTTCACAGCCATGGAGAGTTGTGCTTCAAAAATTGCTTTTCATTAATCTTCTTTCTGGTCTTATAGTTTATATTTTTTACTGTTAACAGTTGTTTCTTTGTTACATAAATCTCTTTCATCTTGGGCAGTTCTTGCTACTATATCTTTCTTTCATCTCCTTTCTTTATCTATTGTACTTCTGATGTAGCATTATTTGTCTAACACTGTCTCTCTTTTAAAAGTTTAGTATTTAGTCACCAGCAAATTCAACTGCAAATCAAAATGACACTCTCTCCTACCTCACGCACATTGACTCACACAACCACTCCATCTCACATGCACTAAGACAGTGGAGAAATGGTGAAAGGTGCAATACCAGAGATTAAAACATAAAGAAAATGACAAAGGAAGTAAAATGACATCACATGGAAATATAACTGGCTGACCACTTACAAAAAACATGCGTAAGCCAGTCAACCTGTTGACACATTAAGAGCATCTCCTCAAAATCTTACGAAACAAGGTGGAAAAATCACAAAACTTTAAAACTCTAACCACATTTGTTTGAAGGCCACTTAAAATGAGGGCATATCTATTAGAAGATCTGCCGCTGGCCTCCGGTCTGAAAGTTAAAAACAGTCTAGTAAAATGTGGCGCACAGTGATCTATACGCCACTGACACCACACAGTGCACAGTTCACCCAAATTGTGATTTGGCAAGACTGCACTCGAGACCCACAGGCTGTAAAATAGAAAACATGACTGGAGATTTCTAAGGTGGTCTTTGGTGGAAGGACCCAAAGCAACAATATCATTGAGGTAATTGTTGAAGCTGGGCACAGAGGCTATCAGCTATTTTAAAAAATGCTGAAAAATTGCAGGTGCGCTAGTGACGCCAGAAGACAAGTGTTGATACTGGTATAAGCCAAAAGGTGTATTGACAGGGAGTAGGTGCCTAGTGGCCTCATCCGAAGGGAGCTGGAGGTATGCTTCCAACAAATCAATCTCGGGAAAGTAGCGGCTGCCCGATAATTTTGCGAACAAATCATCAGGGTGAGGCAAAGGATACTTATCTATGACAGGCTGTGCATTAATCGTGACACTGGAGTCGCCGCAGCGGGAAAGCCTACTCATCGGCTTCTTAATGATGACCAATAGTGTAGTCCATTCATTGGAAGAAATAGGCCAAATAACATCGAGCGATGTCAAACAGTCTAATTCAGCCTAGACAGAGTCGCGCAACTGGATAGGCAACTGCCGCACCCGAGAAGAATGAGGGCAGGTGCATTCTTTCATGGTAATGTGGACCTGAAAACCAGGGGCACAGGGGAAAACAGAGATGGAGACTCAGAGCAGAGGGACTCCAGTTGCTGCTACGTAACTCAATCTGACACTGAACTTACCTCATCACTAATAGAGAAACTGAAAGCACTAAATGCATCTAACCCAAAAAGGTCTGCAGTATAGGAATGATCCGCGACAAGGAAGGTGAGAGGGCGAACAACAGATTTGTAAGAGACACGAGTGAAGAACTGACCTAGGGTTGGAATCTTCTGTTTATTGTAGCCAACTGACTTCTGTCAAACCTGTGTGAGGGGAGGGGAGTCCAAGTCTACGTATATTCTCCAGGTCTACATACATTTGTGCATTTAGTAAAGTCACTTGTGCATTTAGTAAAGTCACTGCCGCTTGTGTGTCCACTTGCATTTTTAGCGGTTTATTAAAAATTCAAGTCAATAAACAATTTGTTCTGGGAGACAGTCATTATAGACGAACAGTTTATGTCCATTGGTACTACTGTATCCACCACGTTTGAAGAGGAGTAACACCAATGCAGTGTGGCCTTTCTTTTGACACTAGTCATGAACAGTCTGCCACTTAGGGCAGGCAGCATGCTCATGTCAGGTGAAGCAGTACGGACGAGACTATAGGAGGGCATGCGGCTGCCATCGTGACATGGCCTGTTGCTGCTATTACCATAACCCTACACTGCCCCACATGACACTAAGTCGAAGTTTATGCAACTGCAATGGCTTCCCTGTCATTCTGAACACTTGTAGTGGGCCCAACAGCAGCTGACTGAGCAACTTACCGTACCTCCCCCCATGCAGCAATCTGATCACCTGTGGACCATGACACTTCGAAGAACCATGCTGTATTTTGCACATCCGTAAGTGTCACAGTCTCACACTGAAATGTTTTTTCGTGGCCCTTCCTATCCAGGGCCAGATGAATAATGACATCATGCACCATGTGATCGGTGTAGGATTTGAGACAGATACTAGTGACAAATTTCCAATGACAGCTCAACCCGTGCAATTCTCAGCTGAGGCTTTGTAAGATTGGTTTGGATGTTTCTGACAATGGAAAAATTCTACATGTGTTGCAGTGACATGCGTTCTGTCACAGAAATAGGTTGGGAGAAGCTTGCACATTTCATCAAATGATAAACTGGCAGGTTCTCGGAAAGGTACAAGTTGACACAACCACTGATAAACGTGCGGTGAAAGCCAGGAAAGAAAAAAAAGTGCTATGCTACACACCCATGTGAAAAACCTGGAAATGTTGAGGTAACTGTATCTCTTACGAGTCCCAATCTTCATCCAGTTCGTCATATGCTGGAGAGTGTGACGGGGGCAGAGTAACCTGCTGTGAACATGCAGATGCCACCCGATTGAGAGCGGTCATGAGAGCCTGCTGTTGTTCCGTGAAGTCTTGCTGCTGGGCAATGAGTATTACTTCCCTCAAGATGTTTGTCGGGTGATTTAGCACTGACACTAACACACGGAGAAAACCCAACGCTCACTCATTACCAAGTTTGCTATAGCAAGAACAAACATGATTTATGCAACAATAGGCATAGAGCAACACATACGATACACTGTAGTACAGGTTGTGCGTAACACTGAACACACTGACTGGTCAATAGTAGTACAGCGTAAAGAATAGGCAGCGCACCCATTTGCGATCACTTCAATAACGCTGTTTCTTTGGTGACTCACCAGAGCACGCCAGGGGGCCGACCCAGGTGGCCCATGTAAGCGGGCCTGTTAACTGTATGGGTGCGTGACCTCTGAAATCGCGCGCATCATGGGTGAAGGTACATCAGTCTTTCCTACACAGCTTGTTAGGGCAATGCTCCAGTAGCTACTGGGACACGTTCGGTCTTTTCCTGGTTTGGGGAGATGTATCAAAATTGTCTCCCTCCACAGGTTGGGTAAGTGGCCTGTCTGCCATTCAAAATTAAAACATTGTAAGATGACTTCCTTTGATGCTAATTTCAAGTTACGCAGCATGCTGTATCAGACGTAGTCGTGAGTGGGTGCAGTATTGAGAGCAGGAGACATGCTGAATACTGCTTCCACAAGGAGGGCAGTTGTAGGACTCCAAATAGTTGGACCTGAATTCCCACTCACCCATTTACGTGGTAGCACGGTAATGCTGGAACCCTAGATCTTGGTTGGCAGTGACAGTAGTCATTGAAAAATGCTCTGCCATTGTCTGCGCGATGGCTCCAGGTCTCATTTGGAGACACCCCTGTTTCGACAACCCCACTACAAGTAACTGACTGCCTTTACCAGAAATCCTCCTAATGGCTTCCCATACTGTATCAGAACAAGTGGAACTGTTGACAGAGTCCAGGAACGCTTGCCATGACCTTTTCTCGCTGTCCTCAGTGATATGGCAAGTCTCATCCTTCGCTAAGTGAAATGATGTGAGGTTTTCCACCATCGGGTGGCACTTAAACTGTCTCAGAGCCACACGTCTGACCCAGAGTACTAAATGGCATTCGTCATTCCACCTATAGATAGGTTGTCTCCGAGGATGATGAGAGGACTTCAGGATGGAGAAGTAAATGGCACGGTGGATCACTCGCATGATGTGGCTCACCCACTCCTGGATGCTGTTGCAGCATTCAAACACAGCCAGTTAGCTGTACAGCATCTATTTAGCTCTGCTGACAATTAGTCGTGGCTGTGTCTGTTCAGAAAGAGCTCCATCGAGTAGGTGAATCCAGAGTTCAGAGTAGTCTACGGAATGAAGATCGTCAGTGACTTCTCACTGAGCAGAATCCATGAGAGCCGGAGAGCAGAAAGAGAGGTTGATGGCTGAGGATGACCCAGTAACAGCACAGTAACGAGTGGGAGTGGCTGTGTTGAAGATGCACAGCCTTTGAGACGTCACGAGGCTCCCAAACCCTGGTCCCGAAGGCAAGTAGAAGTCAAGACTCACAATACACGATGGGCATTGAAGTCTACAAGTAGGAGAAATGGTCAGGGGAGTTATTCTATAAGATCTGTGAGAGCCTCTCTTGTGGAGGTAAGTACAGTGGACAATCAGTGATACTCTGACACACACGAGGGAGGAGTGGTGTGTGTTACCGACAGACACAGCAATGCTGTCTTTGGCCCTTTCTCCAGTCAAATCATCCTTGTGTTGGAGGCTACAGCCCTGTAGCACAGGGATATCAGATGCTTTAAAATGTGTTTCCTGCAAACACAAGCACAGGAGGCATTCCTGTGCTAGCAGTTTCAGTTCCTTCACATGTGTCCTGTGTTGTGTAGGCTACTGTGAGAATCAGCACTGACACAAACAAGGAAGGAGAGAACTTGTGATGGCTGGTGCCAGGAATCCAAAATGATCATATGAAACACTTGCTGATTAATGGAAAACTTTATTTTAAAAAAGGAAAGAAACATAACTTCATTATGATGTGGCTTGATGTGGTTATTGTGACTCCTATATGCAATTGACACATTGTTACTACTCGCAGAAAGCAGGCTGAGTATCATCTTTCTATTACTAAGTACTGATACTCTCAAAGTCTGTGACCAATCTGGACCCGACCAGTGATGGGCAGCTGGCTAAGTCAGCATTGACAGGGAGCTCTGAACTCTGTCCTCCTGGAGGTGTGGTGCTGCCCACTCTTTCCATTTGCGTGTGGATCAGCACCTTCTTGATGCCATTTTGTGACGCTGCGCTGGTCGTTGTTCAGTTGATACTTTAGCACTACGCATCCTGAAACCATTAATGCTCTACAGATGTGTGGGAGCCATTTATCGTTGGGGTAGCACTTATACCCTGTTTTTCTGCGGTGGAGGGGAGCTCACAATGGGTAGAGGCTAAGTCTTGGGGAGAAATGAATGCCCCAGGCTAATATCAATGTCCATGGGAGATTTCAGAGAGAGTGATGTCAACATGATCTGTTTATTTCTTGTCTCTGTCAGTAGTTGACATTCAGCTTTGTTTCTTTTGGCTTGGTGCAGTTTCAGAGCTACAACCACAGAAGTGGTAGTGGCAGAACTGGACAGTGGACCAAACTGAACTTTTGGAGAGGCAGGAAACTCCACAACATCGGCAACCATGGCCTTTTCTGATGTTCTGGGGGGATGTACGGGCTTCAAAATAACTGCAGCAGCCCAAGTGCATTGATAAATGGAGGTACTAGTGCAGACATTAGCAACCTCTGTTTGTATAGCGGCATCAGCTTTATGAACAGGCTTTTAAAGAGCTGAAGCAAAGGAAGTAGTGAATGTAGGGGGAATCTGTGACTAGATTGAGGACTGTTTGGTAGAAAGGCTGCAGCATGTTATCTTGGATGGAGAGTTATCAACAGATGTAGAAGTAACTTTGGATGTGTCCAGGGAAGTCTTTTGCAGATGATGCAGTTATCTGTGATGAAGTATTGTCTGAAAGAAGCTGCATAAATATTCAGTCAGATCTTGATAAGATTTCAAAGTGGTGCAAAGACTGGCAACTTGCTTCAAATGTTCAAAAATGTAAAATTGTGCACTTCTCAATACGAAAAAACATGATATCTTATGGCTATAATATGAGTCGCTGCTGGATCGGCCAACTCATACAAATACCTGCTGTAATACTTTGTAGGGATATGACATGGAATCATCACATAGGCTCAGTTGTGGGTAAAGCAGGTGCTAGAGTTCGGTTTATTGGTAGAATACTGGGGAAGTGCAGTCAGTCTAGAAAGGAGAGGGTTTACAAATCATTCATGTGACCAGTTCTAGAATATTGCTGAAGTGTGTGGGACCCATACCAAGGAGGACTAACAATGGGGATTGAACACATACAGAGAAGGGCAGCAGGAATGGTCACAGGTTTGTGTGACCCATGGGAGAATGTCACTGAAATGATGAAAGAACTGAACTGGCAGACTTTTGAAGATACACACAAACTATCCCGAGAAAGTATATTAACAAAATTTCAAGAACCAGCTTTAAATGATAACTCTAGAAATATACAACAACACTTTATGTATGGCTCACATAGGGATCGCAAGGATAAGATTAGCATAAGTACGGCACACACAGAGGCATTTAGACGATCATTCATCGTGCACTCCATACGTGAACCGAACAGTAAGAAACCCTAATAACTAGTACAATGGGACGTACCCTCTGCCATGCACTTCGCAGTGGTTTGCAGAGTGTAGATGTAGATGTATATGGGTAATTCCATGTCAAGAGTCCCAGTTTAGAAGACACTCCCAGCTCAACCATCTTCAATTTTGATGAAATTTGTACAGTATGTACCTGAGGGTCCTTCGTGAACTTATGCAAAGTTTCAGACTTACCTGTAACTTGGTTGAGGTGCTAGAACCACTTTTGTGAAGACCACTTTTACCGAGACCGAAAAAGTCGCAAAGAAATCTTCAAGTTTGGCATTCCAGTGTTTCTAATGTAAAAAAGCTAGACTCTTGCTTCTGGGTATAGTGGTACAACATTTTGTCTTCTGCACACAAATGATGGAAGTAGAGTTCAGAAAGCAATGCATTTGGCATAATATCAGTTCAAAGTGAGCAACAAATCATGTCACAAGAAATTTGTCCCATACTTTACGAGGCATAAGTATGGGAGAAAGTGCGCTATAGACCTGGTGTTCTGCCAAACTACTGTCTGTCTGGGTGTTTAGTACACCAAAAATTTGGATCTGGCTTGTGTGTTTAATTACTGTGCTACCATTCTGTAAATTTGCTAAAAAACATGAATGTATCAAAATATACCTGTGTTCAAAGTCATGTTTCTCAAAATGGACACCTACCACATTGCATTCATTAACACCATTCAACAGAGCACATTTCATTCTATTAAAAAAACTTATTTTCATTTTGTGTCTCTTTGGGTAAGATGCAAAAATTGCGCCTTAAATTTGAAATTTTGTTGATTAGGTCTGCAGTGTTTAAATATTCATTTTGCTGTTTATTTGGTGATTTTAAACCTGTTTGACAGGTTCATTGCTAAATTTAACCATTTAACTATACTAAAGACTGCTACATAGTTTTTGTGAAGCTTAGTGCTTATTAATTTTATTTCTTTTCTTTATTTAGGACTCGACAATTTGATTTTAGTGCCTGAACCACATCTAGTTGCTGCTGAAATGGAAAAAAAGATCAAGTTAATGTTAGCAGTTTTGGAAATACTGATTCCCCATCCCATTTAACGACATACAGTGCATTAAAATGACTAAACACTGTAAAGAGTACAAAGATTTGAATTTTTACAAAGGTCATGCTGTGACCCATTTGGTAAGAAAAACCATACTGCACGCAACAGTTTGCCCTCAGTCAACACAGAAACAGCTGACCTGCAACAAAGGATAACTGTGTGTGATATTAAACCAGGCCAAAAAAATTTGTCCTTCCAGTAGAAAAGAATTTCATACACTGAAATATTCACAAATGGAAGTTACATATCAGTCAGATGAAGATGATGAGACTAATTTTGCTCACAATTTGTATACAAGCTTAACAGTGGTTGGAATATCAGCATCAAAATTTCAATGAATTGGTGCAAGGCGTACAAAAGGATATGCAAACCACAAAATACATCAAGTTGAAGGTGCAATTATTAAGAAAATTGCAGAAGTGGGAGGACTTGATTCCAGTGAAATGGAGCAACGATCCACAAGCAAGCAATGCTTGGCTTGTTCAGAATACAGTCAGCCGATCCAAGAATTGAAAGACAAATTACATACATCAGATCATAAGGAGAAAATTCAAATTTTGACCTTAGATCCCCAAAGCTGGTCTATCAAAAAGACTATGTAAGAGTTTTGTGTTTCAGAAAGAATGGTAAGGAAGGCTAGAAAGTTAAAAGCTGAACAGGGAATATTGGCACAGCCCAAAGGTAAATGTGGGAAAAGGATTTCTGAGGCTGTGAAGGCAAGAGTCCTCGAACATTTTTATGCTGAAGAGTTTAGTCAGATTTGTCAAGGAAAAAATTACTGTATTACTGTTTGGATTGATGGAGAAAACATTCAAAAACAAAAATACTTATTACTGAGCAACCTAAAAGAAATGTTTGTTGCATACCGCAGTAAAAATGGACCAGAAATTGGATTTTCCAAATTTCGTGTATTAAGGCCAAAGTGGTGTGTGACTGTAGGCACAGCTGGTTCACATTCAGTTTGTGTCTGCACAATACATCAAGATGTGAAACTAATGTTGGCACATAGAAGATTACATAAAAGAAGATTACAAAATGTTACTGAGCAAAACTGTCAGGAATTTGGAAACAAAGGATTGCATGCTTCATCACTGTAAAGTACATCCAGGAACAAAAGCTCTAAAGGAATACTTGGAAAGGACTTTTGCAGATACTGATCCTGAGGATACAATTCAGTTGAAACAATGGACTCTCACTGATGGAGTTACAGTGGAAGAATTCATTGAACTATTAGTTACAAAACTTTTGGCCCTTTCTATTCACCACTAGATTGCAAAGCATCAGAGCAAGCATTTGCAGTTCACTAAAGGTCTCAAACCAGGAGAATTGATTATATGAATGGATTTCGCTGAAAATTACTCCTTTATTGTCCAAGGCGCAGTTCAAGGAGTCCACAGGGAAAATAGCCAAGCTACAATACATCCATTTGTCATTTACTACAAAGATAATGAAGACTTAAAAAGTGTCAGCTACTGCATAATCAGTGATTTCCTCCGACATGACACAGTTGCAGTGCATGTGTTTTTAACGAACTGGATCAAATCCCTGAAGTGCATTTTTAAAGAAATTAAGCATATTCATTATTTTAGTGATGATTCTGCCACAGAGTACAAAAATTTTAAGAGCTTCCTAAATCTTTGCTATCATAAAAAAGATTTTGGCATTATTGCAGAATGGAATTTTTTTGGAACAAGCCATGGGAAATCACCATGTGATGGAATTGGGGGCACAGTTAAGCATTTAGCAGCAAGAGCTAGCCTTCAGTGCCAATTTGACAACAAAATCTTCACACCAACTGATCTCTTTGAATAATGCCAAAAAAATGTGCATGGCATTGAATTTATCTATATTAAAAAAGAAATTATTGAAGATGCAAAAATTGAACAAGAAAAAAGTTTTGAGGATGGATGTACAGTGTGTGGTACAAGAGACCCTCACCATTTTGTGGTAATTGATGAAAAGCGACTTCAGATTCATACAGTATCAAATCATACATCGTCTTTTATAGCAAATGTTAACCGATATGCTAAAGTTGCTACTAAACATGTTGCCATTACTGAACTACAGCCTAGCCAGTATGTGACTTGCATTTATGATGGAAAATGGTGGACAGGAAATATCTGTGAACTTTCATGTGAAGAAAAAGATGCGTTGATTAATTCCATGCATCCTCACGGAGCTGCTCAATCATTTCACTGGCCAACTAGAAGAGACATATGCAGGATTCCAGAACAAAAGATAATTGCAGTCATACCAGTTCCAGCTGCTTCAATGATGGGGTGGCAATACAGTTTTAGCTGGAAGCAATAGTTTTGGACATCAGCAACAAATTTAAAACATTTAACTGAAAAATTCTGCATTATGGCTTGGGAACCACGAAGAGACCCAGACAAGGCTTGGGAACCTGTTGGATACCCACATTCAGGCTTGGGAACCTGCTAGACTCCCACCTTCAGTCTTGGGAACCTGCAGTAAAGAAACCTACCCATGGCTGACCTTGCATGGCTATTGGGCCCCTTGGCAATGGGGCTACCAGTCACTGAGATTGGTAGTGGCATAGCCACCATGGACCAATGCAAGGATTTTTCTCGAATTACAAAAAATTTCAATAGCTTAGGTGCAATTTTTGCACATTACCCAAAGAGACACCAAAATGAAAATAAGTTTTTCTAACAGAATGAAATGTGCTCTGTTGAATGGTATTAATGAATGTAATGTGGTAGGTGCCCATTTTGTGACACATGGCTTTGAACATGGGAATATTTTGATACATTCAAGTTTTTTAGCTAATTTACAGAATGGTAGCACAGTAATTAAACACACAAGCCAGGCCCAAATTTGTGATACACTAAACACCCACACAGACAATAGTTTGGCAAAAGACCAGGTCCATAGTGCACTTTCTCCACTACTTATGCCTCATTAAAGTATGCGACAAATTACTCACAACATGATTTGTTGCCCACTTTGAACTGAGATTATGCCAAATGCATTGCTTCTGAACTTTACTTCCATCATTTGTGTGTAGAGCACAAAAAGTTGTACCACTACACCCAGGAACAAGAGCCTAGTTCTTTTACATTAGAAACAGTGGAATCCCAAACTTTAAGATTTCTTCGCGACTTTTCGGTCTCGGAGAAAGTGGTCTTCAGAAAAGTGGCTCTAGCACCTCAACCAAGTTACACGTGAGCCTAAAACTTTGCATAAGTTCATGTCGGGCCCTCAGGTTCATACTGTACAAAATTCATCAAAATTGAAGATGGTTGAGCTGGGAGCCATAGGACACTTCACATGGAATGACCCATATGTAGATGTACTTGGTAGTTTTAAGCTCTGGTATCTTCCATTCTTCAAGACATATGCTGCAGTTCCTACTCCAGACAGAATGAGCCCCAGAGCAGATCACATACTTCAGAGGAGATGAACAAATTACACCTTTGTGGATGGCCCTACCCCATTTGCCACCAGCGGCTTCACCCTTACATCCTAAAGTGGTGTGCCCAAAGCACATTGGATTATGGACATGGGGTCGCACACTTTAGCGAAGGTAAACTGCCTCAACATGCTCTTGGAGTTTTGTGCTACTGAAAGTAAGAATAAATGAGTCTGATTTGACCAGTGCATTTCTTTCAGCATCTCAGTGATACTCTCCCATTTCCTCTCTGGGAATATGAGCCCTGCATGACACAATGCCCTTGGAATAGTTCAAGGTGGTGTGTAATTCTTCAAACCAATCACAAAAGATTGTGGCCCAGTGACATGGTGCACTGTCAACCATAAAAATTCCAACATTGTTCGGGAACATGAATGGCTGCAAATGGTCTCCAAGCACCCGAACATAACGATTTCCAGTCAATGATAGGTTCAGCTGGACCAGAGGACCCAGTCCATTCCATGTTAACAGCCTACACCATTACCAAGCCACCATCAGGCTGCAGAGTGCCTCATTAACAACTTGAGTCCATGGCTTCGTGGGGTCTGTGCCACACTCGAAACCTACCATCAGCTCTTACTAGATGACATGGGGACTCATCTGCACAGACCATGGTTTTCCAGTTGTCTAGGGTCCAACCAATATGGTCAAAAGCCCAGGAGTGGTGCTGCAGGCAATGTCATGCTGATAGCAATGGCACTTACACAGGTCATCTGCTGCCATAGCCCATTAACACCAAATTTCACTGCATTGGCCTAATGGATACGGTTGTCATTCATCCCACATTGATTTCATGCAGTGTTGTTTGTCTGTAAAAACTGACAAGTCTACACAAACGCTGCTGCTCTCAGTCTTTTTAAGTGAAAGCCACCAGCCACTGCATTGTCCGGGGTGAGAGGTAATGCCTGAAATTTGGTATTTTTGGTACACTCTTGACACTGTGAATATCAGAGTAATGAATTCCCTAATTATTTCCAAAATAGAATGTCCCATGTATCTAGTTCCAACTGCCATTCTGCGTCCAACTTATGACACACAGAGAGCTATGCTATTTCTAGTATAGACCCCAGTTTAATGTCAACTGACAAACATCTATACCTGTGTGAGCAGTGCTACATAGAGAGACTATTACCTGGGCTATGTATTAGTAAACTTTTTGTATTGAGAAACTTATCACAGTAACATACAGCAACACTAACATTGCTATTCTTTACTGCATAAAATCACATGGGAAATCCAGTATCAGTATACATCAATTCTGAGCACTGTATCAATTCAGACACATTACTTGCTATTCAATACCAAATTAGACTGTTGTTAAAGGTTATAAATTTGTGATTTAATCACAGTAACAGAAGCAGCAGACACTCATAATGTTAAGAGACCTTGAACACCTTTATTTCCAGATTCAAAAGTTGTAGTGACATAGTTTAGTCACATTTGAAATTGATGACAGGATTAGCAACACCAAAAAAAAAAAAAAAAAAAAAAAAAACATTTGAAACTGATGACAGATTTAGCAACACAGGAAAGAGTACATAAAGCAAAATAAATGGATACATCAGCAGTATGAAAGTATTCCCTGCATACACAGTTCTCTCCTAGCATATAAATAAAATTTACAACCAGTAATAGACTGTATTCATAGCTCAACACTCAGCAAATGGTATTTCACCATGACCTTAATCTCGATGTAATCAAAAACTTTGCTCATCACATCTTGTTGATATTATGTCTCGATTTTTAAGAAACTTACATTCATATTAACATAATTAGCTTAGGCTAATATAGAAATACCAATACACAGATAATAACAAACTGGAATACAATGCAATTACTGATGGTTTCACTCTAGTTCCAAAGTGTTCCATTTCTAGATAAATAAATATGAACTAGAGATTAATCACAACAGGATATGTACTGTTGGACCAATGTTTATGATAATTTCTGTAGATTCTCTAGTTTCACTGTCCTCCTTGAGCAGAAGGAGTGTATGTGAACAATACAACCATCACCCAAATGTGAAGAAGAATCTGTAAAAATTAAGAAAAAAATGGTAAGTACGATACAAGATCAAGAATATACCTACACTGAAAGATTCTTTTCCATACTTTTGGATGTTATTTGCTTACCATGTAAGAAAATACTAATACTCGGGCCAATGGGTACCTCCTTAAAAAGACACCAGTCCTAATACTGACCGCATCAAGTGTTGTATAAGCCCTTTTTACTCTGCGTGTCACTCCCGTGTCAAACGGTGATTCTACAAAAAGGCTGGGGACTTGAGCCTTGGCTGTAAACACACATTCACCTTCTTAATGCACCAAATAGAAGCAGAGTTAACACATACAAAAATGGCAATTTAAGTTTATGATGCTATTTAGTTGTTTTATTTCTGAATCTTGATTAGTTACAAAATAAAAGTAAATAAAATGGTGTCATTTTACAGTAAATGGAACATACGATATGATGGAATAATCATTTAATGCAGAGTATAAGGCAGAGATGGGCAGTATTTTAATAAATTTCTATCTAGATAATTATATAAATAAATAGGTAATTTAAAAAATTTTATTTGTGACTAATGAGATTACTTCTCTCTGCAAATGCACATGTGTTATTTTTCATCATGTGACTAATGAATAAAGTAGCCTACCACCACATTTTATTTTTTTATTTATTGATTGGTACTGTGATGTGCATAGGCAGAGTTTCTTCCTATAGCTTGACAGCCTTCCTGTAGGACTGGTCCTCTCTCCCCCCCATGATCACTTGGAGAGTGGGGCAGCCACAGCTGTATAAACCCATTTGACTAAATAAATAAACACACCACCATCAAGCTGCATGGCACGGCAGTTGTTGCAGTTATTTAATTATTCAAATGCTCTTTCCTTTCCTGATGTCTTAACACATGTACTATCGTCCTGCCCCTTCTCCTTGTTAGTATTATCCATATCCTGCAGAGAACTACCACATTTCTGATCTTATCAGTCCACTTCATTTTCTGTAACCTTCTAAAGCACTAAATATCAACCACTTTGATTCTCTTCTTTTCTGGTTTTCCCACAGATCATGATTACCTCCCATACAATGCTGTGCTCTGTAATGAATCTTGCCTCTTCGGAACTTTCGTACATCAATTGAAATGTTTGATTCCATATACATTTTGGCCAGACTCTGGTTAATTTTCATATTTAAATTATATATCTGACATCTGAAGATATTTTTGAACCTATCTGATTGGCGGAAGACTAATTTTCTGGTAATATATTTTTATTATTCATACCGATCCATTTCGTCATATCTATCTCGAACCATGAAAAGCAGTAATCACAATTGTCAACTTAAATGATCAAAGAACCAGTTTACAGTAAAAATAATACTATTATGCTTCAGGTTTTATGCATGCAAAATTTCTGTCTCCTTTTGTAATTTTTCTAAGTTTTATTATTGATTATAAAATAAAACTTATACAATGACAGGAAGCTGCTATCTTTCATATTGTCAAAATTTACAACTTTCTTTTATTAACCATTAGGCCCATGAATCTTCACGTAAATAATTATTTCCAGAAAACATTATATAAATTAAATATGAGAAACAACTTCCGTTAAGACAGTCACGTTAATACTTGTTTGGACTACATCCTGTTCAGGAAGGTACTGGAAACTTTGTTTGTAATACTTATAGATAATTTTGTCATGAACTCTGTAGAGTTGTTTTAAAAAGGTTCAGAGGAAAGTGGGTTTAGCATCTATTGAGTTTGGCACATGTTACTCTCTGATCAACTCACTCTTTGTTTAGCTCAACAATTTAGCACAATGTATATTTAAGAAGTGCTGTTGTAAAAAGTACATCGAGAACATAGCAGCAAATGAAGATTGTGTTTAAAAGCCACACAATGTTCCAGCAAATTGTTATTTTAAAAAACCCCTGGACCAAATATTCCGAAAGTTTATATAGGTGCAAATAAGGCTGCCTAGACAATGAGACCAACTTAGCAAGGTAAGTAACATTTATCTGTAAATATAATATACTTACTTTTACATACTAATTTAAACATTGTCAGAACTATTACATAGTTACAACCACGTATGCACACAAAGTTAAATTATTCATTATATAGGAGCATTAAGTGGAAGGGAGTTACATTGTATTTGGGGGTGTCAGCTGGAATAAAGACAATATTAGCTAGAATATTTTTTCATTTCGCAGAAAAATTTGTGAAATAATGATACTAACAAGTCTCTAAGCTTAAACAGGAATTTGGTGTTCCAATAGTATTTAGAAGCTTTACGTACAATGGTGATTAGAACGATGAAAGCATTCAATTGTGTTACTCTTAGTTTTCCTACTGTCTGACTGTAAAAATGTACATAAGGTTCTTTGAGAAAATTCATGAAACAAAATGCAAAATCAGGATAGGCACATTTGGCGAAAGCAATCTGGACAATTCTCAGAATCATATTATTGACCTGCAAAATCAAATGCTACTGTAATCACATTCTTGAGTTCAGCAACATGTGTAGGAGTATTGTAGCCAGCTGTTTAACAGGAATTCTGAAGCATAGGCTGATACACTGAGCAGGCAGCTGGTTATCAATAATAGAATGTCTGAAGTAGTGCTGGAGGGAATTGACACTGTGAATCCCACAGGGCTGCCCATAAATCCGTAAGAGTATGAGGGGGTGGAGATCTCTTCTGAACAGCATGTTGCAAGGCGTCCCAGATTGCTCAATAATGTTCATGTCTGGGGAGTTTGGTGACCAGCAGAAGTGTTTAAACTCAGAAGAGTGTTCTTGGAGCCACTCTGTAGCAATTCTGGACATGTGGGGTGGTGCATTGTCCTGCTGGAATTGACCAAGTCCATTGGAATGCACAATGGACATGAATGGATTCATGTGATCAGACAGGATGTTTACGTATGTGTCACCTGTCAGAGTCGTATCTAGATGTATCAGGGGTCCCATATCACTTCAACTGCACACGCCCCACACCATTACAGAGCCTCCAACAGCTTGAACAGTCCCCTGCTGACATGCAGGGTCCATGGAGTCAAGAGGTTGTGTCCATACCCATACACGTCCATCCACTCGATAAAATTTGGAACGACACTTGTTCAAGCACGCAACATGTTTCCAGTCATCAACAGTCCAGTGTCAGTGTTGATGGGCCCAGGCAAGGCATAAAACTTTGTGTCATGCAGTAATCAAGGGTACACGAATGGGCCTTCGGCTCTGAAAGCCCATATCAATGATGTTTCATTGATGGCCCAGAATTGAAATCTGCAGCAATTTGCAGAAGGGTTTTACTTCTGTAATGCTGAATGATTCTCTTCAGTCGGTCCTGTTCTTGCATGATCTTTTTCCGGCTGCAGCGATGTCGGAGATTTTATGTCTTAGTGGATTCCTCATATTCAAAGTACTCTTGTGAAATGGTGGTACGGGAAAATCTCCACTTCTTCACTACCTTGGAGATGCTGTGCCCCATTGCTCATGCGCTGACTATAATACCACGCTCAAACTCACTTAAATCTTGACAACCTGCCATTGTAGCTACAGTAACCAATCTAACAACTGCGCCAGACACTTGTAATCTTATATAGGCATTGCCGACCACAGCACGGTATTCTGCCTGAACTATATACCTCCATATCTGAATAAGCATGCCTATACCAATTTCTTTTGTGCCTCAGTGTGTTTTATATATAAGACATGTAAATCCAGAGGCTGTACGTATTTTGTTGTTTTTGGTGGAATGGTCATCTATTCCATGTCTCTACTGCAAATGAATCATTTGTCCAACATCTATTTTATAGCCATGACTTGTACTGAATGACGAACAGACTAAACCAATTGTTGATTTTTCTCCATTTTCAGAAGTCAGTTCATAACTAAATCCATTTGGAATAAAACAATACCAGTCATCATTTTTTAGGTTGTATTTTTATGCTACCAGTTTCGACGATACACTATGTCATCTTCAGCCCTGCTTCAATCGAGTAACCTTCCTGTTACAAAATACAATAGCACTTTTAATTGGTTCGGAATGATTATTATGGGAATGCGTGCTCCTTGGGACAACTGTCAAAGCTGCTGACAGTTGTCCAAGGAGCACACATGCCTGTAATAATTGTTACGAGACCATTTAAAAGTGCTGCTGTATTTTGTAACATGAAGGCTGCTGAATTGAAGCAGGCCTGAAGATGACGTAGTGGATCATCGAAACTGGTAGCCTAAAAATAACACCTAAATAATGGCAGTTGGTATTGTTTAATTGGATACTCCAGACAGAAGATGGAGTTACATTCATCAAATCCATTTGGATCAGTTTTCCAAATGCAGTATGACTGTATCTGGAAACCTGCAGTTTTCTGGTTTAATTCTTTGACAAACAGGGCCCTAAACTGGCGAATATTTTGGTCTTCCTCTTGTTCTCTGGCCGTCATGAAAGTACAGCTGTGTCTACAAAAAATTCTGTATTCTTCATTGAGGCATACTATGAAAGCTGCACAGTATTTAAAACTTGTGCGCCCAATTTCTCTTGCTTTTTGAATTGCCCAAAATTTCCTTCATTCCTTGTTAGTTCAAATTAGGACAGAATGGGTTGTTTTATCTCCATTTCTTTGACTGCCTTGTTTCCTCTAAAAGAATGTTCATTATGTCTTTTTGCAGATAATCAAATGTTGCTTTGATGTTCAGTGTGCTTTTTATACATGGATATTTCTTCAATAATAAGCTGTAGGCTGCAAGTTTACATGGAGGTGTATGGTAATTATCATAAACACGTTTAGGACATTATTCTGAAAATTTTGTTAAAATATTGACAATACTGGACTTCTTTTCTGCTGGTGGAGGTTCATAGTCACCAGAACTGTTTGCTTCTCTTTGAGGGGTACTATTACTGCCACTGCCCAGTGGACTATATAAAATAATTTTTTATTTCTACTGGTATACTATGGAAAAAGTAAAATTAATACATGAGAGATAATGTAAGTTAAATAAAAGTAATATGATAAGCAGAGACATGACTATAAATTTTTTATCATAAGTATCAGCCATTTTCAGTCAATTCACATATAATGTGAAGTATTTCAGTCATTGTAAAAAAACAACTGTTATGTAAAAAGTGAAGACTTTATCCTGAGGTGTGTGATATTGATAATTATGCTGGATTTAGTATTGGTAACATGGTAAGGAGGAAATGAATATTATACTACTATCATGTTGTTTCTATACGGTAGGTTTATTGCTGTTGATGATATTTAGTGGTGAACTGTGAAGTGAAGAGAAGAGAATATTTTGTGAGAAGTGATGATTAATGGAAATGCATTAGGTCTATAGATTAATATGATGATGATGATGATGATGATGATAATGATGATGATGTTGTAGAGTATGGAAATATGATGTTAATAAAGCAATGGATTAGGAACTTAGTGGCATGAATGATAGTAATTTACATTCAGGAAATCATGTGAGTAGTTATGCCTAAGTATTTGTATCTGAAGAAACAAAATTGTTGAGGCTTTCGTGGCCACTTGTTGACAAACTGCCTATTGGCTTCTGTCTCGGGTTCTTCGGCCGACGTTCATCTAATGATTTTTCTGACGTTTCGCCAGCACGAGTGGCTGGCATTGTCAAAGCTTCACCCTCCATTGCCAGTTCACCACCGGCAATGGAGGGTGAAGCTTTGACAATGCCAGCCACTCGTGCTGGCGAAACGTCAGAAAAATCATTAGATGAACGTCGGCCGAAGAACCCGAGACAGAAGCCAATAGGCAGTTTATCTGAAGAAAGTTGTCAAGAAAGAGTCTCAGACAAGAGTGGGAAAAAAAAGGCTGAGATTTGCAAATATGAAAGTACAGAGCAATGTGAAATAATAATGATTTAACTAAACTAGTAACTGAAATGAAAAATTATGATTACCATCCATGTTAAGATAGAATGACATAGAATAAAAGAAGAAACCCAATATTATAGGAAAAAAATTCTAATATACACTGAGATGGTAATTAGAGGATGTGGAAAATCTAATACAAAAACAAAAATGTGAGTTGTAGTTGGAAAAAGATTCCTTACTAAAAACAATACATTTACTTTGTTACTGATGAAAAATATTTTTTATATAAAATGATCTTAAGTGTACTTCATACCTCCATTCTGTCTGTATGCTAAGGAAATTTGTACGTAATGTTTGTATCTTTTTACTCGATGCCACCATAGACTATATAATTTATTTTTGTTTGTGAATATTACTTCAACAATTTGGATTTCCATGATGCAATGTTTTTCTCTTACTCATCTGTTCATCTTTTTATAATCACATTACACTATGCATTTGTCTTCTACTTTCTCAGTACAAAAAACCAGATGCTGTCTGCAACAGTCTAATAATACACTATTATTAAATATGATGAATTAAAAATATATTTGGGTAAACTGGAAAGCAGAAAAATACGATTTATTTGCAGTTTATATTAGGAAACCTCCAATATGTAAAACATTCTAAGTATTTCTGGATTTTTTCATTGTTTATGTATCTTATTTGTTTATGTGAGCCCAAATAAGAAATGGGAAAATGTTTTGTCACAGATTACTTAAACCATAATCTACTACTTTGTATTAGTGTTGTTTGGAAGTAACTGAAAATAAATATATTTGAAATTACTGTCATGTTGGGAAGCTTAACATATATTTTGAAAAGAAAGTTTAAATTTTTACATAAAGAAATGTCATACTGAGATAATGTTACTTTATCTATCCAGTGTTAGTAATACAAAAATATCTAGGGCTTTAGTGAATGAAAACTGTCTAAAGAAAAATGAAGGATTTTGTAAACTCTGTCAATTCAGTCATTACTGTGGTGTTTTTGTGAGAAAAAGATATAATAGAGAGTGGGGTTTTTCAGAAAAATGCAAAGCTAATGGTTATATGAAGTACATAAAAATCAGTTATGATGCAAAATATATATTTCTTGGTTTAAAACTAATGTTGTACAATTATGAATGGAATGTATAAATTATAATGCAGAGCAATTTTTCTATTTCAGGTATATTTATGATATTATGAAGAAGTTTTGTGAAATGTTCTGTAAAGCTAATGAAGTTTATATTGAACTGAATTTTTGAGAGATGATTCATAGTATTGTGAAGTACAGCGATTCTTCGATGTTTCAGGTTTATGATACTGTGATGAGGTTTATTCCACAATACGTGTAATGATTCTGCAGTTGTACAGACGTTATGGAAATGAAATGTTAGGGACTTATTGGTATTCTGTTTGGTAATGCACTGTGCTTTTGTTTATGATGGTATGCCGTATAATATTCTAAGATGGCCAGTAAGGCCTTCATCAAGAATAGACCACACACACACACACACACACACACACACACACAACTTAGATGATGATGATTATTATGAACATTGGTATATAGTTATATTCTTGATGTTTATGAAGTTTGAGCTGGATGTGATTTGTTGGTAATATCTGAATTTTAATTAACAACTGTACGATTACACAGCATTGGTGTGAGAAAGAGTTAGCCTTGGTATGAAATGGCTTATATGAAGTGCTAAATATGTTGTTGCCAACTATATGAAAATCTTCAATGCCATCTGACTTTGTGAAAGTACAGCTTGGGGGATTGTACAGTGTAAAATAAATTGGTGAATTATTATGGTGAAAATACCTACCACATGTGACTTGTTTTACTAAAATGTGAGATTATTTGGACCAAGGCAACTGCCTGATGAGAATATTACTTGAGATTTTAGAGGATTATTACCGTGTACATTCTTTTTATGAAATGTGTTCTTACTGCTTTACATCAATATTTTACAACTGTGGTACCATAGCAAAACTCAAAAATTTATTTGAAATTTAAAAAGCTTAATGATCTTAATTCTTTGATGTTTACTACTTTATCCAATGGCATGTTGTCCTGTGGATTACTATTTTAAAGTTTTTACCTCTATGGTTACATACAACTGATAGATTTCAGTGCTAAGCAAGTAGTAAAATCCCTAGCTGGGTGACTGTATTTGTAGTTACGAAATCTTATCTGTAAAATCATAAGAAAGTTATTCAAAATGTCTCTCACTAAACATCAGTTCAAGAACACTTCATCCAGTTTTGGAAAGTGGTCCAGAATCGCATTAGTACAATCCAATTGTATTTTACTGTAATTCTCAGGGAAATGTTTTCCAGGAAATTAATTTTTCTTGTATTTCTCTTCATGCAGTCCTTGTATCTAGTGTGTAGTGGAGAATCAAATTATATCTTACAATCAGTTTTTTTTTTTTTTTGCAACTAATTTTCATGTGAGATATATTCCTTGGAACTTTCGCACTTCAATTGAAATGTTCAATTCTGTATAAATTTTGGTTAGATTTGAGTTAAATTTTATACTTAAATTAAATATTCCACATCTAAAGATATTTTTAACACATCTGACTGCCAAAGGACTATTTTTCTGGTAATATATTTTTGATTAAATCAACAGTCGAGACCAAGATAACATTTGCTTATTATGACTGGTTTTGGCTTATGTTAAAGCAATCCTCACATTTTTTGGCTCTCTATGACTGGTGCTGACAGCACCTCAGTTTTATCATGTGATACCATTATCGTATACTGTGTAAGATTGTGGTATCATGAAAAAACTGAGGAGCCATCAGCACCTGCCATACCATGCCAAAAAATACGAGGACGGCTGTAACAGAAGCCGAAACCGATCATAATAAGCCAATGTTATTGTGATCTTGACTGTTGTTCTAATCAAATTTAGTACCAGATAACTGCGCTTCCAAGACAATGTTGTCTACATTTGTGTAATATATTTTTATTATTCTTATAGATCCATTTCATAATATCGATCTTGAACCACAAAAATTAATAATCACAATTGTCAAATTATCAGAAAACCATTTTACAGTGAAAATAATAATTTGATGCTTCAGATTTTATGCATACAAAATTTCTACCTCCATTTATAATTCTTCTAATTTTATTACGGATTATAAAATAAATCTTATACGACAACAGGAAGCTGCTATTTTTCGTACTGTCAAAATCTGCTATTTTTTTTATAAACCATTAAGTGAAGCATATAAATCTTCGCATAAATAATGATTTCCAGGAAACATTTTATAAATTAAATATGAAAAAGAATTTCAGTTAGTACTTATCTGGCCTACAGCCTGCTCTAGAAGGTACTGGAAACTGGGTTTGTAATATTTATAGACAATTTTGGCATGAACTGTGTAGAGTTGCTTTAGAAAGGTTCAGAGGATAGTGGGTTCAGGAGCTATTGAGTTTGGCACATGTTATTCTCTGATCAACAAAGCTCTTTGTTTAGCTCAAGAACGTTGCACAATGCATATTTAAGATTTACTGTTGTAAAAAGAATGTCAAAAACCTAGTAACACACGAAGACTGTGTTTAAAGGTCACATAATATTCCAGCAACTCGTTATTTCAAAAAACACCTGGACCAAATATTCCAAAAGTTTATATATGAGCAAAGAAGCCAACCAGACACTGACATGACTTAGCAGGATAAGTAATATTTATCAGCAAATTTAATATAATTTAAACATTGTCAAAACTATTGTATAGTTACAACAATGTACGCACACAAAGTTGAATTCTTTGTTATGTATGAACATTATATACAAGGTAGTTATAGCTCTAAACATATTTTCTATGAACTTCTTCTCAAATTCAGTTCAATGTTTGGTACTAGAGGACTCCTTTTGCCTAGAAATGCCCTCTTTGCCTATGGTAGTCTACGTATTGTGTCTTCCATGCTTCCTGTGTCATATATTATTTTGCTGATAGCAGACTACTACTATGTCTACTTCATGGTCCCCAATTTTGATTTTAAGTTTACTGCTAATCTTATTCCTGCTACTCCTGATTACTTCTGTCTTTCAATGTCAATACATAGTGAGTGTTCATTCAACTGTCCATACCAATCAACAGATCCTACAATTCTTCACTTTCACTGACATTAGGAATGTCATTAGCAAATCTTATCACTGACATTTACGTTCAGGGTGAAAAATTATCAATAATAAGATGACACTGCTATAGTTTCACCTTCAGTTTTAATTACCATATTTACTCGAATCTAAGCCGCACTTTTTTTCCGGTTTTTGTAATCCAAAAAACCGCCTGCGGCTTAGAATCGAGTGCAAAGTAAGCAGGAGTTCTGAAATATGTTGGTAGGTGCTGCCACAACTAACTTCTGCCGTCGAATATATGTAGCGCTACACAGGCATGCTTTGCAGGCACAAAGATAGATACTGGCGCCAAAACCTCTGCGTCAGTAAATAAATTTAAAAAAAAAGTGGAAGACGAGCTTTTTTCTCCGCCCCGAATTTCGACCACTGCATTTTCATACATTATCCAACAAAGTAAATACAAATTCTGTATTGTTCATCTTCGAATGTAGCAGCTTTTCAATGTACTATGAAAATCCGACTGGCAAGACTGTTTGCGATGTTAGTAAATATGGCCAATTCTACGTTCTGAATTTTTTCCTACCTGTGAGAAGAGATGGTTGCTAATGGGAACTTTTATGAATTGTGAATCACATGCAGTATTCTCTTCACCATAAGAATAATACGAATATTAACATTTTGCCATGTATTCTTTCGTGTTTGCTGCTATCTCATTTAGATCCTGTCTGCCTAATAAACTACGAAACTAGAGTGAGACAACAGCAAACGTGGGAGTATACACATATCATGTCATGTTTATATTTGTATTATTCTTATGCCTAATAGTGATACAGTCAGAAATGAAGTATGGCAATTAATCTAAGATGACTAATTTCTGTGCAGAAAGTAATGTACTAAAGAGGCGTCTGCAAAGATTTTCAAACGGAGAAAAATTTTCGCTAAACTCTCGTTCAGAACATCTTCTGTCATACGCAGTTTATTATTTGGTTCTTGTTGATTATTATCAAAGAAAGCAGCAGTGTAAATAACAACAGTTGTTTCGCAACTGAGACAATTCCTCTTTTTTTTTATTGTAAAGGCGGTAGCACGCACAAAAGCAAACCATGCCGCGAGCGGCGACAGGTCGTAAACACTCATCATCAGAATGCGACAAACAATGCATGACACAGTACAGTAATGTATTTTCAGCTTAGAGTGACGTAAACACCTATAACAAAGAGAACGGCACTTATCAGATCAAAGAAAAATAACCAATCAATTCAAACCAGGCGAAGCACGTGAAAAACAAAGGGTACCCATTTAAATATGGACGGAGCACCTGACGCATAGCAATGGCTACCTGGTAAAACTTAACTACTAAGCTTACGGCTCGAACCAAACTACTGTAGCTGTATCGTCATTCATTCAAACTAAATTGTGTCTCATATTACAATGGACCAACTTTGTTTCGATTTGGAGATGCGGCCTAAAACTATTCTCTCCCCTTGAATTTCGAGTCTCAAATTTCAGGTGCGGCTTAGATCTGGGAAATTTTTTTTTTCCTTTATTTCGAAACTCATTTTTCAGGTGCGGCTTAGATTCGAGTGCGGCTTAGATTCGAGTAAATACGGTACACTCCTGAATGGTTTTTCATTTCAATCATTGCTTTTTCGATGCTCAGATTAAACAGTAGGGGCAAAGGACTGCATCCCTGTCTTACACCCTTTTTAATCTGAACACTTTGTTCTTTGTCTTCCACGCCTATTGTTACCTTTTGGTTTTTGTACACATTTTACATTACTCATCTCTCCCTATAGTTAACACCTAATTTTTCTGAGAATATTGATCATCTTGCACAATTTTACAATGTTACATGCTTTTTCTACACTGACAAATAATATGAGTATGTGTTGATATTTCTTAAATCTTGCTTCCATTATCCAGCTCACTGTCATATCTGTCTCTCTCTTGTACCTTTCTTTACCTTTCCTAAAACCAAAATCATCACGATCAAACAGTTCCTCAATTTTCTTTTCCATTCTTCTGCACAGTATTCTTCTCAGAAACTTGGATGCATGAGCTGATAAACTGATTATGTGATAGTATCCACAATTACCTGCTCTTGCTGTCTTTGAGATTGTGGATATTATTCTTCTAAAAGTCTGATGGGCTATCTCCAATATCACAGATTTTATAAACCAACTTTAAAAGACATTTGATTGCCACTCCCTCCAACAATTTTAGAAATTCTGAGGGAATGTTATTTACACCTTCTGCCTTATTTGATCTCAAGTCTTCCAAAGCTCTGTCAAAATCTGATTCCAACACTGGATCCCCTGAATCTTCTATTTTACTACTATTTCTTCTCCTATTACGTCATCAGACAGTTCCTGACCCCTGCAGGGTCCATCATTCAATGTACTCTTTCCACCTAACTACTCTTCCCTTTGCTTTTGACAGCAGAATTTCTCTTGCATTGTTAATGTTGAAGCCTTTGCTTTTAATTTCCCATAATATTATTTTAACTTTTCTATATGCTAACTCAGTCTTTTCAAGGACCATTTCTTTTAATTTTTTTTTCACAATTTTTCCTGGAGTCATTTGGTCTTGGCTGCCATTTATTTCCTATTTATTTCATCCTCTGAAGTTACTTATACTGATGTGTTCCTGTTTTCCCTAGACATTTTTTGTACTTCCTTCTTTTGTCGATCAATTAAATTATTTCTTCTGTTACCCAAGATCTCTTCACACTTACCTTCATTGTATCTATGTTTGCCTGCCCAACTTCTGTAATTGCCCTTTTTAGATATTGCATTCCTTTCAACTGAACTGCCTACTGTGCTATTCACTATTACAGTATCTGTACCTTACAGAACTTCAAACATGTTTCCTCATTTCTTGGTAGTGCTGATCTCCCTTCTTTCCACACTGATTCTTCTGGACAATACTTCTAAACCTCAGTCTACATTTCATCATTACTAAATTGTAATGTAAGACTGTATCTGTTCCTGCAAACACTTTACAATCCAATATCTAATTTCAGAATCTCTGTCTGATAAAGATGTAATCTTCCCATCTCTCCACGCTGAAATTTATTGTAAAACTCAATTAGTCTTTCTCCTCTCTCGTTTCTACTATCGCTACTCCCAAAACTCTCTTCCATTCCTTCGCCTACTATGGTGTTCAAATCCTCCATGACGATTATATTTTCATCTCCCTTTACTGTTTAATTATTCATGTATCAAAGCTTTGTGCAGCAGTACGCCTTGGCGACACAGTGGCTAAGTGCCGACTATAAAGTGAAAATCCTGGAATTCGATCCCCAGTATGTCGTTGGATATTTTCTGCCAGTTATCACTTCTTTCACCTCTACTAATGATTTATAAATGTGACAAGTTACACTTTCCACTGTGGTTCAGATTCCACAGTAAGCTACAGGTCACTTTGCGACTGGCTAGGTAAGTCAGTTCAGAGGTCACCGGAGCATCATTTTCAATAGAATCTCGTCCAGTAAAGCACTGCTGTGTTCAACCTAACATTCAGGTTGTGCACAGCTTTGTTTACTTTACAGCATAATAAATATAACCATAGCAGATGGTTTTAGCTGTTACACTAACGATGTGGCCAAATTCAACTAACCCCTGCTTCCAACATTCAGAAGCCCTGTCTGTAACTACGAAAAGATACGAATGCAGCCAACAGAAACTAATACGCATTATCTTCTCAGCTGTAACAGGACTGCTAGAGCTATGGGATGAGGATCCAATTACAAAGTTATCTTGTGTTTGCAGGTAACCAGCTTAGATGAAAACTATTCACCATCAGCACCGACCCTACTTGGGGGCAAATTTTACACATGTTATAGAAAGAGTGAATAAAAAAAATGAATGGTGGTTACATGTTCGAGTTGCTTACCTAAGTCTGCTTGAATTATGGAGAATGCTAATTCAATGTCTAACTTTTTGAACCACTTTCAGTCATGAACTCTATGAGTCATCAAGTATTTTCACAAGATGCATTTCACAATGAGTATTCATCCATTCCATGATCCCTCTGAACACTGTTGCAGACCCATCTGTTACTTTGTTTATTAAAATGCTAAGCAATTTAAACATTACAGATTATGGAATAAATGTAATTAACTGATGATTATTTGTCAGAAAAGTTGTTAAAGCTTCCATGGTCACATGTTGACAAATAGCCTGTTTTAGGTTTGGTTGGTGTTTGTTTGATGATTTTTGCAGGTTGAGGCAGTAGGAGAAATCGGTCGTGACAGAGTGCCCACCGTGGGAGACTGACTACTAAAAACAAATTTATTGACATGGAAGTTCTTGCTGTGGAAGAGAGGTTCAGCAAGAAAGAACAAAGCCTCGAAGTGAATGGATCCTGGGTTCCCATGCTGCAGAAAACAACCACAGCAGATAGCACGGGGAGAAATAAAGGGATAATGACCGCGTAAAAGCTATTTGACGTTGGTGTGACAATCACCTGAACAGACAATCTAAAATCATAACATGTCAAAGATTACAAAAATGGCAGAACTGTTTTGAGCCACACTGTTGTCAGAGAACTGAGATTTAAGAAGTACACATGAAATTTATGAAACTGACAGTTAAAGCTTGTGTTTACAATAAATAATCTTTTATTGTAACTGGTGCTGGAAATTTTTCTGCACCCTATAAAGGAACAGTCACAGAGTTCTCTACTATGGATAAAATTTACTTAATGTTACCTAGTCAGGTATTACGAACTGTCAATGCATTAAGAACATGTTAAATCAAGATGATGACCATTCAAGCAACCAAATTCAACAGAAACTGCCTTTTGTCTAAAGTAATACCGAACAAAATTAATTTTAATGTTAGGAGCCTCACAAAGTCAGCCAAAACAGCAAAGTCAAAGTGTGAAACTGATTGGTTAAAAACTGAAATCGAATCATCATACAGACATGCCCTTAAATAAATGCTCAAACTCCACTTGGCTCTAAGCAACTCCTTGACTCCAAAGCAATTTGTGTGTATTTTAGATAACATTAATGAGCATGTGTGCGAAGAACAACTAGTTGTGTCAACTAGGCATAATCAGAAATTACTAGCAAATTACTAGCTGTCAATCCTAACAAACTACAAAGACTAGAATCTCCTACCACATCAGAACAAAGGTTTTATGGCAGGGTGATTAATTCAACCACTATCAAACTTGACAAAAATGAAACCGAGTTACTTGAGAAGGGTCTCAAACATAATATCCCACCAATACTCACTGACAATAATATCAAAGAATTAATTGACTGCTCTAAAATGGCATGTGGCTCAGCTAAAATAAACAATAATGAAAACATTAGTATTGGGCTGCAAGTTAAGAATATTATACACAAAAACTTACATAACCAAAAATCATGTAACTATGATTCCAAACTGCTCAGGGATATTAATAGAAAACTATCTGAAAACAAAGCTCTGGTAGTCAAATTGACAAGAGGAACTCGGCTGTTGTTATGTGTGAATTTGAATATATTAACAATCTCTAGAATTTTTCCATAACAACATCATACATGAAATACACAGTGACCCCACACCCAGCTTGAGGAACTACTGAAATCTTCTGACTTCCTTTATCTGACTCTGATGTTCTAAAATGCCTTGTCATGAATCCATTGACACCAAAACTATGTTTGCAGCCAAAGAATCATAAATACAATTGTCCTATATGCCCCATAGCCAACCCAAGAAACAGTCCAGCATATTTTATCAGCAAGAAACAAAGACATTCCCAGTAACTTTTATACCTATGAAAACAATTTTTCAATTAAGAATAGCTATGAACTTATTGAACATATCAAAGACTTAGCAATACCAGGAAGTGCCAAATTTGCTTCAATGGAGGAGGAGGAGGATATTAGTGTTTAACGTCCCGTCGACAACGAGGTCATTAGAGACGGAGCGCAAGCTCGGGTGAGGGAAGGATGGGGAAGGAAATCGGCCGTGCCCTTTCAAAGGAACCATCCCGGCATTTGCCTGAAGTGATTTAGGGAAATCACGGAAAACCTAAATCAGGATGGCTGGAGACGGGATTGAACCGTCGTCCTTCCGAATGCGAGTCCAGTGTGGCTTCAATGGACATAGTAGACCTTTACACCAACATTCCTATACATGACACTATTCAGATAATTAAAAACAACCAATTAAAACACAAAAAGTTATCCAAGACTGAAATATATGAACTCACTGAACTGCTAAAACTAATCCTGTCACACAATTATTTTATTTTTAATAACAAAATTCATAAACAAGAAGATGTTCTTGCAATGGGCAGTAGTTTGGCAGGAATACTTACATTAACCACTTAGAAAATAAATTTTTCGGATCAGATTGCTCACTTGAAAATAAAGTAATATACTGCTAAAGGTATGTGGATGATACTATTATCTTGTACAATGGTACAACTAAGGAGACAGAGAAACCTGTTAATGGTCTCAGCAGCATGCACAACAACAACTTCACTGTAGAACATCAAGTGGATAAGGGAATCAATTTTCTTGACCTTAGAATATCTAATGTAAACAGCAAACATGCCTTCCAGATTTACAGAAAACCCACCACTAGTGATGTTGTCATTAACAACTCCCCATGTCATCCAGTACAACACAAAATGGCATTCTTCAGATCTACACTTAACCGTACACATAAAATCCCACTCAGCCGACATGACAAACAAAAAAAAAAATTAATATTATCAAAGAAATTGCACGTAGAAATGGAGACAACTCAGTTGTAATTGATAAACTTAAAAACAAAATCAAAAAGAAACAATGCACTCCTCCTAAATCAGATTTGTTAGACGGAAAAAACATATTCGCCCACATACCCTTTACGGGTAAAATTTCATACCAAATCGCTAACCTCTTTCGGAAAACTGCTAGTCACATTTCTTTTAGCACTAACAACAAGCTACAACAGCACATCATCCACAAAATAAGACAAATAACCAATGCCACCACAAATCAGGTATTTATAAACTTTGACATGACAACTGCCCACAGTTCTACATAGGCCAAACTGGAAGGAGTTTCGCTACAAGATGCCTTAAGCATATGGATACCTTCCGGCTAAATAACTTTGACAAATCCACCTTTGCAGTGCATCTAAAAGACCATTGTCACTCAGCCACAGCCATTACAGACAACCTACAAATACTACACATTGTCAACAAAGCAAAGAAAATGGATTTGCTCGAAGAGCTAGAAATTTACATCCATAGCTCTAACTCACCACACCTTATTCTCAGCGAACATGTGGAGCTTGCAAACAAATCTTATCTCCATATATTTCAGGAAATATTCAAAAACAAAAACTCATTATCCTCTGATATCTAATAACAGAGTAACATGCTATGGAACTCCGATGTAGCAATCATACAACAGTTAAAGTGCCATATCGTAATTTCTAGAAGTCATATTGTAAACACATGCTTTAACTGTCATTTTCATAATTTGTAATAACTTTGAAAATTTCGTGTTTGTAACATCATTGTACTTCTTAGATCTAAGTTCTCTGAGAACAGTGGGGCTTAAAACAGTTCCGTCATTTTTGTAATTTGTAATAGCTTTCAGTAATTTCATATGTACAGCATCATTGTACTTCCTAGGTCTAAGTTCTCCAACAACAATAAGAATAAAAAATTTCATAATGTGAATCAAAAAAATTTCGCAATTTGTAACAGCTTTTTAAGTTTGTATGTGTGCAACATCCTTGCACTTGCTGTGGCTAAGTTCTCTGACTGTAACCTACCTGTTTTTGTATGAGCAACATCTTTGCAGCTCCTATGTTTAAATTCTTTGATCATAGCCTACATATCTGTATGTAAACACAGTGTATATCACAAGTGCATGACACAGTACTGAAATATGCAGAAAAAACAAGGGGGGCAAGGGGGGGGGGGGAATTGAAAATAATGATGATCATGACGATGACTGGTTTGTGGGACGCTCAACTGCGCTATCATCAGCGCCCATATAAAGTCCCAATTTTTTCAGACTCAATTTTTTACTCAGTCCACTCTAGCCACTATCACAAATGATGATGAAATGATAACGACCACACAAACACCCAGTCCCCGAGCAGAGAAAACCCCTTCCCACCTCGGAATCGGACCCGGGACCCTATGATCCAGGGGCAGTAATGCTAGGCACTAGACCATGAGCTGTGGATGCGTGAAAATGATAACCAATGTGCAACTGAGTGGGAAAGCTCCCACCACAGCATGATTATAATAAGGATGCTTCATCTTTATGTAAGTACTGATATATTTTCTACAAATGCGGCCTTGCCATTTACAATTGTCCCACTTATATCTGTTTAGTCACAAGCAAATAATTTGCTTTCTATTTAGACAGTAATCTCCAGCAATATAAACATGTATATGAATCCTCTTTCAGGAGTGCTAGTTCTGCAAGTTTCGCAGGAGAGCTTCTGTAAAGTTTGGAAGGTAGGAGATGAGGTACTGGCAGAAGTAAGGCTGTGAGGACGGGGCGCGAGTCGTGCTTGAGTAGCTCAGTTGGTAGAGCACTTGCCCGCGAAAGGCAAAGGTCCCGAGTTTGAGTCTCAGTCCGGCACACAGTTTTAATCTGCCAGGGAGTTTCATGTATATGAATGTATAAACACCTGAGGATGGGCATAAGCCCAAAACCGGTCATGTGACAAATACGTAATCTTTTGCAGTCACTGGTAGTGGAAGTTTTTCTACACCCTATATATTGAACATGTTTGAGGACAAAATTCAAGAGGACCTGGAGTCACAAAAAGGAGAAGTTTGTATGGCGTAATGGAACAAATTTATTTCTTATTTTTGCTGTGCCTCTCTCCCGCATTGGCACAGTGTCAGCTTGGTTATTAACAGATTTTGCATGGTTAATTTAAAGGGTGACTGGATGCCCATCTGGTTGCATCAGGGTGTCTCCTCCCTCCCCCTCCCCCCCCCCTCCCTCCCTCCAGGATGGAATGTGTGTACCCCACCTGTCGGGGGTGTAGTGTTATTCATGTGAAAGACAACGAAAGTTTTCTAAATGTCTGTGAATTGTGTAACCGAAACAGGACTTCGGTACCAGCCCAGTATTCACCTAGTAGAATGTTGGAAACCACCTAAAAACCACATCCTGGCTGGCTCACACCCAGCACGCTGGCCCTTATTGTTAATCCACTGGGCGGACTCGATCCTGGGCTGGTGAACCCCCTGTCCTGGAAGCAGTACTTTAAAACACATGGCTACCTGGTTGGAGCTTCGAAACATATTTAACTGATCTATGCAGTTACACAGAGTTCTCAATTTTAAAATTTTAATACAAGACACCGAGTTTGAGGACATAAAACAGTTTATAACATTTTCAGGTTCTACTGCTGAAACTGTGGATTACTCCCACGGAAAAAAAAAGTGTTATGGTCTTTTAGTTTCATGTTTGATGGCTATACGCAAAATGATATGAAAACTGGAAGACAGTCTCCTTAAACACAGCAGTATACTGACAGCTTCCCCTGAAGAAAGTGCCAAGATATGATCTGAAGTTTCTGTCACCCTTCTACACTAATGGGAGACTATGCAGGCTTACAACAAACTTCAGCCATATAGTAGCCAAAGAAATGTCACAGTAATAGGCAGGCTTACAGTAGCCAAAGAAATGTCACAGATATCGGATGACAAGCCTGAAAATGAAGTTATTGTGGTGTCACAGCCAGACACCACACGTGCTAGGTGGTAGCTTAAATCGGCCGCGGTCCTGTAGTACATGTCGGACCCGCGTGTCGCCACTGTGTGATCGCAAACCTAGCGCCACCACAAGGCAGGTCTCGAGAGACTGACTCGAACTCAGCCCAGTTGTACAGACGACAGAGCTAGCGACTAGACGTACGAAGCCTTTCTCTCTCATTAGCCGAGAGACAGAATAGCCTTCAGCTAAGTTAATGGCTACGAACTAACAAGGCGCCATTAGCCTTACAGTGATTGTAATTAAAGTCTCCTTTGTGCGATGTACCACAATGATTGATTAAAGATAAGTATTATACCAGCTACATACTTTTCTTCATAGCATTAATTACGTATCCTGTTCCAGTACTTCACGCCCGTCTGCGTTAGTCTAGCGTGCCTTTTAAGCCACCTCTATCTACAAGGTGTTGGCCCAGCTGCCGACACATCACATGGCGACGAGGATGGGATGTACCACAATGATTGATTAAAGATAAGTATTATACCAGCCACGTACTTTTCTTCATAGCATTAATTACGTATCCTGTTCCAGTACTTCACGCCCGTCTGCGTTAGTCTAGCGTGCCTTTTAAGCCACCTCTATCTACAAGGTGTTGGCCCAGCTGCCGACACATCAGTTATGACACAGAAACATTATATATTTGGTACAAGCAAACTAACTGCTACTAGAGCAGTAGTGAGTCATGGGTCAGCAAATGTGCACTAGTGGGATGGCACTGAAGACAAAGACTATCACAGACAGTATCACATTACAGTTTCAAGGGAAGGGTGAAATGGAGAAGTATAACACAAATTTACCTGAAGACACTTAAGTAATAATGAGTCATTGTTGCAGAGATCAATATCAGCACAAACAGTGTGATGAATGCTCTCACAAGTGCTCAATATCTTAAAGAGTTTTCTGACACCAGATGACATAAACAAATTGGTAGACATCATCATCTATAAGAACATTTCTCAAAAATAATTTTAAGCATAAAATAACAACATAATATTATTATTCCCATGTACAGTGAAATAACTGCCATGTTTCAAGTCGGGGAAAATAGAACATGTGACAGTGCTGTTATAGTCCATCTGCATTTAATTTCTAATTTATATTCTCTCTCTCTAACCTGTCCCCCAAATTGTTCCATTGATAAAACTCATCCACCATACTCACTAAAGATCACAATAACTGACTACCCACCATTACCTTAAAAAGTATCAAACCTTCTGCTTTCCTCTCCTGCAAACTTATCCAATTAATCTCTTCTACATCTACTACTCATCTACATCCATACTCCGCAAGCCACCTGACGGTGTGTGGCGGAGGGTACCTTGAGTACCTCTATCGGTTCTCCCTTCTATTCCTATCTCGTATTGTTCGTGGAAAGAAGGATTGTCGGTATGCTTCTGTGTGGGCTCTAATCTCTCTGATTTTATCCTCACGGTCTCTTCGGGAGATATACGTAGGAGGGAGCAATATACTGCTTGACTCTTTGGTGAAGGTATGTTCTCGAAACTTTAAGAAATGCCCGTACCGAGCTACTGAAGTGAATACCCCCTCCACCCCTTGCACATGAAGCTAACCAAATGTACAGAAGCCTGTAACAATGCAGTGCCATGAACCGGTCTTGCATTTTTCATGCTCCACCTGGAGACCACAACCTCATCACTATTTGTCATTCAGGCTCAGGTGAGGATGAACTGACTACACCAAGTGAATCGTAAGGTGTAAAATCATCAGAATATCAGCGATTCCAGGCGACACTGATTGAACAACAGATGCTACATCCTTTACCCCAGAGACCCCCCGCCCCTCATGGCCACAGCTCAAGGCAGTAACCAAAGATTGTTGACCTCGGCCACCACAGTTCCTAACTTAGTTGACTGTGACTAATTCCTCTAGGACCCACACACAACAGACAGAGTCCCTCAGCATCATGCACCATTATACAGAATTAATTAAGCATGTGAAATAATTGAAAAGATCTACAGAGCTACATGACTTGACAGCTAGAAGAAATGAGGCACAATAAATATGTCTACAGATGGGTGAATTATTGTGGACTACTAATATTGAATACACAAACAAGTAAATAAAATAAAAGTGCTCGCCAAAACATTCCGTACAGAGCACGAAACACGCCACGCGGAGTTGTTACTACGACCAGAAAGTTCACATATTCGTATCTCTCAAACTATTTAACTTCGAAACACCAAACTTCCATTAAAGTGTTCATAACTCCAGTCGCTTCAGTCACGATATGTTAGAACCGGAATTAGCTCACTATTTCCGCATCTTAAAGAGTATTTTTAAGGAGCGATCTAACATGGAATGTAGGCCGGCTAGCAAGCGACTTTCTTGAGGTACTCCCCTTTCTGCACACTCCTCTATTCGCACGGGAACAGCTTAACTCTGGCTGTTGATCTAAACGGCCAATCAGAACGTTCCTTCCTCATCATTCTCGTGCAGCCACCGTATCTTGTAATAACTTGCTACGTTACATCCGGTCACAATTTAACGGTTATGAACTGTAAATTAAAACTGAAGAATCTACAAAATGGTAGGAAATTAAGGAGCTGGGACCCAGATAGGAAGAACCAGAGCTTTTTGAGAATTTCAAAGGGAGCCTTAGGCAATGACTGACAGAAACAGGAGAAAGGAATACAGTAGAGGGCGAATGGGTAGCTTTGTGAGATTAAATAGTGAAGGTAGCAAAGGCTCAAATAAGTAAAAAGACAAGACCTAGTAGAAATCTATGAATATCATAGGTGATGTTGAATTTAACTGATGAAAAGAGAACATATAAAAATGAAGCAAGTGAAAGGGAACACAAATTTTTAGAAATGAGATTGACAGGAAGTGCAAAATGGCTAAGCAGGAATGGCTACAGGACAAATGTAGATCTATAGAAGCATGTCTACCTAGGGCGAAAAGATAGATACCACCTACAGGAAAATTAAAGAAGTCTTTTGAGAAAAGACAAACAGCTGTATGAATGTCAAGAGCTGAGATGGAAAACCAATACTAAGCAAAGAAGGGAAAGCTGAAAAGTGGAAGGAATATATAGTTTGGCTATACATGGGAAATGAACTTGAAGAAAATACACTCCTGGAAATGGAAAAAAGAACACATTGACACCGGTGTGTCAGACCCACCATACTTGCTCCGGACACTGCGAGAGGGCTGTACAAGCAATGATCACACGCACGGCACAGCGGACACACCAGGAACCGCGGTGTTGGCCGTCGAATGGCGCTAGCTGCGCAGCATTTGTGCACCGCCGCCGTCAGTGTCAGCCAGTTTGCCGTGGCATACGGAGCTCCATCGCAGTCTTCAACACTGGTAGCATGCCGCGACAGCGTGGACGTGAACCGTATGTGCAGTTGACGGACTTTGAGCGAGGGCGTATAGTGGGCATGCGGGAGGCCGGGTGGACGTACCGCCGAATTGCTCAACACGTGGGGCGTGAGGTCTCCACAGTACATCGATGTTGTCGCCAGTTGTCGGCGGAAGGTGCACGTGCCCGTCGACCTGGGACCGGACCGCAGCGACGCACGGATGCAACCCAAGACCGTAGGATCCTACGCAGTGCCGTAGGGGACCGCACCGCCACTTCCCAGCAAATTAGGGACACTGTTGCTCCTGGGGTATCGGCGAGGACCATTCGCAACCGTCTCCATGAAGCTGGGCTACGGTCCCGCACACCGTTAGGCCGTCTTCCGCTCACGCCCCAACATCGTGCAGCCCGCCTCCAGTGGTGTCGCGACAGGCGTGAATGGAGGGACGAATGGAGACGTGTCGTCTTCAGCGATGAGAGTCGCTTCTGCCTTGGTGCCAATGATGGTCGTATGCGTGTTTGGCGCCGTGCAGGTGAGCGCCACAATCAGGACTGCATACGACCGAGGCACACAGGGCCAACACCCGGCATCATGGTGTGGGGAGCGATCTCCTACACTGGCCGTACACCACTGGTGATCGTCGAGGGGACACTGAATAGTGCACGGTACATCCAAACCGTCATCGAACCCATCGTTCTACCATTCCTAGACCGGCAAGGGAACTTGCTGTTCCAACAGGACAATGCACGTCAGCGTGTATCCCGTGCCACCCAACGTGCTCTAGAAGGTGTAAGTCAACTACCCTGGCCAGCAAGATCTCCGGATCTGTCCCCCATTGAGCATATTTGGGACTGGATGAAGCGTCGTCTCACGCGGTCTGCACGTCCAGCACGAACGCTGGTCCAACTGAGGCGCCAGGTGGAAATGGCATGGCAAGCCGTTCCACAGGACTACATCCAGCATCTCTACGATCGTCTCCATGGGAGAATAGCAGCCTGCATTGCTGCGAAAGGTGGATATACACTGTACTAGTGCCGACATTGTGCATGCTCTGTTGCCTGTGTCTATGTGCCTGTGGTTCTGTCAGTGTGATCATGTGATGTATCTGACCCCAGGAATGTGTCAATAAAGTTTCCCCTTCCTGGGACAATGAATTCACGGTGTTCTTATTTCAATTTCCAGGAGTGTATTATAGAAAGAGGTGAGGGAGCAGAGAAGAATTTGACAGAGCACTGAAAGACCTAAGTCGAAACAAGACCCTTGGAGCAGCCAACATTCGCTCAGAACTGCTGATGTCCTTGAGAGAACTGGCCAAGACTAAACTATTCCACCAGGTGTCTAAGATATATGAGATGGAGGAAATACTCTCAGACTTAAAGAAGAATTTAATAATGCTGATCCCAATGAAAGCAAGTGCTGACAGGTGTAAACATTAGTGTACTATCAGTTTCATAAGTCATGACTGCAAAATATTAACACAAGTTATTTACAGAAGAATGGAAAAACTGGTAGAAGCTGACTTCAGGGAAGATCAGTTTTGGTTCTGCAGAAACATTGGAACATGGGAGGCAATACTGACTCTATGATTTCCCTTAGAAGATAGGCTAGGGAAAGGCAAATCTATGTTTACAGCTTTTACAGACTTAGAGAAAGCTTTTGACAATATTGACTGGAATACACTCATTGAAATTCTTAAGGCAGTAGGGCTAAAACACAGGGAGGGAAAGATTATTTACAACTTTTCAGAGATCAGATGGTAGTTATAAAAGACAAAGGGCATGAAAGGGAAGCAGTGGCTCAGAAGGAAGTGAGAAAGGTTTGTCACCTATCTCCAGTGCTATTCACTCTGCACATTGAGCAAGCTGTGAAGGAAAGCAAGGAGATCTTTGGAAAGGGAATTAAGGTTCAGGGAGAAGAAATAAAAACATTGCAGTTTGCCAGTGAATTTGTAATTCTGTCAGAGACAGCAAAGGACTTGAAAATGCAGTTGAATGGAATGGATGGTATCTTGAAAGTAGAATCTATGATGAACATTAAGAAAATCAAATCAAGTTTAATGGAATGTAGTCAAATTAATATTAGTAAATGAGATACTAAAAGTAGTACATGAGTTTTGCTATGTGGGTCATAAGATAGCTTACGATGGCCGAACTGGAAGGAATGTAAAACAAAGAATGGCAACTGCAAAAAAATCTTTGTTAAGATCAAATATAAATTTAAGTATCACAATGGAGCTTTGAGCTCAGATCCCATGCTTGCAGAAATATAATAATGAATTAAAGATGGGTACACCTCTTTGCTAGTACACAAATTACTTTTTTGTTTTATCATCCAAACATGTTTCACCACAGTTGTGGCGTCCTTATTGGTTTTTTTTATTATTTTCCTGAAATACGTACACATCTCTTTTAGCTTAAGGGATATGATATATCAGATTTTGTTGTCATTTAAATGGTATGTACACTTCATGTTTTATTTTACATTGTGTGTGTCCTGTGGCTGCCAACCAAAAACAGCCACAGTTCTAAATCAGGACACTGTGTCATCTGAAAACATGAGGAATGTTAGAAAATCTTGTGCATTGAATTTTGCATAGTGTACCACCTTTAAAATTTATGTTACGGTAAAATTTATGACATATGCATATCATCAGTCATGTTGGTGGATGACATGGTATAGTAATTTAGACCTGTGGCCAATTCTGGTTGGCAGCCACTGGACACACAGAATGTGAAATAAATGGTAAACTGCACATACAATTTTACTGACAACAAAATCTGATGTATCATATTTCTTAACCCAAAAATAGGTGTATGTATGTCTTTGAGGAAAATAATAAAAAAACCACTAAGGATGCCACAACTGAGGTGAAACATGTTTGAGTGATAAAACAAAACAATAATTTGTGTCCTTGCAAAAAGGTGGACCCGTCCTTAATTCGTTCTTTTAAATTTAAGTATCAAGAAATCTTTTCTGAAGGTACTTGTCAGGAGTGTAGCCTTGTATGGAAGGGATACATGTACAGTAAGCATTTCAGACAGAAAGAGAATAGAAGCTTTGAAATGTGGTGCTACAGAATAATTCTGAAGATTTGATGAGTAGAGAGAATAATTAATGAGGTGGTACTGAATAGTATTGGAGAGAAGAGAAATTTGTGATATAACTTGACTAAAAGAATGGATCGGGCAATAGGAAACATTCTGAGAAATCAAGGAATCATCAATTTAGTACTGTGGGAGGGAGGGAGGGAGGGGGGGAGAGAGAGAGTAACTCTGAGAGCTGCATCAAACTGGAACCCTCTGCAAAATCTTTCCTTATCAAAGTGTATAATCATCTTTGTTGTGTAACTGAGGCTAAGATGTTCATCATCTTGAATGTGTCTGAATATTTCACTATTATTCTCCCACTGTTGATACAAAATTATTGTCTTCTGTATAGCATGTTTGGTGGGACTCTGCCTTCAACTGATAGTAGCGAGTCACTGTACATGTTGCATAACTGATGACGCACTCGGATGGCCATTTTCTGCACAGTATTTAACTGCCAGTCAGAGGATTACCTGAAACAGTGCAACAAAAACAGATGATCAACATGGTGCTTGTAGAGTGAGGCTACCAGTTTTCTGTTATTGATAACAGAGACTACATAATAACTGGTGGATGACATCATCAACAGAATTTTCTAAGCTGCTGATGCACTATTCCCAGAATATTCTTGGCAAAGCAAGTCGGGAGACATAAAAACGGACTGTCTGTTGCTGAAAAAAAAAAGTGGAGTTTGGCAATACTGGGCATATTGAACATACTGAGTAGCTCCAGAAGCTCATCATCTGCAATCAGCTTCACAGTTTTTTTTTTGATGAAAATTTTCAGTTTGGGGTACTCATCATAGTTACCAGCAACCTTACTAAAACATTGTGACACATGTGTCGTTAAAATACCTAAAATGTAACCATTAATAAAACCAAACCTTAGTTAAAAATCACACTCAACTTATACAACTCTCTCTCACATAACCACATTCATTCACCTTCAAACACAAAAATTGTTTGAATTATTAAAATAACCTCATCAGAAAGGTACTGTCAAAATATAATGAATGGCGACTAAAATAAGTAGGTCTGCTGGACATGTCCAGCTGATATCTAGGGAAACCAGAGGGGGAAAAATAAGAAAAAATTATGTAAAGTTTCATTATTTCAACCATACTTGCATACTAAATACATATCTTATTGGTTTCAAACAATAGAAAGTCCAGGTTGGAATACCAACAGTTATGAATAGGACAGATTGCTGCTCACCATAAAGATGTCAGATTGAGTTGCAGACAGGCAGAATAAGAAGACTGTTACACACTAAGATTTTGGCCAAAGCTTTCTTCAGAAAAGAAAGGAGAAAACACACACAAACACAAACACACACACGCACACGCACACGCACACGCACACACACACACACACACACACACACACACACACACACACACACACACAGACAGATATTTGCACAAGCAGGTGCACCTCACACACACAACCGCTATCTGGCCACTCTACTCTAGCTGGACTGCCCCAGCAGTGACCACGAGGACTATTAACAGGTAGCACACAGAAAGAGGGTTCAGCTCACAGCACCACTTGCACTGACTATCATTGACCTCAGGACACCAACTAGTCCATTTGCAGTGGTGACAGGCACATTCAGCCTGGAATCTCATTGGCTGGAGTAGAATTGGCTTAAGTAATGATTCCCACTTTGAACGGAGCCCCGATGACCAGCGAAGACATATCTGGCAATACCTCAGACAGTGGTGGGATACCAACCTGTCAACCACCATACAATCTGACAAACAAGAGTTATGGTCTGGGATGCCATTTCATTTCATAGCAGGACCCCTTTGGTCATTATCTACGGCACCTTTACAGCACAGCAGTATGTTGATGATATTCTACACCCTGTTTTGTTGCCCTTCATGGCAATCCATCCTGGGCTTTACATTTCAGTAAGATAATGCTTGCCCAGCAAGAATTTCTGCTCCATTTCTCTGTGCTTGCCAAACCATACATTGGCCATAAAGGTCACCAGATCTCTCCTCAACTGAGAAAGTTTGGAGCATTGTGGGCAGAACCCTCCAACTAGCTTGGGATTTTGATGATCTAATGGGCCAATTGGACAGAATTTGACATGGTATCCCTCAGAAGTACTTCCAACAACTCTGTCAATCAATGCCAAGCTGAATAAGTGCTTACATAAGGGCCACAGGTGGATGAACATCATATTGTCTTGTTCAGTTTGTGAAGCTATTTCTCTTGAGTAAATCTTTCAATTTTTCTGAAATTGTAATCATTTGTTTGTCTGTACATGTCCATCACATCCACCAATTTTCATCGCGTTCCGAGAGAGAGAGAGAGAGAGAGAGAGAGAGAGAGAGAGAGAGAGAGACTAAAACTAGAGTTTTTCCCTTTCTCTATGAGAGGATTAGAAAATATATCATGCTGATTAACTGTAAATTTGCTGCTGACAGAAAACATCATACTTTCCTCAGTGGTTATCAAACTGCTGTACTCACAAGTTGCATAAGAAATACACTTCAGAAGCCTTAGCAACATGGCCCTTATACCTCAGATACAACAGATGAAGTTCAACATGAGAGTTTAGACTTCCCATTGGAGCCTTCTAAAGGCTTAGTCCTTACAACATCTCTTCAGAGTCTCTTGAGTTACCACTTGTCACCAGGAAGTAGTATTGTGTGGTGTGACATGCATGCAATGCAGATAGTAGCACAACATGCATTTGGGCAGAAGAAAACCTTTAGAGATAAAGGGCGTGGATATGAAAATTCTTACCCATGGCTATGATAAATTTCCATCATGGCTCTGTAACAGGTCAGGGATCATTTTTATATGACTAAAATACAGTAAAATTAGTAACTTACATCTACATACATACTCTGCAAGCCACCATACTCTGCATGCAGAGGGTATGCTGCACCACTACCAATCACTTTCCTTCCTGTTCCACTCACAAACAGAATGACAGGAAGACTGTCTGTATGCCTCCATATAAGACGTAATTTCTCTTACCTTATTTTCATGGTCCTTATGTGAAGAGTACATTGGCAGCAGTAGGATCATTCTGCAATCAGCTTCGAATGTTGGTTCTCAAAATTTTCTCAATAGCCATCCTTGAAAAGAGCATCGCCTTCCCTCCAGGGATTCCCTATTTGAGTTCTTGAAGCATCTCCATAATACTTAGTGTTGATCAAACCTACTGTTAACAAATGTAGCACTCTGTCTCCGACTTTCCTCGATGTCTTCTTTCGGTCCTACCTGGTGGGAATCCCAGACACTCAAGCAGTACCATGAATCGATTGCACTAGTGTTCTATGTTCAGTCTCCTTTACTGATGAATTGCACTTTCCTAAAACTCTCCCAATAAACTGAAGTCAATCATTCACCTTCCCCACTACAATCATGATATGCTCATTCTATTTCATATCACTTTGCTATGTTACACCTAGATATTTAATGGACCTGACTTGTCAAGTAGCACACTGTTAATGCTGTAGTCAAACATTGTGGGATTGTTTTCCCTACTCATCTGCATCAACTTATATTTTTCTACACTTAGAGCAAGCTGTTATTCATCACACCAACTAGAAATTTTGTCCAAATCTTCTTGTACCCTCCTACAGTTACTCAACAATGACATCTTCCTGTACACCACAGTATCCACAGCAAACAGCTGCAGATTGCTGTTCACCCTGTCCATCAGATCATTTATATACACAGGGAATAGGAGCAGTCTTATCACACTTCCCTGGGGCACAACGAACAATAAACTTGTCTCTGATGCACGCTAGCTGTCAAGGACAACACACTGGGCTCTGTTACTTAGGGAGTCTTTGAGCCACTCACATATCTGAGAATCTACTACATATGCTCATACTTTCATTAACACTCTACCCTGGGGCATGGTGTCAAATGCTTTTCAGAAATCTAAGAATATAGAATCCGCCTGCTGCCCTCTATCCATAGTTCACAGGATATCATGTGAAAAAAGGACAAGTTAAGTTTCACATGAGTGATGCTTTCTAAAACTGTGCTGATTTGCAGGCAGAAGCTTCTCCATCTCATGGAACTTCATTGTTGTTGTTCCAGTCACCAGCACTGTAAGTTGGTATGACGCAGTTTCCATTACTCTCTCTTGCCTGGTATCCTCTTCATTCCAGTGTTATTGCTGCATTCTGAATCAATAATTTGGATTAAACACTAATTTCTAAACCCTGCCCCTATGATGTTTTCTGTTCTTCATCCCTTCAATCATTGTTTTCAACAAGAACTCGAGTCATAATATGTGCCCAACCATTATTTTTCTTAAATTTGTTATGTTTGGTATTAGACTTTTTTTCTCATAAGCTCACTGCGGGACATCCTCATACCATACTCGGGCAGTCCATTATTTTTAACAGTTGTCTACAAACCTACGTTACAAAAGCTTCTAATTTTTTCAGTTCTGTGCTACCATTCTTCAAATTTCACAGCCATGCAGAGTTGTGCTTCAAAAATTGCTTTTCATTAATCTTCTTTCTGGTCTTATAGTTTATATTTTTTACTGTTAACAGTTGTTTCTTTGTTACATAAATCTCTTTCATCTTGGGCAGTTCTTGCTACTATATCTTTCTTTCATCTCCTTTCTTTATCTATTGTACTTCTGATGTAGCATTATTTGTCTAACACTGTCTCTCTTTTAAAAGTTTAGTATTTAGTCACCAGCAAATTCAACTGCAAATCAAAATGACACTCTCTCCTACCTCACGCACATTGACTCACACAACCACTCCATCTCACATGCACTAAGACAGTGGAGAAATGGTGAAAGGTGCAATACCAGAGATTAAAACATAAAGAAAATGACAAAGGAAGTAAAATGACATCACATGGAAATATAACTGGCTGACCACTTACAAAAAACATGCGTAAGCCAGTCAACCTGTTGACACATTAAGAGCATCTCCTCAAAATCTTACGAAACAAGGTGGAAAAATCACAAAACTTTAAAACTCTAACCACATTTGTTTGAAGGCCACTTAAAATGAGGGCATATCTATTAGAAGATCTGCCGCTGGCCTCCGGTCTGAAAGTTAAAAACAGTCTAGTAAAATGTGGCGCACAGTGATCTATACGCCACTGACACCACACAGTGCACAGTTCACCCAAATTGTGATTTGGCAAGACTGCACTCGAGACCCACAGGCTGTAAAATAGAAAACATGACTGGAGATTTCTAAGGTGGTCTTTGGTGGAAGGACCCAAAGCAACAATATCGTTGAGGTAATTGTTGAAGCTGGGCACAGAGGCTATCAGCTATTTTAAAAAATGCTGAAAAATTGCAGGTGCGCTAGTGACGCCAGAAGACAAGTGTTGATACTGGTATAAGCCAAAAGGTGTATTGACAGGGAGTAGGTGCCTAGTGGCCTCATCCGAAGGGAGCTGGAGGTATGCTTCCAACAAATCAATCTCGGGAAAGTGGCGGCTGCCCGATAATTTTGCGAACAAATCATCAGGGTGAGGCAAAGGATACTTATCTATGACAGGCTGTGCATTAATCGTGACACTGGAGTCGCCGCAGCGGGAAAGCCTACTCATCGGCTTCTTAATGATGACCAATAGTGTAGTCCATTCATTGGAAGAAATAGGCCAAATAACATCGAGCGATGTCAAACAGTCTAATTCAGCCTAGACAGAGTCGCGCAACTGGATAGGCAACTGCCGCACCCGAGAAGAATGAGGGCAGGTGCATTCTTTCATGGTAATGTGGACCTGAAAACCAGGGGCACAGGGGAAAACAGAGATGGAGACTCAGAGCAGAGGGACTCCAGTTGCTGCTACGTAACTCAATCTGACACTGAACTTACCTCATCACTAATAGAGAAACTGAAAGCACTAAATGCATCTAACCCAAAAAGGTCTGCAGTATAGGAATGATCCGCGACAAGGAAGGTGAGAGGGCGAACAACAGATTTGTAAGAGACACGAGTGAAGAACTGACCTAGGGTTGGAATCTTCTGTTTATTGTAGCCAACTGACTTCTGTCAAACCTGTGTGAGGGGAGGGGAGTCCAAGTCTACGTATATTCTCCAGGTCTACATACATTTGTGCATTTAGTAAAGTCACTTGTGCATTTAGTAAAGTCACTGCCGCTTGTGTGTCCACTTGCATTTTTAGCGGTTTATTAAAAATTCAAGTCAATAAACAATTTGTTCTGGGAGACAGTCATTATAGACGAACAGTTTATGTCCATTGGTACTACTGTATCCACCACGTTTGAAGAGGAGTAACACCAATGCAGTGTGGCCTTTCTTTTGACACTAGTCATGAACAGTCTGCCACTTAGGGCAGGCAGCATGCTCATGTCAGGTGAAGCAGTACGGACGAGACTATAGGAGGGCATGCGGCTGCCATCGTGACATGGCCTGTTGCTGCTATTACCATAACCCTACACTGCCCCACATGACACTAAGTCGAAGTTTATGCAACTGCAATGGCTTCCCTGTCATTCTGAACACTTGTAGTGGGCCCAACAGCAGCTGACTGAGCAACTTACCGTACCTCCCCCCATGCAGCAATCTGATCACCTGTGGACCATGACACTTCGAAGAACCATGCTGTATTTTGCACATCCGTAAGTGTCACAGTCTCACACTGAAATGTTTTTTCGTGGCCCTTCCTATCCAGGGCCAGATGAATAATGACATCATGCACCATGTGATCGGTGTAGGATTTGAGACAGATACTAGTGACAAATTTCCAATGACAGCTCAACCCGTGCAATTCTCAGCTGAGGCTTTGTAAGATTGGTTTGGATGTTTCTGACAATGGAAAAATTCTACATGTGTTGCAGTGACATGCGTTCTGTCACAGAAATAGGTTGGGAGAAGCTTGCACATTTCATCAAATGATAAACTGGCAGGTTCTCGGAAAGGTACAAGTTGACACAACCACTGATAAACGTGCGGTGAAAGCCAGGAAAGAAAAAAAAGTGCTATGCTACACACCCATGTGAAAAACCTGGAAATGTTGAGGTAACTGTATCTCTTACGAGTCCCAATCTTCATCCAGTTCGTCATATGCTGGAGAGTGTGACGGGGGCAGAGTAACCTGCTGTGAACATGCAGATGCCACCCGATTGAGAGCGGTCATGAGAGCCTGCTGTTGTTCCGTGAAGTCTTGCTGCTGGGCAATGAGTATTACTTCCCTCAAGATGTTTGTCGGGTGATTTAGCACTGACACTAACACACGGAGAAAACCCAACGCTCACTCATTACCAAGTTTGCTATAGCAAGAACAAACATGATTTATGCAACAATAGGCATAGAGCAACACATACGATACACTGTAGTACAGGTTGTGCGTAACACTGAACACACTGACTGGTCAATAGTAGTACAGCGTAAAGAATAGGCAGCGCACCCATTTGCGATCACTTCAATAACGCTGTTTCTTTGGTGACTCACCAGAGCACGCCAGGGGGCCGACCCAGGTGGCCCATGTAAGCGGGCCTGTTAACTGTATGGGTGGGTGACCTCTGAAATCGCGCGCATCATGGGTGAAGGTACATCAGTCTTTCCTACACAGCTTGTTAGGGCAATGCTCCAGTAGCTACTGGGACACGTTCGGTCTTTTCCTGGTTTGGGGAGATGTATCAAAATTGTCTCCCTCCACAGGTTGGGTAAGTGGCCTGTCTGCCATTCAAAATTAAAACATTGTAAGACGACTTCCTTTGATGCTAATTTCAAGTTACGCAGCATGCTGTATCAGACGTAGTCGTGAGTGGGTGCAGTATTGAGAGCAGGAGACATGCTGAATACTGCTTCCACAAGGAGGGCAGTTGTAGGACTCCAAATAGTTGGACCTGAATTCCCACTCACCCATTTACGTGGTAGCACGGTAATGCTGGAACCCTAGATCTTGGTTGGCAGTGACAGTAGTCATTGAAAAATGCTCTGCCATTGTCTGCGCGATGGCTCCAGGTCTCATTTGGAGACACCCCTGTTTCGACAACCCCACTACAAGTAACTGACTGCCTTTACCAGAAATCCTCCTAATGGCTTCCCATACTGTATCAGAACAAGTGGAACTGTTGACAGAGTCCAGGAACGCTTGCCATGACCTTTTCTCGCTGTCCTCAGTGATATGGCAAGTCTCATCCTTCGCTAAGTGAAATGATGTGAGGTTTTCCACCATCGGGTGGCACTTAAACTGTCTCAGAGCCACACGTCTGACCCAGAGTACTAAATGGCATTCGTCATTCCACCTATAGATAGGTTGTCTCCGAGGATGATGAGAGGACTTCAGGATGGAGAAGTAAATGGCACGGTGGATCACTCGCATGATGTGGCTCACCCACTCCTGGATGCTGTTGCAGCATTCAAACACAGCCAGTTAGCTGTACAGCATCTATTTAGCTCTGCTGACAATTAGTCGTGGCTGTGTCTGTTCAGAAAGAGCTCCATCGAGTAGGTGAATCCAGAGTTCAGAGTAGTCTACGGAATGAAGATCGTCAGTGACTTCTCACTGAGCAGAATCCATGAGAGCCGGAGAGCAGAAAGAGAGGTTGATGGCTGAGGATGACCCAGTAACAGCACAGTAACGAGTGGGAGTGGCTGTGTTGAAGATGCACAGCCTTTGAGACGTCACGAGGCTCCCAAACCCTGGTCCCGAAGGCAAGTAGAAGTCAAGACTCACAATACACGATGGGCATTGAAGTCTACAAGTAGGAGAAATGGTCAGGGGAGTTATTCTATAAGATCTGTGAGAGCCTCTCTTGTGGAGGTAAGTACAGTGGACAATCAGTGATACTCTGACACACACGAGGGAGGAGTGGTGTGTGTTACCGACAGACACAGCAATGCTGTCTTTGGCCCTTTCTCCAGTCAAATCATCCTTGTGTTGGAGGCTACAGCCCTGTAGCACAGGGATATCAGATGCTTTAAAATGTGTTTCCTGCAAACACAAGCACAGGAGGCATTCCTGTGCTAGCAGTTTCAGTTCCTTCACATGTGTCCTGTGTTGTGTAGGCTACTGTGAGAATCAGCACTGACACAAACAAGGAAGGAGAGAACTTGTGATGGCTGGTGCCAGGAATCCAAAATGATCATATGAAACACTTGCTGATTAATGGAAAACTTTATTTTAAAAAAGGAAAGAAACATAACTTCATTATGATGTGGCTTGATGTGGTTATTGTGACTCCTATATGCAATTGACACATTGTTACTACTCGCAGAAAGCAGGCTGAGTATCATCTTTCTATTACTAAGTACTGATACTCTCAAAGTCTGTGACCAATCTGGACCCGACCAGTGATGGGCAGCTGGCTAAGTCAGCATTGACAGGGAGCTCTGAACTCTGTCCTCCTGGAGGTGTGGTGCTGCCCACTCTTTCCATTTGCGTGTGGATCAGCACCTTCTTGATGCCATTTTGTGACGCTGCGCTGGTCGTTGTTCAGTTGATACTTTAGCACTACGCATCCTGAAACCATTAATGCTCTACAGATGTGTGGGAGCCATTTATCGTTGGGGTAGCACTTATACCCTGTTTTTCTGCGGTGGAGGGGAGCTCACAATGGGTAGAGGCTAAGTCTTGGGGAGAAATGAATGCCCCAGGCTAATATCAATGTCCATGGGAGATTTCAGAGAGAGTGATGTCAACATGATCTGTTTATTTCTTGTCTCTGTCAGTAGTTGACATTCAGCTTTGTTTCTTTTGGCTTGGTGCAGTTTCAGAGCTACAACCACAGAAGTGGTAGTGGCAGAACTGGACAGTGGACCAAACTGAACTTTTGGAGAGGCAGGAAACTCCACAACATCGGCAACCATGGCCTTTTCTGATGTTCTGGGGGGATGTACGGGCTTCAAAATAACTGCAGCAGCCCAAGTGCATTGATAAATGGAGGTACTAGTGCAGACATTAGCAACCTCTGTTTGTATAGCGGCATCAGCTTTATGAACAGGCTTTTAAAGAGCTGAAGCAAAGGAAGTAGTGAATGTAGGGGGAATCTGTGACTAGATTGAGGACTGTTTGGTAGAAAGGCTGCAGCATGTTATCTTGGATGGAGAGTTATCAACAGATGTAGAAGTAACTTAGGATGTGTCCAGGGAAGTCTTTTGCAGATGATGCAGTTATCTGTGATGAAGTATTGTCTGAAAGAAGCTGCATAAATATTCAGTCAGATCTTGATAAGATTTCAAAGTGGTGCAAAGACTGGCAACTTGCTTCAAATGTTCAAAAATGTAAAATTGTGCACTTCTCAATACGAAAAAACATGATATCTTATGGCTATAATATGAGTCGCTGCTGGATCGGCCAACTCATACAAATACCTGCTGTAATACTTTGTAGGGATATGACATGGAATCATCACATAGGCTCAGTTGTGGGTAAAGCAGGTGCTAGAGTTCGGTTTATTGGTAGAATACTGGGGAAGTGCAGTCAGTCTAGAAAGGAGAGGGTTTACAAATCATTCATGTGACCAGTTCTAGAATATTGCTGAAGTGTGTGGGACCCATACCAAGGAGGACTAACAATGGGGATTGAACACATACAGAGAAGGGCAGCAGGAATGGTCACAGGTTTGTGTGACCCATGGGAGAATGTCACTGAAATGATGAAAGAACTGAACTGGCAGACTTTTGAAGATACACACAAACTATCCCGAGAAAGTATATTAACAAAATTTCAAGAACCAGCTTTAAATGATAACTCTAGAAATATACAACAACACTTTATGTATGGCTCACATAGGGATCGCAAGGATAAGATTAGCATAAGTACGGCACACACAGAGGCATTTAGACGATCATTCATCGTGCACTCCATACGTGAACCGAACAGTAAGAAACCCTAATAACTAGTACAATGGGACGTACCCTCTGCCATGCACTTCGCAGTGGTTTGCAGAGTGTAGATGTAGATGTATATGGGTAATTCCATGTCAAGAGTCCCAGTTTAGAAGACACTCCCAGCTCAACCATCTTCAATTTTGATGAAATTTGTACAGTATGTACCTGAGGGTCCTTCGTGAACTTATGCAAAGTTTCAGACTTACCTGTAACTTGGTTGAGGTGCTAGAACCACTTTTGTGAAGACCACTTTTACCGAGACCGAAAAAGTCGCAAAGAAATCTTCAAGTTTGGCATTCCAGTGTTTCTAATGTAAAAAAGCTAGACTCTTGCTTCTGGGTATAGTGGTACAACATTTTGTCTTCTGCACACAAATGATGGAAGTAGAGTTCAGAAAGCAATGCATTTGGCATAATATCAGTTCAAAGTGAGCAACAAATCATGTCACAAGAAATTTGTCCCATACTTTACGAGGCATAAGTATGGGAGAAAGTGCGCTATAGACCTGGTGTTCTGCCAAACTACTGTCTGTCTGGGTGTTTAGTACACCAAAAATTTGGATCTGGCTTGTGTGTTTAATTACTGTGCTACCATTCTGTAAATTTGCTAAAAAACATGAATGTATCAAAATATACCTGTGTTCAAAGTCATGTTTCTCAAAATGGACACCTACCACATTGCATTCATTAACACCATTCAACAGAGCACATTTCATTCTATTAAAAAAACTTATTTTCATTTTGTGTCTCTTTGGGTAAGATGCAAAAATTGCGCCTTAAATTTGAAATTTTGTTGATTAGGTCTGCAGTGTTTAAATATTCATTTTGCTGTTTATTTGGTGATTTTAAACCTGTTTGACAGGTTCATTGCTAAATTTAACCATTTAACTATACTAAAGACTGCTACATAGTTTTTGTGAAGCTTAGTGCTTATTAATTTTATTTCTTTTCTTTATTTAGGACTCGACAATTTGATTTTAGTGCCTGAACCACATCTAGTTGCTGCTGAAATGGAAAAAAAGATCAAGTTAATGTTAGCAGTTTTGGAAATACTGATTCCCCATCCCATTTAACGACATACAGTGCATTAAAATGACTAAACACTGTAAAGAGTACAAAGATTTGAATTTTTACAAAGGTCATGCTGTGACCCATTTGGTAAGAAAAACCATACTGCACGCAACAGTTTGCCCTCAGTCAACACAGAAACAGCTGACCTGCAACAAAGGATAACTGTGTGTGATATTAAACCAGGCCAAAAAAATTTGTCCTTCCAGTAGAAAAGAATTTCATACACTGAAATATTCACAAATGGAAGTTACATATCAGTCAGATGAAGATGATGAGACTAATTTTGCTCACAATTTGTATACAAGCTTAACAGTGGTTGGAATATCAGCATCAAAATTTCAATGAATTGGTGCAAGGCGTACAAAAGGATATGCAAACCACAAAATACATCAAGTTGAAGGTGCAATTATTAAGAAAATTGCAGAAGTGGGAGGACTTGATTCCAGTGAAATGGAGCAACGATCCACAAGCAAGCAATGCTTGGCTTGTTCAGAATACAGTCAGCCGATCCAAGAATTGAAAGACAAATTACATACATCAGATCATAAGGAGAAAATTCAAATTTTGACCTTAGATCCCCAAAGCTGGTCTATCAAAAAGACTATGTAAGAGTTTTGTGTTTCAGAAAGAATGGTAAGGAAGGCTAGAAAGTTAAAAGCTGAACAGGGAATATTGGCACAGCCCAAAGGTAAATGTGGGAAAAGGATTTCTGAGGCTGTGAAGGCAAGAGTCCTCGAACATTTTTATGCTGAAGAGTTTAGTCAGATTTGTCAAGGAAAAAATTACTGTATTACTGTTTGGATTGATGGAGAAAACATTCAAAAACAAAAATACTTATTACTGAGCAACCTAAAAGAAATGTTTGTTGCATACCGCAGTAAAAATGGACCAGAAATTGGATTTTCCAAATTTCGTGTATTAAGGCCAAAGTGGTGTGTGACTGTAGGCACAGCTGGTTCACATTCAGTTTGTGTCTGCACAATACATCAAGATGTGAAACTAATGTTGGCACATAGAAGATTACATAAAAGAAGATTACAAAATGTTACTGAGCAAAACTGTCAGGAATTTGGAAACAAAGGATTGCATGCTTCATCACTGTAAAGTACATCCAGGAACAAAAGCTCTAAAGGAATACTTGGAAAGGACTTTTGCAGATACTGATCCTGAGGATACAATTCAGTTGAAACAATGGACTCTCACTGATGGAGTTACAGTGGAAGAATTCATTGAACTATTAGTTACAAAACTTTTGGCCCTTTCTATTCACCACTAGATTGCAAAGCATCAGAGCAAGCATTTGCAGTTCACTAAAGGTCTCAAACCAGGAGAATTGATTATATGAATGGATTTCGCTGAAAATTACTCCTTTATTGTCCAAGGCGCAGTTCAAGGAGTCCACAGGGAAAATAGCCAAGCTACAATACATCCATTTGTCATTTACTACAAAGATAATGAAGACTTAAAAAGTGTCAGCTACTGCATAATCAGTGATTTCCTCCGACATGACACAGTTGCAGTGCATGTGTTTTTAACGAACTGGATCAAATCCCTGAAGTGCATTTTTAAAGAAATTAAGCATATTCATTATTTTAGTGATGATTCTGCCACAGAGTACAAAAATTTTAAGAGCTTCCTAAATCTTTGCTATCATAAAAAAGATTTTGGCATTATTGCAGAATGGAATTTTTTTGGAACAAGCCATGGGAAATCACCATGTGATGGAATTGGGGGCACAGTTAAGCATTTAGCAGCAAGAGCTAGCCTTCAGTGCCAATTTGACAACAAAATCTTCACACCAACTGATCTCTTTGAATAATGCCAAAAAAATGTGCATGGCATTGAATTTATCTATATTAAAAAAGAAATTATTGAAGATGCAAAAATTGAACAAGAAAAAAGTTTTGAGGATGGATGTACAGTGTGTGGTACAAGAGACCCTCACCATTTTGTGGTAATTGATGAAAAGCGACTTCAGATTCATACAGTATCAAATCATACATCGTCTTTTATAGCAAATGTTAACCGATATGCTAAAGTTGCTACTAAACATGTTGCCATTACTGAACTACAGCCTAGCCAGTATGTGACTTGCATTTATGATGGAAAATGGTGGACAGGAAATATCTGTGAACTTTCATGTGAAGAAAAAGATGCGTTGATTAATTCCATGCATCCTCACGGAGCTGCTCAATCATTTCACTGGCCAACTAGAAGAGACATATGCAGGATTCCAGAACAAAAGATAATTGCAGTCATACCAGTTCCAGCTGCTTCAATGATGGGGTGGCAATACAGTTTTAGCTGGAAGCAATAGTTTTGGACATCAGCAACAAATTTAAAACATTTAACTGAAAAATTCTGCATTATGGCTTGGGAACCACGAAGAGACCCAGACAAGGCTTGGGAACCTGTTGGATACCCACATTCAGGCTTGGGAACCTGCTAGACTCCCACCTTCAGTCTTGGGAACCTGCAGTAAAGAAACCTACCCATGGCTGACCTTGCATGGCTATTGGGCCCCTTGGCAATGGGGCTACCAGTCACTGAGATTGGTAGTGGCATAGCCACCATGGACCAATGCAAGGATTTTTCTCGAATTACAAAAAATTTCAATAGCTTAGGTGCAATTTTTGCACATTACCCAAAGAGACACCAAAATGAAAATAAGTTTTTCTAACAGAATGAAATGTGCTCTGTTGAATGGTATTAATGAATGTAATGTGGTAGGTGCCCATTTTGTGACACATGGCTTTGAACATGGGAATATTTTGATACATTCAAGTTTTTTAGCTAATTTACAGAATGGTAGCACAGTAATTAAACACACAAGCCAGGCCCAAATTTGTGATACACTAAACACCCACACAGACAATAGTTTGGCAAAAGACCAGGTCCATAGTGCACTTTCTCCACTACTTATGCCTCATTAAAGTATGCGACAAATTACTCACAACATGATTTGTTGCCCACTTTGAACTGAGATTATGCCAAATGCATTGCTTCTGAACTTTACTTCCATCATTTGTGTGTAGAGCACAAAAAGTTGTACCACTACACCCAGGAACAAGAGCCTAGTTCTTTTACATTAGAAACAGTGGAATCCCAAACTTTAAGATTTCTTCGCGACTTTTCGGTCTCGGAGAAAGTGGTCTTCAGAAAAGTGGCTCTAGCACCTCAACCAAGTTACACGTGAGCCTAAAACTTTGCATAAGTTCATGTCGGGCCCTCAGGTTCATACTGTACAAAATTCATCAAAATTGAAGATGGTTGAGCTGGGAGCCATAGGACACTTCACATGGAATGACCCATATGTAGATGTACTTGGTAGTTTTAAGCTCTGGTATCTTCCATTCTTCAAGACATATGCTGCAGTTCCTACTCCAGACAGAATGAGCCCCAGAGCAGATCACATACTTCAGAGGAGATGAACAAATTACACCTTTGTGGATGGCCCTACCCCATTTGCCACCAGCGGCTTCACCCTTACATCCTAAAGTGGTGTGCCCAAAGCACATTGGATTATGGACATGGGGTCGCACACTTTAGCGAAGGTAAACTGCCTCAACATGCTCTGGGAGTTTTGTGCTACTGAAAGTAAGAATAAATGAGTCTGATTTGACCAGTGCATTTCTTTCAGCATCTCAGTGATACTCTCCCATTTCCTCTCTGGGAATATGAGCCCTGCATGACACAATGCCCTTGGAATAGTTCAAGGTGGTGTGTAATTCTTCAAACCAATCACAAAAGATTGTGGCCCAGTGACATGGTGCACTGTCAACCATAAAAATTCCAACATTGTTCGGGAACATGAATGGCTGCAAATGGTCTCCAAGCACCCGAACATAACGATTTCCAGTCAATGATAGGTTCAGCTGGACCAGAGGACCCAGTCCATTCCATGTTAACAGCCTACACCATTACCAAGCCACCATCAGGCTGCAGAGTGCCTCATTAACAACTTGAGTCCATGGCTTCGTGGGGTCTGTGCCACACTCGAAACCTACCATCAGCTCTTACTAGATGACATGGGGACTCATCTGCACAGACCATGGTTTTCCAGTTGTCTAGGGTCCAACCAATATGGTCAAAAGCCCAGGAGTGGTGCTGCAGGCAATGTCATGCTGATAGCAATGGCACTTACACAGGTCATCTGCTGCCATAGCCCATTAACACCAAATTTCACTGCATTGGCCTAATGGATACGGTTGTCATTCATCCCACATTGATTTCATGCAGTGTTGTTTGTCTGTAAAAACTGACAAGTCTACACAAACGCTGCTGCTCTCAGTCTTTTTAAGTGAAAGCCACCAGCCACTGCATTGTCCGGGGTGAGAGGTAATGCCTGAAATTTGGTATTTTTGGTACACTCTTGACACTGTGAATATCAGAGTAATGAATTCCCTAATTATTTCCAAAATAGAATGTCCCATGTATCTAGTTCCAACTGCCATTCTGCGTCCAACTTATGACACACAGAGAGCTATGCTATTTCTAGTATAGACCCCAGTTTAATGTCAACTGACAAACATCTATACCTGTGTGAGCAGTGCTACATAGAGAGACTATTACCTGGGCTATGTATTAGTAAACTTTTTGTATTGAGAAACTTATCACAGTAACATACAGCAACACTAACATTGCTATTCTTTACTGCATAAAATCACATGGGAAATCCAGTATCAGTATACATCAATTCTGAGCACTGTATCAATTCAGACACATTACTTGCTATTCAATACCAAATTAGACTGTTGTTAAAGGTTATAAATTTGTGATTTAATCACAGTAACAGAAGCAGCAGACACTCATAATGTTAAGAGACCTTGAACACCTTTATTTCCAGATTCAAAAGTTGTAGTGACATAGTTTAGTCACATTTGAAATTGATGACAGGATTAGCAACACCAAAAAAAAAAAAAAAAAAAAAAAAACATTTGAAACTGATGACAGATTTAGCAACACAGGAAAGAGTACATAAAGCAAAATAAATGGATACATCAGCAGTATGAAAGTATTCCCTGCATACACAGTTCTCTCCTAGCATATAAATAAAATTTACAACCAGTAATAGACTGTATTCATAGCTCAACACTCAGCAAATGGTATTTCACCATGACCTTAATCTCGATGTAATCAAAAACTTTGCTCATCACATCTTGTTGATATTATGTCTCAATTTTTAAGAAACTTACATTCATATTAACATAATTAGCTTAGGCTAATATAGAAATACCAATACACAGATAATAACAAACTGGAATACAATGCAATTACTGATGGTTTCACTCTAGTTCCAAAGTGTTCCATTTCTAGATAAATAAATATGAACTAGAGATTAATCACAACAGGATATGTACTGTTGGACCAATGTTTATGATAATTTCTGTAGATTCTCTAGTTTCACTGTCCTCCTTGAGCAGAAGGAGTGTATGTGAACAATACAACCATCACCCAAATGTGAAGAAGAATCTGTAAAAATTAAGAAAAAAATGGTAAGTACGATACAAGATCAAGAATATACCTACACTGAAAGATTCTTTTCCATACTTTTGGATGTTATTTGCTTACCATGTAAGAAAATACTAATACTCGGGCCAATGGGTACCTCCTTAAAAAGACACCAGTCCTAATACTGACCGCATCAAGTGTTGTATAAGCCCTTTTTACTCTGCGTGTCACTCCCGTGTCAAACGGTGATTCTACAAAAAGGCTGGGGACTTGAGCCTTGGCTGTAAACACACATTCACCTTCTTAATGCACCAAATAGAAGCAGAGTTAACACATACAAAAATGGCAATTTAAGTTTATGATGCTATTTAGTTGTTTTATTTCTGAATCTTGATTAGTTACAAAATAAAAGTAAATAAAATGGTGTCATTTTACAGTAAATGGAACATACGATATGATGGAATAATCATTTAATGCAGAGTATAAGGCAGAGATGGGCAGTATTTTAATAAATTTCTATCTAGATAATTATATAAATAAATAGGTAATTTAAAAAATTTTATTTGTGACTAATGAGATTACTTCTCTCTGCAAATGCACATGTGTTATTTTTCATCATGTGACTAATGAATAAAGTAGCCTACCACCACATTTTATTTTTTTATTTATTGATTGGTACTGTGATGTGCATAGGCAGAGTTTCTTCCTATAGCTTGACAGCCTTCCTGTAGGACTGGTCCTCTCTCCCCCCCATGATCACTTGGAGAGTGGGGCAGCCACAGCTGTATAAACCCATTTGACTAAATAAATAAACACACCACCATCAAGCTGCATGGCACGGCAGTTGTTGCAGTTATTTAATTATTCAAATGCTCTTTCCTTTCCTGATGTCTTAACACATGTACTATCGTCCTGCCCCTTCTCCTTGTTAGTATTATCCATATCCTGCAGAGAACTACCACATTTCTGATCTTATCAGTCCACTTCATTTTCTGTAACCTTCTAAAGCACTAAATATCAACCACTTTGATTCTCTTCTTTTCTGGTTTTCCCACAGATCATGATTACCTCCCATACAATGCTGTGCTCTGTAATGAATCTTGCCTCTTCGGAACTTTCGTACATCAATTGAAATGTTTGATTCCATATACATTTTGGCCAGACTCTGGTTAATTTTCATATTTAAATTATATATCTGACATCTGAAGATATTTTTGAACCTATCTGATTGGCGGAAGACTAATTTTCTGGTAATATATTTTTATTATTCATACCGATCCATTTCGTCATATCTATCTCGAACCATGAAAAGCAGTAATCACAATTGTCAACTTAAATGATCAAAGAACCAGTTTACAGTAAAAATAATACTATTATGCTTCAGGTTTTATGCATGCAAAATTTCTGTCTCCTTTTGTAATTTTTCTAAGTTTTATTATTGATTATAAAATAAAACTTATACAATGACAGGAAGCTGCTATCTTTCATATTGTCAAAATTTACAACTTTCTTTTATTAACCATTAGGCCCATGAATCTTCACGTAAATAATTATTTCCAGAAAACATTATATAAATTAAATATGAGAAACAACTTCCGTTAAGACAGTCACGTTAATACTTGTTTGGACTACATCCTGTTCAGGAAGGTACTGGAAACTTTGTTTGTAATACTTATAGATAATTTTGTCATGAACTCTGTAGAGTTGTTTTAAAAAGGTTCAGAGGAAAGTGGGTTTAGCATCTATTGAGTTTGGCACATGTTACTCTCTGATCAACTCACTCTTTGTTTAGCTCAACAATTTAGCACAATGTATATTTAAGAAGTGCTGTTGTAAAAAGTACATCGAGAACATAGCAGCAAATGAAGATTGTGTTTAAAAGCCACACAATGTTCCAGCAAATTGTTATTTTAAAAAACCCCTGGACCAAATATTCCGAAAGTTTATATAGGTGCAAATAAGGCTGCCTAGACAATGAGACCAACTTAGCAAGGTAAGTAACATTTATCTGTAAATATAATATACTTACTTTTACATACTAATTTAAACATTGTCAGAACTATTACATAGTTACAACCACGTATGCACACAAAGTTAAATTATTCATTATATAGGAGCATTAAGTGGAAGGGAGTTACATTGTATTTGGGGGTGTCAGCTGGAATAAAGACAATATTAGCTAGAATATTTTTTCATTTCGCAGAAAAATTTGTGAAATAATGATACTAACAAGTCTCTAAGCTTAAACAGGAATTTGGTGTTCCAATAGTATTTAGAAGCTTTACGTACAATGGTGATTAGAACGATGAAAGCATTCAATTGTGTTACTCTTAGTTTTCCTACTGTCTGACTGTAAAAATGTACATAAGGTTCTTTGAGAAAATTCATGAAACAAAATGCAAAATCAGGATAGGCACATTTGGCGAAAGCAATCTGGACAATTCTCAGAATCATATTATTGACCTGCAAAATCAAATGCTACTGTAATCACATTCTTGAGTTCAGCAACATGTGTAGGAGTATTGTAGCCAGCTGTTTAACAGGAATTCTGAAGCATAGGCTGATACACTGAGCAGGCAGCTGGTTATCAATAATAGAATGTCTGAAGTAGTGCTGGAGGGAATTGACACTGTGAATCCCACAGGGCTGCCCATAAATCCGTAAGAGTATGAGGGGGTGGAGATCTCTTCTGAACAGCATGTTGCAAGGCGTCCCAGATTGCTCAATAATGTTCATGTCTGGGGAGTTTGGTGACCAGCAGAAGTGTTTAAACTCAGAAGAGTGTTCTTGGAGCCACTCTGTAGCAATTCTGGACATGTGGGGTGGTGCATTGTCCTGCTGGAATTGACCAAGTCCATTGGAATGCACAATGGACATGAATGGATTCATGTGATCAGACAGGATGTTTACGTATGTGTCACCTGTCAGAGTCGTATCTAGATGTATCAGGGGTCCCATATCACTTCAACTGCACACGCCCCACACCATTACAGAGCCTCCAACAGCTTGAACAGTCCCCTGCTGACATGCAGGGTCCATGGAGTCAAGAGGTTGTGTCCATACCCATACACGTCCATCCACTCGATAAAATTTGGAACGACACTTGTTCAAGCACGCAACATGTTTCCAGTCATCAACAGTCCAGTGTCAGTGTTGATGGGCCCAGGCAAGGCATAAAACTTTGTGTCATGCAGTAATCAAGGGTACACGAATGGGCCTTCGGCTCTGAAAGCCCATATCAATGATGTTTCATTGATGGCCCAGAATTGAAATCTGCAGCAATTTGCAGAAGGGTTTTACTTCTGTAATGCTGAATGATTCTCTTCAGTCGGTCCTGTTCTTGCATGATCTTTTTCCGGCTGCAGCGATGTCGGAGATTTTATGTCTTAGTGGATTCCTCATATTCAAAGTACTCTTGTGAAATGGTGGTACGGGAAAATCTCCACTTCTTCACTACCTTGGAGATGCTGTGCCCCATTGCTCATGCGCTGACTATAATACCACGCTCAAACTCACTTAAATCTTGACAACCTGCCATTGTAGCTACAGTAACCAATCTAACAACTGCGCCAGACACTTGTAATCTTATATAGGCATTGCCGACCACAGCACGGTATTCTGCCTGAACTATATACCTCCATATCTGAATAAGCATGCCTATACCAATTTCTTTTGTGCCTCAGTGTGTTTTATATATAAGACATGTAAATCCAGAGGCTGTACGTATTTTGTTGTTTTTGGTGGAATGGTCATCTATTCCATGTCTCTACTGCAAATGAATCATTTGTCCAACATCTATTTTATAGCCATGACTTGTACTGAATGACGAACAGACTAAACCAATTGTTGATTTTTCTCCATTTTCAGAAGTCAGTTCATAACTAAATCCATTTGGAATAAAACAATACCAGTCATCATTTTTTAGGTTGTATTTTTATGCTACCAGTTTCGACGATACACTATGTCATCTTCAGCCCTGCTTCAATCGAGTAACCTTCCTGTTACAAAATACAATAGCACTTTTAATTGGTTCGGAATGATTATTATGGGAATGCGTGCTCCTTGGGACAACTGTCAAAGCTGCTGACAGTTGTCCAAGGAGCACACATGCCTGTAATAATTGTTACGAGACCATTTAAAAGTGCTGCTGTATTTTGTAACATGAAGGCTGCTGAATTGAAGCAGGCCTGAAGATGACGTAGTGGATCATCGAAACTGGTAGCCTAAAAATAACACCTAAATAATGGCAGTTGGTATTGTTTAATTGGATACTCCAGACAGAAGATGGAGTTACATTCATCAAATCCATTTGGATCAGTTTTCCAAATGCAGTATGACTGTATCTGGAAACCTGCAGTTTTCTGGTTTAATTCTTTGACAAACAGGGCCCTAAACTGGCGAATATTTTGGTCTTCCTCTTGTTCTCTGGCCGTCATGAAAGTACAGCTGTGTCTACAAAAAATTCTGTATTCTTCATTGAGGCATACTATGAAAGCTGCACAGTATTTAAAACTTGTGCGCCCAATTTCTCTTGCTTTTTGAATTGCCCAAAATTTCCTTCATTCCTTGTTAGTTCAAATTAGGACAGAATGGGTTGTTTTATCTCCATTTCTTTGACTGCCTTGTTTCCTCTAAAAGAATGTTCATTATGTCTTTTTGCAGATAATCAAATGTTGCTTTGATGTTCAGTGTGCTTTTTATACATGGATATTTCTTCAATAATAAGCTGTAGGCTGCAAGTTTACATGGAGGTGTATGGTAATTATCATAAACACGTTTAGGACATTATTCTGAAAATTTTGTTAAAATATTGACAATACTGGACTTCTTTTCTGCTGGTGGAGGTTCATAGTCACCAGAACTGTTTGCTTCTCTTTGAGGGGTACTATTACTGCCACTGCCCAGTGGACTATATAAAATAATTTTTTATTTCTACTGGTATACTATGGAAAAAGTAAAATTAATACATGAGAGATAATGTAAGTTAAATAAAAGTAATATGATAAGCAGAGACATGACTATAAATTTTTTATCATAAGTATCAGCCATTTTCAGTCAATTCACATATAATGTGAAGTATTTCAGTCATTGTAAAAAAACAACTGTTATGTAAAAAGTGAAGACTTTATCCTGAGGTGTGTGATATTGATAATTATGCTGGATTTAGTATTGGTAACATGGTAAGGAGGAAATGAATATTATACTACTATCATGTTGTTTCTATACGGTAGGTTTATTGCTGTTGATGATATTTAGTGGTGAACTGTGAAGTGAAGAGAAGAGAATATTTTGTGAGAAGTGATGATTAATGGAAATGCATTAGGTCTATAGATTAATATGATGATGATGATGATGATGATAATGATGATGATGTTGTAGAGTATGGAAATATGATGTTAATAAAGCAATGGATTAGGAACTTAGTGGCATGAATGATAGTAATTTACATTCAGGAAATCATGTGAGTAGTTATGCCTAAGTATTTGTATCTGAAGAAACAAAATTGTTGAGGCTTTCGTGGCCACTTGTTGACAAACTGCCTATTGGCTTCTGTCTCGGGTTCTTCGGCCGACGTTCATCTAATGATTTTTCTGACGTTTCGCCAGCACGAGTGGCTGGCATTGTCAAAGCTTCACCCTCCATTGCCAGTTCACCACCGGCAATGGAGGGTGAAGCTTTGACAATGCCAGCCACTCGTGCTGGCGAAACGTCAGAAAAATCATTAGATGAACGTCGGCCGAAGAACCCGAGACAGAAGCCAATAGGCAGTTTATCTGAAGAAAGTTGTCAAGAAAGAGTCTCAGACAAGAGTGGGAAAAAAAAGGCTGAGATTTGCAAATATGAAAGTACAGAGCAATGTGAAATAATAATGATTTAACTAAACTAGTAACTGAAATGAAAAATTATGATTACCATCCATGTTAAGATAGAATGACATAGAATAAAAGAAGAAACCCAATATTATAGGAAAAAAATTCTAATATACACTGAGATGGTAATTAGAGGATGTGGAAAATCTAATACAAAAACAAAAATGTGAGTTGTAGTTGGAAAAAGATTCCTTACTAAAAACAATACATTTACTTTGTTACTGATGAAAAATATTTTTTATATAAAATGATCTTAAGTGTACTTCATACCTCCATTCTGTCTGTATGCTAAGGAAATTTGTACGTAATGTTTGTATCTTTTTACTCGATGCCACCATAGACTATATAATTTATTTTTGTTTGTGAATATTACTTCAACAATTTGGATTTCCATGATGCAATGTTTTTCTCTTACTCATCTGTTCATCTTTTTATAATCACATTACACTATGCATTTGTCTTCTACTTTCTCAGTACAAAAAACCAGATGCTGTCTGCAACAGTCTAATAATACACTATTATTAAATATGATGAATTAAAAATATATTTGGGTAAACTGGAAAGCAGAAAAATACGATTTATTTGCAGTTTATATTAGGAAACCTCCAATATGTAAAACATTCTAAGTATTTCTGGATTTTTTCATTGTTTATGTATCTTATTTGTTTATGTGAGCCCAAATAAGAAATGGGAAAATGTTTTGTCACAGATTACTTAAACCATAATCTACTACTTTGTATTAGTGTTGTTTGGAAGTAACTGAAAATAAATATATTTGAAATTACTGTCATGTTGGGAAGCTTAACATATATTTTGAAAAGAAAGTTTAAATTTTTACATAAAGAAATGTCATACTGAGATAATGTTACTTTATCTATCCAGTGTTAGTAATACAAAAATATCTAGGGCTTTAGTGAATGAAAACTGTCTAAAGAAAAATGAAGGATTTTGTAAACTCTGTCAATTCAGTCATTACTGTGGTGTTTTTGTGAGAAAAAGATATAATAGAGAGTGGGGTTTTTCAGAAAAATGCAAAGCTAATGGTTATATGAAGTACATAAAAATCAGTTATGATGCAAAATATATATTTCTTGGTTTAAAACTAATGTTGTACAATTATGAATGGAATGTATAAATTATAATGCAGAGCAATTTTTCTATTTCAGGTATATTTATGATATTATGAAGAAGTTTTGTGAAATGTTCTGTAAAGCTAATGAAGTTTATATTGAACTGAATTTTTGAGAGATGATTCATAGTATTGTGAAGTACAGCGATTCTTCGATGTTTCAGGTTTATGATACTGTGATGAGGTTTATTCCACAATACGTGTAATGATTCTGCAGTTGTACAGACGTTATGGAAATGAAATGTTAGGGACTTATTGGTATTCTGTTTGGTAATGCACTGTGCTTTTGTTTATGATGGTATGCCGTATAATATTCTAAGATGGCCAGTAAGGCCTTCATCAAGAATAGACCACACACACACACACACACACACACACACACACAACTTAGATGATGATGATTATTATGAACATTGGTATATAGTTATATTCTTGATGTTTATGAAGTTTGAGCTGGATGTGATTTGTTGGTAATATCTGAATTTTAATTAACAACTGTACGATTACACAGCATTGGTGTGAGAAAGAGTTAGCCTTGGTATGAAATGGCTTATATGAAGTGCTAAATATGTTGTTGCCAACTATATGAAAATCTTCAATGCCATCTGACTTTGTGAAAGTACAGCTTGGGGGATTGTACAGTGTAAAATAAATTGGTGAATTATTATGGTGAAAATACCTACCACATGTGACTTGTTTTACTAAAATGTGAGATTATTTGGACCAAGGCAACTGCCTGATGAGAATATTACTTGAGATTTTAGAGGATTATTACCGTGTACATTCTTTTTATGAAATGTGTTCTTACTGCTTTACATCAATATTTTACAACTGTGGTACCATAGCAAAACTCAAAAATTTATTTGAAATTTAAAAAGCTTAATGATCTTAATTCTTTGATGTTTACTACTTTATCCAATGGCATGTTGTCCTGTGGATTACTATTTTAAAGTTTTTACCTCTATGGTTACATACAACTGATAGATTTCAGTGCTAAGCAAGTAGTAAAATCCCTAGCTGGGTGACTGTATTTGTAGTTACGAAATCTTATCTGTAAAATCATAAGAAAGTTATTCAAAATGTCTCTCACTAAACATCAGTTCAAGAACACTTCATCCAGTTTTGGAAAGTGGTCCAGAATCGCATTAGTACAATCCAATTGTATTTTACTGTAATTCTCAGGGAAATGTTTTCCAGGAAATTAATTTTTCTTGTATTTCTCTTCATGCAGTCCTTGTATCTAGTGTGTAGTGGAGAATCAAATTATATCTTACAATCAGTTTTTTTTTTTTTTTGCAACTAATTTTCATGTGAGATATATTCCTTGGAACTTTCGCACTTCAATTGAAATGTTCAATTCTGTATAAATTTTGGTTAGATTTGAGTTAAATTTTATACTTAAATTAAATATTCCACATCTAAAGATATTTTTAACACATCTGACTGCCAAAGGACTATTTTTCTGGTAATATATTTTTGATTAAATCAACAGTCGAGACCAAGATAACATTTGCTTATTATGACTGGTTTTGGCTTATGTTAAAGCAATCCTCACATTTTTTGGCTCTCTATGACTGGTGCTGACAGCACCTCAGTTTTATCATGTGATACCATTATCGTATACTGTGTAAGATTGTGGTATCATGAAAAAACTGAGGAGCCATCAGCACCTGCCATACCATGCCAAAAAATACGAGGACGGCTGTAACAGAAGCCGAAACCGATCATAATAAGCCAATGTTATTGTGATCTTGACTGTTGTTCTAATCAAATTTAGTACCAGATAACTGCGCTTCCAAGACAATGTTGTCTACATTTGTGTAATATATTTTTATTATTCTTATAGATCCATTTCATAATATCGATCTTGAACCACAAAAATTAATAATCACAATTGTCAAATTATCAGAAAACCATTTTACAGTGAAAATAATAATTTGATGCTTCAGATTTTATGCATACAAAATTTCTACCTCCATTTATAATTCTTCTAATTTTATTACGGATTATAAAATAAATCTTATACGACAACAGGAAGCTGCTATTTTTCGTACTGTCAAAATCTGCTATTTTTTTTATAAACCATTAAGTGAAGCATATAAATCTTCGCATAAATAATGATTTCCAGGAAACATTTTATAAATTAAATATGAAAAAGAATTTCAGTTAGTACTTATCTGGCCTACAGCCTGCTCTAGAAGGTACTGGAAACTGGGTTTGTAATATTTATAGACAATTTTGGCATGAACTGTGTAGAGTTGCTTTAGAAAGGTTCAGAGGATAGTGGGTTCAGGAGCTATTGAGTTTGGCACATGTTATTCTCTGATCAACAAAGCTCTTTGTTTAGCTCAAGAACGTTGCACAATGCATATTTAAGATTTACTGTTGTAAAAAGAATGTCAAAAACCTAGTAACACACGAAGACTGTGTTTAAAGGTCACATAATATTCCAGCAACTCGTTATTTCAAAAAACACCTGGACCAAATATTCCAAAAGTTTATATATGAGCAAAGAAGCCAACCAGACACTGACATGACTTAGCAGGATAAGTAATATTTATCAGCAAATTTAATATAATTTAAACATTGTCAAAACTATTGTATAGTTACAACAATGTACGCACACAAAGTTGAATTCTTTGTTATGTATGAACATTATATACAAGGTAGTTATAGCTCTAAACATATTTTCTATGAACTTCTTCTCAAATTCAGTTCAATGTTTGGTACTAGAGGACTCCTTTTGCCTAGAAATGCCCTCTTTGCCTATGGTAGTCTACGTATTGTGTCTTCCATGCTTCCTGTGTCATATATTATTTTGCTGATAGCAGACTACTACTATGTCTACTTCATGGTCCCCAATTTTGATTTTAAGTTTACTGCTAATCTTATTCCTGCTACTCCTGATTACTTCTGTCTTTCAATGTCAATACATAGTGAGTGTTCATTCAACTGTCCATACCAATCAACAGATCCTACAATTCTTCACTTTCACTGACATTAGGAATGTCATTAGCAAATCTTATCACTGACATTTACGTTCAGGGTGAAAAATTATCAATAATAAGATGACACTGCTATAGTTTCACCTTCAGTTTTAATTACCATATTTACTCGAATCTAAGCCGCACTTTTTTTCCGGTTTTTGTAATCCAAAAAACCGCCTGCGGCTTAGAATCGAGTGCAAAGTAAGCAGGAGTTCTGAAATATGTTGGTAGGTGCTGCCACAACTAACTTCTGCCGTCGAATATATGTAGCGCTACACAGGCATGCTTTGCAGGCACAAAGATAGATACTGGCGCCAAAACCTCTGCGTCAGTAAATAAATTTAAAAAAAAAGTGGAAGACGAGCTTTTTTCTCCGCCCCGAATTTCGACCACTGCATTTTCATACATTATCCAACAAAGTAAATACAAATTCTGTATTGTTCATCTTCGAATGTAGCAGCTTTTCAATGTACTATGAAAATCCGACTGGCAAGACTGTTTGCGATGTTAGTAAATATGGCCAATTCTACGTTCTGAATTTTTTCCTACCTGTGAGAAGAGATGGTTGCTAATGGGAACTTTTATGAATTGTGAATCACATGCAGTATTCTCTTCACCATAAGAATAATACGAATATTAACATTTTGCCATGTATTCTTTCGTGTTTGCTGCTATCTCATTTAGATCCTGTCTGCCTAATAAACTACGAAACTAGAGTGAGACAACAGCAAACGTGGGAGTATACACATATCATGTCATGTTTATATTTGTATTATTCTTATGCCTAATAGTGATACAGTCAGAAATGAAGTATGGCAATTAATCTAAGATGACTAATTTCTGTGCAGAAAGTAATGTACTAAAGAGGCGTCTGCAAAGATTTTCAAACGGAGAAAAATTTTCGCTAAACTCTCGTTCAGAACATCTTCTGTCATACGCAGTTTATTATTTGGTTCTTGTTGATTATTATCAAAGAAAGCAGCAGTGTAAATAACAACAGTTGTTTCGCAACTGAGACAATTCCTCTTTTTTTTTATTGTAAAGGCGGTAGCACGCACAAAAGCAAACCATGCCGCGAGCGGCGACAGGTCGTAAACACTCATCATCAGAATGCGACAAACAATGCATGACACAGTACAGTAATGTATTTTCAGCTTAGAGTGACGTAAACACCTATAACAAAGAGAACGGCACTTATCAGATCAAAGAAAAATAACCAATCAATTCAAACCAGGCGAAGCACGTGAAAAACAAAGGGTACCCATTTAAATATGGACGGAGCACCTGACGCATAGCAATGGCTACCTGGTAAAACTTAACTACTAAGCTTACGGCTCGAACCAAACTACTGTAGCTGTATCGTCATTCATTCAAACTAAATTGTGTCTCATATTACAATGGACCAACTTTGTTTCGATTTGGAGATGCGGCCTAAAACTATTCTCTCCCCTTGAATTTCGAGTCTCAAATTTCAGGTGCGGCTTAGATCTGGGAAATTTTTTTTTTCCTTTATTTCGAAACTCATTTTTCAGGTGCGGCTTAGATTCGAGTGCGGCTTAGATTCGAGTAAATACGGTACACTCCTGAATGGTTTTTCATTTCAATCATTGCTTTTTCGATGCTCAGATTAAACAGTAGGGGCAAAGGACTGCATCCCTGTCTTACACCCTTTTTAATCTGAACACTTTGTTCTTTGTCTTCCACGCCTATTGTTACCTTTTGGTTTTTGTACACATTTTACATTACTCATCTCTCCCTATAGTTAACACCTAATTTTTCTGAGAATATTGATCATCTTGCACAATTTTACAATGTTACATGCTTTTTCTACACTGACAAATAATATGAGTATGTGTTGATATTTCTTAAATCTTGCTTCCATTATCCAGCTCACTGTCATATCTGTCTCTCTCTTGTACCTTTCTTTACCTTTCCTAAAACCAAAATCATCACGATCAAACAGTTCCTCAATTTTCTTTTCCATTCTTCTGCACAGTATTCTTCTCAGAAACTTGGATGCATGAGCTGATAAACTGATTATGTGATAGTATCCACAATTACCTGCTCTTGCTGTCTTTGAGATTGTGGATATTATTCTTCTAAAAGTCTGATGGGCTATCTCCAATATCACAGATTTTATAAACCAACTTTAAAAGACATTTGATTGCCACTCCCTCCAACAATTTTAGAAATTCTGAGGGAATGTTATTTACACCTTCTGCCTTATTTGATCTCAAGTCTTCCAAAGCTCTGTCAAAATCTGATTCCAACACTGGATCCCCTGAATCTTCTATTTTACTACTATTTCTTCTCCTATTACGTCATCAGACAGTTCCTGACCCCTGCAGGGTCCATCATTCAATGTACTCTTTCCACCTAACTACTCTTCCCTTTGCTTTTGACAGCAGAATTTCTCTTGCATTGTTAATGTTGAAGCCTTTGCTTTTAATTTCCCATAATATTATTTTAACTTTTCTATATGCTAACTCAGTCTTTTCAAGGACCATTTCTTTTAATTTTTTTTTCACAATTTTTCCTGGAGTCATTTGGTCTTGGCTGCCATTTATTTCCTATTTATTTCATCCTCTGAAGTTACTTATACTGATGTGTTCCTGTTTTCCCTAGACATTTTTTGTACTTCCTTCTTTTGTCGATCAATTAAATTATTTCTTCTGTTACCCAAGATCTCTTCACACTTACCTTCATTGTATCTATGTTTGCCTGCCCAACTTCTGTAATTGCCCTTTTTAGATATTGCATTCCTTTCAACTGAACTGCCTACTGTGCTATTCACTATTACAGTATCTGTACCTTACAGAACTTCAAACATGTTTCCTCATTTCTTGGTAGTGCTGATCTCCCTTCTTTCCACACTGATTCTTCTGGACAATACTTCTAAACCTCAGTCTACATTTCATCATTACTAAATTGTAATGTAAGACTGTATCTGTTCCTGCAAACACTTTACAATCCAATATCTAATTTCAGAATCTCTGTCTGATAAAGATGTAATCTTCCCATCTCTCCACGCTGAAATTTATTGTAAAACTCAATTAGTCTTTCTCCTCTCTCGTTTCTACTATCGCTACTCCCAAAACTCTCTTCCATTCCTTCGCCTACTATGGTGTTCAAATCCTCCATGACGATTATATTTTCATCTCCCTTTACTGTTTAATTATTCATGTATCAAAGCTTTGTGCAGCAGTACGCCTTGGCGACACAGTGGCTAAGTGCCGACTATAAAGTGAAAATCCTGGAATTCGATCCCCAGTATGTCGTTGGATATTTTCTGCCAGTTATCACTTCTTTCACCTCTACTAATGATTTATAAATGTGACAAGTTACACTTTCCACTGTGGTTCAGATTCCACAGTAAGCTACAGGTCACTTTGCGACTGGCTAGGTAAGTCAGTTCAGAGGTCACCGGAGCATCATTTTCAATAGAATCTCGTCCAGTAAAGCACTGCTGTGTTCAACCTAACATTCAGGTTGTGCACAGCTTTGTTTACTTTACAGCATAATAAATATAACCATAGCAGATGGTTTTAGCTGTTACACTAACGATGTGGCCAAATTCAACTAACCCCTGCTTCCAACATTCAGAAGCCCTGTCTGTAACTACGAAAAGATACGAATGCAGCCAACAGAAACTAATACGCATTATCTTCTCAGCTGTAACAGGACTGCTAGAGCTATGGGATGAGGATCCAATTACAAAGTTATCTTGTGTTTGCAGGTAACCAGCTTAGATGAAAACTATTCACCATCAGCACCGACCCTACTTGGGGGCAAATTTTACACATGTTATAGAAAGAGTGAATAAAAAAAATGAATGGTGGTTACATGTTCGAGTTGCTTACCTAAGTCTGCTTGAATTATGGAGAATGCTAATTCAATGTCTAACTTTTTGAACCACTTTCAGTCATGAACTCTATGAGTCATCAAGTATTTTCACAAGATGCATTTCACAATGAGTATTCATCCATTCCATGATCCCTCTGAACACTGTTGCAGACCCATCTGTTACTTTGTTTATTAAAATGCTAAGCAATTTAAACATTACAGATTATGGAATAAATGTAATTAACTGATGATTATTTGTCAGAAAAGTTGTTAAAGCTTCCATGGTCACATGTTGACAAATAGCCTGTTTTAGGTTTGGTTGGTGTTTGTTTGATGATTTTTGCAGGTTGAGGCAGTAGGAGAAATCGGTCGTGACAGAGTGCCCACCGTGGGAGACTGACTACTAAAAACAAATTTATTGACATGGAAGTTCTTGCTGTGGAAGAGAGGTTCAGCAAGAAAGAACAAAGCCTCGAAGTGAATGGATCCTGGGTTCCCATGCTGCAGAAAACAACCACAGCAGATAGCACGGGGAGAAATAAAGGGATAATGACCGCGTAAAAGCTATTTGACGTTGGTGTGACAATCACCTGAACAGACAATCTAAAATCATAACATGTCAAAGATTACAAAAATGGCAGAACTGTTTTGAGCCACACTGTTGTCAGAGAACTGAGATTTAAGAAGTACACATGAAATTTATGAAACTGACAGTTAAAGCTTGTGTTTACAATAAATAATCTTTTATTGTAACTGGTGCTGGAAATTTTTCTGCACCCTATAAAGGAACAGTCACAGAGTTCTCTACTATGGATAAAATTTACTTAATGTTACCTAGTCAGGTATTACGAACTGTCAATGCATTAAGAACATGTTAAATCAAGATGATGACCATTCAAGCAACCAAATTCAACAGAAACTGCCTTTTGTCTAAAGTAATACCGAACAAAATTAATTTTAATGTTAGGAGCCTCACAAAGTCAGCCAAAACAGCAAAGTCAAAGTGTGAAACTGATTGGTTAAAAACTGAAATCGAATCATCATACAGACATGCCCTTAAATAAATGCTCAAACTCCACTTGGCTCTAAGCAACTCCTTGACTCCAAAGCAATTTGTGTGTATTTTAGATAACATTAATGAGCATGTGTGCGAAGAACAACTAGTTGTGTCAACTAGGCATAATCAGAAATTACTAGCAAATTACTAGCTGTCAATCCTAACAAACTACAAAGACTAGAATCTCCTACCACATCAGAACAAAGGTTTTATGGCAGGGTGATTAATTCAACCACTATCAAACTTGACAAAAATGAAACCGAGTTACTTGAGAAGGGTCTCAAACATAATATCCCACCAATACTCACTGACAATAATATCAAAGAATTAATTGACTGCTCTAAAATGGCATGTGGCTCAGCTAAAATAAACAATAATGAAAACATTAGTATTGGGCTGCAAGTTAAGAATATTATACACAAAAACTTACATAACCAAAAATCATGTAACTATGATTCCAAACTGCTCAGGGATATTAATAGAAAACTATCTGAAAACAAAGCTCTGGTAGTCAAATTGACAAGAGGAACTCGGCTGTTGTTATGTGTGAATTTGAATATATTAACAATCTCTAGAATTTTTCCATAACAACATCATACATGAAATACACAGTGACCCCACACCCAGCTTGAGGAACTACTGAAATCTTCTGACTTCCTTTATCTGACTCTGATGTTCTAAAATGCCTTGTCATGAATCCATTGACACCAAAACTATGTTTGCAGCCAAAGAATCATAAATACAATTGTCCTATATGCCCCATAGCCAACCCAAGAAACAGTCCAGCATATTTTATCAGCAAGAAACAAAGACATTCCCAGTAACTTTTATACCTATGAAAACAATTTTTCAATTAAGAATAGCTATGAACTTATTGAACATATCAAAGACTTAGCAATACCAGGAAGTGCCAAATTTGCTTCAATGGAGGAGGAGGAGGATATTAGTGTTTAACGTCCCGTCGACAACGAGGTCATTAGAGACGGAGCGCAAGCTCGGGTGAGGGAAGGATGGGGAAGGAAATCGGCCGTGCCCTTTCAAAGGAACCATCCCGGCATTTGCCTGAAGTGATTTAGGGAAATCACGGAAAACCTAAATCAGGATGGCTGGAGACGGGATTGAACCGTCGTCCTTCCGAATGCGAGTCCAGTGTGGCTTCAATGGACATAGTAGACCTTTACACCAACATTCCTATACATGACACTATTCAGATAATTAAAAACAACCAATTAAAACACAAAAAGTTATCCAAGACTGAAATATATGAACTCACTGAACTGCTAAAACTAATCCTGTCACACAATTATTTTATTTTTAATAACAAAATTCATAAACAAGAAGATGTTCTTGCAATGGGCAGTAGTTTGGCAGGAATACTTACATTAACCACTTAGAAAATAAATTTTTCGGATCAGATTGCTCACTTGAAAATAAAGTAATATACTGCTAAAGGTATGTGGATGATACTATTATCTTGTACAATGGTACAACTAAGGAGACAGAGAAACTTGTTAATGGTCTCAGCAGCATGCACAACAACAACTTCACTGTAGAACATCAAGTGGATAAGGGAATCAATTTTCTTGACCTTAGAATATCTAATGTAAACAGCAAACATGCCTTCCAGATTTACAGAAAACCCACCACTAGTGATGTTGTCATTAACAACTCCCCATGTCATCCAGTACAACACAAAATGGCATTCTTCAGATCTACACTTAACCGTACACATAAAATCCCACTCAGCCGACATGACAAACAAAAAAAAAAATTAATATTATCAAAGAAATTGCACGTAGAAATGGAGACAACTCAGTTGTAATTGATAAACTTAAAAACAAAATCAAAAAGAAACAATGCACTCCTCCTAAATCAGATTTGTTAGACGGAAAAAACATATTCGCCCACATACCCTTTATGGGTAAAATTTCATACCAAATCGCTAACCTCTTTCGGAAAACTGCTAGTCACATTTCTTTTAGCACTAACAACAAGCTACAACAGCACATCATCCACAAAATAAGACAAATAACCAATGCCACCACAAATCAGGTATTTATAAACTTTGACATGACAACTGCCCACAGTTCTACATAGGCCAAACTGGAAGGAGTTTCGCTACAAGATGCCTTAAGCATATGGATACCTTCCGGCTAAATAACTTTGACAAATCCACCTTTGCAGTGCATCTAAAAGACCATTGTCACTCAGCCACAGCCATTACAGACAACCTACAAATACTACACATTGTCAACAAAGCAAAGAAAATGGATTTGCTCGAAGAGCTAGAAATTTACATCCATAGCTCTAACTCACCACACCTTATTCTCAGCGAACATGTGGAGCTTGCAAACAAATCTTATCTCCATATATTTCAGGAAATATTCAAAAACAAAAACTCATTATCCTCTGATATCTAATAACAGAGTAACATGCTATGGAACTCCGATGTAGCAATCATACAACAGTTAAAGTGCCATATCGTAATTTCTAGAAGTCATATTGTAAACACATGCTTTAACTGTCATTTTCATAATTTGTAATAACTTTGAAAATTTCGTGTTTGTAACATCATTGTACTTCTTAGATCTAAGTTCTCTGAGAACAGTGGGGCTTAAAACAGTTCCGTCATTTTTGTAATTTGTAATAGCTTTCAGTAATTTCATATGTACAGCATCATTGTACTTCCTAGGTCTAAGTTCTCCAACAACAATAAGAATAAAAAATTTCATAATGTGAATCAAAAAAATTTCGCAATTTGTAACAGCTTTTTAAGTTTGTATGTGTGCAACATCCTTGCACTTGCTGTGGCTAAGTTCTCTGACTGTAACCTACCTGTTTTTGTATGAGCAACATCTTTGCAGCTCCTATGTTTAAATTCTTTGATCATAGCCTACATATCTGTATGTAAACACAGTGTATATCACAAGTGCATGACACAGTACTGAAATATGCAGAAAAAACAAGGGGGGCAAGGGGGGGGGGGGGGGAATTGAAAATAATGATGATCATGACGATGACTGGTTTGTGGGACGCTCAACTGCGCTATCATCAGCGCCCATATAAAGTCCCAATTTTTTCAGACTCAATTTTTTACTCAGTCCACTCTAGCCACTATCACAAATGATGATGAAATGATAACGACCACACAAACACCCAGTCCCCGAGCAGAGAAAACCCCTTCCCACCTCGGAATCGGACCCGGGACCCTATGATCCAGGGGCAGTAATGCTAGGCACTAGACCATGAGCTGTGGATGCGTGAAAATGATAACCAATGTGCAACTGAGTGGGAAAGCTCCCACCACAGCATGATTATAATAAGGATGCTTCATCTTTATGTAAGTACTGATATATTTTCTACAAATGCGGCCTTGCCATTTACAATTGTCCCACTTATATCTGTTTAGTCACAAGCAAATAATTTGCTTTCTATTTAGACAGTAATCTCCAGCAATATAAACATGTATATGAATCCTCTTTCAGGAGTGCTAGTTCTGCAAGTTTCGCAGGAGAGCTTCTGTAAAGTTTGGAAGGTAGGAGATGAGGTACTGGCAGAAGTAAGGCTGTGAGGACGGGGCGCGAGTCGTGCTTGAGTAGCTCAGTTGGTAGAGCACTTGCCCGCGAAAGGCAAAGGTCCCGAGTTTGAGTCTCAGTCCGGCACACAGTTTTAATCTGCCAGGGAGTTTCATGTATATGAATGTATAAACACCTGAGGATGGGCATAAGCCCAAAACCGGTCATGTGACAAATACGTAATCTTTTGCAGTCACTGGTAGTGGAAGTTTTTCTACACCCTATATATTGAACATGTTTGAGGACAAAATTCAAGAGGACCTGGAGTCACAAAAAGGAGAAGTTTGTATGGCGTAATGGAACAAATTTATTTCTTATTTTTGCTGTGCCTCTCTCCCGCATTGGCACAGTGTCAGCTTGGTTATTAACAGATTTTGCATGGTTAATTTAAAGGGTGACTGGATGCCCATCTGGTTGCATCAGGGTGTCTCCTCCCTCCCCCTCCCCCCCCCCTCCCTCCCTCCAGGATGGAATGTGTGTACCCCACCTGTCGGGGGTGTAGTGTTATTCATGTGAAAGACAACGAAAGTTTTCTAAATGTCTGTGAATTGTGTAACCGAAACAGGACTTCGGTACCAGCCCAGTATTCACCTAGTAGAATGTTGGAAACCACCTAAAAACCACATCCTGGCTGGCTCACACCCAGCACGCTGGCCCTTATTGTTAATCCACTGGGCGGACTCGATCCTGGGCTGGTGAACCCCCTGTCCTGGAAGCAGTACTTTAAAACACATGGCTACCTGGTTGGAGCTTCGAAACATATTTAACTGATCTATGCAGTTACACAGAGTTCTCAATTTTAAAATTTTAATACAAGACACCGAGTTTGAGGACATAAAACAGTTTATAACATTTTCAGGTTCTACTGCTGAAACTGTGGATTACTCCCACGGAAAAAAAAAGTGTTATGGTCTTTTAGTTTCATGTTTGATGGCTATACGCAAAATGATATGAAAACTGGAAGACAGTCTCCTTAAACACAGCAGTATACTGACAGCTTCCCCTGAAGAAAGTGCCAAGATATGATCTGAAGTTTCTGTCACCCTTCTACACTAATGGGAGACTATGCAGGCTTACAACAAACTTCAGCCATATAGTAGCCAAAGAAATGTCACAGTAATAGGCAGGCTTACAGTAGCCAAAGAAATGTCACAGATATCGGATGACAAGCCTGAAAATGAAGTTATTGTGGTGTCACAGCCAGACACCACACGTGCTAGGTGGTAGCTTAAATCGGCCGCGGTCCTGTAGTACATGTCGGACCCGCGTGTCGCCACTGTGTGATCGCAAACCTAGCGCCACCACAAGGCAGGTCTCGAGAGACTGACTCGAACTCAGCCCAGTTGTACAGACGACAGAGCTAGCGACTAGACGTACGAAGCCTTTCTCTCTCATTAGCCGAGAGACAGAATAGCCTTCAGCTAAGTTAATGGCTACGAACTAACAAGGCGCCATTAGCCTTACAGTGATTGTAATTAAAGTCTCCTTTGTGCGATGTACCACAATGATTGATTAAAGATAAGTATTATACCAGCTACATACTTTTCTTCATAGCATTAATTACGTATCCTGTTCCAGTACTTCACGCCCGTCTGCGTTAGTCTAGCGTGCCTTTTAAGCCACCTCTATCTACAAGGTGTTGGCCCAGCTGCCGACACATCACATGGCGACGAGGATGGGATGTACCACAATGATTGATTAAAGATAAGTATTATACCAGCCACGTACTTTTCTTCATAGCATTAATTACGTATCCTGTTCCAGTACTTCACGCCCGTCTGCGTTAGTCTAGCGTGCCTTTTAAGCCACCTCTATCTACAAGGTGTTGGCCCAGCTGCCGACACATCAGTTATGACACAGAAACATTATATATTTGGTACAAGCAAACTAACTGCTACTAGAGCAGTAGTGAGTCATGGGTCAGCAAATGTGCACTAGTGGGATGGCACTGAAGACAAAGACTATCACAGACAGTATCACATTACAGTTTCAAGGGAAGGGTGAAATGGAGAAGTATAACACAAATTTACCTGAAGACACTTAAGTAATAATGAGTCATTGTTGCAGAGATCAATATCAGCACAAACAGTGTGATGAATGCTCTCACAAGTGCTCAATATCTTAAAGAGTTTTCTGACACCAGATGACATAAACAAATTGGTAGACATCATCATCTATAAGAACATTTCTCAAAAATAATTTTAAGCATAAAATAACAACATAATATTATTATTCCCATGTACAGTGAAATAACTGCCATGTTTCAAGTCGGGGAAAATAGAACATGTGACAGTGCTGTTATAGTCCATCTGCATTTAATTTCTAATTTATATTCTCTCTCTCTAACCTGTCCCCCAAATTGTTCCATTGATAAAACTCATCCACCATACTCACTAAAGATCACAATAACTGACTACCCACCATTACCTTAAAAAGTATCAAACCTTCTGCTTTCCTCTCCTGCAAACTTATCCAATTAATCTCTTCTACATCTACTACTCATCTACATCCATACTCCGCAAGCCACCTGACGGTGTGTGGCGGAGGGTACCTTGAGTACCTCTATCGGTTCTCCCTTCTATTCCTATCTCGTATTGTTCGTGGAAAGAAGGATTGTCGGTATGCTTCTGTGTGGGCTCTAATCTCTCTGATTTTATCCTCACGGTCTCTTCGGGAGATATACGTAGGAGGGAGCAATATACTGCTTGACTCTTTGGTGAAGGTATGTTCTCGAAACTTTAAGAAATGCCCGTACCGAGCTACTGAAGTGAATACCCCCTCCACCCCTTGCACATGAAGCTAACCAAATGTACAGAAGCCTGTAACAATGCAGTGCCATGAACCGGTCTTGCATTTTTCATGCTCCACCTGGAGACCACAACCTCATCACTATTTGTCATTCAGGCTCAGGTGAGGATGAACTGACTACACCAAGTGAATCGTAAGGTGTAAAATCATCAGAATATCAGCGATTCCAGGCGACACTGATTGAACAACAGATGCTACATCCTTTACCCCAGAGACCCCCCGCCCCTCATGGCCACAGCTCAAGGCAGTAACCAAAGATTGTTGACCTCGGCCACCACAGTTCCTAACTTAGTTGACTGTGACTAATTCCTCTAGGACCCACACACAACAGACAGAGTCCCTCAGCATCATGCACCATTATACAGAATTAATTAAGCATGTGAAATAATTGAAAAGATCTACAGAGCTACATGACTTGACAGCTAGAAGAAATGAGGCACAATAAATATGTCTACAGATGGGTGAATTATTGTGGACTACTAATATTGAATACACAAACAAGTAAATAAAATAAAATTGCTACTAAACACAGACAAAAAGAAACTCTTACTGTTTACAGTTTCAGACATAAATTTGTAATAAAAACTTAATTAATATTATGTAAAAACTAAGTACTGCAGATGCTGATTACTGCTTAACCCTGCTCAAGATTAATAGGATGATTTGAAGTTATCTCATTAAGTATTTTTGGATCTTGTATACAATTAGGAAATTGTGTCCCTGCAGCATGGTTTTAAGTTTATGAAACAGGAAGAAGTCTCTGAAAGCCAGTTAGGAAAACAGAGTGGGTGAGGCACAAAAGTTGTCCAACGTTATGTCAGATGAGTGCCTTCAAGATGAAATGTGAGAGCTGATGCATTATCACGGCACCTTGCATACAACTGGCTTTCCCAATATTTGGGGCTCTCCCTGTACACAGCTTCTCACAGGAGTGTCAAATCCCATTGCTGTTAGTTTTTGTTTACAACATGGCCTCAGTGTATGAATCTGTGATATATATTGCCTTTCTGTTCAACGAACATAACTACCATAACTCACATGAGGGTAGCCTTTCATATTTTTACAGATGATTACTAAAGGGCACAATGAGATGTGACATTATTATTGTTTTAAAATATGTCATTTGTTATGATTAAGAAAGTGCAGCTTAGAAACTGGTTGAGCAGCTTCTTTGCTGTAAACCTTTAAAGAAACAGTGTAGTGAAAAAATGGAAATTTTATATGAATGGTTTTGTTAGAAGACTTTTTTTTTACAGTTTTCATAAAGGCCTAACTCTAAACACTGTATCTATTCACTTCTTACAACTTTTGGTACTCAATCACTTTCAGAAAATACAAGATAGAAGCATTTTTAATCATACTGAAATATTGAAAACTGTAGTAATTTTATTTTGCACAAACTTTTAGCTGCGAAAAAAAATCACAATTTCACCAAACCTCAAAAACAAACTCATATCAACTGGTGCAAAGAAATGTTCAAAAAATTTGATTCCCAAAGAACAAAATCCATATATAACTTCATAACAGAGATTAAACTTGGACATATTCGTACAAGCCAGAAACTAAGCAGAAGTCCACTGTTTGGGAGTTCCAAGATGAACCAAAACTGACAAATGTCATTTGTTTGCAAATAAAATGATAGCTTGTTTCTTTGGTTACACTGGACAAGTAATCACGATTGAAGAACAGCTGATGCTGAATGGCATACGACATTTTGTTTGCCACAAGTCATCGACAAAATCAGGAAAACCAACAAAAATGTTGTGACATTATTCAGCATGACAATGCCAGCTAACAAACAACACATCAAACAATTGATTGTGTGATGGATATAAAAAACTGAATTAATGTCTCATTTTCTGTATTCTTGTGATTTATTGCCTAACAACTATTTTTCCTCCTTATGCCAAACAAAAAATGTCTAGAGAGTAATTTTTATCACATTAAGAATCTGTTGGATCCTTAGAGGACCATGTTCTATTAGGTAAAAATATCAATGGGAAAAACTTTGCCAGAATTGGTTTGGACTCTTGCAAAAAATGAATAAATTTTTAACACAAATATTTTGAGTACAATAACATTATTTGTACTTACACATTTTTCAGTATTCTTGTAATAAAGTAAACTCACAAATTTGGACTTCATTAATTTTGAATTTGCAGCAATTCAAACTGGTCTTTTGTCATGAAGATAGAAACACTGCCTTATGGTACTGAAAGACATTTGCACCTTGCTCAGTTATTGTAAAATGTTGAAAGCATCCCCTCGTTTAGCACTTCCTTCACTTGTGGTCAATACTGAGTAACAAATGTATCATTTTTGTTCATGAGCATGCAACCAAGTCAAAGCCTTCCAAGTTCACTTGCTGAAAACCACACGATGAGTTATGTTAAATTCCACTTCCATGACCACTTAGAAGTATATTAAAGTGTTGTACAGTACAAAACAGTAACTAAGGCAAGTGTTAGGAGAAAACAGAAAATTGTTAAGTTTAGAAGATAAAATGTCAGCAACTTGAATGAAGTTAAAACTATCACTTTACAAAATGATTGGAATAATCTTTTATGCAACAAAGAACAGAGTTTGGTTTTGAATGAAAAGTAAATTCAGATTTGTAGGATGCATTTTCAGCTACAATCACAGAGGAAGTTTGTGACAAGCTGGATAAAGATGAAGATTTTGGCAATCAAATCCTGACTGGGCCTAGCACACGGAGTTTCCACTGAAGAGGGAGTCAGTGATATCAGTGAATGTACAAGTAACAGACAAATGAATAAACTGTAAAATGTAAGGGGAAACTTGGGACACACTAATCAACTTTACTGACATTAATCCAGATTACTGAGAGTACTATCTTACACTAAAAGAGATGTGACAACAAGTACTAAAAGAATAGTGCACCCAAGGGTGTTGACCGAAAATAAGTTCCTTCTTTAAGCAGTTATCAATATATATTTTGGGATGAAAATATTGCCATTGCATCAACATCAGGTACAAGGGCGTCCTCGACTGCTGTGGATCATTTTGTAGATCTAGATGACAGCAGCAATTAACAGGTAAAGTACATGCCACTTTACAGTTTGTTTGTTTTGTTTTGCTTTAGGGTGCAAAAAACAACTGGGGTCATATGCACCCAAGTCAAAACTATAGAAAATGAACACAGAGAGGAGTTAAATGACTATACGTCAGTCCCAACTGGCAGAATAGAAGACGGCTAAAAACAGGCACATAGAAAAAGGGCTAAAAAAGGTACCATATAGAAACGGTGGTCAAAAACTAAAAATTAAATGGCCTTCGCCATATTGCTTTGGCGAATAAAAAGTAAAATGCATTGACAGCCCGCGTGTCATTCACTAACACGGCTGATAAATCGGATGGCAAGCCCCAGCTGGAACATAAATGGCTAAAAAAGGGCATTCCATCAGGAAGTGGCAGACAGTTAATATTTGGGCGCAATGCGTACAAAGTGGTGGGGTAGCACCACTTAGCAAATGACAACAGCTAAGAAGGCAGTGCCCAATGTGCAGCCAAGTTAAAATAATCTCCTCCCGGCAGGAGGGCCAAGAGGAGGTCGTCCAAGGCACTGGGAGAGACTTAATAAGCCGAAGCTTATTCCCGTGAAGGGAGGACCATTGGCAATACCAAAGAGACACCACCTCCTGACAAACGGCAGAGATCATCGGAGGGATATAGGTACTTGCAGGCTGAGGTACGAGGACTGCAGCCTTGGCAGCAGCATCAGCAGCCTCGCTTCCTGGCAGACTGACATGACCAGGAACCAACTCACAGAAACATGACATAAGATTCACCAAGAGTGAGCAAGTGACAGTTTTCCTGGAACCGCTGCACTAAGGGATGGATAGTGTACAACACACACAAACTTTGAAGGGCACAGAGTGAGTCTGAGCAGAGAACACAATTGAAAAAGCTGTGTTGCCGGATGTACTCTGTGGCCTGATACAAGGCAATGAGCATGGCTGAAAATACTAAGGAGTGTGCCGGAAGCTGATATCGAAGGACATGGGTGCCAATGATGAAGGCACACCCGACCCCATGGTCAGTCCGAGAGCCATCAGTGTATACAAAGGTACTATCGCAAAGTTCCACGCAAAGCTCGTGAAACTGAAGGTGACAGACGAGGCTGGAGTAGTATCCTTAGGAAGCAAATGAAGGCCAAGGTTAACATGGGCTGCTTCACGAAGCCAAGGTGGTGAAGGGTTCACAATCACCAGGAAAGTTGCAGGTAGTGTGAAGTTGAGCAGCCGTAGCAAGTGACCAAAGTGAACTCCAGGAAGTAACAGAAGAGGGAAGAGCCCCATACTCAAAATCAAAAGAGCCATCAAAGAAGGAGGCATAGGAGGGGTGGCCACACATGGCAGACAAGTGGCATGCATCCCTGCTGAGGAGAAAGTCATGGGAGTACGACGTGGTAGTTCGGCGGCTTCAGCATACAGACTCCCAACCGGGCAGGTGTAAAAGGTGCCCTTGGCTGAAAGAATGTCATGATGGTGGGCAGTGTTGAGACGGCGTAAGAGGGAAGGGCATGCAGGTGCATAAACAAAGCACCCATAGTCGAGTTTCCAATGGGCAACGGACCAGTACAAACGGAGGAGTGTGGTTCGATCAGCACCCCAGAAAGTACCATTGAGGACATGTACGACATTGAGGGACTGCGTACAGTGGGCTGCCAGGTAAGATACATGGGAGGACCAAGAGAGTTTCCTATCAAGCATGAGCCCCAGGAATTTCGTAGTTTCAATGAACAGAAGGGCAACAGGCCCAAGATGTAGAGATGGTGGGAGAAACCATTTGCACCGCCAGAAATTCATACAGACGGTTTTGTCAGTGGAAAAGCGAAAGCCACTGTCAATGCTCCAGGAGTGAAGACAATCAATACAGTGGTGAAGACGCCGCTCATTGAGACAGGTCCTTGAAGAACTGCAATAGATGGCAAAATCATCGACACAAAGGAAGCCAGAGATCCATGGTGGGTGACAGGCCATTATAGGGTTAATGGCAACAGCAAAGAGGACGGCACTCATGACGGAACCCTGAGGCACACCATTTTCCTGGGTAAAGGTGTCTGACAAGGCAGAACCCACATGCACCTTGAAAACTCGGTCTTGTAAAAATGCCTAAAGAAAACAGGGCAGGCACCAATGGAAGCCCCACGTGTAAAGAGTACGGAGGATACCAGTTCTCCAGCTGGTGTTGTAGGGCTTCTCCAAATCGAAGAACATGGCCACAGTCTGGGATTTCCTCAGAAAACCATTCACGACATGGGTGGACAAAGTAACAAGATGGTCAACTGCACAACGCCCCGCTCAAAATCTACACTGTGCATTTGTTAGTAAATGGCGAGACTCAGGCCACTACACCAGCCGGGCATGAATCATATGTTACATCACCTTGCAAACACTGCTGGTAAGAGAGATGGAGCGGTAGCTAGAAGAAAGGTTTTTGTCCTTACTGGGCTTAGGTATGGGTATGACGGTGGCTTCACGCCAGCATCCAGGATATGTGCCCTCTGCCCAGATGCAGCTCTACATGTTAAGCAGAAAGTTCTTGCCCGCAAGAGAGAGGTGCTGCAACATCTGAATGAGGATGGCGTCTGGCCCTGGGGCAGAGGATCGGGATGAACAGAGTATTATCTAGCTCCTTCGTAGTAAAGGTGGGCATTGTATCACACATGATTCAAAAAAGAGAACGGTATCAACCAAGCCTCCTCCGCACGTTTCCGATGAAGAAAGGCAAGGCGATACTGGGAAATGCTTGAAACTTCTGCAAAATGGCAGCCCAATGTGTTGGAGATAGCTACAGGGTCCACAATGACATCATCAGCTACTGTCAGGCCGGAAATTGGATCTTGGTGCCAGGGAGCTGTCGGAGGTTGGCCAACATAACAGAGGAAGGTGTGGAACTGTTAAAAGAACTAGTGAATGAAATCCAGCTAGCTCTTTGAGAGCATGTCTCCATGCGCAAATTGCGTCACAGCTGTGACTCAGTCCACCAAGGGGCTCGGACATGACGTGGTAAAGAAGAACTGTGGGGGATGGAACGTTCTGCAACAGTAAGGATAATGTTTGTGAAATATTCGACCTGGTTATCACAACTGGGTAAATCTTGGTCTTCGAAGGCTGCCAGGGAGGAGTAAAGCTGCCAGTCAGCCTTAGGAAGCTGCCATTTAGGCAGATAGCACACGGGAAATGGTCGCTCAAGTAAGTGTCAGAAAGAATGGACCACTCAAGATGGGTGGCAAGCTAGGCAGTGCACAAGGAGAGGTCCAAATGGGAATAAATGTGCAACGAGTCTGAAAGGAAAGTGGGTGCTCCAGTGTTAGGGCAGAAGAGGTTAAGTTTGTTAAGAAGGTCAGCCAAGAGGACACCTCTGACAGGTCCTGTAAGAACCCCAAAGGGGATGATGTGCATTAAAGTCACTGAGTAGCAAAAATGGGGGAGGGACCTACCCAATAAGCTGAAGGAAGTCTGCCCTGGTGACATCAAATGACGGAGGGACACACATGGTACAGAGGGAAAAAGTCAGGTGGGGAAGGAAAAGGCGAATTGCAACAGCTTGAAGACTGGTAGTTACGGAGATGGGTTGACTATGAATGTCATCCTATATAAGCAGCACGACACCCCCACGAGATGGACTGCCGACCTCATCGGGAATGTCAAAATGAATCAGTAAGAAATGTGAAAGCTCAAAGTGGTCGTGAGGGTGCAATTTCGTTTCCTGAAGGCAGAATACAAGGGGTTGCTGCAACACTAAAAGCAGCCATAAATCCTCTTTGTAGGACCAAAGGCCACAAACATTCCATTGGAGGAGAGCCACGATGAGGAAGAGATGTAAGGGTGTCACCTCGGCATCTGTCGAGTGACAGCTGGGGAAGAGGCACTACTACAGGACACAGAAGCATTAGGATCTTGCTCCATGGGGTCCACAGAAGCATCAGCTGGCTTGTGTGATTATTCTGTAGATTCGAATGCTGAAAAACAGTTGTTGGTGTGCACTGGCGACATGGAGGCTGGCCGGGCTAAGGTATCACATGGCGACACCATCGAAGAAGACTTTTGAGGTGGCGAAGAAGAAGACCGTTTGCCTTTGGTAGACTTCTTCAAGCCTTTACAGTTAGATGAAGGCTGGAGGGATGGAGGATGTCTTCACTGGAGTACTCCTGTTCTTTACGGCCTCCTGGTTGTGTAGCTGGTGGCTTCGCCCCTCGAGGCGAGAGCTTGAAGGCTTGTTGCACAGCTGCGATGCTATCTTGACACAGGGCGATTTCACAATCTTGGAGCTGAATTGGATGTCGCATGTCTGTGTGGCCATGTCCTTCATGGAGCAAAGGGTAACAAGAACAGAACCGTAGGTACCAGACGGGAGAACACAGGGTTTGCGACTAGCCAGTAACTTGCAAGCGACTGGATATGGTACCTTCCCCTTTACCCAGATCTCCTGAACAGCCTGGTCATCAATATACACTGGATAATCCTGAGAGGCGGCGGCATAGCCACCATTGCAGTTGATACAGCAGGGAGAAGGAGAAGGACACACGCCCTTGTGTGCATCCCTACCACAAGTGACACATTTGGCTGGGTGTCGACAAGACATTCTAGTGTGGTTGAAACGATGACACTGGCAGCAGCGCTTTGGGTTTGGAATGTGCGGCCAGACTGTGATAATTTCATAGCCTGCTTTCAGCATGGACAGAAGCACCACTCAATCAAATGTGAGAAAGAGAGTGCGGGTGGGCACTAAGAACGAATCTATCTTTTTCATTACACGATTGACAGCAATGACACCCTGATCAGAGAGGTAAGAATGGATTTCAGCCTTGGTTACACCATCGAGCAGCCTGGTGTAAATTACACTACGGGAAGAATTCAAAGTTCTATGGGCCTCGACACGAACAGGGCGACTGAGGAGCAGCGAGGCAGCAAGCAGTTGTTGTGCTTGAGAATCAGAAATAGCCTCCAAAAGCAAAGTGCCATTCCATACATGAGAGCAGGATTTCACAGGGCCAGCAACTGCATCTACACCTTCCTGACTAATGAACAGATTCACTGTGGTGAAGGACTGACCATCTTTAGTATGTGGGACCACAAGTAACTGTGGTGCAGCAGGAAAGCTCTTTGAATCATTAGCCTCGTTACATTTACGTTTTGTCGATGTTGAGTGGGAAGATGATTGACTCATCGCAAGGAAATCCCCCATGATTGCCAGCGTCTCTGATGGCGCACACCTTCCACCTGGCGGCCCCCCTTCACAAGGGGGTGCACCCACCTTAGTTGATTGTTCACACCTCGGGCACACCTCCCGAACACCTGACAGAGGGATCAATCGGCAATTTTGGGGAAGGTTACAGCTCAGGCAATGATCCCTCCCTGGGTCTGGCCTGTACTGGGGGTATGTGCAAACACTACCTGTCGACCCGGGGCTGGGAATTAAGTGGTCACCTGTTACGCATCAGACGCATGGGCTGGCCTTCAGGAGTGCACAGGGAGGAAGAAGAAAAAAAAGAGGCTCCTCAAACGCTTAAGTGGAGGAACGAGAGGAAAAGGGAAACAAAGAAAGGAAAAGGGAGCAAAAAACAAAGGTGAGACCGTTCTTACATCAGCGACAGAATGCATAACATTCCCAATAATACCCCAAACATGTTCTCCAACGAAAAAGAATAGCAAGAGGATAGACATGCAGCACGGAAAAGAAAAAATGCTGCAGAGGCTGGGGCACCGTTGTAGCCAAGCACGAACCCACCAAAGAGTGACGAGCCCCGGAGCGGGGGGGGGGGGGGGGGGGGGGGGGGGGGGGGGGGGCAACTTTACAGTGAATGTAGTGTATCAATTTCCAGCAGAGCGCAGACTTTCATTTTTGAAAGTATACAGTAATATATACATGCAGTAGTGTACATAACAAGCTTGTTTAATGTATCCTTTGAATATATATTTTAGCTTTAATTTGTTTAATCCGACTCTTCATTATTTTGATATCATCACATTAGTTGATTTTATATTTAAATATACTGTACAGTACTTAACATGATCTTACAGTTCATTCAGTTTTCATTTAACCAATACATACACTGTATTCCAAATTATAACTTCAGATAATGATCTTAAAAATTTATATACTTCGATGTTCCAGTGATTTGGACTAGGACTCACCACAATTAGTATGAAGTAGAGAGGTTTCACTGTAACTTAAAATTGTGGCTCTTTTACACTTTCTCTGGTGTGGTGATCCAACGAAGTAGAGCCATATCTCATCCTTTGTCACAACACTTTTCCTGAAGTCTTCATCACTACCTGCATTTTGAAACCTCTCTTGATGAATGACAAAGCAATTCTCTTTCCATCCATTCAAACAAATATTTCAATACTGCAGTGCATGTACTGTTTAATGTTTCGATTGCGAGGCACAACGATGCCCACTTTGTTGGCAAGCTCTTTAACTTTTAACTAAAATCTACATGAATCGTTGCATCTTCACATAACAATCTGTCGCTATACAAGGTTATCCAGGCCCCAAGTCTCTGTGTACTGACATTCTGTCTTCCCTTGTGAGACAATAGAAGAACTCTGTATGGTTCATGTACTCCTATCAGTAAATTTGCTCAGAACAACTCTGATTTTTCCAAAATCCTTTTCACTAATTTCCAGAGAACTATGCAATTCTGGAACACACTGAAATCCCTGTGGCACAGTATTGTACCATATAGCTCATTGATTGGTTGGTTAATTTGGGGGAGGGGACCAAACAGCAAGGTCACTGGTCTTATCAGATTAGGGAAGGAAGTCAGCCGTGCCCTTTCAAAGGAACCATCCCAGCATTTGCTGGACTATAGCCCACTGAGAAAAGTTGAGTACTGGATGGCAATTCATTTTCTGCATTTCAAAGGAAACAACACTGCAACAATCCATGCAGAGTGGATGAAAGTGTATGGCAACAATGCACTGTCATATAACTAAGTACTTAGGTGGAGCAGATATTTCCAGTGGCAATAAAAATGTGGCAGACTCACTATCTGTGAAGAACAAGGAATCACGACATAGACGATACCGGAAAAAAGTGAATATGATCACTGATTAGTTTTCAACATCTTGCACAACATTTTGAAGATGGCAAAGGTAACACCTGCTAGTTTCCGTGACTGTTCTCACTGATTCAAAGAGTCCACTAAAACTAAGCTTCCAGGAAATGCTGCAGCTGTGTTAGGCCAAGCCTGATGACTTCTTTAGCTACTTAATCATGGCGGATGAGTATTGAGTGTATCACTATGACCCCAAGATAACGGAGCAAAGCAAGCAGTGGCAACACACAGTTTCTCCACCACTAAAATAGGTGAAGACTCAACCATCAATGGACAAGGTAGTGATATGTGGTTTTTGAGACTGTCATGGAGTGGAGCTAACAGGAACACACTACCAAAATCTCCTGAGGCTTGTCAAGATGAAGCAATGTATGAAGGGGATGATTTTGCTTCGCACAATGCCCCAGTTCACTCACAAAAGGCACAATTGCTACTTCTACAGGCTGTCAAATTTGGATCACCCATATTTTCTTGACATAGCAGCCAGTGACTTCTTCCTCTTTCCTCAGATGAAAAACCACTGCACGACTGCCATACCCAGAAAAATTAAGAGGTTATTTTTGAGGTGGAATGTTTCCTAAACATCCAAAATGCAGACTTCTACAGCTGAGGTAGCCACCAAGTCATCCACCATTGGGAAAAATGTGTCGCACAGAAGGGTGAAAATGCACAGAAGGGCTAACACCATCAGCAAATTTCATGGTCACAGCTTGATTTTTGAAGCTATTATTAAAACTTTATGATTACTCTCATTCAATTGTTATAGACTGAACTATAGTGGAACGAAGTAAGCTTTTTGTCCAAACTTGCTGCTAGAAACACCTAGCATCATCACCTAGTTCACTTCATGGATGGAATATTGTTCCAAAATTTTGATTCTTTGTTTTGTTTCCTGCATTTCACCCTCTATGTCAGATGGTTGGCCAAGAGGGACGCAGTAGCAAGAAGCTAAATTGAAACAACAGCCAATGAATTACATCTCTGAAATGTTCTTATTGTATCATATGATAGCTGCAATAGATCTGTGTAGGACTGCCAAGAGATGGTTGTTAACAGTAAGGCAGCCAAAGTGTTAGACATCTATATTCTATTAAAGTTCCTTGTCCACTCAGAAACAAACATTTAGTTTCATGCTTCAATGCGGAAAAAAAATAGTACTGAATACTGAAAAGATCATGTAATAAAATAAAAGTAAGTACATCTTACCATCATCTGTATCATTCAGATTGACAAAGCCAGCCGGAGAACGATGGATGTGAGTGAGTAACTCTTGATGTTTGTGCTGAAAAGGAAAGAAAGAAACCACCATAAAGGACAGCTTCACAATTCAGTCAATAAGTACTGTTACTGAACTACCCAATGTTGCAAATCAAACAAATAAAATTTCATCAAAACACAGTTTACAGTACTACATTTTTTTTTTTTTTTTACATGAAATATTTACCTCTAATTTCTCTAGCTGCAACTGTGCAGCATTTCTTTCTGCTGTAAGAGTTTCCACTGCACTCTGTTTTTGAACAAGTGCATGAGTAAGACTATGCAACCGAGATTCAATATCATCAGATGAAGGCAAAACTGGTCTTTGAGACAGTTGTTTACGTAGTTTATTGAGTTCAATTTCACGATCACGGACTTTAGTAGTTAATGTGCTCTGCTGCACAAACAAATCCTCTCTTACCGCTCGAAGTTCCTAAAAACGGAGTTTTCAAAGAGTCAAATCAATATCTCTTAATCTGACAAAATAATTGGTAATGCAAACAACTTGATACAATTAAAAATACATTACGATAAAAGGACATGTTTTTACTTGATTACCTAAGATTAAATATTTCCTGACATAAATATGGTCAGATTTGCATGCAAATTGTTATGTATACTACATTTTAAAAATTGCTTCACAATTTAAAATATTCTTAGTGTCATTTAAGAGTCGCTAAACAAGTGAACTGGTCTGAAAATGACAGTGGCACAAAGCAATATGAACTAAATAAATTACATGGCACAGAAGGGAATATTTTAACAGTCAAATTTTCTAATTCCGATTGAAAGTGATGACACATAAGAGAAACTCTTACTGCTTTACTGTCTTCACCTAATATTCACTGTCTTCACCTAATATTCATCAATATGAATTTCATATTCACAATTCAATTGTGAGTCAATAAGGAAACTCTGAACAGTCAGCCAAGTAACATTTACGAATCCAACATACCTCTATGTGTGCTCGACAATCATCCTCAGCTGCTTGACGAGCTCGTCGTTCACTTTCTAGAGCTTCCTGGAGCCTACGTTCTGTTTCACGAGCAGTAGCCAAGCGCCGCTCTGCCTCACATAATTCTTCTCTCATACCTTGCAAGCGTGCTTCCAATTGCAAAACTTCTTCACACACTACTTCGTGTTCGTGTCGGAGAGCCTGCAGTTCCAGATAGTGTGTGTCATCTGTCGGAGTGACTCCTGAATTGATATCTGAAACTAATAATTGACCAGATGCCGATACAAGTAATGCTGACAATTCTTTAAAAGTTACATCATTGATAAACACGTGTTGTCATTAGACACATTACCAGCAAAATTTATATTTTATTCATCAAGGAGTTCTGCCAAGGGACTAAATGTAAGTATTGTATTGGAAGTCAGTTCCCCCACCACAGCGAGAAAAGAGATTGAAGCTGTACTTAGCATATGCTTACTCACAATTGTACTTTTGAGAACATGCTAGGTTAATCTATTACAGTTCCCGTGCCTGCCTGCCAGCACATGGGTGTCTGTGGGCAGGGATGGGCAAATAGCTGATCTATGGGTAGTCAGATGGCTGAACTTAAGTGTACATGACAGTACTGCCCTAGTCTCGCACCCAAAGCAGGAGAGGCCATGTGCACAGAATGCATGCAATGGGGTTAACTGGCACGTACCCTATACCAGCAATGCCTGCCGGCGAGTGAGATGATGGGCACTCCCTTGTGCTCATGCTCCATGGAGCAGACTTGGAACAGTCTATGCCAGGTGAAAATCCAGCTAGGTCTCACACAGATGAGATACAATAAAAGAATAAGTTGAACAAAACTGAACACAATCAGTAAATAAATCATTTCAGTAACCCACATTATGGGTTGGAATCTATTACCAGAAAATCAGCTCCCAGTCCAAGTTACACAACACTGGAAACATAGCCAACAGACACATTACTCATGCAGTTACCAGAATAGATCAAGCACTCTACTAGATTGCAGAAATTAAAATGGTGATGGAGTAAGCATAATTTATAAGTAGTGGCAATCCGGTGGTACTAAACTGCCACATGAAATAACATGCATAGTAGTAGCACCTTGATACTAATGTTGAGTTATAAGAGAGATGGATGATGATGATGATGATGATGATGATGATGATGATGGTTTTTTAGGGCACACAACAACAAGGTTATCAGCGCCCTTTCCCAAAAGGCCAATTCAGAGCCGATCTTTGCGAGGATTGGTAATGTTCAATTTGCAAAGAGAGATGGAATTATTTATGACAAAGAATAAAAACAGGGCAAGTGACAGGACCTAGACAAATAACAGAGCCACTATAAGAGGAAAGCAAATATTAAAAGTGTAGACTTTATATCTTCCTGAGGGAGTGAATATATCAGACAACTGAATTTTTGTCAAGGGGCAAGGGTCATTCTCTCTCAGAATTCTTCAACTTAGTTTTGCAACAGCACAGAAAGTCTTTTGATTAATGCTAATATGCCCAAAAAGACACAAAATAAAAATGGCAAAACTATCTTAATTAGAGCTCCTAAGACATTAGCTGCATTATTCAGTCAACTCTCTGCGTCATCATCTCCAATTAGATTTCTCCGAGTACTGTCTCGTTGTCAACATGCAAGGTAAATCATTTACCTGGCAGCATCTGTATAAAACATGCAGCTCATCCTCAGCCTCCCTTGCCACAGACACAGACTGAGGCAGCTAGTTTTTGTATTTTTTTTCCTCCACATTATATGATATGAGCAAAAAATTGCAAAATATTTTCCTCTGTGCAATGCTGAAAATGATGGGACTGATTTTAAATACCCAATAGTCTAATTATTAGTGCTCTTACAAAAGCAGTCCAAGGTGAATACGGTTAAAGTAATTAAAATATCAACACTAATTATATAAAAGCTTCATTAAGATAAACCTTATTTTTCCCCCAGTCTCATTAACTTTCACTTACAGACCAATCCCAAACAAAATTTTTACTAACTCTAGCTGTAAGTGTACTGAAATTACACATATAGAACACATGGTAATCCAACGTGTTATAAAAACGTGCCTCATTGATTATCAAATAGAAGGTCGAGCTCGCCATATTGAAAACACACATCAGTTAGTCCTTTTATTTTTCTGTATTTTTTACGACACAATCACATGAGCATTTCACAATGCTGCAACCGGGTCTGACTAACCAGTGGTCATCTGCAGACTAACGGCACATACCACACACAGTTTCTGTGCATTGTATTGTTGACACAGTGTAAACCATTTGGAGCCTGTGGTTTTAGTCTGTAGATGACCACTGGTTGGGTGAAACTAGTTACAAATTGTGAAATGCTCAAGTGATTGCCTCATAAAATAGATAACATGAAAGAACATAATCACTTAATGTCCAAGACAGTAGGTCTCTTTTTTTTTTTCCAAATTGAGATATTGGTAGCAGGGGTGTAGGGGTATATAGTAAACATTCTTTCTCCCACTGGGATACAATCATATGCATTAATCGCAAGGTGACAGCATTTTCAATGGAATGACAAACTGTGTCGCAGTATGTCCAATACAGGAATCCTTAGCTGCTTTTCCTGAAGCATTATTTCCTAAAATTTACATGTGCCATGAGGGCCCTTTTTTGTGCCATATTGGATTGATTCTCTTCTCTGCTTGGTAAATGCCCACTATTTTAAAAGGAAAAAATGAGTATTTGGGAGGGAAAGAATTTTGTAGCATGATCAGATATTTTTAAAGAAACAATATTTGAACTCTTCCAGTTGATGAGCAGCAGCTGGAATGCTGGAAGAAAACATAAAAACAGGAAAACAATCTACAATGATCAGTAGATATAGATCTGCAATTAACAGTATTCACTCATGACCACTTCCATTTTTAAATTCTTGAACCTCACTACCCAATTAAGGGGTCTAACATGCAACACACTGCCCACAAAATGCAAATTTTGTAATTCCGGAGCAATCCCTGGCCAGAATCTGAATGGGGGACACTTTACCTTTGGAATATTTTACCCACAAGGAAATTGTCATCATTTAGTAATACAGTAATGCTGCACATCCTTGGGAAAAATAACAACTGTAGTTTTCATATGCTTTCAGCCATTCACAGTACAAACATAGCAAAGGCCATTTTGCCCCCCCCCCCCCCCCCCCCCCCCCAAGAGAAAGTTGCGCCAACATCCAAATGAACATCGTCCCACCCTAGGGCGGAAGATCGGCATGAAGTCAGAGCATGGTCTAGCTGCCTCATAGTAAGGGTGGTATCACAGCATTCATGATTCTGAGAGGAGAAGGATATCACTCATTTCTGAAGGAAGAATGTGGGGTAATAGTGGGTGGAGCTCAACATCTTTGTAAAATAACAGCCCAAGATGATGGAGATAGCAACAGGGCCCACAATGACATCACCTGTTATGGTCAGACTGGAAATTGGGGTATGAACCTTGGTCCCAAAGAGCCGACTGAGGTTTCCCCACATGACGGAAAAGAGAATGAAACTATTAAAAGAACTAGTAAATGAAATCCAGTTAGCTTTTCTGCTATCCCAAAGAATGTGACAACACTGTGCACATAACTGTTAATAACAAATACAGTTCACCATTGTAGAATGATGGTTAAAAATGTGGAGGCACATCCCCGCATGCATATTGCATCACGGCATGCCTCAGTCCACCAGGGTACCAGTACACAGTGCGGTAAAGATGAATTGCGAGGTATGCCACGTTCTGTGGTGGTAAGGATAATGTTCATAAGATACTCTACCTTGTCATCACAACTGGGGAAATGTCGTTTGCCAAAGGGTGTCAAAGAGGAGCAAAGCCTCCAGTAGGCCCTAGAAACATGCCAATTGGGTTGACACTCAGATGTGGTAGGAGTCAGCAAACGGATAGTACATGGAAAATGGTCGCTCAAGTACTTGTCAGAGAGAACGGACCACTCAAGATGATGGGCAAGCTAGGGAGTGCAGAATTAGATGTGCAAATGGGAACAGGTGTGCGTGGAGTCTGAAAGGAACATGGGTGCTCAAGTGTTATGACAGACGAGGTTGTGTTTATTGAGGTCAGCCACGAGGGAACCTCTCAAACAGGTTTTTGAAGAGCTCCATAGGGGATGGTGGGTGTCAACAGGCAGCAAAACAGTCTAGCTGACCAATAAACTGGAGTAAGTCTGCCCAGGTGACAGCGAGTGATGGAGGGATATAGACACTACAAAGCGAAAAGGTGAAACGAGGAAGGAAAATGTGAACAGCAACAGCTTGCAGCCAGCCAGGGGTTCAAGGAGATGGTTTGCCTAGGATCATCATCCCAGATGAGCAGATGACTTCCACATGAGATGGAATACCATCCTGGGGGGGGGGGTCAAAGCAAACCAGAAGGAAATGCAAGAGGTCAAAGCAGTTGCAGGTATGCAATTTTGTTTCTTGGCAGCAGAAAACAAGCAGATGATGCAATTCCAAGAGCAGCCATAATTCTCCCTTGTTGGATCTAATGCTTCAAATGTTCTATTGGAGACAAGTCTTAACACCTAGCCTTAGAAGACTCACTGCTACGGGGTGCAGGGGCTGGAGGATCCTGTTCCATGAGATCTACAGAGGCATCAGCATCCTCTCTGGATCATCCATGGCAGAAAAACAGTAGGTGGTGTACACCAGCGAAATGGAGGTCGGCTGGGTGAGGTATCATGCACCAACACCATTGAAGAGGATCTCTGAGTTGTGAAAGGGGAAGACTGTTTGCCTTTGTTTGATTTCCTAGAGCCTTTACAGATGACAGACAAAGACTCAGATATTTGTTGGCTGGAGGGATGTAGAAAGTCTTCACGGGAGTATTCTTTTTGTTCTTTCTGGCCTGCTAGTTGTGTAGCAGGTGATTTCACTGCCAAGAGTGAAGATATGGTGGCTTGTTGCGCAGCTGTACGAGAAGGTGCTGCAGATGCTACGGTGATATTTGCCTGTTCCACAACTGCAGTACTGAATTCAACGTTGCAAGTCTGCATGGCCGTGTCCTTCATGGAGCGAGGCATTGCAAGAACAGTACTGTTAAGTGCCAGATGGTAAAATGCAGGGATTTCGACTAACCAACAACTTGCAAGAGATAGGGTGGGGGTACTTTTTCTTTCACCCAGACCTCATGGATGGCTTGCTCATCGAGATAAATGGGACATTCACAGGACAAGGTGGCATGGTTGCCATTACAACTCAAACAGCAGGAAGAAGGAGGTGGGCAATTGTTCTTGTGAGCATCTCTACCACAAGAAACACACATTTGGCCATGTTTTGTCATGACACGTGTGTGATTATAATGTTGACACTGGTAGCAACCCATCGAGTTTGGGATGTACAGTCAGATGACGATGACTTCATAGCCTGCCTTAACCTTTGATGGAAGCACTACTCAACCAAATGCGAGAAAAAGAGTGTGTCTAGGCACTAAGTTTGTACCAACCTTTTCCATTACCCAATGGACTGCAGTGATGCCCTGATCAGGGAGATATGTTTTAATTTCTCCCTTGGCCAGACCATCAAGCACCTGAGTATAAACACCACCACGAGAAGAATTCAGCATACGATGGATCTCAACATGAACAAGATAGCCATGGAGGAGTGAGGCTGTGAGCAGTTGTTGGGCTTGAAAATCACAACTGGTCTCCAGAAGCAGTCCCATTACATAGGCAAGAGCAGGATTTCATAGGGCCTGAAACTGCATCAGCACCTTTCTGAATATTAAGTGGATTAACTGTAGCAAAGGACTGACGTCCTCCGGTACATGATACCACAAAGAATTGGGATGAATCTAGGAGTTTTCTTGAATCTTTAGCCTCATTCCATTTGTGTTTAGTAGATATAGATTGATATGGCGATCAGCTCATTGTGGAAAAATCACCCATGTTTGTCAGTCTCCAATGGTGCACTCCTTCCAACTGGGGGGGAGGGGGGGGGGGGCTAGAGGGGAGGGCTCACTCGCCTTAGGTGACCATTCACACCTCAGGTCACAGCCCCTAAACTCCTGACAGAGGTGTGAATTGGCAATTGGAAAGGTAACAGCTCAAACAATCACCCCTCCTTGAGCCTGGCTTGTACCAGGGGGTACATGCAAACCCTACCTGTCAACCCAGGGCTGGAAATTACAAGTTACCCAGTCACCTGTTAAGCATCAAACGCATGAGCCGGCCTTCAGGAGCGCGCAGAGAGGATAAAGCAACAAAGAGAGAGCTCAAATGCTGAAGTGGAGGAGATAGAGAAGGAAGAAAGAAAGAAAAAGATGAGGAGCTGTTCCGATGCTGGGCTATCGAAACTTCAGACCACATTACCAAAATTGTCCAAGACATGTTCCCCAAGGGAGGGGAAAAAGAATGGCAAGAGTATAGATATGCAGCATGGAAATGGGAGAGACGCTGCAAAGGCCGGAGTCCTGCGGTAATCACGCACAAATTCACCAAAGTGTGGTGAGCCCCCTGGGGGGAATGCCAGTGGTGCGTACTATTAGTACGGGAGAGTCACAGGCTAGAATTTCCTTCAACTTAAAAGCAGGTGGATTTTCTCCTCCTCTAGTTGTTTTTTTCAAAATGATGTGCTCACAAAACTGTGCTATTCTGTAAATAATAAAATTTTTGCTATAAACACAAGTAAGATAAATGCTGTTTTACTAACTTTCTCCACGTAGCTGAGCAAGAGCGCGTTCCTTGTCTTGAAGAATGCGCTGCGCTCGTAATTTATACTGGTCAAAGTCTTGTCGGGCTACAACAGCATCCCTGCGTGCAATCTCTTCCAATTGCAAGGCCTCCTGCCGTTCAGTTTCACTCTTCTTAACTGCTACAGATAAGACTTCCAGTTTGCGGCTAAAGTGCTCCAGCAACTGATGCAGCAATCCTCTGAAATTCAACATGAGAAATTAGTGGCCCTATTTTTGTTTAACAGCCCCATAGTTTGCTAAGTTTTATTACACAATAGAACAAATATTCAGCTGGATTTTAAAAAAAGACATTAATTCCCCTGCACTTAATAGCCATTTCAGTTCGTTCATGGAGGAAACAAAACCTACAATACATTCAAGCAAGGTTAAATGATTTTACAAGTATTCTAAATTTTCACATTACGAAAACAGCAAAGAGTCATATGGCACTACAAACTGTCAAAGAGTAGTTCATAAACCATCTGTAACTTTCAGGCCTTACACTTAGACACAAGCTTAGTTTGCACATACATAGTTTCCACATTCTATGAGTAAAACGAATCACAGGGGAGCTGACCTGGGCAGCAAGCTGAATGCAGAAGACTCAGGAGTCCACAACACTTATTGTATTTTGACTACCCTCAGAACCGGTGCATTTCTGCGGTTCAATATGATCTCAAGGAGACACGCCTTTTAGATGCTTTGCTTGGATTCAAAAAGCTTAATACTATTTAGTGCAACATATCAATCTATTGGCAGAGATCTGTTTCCTTCGATTGTGGCAATATGTCCACTTGTAGCAAAGAAAGTTCATACTATTTTCAAGGTCCATTCAGCAAGCTGCAAACACATGACAGTCACATTTATTCAGCAGTTACAATGTTGAATATAACATATCAAGCATCTTTCCCTAGAATTATCATAACTAAATCTCTATTCCTATTTTAAGACTGTGTGTTATCCACTCATTGCAAATACTCCCCCATCCCCCCTACCTGTTATACCCTGTAAGCTTTTAAAATCATGATACACAAATGATCTCATTTCTGATGGTAACCACAAATACATACAGAAAACTGGAAGCCCCAATGCCCATTTTGGGGGTTTTGAAACACCAGCGGTAAACCAAGCACCAAGGAAAATGTAGTGACCTCGGCTCGCAGGCCACTTCACACTTATCCATTAGCACTGATGTCAATGACCAACACTGCTAACACAGCACTTTGAAACAGTCATGAGACCACTACCTGCCGCAGCATGAGCACTTGAGTGTGTGCGGTTGTTGGACACACAACATGAGAAATAACCAGAGGGATGATAATAGTTTACACTTCAGTTATTTATCTTGTTATTCAACAGACCAATAAAAGCACTTTTTTTCAGTGAAGTGTACCATTTATTAAGTACCTACAAAGTAGTGACAAAAGAAAGTATCATGGAACAGCTACAGCAACAGTTACACAGCATCAGCAAAAACTGATGTTATGGCAGCTACAGCTACTGTCTGATAGGCAGTGACAGCACATGGAAGAGATGCCCATGCTGCAACAACTACACCAACAGTGGTTATGAACCCAAGTCAGAAGCAGAGAAACCACCTACGGTGCATCTAAAGGATTTGCTGCAGTCATGCAGCCAGGTGGTGTCACTTGCCAGCCACCTGCCACTGGCCACCACCACCTCTGCCTCTTCCCTGGCCATTACACTGCCTGCAGCACAGTTGAACGGCATGGCATTTAAGGCAACAGCCCTCTGGATGGATTGTCTGTTACTGTGATTCATGCACATGGACACCCATTTCATCACCACCGGGATAATGCACGACTCCACCAAATACGCACACGAGATGGGGCTATTGGACAGCGACTGTGCCAGTGAGGTTAGCGACATTATCACAAATGCACCTGCCTCCGTAAAGCATGACTTACTAAAGAAGCAAGCTCATTCATCGCTTTCCCTCTCCAGCATGCAATGCTTAGGAAAACTGTCACACAGGGAGGAAATTGGCAACATGGAGCTGTCACAGTTCCTACATCATCTCCGCACCTTGGCCCCACAGGAGGTCCGAGACTTACTCCTACGGTCCACGTGGCTGTCTCAATTGCCTGAGAGGTATCACACCCTGTTCTTGATAATGCAAAGATTGTGCACAAAGTAATGAAGGCTGCTACTCTGCATCTGTTTACTACAACAACTGCCAGACACAGGTTGGATGACATCACCTCGTGTCTTGACAAGTTGACAAATTGCAGGTTGCAGCCCTAAGCACATACAAACAACCAGATTGCATGTCATCACAAAGACAATGCAGTGTGGTCTCTTCAAGCTCATCAGACCAGAAAGAGTGTTTTTACCACTGTGATTTTGGCAAGAGAGCATGTAGGTGCAGATAACCCACCCCTGGGTGGTAAACATGAACAGTAGCTTCCAATACCCAAAGGCCAAGTCAGTCAGCATCCATCATGATGCTGGTGGTAATGGTTGATTTGGAGAGTAAAGGGACCAAACAACAGGGTCATCAGTCCCTGGTGGTAATGGACAGGACTACTGAGATGCAGTTGTTGGTGGATACTGGCTTATTCGAGTGGCAATTTATAACAGAAGATGCAACCTGCACTATCATCAGGCTCGATTTCCTTTACTAGTCTGACCTCAACCTTGATGTGAGGAATGCTTCCATTATGGACTGGGTCAAATAAGTTACGGTAGCATGCCAGCCCACACAGTACAGTGAACCATTGGTATAGTTCCTCACCGTGACATCAGTGCTGGTATGTCTGCTAAACCAGTTCCTGTTGATTATACAACTCCCTGGAGTGCTGTCATGGCCCATCCACTCAGCAGTGCATCACACTGTTTTCTCATGGCCAGACGGTTGCCATCCAACAAACTCCGCATCGCAAGAGAAGAATTTGATTAAATGATCCAAGCGTGCTGGGCACAACCATCAAAAATCAACTGTGCTTTTCCCGTTCATCTGGTACAAAGGAGGCTGCCAACCCTTTGGTGACTATACAGGCATAACATTCTGACAATTTCTGACCAGTACCCTGTACACCACATGAGAGATGATTTTGTATACCAACTGCTGCAGCACACCATTTTCTTAAAGTTTGGATCTGTAAAAGCCTACAACCAAACACCTGTGACAACAGAGGACTTCCGAAAAACTGCAGTAAGTATGCCCTGTGGACTATTAGAATCCCACACACGTTATAAGTTCTACTGAACATGGCACAGATTTTTCAGTGTTTTATCAATGAAGTTTTGCAGGGATTGGACTTCTGCTCTGCGTACACTGATGACACGTTGGTGGCAGTATTATCCATAGAACAACATGAAACATATCTACACACAGTTTTACAAATGTTTGATAACTATGGAATCTGCATAAATCTGGCTAAACATGCCATTGGTGCTAACAAATTGACGTTCATGGGAATCAGGGTGTCCAGAACTGGTATGTATTTGGCAGCTGAGCACACTGCTGCACTTACAACTTATCCACCCCTGAAAATGTGTGAAGTGTGTCAGTACCTGAAATCCACTTTTAGCAACATTTTTTACCCTCAACTACCAACCCATCTGTCACTCCACGCCATTCTTGTCAGCTCCAAAGTGCACAGTTTCACACCTGTCACTTGGACTGATGAACTGGAGGCACAGCATTGGTTCAAATCTTAAGGTACATTCTTAATTTGCTATACTGTTGACAGTGTTAAAAATATTGTATACATACTGCAGTATACTACTCAAACGGTTATTCTGGTTAACACAGACTTTTCACGTGTATAGATAAAGTGTGTATGAATGTGGTGCAAAGCCTATGGGGGTGTGGGGGAGTGGGGAGGGGGCGGGGAATGATGGGAGGGGGGGGGGAGGAGGAGGAGAAGAAGAAGAAGAAAGCTATACAGCTATAATTTGGGGAAAATGTCATTTATATTTCAGTTGACTTTCAAAATGTGTTGACAATGTTAAGTATATGTACTATAACCTAGCAGACATTCAAAAATTAATTAGTTCTTCATGCATAGTCCCATCAAGGACTGTCAACTTGTTCTCCAAAGTGCATGAATTTAAAGCCATCAAACTATTTAGGCCTATGGTACTATGGGAAATACTTTTAGCAACAGTCACAGCAAGGCTCTTTCAGACTAATTCCACAGATTTTGTTGTATGCACAGCTCTTTTAAAACCAAGATGCTTTTACACATGAATTCTTACAATAAAGTACAAAAAAGCCACTGTTAATAATGCGATTTTTTGAGAACAAACAGCAGCTTTACTGGTTTTGAACTGACATGTCATCAGATGGCTGCTCACATTTAAAATTATTGTTTCACAGCCAAGACCCACTGGGAAAATTCTTGTAACATTCAAATGACACTTATAATCATGTCATGATCGCCATGGAAAAAAGAAAAAAACAAAGAAAAAAAAAAGACTTACCCCTTCCTCTTCTTAGGGTACACCTCTACTAAATATCCACCAAATGAAGACAGACTGAGTGTAATAAGAGCAATGCAAGATGTGTTCAATGAATTCTTGAGTACAATTTTGTCTGCCGATATGACAAAAAACCTAAGAAGTGTTGGTCTTTCATAAAGTCAGTAAATGGACGAATGGCATTTACTGAATCATTCAGCAATCATACTAGCATCAAAGCAGAAAATAGCACAGAAAAGCAAAATATTGAATTCCATTTTCCTAAACTGTTTCAATGAGAGTAGTGTACTGTGGTTTCTTCTTTTATTATAACTGAATGCTGGACTGATATTGAAATAAATGATAATATATAATCATGTCAACTAGTATTGCTAAACAGACAAAACGCAATGTGATCTGATGGGAAGCCTGTGATTGTGTTCAGTTCTACTTGCTCTGTTTGTCTTGGGGTACATACAAGCTTATGGAATTCTGGACCAGTTTTGTGATGGAACAAAAGACTTCTTAGCATACTTAGCAAAACCTGCTGTTATTAATGATGAGAAAGCATAAGATGTGAAGCACACAAGCTTCATATGTACCCAGTGGAATGTTATAGGACTCTTACTGCTCACAAAAAATATATATGAGCTAATGGATAACACTGAAAGCTGCATGAGGCTGTTTAGGGAAACTGTAATGCCAGAAAATCCAAAATACGTGTTCCTCCCGATTTTACATCTTCTTTCTGGTATCACTTGATATAAACAACATTACCTATTTATATTTAAAATCAAAATAGGAATAGTCCATCACATTATTCAGAAATGAAAGTCAAGAGAATATTCAATAAAATTACTTCACTTTTAAAATGAGCTACCGTATTAGTTGTTATATTACTGAATATTTGTTCTATCTGAAGCAGTGCACATACAATAAAAATTTATGTTACTGCTGTATGACAACATGACTAAAAACAGACATTTCTACCACTCTGTAAGCCGTTTCTATTTTACCCACAATACCACACACACAATATATATATATATATATATATATATATATATATATATGATGTGACTTACCGAACGAAAGCGCTGGCATGTCGATAGACACACAAACAAACACAAACACACACACAAAATTCAAGCTTTCGCAACAAACTGTTGCCTCATCAGGAAAGAGGGGAAGGAGAGGGAAAGACAGAAGGATGTGGGTTTTAAGGGAGAGGGTAAGGAGTCATTCCAATCCCGGGAGCGGAAAGACTTACCTTAGGGGGAAAAAAGGACAGGTATACACTCGCGCGCACACATATCCATCCGCACACACATATATATATATATCCCCCCCATGAACCATGGACCTTGCCGTTGGTGGGGAGGCTTGCGTGCCTCAGCGATACAGATAGCCGTACCGTAGGTGCAACCACAACGGAGGGGTATCTGTTGAGAGGCCAGACAAACGTGTGGTTCCTGGAGAGGGGCAGCAGCCTTTTCAGTAGTTGCAAGGGCAACAGTCTGGATGATTGACTGATCTGGCCTTGTAACAATAACCAAAACGGCCTTGCTGTGCGGGTACTGCAAACGGCTGAAAGCAAGGGGAAACTACGGCCGTAATTTTTCCCGAGGGCATGCAGCTTTACTGTATGAATAAATGATGATGGCGTCCTCTTGGGTAAAATATTCCGGAGGTAAAATAGTCCCCCATTCGGATCTCCGGGCGGGGACTACTCAAGAGGATGTCGTTATCAGGAGAAAGAAAACTGGCGTTCTACGGATCGGAGAGTGGAATGTCAGATCCCTTAATCGGGCAGGTAGGTTAGAAAATTTAAAAAGGGAAATGGATAGGTTAAAGTTAGATATAGTGGGAATTAGTGAAGTTTGGTGGCAGGAGGAACAAGACTTCTGGTCAGGTGACTACAGGGTTATCAACACAAAGTCAAATAGGGGTAATGCAGGAGTAGGTTTAATAATGAATAGGAAAATAGGAATGCGGGTAAGCTACTGCAAACAGCATAGTGAACGCATTATTGTGGCCAAGATAGATACGAAGCCCACACCTACTACAGTAGTACAAGTTTATATGCCAACTAGCTCTGCAGATGACGAAGAAATTGAAGAAATGTATGATGAAATAAAAGAAATTATTCAGATAGTGAAGGGAGACAAAAATTTAATAGTCATGGGTGACTGGAATTCGAGTGTAGGAAAAGGGAGAGAAGGAAACGTAGTAGGTGAATATGGATTGGGGTTAAGAAATGAAAGAGGAAGCCGCCTGGTAGAATTTTGCACAGAGCACAACTTAATCATAGCTAACACTTGGTTTAAGAATCATGATAGAAGGTTGTATACATGGAAGAACCCTGGAGATACTAAAAGGTATCAGATAGATTATATAATGGTAAGACAGAGATTTAGGAACCAGGTTTTAAATTGTAAGACATTTCCAGGGGCAGATGTGGACTCTGACCACAATCTATTGGTTATGACCTGTAGATTAAAACTGAAGAAACTGCAAAAAGGTGGGAATTTAAGGAGATGGGACCTGGATAAACTGACTAAACCAGAGGTTGTACAGAGTTTCAGGGAGAGCATAAGGGAACAATTGACAGGAATTGGGGAAAGAAATACAGTAGAAGACGAATGGGTAGCTCTGAGGGATGAAGTAGTGAAGGCAGCAGAGGATCAAGTAGGTAAAAAGACGAGTGCTAGTAGAAATCCTTGGGTAACAGAAGAAATATTGAATTTAATTGATGAAAGGAGAAAATATAAAAATGCAGTATATGAAGCAGGCAAAAAGGAATACAAACGTCTCAAAAACGAGATCGACAGGAAGTGCAAAATGGCTAAGCAGGCATGGCTAGAGGACAAATGTAAGGATGTAGAGGCTTGTCTCACCAGGGGTAAGATAGATACTGCCTACAGGAAAATTAAAGAGACCTTTGGAGAAAAGAGAACCACTTGTATGAATATCAAGAGCTCAGATGGAAACCCAGTTCTAAGCAAAGAGGGGAAAGCAGAAAGGTGGAAGGAGTATATAGAGGGTCTATACAAGGGCTATTTACTTGAGGACAATATTATGGCAATGGAAGAGTATGTAGATGAAGATGAAATGGGAGATGAGATACTGCGTGAAGAGTTTGACAGAGCACTGAAAGACCTGAGTCGAGACAAGGCCCTGGGAGTAGACAACATTCCAATAGAACTACTGACGGCCTTGGGAGAACCAGTCCTGACAAAACTCTACCATCTGGTGAGCAACATGTATGAGACAGGGGAAATACCGTTAGACTTCAAGAAGAATATAATAATTCCAATCCCAAAGAAAGCAGGTGTTGACAGATGTGAAAATTACCGAACTATCAGTTTAATAAGTCACAGCTGCAAAATACTAACGCGAATTCTTTACAGACGAATGGAAAAACTGGTAGAAGACGACCTCAGGGAAGATCAGTTTGGATTCCGTAGAAATGTTGGAACACGTGAGGCAATACTAACCTTACGACTTATCTTAGAAGAAAGATTAAGAAAAGGCAAACCTACGTTTCTAGCATTTGTAGACTTAGAGAAAGCTTTTAACAATGTTGACTGGAATACTCTCTTTCAAATTCTAAAGGTGGCAGGGGTAAAATACAGGGAGCGAAAGGCTATTTACAATTTGTACAGAAAACAGATGGCAGTTATAAGAGTCGAGGGGCATGAAAGGGAAGCAGTGGTTTGGAAGGGAGTGAGACAGGGTTGTAGCCTCTCCCTGATGTTATTCAATCTGTGTATTGAGCAAGCAGTAAAGGAAACAAAAGAAAAATTTGGAGTAGGTATTAAAATCCATGGAGAAGAAATAAAAACTTTGAGGTTCACTGATGACATTGTAATTCTGTCAGAGACAGCAAAGGACTTGGAAGAGCAGTTGAACGGAATGGACAGTGTCTTGAAAGGAGGATATAAGATGAACATCAACAAAAGCAAAACGAGGATAATGGAATGTAGTCGAATTAAGTCGAGTGATGCTGAGGGAATTAGATTAGGAAATGACACACTTAAAGTAGTAAAGGAGTTTTGCTATTTGGGGAGCAAAATAACTGATGAGGGTCGAAGTAGAGAGGATATAAAATGTAGACTGGCAATGGCAAGGAAAGTGTTTCTGAAGAAGAGAAATTTGTTAACATCAAGTATAGATTTAAGTGTCGGGAAGTCGTTTCTGAAAGCATTGGTATGGAGTGTAGCCATGTATGGAAGTGAAACATGGACAATAAATAGTTCGGACAAGAAGAGAATAGAAGCTTTCAAAATGTGGTGCTACAGAAGAATGTTGAAGATTAGGTGGGTAGATCACGTAACTAATGACGAGGTATTGAATAGGATTGGGGAGAAGAGAAGTTTGTGGTACAACTTGACTAGAAGAAAGGATTGGTTGGTAGGACATGTCCTGAGGCATCAAGGGATCACAAATTTAGCATTGGAGGGCAGTGTGGAGGGTAAAAATCGTAGAGGGAGACCAAGATATGAATACATTAAGCAGATTCAGAAGGATGTAGGTTGCAGTAGGTACTGGGAGATGAAGGAGCTTGCACAAGATAGATTAGCATGGAGAGCTGCATCAAACCAGTCTCAGGACTGAAGACCACAACAACAACAACCACTATCAACACTAAATATGACAATGTTTTTAAGCAGAATCAGTGCGTTGTAAAATAGTCATTCACGAATACATTAATGTTGGACTCTTACATTTTTGTTACCAAATTATGAAATGAAATAGGGTGCTCTTACAGCTGTTTCACAAGTTTCTGGTCCTCCTTAGGCCCCTTGTCCTCATTTTTAATTTGCATGAACTCCTCAAGCAATTGAACAGTTTTATTTGTTCCGACGACACCATTTTTTGTGTCACTGTCCTGGATGTGATGCCTAGGAAGAGAAAAAAAGAGTCATCCATATCAGAGTATTTAATATAACAGCAGAAGATTTCTCATGGTTTTTTTATAAATTAAGAAGGATAGTATTCTTACCAGTCAATGTCGTGAGTATTTTTAAGGATTTCTTCAAGAAAACTCATCTTTTCATTAACATCTCTCAAGTGAGTCTGCATTTTTGCCATAGTGTTCCATTGTTGCTGAAGATACGCAACTCTGTCTTTGTACTCATTACAATCTAAGTTCATACAGAATAAACAGTTTAAGTATCAGAAAGTAAAGGTCATTTATTATATAAAACCTACAGCAATAAAAATGGAGCAAAAATTCAAAAAAGTGAACTTTAATATCAGTATATAAACAGCCAATAAAGAAACCAATGACTACTGTACTTAAAAAACATCTGTATATGAACTGTCACATGAGACAAAATTTAATTTTTTCCCAAGCAATTATGAGTTGTTTACAATGACATTATGTAACTAACTAAAAATAAGTTCTCCACCACGATCCAGAAACGAACAAAAATTGTAATTACTTCACATCTGGCTCCAGCAGTAGGATGATCTTTTACTACTGAGGAACTGTGCAGATAAAAAGCTATATCTCAAGTTCTGTTTTGTTAAATACAGCTCCAGTGAGCATAGTGAAAAAGCACTCCAATTCATAACTGAAAAAATAATTTAACTCTCAAATGTCACAGGAATTGTTTTGACAGAATATTAAGTATTTGTTTTCATAATGTTACTTCACAACATAAAGAGTTATCCAAAGGTACATTTCTGTTGAAAGAATACAATTAATTTTTAAGTGGGACAGATCCAACAGAATAATTTACCAACAATGCTTTTCTTATAAAGTGGCAATAAAAGCACTAATTGTGTTCATGAATGAAAATACACAGTCCAGTCACATTAATGTGACCACCACCTATGTTCGATGTCAATGTGCAATAACCACTCTCAGATATATAAAACAAGTCAGGGAATGAGGAAAACAATGCAGTCATTATGATTTTGCAGAAACAGAGTAATTTATCCAATGTCCAGAAGGGCATGATCACTGGCTTTCGAGCCAAGGGTGGAAGCATTTCTGAAAGGGCTAAGTTTTAAACTGTTCATGTGCTGCCACAGTTAAATTATACCAAGCATGGCAAAATGGCACTATCCAAAACTGGAACTGAGGCAACTGTGGTGCACTATGGGCCGCAGATGACAGGGGTGAACAATGGCTGCGGAGATGTGTACAGGCAAATAGACTTGCAACTGTTGAGCAACTGACAGACCAGATCAACCAAGGGCTACCCTCATAGTTTCCACAACAACTGTTGCTGCGTATGGGCCTCACAGCAGGTGCCTGGTTCATGAACCCACAATGGCTCCTATCCATCAGCAATGAAGGCTGGAATTTGCATGTCAATTCTACAACTGGACAGACTGAAAGCAAACACCCTGCAACAATTGTTGGAAGGGTCCAGGCTGAAGAGGGAATGTTATAGTCTGAGGAACATTTTCGTGGCATTCCCTTGGTTGATCTCACCATTCTGGAAGGCCTAACAGATCAAGGCAACAATTCATGTATCCTTGGAGACCATGTCCACCCTTACACACAGGTTTTTTTAACCTCTGCATGATGGTATCTACCAGCAGGACAATGCAATGTGTCACACAGCTCGAAATGTACATGTGTGGTCCAAAGAGCACTAGGATGAATTTAGCATACTCCCTTGCCATTAAACTCCAGATGTGTATACCCAATCGAGAATCTGTGGGACACCTCTATTAGGTTATTCACACCACAGATCCTCATTCAAGAAATCTAGCCCAGATGACAACAGCACTGGAGTCGACATGGCTCCAGTCTCCCTGTCAATACCTTACAGAACCTCTTTCGTAGCAGCCCGTTATTGTTAGAGGGCCCACAGAAGCGAGACACAAGATGGGTTGCCGACCTCCTTTCAGGAGCGCGGAGAGAAACATCGTCAGCGAACAGAAACAATAACAGACTTTCCAAATAAAAATGGAACTACTTCACCAGACAACATGTGACAGTGTTCCACCAATAGGAACTCATATGGCTCATGTAGCACTCTGCCGACCTGGCTTTATAAGCACGCCTAGACTTTCAGACCGGCAGTGTTTACCAACCGCTAGGAACATCTCCAGCCAGTACTTACGCTGGCCCTAGCATCGTATTCACTCGCTGTAGTAGTACACTGTATTTTTTAGATTAGATTTTGGTCAGTATTTTCTTCCATTGTTTTGTTTCCTTACCTGGTTTGCCAGCACAAGAGTTGTGGGGTTTTTCCTGTTTTTTCATGTGTTTAACACTTAGTGTATGCCAAGAAGGTGTTTTTCTTTAATTACAATGAAGTGCATTTAAACAGACTGTTAGTTCTTTCCTGCTGACTGCAGTGTACTACAGTTATTGGCAACGAGGAAAAAACTTCCATTTTCAAACGGAATGGTCTCCTCCGAAGAGCTTCTTCAGTCCTTGGTGGAAACTCTACAGCAGATTCAGCAAATGCTCACACATTCAGAAATTCACTCTCACTTGTCAGCATTGCAAGAGGTAGCTCATAGAGTTGATTCCATCGCAGGTAAATTGAACACTTTGCATGTGGCTCCACCGGCGTTTCCAACTTTCGTTAGGTCTGTCTAACCATGGTCAAATTATATTAAATGCTTGGAACAACATTTACTGGCACATGGGATCCATGATGAAAATTGAAGTCGAGCTTTTCTGAGCAACAGTCGGTCCACAAGTGCATCATTTAGTTCAAAAATTGAATCCCTAGCAGTCCCCTTGAGATCTCTCATTTACTCACATCAAGGGCTGCCTTTTTGAGTACCTAGATGCCCAAATACATGTCACCTCTGCCCATTAGACTTTATTTTCTTGTCGAAAGTCACCAGGTCAGATTTATCATGAATGGATTACGATGCTCCAGGGTCTCTCTGGCGATTGTAAATTCTGGTGTGCCAACGTTGCCTGCAAGTCGCCTTATGCCTCATTGTTGATTCGTGATATGGTGGTGTTTCACACATCAAACAAGGGTCTTCGGGCTGATATTTTGAAGTTACAGGACTCGTCCCTCGACACCTATCTGTCGATCATTCGTGCGTTTCAACAGTCTTACCAGCTACGACCACCACGTCTTGATCCAGCTGTTTACACGGGTCACCAGTTGCCTAGCACTGAGCGGGAGCCTCGTCGATCCATTGGTCCACTTCGTGAGAGGAAGTCTTTCACCTGGCTTTCATCCTATCCGAACTGTTTCCGGACTCACCAACGGTTGGAGTGCCCTCACCGGCGAGCAAGATGTATGGCTTGCAGCCCAGTGGTCCATATTGCCATGGTGTGTCAGGCTTCGCACAGACACATCACATAGATGCCACACTTCCTGCGGATGCACAGGTTCATCACGAATAGTCATCTCTGGACCTGGAAGCCTCGCATTCCATTGATGGGCAACTATTCTCCATCATTCCCCAATCGGGTGCCCGTTTTCTCCTTACCTTGGAGGTTGCACATATTACAGCTGTCTTCCAAATTGACACGGCATCATCCATTTCTATTGGGGATGTTGCCACATACCAACATTTGGGCTCACCGGCATTATCCCTATACACTCGCACCTTGCGCAGTTTCAGTAATCACTCTATATCAGTCTATGGCATTTTTTCCACACAAATCTCTTACAACAGTCATTCCTTCACTGCTCAATTTCGGTGGTTGGATCCCCTGGCGCTACTAACCTTCTGGGTGTGGACAGTTTTGGTTGTATGGGTTTATCAGTGAAGGATGTGGTACAAGCGGTGTCAATTCCCTCATTGGATACCCTCCTTGCCCCGTTGCTCAGCAAATATGAAATGCTCTTCTTATCCTCCACACCACTGGTGAAGGGTTTCACCGTGCATGTTCAGCTTCTTCCCTCTGCTGTTCCTCATTTTTTAAGGCCAACCCAGTCCCCTTTGCTCTCTGAGAAAGGCTCCAAGTGGAACTTCACCACTGACAAAATGAAGGCGTCCTTTCTCCCATCGCGCACAGTCACTAGGCGATGCCTATCATGGTAGTTGATTAGTCGAACAGTGCTTTATGCATCAGTGGCTATTTTAAGGTCACAGTCAATTCTCAGTCCGTCACTGACGCCTATCCTGTTCCATCAGTGGATGATGTACTCACACATCTTGCGGGCTCTACCGTTTTCGCCAAAATTGGTTTGCACGATGCTTATTTGCTGTTGCCATTGGACAAGAAATTGCAGCAGATCCTAGTCATCAATACTCCGTGTGGACTTTACCAGCACCCCCGTCATTTTCCAACATTTGGAATGCCTCACAAACCCTGTTCCCAGGGTGGCCAATTATCTAGACAATGTCACAGTCAGTGGCATGGCCGCGGTGGACCTCGCGGGCAAGCTGGATCAGCTGTTTCAGGTTTTGTTCAAGGCTAACCTGCATTGCCCGAAAGAAAAGTGTGACTTTTTTGCGTGGGAGGTCAGCTATCTCGGGTTCATTATGGATGCTCATGGCCTACACGCCTCTAAGGAGTATGTCAAGGTGATTCAAAACCTGCCTCCTCCCATCAACGTGAAGCAACTGCAATCCGTCCTTGGTCAAATCAACTATTATCAGTGTTTTATATTCCACGCTGCCAAGATTTCAGTGCCCCTGACTGGGTTATTGCGCAAGGGTGCGCGTTGGGTTTGGGACACAGCGTGTGAGCAGGCTTTCACACGTCTAAAGTCAGCTTTCTTCCACCCTCTTAGTCTGGCCGCATACAATCCTTCCTTGCCTCTCATCGTCGCCGCCGATACCTTGGACTACGGCCTGGGTGCAGTCCTCTCCCAAGTGGCTGATGGCATTGAGAGGCTGGTGGCTTTCGAATCCAAAAAACTGAGCAATGCTCGAACCAAATATAGTCAAACTAGAAAGGAAGCTTTGACACTGGTTTTCGCCCTGACGAAATTCTACGATTTCGTGTATGGTCGTCATTTCACGCTGCAGACCGACCACAAACCTTTGGTTTCTTTGTTTCACCTGGGTGCTGCTGTGCCCACCCAGACAGCGCGCCACCTCCAGCATTGGGCGTTCTTCCTGGTGATGTTCGACTTTGATATTGTCTACCACATCTCTGAACAGCACACAAACACCGATTTTCTGTCCCGGCTGCCTACCATGGCAGAGCACGAGTTTGACACCTCCCCATTGGTTTGTTTCCATGTGGAACTGGGCATGTACATAGCTCTGGATGCGCTTCCATTGGATGCTGATGCGGTCTGGCAGGCCACCACTCAGGATCAGACACTACAAAGTTCTCTGCTGCCGAACTGCTGCAGGTTGGCCAACCAGCCGACGTAGTTTCCACGATGCCAAGGTCCAGCAGTCTTGGGATCATGAGCACATGCTCTTTTTCCGCAGTGGCATCATCCTTTTTCATAGTGATTCCGACGTTACCCAGGTGGTCATACAGCATGCGTTGCGCCGCCGTGTCCTCGACCTCCACAGAGGCCATTGGGGCATAGTCCTCACTAACCAGTTGGCCCGCTGACACCTTTATTGGCGCTGTTTGGATAAAGACATTGACCCCCCCTCACGTCAGTCAGCACCACGTGCCAAACATGTCAGGCAGCATCCCCGCGCCAGTATTTTTCGTAGCCGGATGCAGCTGCTCCATGGGAACATCTCCATTTGGATTTCACAGGGCCGTTTCACGGTTCCCAGTGGCTCATATTTATCGACTCTGGGTCGGTGGTGGTGGCGGTTGTTAGTGTTTAACGTCCCGTCGACAACGAGGTCATTAGAGACGGAGCGCAAGCTCGGGTTAGGGAAGGAAATCGGCCGTGCCCTTTGAAAGGGACCATCCCGGCATTTGCCTGAAACGATTTAGGGAAATCACGGAAAACCTAAATCAGGATGGTTGGAGACGGGATTGAACCGTCGTCCTCCCGAATGCGAGTCCAGTGTGCCTCTGGGTCGGTCGGGATACCCTTATGTCTCCCGCATGATGAACACCACTTCTGCTGAGATTATCAAAATTCTCCAGTGCCTCTTTGCTGTCGAGGGCCTCCCCAAAACAATTGTTACAAATAATGATCCACAGTTTACTTTGACCAAGTTTAAGCAATTCTGTACTTCCAATGGAATTTTCCTCATCCATATCGCCCCATTTCACCCTTCATCCAAACGACCAGGCGGAACGTTGTGTGTGGGCGTCCAAGACCCAGCTCAATAAGCTGTGAGCCATCACCCGCTAGAGGAGGTAGTGCTTTTTTTGGCTATATACCACGCCACCCCCATGCCGATGAAATTCCAGTAGAGATACTTCATGGACGACCTTTCTGCTCACCCTTATCCTTCTCGGTTCCCGAGGCTTCTCACCCTCCCACTTGCCGACGCACCCCTTTCGCATCGGGCACACAGTCTAGGCGTGGACCTTCTCTCATCCATGGGCGTGTTGGGTGCCTGCGGTCATCACCCAGCTCTGCAGCCAGGTGATGGCATCTCTCCGGTGGGCCAACAGTTCTGCCGCCCGCCAGCAACTCAACCAGCTCCGTCTGGTGGACCACGACGCCCGGGGAGGGGGGGGGGGAGGGGGGGAGGGGGGGGGGGAAGGGCCGCCTCCGCTTCCGCCTCCACCTCAGTTGCTGTCTCTGCTGCCAGCTGCCTGTGCTGCATCATCGCCGCCCGCCCCTGCCAGCCACGAACCCATGGATGTCAACGAAGACACCCCTACTCCTATGGACATTTGTGGTGCTGTGCATTTTTTCCCCAGGGGGAGGAATGTTGTAGTGGCCCCTTACTGTTAGAGGGCCCGCACAACTGACACACAAGATGGGTTGCCGACCTCCTTTCAGGAGTGCAGGGAGAAACATCGCCAGCAGTCGGAAACAATTACAAACTTTCCAAATAAACATGGAACTACTTTGCCAGACAACATGTGACAGTGTTCCACCAATAGGAACTCATATGACTCATGTAGCACTCTGCCAACCTGGCTTTATAAGCACGCCTAAACCATCAGACCAGCAGTGTTTACCAACTGCTAGGAACAGCTCCAGCCAGTACTTACGCCAGCCCTAGCATTGTATTCACTCACTGTAGCACTGTAGTAGCATGTTGTATTTTGTACAGTAGATTTTGGTCAGTATTTTCTTCCATTGTCTTGTTTCCTTATCTGATTTGCCACCACAAGAGTTGTGGGGTTTTTTCTATTTGTTCTTGCATTTAACACTTAGTGTATGCCAAGAAGTATTTTTCTTTAATTATAATAAAGTGTGTTCAAATTGACTGTTAGTTTTTACCTGCCAACCACAGGACACTACAACTTCACTGACACTCTTCCTGCACATCTCACAGCAGTCTGTGCTGCAAAAGGTGGTTATGCACACTTTTGACAGCCAGTCACATTAATATGACTGGACAGTCAGTAAAACAGAATGACATTGATGGTAAAAATTTAAAAAGGCAGCAACCATCAAGGAGAAAACCACAGCCACAGCCTTCAACATTATTCCACAACCAAGATGCTCACATCTTCCAATGAAATTGTGACCATATCGACTGTGGAACAAATAGCCAGATGAAGGAAATTTGAGACTCAATTCATTTAAAACAAAGTTAATGAAAAAAAAAACTACAGAACAGCAAGTGAAGACAAGTAGTGAAGTAAGAGGATAAGAGCTAGATCATTCTGAAAAACATTCTGAAAAAAAATCATAATGTGGACACAGTAATGCAGCACATATAAAACAAAAAAACACTAAGTAAGTTAAAAAATGTCTCTATACTGAATGCATTAATTCAGTCAGGTAATGATGGAGAGTTACAACTAGATGATCACATTAGTGATGTGAGAAGTGGATGAAGGGTGTAGAAATCACTTGAAATTGAAATACAGAAGCATAAAAATAGAAATGTATAATGTTGAGGAAAGAAAATATGCAACAAGAAATCTTCTTCATATAGAGTACAACGTGCAAAAGCAGGAGGAGGGGTTAGGGAAGGGTAGCTGACAGCTCACAGCAAGGTAGCGGGTGTGCGGAATAGGAAAGCAAAACAGAAAGGCAGTTGTAGGGGATAGGAAAGTAACATACGGGCACTGGAGCTGGTGAACTAGTGCAGCACAATATGACGATGACATGGAGTACTGGATTGGGAGAGAGGGATAGATCAAAGAAGTGGAGACTGGGGGGCGGAGGATGCGGGTGAAGAGGGTCAACAGTGGTTGAGGCTGAGAGAATTGTGATAGCCAAGGATGTGTTGCAAGAACTACCTCCTGCACAGTTCCACAGTTCAGAAATGCTAGTGCTGGGGGTAAGAATCCAGATGACACAGGTTTTCAGAAGCCGTGACATCTGGATTCCTCCCCCCCCCTCCCCCCCCCCCCCCCCCCAGCATTTCTTAACTATGCAGATGGGAGTTTTCCTTGCAGCACATCCTTCACTCCCATAATCTTCTCAGCCTCAGTCTCCGCTAAACCACTGCACCCGCACCCTCTGCCCCCAAGTTTCCTCCCCTAACTCATCACCCTTTCCCCATAATGGCCACCATGGGCAGCACGAACTCACCGGCTCTGGTGCCCAAATGTTGCATTCCTATGCCATGCACCTGCTGCCTCTCCCTTCCACATTCCAATTCTGCAAACCACCTACAGCCTCCTTCCAAGCCATCAGCTACCCTCTCCCAACCCCTTCTCCACTTCCCACCTCTTTCTCCCTTTATCCACCATACCTGATACAGCCCCTCATTCCAGTCTACCTGACAAACTACAGTCCTTACACTTTAGTGTTCAGTTGGCATGATGTAGGTACACATTATTCGGTGAGTTGTCTTCTTCACTTCTACATTATTTACCTATCAGCATTTACTATCTTCATTGTGTTGCTTACATCAATAAACACTATCTTCTTGTTCCTACTCACCTTTATACTCAATAACATCCATTCCCATTGGTCTCTGCAAGATACTGCACTCTTAATGAAATTCAGTGAAGCTCTGTAGGTATTGGCTATTCACCGAGCAATTTTGCCTTCTGTAGTTGTGTGGCTTGCAGAGATATACGAGGGCATGCTGGAAAGTAATGCCTCTGAATTTTTTTGTGAAAACTCTTTAAGCTTTTTAAATAAAAAAACTTTATGAACATTCCACATCCTTATTTTCATTTCTATGTATTTATTTCCCAACATAGTCACCCTGGTGACAAACACATTTCTCCTAACGAGCTATCAGTTTGCTGATACCATCACTGTGGAATGTTTGACTTTGTTACCACAACCACAACCTCACCTCTGTCAGCACAACATCACTATCAAAGTGAAGCCATCGAAGGTGTTCTTTGTGTTTCGGAAATGGATGAAAATCAGATGGGGCCCAGTCGGGACTTTATGGAGGATGATCAATGATAGTGAACCCAAGGCATCAGATTGCTGCAGGTGTCACAGTGCTTGTGCATGGCCTCACATTGCCATGCTGAAGGAGAGGGTTGCTCCATGTGTGGAGGAACTCTTCGAATGTGTGCTTTCAGTTTCTCACACATCGACATAGTCACATTACATGCTGCCATGTTACCCGCTACAATTCAAAGGTCTCTAGTGGCAAAGGGTTACAACTTGCATCAGCTAAGTGGGAAAGTCAACTTAGTAATATGCATGACTTTTAATACCTTGACCAACATTGTTAACAGAATAAAAAAATTCAGTGGCACTACTTTTCAGCATGCCCTCACAGACATTTCTGAAGTCAATGTTGCACCCTTGAGTCACTATTCTAATTTAAATATTCCCGAAGTACACTAAATCACTTTATGAATACCTAAGGTTGAGACCCTCTCTTCAACCAAGATCCCCATTTTCTGGAAGACATGAAATTCCACTTTCATGCCTACCAGTTATTGCTGAAGTATGCTCAAGGTTTAGATGGCAGGTGCACCTGACCTGCACTAGTTCAGGAATCCTGTGTTTTCCAAGTTCAAACTTGGTCAACAAAGACTGGGCTCCTTGATGTGTTCCATTATTTAGCACCAGCCATGAGGCAGAATGCTAAGATGATGAGCGCCCTCCTCTCTGCATATCGTATACATGCCAACAATGCAGACAAACATTTTCAAAAGAAAAGCACATCATCACAGAGTGTTTGCCCAGGAGAAGCTAGTAACCACCCTCAGACAAAGACCAACTTCTATAACACAGAAAAAGTCTGGTGGCCGTGGCTTCAGATAACCAGTTCCCTGCATCTTCCCTGCAAAGTGGTGCCCACAGACGGGCATAAAGAAAACTGTCTCAATACATGCAAATAGTAAAAATATCTGTAGTTTTAGGAAACAAGAGTTCAATGAGTGAAAGATAAACTGAACTAGCTTGCTCTGCATTTCACCAGGCATATGGAACACGATATGGATGGTAGGAACTGAAATCCATGTTTGCTATTTGGACATGTAGATACACCGATAATCAATGAAGCCGCAGAAATTTCTGTAAGGAAGCTAATAGGCTTGCTTTGATTATGGGTACATACCAATAAATAACCTGAAATTTCTATTTTCTAACACACACAGCAAGCACTTGAGGCATTGTAGGTTGACTTATAGCAAGTAAGGTTATGTTCATTGTCAGAAAGAAAATTTATAAAAATATATGGTCAATATAATAAAGCAACAGCTGCCAAGGAATCTCACAAATGCTGAGCCCCTGCACAATTAACAAGAGCAAGGTGGAAGGTAGAGAGATTAAGGTTCAACACCCCATTGGCAATGAGATAATTAGAGGTGGAAATTAACAGGAGCAATGAAAATTATCTCTGAGCTAGGCAAGAATGCCTCCCCTCCTTCCTTTGTCTAGAAGTGATTAAAACAGATCTCACAATTTTCTTCAAATGGTTCAAATGGCTCTGAACACTATGGGACTTTACATCTGATGTCATCAGTCCCCTAGAACTTAGAACTACTTAAACCTAACTAACCTAAGGACATCACACACATCCATACCTGAGGCAGGATTCGAACCTGCGACCGTAGCAGTCACGTGGTTCCAGACTGAAGCGCCTAGAACCGCACGGCCACACCGGCCGGCACAATTTTCTTCAATACAGTTTTTAATTATGTTGAACATATTACATCAAAGTTAATTTCCACTAAATGTTGGCCATCTTACACTGATAGGAGATGAGCTGTTTTAAGTTGAATCAACTGAGAGAAACCTTTCTCGATATAATATTTTACAAATTTTGCAGAGGCAGTTACAAATTCATATTCGTAAGAACTGTCACTTTACATCTAGTTTATATGAACTGTGTCATAAATGAGTTTCACCATAAGATCAATACATCTCAAAGAAGACTGAAGCAACAGTAAAGTTCAACACTGCACCAACAACAAGGTCAACAGAGACAGCACAAGCTCAGACTGGGCAAAGAAGGAGTAGGAAATCAGCTGTGGCCACTCCGAAGGAATGATTCCAATATTAATCGTAAGTAATAATGCAACAATGTAAACTCCAGGCAGGAGTATCAACAATGTAGGAAAAGATAGATTGCTACTTACTGTTAAGATGACACGTCAACTTGCAGACAGGTGCAATTAGAAGATAATCACATATAGCTTTTCGCCATTTGTCTCACACACACACACACACACACACACACACACACACACACAATAGCAAGTGCACACACGACTGCCTACTCCAGCATCTCAGGCTGGAATACTGGAGCTGGTGTGTGTGTGTGTGTGTGTGTGTGTGTGTGGTTTTACTGATGAAGGCTGTGGCTGGAAGCTCTATACGAGTGTCTTAATTGTGCCTGTCTACAACTTGACATGTCTTTGGGGTAGTTATCTTGAAGCTGTGAGAAAGGAGGACAGGCGTGTGTGTGTGTGTGTGTGTGTGGTTTTACTGATGAAGGCTGTGGCTGGAAGCTCTATACGAGTGTCTTAATTGTGCCTGTCTACAACTTGACATGTCTTTGGGGTAGTTATCTTGAAGCTGTGAGAAAGGAGGACAGGCGTGTGTGTGTGTGTGTGTGTGTGTGTGTGTGTGTGTGTGTGTGTGTGGTTTTACTGATGAAGGCTGTGGCTGGAAGCTCTATACGAGTGTCTTAATTGTGCCTGTCTACAACTTGACATGTCTTTGGGGTAGTTATCTTGAAGCTGTGAGAAAGGAGGACAGGCGTTCCAAGGCGTGGAACCAGAGACAATGCTGAGGGCAGATGAAACTAGGAGAGATATTGTTACATGAAGTAAACAGTAAGGGGAGAGCCTTACAAAAATGCAGACACCCCCAGATGTGGTCCCAGGGCGTTAGTTACTCTTCAAGGAATTAACATATAACTTCATATGTTGTCTAGACGCTGTAGAAGGTTGTCACCATAGAACTTTGTAACCAACAGGCATGTACTAGTGTATAAAGCCAGCTTAATACCAGACCTGAGAACAGCAATGTCAGTAGACTCACAAGGGTTAGAAAGAGAGCGAAAATCCCAAAAACTGTTGACCTAGCAGACCCTACTCTGGGGAGCCTGAGGGGCAGGGCTAAATGACGTATAACAATAATGTTGCAAGCCTTATTTGGCAGAGCAGTTACGTTTAGCTTTCAGCTGAACAATGTTGATATCAAATAAGGACATAGTTAGTGCAACTGCATTAACATCCCCACTTTAGGAGCAGTAGAAGGGACCTAACTAAACCTCGATTGGCAGGCACCTGCTCGAGACCTACGGGATTGGCTGGGTGGCTTTAAGTGGGAAAAACAGTGCCCCCATGCGACTCTTCAAAACCCCTAAAACCCTAGATTCCACATTTTGGCAGAGTTCTCAGTCAGACGATCTGGGCACCGAATCCACGTCCGTCGACTCCAGCCTTGGTCCAGCTCCGCATAAGTCTGCTCTCTCTCTCTCTCTCTCTCTCTCTCTCTCTCTCTCTCTTTCTCTTTCTCACTTTGAGTGCCTCAGTGAACAGTATCACTTTCAGTATGTTTTGTTTTGCAACTAAGTTGTTGCCTTAAGATGCTGCTAGTGTTTGCTAATGTGGTTAGCATCCACTCCTGGGACTTCTGCACTGGCTTCTGTTGTAACAGTGTTATTCATGCTTTTTCTAACCCTAGAACTAGCCTCCAGTGTATTAGTTAGTCCTGTCTGGAATTAAAAAAACTATTTCAAAACCCTGTTTGTCCAAGAGTATCCACAACAAGTTCCCTACCAAGTCTCATCACCTGCATTTCTAGTAAATGTCTGCATCAGTGTTGGCTCAGATAGAAGAAAACAATCAAATGCCTTCACTGTGAATTGTTCTTCTGCCTTCTGCTCTGTACCACACGGGAGCGCAGACTGACCAACAACCCCTTTTTCCCTCTCCCACCTGTGTCAGGACACGACAGATAGTCTGACAAATTTAAAGTCTATCCTTCCATTGCTTTAACCATTGAATCTTTTTAGTAAAAGCATCTCGTCTGAAGAAGTCATATTTCCAATTAGTTACAGTCCAATAAACTTCGCAAGCCCAGGCAAGGCATTACTTACTATGATGTAGGCTTAACACAGGCACTATTGAGTCTTGTGCTGCCGTATTCTATCAAAGATAATAAACAACTAATATGTCTGTCAGGCACATCTCAAGTTCCTGTGAGGTGCATCTATAGTTGACCCTGCATTACATTCTATTTTTATATTAAGCGCATAGTTTTTTCTGGTTCTCTTCAAAATTCTTGCTAATTGTTGATGGTCCTCATCACATATGAAATGTTTAATGTCTGTGAAATACTGGTAATTGTGTGGCCCATCTATCAAACTCTTACAGCTAACACCTTTTCATATATTAAAATGTTTACCATTTCATCAACTGCAGCTTAGTCTGGAATAATCAAACAACTGAGAATGATGTGCGCATTCACAAGCCATTGAATGCTGTACGTATTTGGTAGTAAAAATCACTCTTACTACAGTCCCACCACTGAAGAGTGAATTATGCAGCTCATAAATGTCAATGAATTTTTGAATACGACAGCAATCATCTAACATACTAATTTTGAAATGAGTGTCACTCTATATGGCATAAGCCTGATAAAATGAATGCAGATAGACTAAACACAAAAATTTGACATATGGCACAAAAAGCACAAAGTGATATGTCAACACTTTCTGGCAGTGTCTAATAACCGAAGTGCCAATGCCTGCTCCCCACAAAGATCTGCTTATGGAAATCACCATGAAATACCAAGGGCACTATGAGAAACATTTTTGTTCAAGTGCCATCTGTGATATGTGCATGTTCTTGTACAAAATAGTAATACATGTGACATGACTTTTTGTAGCTAGCACATTATGATAATTTGGACAGGTATGTAGAATGTTTTCTGTCCTTAATTTTATATACTGAACAGAGTTGTCCGAAAATTATTTTTACAACCTCTGTCACAAGTCATTCAACAATTCCATGTACCCAAAACAAAGACTTTAGGTTCTTTTTCATTACAAATCAGTAGTATTTCTTGTCATCTGACCATTAATATTATTATTAAAAGTGTTTGTTGATTGACAAGTCATGTAGCTTTAGAGCATTACCACAATAAAAAACAGTCGCCCCTTAGGAAAGGCTCAGTCAAACAACACGCAAGCTGCTAGTGTGAGTAGAACACATTTTACCCTGCTGTGCTCAGTGATAGTCAAACAGCCAGCAGTATAGCATGTTGTCATATTATGAAAAGCAAATATACTTGTTAGGACTCGTTGCCTTGCCTAACCTGTGATTATATACCTTGAAAGAGTATCAAGCCACAGTCACAGTACAATATTCTCTATGGCCTGACCTCCCTGTTGCGGTACTTGTCTTAAATCCAATATTGATCTCTATGTATCATTCTTAAGGTGATTCAAAACAATATCCAGCAATGTAATGTTACAAAAGTTCTGGTATATAAAATGAAAATCTCCTGCACAGAGATGACATGCTACTCTAAAATACAAACACTAAAGAAGAAAACAATTGAAATAACTTTTTAAACAAGTCTTTAATGCTCTCCTATTGGTTACATCAGTCAATAGTACCCACAATGAACTATTACTATTCATACTGCTTTAATGTACCTTATGTAGGTGCCAACTGGTCACTGCTGTAGAATTGCACACAATGCAGCTAAATGTGATATATAAGAAGCGATCAAGAAGTTTCTGTTTGAAGGCTATACAATCCTGAGTTGGTACGCCGGTCAGGTAAAATTTTCATGTGCACTAAGGCGATCATCTCACCGGTGAACCAGGGTGACGATAATACATCATGTCCCGCTGTGTGAAGACTGTAACTGCCTGTTGCACATCCTCATCTGATAGACATCATCGACAATTCAAACCCTTCTTTAGGAGACCGAAGGCATGATAATCGCGTGGGGAGAGATCAGGACTACAAAGCAGGTGTTTGAGTGTCTCCCAACTGAGCATTACAACATTTGTGTTGTGGGGATGTGCGTTATCATGAGGCAGCAGCGCCCCTTTTAGCAGTTTTCCTGGACATTTTGCCTTAATTGCATGCCATAATTTCTCCAGCATTGCACAGTACTCTTCCCTACAGATGGAAACACCAAATTCCTCAAAATCAATAACCAATGCACCCTGATAAAGAACAGCGTGAGCATCACCTTTCCAGCATATGGCTGGCTCTTTAATGTCTGAGGAGAAGGGGACAATGGGTGACAGCATTGCACCAGCAATGTTTCTGGCTCCACTTCCTAGTGGTGTAACCAGCTTTCATTGCCTGTAATAACGCGCTCAAGAAACATGTTGCCTTCAACATTGAAGCACACCAGATACTTCAGGTAAACAGCCATTCACTTCGCTCTTTGTTCTCATTTTACATGCAGGCACCCACTGGCAGTAAACTTTTTGGTAGATTAACTCCTACCAAATAATGTGAAGCCTAGCTCCTGCCAGGTAATGTTATGCACACTACTAAAACTGATGCCAAGATACTTTGCTAGCTCACAAATGGTTATGTGCTGGTCCAGCCTGATTGCATCGTCAACTGGCTGCCTGTTCTTGTTCATAATAGATGAGGCTGGCCTCCCAGATTGATGGTGTCTTGTGTTGAATACCAACCAGCACAGAACTTGGCGCATCATGCACAACGCTGGTTTTTGACATACATGCTGCCCTACACACATTTTTCATTCTCCAGTGGATATCTACTAGTGTTTGTCCTTCGGCAGCCAAGAAAATAATAACAGCGCATTGATTCTGTTTGGACGCATTAAGTAATAATGTCTCCATAGTTCACATTTCTTCATATACTGCACCCATGTCAGAGTGTCATGAATACCACACTAAAACCCTTCCCTAAAGCAGACAACACATTTTTCATATGGTGTCCCCGGAAAGTTTCCTTTGTCACTATGCCAGTTTCTTCATTCCTCTGGATTCTCAAGTGCACCAGTATACAGTACAATGCTACTTAATTCCTGTACCTTTCTAAAAAGAGAAGGGAATGACCTAAATCTTTCTCTCTTCTAATTAAAATTTGGGTTGTTTTATGGGTAGTTATGGGGAATCTGAACAGATGATAAAACTCTTTCCCATCATGAATTCTCTCTTCCACAGCCACAAGCATCACACACAGTTCTGCACTGTGAATTCTGAATATGTCTAGTAGGTGGTGCCTATGGGCATGACAAAACTGTACAATAACTGTCAACTTCATGTATACTCCTGCCACAACACTGATATGCACTCAACGGGAGTTTTAAAAAGAAAAATAAGTCATTACTATAGCTGTCCAGGCAATTGATAATACATGGGCAAGAGAAAAAAGGATTCAGTAGCTAATCTCACCTGTCTCAACAGCTGTCAGTCTTCGTTGCAAAAGTTCATTATCTGTCTTTGCATTTTGCAGTTCTCTCATAGAAATAGCATGATCTGCCATTAATGATGATTTGGATTTAGCAGAACTATTTTCATGTTTTTCACATTCAGTCTTTTCAGTTTCAGCCTGCTGCCATATGTGCATTGTTGTCACAAGAGCTTCAGTTAACTGATCATTCTGTTCATCTTGGGGTAGATCAGTTGGTACCTTCTTCACACTAATGGCATCATCAAACATTTCTTTATCAATGTTTCTTACTGACGTGGAATATTCTAATGCATCATTTGTTGCAACAGTAATAATTTCTGGCACATTGGGCACCTAAAAAATAACAAAACAACAATGAGAACAGCAAACAAAAAGTATCCTGGCTGTGGTTAATTACCCATACATTTTAGATTTGTCCGACTAGGTTTTGTGTTATTTTCCTTTCACAACTTCAAAACTTTTTATTTCAGTTTAGTTTTTTACAGGTTCCAAAGGGCACATTCACAACAATTCATCAAGATGTGGAACATCAAATTAAAAACAATTCTTTGTGAAAATATGGCTGCACACTGCATGTTGGTCATTAAAATAAATGTTTTTTTTGTTTGTTTATACATACTATTTACTCAGAAATTCATCTATAGAGTAGAATTCGACAAATAATTATTTCAATTTTTTAAAAAAAACTCTCATTATCTACTAGCATCTTTTAACTCGCAAGGGAGGTGGTAGTCCAATATTTTCATGTCTACTTACCTTGTTCCTTTCTGTACAAGACTAAGGTTAAGCTGTGGATAGTGCATGCTATTTTTGTTCAAAGTGAAATATTGATGAATGCTACTATTATATTCAAACAGAATCTGATTCTTCACAACAAATTTCATACAGGATCAAATTTATTGTGAAGCTTTGTTAGGATGCCAAATTTTTCAAACAGTTGCATACATGAAATTGCTAGTATGCTAGTTTTTCAGTCAGTTACCTACATGAAATTTTAGGATAAGTACCATATGTTATCCTTACAGCACTTTTCTGTGTAATTAATACTTTGTGTCTATGTGTGCAATTGCCCCATAAAATTATTCTGTGTGATGCCAGTTAATGGAAACTGCACAGTAAACTAATTTTCTAATATTTTAATCAATTAAATCAGCAATTACATATAAAGAAACTGTTGCTGAACTTGAGTGTTTGAATAAAATCTATAAAATGTTATTTCCAATGCCAATTCTGACCAATATGCACACCTAGGAATTTTGATCAATGTGTTTTATATATTTCATTTCTCCCATGCTCTATTGTTACTAACGGTGATATATCTCACACGTACAATATCGAATGAACTGTGTTTTTTCTAAGTTATAGACCCTTTACTGAGGACTAATCAATAATACTTCTGAATATATCATTTCTCTCTCATTTTGTTGATGCAGCTCCGTTGAGCTTGATTATGTTGATTGCTTCATCAACAAAGATTTGCTTTATCAGCATAAAATGGTAGATCATTAATATATAGCAAGGCCAAGAGAGGTCCAGAACTGAGCCCTGTAGGGCACTCGTCGTAATTTGTGCCCAGTCAAAGGTACATCAGAATCAAAATTTAAATATCTCATTACTTAGTTACATAAATCACTGATTTAACATACTGGTGATCTTGTAATATATATAATATCATTCAGACACACACAGAGTGTCATAAAACCTAAATCCCTCATAATTTACAACCATCAGTACATGTTTATTACTTTATAATAACAGCTTGATCAGCATTTAAAAATCCTGTGACTGAATAACAATATTTATACATAAGGATGCAATATAATTTTCTTTCCGATTAACCTGGTTGCATATGAAAATGTTTTTACCTTTTAATTTATTATACATTTTCATAGCCATGAGCAGCCTGGGAATGCTGCTGGGAATAAAGTTTTAATCCATGAGCTAGCAACATGAAATTTTCTCTGTTTCTAGTATTACATACATAAGTTGAAAATGATTTCCTATAAATACAAGGGGGCATTCAATAAGAAATGTAATGTTTTTTTTCTCAGGCCATTTTGGTTGATAATATGTGAAATGTGTTGTGTGATATAGTGGAATATTCCCACTTCAGCCATTATAGTTTCATTAGCTGGTAAAGCCATGGAAACACGCTTCTGGGACTCTGAAGGCATTGTACTGTTTGATGTCCCCCCTCATGGTGCAATGAGCAACTCCTCCGAAAATTGAATAAACGGCTTCAGTGTGTTTGTCACCAGAAAAATGCAAATGTACTTCTCCTTCTCCATGAAAATGCAAGGCGTCACCCAAATCTGTGCACCTGAGAGGAGCTCACAAAACTTCACTGGACTGTTCTTCCTCAAACCCCATGCCAGTACAGACCTCACACCTTCCGATTCCCATCTGTTTTGACTCAATGAAGACTGCACGCTATGTGAAGCAGTACATGGATAATGTTTATGTTAATTGATTCAGCAAGACACTGGCTCTGACGTCAACCAGTAGAATGTTACCATGCAATATAGGCCCTCCCCCAGTAAGGTGGCAGAGGGCCATCGCACTGAATGGAGATTATGTTGAAAAACAGGGTTTTGTAGCCAAAACAGTGGGGAATAATATGATATACTGGAATCCTGAATAAAACCAACCTGCTTTCAGAATAAAAAAGTGGTGCATTACTTACTGAATGCCCTTCGTAATTCTGTATTGTTATGTTTAAATATCCTATTTACATGGCTTGTGTTCTCCCAAGAGATTATTCCATATTTTACAACAGATTAAGAGTAGCTTGATAATTTTTCTGGTGTCCATGTCACTTTCATAGCATAGTATTATAATGTCAAAGCCAAGAATGTTTAGCTTGTTTGCCAAAATGTACAAGAGAAGACTACGATAATTTTACGACAGATATCCCCAGGAAATTGACAGAAGCCTGCTTCCTTACATTCTTGAGTTTTAAGAATACTTTAGAAGTCATTTGATTTTGACTGTTTAGCTTTAAACTGTGTTAACTATATCTTTGTCATGTTTGATTTTAACCCATTTAGATAAAACCAATGTCCTAAGCTGTTTGGGGTGCCAGTGGCTTTTTGGAGAATTTGTTCTGTTGTCTTACTCTCAACGAGTACAGATATGTCAGTCTGCAAAGTTTTATTCAGAGGTAGGTGTGTGTGTGTGTGTGTGTGTGTGTGTGTGTGTGTGTGTGTGTGTGTGTGTGTGTGTGTGTGCGCAGGGGGGGGTGGGGGGTGGGGGGGCAGGGGGCGGGGGGCAGATTGCGCAAAGCCTTGTGGGTGTCCCTGAAATAATGTTCCAGTCTGAGAAACAATAGGTGGTACTTGACACTACAAACACCCGTTGCTTTCTCTCTGTTACCGAGCGAGCTGGTGCAGTCATTAGCACAATGGAGTTGCATTTGGGACAATGGAAGTTCAAATACCTATCCGGCCATCCAGATTTAGGTTCACTGTGATTTCCCTAAATCTCCTAAGGCAAATACTGGGATGGTTCCTTCAAAAGTGCATGGCCAATTTCCTTCCCCATATGTTCGCAATAAGAGTTTATGCTCCATCTGTAACAACTTCATCGTTTAAGGGTACGTGAAACTCTAATCCTTATTTTTCTCTCTCTATGTTAAATACAATCTGAATCATTTCAAAGCACTTTCTAATTTATGGACCATTAGGGAAAGGTCTGCACAGTTAAAAGGCTTTGTACAACATTATCTTTTAATGTGTCTTAGCTGCAACAGAAATATTTTTCCCCAATGGAAACTTCATATACTCAATTAAGAGTGTTCAATCTTAACGTCACACACAAGTGCTGCCCAACTGTTGGGCATCACTATCAAAACATACCAACAAGTCAATCTAGCAGCACACAGCAACTTGTGAGTGCCAGAATACACGAAAGTGGTTGGTTGGTTGTAGTCCACTGTATAACTGATTATTATTATTATTTCTTTCCTTTCTCAGACCTTAGGTCTGGTTCGAAATGAAAGTGACGCGGACCTTGATCAAGCGTGACTTCCTTTTAACTGTACGGTATATGTTACATTGCGTTTAGGAACTTTCGGGTAATTGAACATGTATCAATAATTACGGATTTCTGTAGTTGTATATATGTTTGGATGTAGCTGTATTGCATTGATGTACTGGTGGATATTGTGTGGTATGACTCCTGTAGTTGATAGTATAATTGGTATGATGTCAACTTTATCCTGATGCCACATGTCTTTGACTTCCTCAACCAGTTGGATGTATTTTTCAATTTTTTCTCCTGTTTTCTTTTGTATATTTGTTGTATTGGGTATGGATATTTCGATTAGTTGTGTTAATTTCTTCTTTTTATTGGTGAGTATGATGTCAGGTTTGTTATGTGGCGTTGTTTTATCTGTTATAATGGTTCTGTTCCAGTATGATTTGTATTCATCATTCTCCAGTGCATTTTGTGGTGCATACTTGTATGTAGGAACTTGTTGTTTTAAAAGTTTATGTTGTAAGGCAAGCTGTTGATGTATTATTTTTGCGACATTGTCATGTCTTCTGGGGTATTCTGTATTTGCTAGTATTGTACATCCGCTTGTGATCTTGTTTACAAAGTCTGCATTTATCTGTTGTGGTATTGGGATCTTTAATAATATGCTTGCTGCAATACCTGGTGTTTATTGTTTGATCCTGTATTGCAATCATGAATCCTTCTGTCTCACTGTATATATTGCCTTTTCTTAGCCATGTGTTGGATGCGTCTTGATCGATGTGTGGCTGTGTTAGATGATACGGGTGCTTCCCATGAAGTGTTTTCTTTTTCCAATTTACTTTCTTTGTATCTGTTGATGTTATGTGATCTAAAGGGTTGATGAAGTGGTTATGAAATTGCAGTGGTGTAGCCGATGTACACTCCTGGAAATGGAAAAAAGAACACATTGACACCGGTGTGTCAGACCCACCATACTTGCTCCGGACACTGCGAGAGGGCTGTACAAGCAATGATCACACGCACGGCACAGCGGACACACCAGGAACCGCGGTGTTGGCCGTCGAATGGCGCTAGCTGCGCAGCATTTGTGCACCGCCGCCGTCAGTGTCAGCCAGTTTGCCGTGGCATACGGAGCTCCATCGCAGTCTTTAACACTGGTAGCATGCCGCGACAGCGTGGACGTGAACCGTATGTGCAGTTGACGGACTTTAAGCAAGGGCGTATAGTGGGCATGCGGGAGGCCGGGTGGACGTACCGCCGAATTGCTCAACACGTGGGGCGTGAGGTCTCCACAGTACATCGATGTTGTCGCCAGTGGTCGGCGGAAGGTGCACGTGCCCGTCGACCTGAGACCGGAACGCAGCGACGCACGGATGCAACCCAAGACTGTAGGATCCTACGCAGTGCCGTAGGGGACCGCACCGCCACTTCCCAGCAAATTAGGGACACTGTTGCTCCTGGGGTATCGGCAAGGACCATTCGCAACCGTCTCCATGAAGCTGGGCTACGGTCCCGCACACTGTTAGGCCGTCTTCCGCTCACGCCCCAACATCGTGCAGCCCGCCTCCAGTGGTGTCGCGACAGGCGTGAATGGAGGGACGAATGGAGACGTGTCGTCTTCAGCGATGAGAGTCGCTTCTGCCTTGGTGCCAATGATGGTCGTATGCGTGTTTGGCGCCGTGCAGGTGAGCCCCACAATCAGGACTGCATACGACCGAGGCACACAGGGCCAACACCCGGCATCATGGTGTGGGGAGCGATCTCCTACACTGGCCGTACACCACTGGTGATCGTCGAGGGGACACTGAATAGTGCACGGTACATCCAAACCGTCATCGAACCCATCATTCTACCATTCCTAGACCGGCAAGGGAACTTGCTGTTCCAAAAGGACAATGCACGTCCGCATGTATACCGTGCCACCCAACGTGCTCTAGAAGGTGTAAGTCAACTACCCTGGCCAGCAAGATCTCCGGATCTGTCCCCCATTGAGCATGTTTGGGACTGGATGAAGCGTCGTCTCACGCGGTCTGCACGTCCAGCACGAACGCTGGTCCAACTGAGGCGCCAGGTGGAAATGGCATGGCAAGCCGTTCCACAGGACTACATCCAGCATCTCTACGATCGTCTCCATGGGAGAATAGCAGCCTGCATTGCTGCGAAAGGTGGATATACACTGTACTAGTGCCGACATTGTGCATGCTCTGTTGCCTGTGTCTATGTGCCTGTGGTTCTGTCAGTGTGATCATGTGATGTATCTGACCCCAGGAATGTGTCAATAAAGTTTCCCCTTCCTGGGACAATGAATTCACGGCGTTCTTATTTCAATTTCCAGGAGTGTATTTATATGAGTGATTGCCTTGTGTATTTTGCTAGTTTCTGCTCGTTCTAGAAAGAATTTTCTTAAATTGTCTACCTGTCCATAATGTAGGTTTTTTATGTCGATAAATCCCCTTCCTCCTTCCTTTCTGCTTAATGTGAATCTTTCTGTTGCTGAATGTATGTGATGTATTCTATATTTGTGGCATTGTGATCGTGTAAGTGTATTGAGTGCTTCTAGGTCTGTGTTACTCCATTTCACTACTCCAAATGAGTAGGTCAATATTGGTATGGCATAAGTATTTATAGCTTTTGTCTTGTTTCTTGCTGTCAATTCTGTTTTCAGTATTTTTGTTAGTCTTTGTCTATATTTTTCTTTCAGTTCTTCTTTAATATTTGTATTATCTATTCCTATTTTTTGTCTGTATCCTAGATATTTATAGGCATCTGTTTTTTCCATCGCTTCTATGCAATCGCTGTGGTTATCCAATATGTAATCTTCTTGTTTAGTGTGTTTTCCCTTGACTATGCTATTTTTCTTACATTTGTCTGTTCCAAAAGCCATACTTATATCATTGCTGAATACTTCTGTTATCTTTAGTAATTGGTTGAGTTGTTGATTTGTTGCTGCCAGTAGTTTTAGATCATCCATGTATAGAAAATGTGTGATTTTGTGTGGGTATGTTCCAGTAATATTGTATCCATAATTTGTATTATTTAGCATGTTGGATAGTGGGTTCAGAGCAAGGCAGAACCAGAAAGGACTTAATGAGTCTCCTTGGTATATTCCACGCTTAATCTGTATTGGCTGTGATGTGATATTATTTGAATTTGTTTGGATATTAAGTGTGGTTTTCCAATTTTTCATTACTATGTTTAGGAACTGTATCAATTTAGGATCTACTTTGTATATTTCCAATATTTGTAGTAACCATGGGTGGGGGTACACTATCAAAACCTTTTTGGTAATCAATGTATGCGTAGTGTAGCGACCTTTGTTTAGTTTTAGCTTGATATGTCACCTCTGCATCTATTATCAGTTGCTCTTTACATCCTCGTGCTCCTTTGCAACAGCCTTTTTGTTCTTCATTTATAATTTTGTTCTGTGTTGTATGTGTCATTAATTTCTGTTTAATGACTGAAGTTAATATTTTGTATATTGTTGGTAGGCATGTTATGGGGCGATATTTAGCTGCGTTCGCTGTGTCTGCTTGATCTTTACGTTTCAGATAAGTTATTCCATGTGTAAGTGTATCAGGGAATGTGTATGGGTCTGCAATGTAACTGTTAAATAATTTAGTTAGATGTGAATGTGTTGAGGTGAACTTCTTTAACCAGAAATTTGCTATTTTATCATTTGTAGGGGCTTTCCAATTTTGAGTAGAATTAATTGCTTGGGTGACTTCATGTTGCAAAATTATCACTTCAGGCATTTGTGGTATTCATCTTGTATGTGTCTGTTTCTGCTTGTATCCACCGTGCATGCCTGTTATGTTGTACCGGGTTTGACCATATGTTGCTCCAGAAGTGTTCCATGTGTGTTATGTTTGGTGGATTGTTTATTTTAATGTGTGTGTTATCTCTTGTCTGGTAAAATTTCTTTTGGTTTGTGTTGAATGTTTGGTTTTGTTTCCTTCTATTATTATTATTATTATTATTATTATTATTATTATTATTATTATTATTATTATTAATAATAATTTTAGTGGCAGTCCCGGAAACATTGGCACCTTGAAGTCTTCCAGTTTCTGCCAGTTCAGATGGAAGGACATCCTGCAATTAAGTGATTTACGGCCAAAGAATAACAATACTATGTATTCTCTAAGTGGTGACATAGATACATTCATAACAAAGTTAATCCGAGCTACTAAGCCTTGGGGTAAAATTATCATTTGTGGGGGACTTCAACAGCAACACATTGAACCCAGATGGATTCTGCAACACATTTCTGAACATTATGTACAGCTACAGATTATCTAGCCGGCCGAAGTGGCCGTGCGGTTAAAGGCGCTGCAGTCTGGAACCGCAAGACCGCTACGGTCGCAGGTTCGAATCCTGCCTCGGGCATGGATGTTTGTGATGTCCTTAGGTTAGTTAGGTTTAACTAGTTCTAAGTTCTAGGGGACTAATGACCTCAGCAGTTGAGTCCCATAGTGCTCAGAGCCATTTGAACCATTTGAAGAGATTTTCTCCATTGATTAACTCAGCCAAAAGGTTAACTAAGCATTCAGCATAAATCATTGACCTAATACTGACTGACTTGGAGAAAGAAAATTGTGATGTTGTTGTAAGTAACCTGTGCCTTTCACACCATTCCAGGCAGCTCTCAAAATTAAACATAGCTGTTAAATACAAAACTAAAATATTCATGCATAGAAGGGTCTTCTCTAGGCAAAAAAGGGTCGAATTTATCATGCAAGTGAACAATGGAACATGGGAAAAAATGTCTACGCAGACTAGTACAGATAGGAAGTTTTCAAAGTTTCTATCACAATTTAAATTCAGTTTCGAAAATGTATTTCCAAAAGTACTACGAGTCACTAAAGCACAAAACAAAAGTAAATGGGTGACCAGCAGGATAAAAAAATCCTCTGTAGCACTCAAATATCTCAGCAGCATAAAAAAACCAAAATGACCCTGAATTTCAAAAATACATGCAGAAAAAGTTTAGTAACAGAAAAAGGTCTCAAAATGATAAATTTGCAGAAAAGGCAGAGAACAAAATAAAAGCAGCCTGGAATGTCACCAAACAAAAAAAAAATAATAATAATAAAAAAGACAAAACAGGTGAACATACAATTACAGCACAATGGTACCACAATAAATGTACAAACACTGAACATGTTCTACACAATGATGTTGCGACTCACCACTTCATACAAAATAAGCAATGTTGTTCAGAACTTAAGAGAGAAAATCTCAGCAGGTACAAATCAAGTACCAGTGTGCTTGCTGAAACGCTGTATAGACAGTGCAAAGACCCTTTAGTGCACATCATAAATGAATCATTCACCATAGGTTGCTTCCCAGAGGCACTAAAGCATGCAAAGGTTCTGCCCCTACATAAGAAAGACGACCCCAAATATATAGAAAATTATAGGCCCATCTCTTTACTGTCATCACTTTCAAAAGCAATGGAAACCATAATGAAAATTAGACTCATGGGGTACCTAACAAAGTACAATCTTTTGTGTGAAGATCAGTTTGGATTCAGGCCTGGTCAAAGCACAACTATCCCAGGCCCACCCAACTTACCCCTGTATTTAATATATTCAGAACAAACTTCACGACAAAAAGAATACCAGTCAAGCACTGTTCACTCACTCACACCCACCTCATGTGCACAGATGATAACTCATCAACACAATCTCAAGCATGCCCAACCTACATTTCTCGAACCAGGAACCTTGACGTATAGAGCACTATACGTTATCCCTCCGACATCTCCACATATAGCAGTCCCTGGTCTGAGATGCCGCAACTTTGGTAAGCCTAGGTTCTCCATACAACGAACACCACATGAATTCAGCCAAAAGACCGAAAATTTGCAGGAAATTTGTAAGCAGCAAGGGAGTGTCACCCAAAAGCCTCCATAACCGAAAACTATTAATCTTCTGGGTCATATCCATACCTAACAGAGACATAACAACATTAATATAAAAAATCACACACGGCTAACCGAAAATGGCACTACAGTAACTTACGCATAAAAAAAACTATACCATCAACTCACTGCAAAATATTCCACACACACAATCAGCACCACGACAAAACCAGTCAACGTCTACCAGTCAAATGAACCCAATACTACACACAACACGCAACCCACAAACACCACCAGAGAGCACCACAGACCCCAGCAAAACGCCACCTACAAATACACTGCAAGTGCAAACTAAACCCACAACACCACCTAACACAAAAACCCCAAACACACCACCAGAGAGCACCACCGACGGCATCAACATGATACCTACAAACACGCGAAATGCACAAACTGAACGTCGCGCCACAGTGAAGTCACACACAACAACAGCCTTACGTCATGGGTCAAACCCGACGGGTGGAATCGGATGCTTCCGTTGACCAGATTTCCCCCCCAAGTGTCAAACATGGTGTAGCAGCTGATGACAGTAACATTCTAATCAGTGAAACATCACCAATTATACAAAAGGACAAAGCTGAAGAAACTCATATATTTATGCAGATGGGTAGACAATGTAAAAAAAAAACAGTGTTAGTTTCCACATAAGCAGAAAACCTAAACTCAACTTTTAAAAAGTGGAAGATGAGCTCACAGAACGTGTATCACAAACAAGATTTCTAGGGGTGCTTGTTGACACATAACTACAATGGACTGAACATGTTACTGTCCTAGGGAAACAAATAGCTTCAACATGCTTTGCAGTAGTAGTTCATGTACCAGAACAACGTATTTTGCGTATGTTCATTCTGTGATGAGTAATGGGATAATGTTCTGGGGAACAAATGAGCAGAACAGACAAACAGTCTTTAAGCTACAAAAAAGGGCTGTGTGAATTACAAAAAGTAGCAAGAGAAATCACTGCACTGAGTTCTTTAAATCTATGGGAATCTTTATTGTTCTATGTGAGTACATTTTGCAAACAGTGATCCACCTTAAAAGGAACATTGATCAGTACCCAATGAACAGATCTCTACACGAACATGGAACAACATATCCAACAGCCACTTACATCTAAATAGAAAAAAACAAAAGAGAAACCCAAAACAGTGTGCTATACAATGGAATTAAACTATACAATAAACTATAACAAGGGAACAAAGACTATAGTAAAATACATGCCTTCAGAAATACCCTAAAAACACTATTTGTCAGAAAAGTGTTTTTATACCATAAAGGATTACCTAAAATGATGAGTAAGTTTTGCTGACAATTATGCTAATGATTAATTACTGAAATTAAGAGGCATCTTACAATATGTTCAATAGAATAGTTAAATACACTGCCCAAATGGGTAACTCAGTAAGGCAAAAAATGTATGTAATTGTTTATGTTTGTAATTGTGTACATTTAGGTATCTCCGTGTCTGTATTTTATGCATTAATATGCTGACAACATCCATACAATTTGCATCGTCTATCAATAGATAAATAAATAAATCCATAACTATTATGATGTGAGGGTCTGCTTCTGGTGTTTTGTTTCCAGTTTATGTTGTTTATAAAAGTGAAAATTTATATGATACTTGGACCCTGGGAGGACCAAAGGGTGCACCCTGTTGCAACGAATGGTGCTGCAGAGACAGAACACACTATAACAGAACTCAACATGGTTGCTTTGACAATGTAATATTTACAGATTGGTTTGAAAAAGAGCTGCTTCCTCATGCTACGAGGCTGGCTTGAACAAAGATAATGATAGGAGACAACCTAAGTTCACATTTCGCAAGTGAAGTTCTTCAGCTATGTGAAGGAAATGACATGACAAAATTTCTGTGTATCCCAGCCAACACAACTCATCTAACACAACCTTTGCTTACAGGTTGTTTCATTCTTTGAAGACTCACTGGAGGAAAATACTAACCAATTTTAAAAATTAGCAATCCACAATTCTCAGCTGTAACAAATGCAATGCAACTCTTCTTAATGACCTCATAAATACCCTAGAAGGTATGATTAAGACGAATCTCCAAAATGTGTTCAAGGCACATGGCATATTTCCACTCAAAAAAGAAGCTGTACTCTATAAACTCCAACATGAATAGGATACAGAAGAGAAAAATGAAGCTCTAGCTGAACCTCCGATTTCTTATTTACAGTCTCTACGTGAAAAGAAAAAAACCGAAAGCCCTTTCAAATACAAAAAGAAAGAAAATTAATACAAGCCCTGGTAAAGCTGTTTTAGCTGTCCATGCATTGAACATTGGTCCACAATTTTTCAAAGGATCATCAAATGAAAATGTGTCTGCACTGCATAAAAGATTCAAATTGTCTGCAAGTACAAATGATCCTCAGCCTGGTTGTTCTAAGTCATTCGCAGCAAGTGAATGACTCTCAATGGCCACGAAATATGTCTTCCAAAAGTGTGATGATTCTTCATCAGATGACCACCTTGGTGTAATGAAACAGCCAGAGACTCTGGGAACTGATGAAAGTGATTTTGATCCTTCAGACAATCCTACTGCCAAAGATTTTCTGCTCATTAAGTGTGAGTTTCAAGATCTTTCTCCAACTGACTTTACTATGGTGAAAGTAGTTGGGGGTAAAAGGAGGAAGCGAACTTTTCACTATATTTGTGTAATTCTAAAAGTCACAACAAGGGAAAAGTTATTTGAAGTTATGGGACTTAACTCTACTGCCTCAACGAAAACTACAGTTAGTCCAAAAGAAATACACTGATACGCCGAGACATTGTGACCACTGGCCACTGTGACATTGGACACTGCCTGGTGGTGTTGCGGGCACACGATGCGGTAACAAAAGTATGTAAGTGGAGCAGACACAGATGGGGGAGCACCCTAGTGAAGATACGGGCTGCAAATGGGGAAATTCATTGAGATAAGCGACTTTGACAAAGATTAGATTATTAGTATGAAGAGACTGATCGAGTACCTCGAAAACAGTGAAGCTGGTTGAATGTTCACGTGCTGCTCTCATGACCATCTACAGAAAGAGTTAGGAGGACAGTGAAACTACCACTAGGTCCTAAATGGTTGGATGTTCATGACTCTTCACAGAATGTGGGTTTGAAGGCTTGTCTGCTTGTAAAGTAGGACAGATGGTGATCTGTGGCACCCCTGCCAAAAGAGCACAGTGCTGGTGTTTTTACAAGTACATTGTTCGCTCCACAGCAAACTACGTCTACGTGTTCGCATGTTGATTCAACGATGTAGTTAATTATGAATGCAGTGGCCACAGGACCATCGGCATTCAACCGTCGATCAATGCCAATGTGTCGGCTCTTCAGGTGAATCACAGTTTTGCTATACTACGTCACTGCCTTTGTCTACAAATGCCCTCACTGAGGTGGACGTCAGCTGAAAACGTGCAGTGTGCCATGAACGCAGGCTGGTGGGAGCAGTATTATGCTATGGGAGACATTTTCCTGTACTTGCATGGGACCTGTGATAGTAATCGAAGACACACTGACAGCTGTGAACCACCCACATCCCTACATGCTTGATGTCTTCCCCAATGGCGATGTCATCTTTCAGCAGTATAACTGTGTCTCTTGGGGCCAGAACCATGCTACAGTGGTCTGAGGAGCATTATAATGATCTCAAGTCATCGTCTCAGCAATCAAATTCACCTGATGTAAATCCTATGGAGCCCATCTGGATCACTATCGAAGGCCATCAGCATGCACGCAAATCAGCGGGCCATTAATTATGCAAATTACATGCACTGTGCATAGACATATGTATTTCATTCCAAAAGCGGACAAATACGCTATTACACAAGTGGTCATAATGTTTTGGCTCATCAGTATATTCACTGTCCCATTCTGTGATGCAATTGGCAAGCTGCCTCCACTGGAGCTACAGGCTGATGAGCACAGAACTCTGTATAAATTTCCACGGAGGAAATAATTAATGATAATCATATTCACAGAAATGTGTTTTTCACCAATATCTTAACATTTTACAAAACATTCAGTTTTCAATGGAGATCATTGAGATCCCCTTGCAGGGTCATACTCATACTGCTCTGCACTACTATTTGTCTTTGGACCACTGTGCATGTATATACAAAAAAAACTGAAGGGTCAATGTAACCCCAAGTCATGGGATAACATTTACCCCTTTCAGTTATTTTTTTCTAGTAACCTATGAAAAATATAGCGTACATAGTGCACAATAGGTGATTGTATAGAAATAATGTACAATAATAAAAACCACCATGAATAGAAACTGATAAATGCAAGAGATATTCTACATAAAAAAAAGGTTACTGAATCAACTGTTACCTATCCTATGCGCTTCTATATTTCAACCACTGTTGCCCAGCTGCAGTGATTACGGTCCAGGCAGTAATCAATAGTAATGACTTGTCCATTAATCTACAGTCAATTTATTGTTTAGAGGCAAATAAATCGTTTCCATGCTATGCTGTGCGAAAATGAAAGTTTTATCGAGGGGGGAGGGGGGGGGGGGGGAGTGAAAGGCCAGTGTTTAAACTCCCACCAACAAAAAGGTCTTATGAGATAGAGCAAAAGATCAGATTGGGAAAGGATACGGAAGGAAACCAGTCTTGCCCTTTCAAAGGAGTCATCCCAGAACTCACCTTAACCAGTTTACGGAAATCTTGTAAAACATAAATCTGGGGGTCCAGAGTGGGACTTTAAGTGATGACATTTCAATTACAAGTATGGTATCTTGCCACCGCAGCACATGATTCGGCTAGGGGTGGGGGATTCATTTGCTGTACGGTAATATAACTGGAGCCACGATTTCACAGTTCTTAAAAACAAGAGTACTCCGGTCATTCAAACTGTTCAAATTGTGTTTTTTACGTCCCACTTATCGCGTAGCTACATTTTTATCGATTATTTTGGACACTGCAATGGAAATAATAGTTACTGAGATTTATTAGACCTGATATACCTCAAATCCATTTTCATACGGTTCTGTGGTAAGAATCTGTTCTGAAGTCGTGGAACCGGAGTCAACAACGATTGCAAGTGCATCGGTATCCTGATATGAATCCTTTGTTTCTGCCAGTTCACAACTCAAACTGCTGAAAAAAAATTCAATTACAAATTGACATATTTCGCGATGGTACCGTTGACATGGAGTAAATGAAGTTGTTTGTACCCAGACTGAAATGACTCCCACGTTGGAGATGGCGAGTTCATCTTCTCTTTCTTTTCATTTTGGAAAGCAACCGCAGCATTTTGGTCTATTTGATTCAATAGGTCTTCAGCTTTTCCAGCTAAATCTTTAAACCACGCCATTGAACGAATGGCATGTGCTAGCTGCTATTGTTGACCTTTTGTATTAAGCAGTAGCTACCTACAAATCATTTTAAATCACAAATTTTGACGTCTTTCCTGAACGTAAACAAATCCAAAACTCAACAAATCACCCCCTGTCAACTTATTAGCCACATACAACCATTATCATACCAAACAAATTAACATCAAAGATAGTCATCACACTTTTGTGTTTAAAACATACTTCGGCAGCTGGTCTACTCAGTGCAATGATTACTGGCGAAACTATGTACGCAATGAAAGGTCATGAGCTAACTGAACTCAATCCTTTCGTAAATCTATGCTGCAAGAAGTGAACTTGCTTAAGCTCTGATGATTAGACTGCACACTTCTTTGGCCTTTTGCGTTCATTTATTCATCGTGTTGGCAAAAGGGTTAAATAATAAGACTGAACCCTGTGCCGAAATGGCTTTCGTATAATATTTATATTTAACCATAGGCTATTTCATCTAACTAACCAGAAATAGCACATCATTTGTAAACGATAACAAAATTACTTTAACTGTTTCACTGCTCTCTACTTTAGCAAATAATATGACTCTGACTGCTCGTATGACTCTGTGATGAGTTCAGCAGCAGCAGTAGCAGCATAACACCAGAGTCTCTTTGGATTTTCTGCCAGATTTCGAGACAAAGTTTCGTTTTGGAAACTATTATACACATGTCACATTGAAGTCCACACTAAATTAAAGTTCGCCGATCTTTGGGGTTTTGCATTCGTTTAAATTTGGCATTCTTTTTTCGTTGTTTCTGCAACAGTATTATGACCTGTTTTGTGTACCATTGGGGACCAACTCCGTTGTTTGTTAATTTATTTGGTATTAATCTCTCAATTGCTGTCGACACTATTTCTTTGAATTAAAGACATATCTGGTCTACACTTAGATTGTTAATTCGAAAAGAGTGGAGATTGTCTTTCAGGAAGGCATCAAGCGAATTTTTATCTGCTTTTTTGAACAGATATATTTTTCATTTATGTTTGGTGGATTTGTCAGTTACGGTACTCAGTCTCGCTACGACAACCCTGTGCTCACTAATCTCTGTATCCGTTTTGAAGCTCGTTATTATCTCAAGATTATTTGTTGCTAAGAAGTCAAGTGGGTTTTCACATCCGTTTACTATTCGAGTGGGCTCATGAACTAACTGCTCGAAATAATTTTCAGAGAATGAGTTTTGCACAATTTAGGATGATGTTTTATGCGGACCTCCGCATTTAAACATGTGGTGGTGGTGGTTGTTAGTGTTTAACGTCCCGTCGACAACGAGGTCATTAGAGACGGAGCGCAAGCTCGGGTTAGGGAAGGATTGGGAAGGAAATCGGCCGTGCCCTTTCAAAGGAACCATCCCGGCATTTGCCTGAAACGATTTAGGGAAATCACGGAAAACCTAAATCAGGATGGCCGGAGACGGGATTGAACCGTCGTCCTCCCGAATGCGAGTCCAGTGTGCTAACCACTGCGCCACCTCGCTCGGTATTTAAACATGTATTTTTGCCAACATATGGAGGGTAAATTGAAGTCACCACCAACTGTAATTGCATGAGTCAGGTACGTGTTCGAAATTAGACTCAAGTTTTCTTTGAACCTTTCAGCAATTGTATCATCTGAGCTGGGAGGTCGATAAAAGGGTACAGTTAATATTTTATTTCGGTTCCCAAGAATGACCTCTAGCCATACTAACTCACAGGAACTGTCTACTTCAATTTCGCTACAAGATAAACTACTTCTAACAGCAAGAAACATGCCATTGCCAACAGTATGTATCCTTCCTGAACGCCGTTGGGTCATTCGCAAAAATGTGGGCTGAACTTATCACCAGTTTTAGCCAGCTTTCAGTGTTTATAACGAGTTGAGCGTCTGTGCTTTCTATTAGCGCTTGGAGCTCTGGTACTTTACCATCACAGCTACGACAATTTGCAACTGTTACTCCGATGGTTCCTAGAGCGACGTTCTTGTTGTGTTCGACCTTCACCTTTCCCTTGCTTTGTTTCCCTCTAATCTAAAAGTTTAATAACTATATCTGTTAGACTAATACTGTAATGGAAATTTTGACAGGTGTTTGATGAAACCTAATGACCACTACTATAACACTACCCCATATTGAAATTCATATAGACTGCTGAAAATAGTCAATTTTGATAGCTTTAGAAAACAGCCAAAAACTCCAGTATAGTGAAATAACTGTAAAAAATAACTATTTGTTAACATTTTGTGAACGCACAATTTACTTACGTACAATGGTCTTGAAACAACTCTGTACCTGAAATTATTGTAATATCTCATTAAATTTACACTTCAGCACGAACTATATTAAGAAAAGAATACAAATTTTAAGATTTTTGATTTGGCTTGATTGACATCCAAGCATATAGTCATGAATTCCAAGCGATCATCAGTTGCCTACAGCACATTTCTAGAAAAGAAATGTCGGAAATGCCAGTTTGTTGTTAAGGAGCTCCAGATTGTCAAAAACGAGAAGAGAAAGAAGGGCAAATATTTGTGAAAGAAAAGATTTGGTGATTTTTGCAAAAACTTTCATAAAAATGCAGAGCAAATACAGTAAAAAACTGATCTGCAGGACATGGTAATGAGACATAAAAAAACTTCAACGTCAATAAACTGAGGAATGCGAGTTAAATAAAATCAAAAATCTGTTGAGCACTAATTAGTCATTGGACATTATACAATATACCGAATACAGTGTAAACAGAAAGCCTGCAAGCATCTTAACATCATGCAGCAGTGTTATTGTTACATTGTGCCATAAATACACTGAGCTGGTGTGCATGAGGCATAAATTCATTGAAGATCTGTGCAGAAGATGGTCTGTGACATCACATTGTGCTTGGTTTGTCATGGACAGTAGGGGGCAGATATTGTTCACTGTGTGAGATGTGTATAGAATAAAACGGAACTTTTTGGGTAATAGGATTATTCACCTTGCAGGTATTTGGTCCTCGTTCCTTTCATAAGTACTTTCCTCCTTCATTCGCACAGTATTTCCATGACGCTTCCCAGCGCTGAAAACGTCTTTTGGAATGTCCGTCCTTTAGTGCTCACGACGAATTATTTTTAACGTCATCAATAATGTGGAGACGGCATCTTTTCAGACGTGACCGTAACCTTGGGGAAAAGAAAAACACACGTAGAAGAAAGTCTATGAAGTAAATTGGCTGTGAGATAACAATCACATGATTTTTTTACATTAAAGTTGCGAATTATCAAAGATGATTGAGACGGTACATTGCCACAATTTTGATTTCTTCTTCAGAATTTTCCGAGGCAATCTTTTCAGTACGCTAGCATAGTAGAAGTATGATAACAGTGCCGGTTAATGGCGAAACAACAATCTTATCACATCTGGTGTTATGTTACACATCTGGAGTCAGGTTACCCAGTTGGGCTCCTTGGTGCTCCCTACTCCATCTCCCAGGGGAACTACAGGGAATTGATCAACGTCACAAAGTGGAATCACCAGCCCCTCCCCTCCTCCTTGAGAACTTCAATCCTATCTGGACCAATGAATATCATGTACCACCTCCACACCTTCATCTTTTTTTTAACTTGGACGCTTATGTTCAAGGGAGCTGGATGGCATAGGGAAAGGATGTGTCTATTTGTTTAATAACAATATTACGTGACACCAGCAGAGACCACACCCTGGCAGATATATAAGTACACCCACTTTTATGCATTTTTCCATATTTTTCGTGATTTCCTCAATTTCACGTATTTTGCACCCATTTTCCACAATTTTCTTGTTTTATGTCTGAAGACACTCTGGAGCATAGAGAAAGGTTATAGACAGTGTCTATATGTTTATAATAAATTATGTCACTTTAGGTCTAAAGACGTGTTCAAGTTATTAGACTAAAGACATTGTTTACAAAACTTTACATTTGTTACACATTTACATCCACAAACAGAATATATTTGTGCACTCAACACTTTGTATGCACGCCTTTCTTCTTAATATACATTTTTGTCCTGTTTGGCATAGTTTTTCTTATCTTTTCACAACTCATTTTAATATCATTGTCATGGTACCAGATTTCCTCCAGTTCCTCCATGAGATCTTGTTTGGTAGTTATTGTAAATTTCCTTACCCTATGTTTTACAATAGGCCATAAATTTTCAGTTGGGTTCATATCAGGACTTGCCCTGGCCATAGAAACACTTTCAGTTGTTTTTCTTCCAAATACTTGGAAACACTTTTGGCTTTGTGGCATAAAAATGATGCATAAAAATGGCATCTTATTAAGAAACCACTCATTTATTTGGGGGAAAAGTTCCTTTCCAAGGATTTCTTTAAATTGTTCTTGCATCGTTGACCCTTCAACAATATGTAATTTGCCAGGACCTTTCACAGACATCACACTCCAGACCATAATGGAAGCTGGATGCTTCACACATTGCTGCACATACTCAGCTTTGAACTGTTCTCCACGAATGCGACGAACATACTGGCTGCTTTCTTCGATTCCAGTGAATACAAATGCATCACTGAAGCAGACCTGAAGCATGTGCACAAAATAGCAAATTAGAAGAGATGGGAATAGCAGCATAAGAGACCTCAACAGTCCCAAAATTCTTATGTGCATTTCTTTAGTATCATTAAAACATCACAGTTTCAAGCCAAAACTCCTAATTTTAGAGATCAGACCCACTTAATTAACCATATCATTGCACATACCTTAGCGTAGTCCTCACTTGTCCACTCCTGAAGTTGTTTAGCCCATTTCAATCTTTTGGTTTTCATGGCAGGTGTGATTTTCGTTTTTTTTCCATGGTCGGCATGCCTTTAAACCACACTCAAACAGCCTCCTCCTCACTGTCACAGGTGAAACTTCAACACACAAACCTTTCAGCTAATGGCTCATGTCTGTAGAAGTAAGTTTACGGTTCAGTGTTGCCCTGTTTTTAAGTCTTTTCATTGTTCTACGTCTGATTTTTCTTTTCATCCACATTTTCCTTTCCTGTTTGGTTTTTTATTCACCGCATTTCTTCACTTAAAGTTTGATTCTGGTGGCGGTTTTCTGTGATATTCTCATTCTGTCAGCAATTTCTTGCTGCGTATAACGATTTTCAGTAAGAAGTTCTACCACAGCCGAAACTTTTCGAGGTGAAACATCTTTCGCCTTCCCTATAACCTCACGTTCTTTGGAAATTCCACGATTTTTCCCTATAACTAAAGACATACAAGTCCACAAGCTATATAATGACTTGTTAATGTAGTAAGAAGTTGATAGAATAAAGAGCAAGCTGAAGTACACCACAGAAACGTAAAACATTACTGTAAACACAGTTTCAAAGTATGTACACAGACAACTAACACCAACACGATTTGGAGGGAAAATGGCAAATTTTACCAATTGTGAAAAATTCAGTGATCTGTGAGTTGCTTGGAAGACAAATATCGTGACATCAATCAAACCATTAAAACAAAACAATTATTACACTTTTTCTCTCCTATTTTTACACCAGAAAACCAGAGCATCAAAAAATAATCGTTTAGTCTAATAATTTGAACATATCTGTATTTGTTAATAACAGGTTAGTCATACATGGAATCAGCAGAGACCACAATTAGTCAAATATATGAGTACTCTCATTATTCCATTTTTTACATGTTCTTTCACCGATCATTCTATTTTACAACTGGAGGCGCTCTGGAGCTGGGTAGCTTGGGGAGAAGTTGTGGCGTGTGTCTACCGTTTAAACAAATTATATCACTTGAGTTCCGTTTGTTAATACCAATATTGCGTCATTTGAGACACCAGTAGAGACCACACCCAGATAGATATGGGATTACTCTCATGTATCGCAAATTTTATGTATTTTTTCATATTTTCCACAATTTTTGGCATTTTGACCAATTACGCAAGACTGTTCGCCACGTAGCGTCGACGTCATGATGATCTCAGGATATCACAATGCAGTCTGGGCTCGAATTAGATATTGCTGATACGGCAGCATACCTCCCCAAATGCATCTTTTATATCTGTGTCACTTGAGAGCTATTTTTTATAACAGTCTAATATTTCGAGGCACCAGCATAGGCCTCATCTAGACAGATGTGTAAGTACTCTCATTCATCCCAAATATTATGTATTTTTTTCTCATTTTCCGAAATTTTGCGCACTGTACCCAATTACGCGAGTTATGTGTAAAAACCACGTCGCATCGTGTCACAACGTCACGTCATGATGTCACATCAGTGTCAAGTCTCGTACATGATTTCAATCAATCACAATGCAGCATGGTCCCGATTTACGTATCATTGCTAAACCATCGTTCCATTGCTACAATGTGACATCACAATGTTAGAAACGAACACATTGGTAGAAATAGTGACATCACAGAGAATTCTATAAGTACTACCGATTTCTAACCAAAGATATTGTATAAGAAATACCACTCTACATTACTAGATTGTGTGATGTCATAGTTAAATTCTGAAGCCTCAACCAAAGACACTGTATTTGTAACACATCGCTACAAAATACACCTCTAGAGAGGTGAGCAGTGGAAATCAAGTTGCCTGCAGGGTTGATACTCTATATCACTCCTCAGACTTCGACGTATGTGTGTATAACCACGAACGCCGATACTTGCAGACACACTACCCAGCAATAGTCGTTAAAGTTGCGTTATAACGCTCTCCAGCTTGTTGGGTGACATTGCTGCTATAACAGTTCTGGCCGAGAGATTCCCCTCCCGCAATAATAACGGCAAAACATCCTAAGGCTTATGAGGAAATACCGAAGATTGGCGCAGATCCACACTGCTCTCCCCCCTGTATTCGCCGGATACAGCCGTACGGTACGGAACTCCCCATACGATAATGGCCACCAGGTCGCGAACAGGAGGCGCTTAGCAAGGAAGTGCGACATACCGATATTGCCGGAGGGTGATGAGAATGTAGAGCTGGTGAAAGCAGTTACTAAGGTGGTGAGGACAGCTGTATCAACCAGGAAGAGAGCCGTTGCGGCCTCTCCTTCACCATGGTCAGCCGAATTGGGACAGATGCACCAGTCTGTAAGGAGGGCGAGGAGGTATTACCAGCGAAGTGTCGTCTGGGGAGAAAAGCAGCGATGGCTGCAAGTGTACAGAGAAACCAAAGAACAGTTCCAACTGGAGCTCAGGGCAGTTAGGCTGAGGAGTTGCGACAAGTATGTACAAAGACAATTGGCTACTGCCCCCTGGGGTGTCCCATACAAATTAGTACAGGAAAAAAAGGTCACCTATGGTGCTATCTACCGTCAGGGATGGGGACCGGATGACCAGGACTTGACGGGAAACTGCCGAAGTCCTCCTCCAGGTCCTGTCACCTGACGATAGAGAGGAAGACGACTCAGATGAACAACAAAGGATCAGGAGAGAAAACCAACAGGTTTACATAAATAACACCATGGTTTATCCCTTTTCCGAAGAGGAGATAGGTGCCCAAATAAAGGACCTCAAGAAGGGCAAGGCTCCTGGCCCAGACGGCATTACAGTGGAAGTAGTGCAGTTCCTCGCCCCCCAGCTGGTGGCACCTCTCACTAAATTATACAATGAGTATCTACGGCTGAAAAAATTTCCATCCGTTTGGAAAAAAGCAAATGTGGTAATAATCGAAAAAAGTCCAGATAAAGACCCCAAAGAAGTGAAATCTTACAGACCCCATCTGCTTACTGGGCCTGCTGGGCAAACTTTTTGAGAGGTTGCTAGCAGACAGACTGACAGCACACCACTTGCTATGTGTCGTTGAGGGACAGACAGTTCGGCTTCCGGTCGGGACGATCAGCATCTGATGCAATCTCCCTGGCTGTGGATGTCTGTGACTCTGACACAAGTACATTGTCGGCATCATGGTGGTCATCAGTTGCGCCTTTGACAACCTGTGGTGGTCTGCGCTCTTCTTTGCTTGTGGGAGAAGAACTGTCCAGAGCCGCTATACAGCTGTCTTAGGAGCTATTGTGAAGACAGGGTCTGTCTGTCGGCCTCTAGCGGAAGAATTAGCAAGCAAATAACAAAGGGGTGTCCTCAGGGCTCTGTCCTGGGGCCTCTCTTTTGGGACTTAAACATGGAACCCCTTCTGGATGAGTTAAAAAGCAGTAACGATCTGCTAGAAGTTATAGCCTATGCAGACGACCTTCTCCTGCTGGTTGGCAGCCGTAGCCGCGAGGATTTAGAACCAGAAGTTGAAAGAGCTATATCTATTCTCACGGCATTGTGTCACAAAGCAAAAATGACAAGCGAGCCAAGCAAGTCCACATACTTGCTACTAAAAGGACAACTTATTAGGAATCCAACTGTTAGGATAAACAGCTCTCCATTTCTTCGGAGCCGTGAGGCGTGATATCTAGGTGTAGTTGTCGACGAGAGGTGGAACTATGCATCATATATTGACACTGTAACACAAAGATCATTAGAAACGCTAAATAACCTAATTGGAATTGGCCACAAACGCTTCCATCTCTCACCCGACCTAATTAAATTATATCACAGTAGCATCCTAACGTCAATCGTGGGATACGGGTCAGGGGTCTGGGCACACAGGCTCACGAGGGTTATGTCTGCTATGGTGGTAAGAAGGGTGCAGCAAAACATGCCCTGGGCCGGGGGGGAGGGGGCACTGCTAGTACTGAAGGGGCTCTGTCCCCTTGACATAAAAATCAGAGAACAAGCCACCTGGTACTGGGTGAAGAAGAAAAGAAGGGAAAAGGTAGTGGAAATAATGGGGGTATACAAGCCACCTGGTACTGGGTGAAGAAGAAAAGAAGGGAAAAGGTAGTGGAAATAGTGGGGGTATACGTTGGGGATAAGATTGGAATAAAAAGAAGGGGGGAAGAATTACGTCAAGAGCAGTGGGATAATGATGAAACGGGGCGAAGAACATATGAGTTGTTGCCACACATTGAGGAGCGATTACAGCTTAAATATCTCAGACCAACCATAGGACTGCTGCACTTTCTTACTGGACGTGGACCCTACGCGACACACCTATGTCGGTTCGGGAAGCGGGCTACATCACCGTGTGACTGTGGTGCCGTGCAAGGCACTCCAGACCATGTGGTGTATGAGTGCCCCCTCTTCGACGACGTTGCAGAGGAACTTAGACAACAACTTCCTAACCACGACACGCTCAGGCATGAGAACACCTTTCGCGTCCTGAATAAACTTTCAGATGCAATTTTCAGCAAAGTTCTCAAATAATTTTCACGGAACAATCGATAATATTTAATACCCGAATTAGACTCCGTGCACCTATCCTGTTCCGCCGGGACATGGACTTGGCCAGCCTCTTCACGGCTGAGATCCGCCATGTCTCGGATTAGGGGGGGAGGTGCACACTTTTCACCGAACATGAGAAGCGCCGACAATGACAGTACAGAAAAGAAATAGGTTAGTTGTAGGGTAAGCTAGGAAAACCCCTTAGGACAGTACTGCAGCGATTGACGTCTCCGGCCAGCCAATTGCCAGGGGCACGCCCACTGGGGTTAGCTCGGTGGGCAAGGCCAACAACAACATAGGTTTGTTAAACGCTGGCACATCTGTAACGCTGCAGGTAGTGTAGATTAGTTAGGTATAGATAGTAGCATATACGTCAACAATAACAACTGTAGAGAAATAATAGTACGAGTAGAATCTGCAAACTTGTAGGGTTAACAATTAAGCTGCAGTAGTGGTAATATGATTGTAATATTAGGACCCACTAATGTAGTAAGGTGGTGGGTTAATATGTATCCTTGTAATTAATTTGAATAAAGATTTTTTTTTTCCGCTCCGGCCTTGTCAGGGCGTACGGATCTCAATCGCCACTTGCTCTCAGCTGCACCTATGTAGAGAACTTACAGTAAATTTGATCAATCAAAATCTGCTCAGCGTCAGATCAATTCAGATTGCGTTATCCACATTTTTAGGGTCAGAGTACTTGACTCACTTCTGCCACCCAGGATCCTTGCCCATTGTGCTCTTAAACCACCTGTTAGTTGTTTACGGTATTCAATCAATAACTTGTTAAGCATAATTTATGGCTGTCCTTGTTTTGGGAAAATAAGTGTTATTAGTAAACTAAATTCTGCATACATTCTCGTTCATTTATATAGCCTCCAAATAGGGTGACCTTCTATTGTGGCGTCCTCTGCCAGGATCTCGGATTGATGGCACCTTCTGTGACCGTCAGATCGCGTTGCCTAGCGTAGTCATTCAATTTGACTTCCATTGCGCAAAATTTTGAATTGATGGCACCTTCAGTGACCGTCAGATAGTAGATAGTATTGCCTAGTGAAGTTTCTGTTTCCTATGTTTAAAGTGGTGCACTGGGTAGAGTCGATTCGCCTTGCTGGCACCTAGACATAGTACTAATATTTAATTATTGTATGTGTGTATTTTCACGTTGTGGTTGTGACTTCTGTGTCACTTGATTGTTTATTTCCGATGGCGAACGGCGTTGTGCAGATTTGTTCGGATAGATTGAGGTTTTGTTTGTTAGCATAGACAAGCGTGCTGTTATTTGAATTCGTTGTCAGGAACTAGGAATCAGTAGCTCACGGGAGCGTAATTTGGGATGTGTAGTGTTTAAATTCGTTTGGGTCAGAATTAGAGTGCATGCTTACAAGAAGCAAGGCACGTTCGCTACAGAGTAGCGGAAGTAATTGTGTTTTATTAACCGTGGATCCACGTCAGATTATTAGCGGTGACCAGACAGATATTACACAGGATTCTCAGGTAAATTCAGTTGCAGACCGGGCAGAAACGTCGAACGTAGAACTTGCAGACTATGACGACATGTCTCAGTCAGGTGACGAAAGTGAACGGGAGGCCGCAGCAGAACGAAATGTAGGAGCTGCTGGTACGCGACTCACTATCAGTGAGACTGGCAGACCAGAATCAAGAACGAAACGTCACAGAATGATAGAATGTCGTTCAGCTAGTCTGGAACGTGTCAGCGGTGGATCTCAGTTTGAGGCTCTCATGCAAGAGGCAGAGAAAAAGAGACAGGAGGAAGAGGAGGAAAAACACAAATTAGTCATAAGAACGGTCACAGACGATTAGATGGAGTCAAGAAAGAGATCACAGGAATCCAAGAAGAGCTAGAGAATACCAATAAAACGACAGTAGAAACGCGTGAGGTCACGGACCAAGCGAAGCGCGACGCCACAACAGCGCGATTGGTAGCACGAAAGGAAACATCAGTGGCCAAAGAACAAGTTAAACTGGCAAGAACTGAGGTGCATAAAAAAAAGGCACTTGCAAGTCACCAAAAGCAAGGCAAAAAAATAGTTCAAGAAACGCAGGAATAAATGAGTGAGCCTGCGAAGCGAATTGATGAAACAGAAATCAAACAGGCCGAAATCTCTGAAGTTAAAGATCAGTAGGTCCGAGTCGCAGCGCAACAAAACGAGATGGCTAACGAGGTTCGGCAGGCACATGAGCGGATCGCGCAATTGCACACAAACTCGTCCGGTAGAGCGCCATCGAGAGGATGACAGAAGTGAAGAAAATGTTTTGTGACGCCCCGAACCGCTATATGAGGACACACACCCTGCACATGGGCGAATGCAGCAGGGATATGCTTCTGCCACGGCGAAACGCGTAATAGAACACGCTCCGTCGGTAACACGCGGCATATCAGAGACCGAGCCGCAAAACAGTTGTACACGTCTCCGGAGGTCAGAAACGTTATTACGTGAAACTGACAACACGAAGGGATACCATAACAGTGCACAATGATCGTTTGGGCACGGATACATGGAATCACGGGCTGCAGATGAGAGGGAAAATTCGTACGGCGGATACGTCGAACCTATCGACCACAAACTTTTCTTGACCATCCAGAATTTTCAATTCTACAAGGAGGCAAACAACGCATTACATCCAAAGACCTGGATGGCACTTTACGATCACGTGCTACCAGAATATTGGCCACTGAAGTACAAGCTCCACTTTATCTGTGGTTTCTCAGAAGGGTCGATTGCAGAACATATGCGCGGAGTTGCAGAGAGTTGTCGCTCCTACCAATAATTTAAGGACGCATTCCTTAGCACATATTGGTCGCAAGACACACAGGAGAGGATAAAACAGGAGATCACGTTAGGAAAGGACTTAGAAGCGTCAGGATTTCGCAATCCTGTCAAATTCTTCGAATTCCTGGTCAAGAAGAACCGATTCGTGGATCAACCGTACAGTCCCAAGGAAATTATAAGGCACTGCCACATTAAGTTACCTTTACGTTACCAGCAACTGCTCATCGGTAGATGCTGGGATGCAACCGTAGCTTTCAAGAGTGCGCTGTGCGAACCCGAGTACATGAATAAAATTCAAAACTCGCGGGAAAGAAGTAAAAACAATGACCGTAACTGGCCAGAGAGGAATGACGATGGACGAAATAGGGGAAAACATCGATCGAATCGAAACGAAAATTCTAACTTCAATGGGAATAACCAGCCATCATGGGAAAATAGAGGAAGACGAGGAAATTATAATCATAACAACAATAACTACCGATGAAACGAAAACTGGAGAGAGCAACAGAACTTTAACCAGGATCAACAGAATTCTAGGGACCAACAGCAGAGCACTATCAGGACATACAACGATCAACGACAGTGGAATGACCAACGTAGCGAATATGTGGAATTGAGGCCTCCTAACCCATCGCAGGGGTCACGCAGAGAAAATTCAACCTGGAATTGATACACAGCCGCTGCGGACTCCGCTCAAAACAATGCCGCAGAAACTATCGGAAAGAGCGATATTAACCTGTTAGAGTACGAAGATACAACAGAACTGTTACGGAGAGTGAAGGAGATCATGACACAACCGGATTCACTCCCCATCATTCGCATCACAGTTGGCAAGGTCAATCTAACCGGGATTGTGGACAGTGGGAGCCAAGTGACTGCGATATCGGATTCGGCATACAAGAGTGCACTGCGAATCATTCTTGGCCGGCACCCACGCTGAAGAAAACCAAAATCACAGGCGCTCTGAGAGGGAAGCATACAGAAGTGCAGTTACAAACCAGGTTGACCTTCAGCTGCCAAGGGAATACCTTGGAAGCGAACTTTCTGGTCGTCCCTTCTTTGGCAATTGAGAGAATATTTGGCATGGATTTTCTAAATCAACAATAGGCTGTATTGTACGTAGGGCGAGGAGAACTGACTTTACATGAGGACGGCGCCATGAAGATTTCCTTTGCAGACTACACAATACGTACGAAAATCCCAGCCAAATGCTTCAATCTAAACTACGCAAAAAAAGAGGGGAAGAGGAAACTCAATCGTGGAATCGTGGCACCATGAGTATAGCCACAACACCCAAGATATTGAGCAAATTCGACGAGAGGTGCGCGATGCTATTGATCGCATGCTAGGGAATTTAGTAAACATCCCGACGCAGGAAAACCAAGAGCTAGAGGGAATATTAAAGCAAAAATCGGATGTCTTTCTACCGAAAACTGAAGCAATCCGAAATTTCATGTATGCGTTCCAGGTGGGGCAACACACTAAATTCTTCTTGCCTCCCTACTAAATCCCACACGCCTACAGACAGAAGGTTCCTCTCGAGATCAAGAGGATGCTTGACGAAAAAAATCATTGAAGCCGGCCGGGGTGGCCGAGCGGTTCTAGGCGCTACAGTCTGCAACCGCGAGACCGCTACGATCGCAGGTTCGAATCCTGCCTCAGGCATGGGTGTATGTGTGATGTCCTTAGGTTAGTTAGGTTTAAGTAGTTCTAAGTTCTAGGGGACTGATGACCTCAGAAGTTAAGTCCCATAGTGCTCAGAGACATTTGAACCATTTTTGAACATCATTGAACCAACAGGCTCCACGTACAACAACCCACTCACAGTGGTCGAGAAGGCTGACGGCTAGATCCGTTTGGTGCTGGTTTCGCAGCAAATCAACAGAGCTGGAAAAGCTGGAAGAACTCCTGCAAAATTTCCGTGGCGTTACGGTTTTTCCATCTCTTGACTTGTGGTCCAGTTTCTGGCAGATTATGCTCCACCTAGACTGCAGGAAATACACGGCGTTCCTTGCATTTGGGAAATGCTATCGATTTAAACTTCTACCATTCGCGCTAACCGTGTCTTCATCTGCCTTCATCAGAGGACTTGATAGCATCTTAAAGGATTCCATGAAGCAAAGGATCACCGCCTACGTAGACGACCTCTTAATAGAGGAACCGACGTGGAGAGGACACAATGCGATCCTCAGAGAAACCCTACAGATATTCAAAGAATGCGGCGTAACCGCCAACATCACGAAGTCATGCATAGGAACTTAACGAGTAAAGTTCCTCGGACATATCATTATCGCCGAAGGAATCACACCAGACCCGGACAAAATAGAGGCAATTACGAAATTTGCCACGCCAACAACCAAGAAACAACTACGAGACTTCCTTATCATCGCAAATTTCAATAAATGATTCGTCCATGTGAAGAAATTGGCGCCACGGCGACTATGTCAGCTCACAGGAAAAAAGACGCCGTGGGAATGGGACAACATGGTGGAAGATGAATTCCAAGGACTCAAAACCGCGCTGATTAATGCGCCAATTCTTTCGCACCCCAACCTGGAGGAGGACTTTTGCATGGTGTCAGACAGCTCCTACTCTGGGATTGCTGTAGTGATTTTCCAACGATATCAACAAGGGGGAAACAAGGTGCCCAAGACCATCTCGTTTGAAAGCCGAGTCCTTAGCAAGTGTGAAAGAAATTATTCGGTTACTGAATTAGAAGCTTTGGCGGTTGTTTTCGGCTTCGAGAAATTTCGTTTTTTCTTGTATGGGAGGAAAACAAGAGTATATTCCGGCCACAAAGCCTTGGAATTCCTACTCACAGTGAAACGCCGAAACAAACGTCTAACAAGATGGGCACTCTTGCTCAAGGAGTATGACTTTTAGATCACACACATACCAGGGAAGGAGAGCATCATTGCGGATGCGCTGTCATGTGCACCCGTGGGGCTAGAAACAAATGAGGCCAACCGACTGGAAGACGAACGCTGCAGCTTGTTCTATATGAAAAAGGTTGCATTTAAGAATTATGTAGCCTCGAGCCTCAAGGACATCAGCAAGGAGCAGGACATTTTGCTATATTTGCTCTAAAACAGAGGGTGAAAGGCAAGAGGGAATCTAAACTGAGGCAGTGTTACTTAGTACGAAAAGGCATTTTGTTCCTTCGAAGTGAGGGAGAAGGAGTGCCCTGGCGCGTTTGCATTCCAGATGAACAAGATCATCTGGCACGCCCACCTGAGTCACAAACATTTTGGACCCAGGAAGTGCTATTTAAAATTATGCACACTGTGCTATTTCAAGAATATGGACAGAAGAATCAGGAAGGTTTTGGCTGCCTGCAAAGCGTGTCAGAAGTCAAAGTACGTCACTGTGGCAGCGCAAGCACCTCTACATCCCATCATCCCATGAAAGTTGAAGCATCTTGCAGCAACAGATTTAATGGGCCCACTAGTGCGAACAAATAGAGCATACTGCTACATCCTTGTGGTTGCAGAGCTGACATCCAAATATGTCACTTTAATCCCGCTCAAGAAAGCAACTGCGCAGTCAGTATGTAGAGCATTCTGCAAGGATTTCCTCACGCAAGTCGGCCAAGTCGACAGGATCATCTCCGAAATGGACCTCAGTTCCAGTCAGAGAAGTGGAAAGAGATGTTGCGGAAACCCAGAATCAAACCCATATTCGCTTCTATACGACATCTACAATCGTCGCCAGTAGAGAGTGTGATGAAAAGTCTGGGAAACCTCTGCCGTACCTACTACGCGAAACGACACGCCACCTGGAGTATTTTCCTACGTGATTTCCAGGACGTGCTGAACGAGTGTCACCAGAATAGCACCAATAACAATTCTCAAGAACAGGCAACCTACAGATCTCATCCACGAAGTTGTAAATTTTCCCCCGCGAACTCATGAACAACACCTACAAGTTGTTGTCCTTGTGCTCATGAGATTGTATGAGGCAGGAGAGAAACGGAAAGCGAGTTGGTATAGAAAAGCACGCGAGAAAAGGTACCGAACTGGGCAAAAAGCGCTCGTTAGAAGTTTCAATCTATCTAACAAACAGAAACAGCTCTGTCACAAATTCTATCTCATCTATTATGGACCTGTCCGTGTCCGGAGAATCGCTCACTTGAACTCTCTGGAGTTAGAGAGCTTGAAACCAAGGAAATCTCTTGGCATCCATCATGTCTGTCATGTCAAGCCATTCGTAGAATAAGTGTACATAGTAGATTTATACACTCCTGGAAATGGAAAAAAGAACACATTGACACCGGTGTGTCAGACCCACCATACTTGCTCCGGACACTGCGAGAGGGCTGTACAAGCAATGATCACACGCACGGCACAGCGGACACACCAGGAACCGCGATGTTGGCCGTCGAATGGCGCTAGCTGCGCAGCATTTGTGCACCGCCGCCGTCAGTGTCAGCCAGTTTGCCGTGGCATACGGAGCTCCATCGCAGTCTTTAACACTGGTAGCATGCCGCGACAGCGTGGACGTGAACCGTATGTGCAGTTGACGGACTTTGAGCGAGGGCGTATAGTGGGCATGCGGGAGGCCGGGTGGACGTACCGCCGAATTGCTCAACACGTGGGGCGTGAGGTCTCCACAGTACATCGATGTTGTCGCCAGTGGTCGGCGGAAGGTGCACGTGCCCGTCGACCTGGGACCGGACCGCAGCGACGCACGGATGCACGCCAAGACCGTAGGATCCTACGCAGTGCCGTAGGGGACCGCACCGCCACTTCCCAGCAAATTAGGGACACTGTTGCTCCTGGGGTATCGGCGAGGACCATTCGCAACCGTCTCCATGAAGCTGGGCTACGGTCCCGCACACCGTTAGGCCGTCTTCCGCTCACGCCCCAACATCGTGCAGCCCGCCTCCAGTGGTGTCGCGACAGGCGTGAATGGAGGGACGAATGGAGACGTGTCGTCTTCAGCGATGAGAGTCGCTTCTGCCTTGGTGCCAATGATGGTCGTATGCGTGTTTGGCGCCGTGCAGGTGAGCGCCACAATCAGGACTGCATACGACCGAGGCACACAGGGCCAACACCCGGCATCATGGTGTGGGGAGCGATCTCCTACACTGGCCGTACACCACTGGTGATCGTCGAGGGGACACTGAATAGTGCACGGTACATCCAAACCGTCATCGAACCCATCGTTCTACCATTCCTAGACCGGCAAGGGAACTTGCTGTTCCAACAGGACAATGCACGTCCGCATGTATCCCGTGCCACCCAACGTGCTCTAGAAGGTGTAAGTCAACTACCCTGGCCAGCAAGATCTCCGGATCTGTCCCCCATTGAGCATGTTTGGGACTGGATGAAGCGTCGTCTCACGCGGTCTGCACGTCCAGCACGAACGCTGGTGCAACTGAGGCGCCAGGTGGAAATGGCATGGCAAGCCGTTCCACAGGACTACATCCAGCATCTCTACGATCGTCTCCATGGGAGAATAGCAGCCTGCATTGCTGCGAAAGGTGGATATACACTGTACTAGTGCCGACATTGTGCATGCTCTGTTGCCTGTGTCTATGTGCCTGTGGTTCTGTCAGTGTGATCATGTGATGTATCTGACCCCAGGAATGTGTCAATAAAGTTTCCCCTTCCTGGGACAATGAATTCACGGTGTTCTTATTTCAATTTCCAGGAGTGTAGATCAGAGAAGGTGCATTATGTAAATAGTTTCAATGGATGAACTGTTTAACGTAAATGTTGATACTGTGTTAACTAGGGTAATTTTCCATTTGTTCTATTTCGCTTTTATTCTGTTTGTTTGTCATTTCAATTAGTTTTCAGCATGAGTCCTTGCTGGACGTGGTCAAATGAGTTGCGCATTTGTCACATCTTCACGCTAACGTTCACTGGCAGGTAGCAGATTGAATTAAAGTTCCGTTGCCAATTATATCTCATCACCAATTGGCACTTGTTGTGGCATACCAAACCAGGCACGTTGCAATACTGAGTACTCCAAACAACTGAATACTGCTATTAGTTCTTTGGACCTCACAACTGTTGTCCACTTTCCGCAATTGAGCATCGTACTCTGTCTTAGCATTCTCGTAGAAGGGCCTTCACAATTATCACCATGGTCGATGAAATTATTTCTGTTTCCTTTCCGTGGTTTTTTGTACACTGTCCAAGGGACGGATGTAAGTTACTTTATGTTTTTCATGGTGTCTAGACGGTAAATCGTGCGATAGAGCATGTGCGTCTCGATTTTTTAATGTGTTTCGTATGGTGCTAGCGGTCCACGCTTTGGGCATGTGTGGGCGCTAAGACTGGGTGTGATATGAGCCATCGTCTGTCGTGCGATGTAGCCTGTCTCGTGGTGGAATTTTGCCAGCGCCATGTGAGCGCCGTCGGCGAAATATTGTGTATGGGGAATTAGCATGGACAAGTGCAAGTCATGATAGAGTGAAGAACCACAGACCCCGAAATAGGAAGCAGAAACGAAATGATGGACCATGGATGATACTTAAATTAGAAAAATATTTATATGTATATAATGCAGATGCTTCTGTTTCACTTCAGCAGCAGTGATCCTGACAGAGGAGACAGGGGGCATTCTTGTACTATGTACAATTATGTGTACACAATCATAAAATGCCACTTCAAAGTTTTCAGGCAAATCACCAGTACCTGAGTGAGTAGACGCATTTCCTGGCCACTTCAGGGTCAGCAGACAACACCGCCAGATATCGAAAAATAAAAGAGTATACAAGGAATGAAATGCATGAAATTTCGCTTCGGCAGTATTACCAAAGGCATAGGTTAGTACAATACGTTAGTATTTAGTGTTGAGAGAAGTCTGCACGTTTGGTGGAGGTATAGAGGTAGCGCCAGCGTAAAATTAGCGTGCATGACAGGAGTAGAACTAACCAAAACCTAACAAAAACACCTGCACACACAAACAAAGACACCTCACACCATAAAATTTACGCCCATACAACGTTAACAGGGCCCTGCAGTTTTGTATTCATCATTAATTTCTTTTTATGTAAGTGAATTACATCGATGTGATGACATATGTGAGAGAATATGGCACTTGACTACGCTTGAGGATTGTGCAGACTCCGGAATCAACACTTGTTATGTGTATACAGTATGGTGGGAAGAATACATGTCTAAAGCTTTAGACGATTAGGGGTGTACAGGATGTGGAAGACACTAGTCACACCTGCCACGTCTGTCGGCTACAGTGGCTATAGTCCGGCTGGGTATCGAGTTGAACTCAGCCTGGATGGCAGATAACGGTACGTCATTCGATTTCATCCATCGTAGTGACTGACACCTTGTTACGTGCCAGTCTCCCAACAATATATGATCATATATTTTCAAGGGCTGAGAGAAATGCTGGGCAGGGCAACAGCCGAACACTTTCTATGTCGAGACAGGCCACGACAGCACAGGTAACACATAGCCTTGCTTTATACAGAGTGAATATTAATAAAACCGAGAAGCTGCAGAAACGGACTCCTGACTGCAAATGGAGGGAAAAAAGTCCTATGAACATGTGTCCCGAAATAAACTGTGTGCATGCAACGACAACAGATTGCCCTGGAACACAGTACAGATCTGCATCTCATCCACGTTACAACAGATGTTCAAAGTGGCCTCAACGGGAGGCAATGTGCTGTTCTGCGTCGAGGCGTTGTGGAATAATAACCGATACAAGTATGTGGTCACCAATAATCTCTGCCCACACATGATGCTGAACTGATGCTGATGAGACGCCTCAATCATTTCCTGGTGATTGTCTGTAGCCCACAGAAGACGACTATGCAGATTAATGATGCCACTTCTGGTGAAGGAAATTTTCTGCTGATAATCCCTGCACTCGTTGCAGGTGACAGGGGTAGTAGCGGTTGCCATGAAGGATACACATAATCGTGCTTTGGCTTTACGCCATGTTGGTGGGCCACTTGCCTGGAGCTTGTGCTAGGGTTCGTCTCAATATCCTGTAGGACCCGGTCCTCCAAATCTGGCGTACGCAGAGTCCGCCGCCCCCCTGCACTTGATCACACAGACGCCCATAAAGGGCTTGAAATTTTGTGTGATGGAGTTGGTGTGTGTGACGGTACTTGTTTTGTTTAAGCTGTGCTGCCTCTGGACCATTTCCATATCCGTGGCCGTACACAAACACCATCTCGGCTTGTTCCCGACGTGAATACCGGACCATTCTGCTGCTTACAGTACGCTGTGTCAGTCACACAGTCTGCAACACACAGGTAACACAGGCGCGTGGTCAGAGGACCTTTCATTCGCCAGCGCCATCTACCGTGGCAACGACGCATTTCTGGACACATGTTCGTAGGACCTTTCTTCCTCCATTTTCAGTCAGGAATCCGCCCCTGCAATTTGTCGGTTTTGTAAATGTTCACCCTGTGTAATTGAATGACAATGTTATGGAGATTTCGAACAAACGTCAGAAACGTAATACCTGCTGTCAAAATTACTGACCATGCGAATAGAAGATGATCGCGTTGTGTACCCAATGACACCACACACTATCACGCCACCTGCTGGGCCCGTATGAGGACTGCGAATGCAATCTGGTGACGTTATTCTCGCCGAAACATCCACACACGAATGCATCCATCGTAATGACTTTGGTACGGACCTCCTGATCCAATCGATTTCATAGGCGCATGATAGTTGCTGGATACTCACGGGTGCGAGCAGCAATATAACGGAACCATAAATCGCTATCTCTATAGCCCACCATCCAGCCAGTGTTAGATACCGACACAGGTTAGTAGACATTTCTCCTTCTTACATAATTCGTAACACGATCTCACAAACAACGAAAACTGGGATGTCATTTCCGAATGAGAAACCTACAGCGTAATCTTTCCCTATATACAAAATGAGGATGATGTTATCGTTTGTGCTTTTGTGTGGTTATGCTGAAACGCTAATCGTTTGCATATGAAAGCATGTAGTACTCTTCACCCTAGTTCCATGATTTTTGCCTGTTGTCCTCATGGTATCGCAATTTTAATGAGCTACATTGTAGTTACTATGATGATGTGGATGTCATTTGGCTTGGTTCCTGATGTCTTGGTCTTTAGCATTCATACTAAAATACTTAAACACAGTGGATGTCAATAACGAAAAAAAGATTCCATTAAATCAAATACAAAATATCTCGCCCCTCCCTCCACACGAACGCGCGAGTGAACGCGTGCGCCCCCCCCCCCCCCCGCCCCTACGCACACAGAGAGAGAGAGAGAGAGAGAGAGAGAGAGAGAGAGAGGGAGAGAGAGAATGAATGGCGATAAACTGAGCCCTCAGCATGAAAACCTGTGAGAGACATCTGACGATGTATTTAAAAAGGATAGGGAATTCGTGGTACACACTAAGACAAAAAAAGACACACTACGAAGGAATTATGCGAATGGGACGAAAATTGGTAGAAATGATGTATATGTACAGACAAAGAAATGATTGCAATCTGCACAAAACTGGATGAATTATTCATGAGAAAAAGCTTCGCAAATTGAGCAAGTCAATAATGTTGTGGTTCACCTCTGGTGGCCCTTATGCAATCAGCTATTCGACTTGGCATTGACTGATAGAGTTGTTGCATGTCCTCCTGAGCGATATCGCGTCAAATTCTGTTCAATTAGCGCGTTAAATCGTCAAACTCCCGAGCTGGTTGGAGAGCCCTGCCCATAATACTCCAAACCTTAACTGGAGACAGATGCGGCGATCTTGCTGCCCAAGGTAGGGTTTCGCAAGCGCGGAGACAAACTGTAGAAACTCCCGCCGTGCGCGGATGGGCGTTATCTTGCTGAAATGTAAGCCCAGGATAACTTCCCACGAAGAGCAACAAAACGGGGCGTATAATATCACTGTGCTGCAACGGTGCAATGGATGGGTCCTGATAGAAAAAGCAATGGCACGCCAGACCATCACTCCTGGTTGTCAGGTTGCATGGAGGGCGACAGTCTGGTTGATATCCCATGGCTGTCTGGACCGTCTGCAGAAATGTCTTCGGCTTGGAATCTTATTGGTTAGAGTAGAATTGTCTTCATGGATGAATCTCGCTTCGAACTGCGTCCCTATGACCAGCAAAGACATGCATGGTGCGTCGTTTTTCTTTTATTGCTTAGAATGTACTTACATATAAATAAACTTAAATTCCCTCTCTTCCTTCCTTCCTTCCTCTCTCTCTCTCTCTCTCTCTCTCTCTCTCTCTCTCTCTCACACACACACACACACACACACACACACACACACACACACACACTGATATACTTGCTACGAGATTTGACTTATAATGAAACAAATAACACTTTAGAATGGTTATGTTATAACCAGGAATAACACAATAACCTCTTCAGTCTGGTTTCTTAAATCACAAATCACTTTTTAACAATTATGTTAGCCAAGCGTCTACCCAGGCTCACTCTCAGAAGTAATGTAGAATTAAAGTTTGGTTATACCAATGTCCAAATGTGCATGGTGGGGTGCACGTCCAGTAATTATTCCCAAGTCCAGTGAAGTTCAGTCTCTCCAAGTGAAGTCGCAAGATTTTCCGCCGAGCAGCCAGGTAACCTCGATTGGTGCGGCGAGTCATCCACAAGCAGCTGGAACACGGCGTACTGCACTTCCCGATGAGAACTGTCGTTTGCGGCGGCGGTCGGGTTTATATAAGGCTTGCTAGTTAATGGAGCCGTCGGCTGGGGTCGCTGTTTTCCAGGGAAAACCAATCGCAATGTTTCCTGGCGTAGCCAATTGCTGTGTGCTGACAAACGCGCGCGCGCGAAGGTGGCCAGCGATGGTAGCCGCGAGCCGCCCGGAGAAGTGCGGCCAGCGATGTATTTCTCGGCCACGTCAGGAAGCGTGCGTGTGAAGACGGCCAGCGATGGAAGCAGCGGGCCGCCCAGAGAAGTGCGGCCAGCGATGTATTTTGCGGCCGCGTACTGGAGCGCGTTGTTCGGTGTTTGTTAGAAGTGGTGTATACCACACCCCTTCCCCCGTGGGGAAGCGTGGAAACATTGGCTGCAAATGAATGCCACGTCCATGCGGCCTCCTCCTCCGAAACCTCGGCGGCGGCGGTGAGACTGGGCACAGGAGCATAGGGGCGAAAACGCCCCGGCCAGGGGCGAAGGTTATAGCGTGCGGACCGCGGCAGCAGAGGAGGCAGAGCAGGAGGAACCAGTGGCATGTCTTCATCGGCATCCGGAGTGACCTAGGGGTGGCGATCGGGGGAGACCTCTGATTCCCCGGCTGGCTGTGGCTGGGTCTGGTCCACGTCCGGGGAAAGAAGCTCTGGCTGGGAGGCGTCATCCGTGAGCCGACCGGGGGCCAACTGCGAGGACCACCCTGGAGTGTCCTCCTCTGGTTGGCGTGGGGAATCAGGGGAAGCAGGGGACGGGAGGAGAATATGCCGAGGGGGGGAGGAGAAAAACGATTGGGAAGGCAGGCGAGGGCGAAGCTGATTGGCATGTCGAAGAACCGCCCGGTCGGGAAGTTGAACCCGGAAGACTTTCCTGCCCCTGCCCTGGATGATGGTGGCCGGAATCCAGGCTGGTTGTTGGCCGAATCCCTTCGCCCACACCAGAGTACCTGGGCGGAAACGAGAAGCAGACAGCGACGGAGCCAACCGAGGTGTCGGCAGAAGCAGATTCAAGAGGGTCCGGGGCTGCCGTCCGTGAAGAAGTTCCGCCGGGCTTTTATCTCCGATGGGCGTGGACCTGTAACTGCTCAAGAAAATAGTAAGAGATATACTTAGAAGGAGAGACAGCATTGGTCGTATTTTTTGTTTTTTTGTTTTATTAACCGCAAAATCGATTTTCGGGAAAATCGATTTTGCGGTTAATAAAACAAAAAAAAAAAAATACGACCAAAGCTGTCTCTCCTTCTAAGTATATCCATTATCTGGTCGTGGTGCACAGGACACTCCATGGAGTCGCCAATCAATAAAAGTAAGAGATGCGTCGGGGGAGTGATCCTGGAGGTATTTCTTCATCTGCGTTTTGAAGGTGCGGACTATCCTCTCTGCCTCGCCATTAGATTGTGGATGGAAGGGGGGCGTCGGAATGTGGCGAATGCCATGCCGGGCACAGAAAACCCGAAAATCCTCACTGCGGAACTGCGGACCGTTATCCGAGACGAGAACCTCCGACAGACCTTCAATGGCAAATATTTTTTCTAAGGCTGCAATAGTGGTGGAGGTGGAAACGGAGTTGCAGCGGACAATATATGGAAACCTGGAATATGCCTCGACGACAGTAAAAAACATGGCATTAAACACCGGCCCAGCAAAATCAACGTGCACCCGTTCCCAAGGGCGAGCACATGGTGGCCAAGAGGCAAAGGAGTGTCGTGGAGCTGCCTGCTGGCGTTGGCAGGAGCGACACGTCTGCGTGAGGCGTTCAATCTCCTGAGTCATAGCGGACCAGTATGTGAACCCGCGAGCCAAAAGCTTCGTCCGGGATATCCCCCAATGACCTTGGTGTAACAGGTGCTGAACGTGCTGACGTAAAGACTGCGGAATGACGACCCGTGGGTGTCCGTCGTCCGAAAGAAGTAGAAGGACCCCGTCAACCAACTGAAGCTGATGGCGGACAGTAAAGAACTGACGAAACGCCGCAGAAGCCGTGGGAGGCGGTCGTTCGAGCCATCCATTACGCACGTGACGACAGACTTGTCGGAGCAACTCGTCGTTACTGGTTGCGTCCGCTACCCGATAGCTGGTAATGGGAAACGCCTCTACTGCGGCCTGTGCTTCTTCGTCTACGTGAAAACACAGAATTTCCTCTTTGTCGAAATCCAAATCCGGTCCCCATGGAAGGCGGGAGAGGGCATCAGCGTTGGCATGCTCGGCTGTGTTGCGAAAGTGGATTTCATACTGGTATCGTGTCAAAAACAAAGCCCAGCGCTGAAGACGTTGAGCAGTCCGGTCAGGGATCTTTGCTGCAGGATTGAATAACGATATGAGGGGTTTATGATCCGTAATGAGGTGAAACTTTGTACCATACACAAAAACATGGAACTTCTTTAAGGCGAAGATGATGGCCAGTGCCTCTTTTTCAATTTGGGAATACCGGCGTTGCGTATCGGTTAATGTTTTCGATGCATAGGCCACAGGGTGCTCCGACCCATCTGCCTCCCTGTGAGCCAGAACCGCCCCGATGCCTGTATCCGAGGCATCCGTTGCAATGACGATTTGCTTAGTAGGGTCAAAACGTGCGAGGCACGGGGCCTGCAGTAATTGGGATTTCAACCTGTGGAAGGCGCGGTCGCATGCCAGCGTCCACTCGAAAGGAACCCCTTTTTTGCATAACTGAGACAAGGGGTCAGTTGCCGTCGCAGCCGCGGGTAAGAATTTTCGGTAATATGAAATCTTCCCCAGAAAGAAACGAAGTTGTGTCAGCGTTGTAGGTCGTGGCAGCTTGATGATGGCTTCTATATGTTTCTCTAACGGACGAACACCCAAACAGGAAATGACGTGGCCCAGGTACTCAATTTCAGGTTGGAAAAAACAACATTTTTCTTTCCTACATTTTAGGCCAGCCTCCCGTAAGACATGGAATAAAGATTGCAGGTTGTGAAGGTGTTCCTCCGTCGTACGACCCGTCACCACGATGTCGTCCAAATAGTTAATGCATCCATCCACTTTAAGGACTAATTGTTCCAAAAACCGCTGAAAAATAGCAGGGGCACTGGCTATCCCAAACATAAGGCGTTTCAGACGATATAACCCGTGCGGTGTGTTGAGGGTCAGGAACTGCTGAGATACGGCATCAAGTGGGAGTTGTAGGTGTGCTTCAGCGAGGTCTATTTTCGAGAAGAATTTTCCACCCTTCAATTTGGACAGCAACTACTCCGGCTTTGGAATAGGATATGTCTCGATCTCTGATTGGGCGTTAACTGTTACTTTAAAGTCGCCGCAGAGACGGAGCTGTCCTGGCGGCTTCCGAACAACGACGAGGGGAGTAGCCCACTGACTAGAAGGAATAGGCTCAAGAACGCCACTTGCCGTGAGGCGGTCCAACTCCTTCTTCACTGGATCTCTGAGAGCTAAAGGAACGGCACGGGCGCGAAAATACCGAGGCCGCGCATTCCGTTTCAGTGTGATGTGTGCCTCAAAATTCTTTGCGGAACCGAGGCCGGGGGTGAACAGGTCTGCATAATCCTGGCAAAGCCTGTCCAGATCCGAGTACGGAACCTCGTCCGACACCAAATTCGCAGAATCGTCGATTGAAAAACCAAATTTCCGAAATGCGTCCAGCCCAAATAAATTCTCAGACGAATCCCTGTTAACGACTAAGAAGGTGACCTGGCGGGTGACATTCCGGTATGTCGTCGGCAAGTCGACTTGACCGCGGACTGGAATGGAATGTTTACCACACGCCATGAGGCGCCGCTGCATGTCGTGCAAGGGAGGAGCGCCAAGTCTCAAATATGTGGCGTAATGTAGAATGCTCACGGCTGCGCCAGTGTCGACCTGTAATTGAATCGGTTTTTCCGCAATCAGGACTTCAATAAAAAGCCTATTGGTGGTCTCCTGATGATCAATAGCGGCGATCAGATTAACATCCATCGGAAAATCCGAAGGTTGCTGCGGCCGGCGGGACTTTCGACACACAGAAGCTAAATGGCCCTCGGAAGAAAATTTGTAGCAAAAGGCCCATCGATCAGGACAGTCATCTCGTTGATGTTTTTTAAAACAATCAGGACATGTTGGCAAACGTTTTGGCACCCACGACCGGTTTGAGCGGTTGGAGCGAGGTGGCGGACGGGTCTGCTGAGTGGACCGGTGGCCTGCCCGCACTATCGCTGTTTCGGAATCACCACTCGGGCGGGCCTTAGCCGCCGGCTCTGATGCGTTTACATTGACTGCTGCAATGTCGACCCATGATTCTAGTTTCTTGCCTGCTGCACGGGTCACCTCGAAGCTTTGCGCCAAGTCCAAGACTTTATCCAATGAAGGGTCGACGAGCTGAAGGGCCTCATTTTGGAACTCCCTATCTGGCGTACCCCTGATTATCATGTCCCGGATCATTTCTTCGGCGTAGGAGTCCTTATTTTTAGAGGTAACGAAGTGACATCGTCGCCCCAAGCCTTGCAATTCCGCTGCCCACTCTCTATGCGTCTGATTCGGCTGTTTCTTTCATTGGTAAAAGGCGACTCGAGATGAAATAACATGGGTATGGCGCTGGTAATATTTAGTGAGCAACGAGCAAATCTCGGCAAAAGTTAGCTCCGAAGGTTTTGATAAGGGGGCCAGTTTGCACAAGAGCCGATAAATCTCAGGTTTAGACCAAGACAAAAACAAAGATTTCGCGAGACCAACTTCAGTTACCTTGAAAGCGTGGAAATGTTCCAGCAATCGGGATTCGTAGGCTTCCCAGTCCTCTAACGTTTCTTCAAAAGACGGAAACGGCGGTACTTGCTGTGTGGCCTGCGTCTTCATGAACCCTTGTATAAGTGGCTGGAGGGTGTTGAGTAGCAGCCTGTGGATCTCGCCCTGCTGCTGGAGAAGTTTCTTGAGGAGATCTTCCAACGTCTCCTGGTGCGTGCTCGTCGCCATTTTATTGTGTTATAATCAGGAATAACACAATAACCTCTTCAGTCTGGTTTATTAAATCACAAATCACTTTTTAACAATTATGTTAGCCAAGCGTCTACCCAGGATCACTCTCAGAAGTAATGCAGAATTAAAGTTCGGTTATACCAATGCCCGAATGTGCATGGTGGGGTGCACGTCCCGTAATTATTCCCAAGTCCAGTGAAGTTCAGTCTCTCCAAGTGAAGTCGCAAGATTTTCTGCCGAGCAGCCAGGTAACCTCGAGTGGTGCGGCGAGTCCTCCACAAGCAGCTGGAACACGGCGTACTGCAGGTTACAACTATTTTTAAGCCGAGATATGCACAGTGTGCAAAAGTTAAGGACGAAAGTAACTTTGAATGATATGTCACTGCCAAATAACATTGCTCAGTAAAACTTGGACCATACATGGGATGAACTGCTACAGTATAGTACAGATGGTACACGAAATAATACGCAATGAGACGAAAAGAAAAGACACTTTTATTAAAAGACAATAGTTACATTGAAGTCATCGCGACATTGCAGATAGCGGGAGATGGTTGTTAATTAGTTGTGTGATGAGCACGGGCGGCCATGTCTTGCTCTGCAGAGTGCTCCAGGAGTTCTTATGGTAGGGCATCCATTCCTCCACCAGCGCGGTTGACAACTGCTGGATGAACGTTGGTGTATGCGACGTTGTGCAACACGTGTCTCCAATGCATCCCCCAAGCGCTCGATGTGATTTAAGTTGGGGAACGTGCCGGCCAGTCCATTCGCTGAATATCCTCTCGTTCCAAGACTACCTCTACTTGCGCAGCTAGATCTTGTAGCGCATTGTCATCCATAAAAATGAAATCAGGGCCGAATGCATACCTGAAAATCCTGGAAAGACACAAATGTGAAGGGAGGGCAGTGTCAATAACGTTGGCAATGAATGTAACGTGTTCTAAGGTTTGGAGGTCAGTACACCTACGCAACATTATGCCTCCCCACACCACAACACTTGGGGACCACCAAAACGTTCATGTTAGACAATGTTCCTGGATGCATTATACACTGAAGCGCCAAAGAAACTGGTATAGGCATGTGCATTCAAATACAGAGATTATAAACAGGCAGAAGATTGGGCTGAGGTCGGCAACGTCTATATAAGACAAGTGTCTGGCGCAGTTGTTAGATCGGTTACTGCTGCTACAATGGCAGATTATCAAGATTAAAATGTGTTTGAACATGGTGTTATAGTCAGCGCACGGGCGATGGGACACAGTAACTCCAAGGTGGTGATGAAGTGGGGATTTTCCCGTAGAACCATTTCACGAGTGTACCGTGAATATCAGGAATCCGCTAAAACATCGTATCTCCGTCATCACTGTAGCTAGGAAAAGACCCTGCAAGAACGGGACCAACGACGACTGAAGAGAATCGTTCAAAGCGACGGATGTGCAACCCTTCCGCAAATTGCTGCAGATTTCAATGCTGGGCCACAACAAGTGTCAGCGTGTGAATCATTCATCTAAACATCATCGATATGGGATTTCTGAGCCGAAGACCCACTCGTGTACCCTTGATGCCTGCACGACGCAAAGCTTTACGACTCGCCTAGGCGCGTCAACATCGACATTGGACTGTTGATCACTGGAAAAATGGTGCCTGGTCGGACGAGTCTCGTTTCAAATTGTATCGAGCCGATAGACGTGTACGGGTATGGAGACAACCTCATGAATCCATGGACCCTCCGTGTCAGCAGGGGACTGTTCAGGCTAGTGGAGGCTCCGTAATGGTGTGGGTCGTGCGCAGTTGAAGTGATATGGGACCCCTGATACGTCTAGATACCATCCTGACGTGTTACACGTACACAAGCATCCTGTATGGTCACTTGCATCCATTCATGTCCATTGTGCATTCCGACGGACTTTGGCAATTCTAGCAGGACAATGCGACACCCCACACGTCCAGAAATTCTACAGAGTGGCGCCAGGAACACTCTTCTGAGTTTAAACACTTCCGCTGACCACCAAACTCCCCAGACATGAACATGCTGAACGTGCTGTTCAGAAGAGATCTCCACTCCCCCGTCCTCTTACGGATTTATGGATAGCCCTGCAGGATTCATGGTGTCAGTTTCCTCCAGCACTACTTCACACATTAGTCGCGTCCATGTAACGTCGTGTTGTGGCACAATATCAGGCAGGTGTATCAGTTTCTTTGCCTTTTCAGTATATATTTCCACCTCTCGACATATGGAGGTACGTTCAGTACTGTCGAACGTAATCTTTTAGAGGTCTAGGTATTACGGTGTGAGGAGGCAGAATGTTACACTGCCGGCCGCGGTGGCAGTGCGGTTCTAGCGCTGCAGTCCGGAACCGCGGGGCTGCTACGGTCGCAGGTTCGAAACCTGCCTCGGGCATGGATGTGTGTGATGTCCTTAGGTTAGTTAGGTTTAAGTAGTTCTCAGTTCTAGGGGACTGATGACCTAAGATGTTAAGTTCCATAGTGCTCAGAGCCAATGTTACACTGGCGTACTGGCCTCCAAATCTCTGAACTTGGTACACACACCAGTCAACGTTATTGTGACACTGTACTGTACCCCTTCCCCATGTGTGTTTTTTCAGGGGTACATGCAACCACGATTTTATTTTTATGGATCATAATACGCGACTGCATCGAACAGAGCAGATGGAGGGGCTCTTGGCACGGAGAATATTCGGCGAATAGACTGACCTGCCAATGCTCCCCACTAAAATCCCGTCGAGCACATGTGGGATGCTTTGTGACGACGTATTGGAGCATGTCCCGGTGCACCTTCGACCATCTAATAATTATCAACCTCGCTGGTGGAGGAAAGGAACACCATTGCACAAGAATTCGTCACCAGCCATAATGCCATCATGGCAGCACGTTGCAGAACATGCGTTGCCGTCAGTGGTGATCACACACCTTTATTAAGAACCATGTACTATGTACTACCTTTTGTAATGCCCAGGGGACCATCACAAATAGCGGTGACTTCAAGGTGGCTTCGTTTTTGAATAAAAGTATCGTTTCTGATCGTTTCGTTGCGTGTTTCTTTCAATTATCTTCTGTACTATACTCTAGCAGCTCTTCCTATGTATAGTCAAAGTTCCTTCAGCGAATTTTACTTGGCTGTGACACATCAAGCGGAAGTTAGTTTCATCCTTAAGATTTGCACACCAGTGCATGTTACATTTTTTTTAAACTTGCTTTGAAATTGCACACATGTAGTGGACAAAAAGGAACTACGTTAGAATACGTTAGAACTCTGACAATCACTTTTAAGTCCATTCTTCTACGATTTTTCTCAATACAGTGACACTAAATTTGAAGTTTAGGATGTGAGTAAAAAACATGTTTTAGGACTATGAATTAGTTTAATCACAGCCTACACATATGGTTATAATAACTTAAACGACATTTTCATATAACAGCCACAAATACTTCTCCACGTAGTGACAAAACTAATTTGTACTCTACGTGGTGTGACGATCAGTTGAGTCGGATATCGTCATTTTCATCTCTTTACATATTTGGCTTTCATATATCTTTTTTCCCCAGTTAAATTCAACGCCTCCTCGTAAGTTATTTGACCTACTCAGTATTATTCTGTAGCATCACATTTCAAAAGCTTGTATTCTCTTCTTGTCTGAGTCGTTTACTGCTTACATTTCACTTCCAAATGAGAGTACACTCAAGACAAATACTTTCAGAAAATATTTTCCTGGGCCGGCCGCGGTGGTCTAGCGGTTCTAGGCGCGCAGTCGGAAACCGCGCGACTGCTACTGTCGCAGGTTCGAATCCTGCCTCGGGCATGGATGTGTGTGATGTGCTTAGGTTAGTTAGGTTTAAGTAGTTCTAAGTTCTAGGGGACTGATGACCACAGATGTTAAGTCCCATAGTGCTCAGAACCATTTGAACCAATATTTTCCTAACGTCTAGATTTATATTCCATGTTAATAATTTTTTTTTCTTTAGAAATGACTTCCTCACCATTGCTAGTATGCATTTCATATCCTCTGTTTTGGTCATCAAGAGTTACTTAGGTACCAAAATAGCAAAACTCATCTACTACTTTCAGTGTCTCATTTCCTAATATCGCATCACCTGATTTAATTTGTCTACGTTCCTTTAGCTTTATTTCACCTTTGTTGATGTTCATCTTATAATCTGTTTTCAAGACACTATCCATTCCGTTCAACTGCTTTTCTAACTATTTTGTCACCTCCGACAGAATTACACTGTCATCAATAAACGTAAAAGTTTCTATTTCTTGTCCTTGAAATTTAATTTCGTTTCCAGACGTCTTGTTGGTTTCCTTCACGTTCCAGCTTGTCAGACATTCGGTTCACATCGGTTATACTTCCCCGTGACATCACTATGACGTTAACATGTCCAGTTTCGACTGTTTGGGAAGTCTATCGACTTTCGTGGTCGTACCGAGTTCTGAGAAGTGTAGAAGCCATAATGGATTTCGCCGGTTGACTCGAAGCTCATTTTTGATAGGTTTTAAACTACAAAGTATGTCCTATGAATATAAGTTGCTTCAAACGTTGAGGATCTTATATGAATACTCAAAGCAAACCACAAATCCTGTATTTATCAACTACTTTAAACAATATAAACAAATACTTAGACAAGTTATAACAAAAGCAAAGAAAATGGAAAATGACAAACAAATAAAAAATTCCAGGAATAAGACTAAAGCAACCTGGAGTATCATTAAAAGAGAGACAGGTACTACATCATTAGCCCACAATAATAAAGAACATAATGAAAACAACAATAAAATAATCAGCCCCACAGTAGTGGCTAATAAATTTAACAACTACTTTTCTAATGTAGCACACTACCTGATTACCAAACATTAGAACTCACAACCAGACAGCAATACACTCCAGTCAGATACAAAAATTCTTGCAAGAACCCTAGTCATGTCTCCAGCAACACCTGAGGAATTGTCTGTCATTATAAAAAGGTTACCCAATAAGTATTCAGCAGGTATTGATGAAATACCAGATATTATCATCAAAGCAAGTGTAACATCTATCGTAGAACCATTAACGGATATTTTCAATTCATCATTCATGAGTGGTATATTCCCAAAAAATCTGAAAATGGCAAAAGTGACAACACTGTACAAGAAAGGGGACAAACATGAAGCTGCAAACTATAGACCTGTATCAGTATTGTCAGGCTTTGGTAAAATTCTTGAAAAACTATTTCTTAGAAGGCTGACAGACTTTCTAAATAAAGAAAACATAATAAGTGATGTGCAACATGGATTCAGAACTGGCAGGATAACACAGTCAGCTATTTATACCTTCTTAAATGAAATTCTAACTGCAGTAGATAATAAGCAACATGTATCTGGCATATTTCTTGACCTTAGTAAAGCCTTTGATGTAACTGATCATAATATTCTGTTGCAGAAGCTAGGTAATTATGGAATATGAGGCCTTCCAAACAAGTGGATACATTCCTACCTTAATGACCGTCAACAGATCACTCAAATAAAATACAAAGACATAAAAACACAAAGAAATTGTAATTTTTAGAGTAATGCACAAAACATTACATATGGAGTTCCTCAAGGGTCAGTCCTTGGGCCAATTCTTTTCATTTTTTATGTTAATGATTTGTCAGAAAAAGTAACTAAAGGGACAACAGTACTTTTTGCAGATGACACAAATATCCTAATCAAATCACGTGATGAAGAAAGCCTACAAAAAACAGCTACAGGTATAATACAAAATTTGACACAATGGTGCAGAACAAACAAGCTAATAATAAATAATGAAAAAACAGTGACGATCAATTTCCACAATTCACAGAAACTACATCCTGCAAGATCAATTTTTAAAATTGATGGAAAAACTGTCTCATCTGCGAGCGACACAAAATTTTTAGGTATACATATTCAGCAAAACCTAAAATGGGAGACACATTTTAATCATGTAAATAAAAAGCTAAACACACTTTTGTACGCAGTAAGAATCCTCGCACAAAATACAAGCCATGCGTCTGTGATCACAATGTACCATGGCAGTATTCAGCCACTGCTGATGTACGGCATTATTTTTGGGGGGAACTCTGTAGGTACAAACAAAATATTTAGGCTACAGAAAAAGATTGTTAGAATAATAAACCATGCCAAGTACAGAGACTCCTGTAGCCAATATTTAAAAAACTCAGTATACTGCCTCTTCCCTCCTTATATATGTATGAAATATTAAATTTCACAAAAGGAAGTATTTTAAAAGATGGAAAAATCTTCAAGTATAGCTGTGATTACCACCCTCATGATACTAGGCAGAAGCTTTACTTGCCTGTCAATACAGTAAGTACAAACATTTGTAAGAGAGGAGTGTATCATACTGGCATAATGCTCTACAATCACATGCCACCCTATTTGAAACAGATGCAAAATTTACAAAAATTTAAAGTGAAACTGATAGAGTACTTGCTTGACCACTGCTTCTATTCTGTTTCCGAGTTTTTAGATTACCAGAAAAGTGTAGTGTAACTGCTCAAATATTCTTAATAAGTCCATCATTTTATTTCATTATATTAAATTAGTCATCAATGTTCAACATGTACTGAATAATTTTTAATTATTTATCCTTTCAAAATAACAATGTGTATGATGTTGATATACTGTACCAACCTGACTTGTCCCACATCCTTTGTGCAAAATATGTACCACACATGATTTACAGGACCAATAAAGAAATACAAATACAAATACATATCTCTCGAAAACGTGTCGTGCACTTAAATGGGAGAAACAGTCGCCAGTTATAAGTGTCTGTAGTGGCATAGTGGATAACAAGTTGGGCTATGATTATAAGTTTAACTAGTGCGCTAGTTGGCGTATTGCTACTTTTAATTGTATTTTTACGTTCACTTTTCTAAAACATGTAATGTAATATTTGATGACAATTACATGTAATAGCATTCTCGTACAGGAGTGAACTGTCATTGTCAATAACTTACAAATTGAGCATGAAACACGCAAATGTCAGCAATACGTTTGAAATACGTTGACTGTCTGATAAAACAAACTAAGTAACACTCAATGTAAAAAGTATAAAAAACTAATACATCTGAAACATTTAAAAGGTAATTACGTCTCAGCCGACTATAAAGTATAAAATAAAATTTACAAGATATTCTTTTCTAAACCAGAACATCTTACAGAGGTGCAGGCGAAATGTATTCTGGTACTGGTGGAGGAATGTGCCTTCTGCTGTTTTTTGTCGTTGTTTGAGTTACTTTCAAGTGCAAAGGAAGAAGTTCATCTTCCTTGCAGAGAAATTAGAACATACTTCACAGAACCAGTACACTTCCACTATTGGGAGAGCTTATTGTTAAGTACTTTTCACAATATATGATTATGTAAATAACGGGTATGAAGTTGTCAGATTCTCACTTTCAAAGAGAAAAAGCCAACAAGTTTCCAAAATTGCAGTGAATCTACAAAATGAAGATATGAGTTGCTGCTGTAATTCGCGCGCAAGAGTGGCTACTACATGCACGTCGATTCTCCGTGTTTGAATCTTTGTACGGTTTCAGCAGAGTGTTATGGTAATACTACATTTATTATTCTGGTGTGCAAAGCACGTATATTTTGTATATGTAACTAGACGACATCACGTTACGTTTATTGCCCTCAAATGAAAAAATAGGTCATAAAACAAAGTCAACAAATCGAATAACACGAGGGAATGACACTATAAAAAACAAATCAAAGTTCGCTGCTTCAATTTAATTCAAATTTATAATGTCATCACAAGACTTGTATCACGCTGCGGGCTCAGAAGAACGAAAGAGATGAGGGAAGTGGTGACTTATCCACTGGTGCGCAACCTTCAAACACGTTCTATTTATTAAGACACACACAACGACTGTGCATTTGTAGAAGGCTTTCCTGAAATGATCATAATCTGGTTAGCCACTCATTAGTTTCATGCCTGAAAGTAAATGGAGACTAAAAACAGATTTGACGCATATTGCTTCTAAGAGGCATTAAGTTACGGCCGTAAGTAAAATGTATGATAGATGTGAGCGTTGTGCCACGAGAGGCTCACCGCCCTCAGACTCGATACGACCACGGAAGTCGATAGACATCCCACGCAGTCGAAACTGGGCATGTTCACGTCATGGTTACATCACGGAGACGTATGACCGAAATGAAGCTAACGTCTCCCTCACGGCTTGCTCAATGTACAGGCTGAGTTTTCGTTATTGTTATTGTTTTCTTCAGTCCAGAGAATGGTTTGATGCAGCTCTCCATGCTACTCTATCCTGTGCAAGCCTCTTCATCTCCGAGTAACTACCGCAACCAACATCCTTCTGAATATGCGTAGTGTACTCACCTCCTGGTCTCCCTCTGCGATTTTTACCCTCCATGCTTTCCTCCAGTGCTAAATTGGTGATCCCTTGATGCCTCAGAACGTGTCCTACCAACCGATCCCTTCTTCTAGAGAAGTTCTACCACAAATACCTCTTCTCCCCAATTGTATTCAGTGCCTCCTCATTAGTTACATGATCTACCCATCTGATCTTCAGCATTCTTCTGTAGCACCACGTTTCGAAAGCTTCTATTCTCTTCTTGTCTAAACTATTTATTGTCCATGTTTCACTTTCATACATAGCTACACTTCATACGAATACATTCAGAAAGGACTTCCTGGCACTTACATCTATACTCGATGTTAACACATTTCTCTTCCTCAGAAACGCTTTCCTTGCCATTGACAGTCTACATTTTATATCCTCTCTACTTCGACCATCATCAGTTATTTTGCTCCCCAAATCGTAAAACTCATTTGCTACTTTAAATGTCTCATTTTCTAATCTAATTCCCTCAGCATCACCCGGGTTAACTCGACTACATTCCATTATCGTCATTTACCTTTTGTTGATGGTCACCTTATATCCTGCTTTGAAGACACTGTCCATTCCGTTCAAGTGCTCTTCCAGGCCCTTTGCTGTATCTGACACAATGTCGTCAGCAAACCTCAAAGTTCTTGTTTCTTCTCCACAGATTGGAGTTCCTATTCCAAATTTTCCTTTTGTTTCATTTACTGCACATGTAATGAACAGATTGAATAACATTGGGGGTAGGCTACAACCCTGTCTCACTCCCTTCTCTCCCTGCTTCCCTTTCACGTCCCATAACTGCTATTTGATTTCTGAACAAATTGTAAATAGCCTCACGCTCCCTATATTTTACCACTGACACCTTCAGAAATTTGAAGAAGTGTATTCCAGTGAACATTGTCAAAAGCATTCTCTAAGTCTACAAATGCTAGAAACATAGGTTTGCCTTTCCTTAATCTATCTTCTAAGATAAGTCGTAGGGTCAGTATTGCCTCACGAGTTCCAACATTTCTACGGAATCCAAATTGATCTTCCCCCCGGTCGGCTTCTACCTTTTTTTCCATTCGCCTGCAAAGAATTCATGTTAGTATTTTGCAACCGCGACTTATCAAACTGATAGTTTGGCAATTTTTACACCTGTCAACACCTCCTTTCTTTAGGATTGGAATTACTATATTCTTCTCGAAGTCTGGCGGTATTTAACCTGTCTCATACATCTTGCTCTCTGTGCGGGATTAGCCGAGCGGTCTCAGGCGCTGCAGTCATGGACTGTGAGGCTGGTTCAGGCGGAGGTTCGAGTCCTCCCTCGGGCATGGGTGTGTGTGCTTGTCCTTAGGATAATTTAGGTTTAGTGTGTAAGCTTAGGGACTGATGACCTTAGCAGTTAAGTCCCATAAGATTTCACACACATTTGAACATCTTGCTTACCAAATGGAAGAGATTTCTCATGGCTGGCTCACCTGAGGTTATCAGTAGTTCTAATGGAATGTTGTCTACTCCCAGGGCCTTGTTTCGACTTCGGTCTTTCAGTGCTCTGTCAAATTGTTCACGCAGTATCATTTCTCCCGTATCATCTTCATCTACGTCCTCTTCCATTTCCGTAATATTGCCCTCAATTACATCGCCATTGTATAGACACTCTATATATTCTTTCCACCTTTCTGCTTTCCCTTCTTTGCTTAGGACTGGTTTTCCGTCTGAGCTCTTGATATTCATACAGGTGATTCTCTTTTCTCCAAAGGTCTCTTCAGTTTTCCTGTAGGCAGTATGTCTTACCTTTAGAGATATGTGCTTCTACATCCTGACACTTGTCGACTAGCCATCCCTGCTTAGCCATTTTCCGCTTCCTGTCGATCTCACTTTTGAGACGTTTGTATTCCTTTCGCCTGCTTCATTTATTGCATTTTTATATTTTCTCCTTTCATCAATTAAATTCAACATCTCTTCTGTTATCCGAGGATTTCTACTAACCCTCGCCTTTTTACCTACATGATCCTCTGCTGCCTTCACTATTTCATCTCTCAAAGCTACCCACTTTCTTCTGTGGTATTTCTTTCTCTTGTTCTTCTCAAACGTTCCCTATCGCTCTGTCTAACACTCTCTACAACCTCTGGTTCTTTCAGTTTATCCAGATCTCATCTTCTTAAATTCCTACATTTTTACTGTTTCTTCAGTTTTAATCTACAGTTCATAACCAATAAATTGTGGTCAGCGTCCACATCTGCCCCTGGAATTGTCTTACAATTTAAAATCTGGTTCGTAAATCTCTGTCTTACAACTATACAATCTATGTGAAACCTTCCAGTGTCTTCACGCCTCTTCCACGTATACAACCTCCTTTCATGACTCTGAAACCAAGTGGTAGCTATGATTAAGTTGTGCTCTGTGCAAAATTCTACTAGGGGGCTTCCTCTTTCATTCCTTATCCTCAGTCCATATTGATCTGCTACTTTTCCTTCTCTTCTTTTTCCTACTATCGAATTCCAGTCCCCATGACTATTAAATTTTCATCTCTCTTAACTATCGAATAGTTACTTTTATCGCATCATATATTTCTTCAATCCCTTCATCTGCAGAACTAGTCGGCATGTAAACTTGTACTACTTTGGTAGGCATGGGCTTTGTGTCTGTCTTGGCTGCAGTAATGCGGTCACTATACTGTTCGTAGTAGCTTATCTGTATTCGTATTTTTTTTTCATTATTAAACGTACTGCAGCATTACCGATATTTGATTTTGTATTTATAATCCTGTATTCACCTGTCTAGAAGTCTTGTTCCTCCTGCCACCGAACTTCACTAATTTCCGCTATATCTAACTTTAATGTATCCGTTGCCGTTTTTAAATTTTCTAACCTACATGGCCGATTAAGTGATCTGACATTCCACGCTACGATCCATAGAATGCCACTTTTGATTCTCCTGTTAATGACGTCTTTCTGAGTAGTCCCCGCGCAGAGATCCGAATGGGGGACTATTTTACCTCCGGAATATTTTACCCAAGAGGACGGCATCACCATTCAACCATACAGTAAAACTGCATGTCCTCGGGGAAAATTACAGCTTTAGTTTCCCTTTGCTTTCAGCCGTTTACAGTACCAGCACATCAAGACCGTTTTGGTTGATTGTAAAAGGCGACTTCAGTCAATCATCCAGACTGTTGCTCCTGCAACTACTGAAAACGCTGCTGCCCCTCTTCAGAAACCACACGTTTGTCTGGCCTCTCAACAGACAACACTCCGTTGTGGTTGCACCTATGGTATGGCTATCTGTATCGCTGAGGCACACAAGCCTCCCCACCAAAGACAAGGTCCATGATTCATGGGGGGTGGAGGGGGGGGGGAGGAGAGAGACAGGCTGAGTAAGATGGAAATAGTGTATAACTCTGTGTCACTCCCTTATCAACTAATGCCTCCCTTTCATTTCCATAGACTCTTATATCTGCAATCTGCCTTCTGTACAAGTTGTGAATAACCCTGTAAGGCGTAGCTAAATGTTATTATCTTTACATAAAGAAAAAATTTAATCTTGACCAATAATCTTCAAATCGTGTGCTACTCACATGAGTCTTTATATGAATTGCTGAATTTACTCATGGCACTTTAGTTGTCCTATGCATGTAATCGCTTTCAGAAGTCAAATTGATAAGCAAATTAACTAATTTAATAATACTGAACCTTAAATTGCTGGTGTACCCATCTACCACCACAATAAAATAAAAACTGTGAATAGTAGAGGGAGTATGAATGAGAACAGTGGTGTAATTAAGTTTAGACAATAATGACAAGTGTTATTAAACCTTTAGTAACCACAACTTTTTGGAGTATCAGCTCACAAATCCCACACAAAAATTACAAACACAAATCAGTTAAGAAATGGTATTTGATAGGCATAGCATACATTGGAGTGGAAGCTATACAAATTCGCCCAGGAGTTTGTCCCTTTTACAACGCAATCAGCCTTTGTTTACACGAATCCACTGTGAGGTGCAACTCTATTTAAATGGAGTCAACTACGATCAACTATACCAAAAACTATGGTTCACATGAGAACAGGGAGCTGTGGATCTCATTTAACAGCCCCACGCCAGTGCAGCAGTACTTTACCGTTTCGTCTTAATTCAGGCGGCAGCAGAAAACGGCGCGTTGTAGCAGTTGTAATGTTCTGACACGTCCACGAAAATATGCAAACTACGTGCCGTGGCGTTCTGATTATCAGAAAGCAGCATGTCATTCTCAATGGAGAGAAGTCTTCCGAAGTAAGAGTGATTTCAGGTGTGCCGCAGGGGAGTGTCATAGGACCGTTGCTATTCACAATATACATAAATGACCTTGTGGATAACATCGGAAGTTCACTGAGGCTTTTTGCGGATGATGCTGTGGTATATCGAGAGGTTGTAACACTGGAAAATTGTACTGAAATGCAGGAGGATCTGCAGTGAATTGACGCATGGTGCAGGGAATGGCAATTGAATCTCAATGTAGACAAGTGTAATGTGCTGCGAATACATAGAACGAAAGATCCCTTATCATTTAGCTACAATATAGCAGGTCAGCAACTGGAAGCAGTTAATTCCATAAATTATCTGAGAGTACGCATTAGGAGTGATTAAAAACGGAATGATCATATAAAGTTGATCGTCGGTAAAGCAGATGCCAGACTGAGATTCATTGGAAGAATCCTAAGGAAATGCAATCCGAAAACAAAGGAAGTAGGTTACAGTACGCTTGTTCGCCCACTGCTTGAATACTGCTCAGCAGTGTGGGATCCGTACCAGATAGGGTTGATAGAAGAGATATGGAAGATCCAACGGAGAGCAGCGCGCTTCGTTACGGGATCATTTAGTAATCGCGAAAGTGTTACAGAGATGATAGATAAACTCCAGTGGAAGACTCTGCAGGAGAGACGCTCAGTAGCTCGGTACGGGCTTTTGTTGAAGTTTCGAGAACATACCTTCACCGAGGAGTCAAGCAGTATATTGCTCCCTCCTACGTATATCTCGCGAAGAGACCATGAGGATAAAATCAGAGAGAGTAGAGCCCACACAGAGGCATACCGAGAATCCTTCTTTCCACGAACAATACGAGACTGGAATAGAAGGGAGAACCGACAGAAATACTCAAGGTACCCTCCCCCACACACCGTCAGGTGGCTTGCGGAGTATGGATGTAGATGTAGAAAGCGGGAATCTTTCCTAACAGAGTCCTAAAATCCTGTCAGATCTCAGTTTGAGGTGCACCCGTTTGCTTACCTGGCCAAACCAATTTGACTCACAGGCATGACGGTGCGTGGTTGAATTATCACCTATCTGATGGTCAAGTCAGGACGAATAAGGTCATCCTCGTGACACCCTATATGTCCGAGATGATGTGCAGTTCCACTGTTGGTACAGTTCTAAACTCTCACAGCTTTTAGTCCACCACAAGACACAGACCACACGTCTCACCCACTATGGAAAGACCTGAAGTTAGCCACCAGGGGAGGCCCAGAAGACGAGGACCCCAAACACTCACAACCACTTTCCACCAAGCCTCAGTATGGAAGCCTAATTAGCAACACGAAACTGCCCTCACATTGCAAAAACCAATCGAACTTTACTCATGAATCGCCCCTCTTGACTGTTCTGTTGGCCTGGTAGACATTCCAGACACAGCATTGGGATTCTCATGCTGAGCAGAAATCCTCTCCTTTGCATATACTGAGAGGACCCAACCAGCGCCTCCAAATCTCTCTTGTATGAAAAAAGAAGACTTTAGACTAGGGAAGCGTCGTTCTCACAGTAAGCATGGCCATGTTTTGCCAAAAAACATCTACCTAGACGGGACCACATGCGACAGAAGTGTCTCTGAGGTTCACTGTCACTAAAGCAAGCTGCAAATTGATATTCACCTACCTCAGATCGGCGTCTACTCATTGTCCCTTCACTCTGCAACGTAGACACTTAGAAGGTGATGAAGAAGCAGCATTGAAGAAAACAGCACCTAATATTTACAATTACTGAGGTCGCGTAAATCTCGTTATGATTGTTTCTGTAAATATTCATAATAAATTTTCGGGTGGACAAAGGAGTTCTGATCTTCATTGAAAGTTCGGAAATCTGGTAAAAGTAGGTTTTATTTTCTTTGCTTAAACATGTGTAATCAGCGCACATTTAGTATGCAAAACTGCTATTATAAGTTCCCAGTTTATGTCACACGTAAAGCAGCCAGAATTCTCCTAAGTCCATTCCGAGAATAATCACGCGAATATACAGTCACTTTCTGCACATAACGTTGATTTCTTACGTAAGTCATTCAGTGGATTTCTTTCACAAAGATTGCTCGCCAAATATATATTGTAGTAGAACACAGAACATCGCCACGCGGAATTTTCTAAGTCCAACAAGTCACACGCGTATATCTCTCGAACAAAATATCCAACGACTAACAAACTTTTACGAAATGTTTGCAGTAACAAAAGCCAACATTACAAATCCATCTGAACGCGAAGGACCGAACATGTCTTCATCTCACACATTTTACGGACGGACACATTTAACATGACCTTCGCGTCTCAAAAGCTAGTTCACGAGTCTCTCAATGCTGTTGCTCACAGCGCATATAGTACTTGATAGAGTGCTGGAAAGACTTCACTCTGATTGGTTGATCAAATGAACAGCCAATCAGATCAGTCTTTCAAGATGATATTTGCGCCTAAACTGTTCTGAGCCAATAACTACATCAGATTCATTGGCGTCTCTTCCACAAGCAAATTATCACTGTAATGTTTATTAATTCAAATTAAACGAAAATTAATATTGAGATAACTTTAGGAAAACATTACTCTACAAATAACTATTTTGGCTGCCTTCTTACAAAAACAAGTACGCTTGGACATACATCATCAGCAATGTGGGTACAAACATCTTTCCCACGCTATGATTGCGTAATGCTTTACATAAAATTAATTTTGAAATTTAACGTATGTCCCACATACGCACTCTCAGTCACTCTTACTTACTCCCACAATGACATACGACACAAATAATAATTTTGTCTGAATTTTATATTACGAAAATGAAAATTAAAGTTTTAATACGAAAAATCTCAATTAATTAATTCTGCACACTGAGAGAACTGTGTATGTTTTTAAATAATACCAAAAGATAAACTATTATAGTTACTAACTGAATTTAATTCCCTAAGTGTCAGTTTTTGGTATTTTAGGTAATTTTCTATAATTTTGAAAATACCCCAGCCAGAAAGCTGAGATTTTGCAACCAGCTTCTTTTTAATAACAAAAGGATACATATTAAGTTTTATCAAAATTGAATAATACTTGGTACCGTTTATTTACATTCTTAGGGGCTTGAATATTCTGTAGCTGGAACTGACACAAGTAGCACTTCCCACGGCCGTGCTAGCGACAGGTGCGAATGAATCAAGCCGAGATACAAGCGGCTGTCACTGCCACCAGCTCCAAAGCTACGAGCCCGTACTGCATTAAAACACTATTGCGGATTGACTCGCGACGTTACACACAGTCCCTCATTTACGGAGTGATCTAATCGTTCTGGACCAACCATTTAGAATTTCTGAAAGAAGGCCGTTAAGCTTCCCAGACAGTTGTGCTGATGAAATACATGTTTTCTCCGCTCACTAAGGGAACCTGGTCACTTCCTGGTGTCAGGTTGGGGTGGGGGTTTACAGTTGTACCTCCACTAGGCATGTACGCCAGATGCGCTGCGCATATCGTCCCAACTCCTAACACGAGGATGCACGGAGTTTTATGACCTTCGAACCTTTTGCACAAAAGCTCAGTTTACAACGGTCTCTCTTAAATGGCTTCCTCCACTCACCTGCAGCCATCCGTGCATCTTCCACGATGGTCTGGCGCTTAGTTAAGGTAAAATGTCTTGCAATCCAGCGCCCTTCTGTCCGATGCTAAGTGGAAGGAGGAAAGAGCTTCGGCCAGAAATCCCTTCGCACATAAGAACCACTGAACATTGTTACCAGAATCACCCTGACAGCCAGTTCGCTGCACTCAGCATTTATGGCCCACAATTCGGCTTACTCTCTGTTCTCAGTCACTACTGCTACAGCTGCCTCCGTACCCACTATCTACAGGTTACACGTGGAGTTACGAGGACATTGTGCCCACAATATCCTCATGTAGAAAAAGTCATTAACCATACATAACAAATGTAGTACCAAGGAGCACCAAGATCGTGAACTAAAATATGAACGTTTATCTGAGGGATAATGTTGTTAAAGTAAGAGAGGGGCGTGTCACCTCTCAACATTCTGCTCGCTTTAACTTACCCTGATTCTTACAGAAATAAACAAAAATATATCCACACAACATTATCAAAAGCATTCTCTAAACCTACAAATGCCATAAATGTAGGTTTCCGTTTCTTTAACATAACTATCAAGATAAGTCATAGGCTCAGTATTATGTAAATTGAAGGTGGAGAGGAAGAAAGGAAAGGAAAGGGACTATTGATGTCAACTACACTGGGATTTTATGCGGAAGCAGCGGCGGCGAGTGAAAATGTGGGCCAGACTGGGAATCGAAACCAGGATCTCCTGTTTACTAGGCAGCACAGTGTTCATCACAAATGTCCAGACTATCTCTGCTATCCCCAATTCCCACCTAGCGCCGACTGTCTGCAGTCCCTTTCCATATCCTCCGTCCTCGCTACTTTGAGATTCCTGCAGGAGGTCATACATAATTGCGTATCCACAATGAAGGAGCTGGATTAATTGCCCATCAAGGTGAATCAACTATACAAATGCGTGATGTCTGTTGTTTTATATGTGTCCGAAACAACAGATACCACCCAAGCAGTGGAACACAGTTCGTGTCACCCCACTCTCCATTGTTGCCAAATTTATTCACGATGGTGGATCCTAGATAGCAGCGATAGATATGACAATGTCGCAATGACGTCATGGCGGGAATTTAAAAATTTGGCGGAAAGATAGATCAATTGGGCTACCTCCACTAACCTAAGCCCATCCCCCCTCCCCTCCCCTCCCCCAGAAAATGGCGGGAAGTTCAAAAATTTGGGGGGGGGGGAGCTCAATTGGGCTACCTCCACTAACCTAAGAAAATGGCGGGAAAGTAGGTCACTTGGGCTACCTACACTAACCTAAGTCATCTGACCACCGCCTCTTCCTAGGAATTGGAGGGGAAAGGACTCAGCCTGTGCTGGATAGGACAGATGTAAGTCTTCATTTAAACAGTCTTTATTTAAACAATTTGAGGCAGTAGTTCCATCCAGTGTGTATTCCATGAGGTCCAGAGTCCAACTGACCAAGTACACAGTACTGCCACCAGAGGCCGCCGTCAGCCCTCCCATGACATAATCCGAGATGGCGGTATGGGGGAAAATGGCGGGAAAAGGACTCAGTCTGCGCTGGGCTGCTGGAGAGAGGAAGGGGTGTACTTTATTTATTTTTGAAACAATTTATTTAGGGACGAATTTCACATAGTTTATTTATTACACTGATACAAAACACTCACCCTGATGTGGTAGGGGTCACAGTAAATCGTCTGCAGACATGCAAACTACTTGTAAACTGTCGAAATAATGCAGTACACTGATGTACAAACACGCAAACAACCCATGTCTTACCGAAATAATGCAGTACACAGCATACAGAAACGCAAACTACTCGTAAATCACCGAAATAATGCGGTACACAGATGTACAGACACGCAAACAACTCGTAAACTGTCGAACTAATGCATTGCATAGCCTACAGACACGCAAGCAACTAGTAAATTGTCAAAATAATGCATGTAAAACGCTCTGCAGACACGCTCACAACGCTTAAATAGCCAAAATTAATGCAGTGCACAAACACTTAGTTCACGTTAAAATCGCCTTTGAACTATCATCAACCGCAATGTATCACTGAACAGTTCCAATGCGCACACGCATCGACGGCACCGTTAGCTATTGATTTCGGGCTGCTGCAGATGGCAGCCAGCAGGTGAAAGTTTTGTCTATTTTCGGGTATACAGTTAGAGTTCTTCGAGTGTTATACTGATGTCACATGTCTATGTAAATAAGAGCCAAGTCACACTCTGGGCCACGCACGAGTGTTTACTGTTGCTAGCGCAATACCTCACTGCTTGTGGATACCGATATCACAGGTTGCGCTTTAGAAATCTGTTCCAATGCTTCCCAGAATAGCACAGGGTGCATTGTTCCTAATGATCCTAATGGGACAAGCGAGCTGCATCTAGTCATGCATGTGTTGTTACCTGCCCAGTGTGGCTGGTGCATCGACACAAAATGTTCGTGTGGAAAGTCACCATCTAAAAGGTTCTCAGTGTTATACTGACGTCACATGGCTATGTAAATAAGAGCCAAGTCCACCGCTTGGAAATGGTAAAGTGCTGCAGAAATAGTTAACGGTCACTTTGGTAGACCTTTCGTGATGACTCATTTTGTTTGAATCGAAATTCTTGTCCTAACAGGACCAGTTAACGAAAATAGCCCAGAATAACACCGATTCCATTCTTCCTGATGGTCCTAACGAGGCATCATGTGTTATCTTCCCTGGAAATCATAATATCCTGCTTTCAACATAAGCCACAGAAACAGTTAACTTCTCACCATTAAAAGCCTTCGTCATATATGTTCATGCTTGCGAAAACACCCTTTAATCCTTAAAAGCATTTTTGTTACTTGGAGAGAGAGAGAGAGATGATGGTCACATCAAGTCCTTCCAGAAATAGAGACCTTCCATAAAACTTTCTCATTGGGTGAACATTCAAATGAAGCTCTCTCATTGGTCGCCTCAGTCTATATATAAACCCACAACCAACCTCCATGGTCCTCAGTCCGCTGCGGTCCGTCTTGTTGTGCGTTCCATTGTCGCTGTGTGTGTACTTGTTCTTTTCTCTCCACAAGATGAAGATAGGTAGCTGTAGCAACGCTTCAGAGAGTAGCGCCCAGAGGTTTAGAGTTCTGGAGACAGGATTACCAAGTGAGTAAATAATTTCTATTTTGAGTGTAAATTTTCGTGTGTTTATGTTAAAGTCGCCTTATTAATTCCGTCTTCTTGTTATAGTACAACTCCAGGATTCTGTCTTGGAGTGTGAGGAGAAACAGGATGTGGCTGGACTGTGGCAGACTCTCGAAGTCCAACCTCCTGTGTTGGGTTTACAGCCAGAATTGCCATGTGAGTATAATTTTCATTGTAATTTGTTCTTGTATAGAAGCGATTCAAAATTTTCTTATTTCATACTTGTTTTTTTTTTCCCCCTCTATCTCACTTGAGGCAATTGCAAACTCAGCTGGAGGCAGAGCTGGGGGCTGAAAAAAAAAAAAGAACTATCTACTGCAGCAGCAGCACTGCTATTTGGAACAGCCTCCAACTGTGGATAACCAACAACAATACTCAAGTAGGTATAGAAAAAAATATCCATATGTGATATTTCTGTGGGACTCGACATTCAAAATAAATAAAATTATGTCTCGTCATGTTACAGAAACAGCTCTATAGGAGTTACAGTAGTTGGACAGGCAGCTGGAGGCTTTTCAACAGCAGATGCAGGAACAGCCTCCAGCAAATAATGTGATGCGTGAGCAGCATACTTGTACGTTTTAAAGAAAAAGAAAGATTACGTTTGTACGTTTTAAAGAAAAAGAAAGATTACGTTTGTACGGCGCGCTAGTAGTATTGTTAGTAGTATAGGAAGTTTTCTTCTGTAACAAATCGGTTTATATATCTTGTTTGTTGTTGTTGTAGGCGAGACAGACCAATTTCCAGATTCTGACGAGGACAGACAAATGTGCTCCGATCTGGCCCTATTAAATGATGATGATGACTTTTTTGAGGGTCTGGTGGAGTCACCTGATGAAGTGTTAATGCCCTGGAGACAGAGCGAAAAAGGTAATTACTCACTCTGCTTATAACCTTGTGATCGTCAGAGTTCTTTCTTTCACCATGCCAGCAGCGGTAAGCAATGTATTTAACTATTATTTATTTTAACTCTTCTTTTCTACAGCGGTCGTGTCTCTGCAAACTCAACACGTTGTGTCTGGTAAGGCAAGCCTCGCCTATAAGGGCGCCGCTGCTCACTGCGTGGGAAGCCACCGCCGCCACCACCGCCCCGGCACCGCCGCACTCGCGTCCATGGACCAGGCAACGAACCACCACCCCTCAAGTTACCGGGCTGGGTCTACAACAGCATCGGGAGTCATCGCCGCAGCCTGGCTGTTCCCATTGCTCTGACCCAGTAGCACCACAACATCCTCCTCTGCCATCACCATCATCATTATCATTGTACGAGCCTTGTTGGTATCGACATACACACAAGGTATGTGCGCCTCTCCACATACTGACTTGTCCCTCCCCAACACCATCATAAATGGCGTGGACTCAGAACAATATTAATACTAATATAGATGATGTTGTGGGTAGTGGCTGTTCTCTCTCCCGTCCTTTTAGTGAAGGGCATCAGGTCAGTGATACCATACCGCAGTTAGAATACTCGGTGATTGTGGACACTTTTGAGGGGCGAATCTCGTTCACGAGGATTGAGAACATGGCAGGAGGGTACCATGACCCTGTTGGTTTTCTAGGGCGTGCCTTCCTGTCATGAAAAGCAGCCGAACCCGACGAAATCCTCCCAGAATTTCTGAGGGAGCTGGGACCCATTGGGAGGAAATGGATGGCCAAGCTCTTCACGGAATGCATTAAATCAGGTGCACTCCCGAAGTTATGGAAAGAAGCTAAGGTAATAGCGGTACTGAAACCAGGGAAGGATGGAGATAATCCAATGAACTATAGACTGATCTCACTGCTTTGTACCTCTTACAAACTATTTGAGAGAATATTACTGACCAGACTAGCACCATACATTGAGGCGAACCTCCCGGACTATCAAGCAGGGTTCCGTGTGGGAAGGAACTGCTGTGAACAAGTTTTGTCCCTTACAACATATATAGAGAAAGGCTATCAGAACAAGCTGAAAACGGGCCTGGTATTAATAGATCTTAAATCAGCCTATGACACTGTCTGGACCGAAGGACTACTGCTCAAGCTTACTCGAATTATCAAATGCAATCAGACGTACACATTACTAAAAAATATGCTGACAGGCAGGAAGATCAAGGTCTGTCTCCATGCAAAGAGCAGCAAAACCATGGTCATAAACAATGGCCTGCCGCAGGGGTCAGCCCTGGCGCCGACCCTTTTTAATTTATACATATCTGATATGCCGAGCACCAGGTCGCGTAAATTTGCGTATGCGGATGATCTGGCCATCGCATACCAAAGCAAAAATTTCGAAGATCTTGAAAAAACATTGAATTCGGACCTTGAAGTGCTGAACACCTACTACCTTAAGTGGAATTCGCATCCCAACCCCAATAAAACGACCAGTACCATAATGCACCTTAATAACAGAGCTTCATGAAGGAAACTACAGCTATCCCTGAATGACTGGCATATCAGACATGAAGATAAGCCCAAATATCTGGGAGTAAAATTAGACCGTACACTAACGTCTAGCTCCCATCTGGAAGACACCAAACAGAAATTAAAATCTCGAAATGCCATTATGTCGAAACTGGCCGGAACATCATGGGGGTGCGGAGCTAATACACTAAGGAAGTCAGCATTAGCCCTCGTGTACAGCGTGGCTGAATATTGTTCACCAGTCTGGGCGAAAAGTGCGCATGTAAATAAAGTAGACACACAATTGAAAGAGACGATGAGAATTATCTCAGGCACACTTAGGGCTACCCCATGTGACTGGCTCCCAGTCGTTGCCAACATAGAACCCCCTGATATAAGGCGCTCCATGGCGATATCAAGAATGTATAGGAAGATCGTACACAATCCAGAACTCCCTATACACCAAGACTTATCACCCATCAACAGGCTAAAATCTAGGTCCCCCTTTTGGAAGATTGGCAGGGAATTACAGGACTTCGACCCAAAGCTAGCCTGGGGGGAATCATGGCGCAAAGGGACACACAAGAACCAAAAGCTTATCGATGACCCCAGCAAGAAGATAAATGGTTTTGATCTCCCTCGGAAGCTCTGGGTTGCCTTAAATCGCCTTAGAACAAGCGTGGGAAGATGCAAACATCTAATGAATAAGTGGGGACTTGCGGAGAGTCCCGTGTGTGAATGTGGTGAAATCCAGACAATGGACCACCTACTGGTGTGTAAAGTGGTAGGATATAGTGGTGAACTGAAGGACATACATTACTTGCCTGACCTAGCCATAGATTGGCTCAAAACTATAAGTAGCATTGTGTAGTGTTGTAATTTCCTGGTGGATTGTAATGACACTGTAATATTTGCCTTGTATATGCCGAACAAATAAATAAAATGGAAATGGAGCTCCTCAAGGTAGTCAATGATCTGCGGTATCCCGCCATTAAATGCAGTGAGGTGCTTCGCATCGAATTATTGCACCCCCCCCCCCAAAAGTTGAGTATGGTGTTGAAGAGACAACTCTTCATTATCTTTGGGGGGGGGGAGGGGTAGCGTGATAACGCGGAGCACATCAATCACCGTTTGGTTTCGTAAATCCACCTTGAGTGCTATACTGGCTCAGTTTTCCGAAATGGAGGTTAGAGGGTCAGCTAAAGCAGTCAGCCGAATACTTCACCTGGACATCCATACACATGCCTATGATCCAGTAAATGGAGGGTCAAGCTATATCAAGCTCTCTAAAGATATAGCTAACAAAATGGCATGTATTAATGTCGAAAATAGAAACGATCAGGCATGTTTTGCGTGGTCAACCCTGGCTTGCGAAAGAAACTGCAATTACAGAGATCATTCGGGGCGTTCGAGTACATACCATGGGTGTTATAACTTTGATGATAACTGCTGTCTGTTTCACATTTCCTGTGCAGCAAACTACGTAAATTTAACTATTAACTGTGTTTTTCTTACTTGTCACTTCTTTTTCCGTGTGTTTTTGCTTTTAGGAAGCTTTAATTTTCGAGTACTAGTAATAGTGTTCCATAGATTTGGTGTTTGTTTTGAATACAGTCCAGATAAAGTTAGTTCTTATTTTCATTGTTTCCAACAAGAAGTGTCTAGTAACCACAGTTTAGTCAGCTATCAGCCGCCTTTAGTGAATTAGCAGTCTAGTTAAGAGTTGATTACTTTACTCTCTATAGTGAATTATTAATTTCGTAGGATGGATAGGATGTGTGACTGCTGTGTACGGACGCAGGAGGAGCTGGCCACTGTTCGCGAACAGCTGAGCATGCTGATGGCCGCGGTCAGCCGTCTTCAGGCTGCTGCCTCGGAGTGTAGCGGCAATGGGGAGTCTGGTGTGTCACATGGTACACCCCAGTTGTTACATGCTTCACCCACGGCCCCTGCTGTCGAGACGTCTTCCCGGGTACCGGGCGCAGTTGGGGCACCCTCTACCCAAGGGGAGTGTCGGATTCAACGGTGTTCGCGTCGCACGAGGCGGAGGTTCAATGAGGAGGCTGGCCATCTGGCATCGCCTGCTCTGCCTGTGAGTGGACATGTGGCCGCTCCTTCAGCAAGGTCCGAGCAGGCACATGGGGGGGGGGGGGGGTGTAGTGGTTTATTAGTGATTGGGAACTCCAATGTTAGGCGGGTGATGGAGCCCCTTAGGGAAACAGCGGAAAGGTCGGGGAAGAAGGCCAGTGTTCACTCTGTCTGCTTGCCGGGGGGTCTCATCCGAGATGTGGAGGAGGCCCTGCCGGCGGCGATAGAGAACACTGGGTGTACCCGACTGCAAATTGTTGCTCATGTCGGCACCAGTGACTCCTGCCGTCTGGGTTCAGAGGTCATCCTCAGTTCATACAGGCGATTGGCGGAGTTGGTGAAGGCGAAAAGCCTCGCTCGCGGGGTGGAATCTGAGCTAACTATTTGTAGTATCGTTCCCAGAACCGATCGCGGTCCTCTGGTTTGGAGCCGAGTGGAAGGCTTAAACCAGAGGCTTAGACGATTCTGCGGAGATCTGGGGCGCAAATTTCTATCGGGTGGAGAAATGTAGGGCCCCCTGAATAGGTCAGGCGTGCACTACACGCGAGAAGCGGCTACAGGGGTAGCGGAGTACGTGTGGAGTGCACATGTGGGTTTTTTAGGTAAGAGAATTCCCTCCCTAGACCCGACCAGACGCCTCCTGAGACGCGACAAGGTAGCAGCAGGCAAAACGCAACAGGAATGACAATATTAATGTGGTAATAGTAAACTGCAGGAGCGTTTATAGAAAGGTCCCAGAACTGCTCTCATTAATACACGGTCACAGTGCCCACTTAGTACTAGGGACGGAAAGTTGGCTGAAACCAGATGTAAACAGTAATGAAATTCTAAACTCAGATTGGAATGTATACCGCAGAGACAAGCTGGACAGTGAAGGGGGAGGAGTGCTTATAGCGATAAAAAGTTCAGTAGTATCGAAGGAAATTGACGGAGATCCGAAATATGAAATAATTAGGGTGAAGGTCACGGTTATAGCAGGCTCAAACATGGTAAATGGATGTCTCTATAGGCCCCCTGGCTCAGCAGCTGTTGTGGCAAAACACCTGAAGGAAACTCTGGAATATATTTCGAGTAGATTTCCCGACCATGTTATAGTTCTGGATGGAGATTTTAATTTACCAGATATAGACTAGGAGACCCGAACTTTTATAACGGGTGGCAGGGACAAAGAACCAAGTGAAATTTTTTAAGTGCATTATCTGAAAACTACCTTGAGCAGTTAAACAGAGAACCGACTCGTGGCGATAACATATTAGACCTTCTGGTGACAAACAGACGCCGGCCGGGGTGGTCGAGCGGTTCTAGGCGCTACAGTCTGGAACTGCGCGACCGCTACGGTCGCAGGTTCGAATCCTGCCTCGGGCATGGATGTTTGTGATGTCCTTAGATTAGTTAGGTTTAAGTAGTTCTAAGTTGTAGGGGACTGATGACCTCAGAAGTTAAGTCCCATAGTGCTCAGAGCCATTTTTTTGACAAACAGACCCGAACTATTTGAAACAGTTAACTCAGAACAGGGAACCAGCGATCATAAAACGGTTACAGCATCGGTGATTTCAGCCGTAAATAGAAATATCAAAAAAGGTAGGAAGATATTTCTGTTTAGCAAAAGTGACAAAAAGCAGATTGCAGAGTACTTGACGGCTCAACACAAAAGTTTTATCTCAAGTACAGGTAGTGTTGAGGATCAGTGGACAAAGTTCAAAACCATCGTACGATATGCATTAGATGAGTATGTGCCAAGCAAGATCGTAAGAGATGGAAAAGATTAGATTAGATTAGATTAATACTAGTTCCATGGATCATGAATTCGATTTTTCGTAATGATGTGGAACGAGTCAAATTTTCCAATACATGACATAATTAAGCTAATTTAACAACATAATTAAGTTAATATAACAACTTTTTTATTTTTTATTTGTTTTTTTTAATAAATTTTTGTTTGGTTTTTTCTTTTTTTTCTTAATTTATATCTAAAAATTCCTCTATGGAGTAGAAGGAGTTGTCATTCAGAAATTCTTTTAATTTCTTCTTAAATACTTGTTGGTTATCTGTCAGACTTTTGATACTATTTGGTAAGTGACCAAAGACTTTAGTGGCAGTATAATTCACCCATTTCTGTGTCAAAGTTAGATTTAATCTTGAATAGTGAAGATCATCCTTTCTCCTAGTATTGTAGTTATGCACACTGCTATTGCTTTTGAATTGGGTTTGGTTGTTAGTAACAAATTTCATAAGAGAGTATATATACTGAGAAGCTACTGTGAATATCCCTAGATCCTTAAATAAATGTCTGCAGGATGATCTTGGGTGGACTCCAGCTATTATTCTGATTACACGCTTTTGTGCAATAAATACTTTATTCCTCAGTGATGAATTACCCCAAAATATGATGCCATATGCAAGCAATGAGTGAAAATAGGCGTAGAAAGCTAATTTACTAAGATGTTTATCACCAAAATTTTTCAATGACCCTTATTGCATAGCCGGCCGAAGTGGCCGTGCGGTTAAAGGCGCTGCAGTCTGGAACCGCAAGACCGCGACGGTCGCAGGTTCGAATCCTGCCGCGGGCATGGATGTTTGTGATGTCCTTAGGTTAGTTAGGTTTAACTAGTTCTAAGTTCTAGGGGACTAATGACCTCAGCAGTTGAGTCCCATAGTGCTCAGAGCCATTTGAACCATTTGAACCTTATTGCATAAGTAGCTGAACTCAAACGTTTCAGCAAATCATCAATGTGTGAAACGTCCCCTTAGAAAAATTATAAATGACTGTGCTTAAACTGACACACAATATTTTTAGCGCAACGCAATCTGACTTTCAAAAATCCCTACAAAAGAATGGCCCTGACTAACAATAACCTATACCTTTCATGAATCACTTACCTCACAAAAATCTTCGTTACTCAAATTACTGCAATACAGCGAGCGCGAATACTGCCAGATAAATAAAAGATTCTAACTACTGAAGTCACTAACTACTGATAGGCATAGTTAGCAAATGAAAGATTTTGATAGAGAACAAACAATGTGTTTACCTTAATAGTGTTCAAAAGTCATAATATATATATATATATATATATATATATATATATATATATATATATATATATCAGTTCATGACATCAAGTCTTACAAATTTACTCTTTCTGATGGACACACGTCCAGATCGTCTGCTCTCAAAATTCCGCCATCTCCCTCCCCACATGTGTTTCTTCCAATTTAATCTCTCATCAATGGACACACCTAAAAATTTTGAATATTCTACCTTAGCTATATGCTTCTGATTAAGGTCTATATTTATTAATGGCGTCATGCCATTTACTGTACGGAACTGTATGTACTGTGTCTTATCAAAATTCAGTGAGAGTCCGTTTACAAGGAACCAGTTACTAATTTTCTGAAAGACAATATTGACAATTTCATCAGTCGATTCTTGTTTGTCAGGTGTGATTACTATACTTGTATCATCAGCAAAGAGAACTAACTTTGCTTCTTCATGAATATAGAATGGCAAGTCATTAATATATATTAAGAACAACAAAGGACCCAAGACCGACCCTTGTGGATCCCCACTCTTGATAGTTCCCCAGTTTGAGGAATGTGCTGATCTTTGCATATTATGAGAACTGCTTATTTCAACTTTCTACACTCTTCCAGTTAGGTACGAATTAAACCATTTGTGCACTGTCCCACTCATGCCACAATACTTGAGCTTGTCTAGCAGAATTTCATGATTTACACAGTCAAAAGCCTTTGAGGGATCACAAAAAATCCCAGTGGGTGGTGTTCGGTTATTCAGATCATTCAAAATTTGAGTGGTGAAAGCATATATGGCATTTTCTGTTGAAAAACCTTTCTGGAAACCAAACTGACAATTTTGTTAGTACTTCATTTTTACAGATAGTGAAGCTACTTTTGAATACATTACTTTCTAAAAAATTTTGGATAAAGCTGTTAGAAGGGAGATTGGGCGGTAATTGTTGACATCAGATCTATCCCCTTTTTTACGCAAAAGAGCCACCGTGGTACAACAACCGAGTTAGAAAACTGCTATGGAAGCAAAGGGAACTTCACAGCAAACATAAACATAGCCAAAGCCTTGCAGACAAATAAAAATTACACGAAGCGAAATATAGTGTGAGGAGGGCTATGCGAAAGGCGTTCAACGTATTTGAAAGTAAAGTTCTATGTTCTGACTTGGCAGAAAATCCTAAGAAATTTTGGTGTTATGTCAAAGCGGCAGGTGAATCAAAACAAAATGTCCAGACACTCTGTGGCCAAAATGGTACTGAAACAGAGGATAACAGACTAAAGGACGAAATACTAAATGTCTTTTTACAAAGCTGTTTCAGAGAAGAAGGCTGCACTGGAGTTCCTTCTCCAGATTGTCGCACAGATGACAGAATGGTACATATCGAAATAGATGACAGAGGGATAGAAAAACAATTAAGATCGCTCGAAAAGGAAATGGCGCTGGACCTGATGGGATACCAGTTCGATTTTACACAGAGTATGCAAAGGAACTTGCCCCCCTTCTTGCAGCGGTGTACCGTAGGTCTCTAGAAGAGCGTAGCGATCCAAAAGAGTGGAAAATGGCACAGGTCCCCCCGTTTTCAAGAAGGGACGTCGAACAGATGTGCAGAACTATAAACCTATATCTCTAACGTCGATCAGTTGTAGAATTTTGGAACACTTATTATGTTCGAGTGTAATGACTTTTCTGGAGACTAGAAATCTACTCTGTAGGAATCAGCATGGATTGCGAAAAAGACGATCGTGCGAAACCCAGCTCGAGCTATTCGTCCACGAGACTCAGAGGGCCATAGAAACGGGTTTCCAGGTATATGCCGTATTTCTTGACTTCCGCAAGGCGTTTGATACAGTTCCCCACAGTCGTTTAATGAACAAAGTAAGAGCATATGGACTATCAGACCAATTGTGTGATTGGATTGAAGAGTTCCTAGATAACAGAACGCAGCATGTCATTCTCAATGGAGAGAAGTCTTCCGGAGTAAGAGTGATTTCAGGTGTGCCACAGGGGAGTGTCGTAGGATCGTTGCTATTCACAATATATATAAGTTCACTGAGGCTATTTGCCGATGATCCTGTAGTATATCGAGAGGTTGCAACAATGGAAAATTGTACTGAAATACAGGCGGATCTGCAACGAAGTGACGCATGGTGCAGGGAATGGCAATTGAATCTCAATGTAGACAAGTGTAATATGCTGCGAATACATAGAAAGAAAGATCCTTTATCATTTAGCTACACTATAGCAGGTCAGCAACTGGCAGCAGTTAATTCCATAAATTGTCTGGGAGTAGGCATTAGGAGTGTTTTAAAATGGAATGACCATATAAAATTAATCGTCGGTAAAGCAGATGCCAGACTGAGATTCATTGGAAGAATCCTAAGGAAATGCAATCCAGAAACAAAGGAAGTAGGCTACAGTACGCTTGTTCGACCACTGCTTAATACTGCTCAGCAGTGTGGGATCCGTACCAGATAGGGTTGATAGAAGAGATAGAGAAGATCCAACGGAGAGCAGCGCGCTTCGGTACAGGATCATTTAGTAATCGCGAAAGCGTTACGGAGATGATAGATAAACTCCAGTGGAAGACTCTGCAAGAGAGACGCTCAGTAGCTCGGTATGGGCTTTTGTTGAAGTTTCGAGAACATACCTTCACAGAGGAGTCAAGAAGTAAATTGCTCTCTCCTACACATATCTCGCGAAGAGACCATGAGGATAAAATCAGAGAGATTAGAGCCCACACAGAGGCATACCGACAGTCTTTCTTTCCACGAACAATACGAGACTGGAATAGAAGGGAGAACCGATAGAGGTACTCAAGGTACCCTCGGCCACACAGCGTCTGGTGGCTTGCGGAGTGTGGATGTAGATGTAGATGTACAGAGTTCCCCGTCAAGAGCCAGAACATAGCTAAATTTGAGGCGCAGAACACCGGCATATCGGTTCATGTTTATGGCCTGGAGAAGAAAAGAAAGTGAGATGAGCAAGACAAGCATATTGTTGTCGGCCTCCTCCATTTTTCAAAATTTGCCTTTGAGCATGAGCTGCATGTAAACATGCTGCTCTTCTCTGAAGGTGACAATTATCACTATGTTTGCATCAAACCCATGTCCCGACTCCTTTCCGCCCAACTATCATCTAATCACCGTGTAAAACATATTTGCTTAAGATGTCTGAATTATTTCTTCTCAGACAAGTTATTAGTGGCGCATCTAGTAGACTGTGCTTCCAAGGACCCGGTACGTGTTATTATGCCTACTGAGGAAAACAAATTCATGAAGTCCAATAATGCTCACCACTAGGAGCGATGCCCGTTTGCAGTGTACACCGACTTTGAATGCCTCCTCGCCCCTGTGACCCGCTGTCAAGGTGACCCTGCAGCCTCACATATCACCTTTACAGAAAAACACGTACCATATGAGGCAGCGTACCAAATTGTGTCATCATATGATTCCAGTCTTACCTGCTACAAATCTTATATCGGGGATAATCCTGCGGTTTGGCTACTCACTGAACTCGAAAAATTTTCACAGGAGATTGATAAGCTTTACAGCAACAATGTGTCCATGACCAAATTGAAGGAGAATGAAAATTTGTGTGATAAAGCGGTTGATTGTCATACTTATGGGCTGCCGTTAGACATAAAAGCAGAAACTCCTCATAGGGACCACTGTCATATTACGGGGAAGTTCCGTGGCACAGCTCACAATGCGTGCAATTTGAAGTACCAGTTAGCAAGGCACATACCCGTTTTCTTTCATAATTTAAGCGGGTATGATGCTCACTTTCTAGTTGAGCACTTGGCTGATTTCAGCTTGGCCAACAATCAGGTCAGTCTCCTACCTGAAAGCGTCGAGAAATACATTTCATTCTTCAAACAAATAACGCCAAGAATTACTCTCCGGTTCCTTGATACGCTACGCTTTATGCAGACACCACTCCATAAACTCGTTGAAACTCTACCTTGGGAGGATACGCATATCACTCCAGCTGCATTTCCCGACGAGGAGAAGTTTCAACTTGTGACTAGGAAGGGGATTTTCCCATATGAGTATATGGATAGTCTGGCAAAACTCAATGACACCAGGCTACTGCATTCTCCAGCAACCTTATAGGCGATGCCATAATGGATACAGAGTATGAGGATGCCATGAATGTCTGACGGGAATTCAGTATTTTCACTTTAGGAGAGGACGCATGGCTTTACATGGATACAGACGTGCACTTGCTTGAGGATGTTTTCGAGAAATTCCGGAGTCTATGTATGACCACATACTCTCTGGATCCCGCCTTTTATTACACTGCACCTGGGTTGTCTTGGGTTGCAAGGCTGAAGAAAACGAAGTACAGCATTGAATTATTGACCGATGCTCACAAGCTACTTTTCTTTGAGCGAGGGATCTGTGGGGGACTTCGCCAATGTGTCCATAGGCACGGGAAGTCAAATGACCTGTGGATGGGTGACAGGTTCAACACATCCCTTGATTCGAGTTATATAATGTACCTGGGCGTAAATAACTTATACGGGCACACCATGCAGCAATCGCTGCCGATTGCTGAGTTTCGATGGGTGCCCGAAGACGAAAGTAAGGGATTAGGTGGAAAAATCATGGGGGGTATGGCAGCTGATTCTGATATAGAGGATGTGGTTGAGGCAGAACTCACATACCTATTAGTTTGCATGATGTGCACGCCGATTTGCCACTGTGTCCAGAGCAACTAGTTCCGCGAGGAGACTCTACGCCAAAACTGATGACAACGCTGGGGGATAAGTGGAGATACATTATTCATTATTGTAATCACCAGCAGTGTCTCAGCTTCGGTATGGAGCTGTTTAGTATCACCTGGGCTGTCTCGTTCAGGCAGTCCCCCTGCTTGAAGGCGTATATGGATATGAATATGAGACGGAGAGCTTCCGCAACGTGTGATTTTGAAAAAGATTTTTATAAATTAATTAATAATTAAATTTTCGATAAAACAATGGAGAATTTGAGGGAACGACGTGAAATTTTTATTAGAACTGAATGGGATGGGCGTTATGGCGTAAGAAAATGCATTGACAGACCAATTTTAAGCGGGTCACCATATTCAATAAAAACTTTGTTGCCATGGAGATGGCAAAGACTGTAGTAGAGTTTACGAAACCTATTTATGTGGGGATGTGCATACTAGACCTGTGCAAACTCCACATGTACCACTTTCATTATGAGTTTGCGAAAACTCATTTTACATATCCTGAATTACTTTATATGGATAGAGATAGCTTCATCTATTGGGTGAATATCTGCTATCCATATGAAGTAATCAGGCACCATGGAAATGAATTCGACTCGTCCTCATACACAGCCAGAACAAGAAGGTTATCGGTCTTATGAAGGACGAGGCGAATGGATTGCCGATTGTGGAGTTTGTAGGTCTATGCTCAAAAATGTATGCGTATCACACATTGGAAAGTGCAACCTAGAGGCGGGCTAAGGGTGTGCGTTGTATGGCATAGAGATCCACCTCTGTCGAAGACTATTTGCAGTGCCTGTGCAGTGGTGTTCATGGTGCTGCACCACAGCCACTGCATATGGTATGGCAGACCAACATTCTATCGAAAGGACACAAGGTGTACACTGTGCTGCAAACTAAAACCAGTCTGTCACCTCATGATGATAAAAGGGTCATTTGTGATTACGGGATTGAAACTGTCCTGTACTCACACTACTCACTAGTAGTGAGAGAAGGGGTGGGGAACTCTGATTGAGTGATAGTGAGAGAGAATGAGGTAGAGAGAGAGAGAGAGAGAGTCTGCAGAGTAGTAGTATGACCCTTTTATCATAGTGTAAGTAATTGTGTGTGTGGTGTAAATACTTTTCTGTACTATGTACGCGTATATATACATACATTGAGAAAATGTGTGGAAAAGGAAGGATAAAAAAGAAGAGAACAATATACACTCCTGGAAATTGAAATAAGAACACCGTGAATTCATTGTCCCAGGAAGGGGAAACTTTATTGACACATTCCTGGGGTCAGATACATCACATGATCACACTGACAGAACCACAGGCACATAGACACAGGCAACAGAGCATGCACAATGTCGGCACTAGTACAGTGTATATCCACCTTTCGCAGCAATGCAGGCTGCTATTCTCCCATGGAGACGATCGTAGAGATGCTGGATGTAGTCCTGTGGAACGGCTTGCCATGCCATTTCCACCTGGCGCCTCAGTTGCACCAGCGTTCGTGCTGGACGTGCAGACCGCGTGAGACGACGCTTCATCCAGTCCCAAACATGCTCAATGGGGGACAGATCCGGAGATCTTGCTGGCCAGGGTAGTTGACTTACACCTTCTAGAGCACGTTGGGTGGCACGGGATACATGCGGACGTGCATTGTCCTGTTGGAACAGCAAGTTCCCTTGCCGGTCTAGGAATGGTAGAACGATGGGTTCGATGACGGTTTGGATGTACCGTGCACTATTCAGTGTCCCCTCGACGATCACCAGTGGTGTACGGCCAGTGTAGGAGATCGCTCCCCACACCATGATGCCGGGTGTTGGCCCTGTGTGCCTCGGTCGTATGCAGTCCTGATTGTGGCGCTCACCTGCACGGCGCCAAACACGCATACGACCATCATTGGCACCAAGGCAGAAGCGACTCTCATCGCTGAAGACGACACGTCTCCATTCGTCCCTCCATTCACGCCTGTCGCGACACCACTGGAGGCGGGCTGCACGATGTTGGGGCGTGAGCGGAAGACGGCCTAACGGTGTGCGGGACCGTAGCCCAGCTTCATGGAGACGGTTGCGAATGGTCCTCGCCGATACCCCAGGAGCAACAGTGTCCCTAATTTGCTGGGAAGTGGCGGTGCGGTCCCCTACGGCACTGCGTAGGATCCTACGGTCTTGGCGTGCATCCGTGCGTCGCTGCGGTCCGGTCCCAGGTCGACGGGCACGTGCACCTTCCGCCGACCACTGGCGACAACATCGATGTACTGTGGAGACCTCACGCCCCACGTGTTGAGCAATTCGGCGGTACGTCCACCCGGCCTCCCGCATGCCCACTATACGCCCTCGCTCAAAGTCCGTCAACTGCACATACGGTTCACGTCCACGCTGTCGCGGCATGCTACCAGTGTTAAAGACTGCGATGGAGCTCCGTATGCCACGGCAAACTGGCTGACACTGACGGCGGCGGTGCACAAATGCTGCGCAGCTAGCGCCATTCGACGGCCAACACCGCGGTTCCTGGTGTGTCCACTGTGCCGTGCGTGTGATCATTGCTTGTACAGCCCTCTCGCAGTGTCCGGAGCAAGTATGGTGGGTCTGACACACCGGTGTCAATGTGTTCTTTTTTCCATTTCCAGGAGTATATATATATATATATATATATATATATATATATATATATATATATATATATATATATATGCACACCATGTTTGTGAACAACGTATGTGCATCTTGTAAATAGAATAGCTTTTAAGTTTTTCACCTGTCGCTAGCCACCCAAGTCAGAATAGTTTTTAAGTGTACATATATCTATATAGCTAACAGTCCATCAGAGTTGTTACTGTAAAAACCTTTGCTATTGGGGACTGTTGAAATTAGATTCTAAACCTGCACAGTCCTTCAGAATTATTGTAAAAGCTATGCTACTGGGGCTGTGGAATTTAGTTGTAGTAAAGAAAGTATCTCCACATTAGTTTTTAGCGCAGATTTATATATATAAAAAATTCCTACCAGCGTTGCTGTTGTAGCATGTAAGTTAAAAGCATTTCTGCATTGGAATAGCAGAGTCAATTTATACCTCAAGAATATTATATTGTACCTCAAAAACTACATTGTACCTCAAGAATTATATTGTATCTTAGGGACTATATTGTATTTGTGTGAACTGAATAAACGGAGGAGTCCGCAGCTCGTGGTCGTGCGGTAGCGTTCTCGCTTCCCACGCCCGGGTTCCCGGGTTCGATTCCCTGCGGGGTCAGGGATTTTCTCTGCCTCGTGATGACTGGGTGTTGTGTGATGTCCTTAGGTTAGTTAGGTTTAAGTAGTTCTAAGTTCTAGGGGACTGATGACCATAGATGTTAAGTCCCATAGTGCTCAGAGCCATAAACGGAGAAAAAAATTAGTCATCATGCGTCTTTGTTGTTGTTATTTACAAAAAAATCCCCTATCCCCTATTGCATTATGTATGTATATGTATATAAAGGCTGTGCAGGACTCAAATGACATTAGTTTTGCTGAAGATGAGTGCTACTAAGAAGGTGAAGTTTAAGATGGAAGATAACAAAATATGTAGAATGGTTGCACGGAATTACACCTATCATGCAGCACGAATTGGGTTGTGGGAGCAGGAGGTATGTGAACGTGTCCTCTTCCAAAGATATATAACAGACATGCCTAAAATTATATCTCCTGTGCTTGAAGAAAACCACTCCTTCCCCTTCACATAGATGATAGTATCCTTGTGATCGAATAATTTAAACGCTGTCACTATATCTCTGTAGGGTATGCCAGGATCATCCCAGTGAATTCCATGGTAGAAATGTGTTAACCACTTTGCACTCTTCTGTGTCTTAGCACACTTCACATACTTCAAAGACCTCGGTGATGCAATGTTTGCTGAGAATGTCTCTATTATTCCTGCATCTTGTGTGTATGCTACGAATGCCACATCTTTAAATATAAACTGTCTACGCACACAATCATAGAAGCCCTGAGTGTCTGCAATGATGTTCACGCCTTAAGATGCCATTGGTGCAGCACCTGTTCATTTGTACATCTCGTTGCACAACACCAGTGATTGGGCAGTAGTTGATCACACGGCCATGTAGAACTAGAGCATACACCGCAGTGTGTTCTGGGAAATTTGTCGAAGATTCAAATTCAGTCAGCACATCTATAGGTCCAGACTTAATTATCTCGTTCTGTTTCGAGCAGTCTATTACGATGAGCAGTGAAAGCTCCTTGAACTTCCGTGGACTGAGTAGACATCCTCCTCCCTCTCCTTCAGCAATTTCATAGTAAGAAGCACGAAACCTTGCATACGTGTCATATGCTAGACCGTATACATTTTCATTCCACTGCAGGTCTAAATTTTCAAATGGGTAGAACTTTGAATTCAGGCAGACATTAGTTAACTTGCAGTTGTCGAACACGGTGGAATCATTTGCTATATTACCTCTTCTATTAGTCAGAAACGCAAGTATGATGAATCTAGGTGTCTATAGCTGTGAGGAGATTTCAGTAGCTCATGTTTGTCTGCTCGCCATCGGTAACACTGGGTACGCGAAAACGTTTCACGAGCGAAATGTCAGAATTCAGGACTTTTAATAGTTTCAAATGCTCCTCGTCTGATACACTGATGTGAGTCATATTCCATATTATCTTGCTGATTGTGATCACATTCTCTTCTTGACCTCCTTGGATGTATGAGTTATTATACGTTGCACTCCGTACCAGAATGAGTTCTTGTTTAGCGTTCATAACAATCTGCCTCATGTCCTCAAGTATCTCATAAACATTTTTAGAGGTATGCATGCAGTAAATCGCTTGTACTCTGCAACTGTTCTATTCTACGGATCGTCTATGAACCACCCCGCATTTTCTAAATTATACAAATTAGCGGGTGATGCAGAGACGTATGTTTTAAGGGTTGATGTTATGCTGACATTGCGTGTATGGTCGGTCGCAGACCCACTGATTTCATAGCGTATCTCTTGGAACAAGAATCCTAAAGCGTTACGTGTAAGCTTGGATCCCACTGTATAGCTGCCGTCAGTTTTCTTGAATGACCCCTCTGGATAAATGAAACTGTTGCATGGAAGCGTCAGTGCGTCCTGCTGCTGGATGACAATCCTAATTTCATCGTTCGTGTTAAATGTGGTTGAAGCGTAAGGTTTATGAGAGAAGTATTCCTGACGTATAATTCTCTCATAATACTCTACTTGACTGGTTATATTGAGTGAGGACGTCATTGCGAGGTTTCAAGCCAAATGATTTAAGAAACTCGTGGTTCGCACGTGTTATCACTTTGTGGTTCGGTAGCGAAGTGACATGCTGTGGATTGCGTGCACTTGTTTTATAACGTACGTCCATCCTGCCTTAGATGTAATCGTACAATGTTTTTCTCAATACGAAAGTCAACAAGTTGATTATTCTGGTCCACAATATGCAGCTCCAAATAGTCCAATGTCTGAGCTGTCACTGGAAGATATATTGCATTCGCAGGGGTCTCAACAATCTTATACCCCGTTGCAACTGAGAGGACGAATCCATAAATAGTATGAATCAAACTGTCGTTGAGATAGGAGTTAGTTGCAATGTTACACTCGACTCGGATTGTGCTGACGGGAAGTATGTCAACAGTCTGATCTGAATCGTAAAATTTACTTGGATCCTTCTTCAAAACCTGCTCTTTTGTGAAACCCTGTAGGCGCCCTATTGAACCTTTCTGATTAAAGTCAATGGTTGCATTTACAGTCCTAGTTTCAGATTTAATTGTATTGATGATTGCACGTAGCTCAATACCTTTTCCAGACTGTTTTAAGACTTCCTTTAAATCATCGATATCGTATGTACTCGGTTCTATTTCCACAATGTCTTTTTCACCATTAATATCCAGATGCAGTTTGTTGTTAGTCTCAGTTATATTTGGGATGCTGTTGTACGCCTCCAGTCCAATCAATGTAATACTCCACTCACCAATGCTCAAATCATTTGGCGGGAAGTAATTTGCATGCAATACAGATGATCGTTCTTTTAACGTCAAAGTGTACGACATTGCATCTGAACCTCAACTGATGAAGGAATGTTTAAAGCTCCTCCTTATATAGCATGCTTCTTCTTCTTTGTAAACATCAAGAGCAACATGATGCATAGATGTCTACAGAGGTATGTATTAAAGTCCTGATAGCGCCGATAATTGTAGAACACACGTCTTCTGTGAGTGAAGTATCACTGTAATTCTTATCGCGGTTGCAGGTCATCAGATGAGTTGAAACAGTAGATAGTATCCGCATTTTTCATAACATATGATACCCAGTGGGTGCCGGGGCCTCCAGCAACATCTCAATTCACAATGCCACATTCACCAGTTTTCCACATAGCCTTCGGTAATGTATCCCGCATAAACGCACCACGGAATCTTGGACTGTTGAATTTCTTTCTAAGAAACTTAAGAAGATCAGTATTTGTGAGTGGTCAATCTGGTAGGACCGCTAATGGGCTTTTCTTTAAATTTATGAATAGACCAAGCCCTTTACTGTACGGTTTCAAGTATAGTCCTTTTCCGATGGCTGCCGCTTCCATCATGTGGTTATGTCTTCTTGCCTCTTCTAACTGCTCTTGGGAGTTTTGTCCGTTCTTGACCGTTCGAGCAATAGCTGCAGCACCACCAGCGAGGGATCCTACCGCCGAGAGAGTGGAGAGGGCTGGGATGAGAAATGGAAGAAAACCGCCAGATGTCTTGGGTGCTTTAACCGATCCTCTTCTTCTCCGTATCGCCTTAGCCTTCTCAGCTAAAATCCTGTCTGCAATGTGACGACTTGATAGATCTTTATTTGCAGCGTATGCCATGTCATGTTCCATACACGATTCGTCGAGCAGATTAACCCCCTTATCACCTCGTGCCAAGCGTTTCTGAAGCTTTGTTCCAGGTCCACAATAGTTATACGCAGTGATGTGTAATTCAACGGGCAGTTTGTCTAGAATACCACCACCTCCTCTAATGCGTCTCCTAGCATGTATGTTATGCTACTGCGGTGGTTCTGAACTGTGCGCCCCCATTATATAGCAAGTCGTTAGCATCAATCCAGGTGTTTTTTGCAGCAGGAAAACCAAGCCATTTGACTTGTGGTTTATTTCCCCGACGTCTTATGATTCTCTTCAAGAGAAACACATCCGGCTCTGAGCTTTTCTGCAGCTCCTCGGTGTAGAAGCAGCCTGCAATTTCTTCACCTTTACTGATCGTCAATACATAAGTTCCAGGATTCGTTCGTTGCACCTTTGAAACAGTAAATATCTCTGTTGACCAGTTCAGTAGGTATGATTTCTCAAATGCCATATTGTGCTTTAAAATAGTACCAAATCACCTATATTAAATTTCTGTCTGCGTGGATCCAGTACACCGTATCCATGGGTCCATTATCACGAACGTCGATTGGTCCCATTTTTATTGTGGTATGTTTGGTTTCCATTATAGAGAGCAGTTATTTCTGGGAGATATCTGTCCATTTGTATGAACCACGAAGGTTAAAACACATCCACATTCGACCTTTTATTGTTCTGTTCAGACGCTCCACGATACTTGCCTTCAGGTGAGTGAATGTGGATAAGTGATGTATTCCGTGCCGCTCTATCACGGTCTTGAAATACCTATTGTAAAAATCTCCGCCGTAATCGGTTTGGAGGTTGTCTGGGTATCGATTCGTCCCTGTCTGTAGAAAACGCTCAAAAACATCCGCGACATTTCTACCTGCTTTTGTTTTAACAGGTAATGCCCAGGCAAATTTGGAGTATGTATCAATAACCATTAAAATATATTTTAATCCATTATTCTCATGTGAAATTTCCCTCATATCTACAAGATCAGCTTGCCATAAGTCATCCAAACCTTTAATAGCAACATGCCTACGAGGGTATGTTTTGCGTGCTAGTTTGTGCAGTTCTCGAACTACTGTCCCCATACTTATCCGATGATACCTCTCTATCTAAGCTCAGAGATCGCTGAAACAGCCTCATTCGAATGAGCTGTATTACCTGCAGCAGCTGATGCGACGAGTAGCCGTAGTCGATCTATTAGCTCGTTGAGGTCGTCATGATATATATACTGCGGGATTCGATTGTACCTTGCTTTATGCTCAATGTCAATACCATCACCGCTGCTGCTGCTGTTGTTGTTGTTTTCGCCATCAGGTATTGGTTATATAATGGTTTTATATTTCTTGTTGCTCAGGCTTTTCGTTACCTTATGTACATCAGTCATGTGTATTTCACGGCAGTTTCCTTATCATTAACTGAATAATTTATAGGTTTTTTGGTAGGCCTTAGGAAAATAAGATTCATTAAGTCAGGTGTTCTCTCAAACCACCTATCACCAATCTGTATTGTGTTATCAGTTACAGTTATAGGATGCATGCCCAACATGTACAGTCTTCCCCTGCTAATGCGGAATGTTCTATCTATCTGACCAGGGGCGTGACGTATAATGAATTCGTCAATGGCAACGCTATCGTTATCGCATGTTTTTGTTTTTGCTGAGAGCTGTCTGAGACATTCAGTAATCGGCTTAAAGGTCTCTCTTAGTGTTTGCTGTCGATCCATATGCCCTAACCTCAGTAACCGTAATTTCTCTCGAACTGCTTTCCGCGCTTGAATCACTTTCTGCTTCGTTGACATCTCGGTGTATACTAATCAGACATCACCCCAGCGTTAAGCTTTATATATCCGCTCTTCTTCTTCCTCTTACTTTGTTCCTGCTCCCTCTTCTCAACAACAAGGAACTCTACATCTCTTTTCCCGTCAATAGCCTCGACCTTTTCGCTTAAGTCGTTTACTTTCTTACTGCCTTCATTAACTAACTCATTTGACGCATTCACCATTCTCAGAAGAGTCTGGTAATACGTCTCTAGTTCCCAGCGTATATCTCCAACCTTATGCACAACAGCCTGAATTTTCGCATCCATGTACAGGGGAATGTTCTGTCTGTGCACACCCATTTTCTCGGATTGAGAGCTAGACATGCGCGCGAATTTGTCCATGGTGCAGCGTATACAGATGCATTAACCTCTCTTACCGTGCTGTACAGGGTGGTCCATTGATAGTGACCGAGCCAAATATCTCACGAAATAAGCATCAAACGAGAAAACTACAAAGAACGAAACTCGTCTAGCCTGAAGGGGGAAACCAGATTGGCCCGCTAGATGGCGCTGCCATAGGACAAACGGATATCAACTGCGTTTTTTTGAATAGGAACCCCCCCCCCCCCCACACACACACACACACTTTTTATTACATATTCATGTAGTACGTAAAGAAATATGAATGTTTTAGTTGGACCACTTGTTTCGCTTTGTGATAGATGGCGCTGTAATAGTCACAAACGTATAAGTACGTGGTATCACGTAACATTCCGCCAGTGCGGACGGTATTTGCTTCGTGATACATTACCCGTGTTAAAATGGACCGTTTACCAATTGCGGAAAATGTCGATATCGTGTTGATGTATGGCTATTGTGATCAAAATGCCCAACGGGCATGTGCTATGTATGCTGCCCGGTATCCTGGACGACATCATCCAAGTGTCCGGACCGTTCGCCGGATAGTTAGGTTATTTAAGGAAACATGAAGTGTTCAGCCACATGTGAAACGTCAACCACGACCTGCAACAAATGATGATGCCCAAGTAGGTGTTTTAGCTGCTGTCACGGCTAATCCGCTAATCAGTAGCAGACAAACTGCGCGAGAATCGGGAATGCCAAAAACGTCGGTGATGAGAATGCTACATCAACATCGATTGCACCCGTACCATATTTCTATGCACCGGGAACTGCATGGCGACGAATTTGAACGTCGTGTACAGTTCTACCACTGAGCACAAGAGAAATTACGGGACGATGACAGATTTTTTGCACGCGTTCTATTTAGCGACGAAGCGTCATTCACCTGCAGCGGTAACGTAAACCTGCATAATATGCACTATTGGTCAACGGAAAATCCACGATGGCTGCGACAAGTGGAACGTCAGCGACCTTAGCGGGTTAATGTATGGTGCGGCATTATGGGAGGAAGGATAATTGACCCCCATTTTATCGATGGCAATCTAAATGGTGCAATGTATGCTGATTTACTACGTAATGCCCTACCGATGTTACTACAAGATGTTTCACTGCATGACAGAATGGCGATGTACTTCCAACATGATGGATGTCCGGCACGCAGTTCGCGTGCGGTTGAAGCGGTATTGAACAGCATATTTCATGACAGGTGGATTGGTCGTCGAAGCAACACGTTCACCGGATCTACGTCCCCGGATTTCTTTCTGTGGGGAAAGTTGAAGGATATTTGCTATCGTGATCCACCGACGACGCCTGACAACATGCGTCAGCGCATTGTCAATGCATGTGCGAACATTACGGAAGGCGAACTACTCGCTGTTGAGAGGAATGTCGTTACACGTATTGCCAAATGCATTGAGGTTGACGGACATCATTTTGAGCATTTATTGCATTAATGTGGTATTTACAGGTAATCACGCAGTAACAGCATTGAAACTTCCCCTTTGAATAATTTTACATGACTGTGCTTAAACTGACACACAATATTTTTTAGCGCAACGCAATCTGACTTTCAACACACAATATTTTGTTAGCGCAACGCAATCTGACTTTCAAAATTCTCTACAAGAGAATGGCCCTGACTAACATTAAACTATCTCTTTCACAAATCACTTACCTCACAAAAATCTTCGCTGCTCAAGCTACTGCAATACAGCGAGCGCCACTACTGCCAGCTAAATAAAAGATTCGAACTATGGAAGGCACTAACTACTCATAGGGATAGTTAGCAAATAAAAGATATTAATAGAGAACCAACAATGTATTTACCTTGATATCATGACAAATTACAAAACTCCGCCATCTCTCTCCCCACATCCACCACTGCTGGCGGCTCACCTCCAACTGCCCAGCGCTACGCGCTGTTCACAGCCAGCTGCCTAACACTACAATGGTTGAGTATTACAACAATGCAAAGCAGCCACAGACTGCACACGGCACAGCCGGTGATTTTCATACTGAGGTGGCGTTATCAATAAAAAAACCTAAACAGCCTACTTACATAGCCCCCATGCTCCCCACAAAAAATTTTACAAATTGGGTTGGGCACTGGGCAATACATATTTGTTAAAATTTTTCATAATCGTAATTACAATAACAAAGAAATCAAATGCACACACTTATTGATACAATGTTGGTCAAAAGCTAAAATTTTTTCACAGTCCATAAAGACAGTCCTGATCATTCATCACATTGCAGTGTTTTTCTCAAAGTCTGAGCAGGAAAAGAAAATGCACACGGAAGTTATGAAACTTCCCCTTTGAATAATTTTACATGACTGTGCTTAAACTGACACACAATATTTTTTAGCGCAACGCAATCTGACTTTCAACACACAATATTTTGTTAGCGCAACGCAATCTGACTTTCAAAATTCTCTACAAGAGAATGGCCCTGACTAACATTAAACTATCTCTTTCACAAATCACTTACCTCACAAAAATCTTCGCTGCTCAAGCTACTGCAATACAGCGAGCGCCACTACTGCCAGCTAAATAAAAGATTCGAACTATGGAAGGCACTAACTACTCATAGGGATAGTTAGCAAATAAAAGATATTAATAGAGAACCAACAATGTATTTACCTTGATATCATGACAAATTACAAAACTCCGCCATCTCTCTCCCCACATCCACCACTGCTGGCGGCTCACCTCCAACTGCCCAGCGCTACGCGCTGTTCACAGCCAGCTGCCTAACACTACAATGGTTGAGTATTACAACAATGCAAAGCAGCCACAGACTGCACACGGCACAGCCGGTGATTTTCATACTGAGGTGGCGTTATCAATAAAAAAACCTAAACAGCCTACTTACATAGCCCCCATGCTCCCCACAAAAAATTTTACAAATTGGGTTGGGCAGTGGGCAATACATATTTGTTAAAATTTTTCATAATCGTAATTACAATAACAAATAAATCAAATGCACACACTTATTGATACAATGTTGGTCAAAAGCTAAAATTTTCTCACAGTCCCTAAAGACAGTCCTGATCATTCATCACATTGCAGTGTTTTTCTCAAAGTCTGAGCAGTAAAAGACAATGCACACAGACGTAGTGGATTTCCATGCAGTCTTGAAGAAGTAGTGTTGTCCTTCCAACGGAAAGACAGTGCTGACTCTTGACATGCTGACAGGTAATGGGCCACAACAGAGCAAACCCACAACAGAGTCAGTCGAAGTTTTGAAGAGTATTGGTGTGTAGGTCATCACAGAGCAGACCCACTGTAGTCCTGGTAGAGATTACGGTATTGGTGGGCCACCAGAGGTGCAGACCCACTGCAGTCCTTGTAGAAATAATGGTCCTGGTGAGTTAGCAAAGACGCAGACCCACTGTAGTCCTTGTAGAGATAATGGTACTGGTGAGTCAGCAAAGACGCAGACCCACTGTAGTCCTTGTAGAGATGGCCAGCAGCCATCTGTTGTGACTGTGCAGGTACACAATCACCATTGAAGAGTCTTGCGGATAATATAACAAGTCCATAACCACCACTTGTGCACTCACAAAGTTGTTGGAATTGTCCTTAGAACCAGCAATGCTGTTATCCAGTCCCTTGCTGAATTATTAACACACGTGCAAACACTATCAGTCCCTACTTCTCACATATTGTCCATATACTATGACCAACAGAAACGTGTGCAGTGAAATGTAACTTAGAAGTTACTTAATTTGATGAACTGGTGTCAATTACAATTTTATAACATAAGAATACAATTACAAAGATACAGAAAACATCATTAAAAACATAATAGTAGAGATAACATTCGTAGTAATAGGGGCTTTACAAAAGAATAGAAATAAACATATACATCAGTGTTACAAAAATAATGACATAAGTACTTACATAAAGATCAGAATAACTTTTGAAACATCACCTCCACATATGAGCAACAAAACAGAATTTACCAAGTAAATAACATAGTATTAGAAAAATTCTACAACATAGCTCTAATCAGCTAAACACATAAAGACAGGAAAAACACAAATACACAAGGGTACACAAACACATAGAGGGCTGACACAAAAGGAATGGATAGGGTTCGTTTTCAGTGTAACTTTTGGTACTGCAGTATTGTGCGAACAAAACCTTTTTTGTTCTAGGAGATCTCCCTGTGTTCATCATTATTCCCAAAAAGTCCTATCTGTACCTCTTTTCTGTATTCCAACCATAAGTCTTTCAAAATAAATATGGCTCATTGTACAATACTCATTTAGGCCCAAATCTTTTTTTTATATACCTTGTCAATGCATTGCTTCCAATTCATCATAGTTAGTTTCTTATATAGTCTACCCCCTCTTAAGCTAACTTAAATCTACTGAGCTCAGATATATATACCAAGGGACGAGGCAATGCAGCATCACATAAAACAATTAATATAAACAGCAATGAAAAAAAAACGCAGATTTGCGAAGCAAGCAGCCTTAAGAAATTAGCAAAGCAATTGTAATATTACAACTAATCTAAGGCAATGTGCAGCAAACAATAACAAGAAATCATTAGTAAAACTGGCTTAACAGTGTAATACAAAATCAAATTCAGTAACATTATGCCTGGCAAACAGCAGCAACTTATACCTAAACATGACAGCTCAAGCAAAAAAAAATAGTACACTAAAGATAACAATGCAGATAAGGGAAATGTATAATCACATCTTAATGTCTAAGTAATTAAAGTGGTGCACCACAAAAACTAATTCTACAAAAAATTACTCAGTAGTTGAAAAGAAAATTATGTATGCAGTTCCTGGTATTAGTCCCTTCTTATTGTTCTTTCCATTCCAAGAGCTCCTTTTTCGAAGAATGTGGATTACAAAATTATTATTTAATAGATCTGCAGACAGAAAATATTTATATTAGTACATCTATAAAATTTTATTTTAACCAGTGCTGCAGTGCAGCTAGAAACTAGATATTAAACAAAATGGGCAAAGCAAGGCGTGAAACGTCATTCACTAGCCATATGGCATTTCTCTCAATTAGCACGACAATAGCCGTGAAATGTTTCTCATCGTTTTCAAGTTCGTCCGTGTCGTTCTGTGCTGCTGGAAGGCTAATGGCTTTTTTTTTTGTTCGGGCGGCTGTCGCCCAGGTGTCTGACACAGCTGTGTGCCCACGACGTATTACGTGCAGGTGGTCACTTAACTTTCGTACGGAAATATTTACGACAGCAGTTTCCGCTACAATGGCAGTCTTAAATAAAAATATTTCACAGGTCAAGAATTAGCGTTGCAAACCTGTAAAAACAAAATCCCATGAATATAACAGTGTCCAAAAAATTTTCGTCGGCATTGTGATACATTCACGCATTTACACACATTTCATAATTCTAAAAGTACGATTCTCGGTTTCCAGCATACGTCTTCACAAGGCAGAGTTCCTAACCGCTACTCATTACTCCTTACCTTATTACACATATACAAATTCGTCGACGCTTCTTCAATACTTCATCATTAGATACATAGCATAATCAAATTCTTCATATAACATTAGCTTATTAATCATAAACATACCTCAACAACATAATACACATCGTCGTCATAAAAATAACATCATAACACCTCAGTCAAATCTCAAAATCGTCGTAGCTTCCTCCAATAGTTTCAAAACCTAAAAAAAATTCTCTGCTCATTTCAAAAGTGTTATCTACCTCAAACGTACTTTAAAAATCATGATCCCATACCAAATACATCATTCAAAGCTCTCATAGTATCACAATGGTTCTGAAAAAAATATGAAGAGTTCACAAGGTACATACAAAATACAATTTCGTAAGAGTGAAGTTATCCAACTGTGTAATTACGTAAACATCTGTCACTGATGTAGTAAAAAAAATGTTTATCTCTCAGTTACATGATCAGATAGCTGTGTAATTTATGTGTTGGAGAAATATGGTACCGATGTGTAAAGTTGTATAAGCAAATACCATATTAGCTAGGGTTCCTTGTGGTTGCCACACACATGGTACACAAAGTAAACGTGTACCCCCCTGAGGATTAATGTAATTATACCCTCAGGTGTTATAGATTACAGCAATGGAATGAAATGTATCACGGAAAACTTTCTTTGTAATTCAAAAATCTTGAAAAATAAATGGCTTAAGTACAAAATTAATCTCTCAAATGCGTGTCCTGTAGCGCTAAATGTGCGTCTTGCTGTAAGATAATTCTGTGGAAGTGTCGTAGTTGTCGTCCTCCGAAATCTAAGTTCTGCAGAAGTCAATGTACTTACCTCATGATACAGAAAAGTGAAATGCTTTGCGTATAGATATCTTAGTTATTACGCTTATTGTTGTGATGAAGAAAGTACTGTACTCTAACGTATTGTTGTGCTACGGAAAAGGCTGTCTCATTGTTGCTATACCACAAAAGTTACTACTAAAACATGTTTTACTTTTCAGAATAATACAGAAAAATTGTGCAGATATGAAACAGATACACCGCAAAAGCAACAAGGTGAATTGTGTCACACATTAGTAGCGTCGTGATATAGTCGTGTAGCTGTCAAATAAACTAACCACTGTGTCACCTGGTATCTCTCAGAAAGCACCTTGAATCCATAATGTATTTGCAAGTAAACCAAAATGTTGCATTAAAAAAAACCAGATTATCTTTGAATAAACGGTTTTACATGTGAAATGTGGTGTAAACCTTTGCTCTTCATAGTACTCAGAGTTTGAACAATGGAATTAACATGCGGTATACGTCGTTAAAGAATACTGGAATTTTTCTCAAGGTTAGCGTCAATGTTATTTTTCTCGGAGCCAGCCGGCGCAGGTGTCTGCCTGCTGTGCGGGTCAGTGCCTGCCGCTTTGTTGGCGCGCGTCGTTAATGGGATTCGGAGACCGAACCTCCACAAATTCGCCCCGACGAGATGGCCCAGCTCTGCCACAATCCCGCCAGTTCCGATGAAATTCATGTCTGTCGTTATGTCGGCAGTTTACATAGTTTCCCGTTTGTCGGTCATGTGGTGGAGAATTTTTTTTTTTTCCCAACAGCTTATAGTAAAAATCATTGTGTCGGCGAGTAGCATATCGGTCATTGCTAGGTCGCGTCGGCGGTTCCATCTCAAAATTCGGCGCACACCGCCAACCTCTTTCATAACTTCCGAAATGCCCTGTGTTATTATGTTGCGGCTTTTCCGTATTTCTAAGTCCCTCTTCCCGTGTTGGAGCGCGAGTGTCCTCTGAAATTTGTAATTTTTGTATTACTTGTGCCAACTGATCTTGTACTTCCCGGATTTCTCTTTTGTACTGTATATTGATTTGATTTTGATTGAATTTCCTAATTTGTTCGCACTTTTCTGTGTCATTAAAGACTACCGGTTTTGTGTCATTCAGATTATCATCTACCTTCGTAGATAAGTTAGTGAACTGATCTGAAAGTTCGGCTACTTTATCCGATAGTGAACACATCTCCTCAGTGTGTTTTTCTGAACCAAGTTTCAGAGTATTTACTGTGTCCTTTAAGCCCTCCTGAGCCCCTGCAAGTTGCGCAACCGAATCGGCAGATGCAACTGAGTCAAATCTAGCTTGCAAGGTCTCATGATTTTCATGAACAGCAGTTTGCAGCTCTTTCATGGCTGCCTCGCGACTCTGCAGTGCATCTTCATGACGCGAAAAAACAGGTTGGAAACGCTCACAAATTTGTGTTTTCACGTCATTACAGACTTCTCGACATTTCGATTCAATGGGATGCAACTCAGTAGCCAAATATTCACGTGTTTGTTCAAGTGTGGTGTCTAACTTTTGAAGATTTTCTTCCATTGTGTCGAACCTTTGAAGATTTTGCACCATTCCGTCTAACTGCCGCTGTATTTGTCCCATTTGTTGTATTAATTGCAATAACAATGTATCAGTGTCCGGAATCTGCTTCTCCATGCCTTTTGGCAGTGCACTCTCACCGGCAACATTCACATTTTGACAAGCAGAAAACGCGTCTTGACCTATTTGAGAAAACGGAGAGGACCCAAATCCCGAATCCACAGTATTTGCGAGATCGCGTCGTGTCATTTCGGATTCCCGAGCCGAGCCGTCGCCGACCGATCGGTCGATAATGCTTCCCTGTTCTCTAATTGTTTCGCTGTCCACACCATTGTTTGACGCCTGCTCCATTTCCGTATGCACAATTACCAAATTACTACTTTGAATATTAGTTAATTCATTACACGATGGCGCTAACACACTGCTTTCGTCTTCGCTGTCATTTCTCAATTTACTTTGGAGCCTAGTGTTACGTTTTTCACACGCCATTATTGTCACAGTATTTCACACGACAACACAGAAAAAACACAATTTGAAGAGCAAAAATAAGAAAACACATTAACATAGCACTGAAAATAATATCTAGTTAATTGCAAGCGCAGCTGCGAAATACTTGCTGCAAATCTACATGCATGCCACAACTGTTTTACTGTACAACAATGAAAAACTACAACTACAAAGGAAATTCTCTCTATACTTACGCACTAGCAATAAACAAAATCTACACTAATTACACAAACTACAAGGAAAAAATCAGAAGATTCCAGTGAGGTATCCTCGGCTAAGGGTCGACATATGAAACTTCCCCTTTGAATAATTTTACATGACTGTGCTTAAACTGACACACAATATTTTTTAGCGCAACGCAATCTGACTTTCAACACACAATATTTTGTTAGCGCAACGCAATCTGACTTTCAAAATTCTCTACAAGAGAATGGCCCTGACTAACATTAAACTATCTCTTTCACAAATCACTTACCTCACAAAAATCTTCGCTGCTCAAGCTACTGCAATACAGCGAGCGCCACTACTGCCAGCTAAATAAAAGATTCGAACTATGGAAGGCACTAACTACTCATAGGGATAGTTAGCAAATAAAAGATATTAATAGAGAACCAACAATGTATTTACCTTGATATCATGACAAATTACAAAACTCCGCCATCTCTCTCCCCACATCCACCACTGCTGGCGGCTCACCTCCAACTGCCCAGCGCTACGCGCTGTTCACAGCCAGCTGCCTAACACTACAATGGTTGAGTATTACAACAATGCAAAGCAGCCACAGACTGCACACGGCACAGCCGGTGATTTTCATACTGAGGTGGCGTTATCAATAAAAAAACCTAAACAGCCTACTTACAGCATGCGTTCTCAGAAATGATAAATTCACAAAGGTACATGTATCGCATTGGAACAACCGAAAGAAAATGTTCAAATGTACCTACGTTCTGTATTTTAATTTAAAAAACATACCTGTTACCAACTGTTCGTCTAAAATTGTGAGCCATATGTTTGTGTCTATTACAGCGCCATCTATCACAAAGCAAAAGAAGTGGTCCAACTAAAACACTCATATTTTACGTACTACACGAATATGTAATAAAAATGGGGGTTCCTATTAAAAAAAAAAACGCAGTTGATATCCGTTTGACCTATAAGCAGCGCCATCTAGCGGGCCAACCATAGCGACATCTGGTTTCCCCCTTCAAGCTAGACAAGTTTAGTTCTTTGTAGTTTTTTCGTTTGAAGCTTATTTCGTGGGATACTAGGCCCGGTCACGATCAATGGACCACCCTGTATATGCAGAAACTCTTGAAAGTTTTCGCCTGTACCCACCAATATTCAGTTTTCTTGTTTTATCAATAACGAGAAAACCATACTGTGAATGATTCCAGCAATCAGCACACATCTTTACAAAATCATTGAACGACATGTCAGTTCCTACATGTGCCTGGTAAATGTGTTTTAAATTCAGATTGTCTTGTTTGAAGGCTATAATGAGGGTTGCATTATCCCTAAGCAACTGTTTCGCTATTCTGGAATATGTTTGGCTTAGATAAAATACATCAGCACCCATATGACGACCGAAACAGAAATATTTTCGAATTTGGTCTTGGTTTTCCACAGCAACGTCGTCAAATGTGAAGACAGTGTTTGGCTTGCTTTTTCAGGTGGAAGGATATCACCGCTTTCACTGAATGTCGTGTATGTAACACCATCTACACCGCGCAATATCTCCTGTAATAGCTGATACTTGGGTTGAAACAGTGTTTTTGAGAATACACAAACATGTTCAAATCGGACTCCATCTACATGTGTTAGCAGCGTTATGAGGACATAAGTCTTGGCACAATTGGATGGACCTACTGTGGTATCCACAGCTACGATGCCACAACGTAGGTGAGCTCTACTAGGTTGGCACTACGACACACCGACCTCTAGCCGGTGCCGTGCAGCTCTACGAGCGCCGCTCCAGATTCAGCCCATTTGATTCCGAGTAGACGACCAGGCAACACTGTTTCTATTTCATAGTAGGCGAGCCACTACAGATTTTGCCTTTGTACCTTCTAGCCGGTGTTTGACTGATGAACGGCTTCGCACCTACGTGCTCATCTGTACGCAAAATTAAGTAAAAGAGTTACACAGTACCGAAGCATTTCACCTTTTCGTGCTCCTACTCACTTCCTACATTCGGCCTACCCTTCAGTTTACAAGAGCAGACCCACGCGCCGCCTTCCAGGAAGTATACAAAAAGTGCCGACGAGCATCGCTTTTTCTCCTCTTACCTATGGTTTTGCTCGGTACTACTTTAGTTTTTGTTGTGATATCCCATGTGACTGAGTGTCTCTAAGTGCTCCCATCTTTTGCTATAAGACTTTCATTTGTGTAAACCATGGCTTCGCCACAGAAAGAGGCTTCGCTGTCCGATCTTGTTCGTTTTCAGGCTCAGCAAATGATGCAGCTGCTTGCTGCCATAAATGGACTGGTCACACTACAAACTGCAGCTACTTCGGCGCCTCCGACGCCACCGCCTGTACCGACGCCGACGAAGCCTCCAGCGCCGCCATTTCGTGCCTTCAATTCTGACGTTGAACGCTGGCCAGAATACATCGCTCAGCTCGAGGCACACTTCACAGCTTACAAGATACCAGGTACAGAGCGGCTTGCCTTCTTCAGTGCCAACGCGGTTGTTGTGTTATACCGCGTGCTCGTAAAATTATTTCCAACCACCCGCCCAGAAGCTAAAACTTACGACGAAGTGATTGATGCTTTGAACTCCCACTACCCTGACAGTGTAAATGTGGTAGCTGCCCGCTACAAATTCTTTCGCCTCCGGCGTGGCCCTACTCAGTCTAATAAGGATTGGTTAGCGGACTTTCAGGGACTAACTTCTGATTATGATTTTAATTGCTCATGTGGACGCTCATATGCGGATATAATGATTAGAGACGCTATTGCGCAGAATGTGGCGGATCACCGCATCCGCGAACAAATCCTCCGATTTAAAAACCCGTCTTTGCAGGAAGACTTGATAGACAGCCAGGATACATTAGACGTGGCTACTTCGGCGTTCGACGTGACCCCGGGTGTGTGTACTGTTAGCGCGGCACGACACGTGCACTGCAGCCCGGCCCCAGCACAGCCAGCCACGCCGCGCCGCTCGCACGCACGTAAACAAGTTTCAAGCCAGGCACCCACTCAGAAAATGAAATCATATCCGAACTGCTTTCGTGCCCACCCACGGGACAGTTGTCCATCGCGTCAAGCACAGTGTTATTTTTGTAATAAGAAATGACATGTGTCAGCTGTGTGTAGTAAGGGAAACTCTAATTCCTAACTTGTCTTCCATTCGCGTGGCTCGCGTGGGCGTCACCGCAACGGAAACCGCCATAATCATGGTTCACATCAGCCTGTGGACGTTAATGCCATTTATTCAAAGCCTTCTGCATCAGGTGCGTCAACAGCTCGTCGTGTGAATCAAGTTTTGCCAGACACTTCCTCTCGCATTCAGAGCAATGCAAGGAAACTGTGGTGTCACCGCCAGATACCACACTCGCTAAGTGGTAGCTTTAAATCGGCCGCGGTCCATTAGTACATGTCGGACCCGCGTGTCGCCACTGTCAGTGATCGCAGACCGAGCGCCACCACACGGCAGGTCTCGAGAGACGGACTAGCACTCGCCCCAGTTGTACGGACGACTTAGCTAGCGATGCACACTGACGAAGCCTCGCTCATTTGCAGAGCAGATAGTTAGAATAGCCTTCAGCTAAGTCAATGGCTACGACCTAGCAAGGCGCCATTAGCATTACATTGCATGTATCTACAGAGTCTCACTTGTATCGTCAAGAGCGATGTACAACAATGATGGATTAAAGTTAAGTATTCCAGCAGCTACGTACTTTTCTTTATAGCATTCATTACGTATCCTGTTTCAGACCTCACGCCAGCCTGCGTGAGTTAACGCGTGCATTCGGCCTCCTCAACCAAGTAGTGTGCGTAGTGTTGGCTAACTGCTAACACTAGATATATTGGCGACGAGAGTAAAAACGGTCTTCTTTATTCTTGCTTTGCTTAAATTACTTGTGTCATGGCTTCGCCACAATCTCCCGATGTACTGTCCGAATTTTATCGCTTACAGAATCAGCAGACGCAGGCGTTATTGGATGCCCTTGGACAGCTCGTCCAGGGTCAACGTGCAATGCAAAACGATGCGGCCGCCGCCACTTCACCGCTACCGCAGCAACAACATGCTGTTGCACCCCCGTTCCGGCCATTTGACCCGGCCATGGAATCCTGGATGGAGTGGTCACGCCAATTTGGATTTCATCTCGCCGCCTACAGAATTCAAGGTAATGAGCGGCAGCCTCACTTCTTGTCGTGTGTTGGGGTGCAGACGTACCGTGTGATAGTGGAATTGTTTCCTCGACGCGACGTCCCAACTCTGTCCTACGAAGAAATTTTGTCGACATTAGATGCCTATTGTGGTGTCACCGCTAGACACCACACTTGCTAGGTGGTAACTTAAATCGGCCGCGGTCCTGTAGTACATGTCGGACCCGCGTGTCGCCACTGTGTATTCGCAAACGTAGCGCCACCACAGGGCAGGTCACAAGACACGGACTTGACCTCGCCCCAGTTGTACGGACGACATAGCTTGCGACTAGACCTACCAAGTATTCCTCTCATTTGCCGAGAGACAGATTAAATAGCCTTCAGCTAGTCCATCGCTACTACCTAGCAAGGCGCCATGTGTATCATTGCTAATTGCTTACTACTATGCAAGAGATGTATTTCAACAAGAAGAACATCATTAAAAGTTAAGTAGATGACAATCTCTCTTCTTTTCTTTATAGTTTTTCATCCAGTCTCCTGTTTCAGAATTTACGCCCGTCTGCGTTAGTTTCGCGTGCACCTATCCACTCATTGTGTCGAGACCTTAGGGAATCGACACAACACCTATTTCAAAGAAACAGTCAGTGTCGTTGCAAAAAGGTATACGTTCTTTCGTACAAAACGTACGGCCGGTCAGACTAATAGGGAGTGGGTTGCAACATTGCAAGGCCTTACTAGGGATTGTGCTTTTGAACGTGAATGTGGCCTCCCTTATTCAGATACACTGGTACGTGATGCAATTGCGCAGAACGTTTCTGATGTTCGTATACGGGAACAGATTTTGAAACTAGTCAATCCCACCCTTCAGCAAGTGATAGACATATTGGATAGGCAAGACACACTTGACTTTGCTCAGGAATCATTTGAGACTTCGCCAGCCGTGTGTCACATTAACCGGCCCGCCGGGCGCGCTGCACAGAACGATAAACAGCCCTCGCGCCCGTCCGCGCAGCTGCGGCCTAGCTCTCAAACACGTGTGCCGCGTAAGCATGCCAATGCAGTACTAAAATCATGCCCGCCTTGTGCAACTAGACATTCACGTAACAATTGCCCGTCACGCCACGCTATTTGCTTTTACTGTAATAAGAAAGGACATGTTCAAAGTGTTTGCCAGAAAAAGCTCAGATCAGACAATCACAACCATTCCAGGCCCTTTGCTTCGCGCTGGAATCGAACCAAGAATACTCAGGCTCGTGAACCTTCGCCCATGGACATTCATGTAGTTAATTCCACTCCGTCCAGTGTCACTTTCTCTAACAGTGACTGTGTTCGTCCCACAAAAAGTGTGCGTCGACGTCGCCGGAAATCCCGTCAGGTCGCAAGTGCTTCTGTACCAGTATCAGTACAAATTGCACGAGAAAGTCGCTCTTCTCGTCAGCAGGACAATAAACTTTTTGTAGACTTGGACTTTGAAGGCAAAGTGATACCATTCCAGCTCGATACTGGAGCTGCAGTTTCACTAATCAATAAAGACACGTACAAACAACTGGGCAACCCTCCGTTGGGTGCCGCAAATGTTAAGCTCACTACATATTCAGGACAGCTTATCCCTGTGTTAGGACAGTGCAGCCTTCTTGCAACATACAAGGGACAAACAAAACTTGTGTCATTTTACGTCCTTCGTTCTTCTTCTGCTGTGAACTTGTTTGGGTTCGATTTATTTCAGTTGTTTAACTTGTCTATCGTCAATCAGGTCCTATCAGTGAACAAGACTGTGCCTTCAGCCAGTGTTTCTCGTCTATGTGAAGAATTTGCAGATATTTTTGCACCGGGCCTTGGTTGCGCTAAGAACTATGAAGCACATTTGGAACTGAAAGTAAACGCGCAACCGAAATTTTTCAGAGCGCGCAATGTTCCTCACGCATTGCGTGATGAGGTCGCAAGAACGTTACACGATTTAGAATCACAAGGTGTAATTGAACGTGTGCAGGCTTCTCTCTGGGCCTCACCCTTAGTGATTTTGCCAAAACCTTCCGGAAAATTGAGACTTTGTGTGGACTTCAAGGCCACTGTGAATCCACAACTAGTGATTGCAACTTTTCCTTTACCCCGCCCGGAAGATCTTTTTGATAAACTGTGCCCGGGTAAATACTTTTCTTAGTTGGACCTAGCCGATGCGTACTTGCAAATACCAGTGGACGCCGAATCCCAGCGCGTCTTGGTGGTTAACACGCATCTTGGTTTGTACCGATTCAAAAGACTACCATTCGGGTGTGCATCCGCCCCTGCATTGTTTCAGCAATATTTACAAACTGTTTGTGCGTCGGTCCCTACTGCTGCAAACTATCTGGACGATATTGTGATCTCCGGAATGACAGCAGACGATCATTTAGCAAATCTCCGAACATTATTTCAGATGCCTATTGGCTTCTGTCTCGTGTTCTTCGGCCGACGTTCATCTAATGATTTTTCTGACGTTTCGCCAGCACGAGTGGCTGGCATTGGCGCGCCAACGTCCGAGGGCTTCTCCGCGGTCATTTCCGGTGCGGTTCTCCTCTTGTTACCTGCGACGGTCGTTCGCTGCAGTACGGGAAGCCAGGATCCGTTGACCTTAAGGCTTTCCTCTTTCTTGTTCAAACTGTTCGCGTGTTTTTGTATTTCTACAGCTTCTCTGAACAAGCGCGTGTGATAGTGCTTCTCTACAGCCAGAACTTCCGTGTCGGCGAATTTTATTACATGGTCGGTCTCATTCACGGAAGTTCTGGCTGTAGAGAAGCACTATCACACGCGCTTGTTCAGAGAAGCTGTAGAAATACAAAAACACGCGAACAGTTTGAACAAGAAAGAGGAAAGCCTTAAGGTCAACGGATCCTGGCTTCCCATACTGCAGCGAACGACCGTCGCAGGTAGCAAGAGGAGAACCGCACCGGAAATGACCGCGGAGAAGCCCTCGGACGTTGGCGCGCCAGGTACATGTAGCCTGCGCCCGCGAGCTCGGCTCCAGTTCACCACCGGCAATGGAGGGTGAAGCTTTGACAATGCCAGCCACTCGTGCTGGCGAAACGTTAGAAAAATCATTAGATGAACGTCGGCCGAAGAACCCGAGACAGAAGCCAATAGGCAGTTTGTCAACAAGTGGCCACGAAAGCCTCAACAATTTTGTATTATTTCGGTATTGCGACAAAATGGTCTTCGCTTGCGGAAGGACAAATGTGTGTTTTTTGCTCGTGACTTACCATATTTGGGACATGTCATCAATGCCCAAGGCATACACCCCAGTCCAGAGCACATCCGTGCCATACAAGACTTGCCTTCGCCGCAGAATTTGAAGCAGCTAAGAGTGTGTTGGGAAAAATTAACTATTACATTAAATTTGTGCCGCGCGCTTCTTCCATTTCAGCTCCGCTTCATCGCTTACGCCGTAAAGGTGTTCCGTTCGTCTGGACGACGGAATGCGTACGCGCCTTTCGCCAGTTGAAATCGGCGTTGCTTTCCAATAGTTGCCTTACGCCATTCGATCCCCTGAAACCCCTTTTGTTGATGGTAGATGCATCGGATTTCGGGATCGGTGCTGTGCTTGCGCACAAAGATGGCTCGCATGATCGCCCTATTGCCTTTGCGTCCAAATTGCTCTAATCAGCGCAAATAAATTATTCACAAATCGAGAAAGAATCTTTGGCTCTCGTGTTTGGTGTTACAAAGTTTCACGATTTCTTGTATGGTCGTCACTTTACCATCATCACAGACCACAAACCTTTGACATCGCTTTTTCATCCGAACAAGCCTGTACCTCCACGTACAGCGCAGAAATTCATTCGCTGGTCTATTTTCCTCTCGCAGTACCGCTACGATATCTTGTATCGGTCCACTGCTAAGCACGGCAACGCTGATGCGTTGTCCCGTTTGCCTGTTGCTGAGGATAGAGCATTCGATTCTCCCGAACTTGCTTGCATGTTCATTGATTCGGAAACCGATGACGTGGTCGAATCGTTTCCGATTGATTTTCATCGTGTGGCTACCGCCACAGCTGCTGACCCTGTCCTTGCTACCGTTTTGCGTTTTGTTGCTACGCAATGGCCCTTGTCAAAGTCACGGATCGAGGATCCGTTGGTTCGCCGATTTTTTGCTCACAAGGAGAGACTTTTTGTACGGCGTGGTGTTTTGTTGTTGCGTTCTGATAATGATCAGTCCAGGGTCGTGGTCCCACGTTCGTTACAGTCCTCTGTCTTACGGCTTCTTCACCGAGGACATTGGGGTATAGTGCGAACGAAACAACTTGCTCGTCAGCACTGTACTTGGTTCGGAATCGATGCTGCGATTACGAATATGTGCTCTTCTTGCATGGCGTGTGCCGAACAACAATCCGCACCACCGCGGAAATTCTTTGCATGGCCGAAAGCCACTTCCCCTTGGCAACGATTACACATCGATTTTGCTGGTCCATTCTGGAATGTTCGATCGTTGGTTGTGGTGGATTCCTTCAGTAATTTTCCTTTTGTTGTCCGGATGTCTTCCACGACGTCATCTGCCACCATCCAAGCGTTATCCGCTATTTTTTGCATTGAAGGTCTTCCACTGTCTATTGTTTCAGACAATGGCCCACAATTCATGTCCGCAGAATTTCAGTCATTCTGCAAGGCCAATGGTATTCAACATCTGACATCCGCGCCGTTTTCGCCTCAGTCAAACGGTGCCGCTGAACGATTGGTCCGGACTTTCAAGTCACAGATGTTGAAGTTGAAAGAGTCGCATTCTCGGGAGGACGCGTTGTTGCTCTTTTTGTCTTCGTATCGCTCTCAGCCCCGAGATGGTCGCTCGCCGGCTGAGTTGTTGCACGGTCGTCCTCATCGAACCTTGATGTCTTTGCTGCATCTGCCGCATCAGGTTCTTGTGCAGCGGCAGACACCTGCTTTTGCTCCAGGCGACGTTGTATTCTATCGCACCTATCGCGGTTCACGGCGTTGGCTCGCAGGGCGCATTCTTCGCTGCCTCGGCCGCGCGATGTATTTGGTTTTGGGGGCCTCTGGTGAGGTGCGTCGGCATCTCTATCAGCTGCGCCTCTGTCGTCGCCTGGGTTCTGCCGCTCCCCGTCTGCTTTCAGCGACGGTGCCGTCCGGTCAGCGCCCTGGGGATCCGTCTACTGGCTCGCCTCATCCCCAGGTGTTACCGACGCTGCCTTCCATTTTGCCCCATGGCGACGCGCCACCGCCGCCGCCGGTCCCCCCGCCGCCGCCGCCGCCGCCCGCAGCGGACGCTTCGCTGCTGCCGCCGGGCGCCTCCCTGGGTCACGCGCCGCCGATCGCTTCCCGTGACCAGCTGTCCTCAGACTTGGAACTCTTGCCGGCTCCGGACCAGATGTCGTCTTCGCGCGTCGGGTACCCCGACGCAATGGAGGTCGACCCTTCGGCCCCTCCTGTCTCTCTACGGGCGCATACGCCGCATGTTGACGTGCACCCTGGACTAGGTTTTCAGGCGTTTCCTAGCTCCCCTCGGACCGAATGGCAGGGTGCGGGTGGCACAGCCTCGCCTGTTGTTAGGCTCCCCACCTCATCGCATACGTCAACATGGGGTCCTCCCCGCGGCGGGCGGAAGCCTTATAACACGACCGTCCGCCGATTTGCGGGGGAGGAATGTGGTGTCACCGCCAGACACCACACTTGCTAAGTGGTAGCTTTAAATCGGCCGCGGTCCATTAGTACATGTCGGACCCGCGTGTCGCCACTGTCAGTGATCGCAGACCGAGCGCCACCACACGGCAGGTCTCGAGAGACGGACTAGCACTCGCCCCAGTTGTACGGACGACTTAGCTAGCGATGCACACTGACGAAGCCTCGCTCATTTGCAGAGCAGATAGTTAGAATAGCCTTCAGCTAAGTCAATGGCTACGACCTAGCAAGGCGCCATTAGCATTACATTGCATGTATCTACAGAGTCTCACTTGTATCGTCAAGAGCGATGTACAACAATGATGGATTAAAGTTAAGTATTCCAGCAGCTACGTACTTTTCTTTATAGCATTCATTACGTATCCTGTTTCAGACCTCACGCCAGCCTGCGTGAGTTAACGCGTGCATTCGGCCTCCTCAACCAAGTAGTGTGCGTAGTGTTGGCTAACTGCTAACACTACAGAAACTTTTTGTGGCTTTGAACATTTGTGGACGTTCTGTTCGCATGCAGCTGAACACTGGTCCGTCAGTTTCTTTACTGAACAGATCAACGTATGACTTGCTTGGTTCACCCCTGCTTCGTCATTCGCATTCTACGCTGACTGCATTTACTGGACAGGAAATCTCAGTGCTCGGCATGTGTAGTTTGCAAGCCATGTATGGTGTAACGACCCGTACAGTGTCTTTCTATATGCTCCGCTCTAGTGATGCTACGAACATTTTTGGCATGGACGCATTTGAACTTGTTGGCCTCGCCATTCAGGACAATGTACTTTGCATCAACGCTAGTGACCATGCAGACAGTGTTGCCGCACTGTGCGATGATTTTGCTGGACTCTTTTCTGAAGACTTTGGTTGCTCCGCAGACTTTGCAGTGCATGTTGTAGTTAAAGACAATGCCATGCCTATTTCCCGGCGCGCGCGCCCGGTACCGCACGCACTGCATGACGCCATAGCTGCTGAACTTCGCATTTGCAAGTCAGTGGTGTCATTGAACCCGTTTCTGCTTCGCCATGGGCTTCGCCTATAGTGTGTTTGAAGAAACCAGACGGTCGTCTCCGTATCTGTGCTGACTTTAAGTCTACAGTAAATCCCCAGACAATGGTCGCTACGTTTTCCTTGCCGTGTCCTGAAGACATTTTTGATAAGCTTGTTGCGAAAAAATTCTTTTCCACAATTGACTTGCGGGACGCATATTTTCAGATTCCGCTCGACGAACAGTCGCAGCGCTATTTTGTGATAAACACCCATCTTGTTCAAGTTTCGCCGCCTTCCGTTCGGTTGTGCTTCGGCTACTGCTATTGTTAAGTCTTATTTGCAGCAGTTGTGTAACACTGTCCCTGGTTGTTCAAATTATCTGGACGATATAGTTGTATCAGGCCGCACCCCTGATGAACATGCTACGGTCGCAGGTTCGAATCCTGCCTCGGGCATGGATGTGTGTGATGTCCTTAGGTTAGTTAGGTTTAAGTAGTTCTAAGTTCTAGGGGACTGATGACCACAGCAGTTGAGTCCCATAGTGCTCAGAGCCATTTGAACCATTTTGAACCTGATGAACATTTGCAGAACTTGCGTGCCTTATTTACTGTACTTTGGCAGGCAGGACTCAAGTGTAACAGACAAGTGCAAATTTTTTCAAACTGAGATTCAGTATTTAGGACATATGATTAACGGACAGGCTATCCACCCCTCACTGTCACATCTCAGTGCGATTAGAGACTTGCCAGCGCCCAGGAACTTCAAAGAACTTCAGTCTGTGTTGGGCAAAATTACATATTATATACGGTTTATACCAAATGCAGTGCAGATTGCAGCGCCTTTGCATCGCCTTCGGTATAAGAACGTTCCTTTTGTTTGGTCTTCAGAATGTGACGCTGCTTTCCACAAGCTCAAATCTGCTTTGTTGAGTGATCGCTGTTTGATTACTTTAGATCCCTCCAAACCAGTGGTTTTGGCTGTCGATGCATCTTTTCATGGCATCGGAGCGGTTCTCTCACACTGCATCAATTCTGTCGATCGCTTTTCCGTCTAAGTTGCTCATTTCTGCCCAGAAAAACTATTCGCAAATCGAGAAAGAAGATTTAGCCATTGTCTGTGAAGTGACTAAGTTTCACGATTTTTTGTACGGTCGCAAGTTCTATTTGGTCACCGACCATAAGCCTTTGACGTCGTTGTTCCACCCGTCAAAGCCAGTTCCACCCCGTACTGCACAAAAGTTGCAATGTTGGTCTTTTTTTTTCTTCTAACTACAATTACGAAATCTTGTTTCGGCCTACGGCCCAGCATGGCAATGCTGATGCTTTGTCTTGTCTACCTATAGGTCCTGACGATGTGTTTGATTCTTCCGAATTGTCCTGCATGTTTATTGATTCGCAAGAGAAGGAATTAGCTGATGGTTTTCCGGTGATTTTCGTCGCATTGCTTCCGCGACAGCCGTCGATGTGTGTATTCGTACTCAATGGCCTCCATCTGCTACGCAGATTCGTGATCCCATTGTTCGACGTTCCTGTGCACAACGTCACAACTTGTCTGTACACCACGGTGTTATCTTGTTATGAAATAACAATTATCAGTCTCGTGTGTTGTACCTCGTTAATTGCAATCGGAAATCCTCCGATTGCTGCACGCTGGTCATTGGGGCACTGTGCAGACGAAGCAATTAGCGCGTCGTCACTTCACTTGGGTCGGCAGTGATAAACAAATAGAGAATTTGCTTGCTAACTGTCGCTCTTTCGCGGAGCATCAATCTACTCCCTGCCAGCGCTTCTTTGCGTGGCCGACTCCTACTGCGCTATGGCAGTGCGTTCATATTAATTTTGCGGGTCCTTTCTGGGACACCCACTGGTTGATAGTTGTTGATGCATTCAACAACATTCCTTTTGTTGTGCCTATGTCTTCAACATCTCCAGTACTATTCGGGCTTTGACATCTATTTTTTGTATTGAGGGCGTCCCTGAATTTATTGTCTCCGACAATGGCACCCAATTTGTGTCCTCAGTCTGAAACGTTCTGTGCTGCTAATGGCATACGCCACTTGACCTCGGCCCCGTTCAACCTCCTGTGCGACGGCGCCGCTGAACGCTTTGTGCGTACATATAAATCACAGATGAGCAGGTTGTGAGCCATGCACTCTCGCGAGTGCGCACTATGGATTTTCCTTGCTTTCTATTGCTCCCAGCCGCGCGCCACCCATTTCCCAGCGGAATTGCTACATGGCCACAGCCATCGGTCGCTCCTGCAGCTATTGCACCCGCCGCCGCGCGCTCCCGCTGCTTCGCCTCGTTCTGGCTTGGCGCCGCAGGATTGGGTGTTCTATCGCGTTTTCTCTGGCAGGTGGCGCTGGGAGCAGGGGCGCATTCTTCGACAGCTTGGCCGCGCTTTATGTCATTTCTGGTCCCTCCGGCACTGTCAAGAGACACCGGAACCAGATCCGTTTGTGCCGTCTTCGGTTTTCTGCTGCTGGTTGCTTTCAAGCAGAATAGAAGGCTTTGCGGCTTCCACCGCCTCAGCCCACGACTCCACCAACAGCGCCTCCGCCGCTCGCGCCTCCGGTCTCCTGCACTGGGCGGACACCTCTTGCCGCCGCCACGGCCCCACCTCCGGCCACCGTCGTCGCAGCCGTCGCCGCCGCGTTCCTCCGCAGGCTGCTGAGGCTGCTGAGGCTGCCGTCACGCCGCCACCGCCGTCGCTCATGGAGGTCGTTGCTCCGCTTCCTCGTCTGAGCATACCCAGTGGCAGTGTGTGGCCTGGGCAGGTTTTCCACGGGGCGTTTTCCTCGCACCCTCGTGAACAATTCGCGGTCGCGGGTGGACAGCGCGCCCTAGCAGTTCCGCTGTCCGCCCCCTCAGTTGCACCGCCCCTGGGTCCCTCCACCCACCGTCGGAAGCCATACTCAATGACAGTGTGTCGATTCAGGGGGGACGGATGTGGTATCGATAGCTACGATGCCACAACGTAGGTGAGCTCTACTAGGTTCGTACTACGACACACCGACCTCTAGCCGGCGCTGTGCAGCTCTAAGAGTGCCGCTCCAGATTCAGCCCATTTGATTCTGAGTAGACGACCAAGCAACATAGTTTCTATTTCATAGTGGGCGAGCCACTACAGATTTTGCCTTTGTACCTTCTAGCCGATGTTTGATTGATGAACGGCTTCGCTCCTACGTGCAAAGTTAAGTAAAAGAGTTATAACCCATACGCAGTATCGAAGCATTTCACCTTTTCCTGCTCCTACTGACTTCCTACATTCGGCCTACCCTTCAGTTTACAGTAGCAGACCCACTTGCCGCCTTCCTGGCGGGATACAAAACCTACAATAATTTCACGTATATTATCAAGAAGGAAAATTCTGTTCTTCTTCATCCTCAGGTCGTCTTCTGCATCTTCACAGGACCGGTCACCAACAATAAAGTCCTTGTGATGAGGATGTTTTATGTGGTGTCACCGCCAGACACCACACTTGCTAGGTGGTAGCTTTTAAATCGGCCGCGGTCCGCTAGTATACGACGGACCCGCGTGTCGCCACTGTCAGTAATTGCAAACCGAGCGCCGCCACACGGCAGGTCTAGAGAGACTTACTAGCACTCGCCCCAGTTGTACAGCCGACGTTGCTAGGAAAGGTTCACTGAGAATTACGCTCTCATTTGCCGAGACGATAGTTAGCATAGCCTTCAGCTAAGTCAATTGCTACGACCTAGCAAGGCGCCATTTCTCCTCTGCTATGTATCTAATGAAGCATGTACAGTAACAAGACCAATGTTCACCAATTGTGGATTAAAGTTAAGTATTCCAGCAGCTACGTACTTTTCTTTATAGCATTCATTAAGTATCCTGTTTCAGACCTCACGCCATCCTGCGTGAGCTTATAGCGTGCATTTCGGCTTCCTCAAACAACACGGTGTTGGCACTTCTGCCGACACATCATTTTATGCACCTTGCCATGATACTAACTACAGCAGGTACTGACAAGTAATTAGCATATATAGAAAGATACACTTGAAGGGACGGTAATAGTGTGTGTAGCCACTATAACTAAATCATTTGACCGACTGAGCTATATTGGCTACACAGAGAAGTTATATCATTCATTTTTTGAGTAAATGGTGTAGCATTGAAAAATAATGATCTTAATAACTGTAATAATTGTAGTACTTTGACTATAATGAGAGAAGTGTGAAATAAAACACAAACACGTTTTGAGATTATATATACACACATTATTTATTTAAATAATTAAATATTTCAAGAAAATAATCAGACTCTTTCTGTACCTTCTCCTTCTTCTTCGCACCTGTACTGAATTTGCCAAACAAAGCTTTTTGATATGCAATAAATTCCGCGTGTATCTCCCTCAACCTAATGGATGCATCACAGTACTCGGATTTTTCACACGCACATTTAATCTGCTTCTCTTTTGGTCCAGTGTTCATGAGCGAACAACGGTAATGCTCCAAATCATCAACATGTACACTATGCACTCGTAGGAAGTTTACATCACTGTATGCAGTCTTTGCTCGGCAACCAACGGTTCAGTCTCTCCAATGCAAGATGCAGTGCAGTATCCAGATTGTATAAGTTCATAACTGAGATGTGCCTTAGATAAACACAGTTGTCACCCGATTTCACACATAGTGCACAGTCATCATACACTATTGTAATAGATGGGGTCACACCAGTAAGGTGAATGTCTGGGGGAGAAAGTGTTATATCCTAGCCAGTAATGCCAACCGAGCCCGCTGCCAAAAAGGTTGGCAGCATCAAAGTCCGGACGCCGTCCGCATAAGCAGCGCCAGCGATACAGGAAATCGCCGCAAGTCTGCGCGCGCCACCGCTGACTTCTGGCTTCTTAAGCGCTGGAGTCGCGAGCGCTAGGACAGTTCTGGATTCGCCGCTCAGTTGTATACTCGCCACCGAATTGTGTACCTGCTAGTCAGTTGTGTGTTCATCGCAGCAGAGTTGTTGTTTGTCGTCAGCCGACGCTGACCAAGCCGCTCCGACTCGAACTAGACAGATTTCTGTAGACCATGTTCACCACTGTGTTCTGTATCGTCGTTAATAAAGATAAGTACCGACTTTCATTTAATCCGAGTGTTTGGGTTTTCATCTTTCTGTTCACTGTTCCAGCGGACCGGTCGGCCCGCTATTAAAAGTGTGGCGGTGACTTCGTAGGCCGTTTCTACAGCGAAGTGTTGTCGCTACGAAGGCCGTCACAAAACTGGCGACGAGGACTTTCGAATTCGTGTGCAGGGCTGGTTCAACTTGTTTCTTGAGATAGAATTTTGGGGGCTGGTTTAATTTGTGTTCACTATGTCTGCCGAATTACAACAGTTGATCTTGTTACAGAGTCAGCAAATACAAAGTCTGGTGGAAGCAATCGCCAAACAAGCGGCTAATCCACCACCACACACGGAACAAGCACAGGCAGCACCGCCTTTTCGTGCTTTTGAGGCATCACGAGAAGAATGGCAAGAATATTTCGCGCAGTTGCAGGCACACATGTCAGTCTACAAAATCACAGGTAATGAGCGGCAGCTTTATTTAATTTCCACTGCAGGCGTGGAAGTCTATAGACTACTTTGTAAGTTGTTCCCGGAATCCAAGCCAGAAGCTTTAGACTATGACGTTGTTGTTACCAAGCTTGCTGAGTATTTCGAGTCGAGAGTTCACGTGGCAGCGGCCAGATTCAAGTTCTTCAGATTAAAGAAACTGCCACATCAATCTAATAAACAGTGGTTAACAGATTTACGAGGCCTCACCCGTCAGTGCCGATTTAATTGTGTGTGTGGAGCTTCCTACAGTGATGTCATGTTACGCGACGCTATTACTCAAAACATTGCAGATTCTCGTATTCGTGCTGCTATCTTAAAGTTGCCTGACCCGTCATTAGAGACTGTGATGAACATTATTGAAGCCCAAGATACTTTTGACTATGCTGAGTGTGAGTTAGATCAGCCATGTATTTCTCAAATTGCCTGTGTTAAGCAAGTTATGTCGCGCCCGCGGCCCCACCGGCAGAATCAGCCTGTAAACACTAGCCGGCCGCGTCATGTTAAACACATTCGTCAGCCGCGTGTGCAAAATGATAGACTTAAGTCTTGCCCTAAGTGTGTTCTTGCTCATCCTCGTGAACGTTGCCCGTTAAGAAATGCGGTTTGTCACTTTTGTCAAAGGAAAGGACACCTCCAGACTGTTTGTTTGCGTAAACGCAAGAACAATTCTAGTGCTGCCCAGCCCATGGATATTCATGTTCTTCAAAGCCAGCCCGCCCAGGAGGTCGGGTTTAAAGACTCTTCCACGGTTCGTGTGGGTAAAAAAACTTGTTCGCAATAAGCCACCCACCCAGCCCTCTGCTATGCGACCCAAGCGTAATTCAAACGCTGTAAAAAGTAATGTACAGACTGCAAGTGAAGCGGGAGTTGTTGTTCCACCCGCCCAACCCACGAGTTGTCGTAAGCAGCGAACACGCGCTAATCGCGCTGATTTTGTGTCTTCCGCCTCCGCTGCACCGATCCAGAGACAGTGTAATAAACTATTTGTGAAGCTACGCATCCAGGATAAGACCTTCAATTTTCAATTAGACACTGGTGCGTCGGTGACTCTCATAAATAGTGCTACGTATGCGGCTATCGGCCGCCCTAAACTTTCAGCGGCAAAACATTCTTTGGCTACTTATAGTGGAGAACAAATTCCTGTGTTAGGTGTATGTAGCGTGCCAGCCACATTCCGTGGCAACACAAAAACAGTTTCATTCACAGTGCTCCGCGCTACAGACGGTGTAAACATTTTCGGATTGGACTGTTTTGACTTGTTTGGCCTGTCTATCCAAGACAATGTGTTGCAACTTAATTCTGTTGTTGTTCCTCAAGACAGCATAATCGATTTGTGTAAACGATACAGTGACATATTTAAAGACGAACTCGGTTGTGCTGCGAACTTTGCCGCTCATATTACGTTAAAAGATAATGCTCAGCCTCGATTTTTTCGTGCTCGTCCAGTGCCTCACGCCCTCCGGGCACCTGTAGAAGATGAACTTCGTCGTTGGCAAAACGAAGGTGTTATTCAACCCGTTTCAGCGAGCCAGTGGGTTTCTCCCTTAGTTATTATAAAGAAACCGTCTGGCAAGTTACGTTTGTGTGCTGATTTTAAGTCGACAGTTAATCCTCAGACTGTCATTGATTCTTTTCCTTTACCTAGACCGGACGAGCTGACGGATAAGCTAGGGGAAGCTCGTTTCTTTTCCAAAATTGATCTCCGTGAAGCATATTTGCAATTGCCCCTCGACGAGCAATCACAACAGTATTTTGTCATAAACACGTCGTTGGGGTTGTTCCGTTTTCTGCGTTTGCCTTTTGGTTGTGCGTCAGCTCCAGCTGTTTTTCAGCGTTTTTTGTCACAACTTCTGGCTAATGTGCCATCGTGTTGCAACTATTTAGACGATATTGTAGTGTCCGGTCGGACGCCTGCTGAACATTTCCGTAATTTGGAGTGTTTGTTTACAGTGTTGTCTCAGGCAGGCCTACGTTGCAACATCGATAAATGTTCATTTTTCCTTACGGAGTTGGAATATCTGGGACATGTTATTAATGCTCAAGGCATTCATCCCTCCCAGTCACATTTAGCAGCTATTCGTGATTTGCCCGCCCCTCGCAATCTGCATGAATTGCAAGCAGTTCTTGGCAAATTGACATATTATATTAGGTTTATACCTAATGCATCACAGATTGCTGCACCGTTGCATCGTCTCCGCCGTAAGAATGTTCCGTTTGTGTGGTCAGCTGATTGCCAATCAGCCTTTCAGCAGCTAAAAGAGGCTTTATTGAATGATCGTTGTCTGGTCCATTACGACCCTAACAAGCCTCTGGTGTTAGCTTGTGATGCTTCTTCTTTCGGTCTCGGTGCTGTGTTGTCTCACCGAGTCGGTAACACCGAACGTCCTATTGCGTTCGCCTCTAAATTGCTAAACAAAGCTCAGTGTAATTATAGCCAATTGGACTAGGAAGCGTTGGCTATTGTGTTCGGTGTCACAAAATTCCATCACTACCTCTATGGTAGACCATTCTATTTAGTAACAGATCACAAGCCCCTGACGTCACTGTTTCATCCGTCTAAACCAGTTCCTCAGCGGACAGCTCAGAGATTACAACGTTGGGCTGTTTTGTTATCACAATACCAGTATGAGATACTGTATCGCCCTACAGCTCAGCATGCAAACGCTGACGCGCTTTCTAGATTGCCGATTGCTGCGGATGATGTCTTCGATTCCTCTGACGACTCTTGCCATCAGAATGACGCCGATGAGCATCAATCCCTCCGGGATTTTCCGATTGATTATCGTCAGGTGGCACGTGAGACAGCTACGGATCCTCATCTGAGTTTACTATTACATTTTGTTCAACGTGGTTGGCCGTCCAAGGCAAAGGACATATCGGATCCTGTGGTTCGTCGCTATTATCCGCAACGTCATCTGTTGTCGGTTTCGCACGGAGTTTTGCTGTTACGCACCGAGAATGACCAGCTTCGTGTAGTGGTTCCCCAAGTGCTCCAATCCAAGGTCCTCGACTTGTTGCATCAAGGTCATTGGGGAGTGGTCCGCACCAAGCAGCTTGCCCGCCGTCATTGTACATGGATCGGCATTGATAAGCAGATTACGCAGATGTCTACAGATTGTTCGACGTGTGCCGAACACCAAGCTGCTCCGCCTCAACGCTATTTTGAGTGGGCACGCCCTGCCGGTCCCTGGCAGCGAGTACATATTGATTTCGCTGGTCCATATTGGCATTCTCGTTGGCTCATCGTGATAGATGCATTTAGTAATTTTCCGTTTGTTGTGCCCATGCAGTCTACAACGTCTGCACAAACTATACAGGCGTTGACTTCAATTTTTTGTATTGAGGGTCTTCCAGAAGTTTTAGTGTCTGACAATGGTCCACAATTTACCTTTGCCGAATTTGAAAGTTTTTGTTCTGCCAATGGCATTCGCCATGTTCTTACTCCGCCGTTCCACCCTCAATCGAATGGTGCAGCGGAACGTTTTGTACGCACATTCAAGGATCATATGGACCGCCTTCGTGCTACGCACTCTCGTCAGCAGGCCCTCATCACGTTCCTGTCGTCGTACCGGACCACGCCACGCGACGGCCCTTCGCCTGCGGAGCTTCTCCACGGCCGTCGTCATCGCACCCTACTACGGTTGTTGCACCCCCCGGATCGACCCGCCGCTTCTGAGCATCGCACGCGTTTTCAGCGCAACGACGCCGTTTTTTTCAGAGTTTATCACGGTCGCCGTCGTTGGGAACGTGGTACCGTGATAAGTGTCCAGGGTCGCGGTTTTTATACTGTTCAAGGTGCTACTGGGGTGCACAGGAGGCATCAGAACCAGTTGCGCCGCGCTGGCCGCCCGGATTCTGCCGCTCGTTCTTTGTCCACAGATTTGGTCCGCGGCGGGTTCCAGCCGCGCCTTCCGACTTCGCTGCCGCCCCCAGGGCAGCAGCAGCAGCCGTCGCCGCTACCACGCCGACAGCCCGTCCCGTTGATGCCTCCCGCGCAGCTTCATCCGGGAGCGCCCCAGGTGGTCGCTCCGGCGCCTGCGGTCCCTCTTCAGTCGCCACCGCCTTCGGAGCTGATGGACGTCGACCCCTCAGCCGGGCCGCCTTCCCAAGCGGTGGCTGTGCAGCCTGTCCTGCAGCCGCTTTCCTTGGGCACCCCCAAGGAGTCTGACACCGCAGCGCCTTGTCCGGCGCCCACTCGGCAGCCGTCGACGCAGCGCCAGGAGACGCTGCCTCTCTTCGTGGGTCCCGACGCCCCGTCGCGTCCAGTACCAGAAGCTGCGCCCGTGGTCACAGGCGTGCACCCTGACCTCGGTTTTCAGTCGGTGTTTCCTGAGGCCCCGCGCAGCCAATGCTGGGGTGCGGACCGGGGACTGCCACCGACAACAGTCTCCGCCCCGGTCTCTTCTGCTACGTCTGCGGCCAGACCCCTCCCCCGCCGTCGACGCTCGCCACGTCATTATTCAACGACGGTGCGGCGATTTGGGGGGGAGGAGTGTTATATCCTAGCCAGTAATGCCAACCGAGCCCGCTGCCAAAAAGGTTGGCAGCATCAAAGTCCGGACGCCGTCCGCATAAGCAGCGCCAGCGATACAGGAAATCGCCGCAAGTCTGCGCGCGCCACCGCTGGCTTCTGGCTTCTTAAGCGCTGGAGTCGCGAGCGCTAGGACAGTTCTGGATTCGCCGCTCAGTTGTATACTCGCCACCGAATTGTGTACCTGCTAGTCAGTTGTGTGTTCATCGCAGCAGAGTTGTTGTTTGTCGTCAGCCGACGCTGACCAAGCCGCTCCGACTCGAACGAGACAGATTTCTGTAGACCATGTTCACCACTGTGTTCTGTATCGTCGTTAATAAAGATAAGTACCGACTTTCATTTAATCCGAGTGTTTGGGTTTTCATCTTTCTGTTCACTGTTCCAGCGGACCGGTCGTCCCGCTATTAAAAGTGTGGTGGTGACTTCGTAGGCCGTTTCTACAGCGAAGTGTTGTCGCTACGAAGGCCGCCACAAAAGAAAGAGTTGGATAATACTCTGTAGTCATTTGCTGACTGATGTAGCGCTCTGCATGACATATTTCGTCCCAGTCGAACTCAGAAATTGGCACTTTAACATCCTTCGATGCATTTTCCATTTCTATTCTAGCATGCAAGTCCCAGACATGATGTGCTACTATACCAACTTTTACACATTTCGTTCCACTGGGAGTTAAATTGTATGTAGAACTGAAAAACGTGGGTATCCTCAATGCCTTCTTATCCACAGTATCTGCACTCTGTGCCTGCACTAGCACAGGGATGTTCTGCTGAGATGGGTCATATGTTGGTGACTGGTACTGTCTTCCACCTTGCTGTTGTTTAGGACCACCAGTAGCATTCGATGTGTTGGGAGCAGATCGCATGTCCTCATCACAAAAGGCGATGAGTGGGACAGACAAAAACGACGAATAAGCATTACACATGGACCAAGCTGCGAAAAAACCAATAATAATAATAATAATAATAAAACCCGTGGAGGCCCGGGAAAAGAATAGGCCTCTGGTATGTTGTGCCAGTCGTAAATGGCGACGAAAAGAACAAACCACTAATAGGGCTAACCCCCTCTTTTAGTGTGATTAGTTGGTTCAAGACAGAACTAATGAAGCCTCGGACAAGCGCTGTCATAGTCGGGGACGACGCTTGAACCGTATGCCCGTCCACAATGGTAACGACACTGCTAGCCACACGGAAAATGATTTAAATCCAAATAGAGGTGTTTTGCAGGATATGCTTCCTGCAACCACTCTAGAAGGAAAACAAAGACAGAGGATGAGATGGTCAGATGAAGTTAATCGACACCTCATGTTCTGTTATTACCAAGCAACAAACTTAGGAACCAACACAACTGGATACAGATCACAAGTATACACAACATTTATTACCAGATACCCAGAATTAAAAATTTTAACAGAACGACTAGATGATCAGATCCGTGTAATAATAAAAAATAACAGGATACCCCAGTCAGAATTAGAAAACATCAAACAACAAGTATAACAAATACTAGAACAAAATAATATGCAATCAGAAGAAGAAAATACAGTAATGGACTCAAACATCCCAGAGCAAACAAACAAAGAACACGCATCAATTAAACAATCAGAGGAAAACGAAATCTTAAGACAGCCACCAGAACAAATACAAATAGAACACGAAGTGACACACATGTTAGATATAGAAGAAAACTTTCAGCTGACATATATAGAATACAAATACACAAATACAGACATTAGACCATTCTTGCATAGACCACCAAATAACCCACAAGTCGAAACAACAATAACAACTATCAACTCAATCATACACAACAAAGTAAATGAAAATACAACTATGGAAGAGTTACAACTACTGGTTTATATAGGAGCACTCATTACGCTAAATATACACACTAGGCAGAGATCAGAACCAACCAACACACAGAAGAAACCCACAAAACCAGCATGGCAACACAGGCTACAGATCAGAATAGAAAAACTGAGAAAAGGCATTGGACAGCTAACACAATTTATAAGAAATGAAATATCAGACAAAAAACGAAAAAGGTTAATTAAAATCCCACAAGAAGCGATAGAGAAATTAGATGAAAAGAAGCAGAAATTACAAGCATTGGCCAAACGACTTAGAAGATACCAAAAAAGTGAAAATAGAAGGAAACAAAACCAAAACTTCAACACAAACCAAACATCCAACACAAACCAAAAGAAATTTTATCAGACAGTAGATAACACACACATTAAAATAGACAATCCACCAAACGTAACAGACATGGAACACTTCTGGAGCAACATATGGTCAAACCCGGTACAACATAACAGGCATACATGGTGGATACAAGCAGAAACAGACACATACAAGATGATGCCACAAATGCCTGAAGTGATAATTTTGCAACATTAAGTCACCCAAGCAAGTAATCCTAATCACAATTGGAAAGCCCCTGGAAAAGATAAAATAGCAAATTTCTGGCTAAAGAAGTTCACCTCAACACAATCACATCTAACTAAATTATTTAACAATTGCATTGCAGACCCATACACATTCCCTGATACACTTACACGTGGAATAACTTATCTGAAACCTAAAGATCAAGCAGACACAGCAAACACAGCTAAATATCGCCCCATAACATGCCTACCAACAATATACAAAATATTGACTTCAGTCATTACACAGAAATTAATGATTTACAACACAGAACAAAATTATAAATGAAGAACAAAGAGGAGCACGAGGATGTAAAGAGCAACTGATAATAGATGCAGAAGTGACATATCAAGCTAAAACTAAACAAAGGTCGCATACATTGATTACCAAAAAGCTTTTGATAGTGTACCCCACTCATTAAGTCCTTTCTGGTTCTGCCTTGCTCTGAACCCACTATCCAACATGCAAAATAATACATATTATGGATACAATATTACTGGAACATACCAACACAAAATCACACATTTGCTATACATGAATGATCTAAAACTGCTGGCAGCAACAAATCAACAACTCAACCAATTACTAAAGATAACAGAAGTATTCAGCAATGATATAAATATGGCTTTTGGAACGGACAAATGTAAGAAAAATAGCATAGTCAAGGGAAAACACACTAAACAAGAAGATTACATATTGGATAACCACAGCGACTGCATAGAAGCGATGGAAAAAAAAGATGCCTATAAATATCTAGGATACAGACAAAAAATAGGAATAGATAATACAAATATTAAAGAAGAACTAAAAGAAAAATATAGACGACGACTAACAAAAATACTGAAAACAGAACTGACAGCAAAAAACAAGACAAAAGCTATAAATACTTATGCTGTACCAATATTGACCAACTCATTTGGAGTAGTGAAATGGAGTAACACAGACCTAGAAGCACTCAATACACTTACACGATCACAATGCCACAAATATAGAATACATCACATACATTCAGCAACAGAAAGATTCGCATTAAGCAGAAAGGAAGGAGGAAGGGGATTTATCGACATAAAAAAACCTACATTCTGGACAGGTAGACAATATAAGAAAATTCTTTATAGAACGAACAGAAACTAGCAAAATACAGAAAGCAATCACTCATATAAATACATCGGCTACATCACTGCAATTTCATAACCACTTCTACAACCCTTTATATCACATAACATCAACAGATACGAAGAAAGTAAATTGGAAAAAGAAAACACTACATGGCAAGCACCCATATCATCTAACACAGCCACACATCGATCAAGACGCATCGAACACATGGCTAAGAAAAGGCAATATCTACATTGAGATGGAAGGATTCATGATTGCAATACAGGATCAAACAATAAACACCAGATATTACAGCAAGCATATTATTAAAGATCCCAATACCACAACAGATAAATGCAGACTTTGCAAACAACAAATAGAAACAGTAGATCACATCACAAGCAGATGTACAATACTAGCAAATACAGAATACCCCAGAAGACATGACAATGTAGCAAAAATATTATATCAACAACTTACCATACAACATAAACTAATAAAACACGTTCCCACATACAAGTATGCACCACAAAATGTACTGGAGAATGATGAATACAAATTATACTGGAACAGAACCATTATAACAGATAAAACAACACCACATAACAAACCTGACATCATACTCACCAATAAAAAGAAGAAATTACCACAACTGATCGAAATATCCATACTCAATACAACAAATATACAAAAGAATACAGGAGAAAAAATTGAAAAATACATCCAATTGGCTGAGGAAGTTAAGGACATGTGGCATCAGGATAAAGTTGACATTATACCAATTATACCATCAACTACAGGAGTCATACCACACAATATCCACCATACATCAACACAATACAGCTACATCCAAACTTATATATACAACTACAGAAATCCATAATTATTGATACATGTTCAATTACCCGAAAGTTCCTAAATGCAATGTAACATATACCGTACAGTTAAAAGGAAGTGACGCTTGATCAAGGTCTGCATCACTTTCCATTTTTAACCAGACTTAACGTCTGAGAAAGTAAAGAAATAATAATAATGCTAACCACAGAGAAAGATGTGATATGGGATACTTACTTTTCCACTTCTTCCTGTTCTGCAGGGCTGTGCTGCACTACGACTGATGTTGATACTTCACGGTTCTTCTTCTGCTGCTGTTGGATGACTGAGCATGACCGAGGTCCCAGAGCTGCTGAGCCTGTCCTATATCCCCTCCAATGACGTTACCAGATACCGCCATCCTACTGGATTAAGGGTTCCTATTGGTTCCTGCCACTTTTCCTCTCAGACCGTCATCTTGGATTATGTCATGGAGGGACGACAGTGTTCTCTGGTGGCAGTACTGTGTACTAGGTCAGCTGGACTCCGGACCTCATGGTGAACACACTGGATTGAGCTACTGCCTCAAATTGTCTAAATAAATACTGTTTAAACAAAGACTTAGGCCCATCCTATCCAACACAGGCTGAGTCTTTTCCTCACCAATTTCTTGGAAGAGGTGGCGGTCAAATGACTTAGGTTAGTGGAGGCAGCCCAAGTGACCCATTTTCCTGCCATTTTCTAAGGTTAGTGGAGGTAACCCAATTGAGCTTTTTCCCCACAACAATATTTGAACTTCCCACCATTTTCTGGGGAGGGGAGGTAGGATGGGAGGGGGTTACGTTAGTGGAGGTAACCCAATTGACTTACCTTCCCACCAAAATTTGAATGTCCCACCATGAAGTTATTGTGATGTTGCCATATCTATCGCCGCCATCTTGGATCCGCCATCTTGAATAATTTTGGCAACAGTGGAGAGTTGGATGACATGAAATTTGTTCCAGTACTACATTCGTATCGCCCCAGAGTAACGACAAGCGCCAGCATGGCGATGAAGAACAGAAGAGTAGACGATGTCAGCCAGTAGTACACCGTCTAGGATGACACTGAGACAGGAGCCATTTCCTTGCGACACCCCTTTGAGAATACGCAAAGTTAAGTATTGTCAATTTAACTTACAGTAATAAACTCCATTAATATGATTTGCTTGAATTATTGTCTAGCAATCCGAGAAAACATCTTCCTAGGCATTATATATTTGACGAGTGGGCGGGATACTACAGTATTGCCTCACGTCTTTTCTACATTTCTCTGGAACCCAACCTGATACTCCCCAAGGTCGGCCTCTACCAGTTTTTCCATTCTTCTTTAAATGATTCATGTCAGTACCTTGCAACCATGATTTATTTAATTGATAGTTTGGTACTATTCACACCTGTCAGCACCGGTGTTCTTCAGAACTGGAATTATTTTATTCCTATTGAGGTCTGATGGTATTACAATTGTTCTCCGTGCAAAATTCTGCAGGCTTCTTCACTATTCATTCATTTTCTCCAGTCTATGCTGTTCTACTATTTTTCCATCTTACATTTCCTACTATCGAATTCCAGTCTCCCATTGTAATGAAATGTTGACCTTCTTTAACTTTCTGAGTAACTCGTTCTCTCTCGTGAAAGATTGTTTCAGTTCCTTCATCATATACAGAGCAACTAGCATATAGACTTGTACTTCTATGGTGGTTGTTGGCTTCATGTATATCTTGGCTGCGATGTTGCATTCGCTATGATTTTCGTGGTAGCTTACCTGAACTCCAATTATTTCATTCATGTTTAGTCCTTCTACCACTTCAGCGCATATGATTTTGTGTTAATGACCCCATACTCACCAGACCAGAAGTTCTGTTCTTCCTGCGACTATGCTTCACTAATTATCAAAATTCCCAATTGGAACCAGCTCGTTACCCTTCTTAAATTCTTTAAACTATCTACCCAAATGAGGGATTTAACATTCCACACACCGAGCTGTGGTACGCCAGTTTTGTTTCTATTAATGACATCATCCTCTTGACTGGTCCGCAGCAAGATTTGGGAAATATTTTAATTCTGGAATTTTTATCTATGTGGATGCCCTCATCATTAAGCCATACAGTAGAGCTGCATGCCCTCAAAGAAAATAATAGGCGCTCGCAACACCATTACAGCAAGAACATGTTGGCTAATTTTACGAGGTGCGTTCGATAATAATGCAACACTGTTTTTTTCTGCCAATTTCGGTTGAATACATGCACAATACGCTGTGGGACATAGTGGAATATTCCAGTTTCATCCACTATAGTTTTTACGAAGTTCCGATAGGTAGCGACACTCTCGGTTCAAAATGGTTCAAATGACTCTGAGCACTATGGGACTCAACTTCGGAGGTCATTTGTCCCCTAGAACTTAGAACTACTTAAACCTAACTAACCTAAGGACATCACACACATCCATGCCCGAGGCAGGATTCGAACCTGCGACCGCAGCGGTCGCGCGGTTCCAGACTGAAGCGCCTAGAACCGCTCGGCCACACTGGCCGGCACACTCTAGGTAGCCTTCAAAATGGCGTTTGTAACGGAGGAGTGTTCCAAGTAGAATGCTGTCATTGAGTTTCTTTTGGTGGTAAACTGGAGCATTGCAGATGTTCATAGGCGGTTGCAGAATGCCTACGGAGATCTGGCAGTGAACAAAAACATGGTGAATCGTTGTGCAAAGCATCTGTCATCATCGCAACAAGGTCTCGCAAGCGCCGACTGGCCGCACACAGACGTGACTCCTGGAATGTTGGAACGTGCGGACACTCTCATTGGAGGTGATCGATGGATCACTTTCGAACATGTCGGCGGCCAAATGGACGTATCTGCTGGTAGTGATGAACGCTCGTCCACCAGTTGGGCTACTTAAGGGTGTATCCTCATTGGGTTCCTTGCCGCCTAACGGAAGACCATAAAAAGCAACGAAGTACCATCTGAGCGGAATTGCTTGCACGTCATGAGGCTGATCGTGACAATTTTTTGTCGGATATCGTCACAGGCGATGAAACATGGATTCATCACTTCGAACCGGAAAAAACGGCAATCCATGGAGTGACACCACACCACACCACCTCTCTTCCAAAGAAAAAGTTCAAAGCCGCACTCTCAGCCGGTAAAGTGATGGCAACTGTCGTCTGGGAATTCTGTTTAATGTCGTCCCTTATAGCGCAACGGTCAGCTTTGAAGTGTATTGTGCTATCCTCAATAAATTGAAAAAATGTCACTTCAGCGCGTTCGTCACTACAAAAATGGGAACGAACGTCTCCTTCTCCATGAAAACGCAAAGCCTCGCCCAAATCTGTGCACCCGAAAGGGGCAGACGAAACTTCCTTGCACTGTGTTCATCATCCAGCCTACAGCCCGGATCTTACACCTTCCGACTTCCATCTGTTTGGCCCAATGAAGGATGCCCTCCGCAGAATGCAGTGCATGGATGATGGGAGGTTATTGATGCAGCAAAACGTTGACTCCGACATCGATCAGTAGGGTGGTACCAGGCGGGCATACAGGTCCACCAAGTAACGTGCAGTAACGCCCTCACATTGTACGGAGATTATGTTGAAAAAACAGGGTTTTGTAGCCGAAATAGTGAGGAATAATATGGTGTATTGGAATCTTCAATAAAACCGACCTGCTGTCAGCAAAAAAGTGTTGCGTTACTTATTGAATGCCCCTCGTACAAGGTGTTGCATCAGCGTTCTTAATATGCGGTTCTCACCCAGAATTAGATTAGAAAGTGTATGTCTAATATGAATGTATCTCATTAGTGCACGTTGATTATTGCTCAAAATTGTTAGTTTTCTCATTGAATTAAAACTCTGCTACTTTTGGACTGTTTTCATTTATTCCCCTTTTAAAGAGGGATCTCAAACAATATAGTGAAAGTTGCATTTATCTGGTAAGTACGATCAAATTAGGCCGGGCGACAGTTTGTTAAAACTGCGCAGTTTGCATAAGACTGTATTACCTGACTTTCTGTATTAGTACTCTTCTGTATTAATAACAATGCTACGCTTTAAATCTTCTTTATAACATTGTGGAAATACAGGCAATCGCATTGATATCTGTTTATTTCAATCTCTTCTAAATGAAGTAGAATGACTTATCCTAAATGTAGATAACTCTTTTCGGGTCTGTCATCGCAACAAAAGTAAAATTAGAAGGTACAGCTTTAAGTAAACACGATTAGAGCTACTATTTTATCTCTTGTGACATGACGATCTGGTAGGAAATATTCCGACCAAAGGATTACTACATCTTCTCTAAGCAATATTCCCTCACGGCCATTTGCTTCATGTGACACGAGTGCACAGCACTTAACGAGAAGATGAATGTCTTGTCCTGGGTAGATTCTGTCGCATTCGTAGTGAATACTATGCACGCATGCCACACCCAGTCCTACGTCACCTTAGGCGGATGCAACAACTCCCAAATCTCATATTTTCCTATTCGTCGCACCAGAAAGCTGAACAAATGATGCTTGCTTAGCCTGTTCTAATTCGTCACGATTAAACCAGCGCTTAGATGCACTTGAAAACGTTTCTTGCTGAATTCAAAGGCTCCTGTTGCGTTTCTGCACTAAATTTGAGTTTTTTTTAAACTGCCTCCTGCAAAAGAAAATCTTTATTTTTTCTTAATTTTTGTTATGCAAATTTGTTTCTATACCTACATGGCAGCTTCCGCTGTCTCGTTTATTTCTGTAAAATAATGCACAAAATTCTTGTTATTTGTTTCTTTTAGGCCTAAAAATATTACTTGTGCTTTATTTTGTTACGATTGCTTTCCTTATGAACACTCACAAGACAGTAATTACATATGTGATATTTTAGGCCTAAAATAATTAACTTAAAAGAGATTTGTATAATGTTCACAGAAATAAGTAGGAGATCCATCGAAGATGTCAGATAGGCGTCAGAGCATATTTGGGTGAAAAATAAGAAAAAGTAGAAACACTGTATTTCAAATAATGTAGGGTGTCGGTCGAGCCGTTTAGCATAGCCGTAAGATGCTGTAGGTCCGATCCCGGGTGACCTACAAAAAAGGAAAGAAGGGAAGCTCCCCACAGAATCACGCAAACTTTTAAGAAAATGGGAATTTCACAAAACGGAAATGTCCTATTGAATGATAATTAATAGTGGTAGTTCATAATGCATGAAAACATGGGTACCGCACAACACATCGATATGTTAATGAGAAGGTGCGATTATTTATCTATACCAGAAACAAGCGGTCACTGTAATAATGAGATTTATTACTGTAAAGCATCAACTTTTAATTGCCCACTGAGATAGTAAATGAACATTTAGCAAATGGGCAAGGGATTATAATGAAGAAATGTAACACTGGCACAAGTGGGTAAGCACAATAAAAGCAAAATTATGAGGATAAATTGCTGATACGGGCAATGACTGTAATAATGGTTAGTGGCTTAAAGAAACAACCCAGAAAAATAAGTATGAACACTAGTAGAATCGCCTAAGTGCGTGATGGAGGCAACGAGCTGGCCACGAACGATAAAACTGTGCAATTAGCCCCTGATGAAAGCTAACTAGCATCGTGTCCCTTCCGAATCAGTGATTGCATCACTCTTTCACGCTTATCACTCTTTTGATAGTGGAAGGCGGTGGCAGTAACGGCTGGACGGCTTGCATCCAGGCTCACCTTCTTTATCCCGTGGAGATATCCTTCGGTATGACAACAAGATTCGTCTCATCAATCACCCAGAAGCAAGTCTTTACTCATCGGTCACCTATCAGCAAGTCTTCTCTATTTTCACCGTATGAAACTTGGCTGTTTCCACTATTATAGGAAGCTCCCCTTCCAGTTGCAGTGTGCTGCCTGCGGCACGTCCACCTAAAACGGGAAACTCCCCATCGAAGTCCCCTGAGATTTAGTGGTAAGATGGCCCAGTGGATAGCCCGTCAACAACTGAACACAGATCAAGCATGAAAACAGGAAGAAGGTGTACTGAACTGTGGAATAAAAAGCAAAATACACTACTGGCCATTAAAATTGCTACACCACGAAGATGACGTGCTACAGACGCGAATTTTAACCGACAGGAAGAAGATGCTGTGATATGCAAATGATTAGCTTTTCAGAGCATTCACACAAGGTTGGCGCCGGTGACGACACCTACAACGTGCTGATATCAGGAACGTTTCCAACCCATTTCTCATACACAAACAGCAGTTGACCGGTGTTGCCTAGTGATACGTTGTTATGATGCCTCGTGTAAGGAGGAGAAGTGCGTACCACCACGTTTCCGACTTTGATAAAGGTCGGATTGTAACCTATCGCTATTGCGGTTTATCGTATCGCGTCATTGCTGCTCGCGTCGGTCAAGATCCAATGACTGTTAGCAGAATATGGAATCGGTGGGTTCAGGAGGGTAATACGGAACACAGTACTGGATCACAACGGCCTCATATCACTAGCAGTCGAGATGACAGGCATCTTATCCGCATGGCTGTAACGGATCGTGCAGCCACGTCTCGATCCCTGTCAACAGATGGGGACGTTTGCAAGACGACAACCATCTGCACGAACAGTTGGACAACGTTTGCAGCAGCATGGACTATCAGCTCGGAGACCACGGCTGCGGTTTCCTGTAGGGAAGCAGCCTACTCACGCATTATAAAATTCTCATCAGTCTTTCCATGGACCACAGATGTTAAGTCCCATAATGCTCAGAGCCAGCCCGTCTTTCCATTGTGTGCCAGCCTAGTCCGCTGTAACTAGCTCTGACGTCATAAATGTTGCGCAATACTTTAAAAATCAAGTAAATAACCTGAAACGGTTTTAGCATGTCAGGAGTAATACTAAATACTATGTGTTGAATATCAGTTGAATAACTTTAACCATTTTCGAAATTTGGACGTTTTTCTGTAAAAATCATTGGCACAACAGAAAAGAGCTAGAGACTTAAAATTTATATTTGGATTCCTTTTTCGTAATAATTTAGTAGAAACAGTATTCTGGATCTCACAAATTAAAATTTTAGTTGAAATTCATGATTTTCTGGTTTTTGTCTTAAAAATTAAGGAAGCAAGATAGATTAAGTGGGCGAATAAATAAGGCTAGGATGTTTAAATTTAAGTAGAAGGGAGATTCGCTATAATCATAAAGATGTGAGAAGTTTCAAATGAATAACTATAAAACTATAGCGATAGCGTATCTCCAAAGAGCAAGTTCAGAGCTCGTCTACTGCGTGTAGTGTAATTAAATTAATTCTCTCGCCCAAAATATTTAACTTAGCCACGTCAGACTTTTATTATGATTACTTACCTGTTTGCTGAATGCACATTCAAATTGAGAGCTTCATCGGCCATCAGCAAAGGAAGCAATGATTTATTCAATAACTTAAAGTGGTGCATTACTAGCCCAGCGGCTAGTCGGGACAGCAATTTTGATCAGGCGTTCCCTTAGCCGTCCGCACCGCGGCCTTATATACAAGAACGCTGCGCGAGAGAAGAAGGCCCCAGTTCTCTCCAGACGCTGATGTGCGCACCATCTGTGCCGGGAGTCGCGTCGCATTGGTATCATTGCTATAAACAGCCTCGGATGCCGTAATAAGTTACTCGGGATACGCGTAACCATGAAATCATTTTCGAGTGAAGTGTTAATTCTGGGATGACTTTAATGATCTATCTTCAGTTTGCGTATGTCGTATTTTCACGTGCTGCCGCGGGACAAACATTCTACCATTATTTAGCGTGGCGTTTGATGAACATTATCATCAAATTATGGCAAGCATTCACTTAAACATTTAATTTGGACAGTTATAGTTGCATCAGCGCGTTAAGACTCTGAACTGCTCTGGTAGTTGGATTGTGTGGATTCCCCCTTTTTTTTTTATCTGTGACTTTCAGAATATAGCGAACGTTTTTACAGGATCGTTTTTGATTATGAATCCCAGACAATCTCCTAATTCCTCAGAGCTATAAGCTGTAGCTATAAGTGTATTTCTCAAATGAAGTGGGCACTATGAATTCTAATTACAGGCTTCAGGTTTTGCTAATCACTTTCTGGTTGCCAACATTGCAGTGAGAGAGCCAGTGTTGAGAACGGCAAAAGACAGCATAATTAATAAGAACATTTATATAACAAGTATATCCACCCGCCGCCCCACAATTGTTGCTAATCGGCCGGGAAATGCATCTTTTCTACATTTTATATAAATACCACCATAAATTCCACCCGCCGCCCCACATATGGTGCATCGGCCGGGAAACAAACTGAGTAAAAGTGAAAGTGATTTTTAAATATTCGGATTCGGGAGTGAAATGCGACACGCAACTGAGTAATAGAAGAGTGATAGTGTTACGTGTGCATGTGGACGACGCAATTGGATTAACAACGCATCTGGATTGTTAGAGCTGGCACTGAGTCTAGCGGCGCTGCCAGCCAAACACACAGCAGCCGTCGGAGTGCCGTCTGCAGTTCAACGCGCCGCGTCGCATCAGTTATCCTGGTACGCCGCGCCGGCAACGCCATACGTCGTGCAGAAGGAATTAAGTTAAGTGAAAAGCTGTTAAAAATTTTACTAACCTGCACTAAAAGACTGTCGGCAATGGAACAGCCAGAAGAAACCGAGGTTAAACTTAAATCAGAACCTATGTCTGTTGAGAGAACTGTAAATCCAGACAACCGTTCAAGTGTAAATATGCATGAAAATAGTAATGTTAAAGTGAAATATGAAGTATTGTCTCCTGACAGTAGTGTGAGAAGGGGCAATGATTCAATAATAGAGACCCCTGTAGTAAAGCAGAAAGCAGAAATTGTCAATTTATTGGGTGATAGTTTCTCTGATGAATTAAAAATGAAACAGTCATCAGAGGTGGTAGAGTTTAAAAAGGATAAGTTAGATATCACTGATCAATCAGATGTTTCATTTCGTTTCGATGATTCTGGTATTGGAGCTAGTTTTTCGTCACCTGAGTGTGATAAAAAACCAGCTAGTGATCAACCCAAAGATGCTTGGGCTATTGATTTAAATGTTATATTACAAGCAATAGCTGCCAGTAATCCAAAAATGTCAGCCAGTAATGCTAAAATGACAGCTGAATTCAAGTCTGAAATTGTGGCCAGCCAAACCAATTTTAATAAACGGTTTGAGGCAATGGACAATAAATTAGAATCCAATAATGCTGAATTAGAAACTTCCTTCAAGACTGGCTGCAATAAGTTGAAAGAGGATCTGGACAGTTTAAATTATAAAATTGATTACAACCATGAGGATATTAAGAAAACGGTTGCTCAACAATTTTCTGAAATGTATAAAACAGTAAAATCCGAAGTTGCTGAGGTTCACAGAGACTTCCAAATGGAAGATGCGAAGCTGGAGCACAAGTTAACAGAAAAGATCGAGGCGGAATCTGAACTGTGCTCAGATAGGTTTAAAGATGTTAATATAAAAGTAAACATATGTCAAGCAGAAGTAGATGCAATCAAAACTGATGCTACTCATATTGTGCAAAGAGTAGATAATGTTAAAATGAGAGTAGAAAATATTAGTACTAACATTGCTAACATTGAGAGTAAAGTAGTTTCAGTAACTTCTGGTAATGGTAGTATGCAACAAATTGTAACTGCAAACGCCGCTTTTATCGGGTGTCGGCAGTTCTTGCGGTTCGACCCAGATAAAAATATCCACCCGCTAGATTTCTGGAACGATTTTGAAGATGTGATTCCACCAACTTCGTCTGAACGAGAGAAAATCTCATTTATTAGAAGCCATTTAGCAGGTGACGCCATGCGTTGGTCAGCTGATGTTATGTTGAAGTGTAAAACATTAGCGGAATTTAAAACAGCTTTCATTAATGAGTATTGGTCTAGTAATAAGCAAAATGAAGTGTTGAGAGAATTTTGGAGTGGGAAACGCTTCAATGTAGGCAAGGAATCTATTAAAGAGTTTGCCAGGTCATGGATCTCACGTTTGTCACATTTGGCCGAAAATCTAAAACCTGAAATGATAATACTAGGTCTTGAAGCCAAACTGCCATGGTATTGGCAAGCTAGAATTATATCTGCCCCTAGAGACAATCTGGATCGTTTCATTGAATATTTGGAACGTGTAGAGCGTGTGGCTGCCAATGAGGAGCAAGCACGAAATAACAGAAATGGTAATAACACTAGTAGGAATTTTAAGAACGAGCAGAATGGCAATGTAAACATCAGAACAGTAGGTGTTCGCCATCCTAAGAGAGGTAGGAATTGGAGAAATAATTATCAGAACCAACAATGGCATCCAAATGATAGTAATTTTGTTCCGAACAAAATTATGCAGGTAAACAACAATGTGGAAAGCAATGCTGTGCCAGTTAATTATAATGGAAATAAAGGAAACAGTAGTAGGCCGAGGCAGGAAAACTAGTTCCCGTCTATGAGGACACTGGCGCTCACCAGGCGGTTACTTTTCCTGAGCCAGTAATTACAGTAATTGGTAAGACAGATCAGAATACTCAGACTGAACATGTGGATGAGGGGTCGGTAGCATCTAAGGATACAGCAGAAATATTAGATCACTCACAGTATTTGATAGATAACGTGTTAGAAACGCTTTCTAAGTGGGAAGAGAAAGAGAAGGCGCAGCAGTGTAACGGTAGGGAGGAGCTACAAAATACTGAATTGTCAGGTGAAGAAGCAGAAGAAATTCATGCTTATATTTACGATGAGGATGATGCGCTCTTATCTAAAGTGCCTGTACAGGATGTTGATACTGTACTAATAGATTTAGGACAGGAGGTAAGTGAGAATGTAGAGGGTAGCCTGTTGGGGGTCGATGAACCCAGTAGCTGTGACCAGTTGTCACTTGAGAAGGAACCCGACGATAATAGTGAAAGTGGTTTAGCTGTAACTAGTGTTATGCCTGGTCTGGAGGCGTAGAATCGCTCGGACTACAGTAATTTGGGTCGTGTTCAGCAAACTAAATGTAATGAAGTCGTGCGGTGTTTCGATTTGAAATTAATAGACCGACTGGAAAAGGCAGCTGAAAATGTAATTCAGGAAACCCCTACACACTTTGACCTAAATGTAATGAAGACACATGTCGATCACTTTAGTTGGAGAAAAATCCAAAAGGAACTATTGGATGAGTTTGAGGAACCACCTGTACAAACTAGAATAAGCCACCCTATAATAATAGTGAATATGTTGGGTATCAATGTACGTTGTCTCTTAGACATTGGAAGTGAGGTGAGTGCAATATCTCAGTCCTTCTTTGGTGCATTACCTGGTAAAGACAAGCTTACAGTAATGAAGGTATCAGGACTAAGAATAATTGGTGCTACTAGCAAGGTGTCAAAAACGGTAAAGCAAGAAGCTTTGCTGCCCTTTAACATTAATGGTAATTTAATTGATCATCCATGCTTAATTGTAAGCAATCTCAGTATTGAGGTTTTAATTGGCATAGATTTCTTGTCAAAATATCAGAGTGTTGTTGACTTTGAAAAAAGCCAGTTAAAAATGGTCTTGCCGATAACCGGAGTAATTACAGTACCTTTTAGTGATAAACATGTAGTAACTAATGATGAAACTTGGGAGCTGCCTATACGAGTTCTGAAAAATAGGAGATATTGGGACGAAGGTGTTAATCTTAGTAAATACCAAGGACTTTTCAGGATCATAGGAAAACCACATGCTAATGCATATAGGCTAGAGTACCCTAAGAGTAAAAAGCTATTAGGTTTCAGGAACGTTATCGACCTAAAGAAGTTCATAGGTAGTGAATGAATTCTGTAGGAAGGAGGTTGTTCTGTAACCTCTACACAGTGTGGCAGCTGTGCAGTCCCAGTTGTGTGAGATCTTCTTTCCATTTTAGGTCTCACTCATTCATCTTTACTATCTAAAAAAAAAAAAATCGACCCCTTCTTTCCAATATAAAAATTTTCTGAAACCAATTAACTCTGTAGGGAGGAGGTTGTTCTGTAACCTTTACACAGTATGGCAGCTGTGCAGTCCCAGCTGTGTGAGATCTTCTTTCCTTTTCAGGTCTCACTCGCTCTTCATCTTTCCTATACACCAAAGTTTCGACTCCTTTGTAATACAAAAATTTTCCGTCATGGCTATCAAGCCATGAGTTCTGTAATCATTCTATCCACTGATTAGTGAAGAAAATACCTAATGTGACAAACCTAATAGTGACAAACAATAGAGAAGTGTGACGTAATTAAGATACAAATGTATTTGAGTAACAAGTATGTATAGAACCCTGGTAATATTATAAGTACAAAGTTGTTGTTTTATTGGAAATGGTCCCACAATAATATTTTAAAAATAACAGTGTTTGTGGTTGAGACGTGAAGGACACGTCCCTGAAGTATTTATAAGGTTGGAGCTGGCCGTTATTTGGTGTAGTGTGTGACAGGACACACCTACATGTATTGAGCTTATGAGTTGGAGGCATGAATGCGACCATAGGTACCCTTATGTTAGATGAGACAGAGCAGCTCATGGTGTCCTATAGGTTTAAGGAATTTAGCATTACGCTCGTCCATAATTACTTAATGCATTTTAGGGGTAGGTCGAGAGAGACTACCTGTGGTTTCAGCGTCCGATCGAGTGGAAATGGATTGCCACGTGAGCAAATTGATCAGCTGCAATACACTATAGATATGAAATAAATGTGCTATCCTATGCTTTAAATTTTAATAGAGTGAGTGTTAAATAAGTACATACACTAGCAACATATTTGAGTAACATAATGGTAGACGTGAAATAATATTTATAGCTCAGCATAAATACACTTCGATGAAGTAAGTACATAATTGCAGATGTGGAACTGACACAGCAGCAGAGGACCAATAAGTGGATTTAGTAGTCAACTAAACGGAGTGTGTTTTGAACTCTCAGAATTGTACTATTACCACAAGTTACTCACATGTACAAAAAGCTGAGAAGACAACTACTAATCAAATATACTCATACTATCTCTAAGAATAAGGTAATCGGAGATGAGTCAGCCAAGTAAATAAAATACAAATGTATCAGGAATGTACCGAGCATTGGTTCAGTGTTCCGGCCCAGAAATAATAAATTGAAATTAAATAGGATTTATGATTGTATACCTTGAGCAAAAATTTTCTCTAGTACGTGACTAACGGCGTTTTGAGCCATTTGTTTACCGATTTTATGACAATTAAGTAACTGCGAGAGTAAAATTGAAAAAGTTCTGTTAACTTTGTTCCTGTAACATATTGAAAGATAAAATGTATATATCCCCATTTCATTGTGACCCACCCTTAGATATTAAGTGAACAGTGTCTGAGGCACTCTTTTTGTTTGTTCTACAGGACAAACCAGACAATGGCAGCCTGGTAGCTGCGTGAAAGCGTGGAGTGACTTCGACACAACTCACAGTGACCCCTCCCCTTTCCCCATGTAATTTAGAGTGAACGTGAAGTATGCACACCGTAGCAACTTCCCCTCCTCTACCCTTGTGAATGGAACAGCCAAAGTGGCTACAACCACGTGTGTGAAAATGAAATTGTCGTGATTTGTGAAATTTTCTTTCAGGTTTAGAAAAGACTGCTAAGATATAATCATCTGTTTATGTATCATGAATAACTGTGTTATTTTCTTTGAATTTGTGTATGTAAGAATGTATTTAATGGAATTAAGATTTTCATAGTTTTACATATTTTATGTGTTTGTCTGTCTAAGGCAATATGTATGCCAAAGTGTTTAATTGATTTTGCTTAAATTTTGAGTTATAAGGTTGCTTAAGAGGCAGTGAACATGCCAGCAATTTAAATAATTGAAGTAGGTAATCAGTTTTCTTTTAATATTTCTATATGTTTACATTTCAATTTTAATTTTCATAGGGAGTAAAGCTGTACTCTTGCTTCCCTTTTTGTAATTAAATTTTTTTTGTTCATTAACATTCAAAAAAAATTTAAGTAGAGGGTGATGTAGGGACGCAGCCTACTCACGCATTATAAAAATCTCATCAGTCTTTCCATTGTGTGCCAGCCTAGTCCGCTGTAACTAGCTCTGACGTCATAAATGTTGCGCAATACTTTAAAAATCAAGTAAATAACCTGAAACGGTTTTAGCATGTCAGGAGTAATACTAAATCAATATGTGTTGAATATCAGTTGAATAACTTTAACCATTTTCGAAATTTGGACGTTTTTCTGTAAAAATCATTGGCACAACAGAAAAGAGTTAGAGACTTAAAAATTTATATTTGGATTCCTTTTTCGTAATAATTTAGTAGAAACAGTATTCTGGATCTCACAAATTAAAATTTTAGTTGAAATTCATGATTTTCTGGTTTTTGTCTTAAAAATTAAGGAAGCAAGATAGATTAAGTAGGCGAATAAATAAGGCTAGGATGTTTAAATTTAAGTAGAAGGGAGATTCGCTATAATCATAAAGATGTGAGAAGTTTCATCTGAATAACTATACAACTATAGCGATAGCGTATCTCCAAGGAGCAAGTTCAGAGCTCGTCTACTGCGTGTAGTGTAATTAAATTAATTCTCTCGCCCAAAACATTTAACTTAGCCACGTCAGACTTTTATTATGATTACTTACCTGTTTGCTGAATGCACATTCAAATTGAGAGCTTCATCGGCCATCAGCAAAGGAAGCAATGATTTATTCAATAACTTAAAGTGGTGCATTACTAGCCCAGCGGCTAGTCGGGACAGCAATTTTGATCAGGCGTTCCCTTAGCCGTCCGCACCGCGGCTTTATATACAAGAACGCTGCGTGAGAGAAGAAGGCCCCAGTTCTCTCCAGACGCTGATGTGCGCACCATCTGTGCCGGGACTCGCGTCGCATCGGTATCATTGCTATAAACAGCCTCGGATGCCGTAATAAGTTACTCGGGATACGCGTAACCATGAAATCTTTTTCGAGTGAAGTGTTAATTCTGGGATCTATCTTCAGTTTGCGTATGTCGTATTTTCACGTGCTGCCGCGGGACAAACATTCTACCATTATTTAACGTGGCGTTTGATGAACATTATCATCAAATTATGGCAAGCATTCACTTAAACATTTAATTTGGACAGTTATAGTTGCATCAGCGCATTAGACTCTGAACTGCTCTGGTAGTTGGATTGCGTGGATTCCTTTTTTTTAAATCTGTGACTTTCAGAATATAGCGAACGTTTTTACAGGATCGTTTTTGATTATGAATCCCAGACAATCTCCTAATTCCTCAGAGCTATAAGCTGTAGCTATAAGTGTATTTCTCAGATGAAGTGGGCACTATGAATTCTAATTACAGGCTTCACGTTTTGCTAATCACTTTCTGGTTGCCAACATTGCAGTTAGAGAGCCAGTGTTGAGAACGGCAAAAGACAGCATAATTAATAGGAACATTTATATAACAAGTATATCCACCCGCCGCCCCACAATTGTTGCTAATCGGCCGGGAAATGCATCTTTTCTACATTTTATATAAATACCACCATAAATTCCACCCGCCGCCCCACATACCCTTGACGCTGCATCACAGACAGGAGCGCCTGCGATGGTGTACTCAACGACGAACCTGGGTGCACGAATGGCAAAACGTAATTTTTTCGGATGAATCCAGGTTCTGTTTACAGCATCATGATCGTCCCATCCGTGTTTGGCGACATTGCGGCGAACACACATTGGAAGCGTGTATTCGTCATCGCCATACTGGCTATCACCCGGCGTGATGGTATGGGGTGCCATTGGCTACACGTCTCGGTCACCTCTTGTTCGCATTGACGGCACTTTGAACAGTGGACGTTACATTTCCGATGTGTTACGACCCGTGGCTCTACCCTTCATTCGATCCCTGCGAAACCCTACATTTCAGTAGGATAATGCACGACCGCATGTTGCAGGTCCTGTACGGGCCTTTCTGGATACAGATAATGTTAGACTGCTGCCGTGGCCAGCACATTCTCCATATCTCTCACCAATTGAAAACGTCTGGTCAATGGTGGCCGAGCAACTGACACGTCACAATACGCCGGTCACTATTCTTGATGAACTGTGGTATTGTGTTGAAGCTGCATGGGCAGCTGCCGGCCGGAGTGGCCGAGCGGTTCTAGGCGCTACAGTCTGGAACCGCGCGACCGCTACGGTCGCAGGTTCGATTCCTGCCTCGGGCATGGATGTGTGTGATGTCCTTAGGTTAGTTAGGTTTAAGTAGTTCTAAGTTCTAGGGGACTGATGACCTCAGAAGTTAAGTCCCATAGTGCTCAGAGGCATTTGAACCATTTTTTGCAAGTGCAGCTGTACCTGTACACGCCATCCAAGCTCTGTTTTACTCAATGCCTAGGCGTTACACGGCCGTTATTACAGCCAGAGGTGGTTGTTCTGGGTACTGATTTCTCAGGATCTATGCACCTAAATTGCGTGAAAATGTAATCACATGTCAGTTCTAGTATAATATATTTGTCCGATGAATACCCGTTTATCATCTGCATTTCTTCTTGGTATAGAAATTTTAATGGCTAGTAGTGTAGAAACTGTGAGCGGTCCAAGCTTAACAAATATAATACTGAGCGAAGACGACTAGCTGCAGCGTCGTGGTTCTGTGGTCACGATACTGGTCGGTGAAACGGCCGAGCCTTGTTCAAAACTCTCTCGTGCCGTTTCTCTTTTTTATTCTTTTTCACAACATTATGAACTGTCCGTCCGGTCATTGAAATGTTTGTTTCTCTTTCTGTAGTCTTGGCATTTGTCATACCATACATTGTTTACAGAATATGAGTCATGGGGTAAGAATATGTCACCATCGCAAGTCGGCCGAGCCTTGTTCAAAACTCTCTCGTGCCGTTTCTCTTTTTTATTCTTTTTCACAACATTATGAACTGTCCGTCCGGTCATTGAAATGTTTGTTTCTCTTTCTGTAGTCTTGGCATTTGTCATACCATACATTGTTTACAGAATATGAGTCATGCGGTAAGAATACGTCACCATCGCAAGTAAACGTGGTGAATAGTGAGAGCAGGCGAGATATCACTTAGACGTCTCCCAGAAATGAAAACAACAAATAAACTCGTGTGAACTATGTTACAACAAAGGAATTCAAGAGTCAAAACTTCCAAAATTGAACTTCAAAAACGTTAAAAACGTATGTTTTGACTGAGCACAGAGAAACTATGTGATTGTGAAACTATTGCGTTCATTTGTTGCAGCTCATGTGACAAACTGTTATGTTTTCGTTGTTTTCTTGGGAGTTATCACATTCATCTTCGTACGAACACCTAAATCGTGCAAGGAGGTGTATCTCACTCATTTACCAGGTGTACAAATTAGGTGCTTCGGTAAGAGATTCCTATCATATGACATACGTATTGTCACTAATGCCGTTTGAGACACACCAGACGTATTTTCCCGTGGAGGATTCGGCTGACTTGTCGCCTGGTCATCAAACATTTGCGGTTCCCTTTCAAAAGCCATTTCCTTTCGGCTGCTAATAGAGTAGTAGTGCAGAATCGACTGTCATTGTAGGTCACTTCGTTCCACCTCGCTGATGCGAACGGACGTTACACCACGACACAGGCACAAATTTGAGTACAGCGAACAGCGTAGAAAAAAAAATTGACACGAGGGAGGTTTGAATACGGCTCACTCGTTTGGCAGTCCAACACCGTGACCACTTAAACAAGACACCGTTTTATTTACAGGCTGCTATGTATTGCAGTTGCTGTCCTTGGACCGTTCACTGTTTCTGTTTTGCTTTTTTCACTGTTCAGTACACTTTCTTCCTGTTTTTATGGTTGATTTGTGTTCAGGTTTTGACGGGCTGTCCACTGGGCCCTCTTACCACTAAATCTGAGAGAGGTGCGATGGGGAGTTTCCTTTGTAAGTGTAATATCATAGCGGCTGAGAGGGCTGCTTTACGTTCAGTAAGAGTTGATCTGCATATTGCAAAACATGCTGTGTTTTCTGTCTGAGTCAGAGTATCGTAGGATCGGTGCTGACCCCACGAAAATTGCTGAGAGAAAGACTAATAGCCCCCTGAAGAAAGTTACCATATCTAGCAGACTATCAAGAGAAATAAATGGTTCTGAGTACTATGGGACTTAACATCTGAGGTCATAAGTCCCCTAGAACTTAGAACTACTTAAACCTAACTAACCTAAGGACATCACACACATCGATGCCCGAGGCAGGATTCGAACCTGCGACCGTAGCGGTCGTGCGGTTCCAGACTGAAGTGCCTAGAACCGCTCGGCCACAGCGGCCGGCATTATCAAGAGAGTCTCAATTCTTATTGTGCTGTTCCCCCTACGTTACATGGTCTCTCTAAGGTCCGCAAGGAACGTGTCCCTCTTCGTCCGATTGTAAGTAACATTGCTGCGCCGACATATCGTGTAGCAAAACACCTGGCTACTGGGTTGAGTCCTATAGTAGGTCGGTGTGAACACCACATTAATAATTCTGCCGATTTTTTACGTCTATTAGAGGCAATGTATTTGAATAACTGATATTCTAGTAAGTTTTGATGTGATCTGTCTCTTCACTGAGGTTTCTCTGCCTTGTTCATTATGGTTAATTCATGGTAGGTTTGGTGCTGAATTAACGAACTTATTTCGACATGTGTTGATTTCCACTTACTTGTAATTCAATGACCAGTTCTATGAGGAGACAGATGGAGTTGAGATGGGAAGCACATTGTCACCTAATATTGCCAATTCGTTTATGTGCTGCCATAATTTGTCGCCAGCACGCTGGTCGGCAAAGACGTAGCAAGAAGATCGATAGTAGGCGCAAGATGAAACGCACCTATCAGAAGAGAAGCCAAGGACACACTCAAAAGCAACATTCCGCCAACTCCGTCTGGACAGAAAGTATTTAGTAGGCCGCTACTGACCGGAGAGGCTCAGTCAGTCTGTCACTAGTGCAGTCGCTCAGTCACTGGAGCACTAACTCGCACTCCAAGTTGGCGCCTGTCAGTACACTGCGACGTGATTAGTGCACATAGAGGGACTTCTACTTTACCCGTAGCGATACTAAAGTTTGTAATAGCTAGAATACCGATATTGTGTGTGGTGTCACCGCCAGACACCACACTTGCTAGGTGGTAGCTTAAATCGGCCGCGGTCCATTAGTACATGTCGGACCCGCGTGTCGCCACTGTCAGGATCGCAGACCGAGCGCCACCACACGGCAGGTGTCGAGAGACTGACTAGCACTCGCCCCAGTTGTACGACGACGTTGCTAGCGACTACACTGACGAAGCCTTTCTCTCATTTGCCGAGAGACAGTTAGAATAGCCTTCAGCTAAGTTAATGGCTACGACCTAGCAAGGCGCCATTTGTACCATTGCATGTATCTCAAGATAGTCTCACTTGTATCATCAAGAATGCTGTATACCAAAGGACGATATAAAAGTTAAGTGTTCTAGTAGCTACGTTCTTTTCTTTATCACATTCATCACGTATCCTGTTCCAGACTTCGCGCCAGTCGGCGTGAGTTGACGCGTGCCCTTTCGGCTACTTCACTGTGGACTGGCTGCCTTAACAGTCCACTACATTGTGTGCAAGAGGACTATTTCGGAAGAGCTTGTACCACAACACATGGACTCTCTTAAAGATAGGTATCTTCCTGTTTACGTAAATAAAGAACCCTGTTAATACACGTGTGCAGTTGTGTTGTAGAAAGAGGATACTGGCCACCAAACAACATCCTCTCCCTTGATTCCTATGGTACAAGACTCTGCAGTGGCGACGAGGACACTGCAGTTTGTGGAAGATTTCCAAGAACGTGCCTTAGAACATCTGAATTCAGTCAACCCGAATATTCGTGGTGGAAAAGAATGGCTGTCTTCCTTTCTTTGTGTGTGTGAATTCCTAAGGGACCAAACTGCTGAGGTCATCAGTCTCTGGACTTACACACTACTTAAACTAACTTACGCTAAGAACAAAACACACACACACACACACACACACGCCCGAGGAACGACTCGAACCTCCGGCGGGAAGGACTGCAAAATCCGTGACATGGCGCCTCGGCGCCTCAAACCACGCCGCCACTCCTCGCGTCTCCTTTCTTTGGTGTGTTGGTGAGGAGGAAGGTGGATGGTACGTTGGGGCCTGCTATTTGTAGGAAGCCTTACACTGTCTTGTATCTGCAGGATGACAGTTGTCATTGTGGTCAACGTGAGGGGGTACTTCTTACCTGTGTTCACACGGCACCTGTCATTTCGGACCTTGAGAGTTATTCAGCTGAGTTAGCCCATCTCGAAGTCACCTTCCTTCAGAATGGTTACAGTGAAAGACAAATTAGACGTGCGTTGTCCTATCGACCAACTGTGCACTGGGTGAGCGATTATATTTATTTAATCGTATGGCGAGAGCCCCCCATCGGGCAGACCTTTCGCCGGGTGTCGGTCTTACAATTTGACGCCACTTGGGCGACCTGCAGTCGATGAGGATGATAGGATGATGGTGATGACAGCACAACACCCAGTCCCTGGGCGGAGAAAATTCCCCGACCCAGCCGGGAATCGAACCTGGGCCCAGAGGATTGACAATCCATCACATTGACCATTCAGCTACCGGGGACGAACAAGGGTGAGCGATGATAATACCGAGGTGACTCCAAAGTCTGCGGCCTGTTTGCCCTACCCAGGGAGCGTTTCGAACAGGATTGGTCGTATTTTGCGGAAATTTGCTGTGAAGTGTGGTTTTTCGACTACCATCTAAAATCAGGATCTTGCGTAACGCGGGTGTGTATCGTATTCATATCAGTTGTGGCATGTTATACATTGTTCAGACTATCAGAACTGGGGGGGGGGGGGGGGGGGACCGGTTTACCGACCACAGGCGGCAGAGCCAAGTAAATCCGCCATTCCAGAACATTGTATTGGCACCGGCATCCTACGGAATATAACACGGAGATTCCGGCATCCACTCCCAGCTGTTGGGATAGGGTATTAAGGAAACTGTTCAAATTAATTAGCAAATAACCTTATTAATAGAGATGGTGCTTTTTGTTTAAATTCTGCGTGGAATCCTGCTCTCACACTTGCCAGAAAACAGAGGGACAGAGTTAATGCTGCCTCTCCCGTTGATTATTAATTTCGCTATCCATTACTTCTGACGTCGGTCATCTTTGGTTTATGCTGGTGTTAGTGTTTACTGGGCGTGTGTGTGTGTGTGTTGTCTTTAAGGAGTTTCTTTGAAAACCCATGCTTTAAATTCACTTACACAGCGCTTACTTGCTGCAGTTTTGCCTTGAAAATGGCGGCGTGTGCTCCTGTCGATGACGTTACCTGGCTGCATTCTCGTAAATTATTTGAACATTGTATACGCAGAGAGAAACTTAAGTCTCACATTACTTATGAAGTGTTTACGAAAGTACCTGGACTCCACGGTCTCTAAAACTGGAATAATGAAATTCAGGCTGTTAGAGCTGTTAGCAAATGATCAACACATTTAAATATAACAATATAAGCATGGCTTTATATTAGCCAATCTTAGTGATGTTCACTGGAAATTAGATGATAAATTGGTGTTGCTAATAGCAGTTAGTGGAAATGCAATATAGTTAATGTAGATTACTTCCTGATTATCATGATGTGATTTCCTCTCTCTGATACTTACATCTTTTTATCATCCTCCAATAAAAATGTTTTCTTTAATCTGCAACTCGTATGAAAGTTCTGAAACACGCAAGAATATATGAGCTTAACTTAAGTCTGACGACTCCACAAAGCGTAAACCTTTATGATGACCCTCATCACAATTGCAAAATATTCACATACTCTACTTACAATACCTTTATATGACTCCTCATATTATCCATATTTTTTACGTTAAGATGTTTCTCACTAAACTCTACACATATCAAAAAAACTTTTTGCATCACCTCGGTTCCGACAGTTCCGAAACCTGTACAGAAAATTGGAACAGAGATCAATATAAACATCATTTTCACACTTTTTATTGCTCATGAAAACCACACATTGCAAGTTGTACCACCAAACAGCGAGATCTTAAGAGGTGGTACACACCGGTACCTCTAGTACCCAGTAGCACGTCCTCTTGCATTAATGCATGCCTGTATTCGTCATGGCATACTATCCACAAGTTCATCAAGGCACTGTTGGTACAGATGGTCCCACTCCTCAACGGCGATTCAGCGTAGGTGGCTCAGAGTGGTTGGTGGGTCACGTCGTCCATAAACAGCCCTTTTCAATCAATCCTAGGCATGTTCGATAGGGTTCATGTCTGGAGAACATGCTGGCCACTCTAGTAGAGCAATGTCGTTACCCTGCAAGAAGTCATTCACAAGATGTGCGCGATGGGGGCGCGAATTGTCGTCCATGAAGACGAATGCCTCGCCAATATGCTGCCGATATGGTTGCACTATCGGTCGGAGGATGGCATTCACGAGTCGCACAGCCTTTATGGCGTCTTCCATGACCACCAGCGGCGTACGTCGGCCCCACATAATGCCACCCCAAAACAGCAGGGAACCTCCACCTTGCTGCACTCGCTGGAAAGTGTGTCTAAGGCGTTCAGCCTGACAGGGTTGCCTCCAAACACGTCTCTGACGATTGTCTGGTTGAAGGCATATGCGACACTCATCGGTGAAGAGAACGTGATGCCAATCCAGAGAGAACCATTCGGCATGTTGTAGAGCCCATCTGTATCCCGCTGTGTAGTGTCGTGTTTGCAAAGATGGACCTCGCCATGGGCGTCGGGAGTGAAGTTGCGCATCATGCAACCTATTGCACACAGTTTGAGTCGTAACACGACGTCCTGTGGCTGCACGAAGTGCATCATTCAATATGGTGGCGTTGCTGTCAGGGTCACTCCGAGCCATAATCCGTAGGTAGCGGTGATCCACTACAGCAGTAGCCCTTGGGCGGCCCGAGCGAGGCATGTCATCAGCAGTTCCTGTCTCTCTGTATGTCCTCCATGTCCAAACAACATCGCTTTGGTTCACTCCGAGATGCCTGGACACTTCCCTTGTTGAGAGTCCTTCCTGGCACAAAGTAACAACGCCGTCACGATCGAACCGCAGTATTGACCGTCTAGGCATGGTTGAACTACAGACAACTCGAGCCGTGTATATCCTTCCTGGTGCAATGACTGGAACTGATCGGTTGTCGAACCCCATGCGTCTAATAGGCGCAGAGAAGTGTCATTTCTGCCAGTGGAATACAATTATTCAACCTGGTGGCGCTGCTTTTAGTGTTCCTCCGAGCCATAATCAGTAGGTAGTGGTGATCCACTGCAGTAGTAGCCCTTGGACGGCCTGGGCGAGGCATGTCATCGACAGTTCCTGTCTCTCTGTATGTCCTCCATGTCCGAACAACATCGCTTTGGTTCACTCCGAGATGCCTGGACACTTCCCTTGTTGAGAGCCCTTCCTGGCACAAAGTAACAACGAGAAGACGATCGAACCGCGGTATTGACCCTCGAGGCATGGTTGAACTACATACAACACGAGCCGTGTACATCCTCCCTGGTGCAATGACTGAACTGATCAGCTGTCGGACCCCATGCGTCTAATAGGCGCTGCTCATGCTTGGTTGTTTACATCTTTGGGCGGGTTTAGTGACATCTCTGTACAGTCATAGGGACTGTGTCTGTGATACTATATCCACAGTCAACGTCTATTTCTGGGAACCGGGGTGATGCAAAACTTTTTTTGATGTGTGTATTTCGTTTGTATCCCATATGAGAAAATCAGGACTTAGGACGAATTTAAACAGATGTTTCTGTACGAATTTTGAGAAGACACCAGAATATGCGAAAGCAGAGTACAATATATCTCACAGAAATGTCATTGGACAGCCGGCCGCGGTGGTCTCGCGGTTCTAGGCGCTCAGTCCGGAACCGCGCGACTGCTGCGGTCGCAGGTTCGAATCCTGCCTCGGGCATGGATGTGTGTGGTGTCCTTAGGTTAGTTAGGTTTAAGTAGTTCTAAGTTCTAGGGGACTGATGACCACAGATGTTAAGTCCCATAGTGCTCAGAGCCATTTGAACCATTTGTCATTGGACAGTTGTTATTCAGAGTATTTGTAAATGTCCTGCTGGATGACTTCGGCAGCTCCACGAAACTCAGAACAGCTACGAAGGTATAATGTTTGAGACTGAATTTCGAGAAGAGAGACAGAAAATCACAGACACATCATGTCCAGTGATGTACTGACTTGGGGTCTCTTCATAGAGAAGAAGCTCTTTGTCGTACTGTAGGATGTTCCAGTTGAAAGGCATGTTCTTGTGGGACAATATTCTCTGTCTCATAAGAGTCAGACGCATATGGTATGAGCACGAGTTCTGGGAAAAATAGCTCTGCTCTGTAAGACAGCTGTTTGCACTACAGGAATATTAGCTAAGGTCAAGTCGTTAGTAATATAGAAAAAAGTCTATGGTGTGTCGGGGAAGTATGAACGAATATTGAAGTGCTATAGAACATACAAAATTTATTGAAAATGTATTTTTTTACAAACACATTAAGTAATTTCTCCCACTCATATATGAAAAATTACATCCTGCGTATGACCACCCAAGGCCGAGCGGCAACGAACAATGCGTTCATTGAAGTTCTCGATCCATATTTGTGATTTGTTCACGTACACTTTTGATTTCACAAATCCCTACAAAAAAGTTACAAGGTGTAAGATCGCATGTTCTGGGAGGCCGTTCCTAGTTGCCATGCAAAGAGATAATTTTTTGAGAAAACTTTTCATTCAGCATAGTAATCGTTCTAAAGGATGTGTGACATATCGCACCAGCCTGTTGAAACTAAATATCGTCATTTTCATCAATAAGAAGGAAAAACCAATCAGAAAGCATGTTTCGGTAGCGGTAGCCGTTCACAGTGACGGCAGCTCCCTCATCATTTTCAATAATGACAGGCCGATCACTCCTCCTGCCCAGAACCTACACCTGACAGTCGTGAGTTGCGGATGCATCTTATTTTCCACAGTCACTCGGGATTTCTGTTACCCCATATTCTGCACTGAGGTGGAATTTCGCTTAATCTGAGAAAATTATTCTTTTCGTATTCTCGTTCTCCGCTTGTCGAGGCAAGATCCGTTGAGCAAATCGATGTCCCTTTCCATGATCTGCAGGTTTCAATTCTTGTGTAAGTTGAATCTTGTACGCGTGCTTTTTCAGATCTTTTGAAAGGATTTCTTGCTGTGAACTTGGTGTAAAATTCAATTGTTGAGATCGTCGGCGAACCGATTTTCTCGGGCTTGCGGTCACATTGTCATGCACGACAGCAATGTTTTCTTGTGTTCGAACAGAACGCGGTCGTCCTGTTTTCTTTACGTTTGAAACAGAACCCGTGGTTTCAAACTTCGGAATCAACTTCTGAGCTTATGATTCGGCCAAAGTAGCGTCGAGTGTCACACGCGATTCACGAAAGGCTGCCGTGAGACTTCCACTGTTTTCGTAATAACTTGGATACGTTGCTCACGTGCCCTCTGCTCCAAGACGAAAATAAGTATCAAGCAACAGTCCTCACCACATAAAAGGTATCAGGCTACTAATGGGAAGGATCGCAGATAACAAACATGAAAAAATTACAGGTGTCAACCGTCATATGACAAAATGGCACAAATTCAAATTCGTCCTAACTTCCCGGACACCCGTGAAGGAAATGGGGCATGTGAGTAAGAAGGGTAATTTACAACATGGCCTGGATGGAATTATGAGTAGTATCTGCTGTTGGAAGTGGACCGAGGGGGTTCCCATAGAGTTTAATATGATGCTACTACAGGAAACTCATAGGACAAATCCGAAGAGAATCCCACTGTGTGATAAACTAACAGCCGGCCAGAGTGGCCGAGCGGTTCTAGGCGCTTCAGTCTGGAACCGCGCGACCGCTACGGTCGCAGGTTCGAATCCTGCCTCGGGCATGGATGTGTGTGATGTCCTTAGGTTAGTTAGGTTTAAGTAGCTCTAAGTTATAGGGGACTGATGACCTCCGATGTTAAGTCCCATAGTACTCAGAGCCATTTGATAAACTAACAGAAATATCGAGAGCCGAGGTTCTCTAGTCCAGATGGGTGCTGTAGAAACAGAGTATTGACCTGAAAAGCAGCAGTCACATAGATTAGCAAGGACGAAGTACTGTGAACGGTAAGCTTAAGTATACATTCTCAAAATATTTATCACGATGTGGAGAAGAACCTAATTATAGTAGATTAGAAAGATGAAGTTTTACTGCTGACTCTTAGTATCGTAGTAGACTAGTGCAGTCTAAAGAGTAGTTTCAGAAATTTCTGTGAAGACAGAAAGGACTCTATTAAGTGTGAACAATGTCTCTACAGGTATCGAGGACTCCCAAAATCTTTTGAGAAAAGTTTTCGTATGCAGTAGTGAAGCCCTTGAATTAGAAAAAACATGTAAATATATTGCAAAAGCACCTTATATTAATGTGGTATCCGCAGCTATGATGCATACCATGTAAACAAAAGGCGGAGAGAGGAGAAAGGAAAGGGAAGGGACGCAAGTAATATTAGCTGCATCGGAGCTTTTCGCAAAATCAGAGGCAACGAGTGAAAATATCTGCCAGGCCATGACACTAAACCGGGATCTCCTGCTTACTAGGCACTTGCATCAACCACTGCTCCTCCTGGGCACAGTGTTTATCGCAAACTATCTCGGCATGCTCCCCAGCGGACCCGCATTCCCACCAATCTTGGGCAGATGGCGTGAAGTGAGAATGCGCTGCTCAGTATGTGGGAGATACCGCGTTGGAGTCCCGGACCGGCACACATTTTCACTCATCGCTGCTGTTTCCGCATAATCCCAATGCAACAGCTATCATTATTTTCTTCCCTTTCCTTTCCTTTCTACCCCTTTGTCTCCCGTCAAAACTGGTACATCGGCCTAATGTCGCATAGGGCCTCCACGAGAACGCAGAAGTACAGCAACAAGACGTGCGACGTGGCATGGACTCGACTAATGTCTGAAGTAGTGTTGGAGGAAATTGACACCATGAATTCTGCAGGCCGTCCATACATCCGTTAGAGTACGAGGGGGTGGAGATCTCTCCTTAACAGCACGTTGCAAGGCACCCCATATAAGTTCAGTAATGTTCTTGTCTGAGGAATTTTGTGGCCAGCGGAAGTGTTTAAGCTTAGAAGAGTGTTCCTGGAGCCACTCTGTAGCAATTCTGGATGTGTGGGGTGTCGCATTGTCCTGCTGGAATTGCCCACGCCCGTCGGAATGCACTATGGACATGAATGGATGCAGTTGATGAGACACGATGCTTACGTACGTGTCACTTGTCAGGGTCGTATCTAGACGTATCAGGCGTCCCATATCACTCCAACTGCACACGCTTCACACCATTACAGAGCCTCCACTGACTTGAACAGTCCCCTGCTGACATGCAGGGTCCATGCATTCATGAGGTTGTCTCCATATCCGTACACATAAATCCGCTTGTTCGAGCAGGCGACATTTTTCCACTCATCAGCAGTAAAATATCGGTGCTGACGGGCCGAGGCGAGGCGAAAAGCTTTGTGTCGCGCAGTCATCGAGGGTACACGAGTGGGCCTTCGGCTCCGAATGCTCATATCGATGATGTTTCGTTGAATGGTTCGCACGCTGACACTTGTGTCCCAGCACTGAAATCCGCAGAAATTTGCGGAAGGTTTGCACTTGAGTCACGTTGAACGATTCTCTTCAGTAGGCGTTGGTCCTGTTCTTGCAGGATCTTTTTCTGGCCGCAGCGACGTCAGAGATTTGGTGTTTTACTGGTTTCCTGATATTCACGGTACACCCGGGAAATGGTCGTACGGGGAAATCCCCACTTCATCGCTACCTCTGTCATGTTGTGTCCCATCGCTCATGCCTTGACAATAACACTACGTTAACACTCAGTTAAATTTTGATAACCTGCAATTGTAGCGGCAGTAAGCGATCTAACAACTGCACCAGACACTTGTTGTCTTATATAGGAGTTTCCGACAGCAGTTCCGTCTTCTGCCTGTTTACATATCTCTGTATTTGAATACGCAGGCCTATACCAGTTTTTTTGGCGGTTCAGTATACACACACTACTGGCCATTAAAATTGCTACACCACGAAGATGACGTGCTACTGACGAGAAAATTAACCGACAGGAAGAAGATGCTGTGATATGCAAATGATTAGCTTTTCAGAGCATTCACATAAGGCTGGCGCCGGTGGCGACACCTACAACGTGCTGATATGAGGAAAGTTTCCAACCCATTTCTCATACACAAACAGCAGTTGTCCGGCGTTGCCTGGTGAAACGTTGTTGTGATGCCTCGTGTAAGGAGGAGAAAAGCGTACCATCACGTTTACGACTTTGATAAAGGTCGGATTGTAGCCTATCGACATTGCGGTTTATCGTATCGCGACATTGCTGCTCGCGTCGGTCGAGATCCAATTACTGTTAGCAGAATATGGAATCGGTGGGTTCAGGAGGGTAATACGGACCGCCGTACTGGATCCCAACGGCCTCGTATCACTAGCAGTCGAGATGACAGGCATCGTATCCGCATATCTGTAACGGACCGTGCAGCCACGTCTCGATCCCTGAATCAACAGATGGGGACGTTTGCAAAACAACAACCATCTGCACGAACAGTTGGACGACGTTTGCAGCAGCATGGACTATCAGCTCGGAGACCATGGCTGCGGTTACCCTTGACGCTGCATCACAGACAGGAGTGTTTGTGATGGTGTACTCAACGACGAACCTGGGTGCACGAATGGCAAAACGTCACTTTTTCGGATGAATCCAGGTTCTGTTTACAGCATCATGATGGTCGCAACCGTGTTTGCCGACATCGCGGTGAACGCATATTGGAAGCGTGTTTTCGTTATCGCCGTACTATCACCTGGCGTGATGGCATGGGGTGCCATTGGTTACACGTCTCGGGCACCTGTTGTTCGCATTGACGGCACTTTGAAGAGTGGACGTTACATTTCAGATGTGTTACCACCCGTGGCTCTACCCTTCATTCGATCCCTGCGAAGCCCTATATTTCAGCAGGATAATGCACGACCGCATGTTGCAAGTCCTGTAAGGGCCTTTCTGGATACAGAAAATGTTAGACTGCTATCCTGGCCAGCACATTCTCCATATCTCTCACCAATTGAAAACGTCTGGTCAATGGTGGCCAAGCAACTGACACGTCACAATACGCCAGTCACTACTCTTGATGAACTGTGCTATTGTGTTGAAGCTGCATGCGCAGCTGTACCTGTACACGCCATCCAAGCTCTGTTTGACTCAATGCCCAGGCGTATCAATGCCGTTATTACGGCCAGAGGTGATTGTTCTGGATACTGATTTCTCAGGATCTATGCACCCAAATTGCGTGAAAATGTAATCACACGTCAGTTCTAGTATAATGTATTTGTCCAATGAATACCCGTTTATCATCTGCATTTCTTCTTGGTGTAACAATTTTAATGGCCAGTAGTGTAATTGTATCACAGCTGCGGAAACCGCGTGGTGTCTGTCCTTTCAGACATGTCTGAAACAGCGCGGTGTAGCCTCGTGGTCTAGGGAGCGTTGCCATGGTTCGCGCCACTCCCCACTTCGGAGGTTCGAGTTCTCCCTTGGTCATGGGTGTGTGTGTTGTCCTTAGCGTAAGTTAGTTTAAGTTAGATTCAGTAGTGTGTAAGTCTATGGACCGATGACCTCATCAGTTGATCCCATAGGAACCTACCACCAAAACATGTCCGAAAGACCACCCGTTCATATAACTGATTCGCCTCGATTGGTTATGAATCCACAAGCTTCAGTGCGGGTGCACAGTTACATTCGACTTCTAACGGGAATTTAAAATTAGCGAGCATGGAGGAAATTGACGGGGATACGGATAGCCACTTATCCGCATCCGCAGTCCTCGTCCATGTCCCCCATTCTTGCTATGTGGGAATGTGCAGTGCGTGCATTTGCGGTGAACACTGTGTCCGCGTGGAACAATTGTTGACGCCACTGCGTAGTTAGCAGGAGATCCTGGAGTCGATTCCCAGACCACCCCACATTTTTACTCGACGCCGCTGATCCCGCATGCAGCTGATGTCTTTACTTCTTTTCATTTCGTTTCCTTTCTCCCCACTCTCCCCCCCCCCCCTCCTTTCCAATTTCAATTTACATAAAGCACCTGTGTGGGTATTTGCCAGTTACGTCCATCGGGTGCGTCCCCATTAGAACTGGGGAAAGCTCGCTGGGTCTGCCGCCAGTGGAGTCGGAGGGTAGTGAGTAAATAAAATACTCACCGTGAAATAATAACTGAACTGATCCTCCAGGTTGGGGGTTGCGCACCGGGTTAACAACCCGTCCCATACAAAAGAACTTGTTACGTAACGTCAAGAAAATGCCTCGGAGGAAAATAGAAACAAGGAGTACAGAAAACGGCTTACGAACAAGGACTTATGATTTCTATTGTGGAACATTAGGACTTTGGAAACACCTGGAGCTCCCAATATTCTATCAGAAGAACTCTACAGATATGGAATGCATCTCGTAGCACTGCAAGAAGTTAGATATCAGGAACAGGAAAGCTGCAAACGGGTTCAAATGGTTCAAATGGCTCTGAGCACTATGGGACTTAACTGCTGAGGTCATCAGTCCCGTAGAACTTAGAACTACTTAAACCTAACTAACCTAAGTGTGGTGTCACCGCCAGACACCACACTTGCTAGGTGGTAGCCTTTAAATCGGCCGCGGTCCGTTAGTATACGTCGGACCCGCGTGTCGCCACTATCAGTGATTGCAGACCGAGCGCCGCCACACGGCAGGTCTAGAGAGACTTCCTAGCACTCGCCCCAGTTGTACAACCGACTTTGCTAGCGATGGTTCACTGACAAAATACGCTCTCATTTGCCGATACGATAGTTTAGCATAGCCTTCAGCTACGTCATTTGCTACGACCTAGCAAGGCGCCATTATCAGTTACTATTGATATTGTGAATCATGTACCGTCCAGACCGACGTTCACCATTAATGGATTAAAGTTAAATATTCCACCAGCTACGTCCTTTTTTTCTAAATTCTAATTTCCTTGTCCTGTTCCAGACCTCACGCCAGCCTGCGTGAGCTAAAACCCGTGCCTTTCGGCCTCTTCTAGTAACACGGTGTTGGCTCTCCTGCCAACCAAAACACTAAGGACATCACACACATCCATGCACGAGGCAGGATTCGAACCTGCGAGCGTAGCGTTCGCAGGGTTTCAGACTGTAGCGCTTATAACCGCTCGGCCACACCGGCCGGCTTGGAAACGGTCAGGCACATTCTATACTACTACAGTGGATCGGAAGATGGAAAGCTCCAGAAGGGAGTAGCTTGTACGGTCAACAAATGTTTATCAGCTGCAGTAATTGATTTCCAACCGATTTATGATAGAATAGCTGTCATGAGACTAAAAGGTAGATTCACAAATATAACAATAGTTATACTATATGTTCCGGCCTAGGAAGCGGAAGGCGAAAAGAAAGACAGTTTTTATGAAATTCTCGAAGAGGTAATTAGTAAGACATCAGGATATGATACGAAGCTCATTGTGGGAGATGCTAATGCTGAGCCGGCCGAAGTGGCCGTGCGGTTAAAGGCGCTGCAGTCTGGCACCGCAAGACCGCTACGGTCGCAGGTTCGAATCCTGCCTCGGGCATGGATGTTTGTGATGTCCTTAGGTTAGTTAGGTTTAACTAGTTCTAAGTTCTAGGGGACTAATGACCTCAGCAGTTGAGTCCCATAGTGCTCAGAGCCATTTGAACCATTTTTTTGCTAATGCTGAAGTTGTAAGGGAGATCATCTGGAAAGGAATAGCTGAGACTGAAAGCCTACGTGTTGAAGGTAATCATATTGGAGTGATGCTACCAAGCTGTGCAAGTGCAGCCAACCTAAGGGTTATGATCACACACTTTTCTCAGAAGGAGATTCACAAGGTAACATGGGTATCACCAGGTGGAAGAACAAAAAACCAAATAGACCATGTCCTGGTAGATCAAAGACATAAAAGCACTGTAATAAACGTGGAAACCACAAGGGGAGCCGAGGCATCCACAGACCATTATCTAGTCGTAGCAGTGGTACGCCAAAGAATAGCCGTAGAAAAGTGGAGTGGGGAAGAAGCATAAAAGACAATAACATTGACATAGACAGATTGAAGGATAACGGCAATTCATAGGAGTTTGTCATTAAGCTGCAAAACAAATTTGATGTTCTAACAAAGGAAGACAACCTTGATATTGAAGACCACTGGAAAAGGATAAAAGCGAATGTGGAAGAAGCGGCGCTAGAAGTATGCAGAAAAAGAAAAAGGAATAAAAATCCATGGTTTTCAGGAGAATGTGAGCAAAAAGTGAAAGAAAGAAGATCAGCGATGGAATAACATCTACAAGAGGATTCCAACGAAAGTAAAGAAGCATGTGAAAATGTTAATAGAGAAACTAAAAATCTTTTCAGAAGGAAAAAGAGAGAACATATGGATAGTCGAAACAAAAGAGCAGAGGAGGATAAAAATGCAGGGAATGCAAGAGACTTTTACAGATCAGTCGTATTTTTCAGAAAGAGATATATACCACGAATGTATGGCATTAAAGATATAAGTGACAATACAGTTCCTGAGAGATCCAAAGGTATATAAATATGAAGGGAATATTTTGAGGAGCTTCTAGATGTTGAATATACACTCCTGGAAATTGAAATAAGAACACCGTGAATTCATTGTCCCAGGAAGGGGAAACTTTATTGCCACATTCCTGGTGTCAGATACATCACATGATCACACTGACAGAACCACAGGCACATGGACACAGGCAACAGAGCATGCACAATGTCGGCACTAGTACAGTGTATATCCACCTTTCGCAGCAATGCAGGCTGCTATTCTTCCATGGAGACGATCGTAGAGATGCTGGATGTAGTCCTGTGGAACGGCTTGCCATGCCATTTCCACCTGGCGCCTCAGTTGGACCAGCGTTCGTGCTGGACGTGCAGACCGCGTGAGACGACGCTTCATCCAGTCCCAAACATGCTCAATGGGGGACAGATCCGGAGATCTTGCTGGCCAGGGTAGTTGACTTACACCTTCTAGAGCACGTTGGGTGGCACGGGATACATGCGGACGTGCATTGTCCTGTTGGAACAGCAAGTTCCCTTGCCGGTCTAGGAATGGTAGAACGATGGGTTCGATGACGGTTTGGATGTACCGTGCACTATTCAGTGTCCCCTCGACGATCACCAGTGGTGTACGGCCAGTGTAGGAGATCGCTCCCCACACCATGATGCCGGGTGTTGGCCCTGTGTGCCTCGGTCGTATGCAGTCCTGATTGTGGCGCTCACCTGCACGGCGCCAAACACGCATACGACCATCATTGGCACCAAGGCAGAAGCGACTCTCATCGCTGAAGACGACACGTCTCCATTCGTCCCTCCATTCACGCCTGTCGCGACACCACTGGAGGCGGGCTGCACGATGTTGGGGCGTGAGCGGAAGACGGCCTAACGGTGTGCGGGACCGTAGCCCAGCTTCATGGAGACGGTCGCGAATGGTCCTCGCCGATACCCCAGGAGCAACAGTGTCCCTCATTTGCTGGGAAGTGGCGGTGCGGTCCCCTACGGCACTGCGTAGGATCCTACGGTCTTGGCGTGCATCCGTGCGTCGCTGCGGTCCGGTCCCAGGTCGACGGGCACGTGCACCTTCCGCCGACCACTGGCGACAACATCGATGTACTGTGGAGACCTCACGCCCCACGTGTTGAGCAATTCGGCGGTACGTCCACCCGGCCTCCCGCATGCCCACTATACGCCCTCGCTCAAAGTCCGTCAACTGCACATACGGTTCACGTCCACGCTGTCGCGGCATGCTACCAGTGTTAAAGACTGCGATGGAGCTCCGTATGCCATGGCAAACTGGCTGACACTGACGGCGGCGGTGCACAAATGCTGCGCAGCTAGCGCCATTCGACGGCCAACACCGCGGTTCCTGGTGTGTCCGCTGTGCCGTGCGTGTGATCATTGCTTGTACAGCCCTCTCGCAGTGTCCGGAGCAAGTATGGTGGGTCTGACACACCGGTGTCAATGTGTTCTTTTTTCCATTTCCAGGAGTGTAGAAGTGCAGAAATGGAGCAACAACATGATTATCAGAGTGTAGATCCCTTCGTGGAACCGTTGACAACGATAGACACAATAGACTCAATCAAAATACTAAAAAACAAGAAAGCTCCAGGGAGAGATGGCATTACAGCTGAATTGTTTAAGAAGGGAGGAATAAAAATTGCAAAACAGATTAACAAACTTGTTACGAACATCTGCAACGAAGAAAGAATTCCAGAGAAGTGGACAGAAGCGATAATAATACACATTCATAAAAAGGGCCACAAACAACAATGCAGGAACTACAGAGGTGTATCATTAATTAGCATCTTCAATAAAGTGTTCTCCAAGATCCTCCACAAAAAATTAGAACCATATTTAAGAGAGATAATAAATGAGAAACAAGCGGGATTTATGAAAAATCGTTCAACTATATATTCATACCGAAAGAAGCCATATCCAAATATTGGGAGTATAACGAAACAATGGCAATACTATTTGTTGACTTTTAAGAAAGCCTATGACAGTATATACAGAGATAAGTTGTGGGAGAAACCTCAGAGATTAGGAATACCGAAGAAGATTATAAATCTTGTGAAAGTGACATTGAAAGACTGGAAAGGGGTAGTGAAAATGGATGGAGAATATTCCAAGGCGTTTGACATAAAAACAGGAGTCAGGCAAGGAAATGAAATATCATCCCTCTTGCTCAACATTGGAATACAGGTAGTGCTGGACGCAGCAAGTTAAGCAGAAGAGGGAATTAAAAAATGTTCAAATGTGTTTGAATTCCTAAGGGACCAAACTGTTGAGGTCATCGGTCCCTAGTCTTACACACTACTTAAACTAACTTATGCGAAGAACAGCACACCCATGCCCGAGGGAGGACTCGAACCTCCGGCGGGAGGGGCCTCGCAGAGGGAATTAAAATAGGAACAAAAACAAATGTACTGGCTTTTGCAGATGACGTTGCACTAATCGCTGAAAATCCAGATGACCTTAAAATATTGGCAAAAAGATTCTTTCAAAAATCAAAGGAAGTTGGATTTGAAGTAAATGATAAGAACACAAAATTCATTACGGTAGAAAGCAATTACAGAATAAAAAGACGGGATACTCTGCAGATCGACAACCACGGGTTTGAAGAAGTAGATGAGTTTAAATATCTGCGGGTAGTAGTAAACAACAAAAACAACGAGAAACAAGAAATAGAGGCGAGGATCAAAGCTGAATCCAAAGCATCAACTCACTCAACAAACTACTGTCATCTAAAATTTTTTCAAGATGAACCAATGTAAGAACATATAAAACCATAATCAGACCAGTCTTACTATATGGGGCAGGAATATGGAGAATAGATAAATACACGTAGAGAAAGATAAAAGTTTTTGAAAATAAAATCCTGCGAAAGATATTTGGACTAATCTATGAGGGAGGAGAATGGCGGAGAAGAAAGAACAGGGAGCTCAGGGAGCTGTACAGTGAACCACATGTAGCGGCAGAAGCCAAGACAAGAAGACTTTGATGGGCTGGCCACGTATATAGAAAATGGTTCAAATGGCTCTAAGGACTATGGGACTTAACATCTGAGGTCATCAGTCCCCTAGACTTACAACTACTTAAACCTAACTAACCTAAGGACATCACACACATACATGCCTGAGGCAGGACTCGAACCTGCGACCGTAGCAGCCGCACGGTTCCAGACTGAACGTATATAGAAGAGAGCAGGGATCTTTACTGAGAGAAGTCTCAGAGAATAAATCGGAAAGACGAAGACCTCTGGACAGGCCGAAAATGAGATGGAAAGACAAGGTTGCCACGGATCTCCAGGTACTAGGAGCAAGGAAAAAAGATGCCGAAGATAAAATACGACGGAAGAGACTACTTGAGGAGGCCAAAAACCGACTGCAGTTTGTGGAGACAGGAGAGTATGAGTAAGTAAGTACATCAGGCGACAATCTTTGACTGGAAACTGCCATCCCCACGAGGCTACACAAACAAGCCCCCTCCATGAATCGAATGTATCGAAAACTTTTCCTTACTCCTAGGAAAGCCCTGCTCACTTTCGCCAGACCCATGTGGACTGTGTGCGACTGTAATACACACTGATACTTGTGTTTGAACCGTATGTCGCCGTACCAGTTCCAACGCCTAACGGCAAGTCAGGACACTAACACTACCAACAACGCAAATCTCTTCATCGCCCGGCTGCCCCCGTCGGAGGTTGGAGTCCTTCCTTGGGCATGGCTGTGCGTATTGTCCTTAGTGTAAGTTAATTTAAGTTAGATTGAGTAGTGCGTAAACCTCGGGACCGATGACCTCAGCAGTTTGGTCCCATAGAACTTACCACAAATTTCCAATTTTATTCATCGACTGTTACATTTTTCATGGAATAGGCACGTGAACAATTAACTGCAAGTAGATGTATGGGACGTTCCATACTCAATGATTACAATGAAAGTTTCATGGTGGCATTGCTAACAGTCTTAATGAATTTAATGAAGACATTCTGAAGAAAGACCATACATCGTATATGTAACACTCCTTTATTTAATTGAAGCACAACAGGCTTCAGATTTCTCTGTGATTATTAAGGACAGAATGGAGGACCGTTACAATTATGTGGAACCCAACTGGTGCTTTGTAAAGTAACTGCCTCTCATGAAAAACGATTACTGAAAAGTCACCTTTATTCATTTAAAATTAAAGAAATACCGTAACGCACCTTCCATCGCCATTATGTTGTGGCGTCATAAACTTTTAGGAGTTTTTGTTGCCGAAATCCACACTTTTCTGGCGATATACGGCCCCTGTGTCAAATTATGCGACATGATGTAAGGGCAATATTGCGCGGCAGTTCTCGCGAAGGACATTAGTAACTAGCAGGGCATGTAAGAGATCACTGTCTCTCATAAACAGTACGCTGGCAGGACAGGCAGCGTATAAAACAAATATATACCTGTCTTTGTGCGAAAACAGGGGTGACAGAAGGAGATAACTGTCGCTTACCTGATTTTATGGTCATGCGGTAGCGTTCTCGCTTCCCGCGCCCGGGTTCACGGGTTCGATTCCCGGCGGGATCAGGGATTTTCTCTGCCTCGTGATGACTGGGTGTTGTGTGATGTCCTTAGGTTAGTTAGGTTTAGGTGGTTCTAAGTTCTAGGGGACTGATGACCATAGATGTTAAATCGCATAGTGCTCAGAGCCATTTGAACCATTTTGAACCTGATTTTATATAGCCGAAAATGCAATCTTGATGCCACAAATTACAAAATACTACTATACGATGTTGGTGCTGACAGATTTTTTATTAACTAAGGTTGACACCTTGTGTAAATCATCAAGTATACGTCTACTTCTACCTGTATCTCCACTCCCAGCATCCCTGGCGATAAGTGTCTAGTTGTATTGCTCACAAACACTGAAGCGACAAAGGCATCCATACCTCCGAATATCGTGTCGGACCCCCTTTTACCAGGCGTAATGCAGCAGCTCGGCGTGGCATGGACTCAACAAGTCGTTCAAACTCCACTACAGAAACACTGAGGCATGCTTCCACTATAGCCGTTCATAATTGCGAATGTGCTGAAGGTGCAGGATTTTGTGCACGAAATGACCGAGATTATGTCCCATAAATGTTCGATGGGATTCATATCGGGCGATCTGGGTGGCTAAATCATTCGTTTGAATTGTCAGAATGTTTTTCAAACAAATCGCCAACAATTGTGGCCCGGTGACATGGCGCATTGTCATCCATAAAAATTCCATCGTCGTTTGGGTTCGTGAAGTCCATGAATAGTTGCAAATGGTCTCCAAGTAGCCGAAAATAACCATTTTCAATAAATAATCGGCTTTGTTGCACCAAAGAACCCAAACCATTCCATGTAAACACAGACCACACCATTATGGAACCACCACCAGCTTGCACAGTGCCTTGTTGAAATCGGGACTCATCTGACCCGGCCACGGTTTTCCAGTCGTCTAGGTTTCAACGGATATGGTCGCGAGACCAGGAGAAGCGCTGCAGGCGATGTTGTGCACTTTAGCAAAGACACTCACATCGGTCGTCTGCTGCCATGGCTCATTAACGCCGCATTTCACCGCACTGTCCTAACGGATACGTTCGTCGTAAGTCCCACATTGACTTCTGCGGTTACTTCACACTCTATTACTTGTCTGTTAGCACTGACAACTGTACGAAAATGCGGCCTAGTTCAGAGTCTGTTAATTATCGCCGTGCGTTCATAATCAAGTCGGAAATGGTTTCATATGAATCCTCTGAGTACAAATAACAGGTCCGCCACGGCACTGACCTCTTATACCTTGTGTACGCGATACCGTACGCCATCTGTATATGTGCATATCGCTATCCCATGATTTTTGTCACCTCAACGCAGTAAGCAACTGATTAGTTTCGAAAAACATTATAGGAGGATCCGGATCGATTGTATGGAGTGCTACACTTGTCAAGCAGTTTTGGTTAGAGTCGTTAGCCTCGTTTTGATACTCGGCCCAAAGTGAAAACTATCACAGGTCCTGCACCAATTATTTAAGCCCTGTAGACCATAACTGCACTCAAAAAATCCGACCATTGGTGCTGAAAATGTTCTCTATTAATAGTCAATGTACCACCTTCAGTAAGTTTCTCACAACTTCTGTAGAAATCTCAGCCGAGGCAAAACAAGATCACAGCTGTAAAGCACAGTTTTTGGCGGTACTAGGGTCTTTGCTGGGCAGGTTGGTCTGTTCAGTGCCTGTGCTTTCCTGGTAATGTTTAGCGTGGGTTACGCGTCTCTTTGAAAAGCACATTGTCGAGAGATTTCGACAATGTAATGGGGAGTCGTTTGTGGCCGGCATCGTAGATGATCATGTATCAGGTGTCCGGATGTTAGTAAACGCGTAGGCCATTGGTATGCCCAGTGGGAGAGGGAGGCAACTGCACCCTGGCAAAGAAATGAACAGTTAGTCTTCAAGTCTTAAAACTATTTCGCCATTCATCATGAAACTAATATAAGTCTCCTCCTTCCTTAGCTCATATCCTTCATATGCTCTTGGTGAAAGACTTCATTTTTGTGACATATTGAATTACGTGATATTTTTAAATGAAGGTTTTCGCCTGTGGGCGTAGAGATGTTCTGGGCTCTACCGTGTTGTGCTCCGTTGGAAAACAGAAGCACTATTTTACCAAAAGTATGGAGACACATATTAATTTTGTCCACCTTCCACCTTTATGATGGCTTCAGTTCTTCCAGGGACACTTTCAAAGAGGTCCCTGTATGTCTGTAGTGCAAACCAGATAAGGTGGATAATGAAGTCTGGAGCGAAGTTGACGTTCTGACTCATCCCAAAAGTGTTCCATTGGGTTGAGGTCGGTACTGTGAGCAGGCCAGTCCATTTCAGGAATGTTATTGTCCAGAAACCTTTACCTCACAGATGCTGGGTGCGTTTTCATGCTGATACAAACAAGCATCTTCTCCCAATTTTTTCTCTACTGTATACAGTACACAATGATGTTAAATGTGTTCATATCCTTCGGCATTTAGCGTTTTCTAGAGTTCGATAAGAGGACCACACCCTAACCACGAACCACGAAAAATACCCTCATACCGCAACACCGTCTCTTCTTCATTGTTCTCTGATGACAGGTAGCGTTCTACAGGCTACCTCTCCATATTATTGCCACATCAGTCATCCACTGGCCAGTGCGTCGCTCTTTACACCACTTCAAGCGTCCGTTACCACGGACTACAGAAATGTGTGACTTATGAGGACCTCCTCGACCATTGCACCTCGTTCTTTTTAACTTCGTACATACTGTTATTGTGCTAGCTGAACTACTTGTAACACTTTGGGATTCACGAGTATTCCTTTCGCTGATTTTCTGCGATTTTTTTACAGCCAACCTCCGCAAAGCTCAATGGTCCCTATCAGTCAGTATATGAGGCCTGTATGGTCTTGGTTTAGCTCTCGTTGCCCCTTGTCGTTTCCACTTCATAGTCAGATCTGAGCAGCTTTAGAAGGATTGAAATATCCCTGATGGATCTTTAGATGAAGTGTCATCCAGTGACTATCCCACGTTCGAAGTTACTGAGGTCACGTGAACGACCTCTTCTCCTGTTGCTGCTCCTATTCTCTCATTTCCAGTTTTCTTTTTCCTTACGCATAACACATTAACTGCACTTAAAGTGATAATTTCTTTAATAGGGAATGGTTTAAGTCTGTTCGACACATTGGTTTCGTTTTATTAAGACTTGTGGCATAAGTTTGTTTCCGGGTGCCAGATCTAAGTCAGCAACATCTATATTTCATGGTATTGTGGAGAACAGTGTTCTAGATTGAGAAAAATTTGTTTTTTCTGCTTCAATATAACGCTACAGCGTAACACTTATAATCTTCGTTGGAGTCTGTGTTAAGAATCACCACGTAGTTTACATGTAGATAATTAAAACTACATGCAGACAGAACATAGTTTATAACCTTTTCTCGGTCTCGAGTGTCTGGGAGGCTCACTTGCACACCAGTCAATTTTCGGGTTTTATTATTATCCTGTAGACAAACTGCAGAACGATATTAAACAGCATACAAAAGCTGTTCTCTAAGTTATTCGTTAATTGACACCACATGAAAGCGATTGGCAGCAAGCTCAGTGAAGCATATTGTAAGTACCGTTTGTTGGTGTCTAATACAGTTAAACAGTCTTGCACAGATTGAAACACGCCATTCTGTAGTTGTATATTGTAGCCTCCAACCTATTAATACCATGTTCTTTAGCCAAGGAAGACACAAAAGTTTGTAGTCGTCTCATGGGCACTTTATTAAATCTATAAGGTGATTACCAGTAGCTTTGTTCGCTCCTAGGCTTAAGATTTGCCATTTAAATTTGTTATGTATCTCAACACTACCTCTACAGTTAGAGTTCATCCACGTCAAACAGTCAATCCCAACTTTCTTATCGTTGTCCAAAATCACACTGCTGTTTCCTTGGTAGTCTCCTTCTGTGCAGAAGTCGTGTTTTGATATTAGATAGTCACACATCTCCATTTTGTTAAAATCTCGATTATATCTAGTGTTACGTCAAAACCCAAAAGGTAACAGTCGTCTACAAAAAGCTGTTGCAATATTCCTGGCAGCTCTTCCACGAGAACATCCACTTTAACGATATTGCAGTGCCTCTGCTGTTCAGAAGTACAATGCACTGTTTTTCGGACATGAATGTGTGTCTGAAGGAACAGGCACTGTGGCGACTACAGTCGGAGTTGCGAATACACACAACCATGAGCTGCATAACGGAATGACGGCAATGAAAATTTGTGCCGTATTGGAACTCAAACCCGAATTTCCCTCTTATCGCGAGCAATATCACTGTAATTATCGTACTTATCTGGTGACACAGGGCAAGCGACTTTCAATTAAATTGTCTCCCCTGTAGGGGAATATATATAATGGATGTAAGTGTGCATGTTATTGACATATGGTTAACGATGTATGGAAGTTTAGGTCTGGCCGTGACGCGTGCTTGGATAGTAATGGTAGGGCGACCGCTCGTGATAAACGAGAAATCCGGGTTCCGGTCCGGCACAAATTTTCATTGTCGTCATTCCATTATAATTTCATCTATCTATTTTAACGTCAGCTAACTCCACTTTACGTGGTATAGCTACAGGACCTCTCTTTTTCTTCGAAATGGTTTCCAGTGCTTCCTTGGCGATCCTTTCCAATGTTTCTCTTGCTGTCACATTTTCATTGCCAGGATCGCCAGTAATAACCACAAACCAAAGTGTTCTTCGGTTGGTCTTGTCTTTCTCCCTGACAGATGAGAGGAGTCCATGTTAGCACTCTTCACTACCACATAAGACTGATAGGTTGTGGGAACAATATTACTCTTAATAAAATCGTCTCAGGTGATCCGCCAAGTTGTGGTGTCGTCGTTACGTTTCATTGAGTTGCGTACCCGTCATCTTCAGGTGAAATGTCGGGATGCTCGTCGTCTCTCATACTGTTAGCCTTGCTTTCAGGGCTGATTTCTTCGAAGTTTTTTCCCTTTACCAATTTTACTTCTTCCTTTTGGTGGGTAATGGTGATATTCCTGGGGTCTCGGTAAGGTCCCGTAGTTTATGAGAAATGAGAATGAATTACCAGGGTCTAAAGTGTGACTGGGAGTGTGTGTGTGTGTGTTGTCATTTGGTTAATCGTCAATTAACGATTTGGGGGATTTTATTTGGAAATCTCTAGGGTTGTAGTTCCCTAGGAAGCTTATTAACTCGTTTGGTGAGTGTCTGGCTCTTTGATAGAATGCTTCGGTTGGATTTTGAACTTTACTTTTAGCCTCTCTATATTGGCAGCAGCCTGTAGGTCTGCGGTGGGAAAACACCTGTCTACACGTACGGTTCGTTTCAGAGCTGTCGCGATGCTGGTGCTTTCACTAATTTATGGCCTCCGACATGAGTGGCTGTATATTACGGAGGGTATTGTCTGTTGACATTTCCTCCTGCATGGAATTTTTTTTTCTATAATTGGCCTGTTTGAGGTATGCCCTTTATGTGTAGTGAGCACGATTATTTTATTCTTTTGGGCTGGATGCCGGTTTTCTGTTTTTATTTATTTATTTATTTATTATTATTTTCATTTTTGAAGTATTTTGTGGTTTTTATTTGTTTTATTATTTTTTTGTTTTTGTGTGTGTTTTAGATGTCGTCCAGTGCGAGTATTTTGGGCCTCTTGCACATGATCTGTAGTGGGTCATATTGTGCTAGGCCGCTGACAAGCGCGTTTTGTGAGCAGTGTGCCTGGAGAACGCCTGGGTAAGTTCTTTAACTCTCTCCCCTAGCGTTTTTAGACCCGTTATTTCGTGGAGACCTTTGGTGGGGAAACTAGTATCGACATGTATAGCTCATTTAAGGGTTCTGTTTTGCAAGATTTGGAGCCTTTTAATATAAGATTTTGCCGCATAGCCCTACACTGGGCAGTCACACTCTAGTATTGACCTCACTAAACTGCCATCAACTCTCGCCGGGAAGGCCACTACTAGGGTTCAGGATTTAGTATAGGACCTGTAGTCTGGGAATGGCCTTTCTTCGTAAGTTGGCTATGTGCGTTTGCCACGTGAGACGTTTATCTACCGTGACGCCTAGGTACTGCGCCGAGCTTCTCCACGGTAAATTCCTGCCTTGAAGATCAGTACAGGAGGAAGTCGATTTCTGGGGGTCTTTTCCTTCGGTTCCTTGTGAACATTACTGCCTGGGTCTTATCGGCGTTTAGGGTGATCCACCACTTTTTGTCGTGTTCTGTGTATCTATATAGCTGCTGGAGCACAGACCTCTTCTGTGGGCGGGCCAACCACTCGCGCCCGGAAGAGAGCGCTGCGCCGGTGGTGGGGAACGTGGCGCTGCACTGGTGCGGGCATCGAGCTCCATTGTCTGCCTATTCTCTCCGGGATGCTGCTGCCTTAATGACGGAGCTTGCCTGCCGTATGTTCGTAATTGTGGAATCCCAGACTGGGCTGACACATTTCCATCACCTGTTTGACGACTGAGTCCCAGAACCCTTTGGTGCTGTGTAGCTTCTTCGTTTGTTCAAAATCTAAGGTGTGTAATGTGTATCCTCGGTGATGGTGTGCTGTGCCACTGCGCACATTGCTCTCTACCCTACTCGAACATATCTGATGTGTTCCGTGCGGCGCTGTGAGATGCATAGCTGTATCTGTCCAATGTACTACATCCTACCTTCGCACTCAGTACTGTAAACGAGCGGCGTCTGCAGTCCTAGCCGGTCTGTGGTCCAGCGGAGCATCCCCTTAATTTTCCGCGTTGTATGAAAAACGGCCTTTAGTTGATGTGTCGCAATCTAGGAGACAGGCGGCCCTGCATGCGGCGGGAAAAACACACGCTGCGCTGCTTATTCTTCTGGTTTGTCCTCCCTCCTCTTATCTGCGTCTTATTTGCATCTCATTATAACCATTTTCGGGGAAGTGTCCCACAGATGCTGTAATTCACTCGGCAAGCCCTTCCTGTCGCAGATTGACATGGCTTTATGTACTAAGATGGTTAATATCGAGTTGCATTGCGTTGGATGGTGGCAACTTCGTGCCTCTAAAGGTCCGAGTGCATCTTCTTCCTATAGACTGAATGTCCCAACATGCCGTCCGAACTTCTCTTCATCAACATTTCCGACAAGGGTAAGTTTCCATTCTCTTCTATCTCTATCGTGAACTTGATGCTGTCGTTATGATACTGAGATAATGTAGGAACTCCTACAGGTTTTCTCTGCCACGTGGCCACAACACAAATATCTCATCTACACATCTAAAGAAAGTAACTTGGTAACATACCTGTTACCAAGTCAAAAGTTGATTTTGACTTGGTAAGAGGTATGTGTGAATTGTGGCATTCATCCTGCAAACATTTACAGAGTATGTGTTGCCACTCAGTATTTATTATTAAGGTCAGGCACTGTCAGTGCAGCCTCAGTAGGCCAGGCTTGAAAATGAACCTGTAATGTTCGAAACTAGTTGTCTAATAAATACTGCAACTGTTGGCAGAACCATTAATAAGCGCTTTACGGCATTTCACAAAAATTGGCTTATTTATTCAAGTGAAAGGGCTTCACAAATTGAGCAAGCAGTCACGCGTTGCTCCATCTCTGGACCGAGGATGATAACCAAAAGAGTCCTGCTGTGAAAAGAAATTGCACCCCAGACCAGCAATCCTGGGTGTTGGGCCGTGTATCTGACGACAGTCAGATTCTTATCCCACCACTGTCTGGAGCGCCTCCAGACAAGTCTTCGGCCTGGAATCTAATCGACTATAGTATAATTGTCTTCAATGATGAGTCCCGCTTCGAATTAGCCCAGACGATCAGTGAAGACATATTTGGAAATGCTCCAGACTGTGATGGGGTACCAACCTAAGTGTCACCCGTCATACGGCCTGATAAGGAGTCGTTATGGTCTGAGGTGCTAGTTCTTTTCATATCAGGACCCCTTTCGTTGTCTTCCGCGGCACCCTTACAGCACAGCGGCATGTCGACGATATTCTACGGTCCATTTTATTTTCCTTTATCGCAAACCATCCTGGGGTTATATTTCAACAAGATAATGTACGCCTGCACACGATGAGAGTTTCTACTGCTTGTCTTCACGCTTGCCAAACCCTACATTGGCCAGCAAGGTCGCTGGGTTTCTCCCTAAATGAACTTTATGGGCAGGGGCCCCTCAACCATCTCGGGATTTTGACGATCTAACGAGCCAATTGGACAGAATCTGGCACAATATACATCGGGAGGACATCAAACAACTCTGTCAATCAATACCAGGAAGAAGAAATGTTTGCGAAAGGTCCAGAGGTGAACCAACGCATTATTGATTTGATCAATTTATGAAGCTCTTTCTCTTGAATAAATTATCCAATTTTTCTGAAATTTTAATCACTTATTTGTCTGTACACGTACATCACATCTATCAATTTCCATCCCATTACGATAATTTTTTCGTAGAGCTTTTTTTTTTGTCTTAGAGTGTAAATAATAAATTATCCCCAATAGTTCTCATATCCCACATCAAGTCCACAGGTACCAGGGGAAGGCATGATATCATGCGCATAATATTTCCCATTGATTCACTTCACAGCTGTTTATCATACCAATTTTGCCAGTAACCTCCTTTATAAAGTTTGCATTCGCCATTAATATACATTGTTATTGCTGTTTTCTTAATTCTGATACTACGTTCCCTCTTTCTATATCACTAATGGTATCTTATTACCTCACTTTCCTCGTTCGGTGCTGGGCTAAGCGAAGTCAAGTTGTGTTGGCTTTTTACCTAGTGTGTACTCACCAGTAGTAGGGCAAAGCCAATACAACCCAGTCTGCTTTGTTGCCAATTTTCCTCCCACTCCCCCAGACTGTAGTGGTAGATATGACAACATTGCAATTTAATTATGCAAATTAATGAATTTAATTATGAAAATTAGCCCTCTCACTTTCCTCCTCCTCCCCTACCCTCCCCCTCTCCCTCTCTGACCTGCCCTTATTGGTGGTAATTTCGAATTTTGGAGGGAAATTCAAAAACTGGTTGAAATTTCAAAAATGGAGGGAATTTCTTTGTCCCAAGTCTGTGCTGATGTCACACCTCCACAACCTGCCAGGGAACTGGGGGGAAATTCAAAATGACGGGTGCCCTTTCTGGGACTCTAACCCTGCTCCTTCTAGGTGGAAAGCCCAACTGCACCTCCCTACACAGGGAAAAGGGTAAAACCACTCCCTCACCCCATCCTCCAGAAATTTGTAGGAAATTCAAATTTGGGTGAGAATTTTTTTCTCCACTCATATGACTACAATTGGTGGGGAAATCTCAGTCTACGCTGAGCAGTCGTTGTGGCAGCGTCATGATGTGTTCAATCAGTGAGATGAATGTGAAGGATAGAGCAGCTTTCAGTATCTAGATCACATGTACATATTTGAAAGGATACTGTAATTGTAGCTCACTACATGGTGGTTGGAAGACTATGAAAATGAAAGAGTTTAGAAGAAAGAAGCAGAAGAATTCGGTTCAGCAGAGTGTGACAATGCAGTGGGATAGAGCCAAAATGCGTGTTGCAACTGTTACATGCTCATGCACACATGTAGACTGCTGACATATTCCACATGAACCATTCACTCTTCCAAAATGGAAGAGGCAGGCAGTTGATGCTAATTCACTTCAATGGAAGTATATTATGTAATATATACCACTGAAAAGCACCAACTGCTCATCCCCATCCGTTTCCTCCTCCACCAACCCATCCTCTAATCCCATTATCAGTGGCTTGCCATCCTTGGCGCTATGCAGAATTTGTTCTATTGAAAACGTGCTGGTGTCTGACTGGTAGGAGTTTAACAGCCATTTGGCCTGTAAGCATAAAGCAGAAGGTTGTGTCCATAGCCTCCTACATGTAGAATGGAAAGGAGTTATATTGGATGAGTGCCTGAACAAGACGAATGCTGTCCAGCAGATAATAGCTATGCTGCAGAATGCTATCAAGATGCAGTCCACAAGTAATGAGAACAATGCTGTTGTTATAAATGCTTGCCATTTTTTAAATTTTCAAGTGGTTTTCCACCTCACGAGAGATGTGTGCCTCCAGTTGAGAGCGCCAAGCAATTGGTCCAGTTCACAATTGTGCCACCACTGGCGCTTCAAATTGGCAATAGCCAATAGGAACGTAGCATCCAATCACACTAGGGATATAAGGCGGCCCAGCAGCTCTGCAGCCTCAGTTGCAGTCAGTCAGTCAACATGAAGTGCCAGCTGAGATCGTCCAATGCTGCCCAACTGCTTCAGCAGCAGTATAGGAAGAAGCCATGGAAGAGTAAGTACCCCTTGCTTAATGTCTGTGTTTATTGTCATTGTAAAAAGATGAAGTCTTTTTGCTGCTATTATCGCTTGTAACGGTTTTTCTTCTTTCTACATAAGTGGATGCGGCATCCTCCAGCCTGGCAGGACCTGCAACAGCGACGTGTCCCATCCTATTGGGACCTGCATCAGTGGTACCATCCAGTGTGTCAGGACCCACAGCAGTGGCAGCACCCTGGGATCCTGTTGCACACGTGGTCAGCTTGTTGGAGCAAGACAATGAGCTGTTATTGTCGGCTGAAGACACCCAATTAGTTCATGACTCACAGATGTGCACTGGGAGTCCTAAACAGAATGATGCAGGTCGGTATTAGACCCCATCATGCACGCCATTGCAGAATATTCCAGGGATACTGCATCGACAAAGTGAGGATGTAGTCGATGACAATATACTGTTTAATAGCTTGCAGTTTCAGAGTACAGTGAGAAATGTGCACTGCAACTTTTTGTGTTACTTTATTCTCCTTTGGTAGCGCAATTTGAGACCTTATATTTATTATATACACAGTGCTATATGACTAGGGACTGTGCTTGTTGTTAGCGGATACAAGGAGAGTTGGCTGCTGTCCGTAAACAGCTGGAAGCTTCGTTGGCTACTGTCGACAAGCTTCTAGCTAATGTTCAAAGTTGCAGTGAAGTCGGGGCGTGAGTGACGAGACCTGCGACACCTTTGGTGCCATTGGAAACCCCGGGTGACCTGGACGTCGCTGTGGCTTCTCATAACCAACATCTGACCGGTCCGTCTCACTCCAGAGTGGGTGGCAGGCCGTGGTGGGTTCGCGTGTCACTGGGCGGAAGGCGAAAGAGGGAGCAGGCTGTACGGCTGGCTCCCTACTTCTTAACAACAGGTACGAGGTGCTACCCAGTGTTGATGATAACTCTGAGCCAGCACAGGATGCCTCTCTTTTTGGGCCAGCGGTCGATTTTCCTGCCCAGTCCGGACAAGTACAGAAGGTGGGTATGTTAGTCATTGGGAGCTCCAATGTTAGGCGGGTGATGGAGCCGCTCAGGGAGATAGCAGGCAAGGCGGGAAAGAATTCCAGTGTGCATTCGGTATGATTGCCGGGAGGTCTCATCCGTGATGTGGAGGAGGCCCTGCAGGTGGCTATCGAGCGCACTGGGTGCAACCGTCTGCATGTAGTGGCACATGTCGGCACGAATGACACCTGCCTCTTGGGTTCTGAGGCCATCCTCGGCTCCTCGGCGGCTGGCTGATTTGGTGAAGGCAACTAACAAAGCATGCTGGGTGCAGGCTAAGCTGTCTATTTGTAGCATCGTACCCAGGGTTGATCGCGGTCCTCTCGTTTGGAGTAGGGTGGAAGGTCTCAACCAGAGGCTCAGACGACTCTGAGACGGAATCGGATGCGAATTTCTCGACCTCCGCTATCGGGTGCAGAATTGTGGGATTCCTCTTAATAGGTCAGGCGTGCACTACACGCAGGAAGCGGCTACTAGGGTAGCAGAGTATGTGCGGCGTGCACATGAGGCTTTTTTAAGTTAGAGGACCCCTCCCTTGGGATCAAAGACGATTTGCCTGTTAAATCAGCTCCAACGTCCTCAGAGAATCTTGGTCCTCGCAGATCAGAGATAGAAAAAATTAATATGATTTTAGTAAACTGCAGGAGCATCCAAGGAAAGGTCCCAGAATTAGTATCGCTTACTGAAGGTTATAATGCACAGATAATATTGGGAACAGAAAGCTGGTTGAAACCAGACGTCAATGACAACGAAATCCTAAGTTCAGATTGAACGGTCAAAAATGGTGATCGGATGCTTTTATAGACCACCTGGGCCATGATCTGTAGTTGTAGAGCGCTTCAGACAGAACTTGCAGAATACCATTAGTAATTTTCCTGATCATGCCGCCGGCCGGAGTGGCCGAGCGGTTCTAGGCGCTTCAGTCTGGAACCTCGCTACCGCTACGGTCGCAGTTTCAAATCCTGCGTCGGGCATGGATGTGTGTGGTGTCCTTAGGTTAGTTAGGTTTAAGTAGTTCTAAGTTCTAGGGGACTGATGACCTCAACTGTTAAGTCTCATGGTGCTCAGAGCCATTTGAACCTGATCATGCCGTTGTAATATGGGGTGACATCAACATGCCAGGATAGATTGGGAGTGTTATGCCATCAAAACTAGTGCCAGAGTTGGGAAATCGTGTGGCATTGTTCTGGATGTCTTGTCCGAAAATTACCTTGAGCAGATAGAGTACCAACTCGTGAGGGTAACGTCTGAGACCTCCTGGCAATAAACAGACCTGAACTTATAGAATCAGTTAACGTAGAGGAAGGTATCAGTGATCATAAGGCTGTAACAGCATCTATGACGATGGATCCTACGAGGAATGTTAAAAAATGTAGGAAGATATATTTGCTCAGCAAGGGTGACAGGATACAAATTTCAGAATATCTCAGCAGTCAGCATTTAATATTCGGTAATGAGGACGAAGATGTGGAGAACAAATGGAAAAAATTCAAAGGCATCGTTCAATATGCCCTAGGCAAGTATGTTCCGAGTAAGGTTTTAAAAGACGGGAAAAATCCACCATGGTTTAATAGCTATGTTAAAAAAGCGCTACGTAAACAAAGAGTACTTCATCTCAGATTCAAGAGAAGTAAAACCTAGCTGACAAACAAAAGCTGAATGAAGCGAAAATGAGCTTAAGGAGAGCACTGAGAGAAGCGTTCAATGATTTTGAAAGTAAGACGTTGTCAACCGACCTGAGCAAAAACTCTAAGAGATTTCTGTCGTATGTAAAATCAGTAAGTGGGTCAAAATCATCTATTCATTCTCTCAGCGACCACACTGGCACCGAAACGGAAGATAACAGAGAGAAGGCCGAAATACTGAATTCGGTCTTCCGAAGCTGATCCACCGCGGAAGACCGTAGCACTGTCCCTCTTTTCAATCGTCGAACGAACATCGGAATGGCAGATATTGAGATAATCGATCGCGGAACTGAAAAGCAGCTACAATCACTGAGTAGCGGAAAGGCTTCAGGACCAGATGAGATACCTATAAGATTCTATAAAGATTATGCGAAAGAGCTTGCTACCCTTCTAGCAGTAATTTATGGTAGATCAACTGAGCAACGAAAGGTACCTAACGACTGGAAAAGAGCGCAGGTCATTCCCGTTTTTAAGAAAGGCCGCAAGACAGATCCACACAGTTATAGACCTATATTGTTGACGTCAATCTGTTGTAGAATTATAGAACATGTTTTATGCTCAACAATTATGACGTTTTTGGAAAATGAACATCTCCTCTATAAAAATCAACATGGATTCCGCAAAAAGAGATCCTGCGAAACTTAGCTCGCTCTGTTTGTCCCTGAGATCCGCGTCAAGCAGCACATGAGCACTGAGTACCATCCGAGCCGTCCTCCTGTGGACATTTACTGTGCTGCTCTAACTCTGTCCATTACAACAGTGTACGATGACTCTGCACTCCATGTGAATCGGGTGACCCATCCATTTACCTACAGCTCTCCACTATTGCAAACTTGTTTGATCTACAGATGGTGTTATCCATTGTGTTGGAAGGACTGAACAGAAGGCTGCTTTGTGTTAAAGCTGTGTTAGCAACACTGCGGAGTATCTCTGTACGAAGAGTGTGCGTGTAGACGATTTCGAACAGTGGGTCAGTATGCAGCTGATGGAAACTAATGAACTGCCAATTAAGTTTGAGAGAAATACATGCTGAATTCTGTGCTTGCAAGAAAGCTTTGTGTTCTATATTCTGTACTGGTGTTAAGATAAAGAAAGACTCTGTTGATGTAGTGCACCCAATGTAGGATTACTGAATAAAGATGTATATAAATATGTATGTGTTTTATTTCTTACCCCTCATTATACTGCAAGTACTAAAGCTGTTGCTACCAGTATTTTCACTATTTATTTTATTTATTTAGCGTATGGCAATGTACAAATCACGTATGAAAAATCTAAAAGTACATAACACACAAAACAGTTACAATATCACAAACAAACATCTAGGTTAGAAATATAATCGATTGCACTGTTAGTCGCATCCATGAAGTCCCTTGTTGGCCCAGGGTAGGCCCTCAGAGGGCATTCTACCACGATATGGTGAATTGTCTGCCAGTCAGCGCCGCAGTCGCACTGTGGTGATGGCACTATGCCCCATTTGCACAAGGAGTCCGCACAACGGCCGTGGATCGTCCTGATCCTGTTAAGGGTAGACCAGATTTTGCGGGGCAAATCAAAGCCCCGAGGTCTGTTAGATGTTCCCAATAAGGTGTTAACCTGAGGCGGTGTCTTTTCCTCCCATGCTTCTCTCCAGCGGTCCTCAAGAATAAAAGCGTTCTTTACCAGATCTTTGGCACTTGCGAGAGGGGGGTGTCTGGATTTCAATCTATTTTGCTCAATTCCATTACTCAGGGTGTGGATAGGAAGATCTGGGATATTTTGGATTTTTCGACACTCCCTGACAAGTGCGTGTTCTCTGCGCAAATGTGGCGGCGGGATATGGCTCAATACAGGCAGCCATTGGACAGGAGTTGACCTGATCGTTCCAGAGATAATCCTCATCGTTTGGTTCAAGACTGCATCCACCTTCTTGATGTGAGCACTATTTAACCATATTGGGGAACAGTACTCTGCTTGCAGAATAGACAAGTCCTAGTGCAGAGCTACGCAGAACGGAGGCAGTGGACCCCCAACTAGTGCCACAAAGCTTTTGGACAATGTTGTTTCTAGTTCTGACTTTTTCAGCAGTGTTTACAAGATGTTGTTTATAGCTCAATGTTCTATCGAGTGTCACGCCCAGATACTTTGGTGTTCTATTATATGGAAGAATGCCGCCATCAAAGCGGATCTTGAGCTCTTTGTTTGCTAATTTGTTATTCAGGTGGAAACAAGTGGCCTCTGTTTTGGATGGGCTGGGTTGGAGCCTCCAGTCACGGAAGTATTTTCCTAGAGTGGTCAAATCGCTGGATAGTGTGGTCTCAGTATTTTCACTGCAATCATGCAACAGCAGAGAATTATGTCATACAGCTAAATTCTTTGTAAAAGCCCATTGCTGGCAGTAGCTGACATAGTCGGTATCATGGCAGGGCATAGCGTTCATTACTTATGTATAAAAACCCAGTGCACGCCAGTGCCTGATGTAGTCGTTCTCATGCCATGGTGGATGAAGCATCAAGACTTTGTTGTAAGCGACTGGAGCTGTGATGGTGTGCAAGAAGACAGGAAGAAGAATGGCATACTCCTACCTGACAGCATATGTGCAATAATTATATGTCCATCCAACTGTGCGAAGACAAATGTTCTCATGTCACTGCTAGCACACCTAGATGGAGTCTGCTTTAGGCATGTATGTGTATTTTCAAAGCCGGCGGGTGTGGCCGAGCGGTTCTAGGCGTTACAGTCTGGAACCGCGCAACCGCCACGGTCGCAGGTTCGAATCCTGCCTCGGGCATGGATGTGTGTGATGTCCTTAGGTTAGTTAGGTTTAAGTAGTTCTAAGTCTAGGGGACTGATGACGTCAGAAGTTAAGTCCCATAGTACTCAGAGCCATTTGAACGATTTTTTTTTTTTGTATTTTCAAAACCAGTGTTTCAGCCTAAATACCAGCTATTACAGGACATATTCCTGGGTGTAGATGGTGTGACATACACGAGATTCAGTGAGAGCAGTGATATTCCTCTACTGGAAAAAGTAAAGCAAAATACAGTGTCCATATTTGAGGATGTTGTTGGGTAAAACCAAGATCAAATTCGACGATATCCCAGTTTTGTTCGCCATATGGCTGCTGATGTATTTTATCTCAGTCAGACATATTCCAGAATCCCAAAGAGCTAGTGAGGGATAACTCAAACCTAATTACAGCTTTTAAATCGGACAATCTGAATTTAAGCCGGCCGAAGTGGCCGTGCGGTTAAAGGCGCTGCAGTCTGGAACCGCAAGACCGCTACGGTCGCAGGTTCGAATCCTGCCTCGGGCATGGGTGTTTGTGATGTCCTTAGGTTAGTTAGGTTTAACTAGTTCTAAGTTCTAGGGGACTAATGACCTCAGCAGTTGAGTCCCATAGTGCTCAGAGCCATTTTGAGCCAATCTGAATTTAAAACACATTTACCAGGCTCATGTAGGAACCGATACATCGTTCAATGATTTTGTAAAGTTATGTGCAAATCGCCGGAATCACTCATAGTATCGGTTTCTCCTTATTGGTAAAACGAGAAAGCTGAATGATAGCAAATGGAGACAAAATTTCCAGGAGTTCCTATATATAGCCATGGAAACAGGTGAGTACATCAGTATACACATCACCATGGATAAATTCTCATGCATGTTGGGCACTCAGTCTGATAGGATGGGTGTGCATAGACAAATCATTTGGTTATACATGGACGCGAGAATTCAAACTCTCGAAAGTAAAGTTAGAGGCATACGCAAGGAACTAGAGATGTACTGTCGTACCCTTCTGAGACTGAACAGTACACTGAATGATAGGATTGATGCAATGGAAGAGAAAGTAAACGACTTAACTGAAGGGAAACAGCTGTTATTGACAACGAGACATTGTATAGCAGGGATAATGCAATCTAAAAGAAAATAGGCGACTTAACAGAAGGGAAAATAACTGTTACTCAGAAGGGGGAGCAGCATAAGAAGAAGAAGATCAGATATATAAAGACTCATGCTACACAGAAGTCCGATTTGTATACAACGAGATGTTCACTAAGCATAGAGTCATTGAGGCATGGAAGGCCGTTTGTGAGAAATTATGGCTGCTGAGGTTAGGGCATTTGAAGCAGGACCAAACACTAAGAGAAACCTTTAACCTGATCTCTCAGTCAACTCTCAGCAGAGTTACGTAGTGACAACGATGCCATTGCCGATAACATTAAGCGTCACAGTGATGCTAGGATAGACAAATTATTCGGCCTCCGCAGAGTAAAACCATACATACAGGGCATGCAGCCTATATGTTTAACTGGAACACAATACAGATCGGTGATATACAGTTTCAGAGAACACCTAGTCTACTGTAAGTTATTTTCCTAAGGCCCACAAAAACTGTAAATTATTCACCTAAAGCTCAGAGAGTGTATCATGAGATGTTGCATTTGACTGATCTGCATAAGAATGTGGAAAAACAAAGCAATGTGAAACACAAATCCATTATAAAACCTGTTTGGATGGTGAAAAAATAGCTGAGGTGATGGTATTGATATCCAGCATAAAAGAGAGATTAATTTACTCCCTTAGTATATATGTTACGACGACCCCAATGAGCTAATAGATAGACTATGGCTGCTCATGGCATCAGCTGCTGCTGGTAATACAGCTCATTCAAATGAAGTTTTTTCAGTAATTTCTGAACTTAGAGAGAGAGGTACCATCGAATAAGTATGGAGACTGTAGTTCAAGACCTGCACAAACAAGCACACAAAAAATGCCCTCATAGATATGTTACGATTTAAGGTTTGGATGACCTGTGGCAGCTGCGTCTTGTCGACATGAGGGAATATTCACGTGTCAGTAACTGCTTAAAATATATTTCAGTGGTCATTGATACTTATTCCAAATTTTTCTGGGCATTAGCTATGAAAAGGAAAATGGGGGAAGGATGTCGCATAGGTATTTGAGCGATTGCTGCAGACGGGGACGAATCGAAGCCCAGACAACCTTCAAATAGATCACGGTGGTGAGTTTTTCAACAGATATTTCAAGACTGTGATGAAGAGGTATGGAAAGCATCACTACTCGACATTCACCCAGCTGAAGGCGAATATCGTGGAACGTCTGAAAAGAATTGTGAAAGCCCAAATGTGGATGCATTTCAATCTTCGTGGCTCACACAAATGAACCGATATCCTGCCGCAAATAATTGCGCAGTATAATCGAACCAAAAACGCACAATAAAAATGAGACCAATTGATGTTCATGATAATAGACTTCTAGATACACTATACAATCATATTAAAATGCTAGATCCACGCAAACAGCAATTTAATGTAGGCGATTTAGTACGTATTTCTGTGGTGTCACCGCCAGACACCACACTTGCTAGGTGGTAGCTTTAAATCGGCCGCGGTCCATTAGTACATGTCGGACCCGCGTGTCGCCACTGGCAGTGATCGCAGACCGAGCGCCACCACACGGCAGGTCTCGAGAGACGGACTAGCACTCGCCCCAGTTGTACGGACGACTTAGCTAGCGACTACACGGACGAAGCCTCGCTCATTTGCAGAGCAGATAGTTAGAATAGCCTTCAGCTAAGTCCATGGCTACGACCTAGCAAGGCGCCACAAGCCTTACATAGCTTGTATCTAAAGAGTCTCACTTGTATAGTCAAGAGCGATGTACCACAAGGATGTAATAAAGTTAAGTATTATAGCCGCTACGTATTTTTCTTTATAGCATTCATTACGTATCCTGTTTCAGACCTCTCTGTAGCCTACGTGAGATTAACGCGTGCCTTTCGGCTACTTCCGTGTGGCGTAGCGGTCTTGTTACGCCACAACAATTTCAAAACACAAGACAGCATTTGAGAAATCGTACATGACAAACTGGTCAATTGAGATATTCACAGTTTCCAAACTGCAGAGAAAAAAATCCTAGAACCTACCTCTTAAATGACATCAGTGGTACTGAAATTGCAGGATGTTTTTACACAGAAGAGTTATAGAAAAGCTCAGAACTAGATGTGTATCTCGTACAGCGGGTGATAACGCGTCGAGGGAATAGAGCGTTATTTAAATGACTTGGTTTTTCTGCATCACAAAAGAGCTGGATTGACGATAGCAATTTGCTATATAACAGGGTGCGCAGACCACAACCACCACAGTAGCATAACGTGCGTGATAGCAGAAGCATTAGAGGAGGAGGAGGTGGTATTCTGGACAAACTATCAGTCGAATTACACATTCCTGGATATAACTACTGTGGATCTGGAACAAAATTTCAAAAACGATTGGTACTCAGTGATAAGGGGATAAATCTGCTTGACGGTGTGTGTTTAGAACACGACATCGCATACGCAGCAAATAAAGATCGTCACACTGAAGATCGAATTTTAGTTGATACTGGTGTAGGTCAAGTGATTGCAGCATTTGCAGCTGAAAAACGCATGTGCGGTAAAGTTAAGTTGGACTTGGGTGTGTAAAAGTTCAGCCAAAGTATGAGTGCTGCACGTTGGGCGCTAAGGAAGAACAAGATAACCAAAGGGTGCATGCAAAACTGCATCCTGACAGTGATGTATGCAGCTAAAAGCGCTCTTAAGCAGAAAGGAGCCAGAAAAAGAAGATCGATTAAACCACACAGTTTTCTACCAATACCTAGGACGTTGGATGGATTTTTCCCTTCCTCATTCCTGTCCTAGCCGGTCTCTCGGCGGTGGGTTCACTGGCTGGGAGTGCTGCGGCTATTGCCAGGACAGGCAAGAACGTACAAAACTCCCAGGAGTAACTGCAGGAGGCACGAACACATAACTGCGTGATGGACGCAGCTGGCATCGGAAAAGGACTATACTTGAAACCATACAAGAAAGGACTTGGTCTCCTCATAAATAAAAAAAAGGCCCTCTAGCAGTCCTACCAGGCAGGGCATTTACAAATAGAGATCTGCTTAAGTTTGTTAAGAAGAATTTCAACATTCCGAGATTCCGAGGTGCGTTTATGCGAAATACATTACTGAAGACTATGTGAAAATCAGGAGAATGCGGAATTGTGAATCTAGATGTAGCAGGAGGACCTGGAACTCACTGGGCAGCATATTTAAAAAAAAAGAAGCACAAATAATGTCTAGTATTTCGACTCATTCAGTGACCTACAACCGCCAGAAGAATTACAACGATGGCAGAAGACGTGTGTTCTAAAATTTTCGACGCTAGTAATACTTTAATACATTCCTATGTGGTCATCTATGTATTATGTTCCTCCTGACGCTTACGAATGATATATAAGGACGGGCATTAAGCATCCATTCACCATTTGAGGGTTAGATGCAGTGCCGTACAAACTGACTTTAAAAGAACGATCGTCTGTATTATGTGCGAATTACTTCTACTTACTACTTGATTGGTTGGTTGATTTGGGGGAAGAGGACTAAACAGCGAGGACATCGCTCCCATCGGATGAGGGAAAGTTGGGGAAGGAAGTCGGCCAAGCCCTTTCAAAGAAACCATCCCGACATTTACCTGAAGCGATTTAGGGAAATCACTGAAAACCTACATCAAGATGACCGGACGCGTGTTTGAACGTTCCAATTGATTTAAGCACTGGAGATTGGAGTATCTCGGTTATGGGACTGGAGACTTACAACACAATTCCAAATATCACAGAGGCTAACAGTAAACTGCATCTGGAAATTAATGATAAAAACGAAATTGTCGAAATTGAACCTGGTGCATACGTTATTGGCGATTTAAACGAAGTTTTAAAACAGTCTGGTAAACGAATCGAGCTCTGTGCAAACATCAGTACACTTAAATCTGAAATAAGGACGGTGACTGCATCGCGTGGCTTTAAGCTGAAAGGTTCACTTGGACCGCTATTGGGTTTCACAAAGGGACTGGTTTTGAAGAAGGATCCTAGTAATTTTTACACATCTGGTCATACAATGGATATTCTCCCTGTCAGTGCAATACGTGTTGAGTGTAACACTGCAACGAACTCATACCTCAACGACAGACTGATCCATTCAATTTACGGATTCTTCCCATCAGTAGGAACAGGGTATAAAATTGTTGACACTCCTACCACCGCTATATACCTTCCAGCGACTATTCAGACATTAGACTCACTGGAGCTGCATACTGTGGACCAGAATAACCAACTTGTTGACTTTCGTGGTGAGGAAATCATCAAGGCTTACACGAAATAGATTGAATTCCTGTTTCAGGAAATGCGATATGAACTTAATGGGGGCTGAGATTGATCGTACACGTGATGTGGACATATCATCAACCCTTAAAACATAGTCTCATCATCACCCTCGGATTTCAGTGGTTTAGAAAATGCTGGATGGTTCATAGACGAGTCTGTGGGCAGAACAGCAGAAGAGTACCGCTGATTTACGGCATGCATACCCCCAAAAATGCGTATGGGATACTTTGAGGACATGCAGCGAATTATTATGAATGCTAAATAGGAACATATTCTGGTACGGAGTGCAACGGATAGCAACTCATACATTTTAGGAGCTCAAGAGGAGAATCAGATCGTCACCAATAAAATTATGTAGAAAATGCTACACACCACTGTGGCAGACGAGGAGTGTTTGAAGCTTTTAAAAGTTCTCAATACCGGTACATATCTGCCATTAACTTTCCGCTTATGGGAACTCTTTGAGTCTCCAGTGCTACCGACAGTGAGCAGACAAACATGGGCTGTTAAAAACTCTGTGCAGCTGAAGACAAAGAGATTCATCATAATTGCTTTTCAAACCAATAGAATCGTCACGATGCTGTGCTGATTATATTTATATGTTTTGACGACGCCATTATGGCCGTATCACTTTAGGACATGGTGTAAAAAAGATCTGAGGATGGTCATTACGGACTGAAACCGGTCATCGTCTTAAGAATTGATATTGTGATCAGAGACTGGAATAAAAAAGCATTTTAAAGCAAGTGTAAATGTGACCATTCTTATAGAAAGAACACGTGCAGTTCACGTTGTAAGAAAATCATATATTTGTTTATTTCAAAACTGATGATAAGGGTTTTTTTGTTAAATAACAACAACAAAGACTATGGTGACAAATGTAGTTTATTCATTTTTTCGTAAATAAAAAGCTATATTAGCTTCATAATTTCAGTGATGCAATTTTAGGTTACAATTTCAGTTATAAAATTTGATTCACAATTTCAGCAGAGATACTTTACATCTAAAGTTACACAGTTTATACAATAGGTTAAAATTAATGCAAAGATACTTTTTTTAACACTATTACTAGAATTTCAGGGGAGATACATTAAATGCACAGTCCACCTAGCCCTTCCACAATTTGCATTTGATACAGTAGCACAGGCTGAGTGTATTTAGATTTTACAATTGACACAGTAGCACTTTCACAGTTTTCGATAGACTGGTAACTATGTCAGCACTAAAAACTAATCTGACTAGGTGACTAGCAGTGGATGAAATTTAAATACTAGAAACTATTTACAAATGCTCAGGGTTGATATTTCTTCTTCGTCAGCACAGGGATGGCGACTTTTTTTTTTTTACATATGTTAACACACATGAAGTGTAGATATACACTGCATGTGGCACATATGGTAAACATATATACATATCTACACACACACACACACAGACACTATGATAAATGGGTCATACTATTCCAGATACATACACTATTTACAGTCTCTCTCTCTCTCTGTTTCTCTCTCCCCCTCCCCCTCCCTCTCCCTTTTCTTTCTCTCTCTCTCAATCAGAGCCCCCCACACCCCCACTTTCATCAAGTGAATAGTGCAAGTATGTGTGAGTGTCAATCCCGTTCTCGTAAATGTCCTGCTTATCGTCGTGAGGCGACAGGCCGACTTTAGGCTGCAGCACAGTGTACACGTCATGTCCTCGACATCAAATACTGGTTTGCTGCACCATGTGTGGCGGATGCAGAGGAGCACCACGAACACCGCCAAGTAGGCGCTGCAAATAATCTTCGATTTCGTGGACCGTTGATGCTGCACAACGAAACCCCTTTGCCCACTCTGGTTGTCACCTTACAATGTGTGATATGCATGTATTTTGGACTGTAGACCTACAAATTTCACAATTGGAGACCCATTCGCCTCGTCTTTCATTAGACCGATAACCCTCTTGTTCTGTGGAACAATACCGTAAGGAATATCAAGCCGTGTTTGAGGACGTGCCGAATTCTTCTCCGTAGTACCTCATTACTTCATATGTATTGCAGTTCTTCATCCAATAGATGGAGCTATCTGTATCCATATAAAATAACTTCTGATCAGCGAAACGAGCTTTCGCAAACTCATAGTGGAATCGGTACATGTGAATGGTTCAAATGGCTCTGAGCACTATGGGACTCAACTGCTGTGGTCATAAGTCCCCTAGAACTTAGAACTACTTAAACCTAACTAACCTAAGGACAGCACACAACACCCAGCCATCACGAGGCAGAGAAAATCCCTGACCCCGCCGGGAATCGAACCCGGGAACCCGGGCGTGGGAAGCGAGAACGCTACCGCACGACCACGAGATGCGGGCAGGTACATGTGGAGTTTGGGTAGGTTTAGTATGGACATTCCCACATAGATAGGTTTCGTGGACTCAACTGCAACCTTCGCCATCTCCATAGCAACAAAGTACTTATCGAAAATACGAGTAGTAACCCACTTAAAATTTGGTCTGGCTATACATTTCCTTACGCCATCCCATTCTTTTCTGATAATAATTTCGCGGTGTTTTCTCAAATGTTCCATTGTTTGCCGAAAATTGCATTACTCATTAATTTTAAAAAATTTCTATTGAAGTCACATGTCGCGGAAGCCCCTTTTTGCGGTATTCCGATTAATGTACTCCTTCATCCAGGGGGACTGCATGAAGGAGACAGCCCACGTGATTCTATCCAGCTTCATTCCCAAACTGAGAAGCTGCTGGAGATTATGGTAGTGAGTGATGTATCTCTGCTTATTATCCAACGTTGTTAACAGCTTTGAGGTGGAGCCTCCTTGCGGAGCTAGTTGCTGCGGCCATAGCGTCAAGTCACTGTGCGCATTATGCAAACTAACACGGCGTGTGAGGTTTGCCTCAACAACAAACCCTACCTCAGAATCAGCCGCAACACGTTTGCTTTATCCACATAATCCCTCACATTCAGCCATCAAAACTCGCCAGTCGGCAGCGACTGTTGCATGGCATTCCTGTATAAGTTACTCACATCTAAGTGCATGATGTAACTAAGATCGAGGGATGGTTTGAACCTCGCACCCATCCGTGGGTTTTTTGCCTTGGTATGCCTGTGGACACTTTGGCAAAGTCCTATACAGATCCCGCACTCAAAGAAAAGAAGCATATCAACATCGGTCAATAGTTCGATGCTCCACTTAGTTTTTTTTCGGCATACCATTCCAAGACAACCCAGGTGCTGTGTATTCGTAATAAAAAGCGGGGTCCAGAACATAGTTTGTCATGCATACACACTAGAACTTCTCGAATACAACAGTAAGCAAGTGCACATCAGTGACCATGTAAAGTCTTGCATACTCGTCCAAATTCGGGATGTTGAATTCCTGCCAGACACTCACAGCATGCTCATACTCTGCACTCGTAATGTCATTGCCTGTAACGCTGCTGGAGAATGCAGTTATGCATGGTGTGGTTGAGTTTTCTCAGACTATTCATATAGTCGAATCGAAAAATACTCTTCCTAGTTACGTGGTATGCATCTTAAATGATGTGCATGTCTTCCTGAGGCAGGAATGACGCATGCATAAAACGTAGCGAATCCAGGAAGCGAATGGTAATTCTATGCGTCATTAATTTTGAGAAGGAGATATATTTCTCGACGCTCTCAGGTAGGACACTGACCTGATTTTTCTCCCAGCCGAAATGAGGTAAGTGCTCAACGAGAAATTGAGGTTCGTACCCGCTTAAATTATGGAAGAAAACGGGTATTGCTTTGGTTACTGATACTTGAAATTCCACGAATTTTCAGCTGCGCCACAGGACTTCACTGTAAGATGACATTGATACCTATGCGGAGTTTCTGCTTTTCTGTCTAACAGCAGCCCGCAAATATGGCAGTACACTGTGTTATTGTACAAATCATCATTCTCCTTGCACTTGGTCATGCTGTTGCAGCTGTAAAACCCATCAACTTCCCATGAATTTTTTTTGAGCTCAATGAGCAATCAAATCGCAGGTTTATCCCCAACAAATGATTTGTGGCGGTTAAGACTCGAATCAAACGAGCACATTACCTGGTAAGCACTGCATGTGGTACATGTTTCTCTGTGAAGGTTGTATGTGAGGCAGTGGAGTCGCCTTCACAGCATATCACAGGAGTGAAGAGGCACTCGATGTCAGCGTACACTACAAAGGGACATCGCTCCTGGTGGTAGGCATTCATAAACAATAAGAATTTCTTCTCCTCGGTCGGCATCTCAACACGTACTGCGTCTTGGGCAGGGCAATCAATAAGATGGTTTGCTAATAAGTCGCTTGTGGAGAAGGCATTGAGACATCTGAAATAAAAATGCTGTTTATATCCATGTTTCCTCAGTTGGGATGAAGGGATTCAGGACAAATCTTTTATTCAGACGTAATGAAGATAGTGTCCATTCGAGAATAACAGCACGTTCACATGCAAATTACGCTGACCTGCAAATTTTGATAAATAGAGGGAGTCTACAACTTCGTGTGCGACTTTGGTATCGTCATCATCATCATGTGGCTTGTTCATCTTCAAGCCATAAACGTCAATCGGAATACTCTTATTCTTCCTCTCAAATTTCGGTGTGTCCTTAAGTTTCACGAGGAACTCAATACTGTCAAAGTTATAAAACCCACGAACATCAATACCCCTGCCGTATCAAGATAGACGCTACAGATCTTTCTCATAATTTCTTTCACAACCCAGGATAGACTACACAAAACAAAAGGTGACGGTTTCGTGTTTGACATTAATACATGCATGCTTAGTAGCTATATCATCACGAATCTTGCTATAGCTAGACCCTCCATTTACAGTACCAAAGACATGGGTGTAGAGGTCCAGTTGTAGTACACATCTGAGTGCTTTTCCTGAGCCTTTAACTTCCATCTCGGAAAACTGACCTAGTATAGAATTCAAGGTGGATTCATTGAACAACTTAGTGATTGAGGTGCTTCGTAATATCACACCATTATCCCCCACATGTAGACAACACTTGTCTCTTCAACACCACCATCCTGTTTGGTGGATGAGTGAGCTCACAGCAATGTACTGTGCTACATTAATGGCGGGATATCACGGATCGCTTATCATTTTGAGAAGTTCTATCTCTACAATGGGAAGGCCCACTTTCAGAAACCTGACTGGGTCCTGGTACCCTCCCGTCGGGTTCTCTACATGAGAAAACGAGATACGCTCCTCAAAAACTCTGTATACTTTAGTTGTGGCATCAACTGATATCTATCAGTAATAGGATGGGGGAGGGAACTGCCACTAGTCGCAGGTTCTTCACTATAACTAACACTACTACTTCAACCAGCTGGAGGCCTATCCAGTCGATGATGGTGTCGGGGATGATGGCGACAGGGGTATGTGCCGAGGCACATTTACCTTGCGATGGCGAGGGTGATCTGCCTGAGGAGGAGAAGGAGAGGGCCAGTGCGAGCAGCTTAGCTCTTGATGCTCCAGGCCTGAACCGCTAGCGTGAGGGGTTGGAGTTCACTGATCGTGCTGGCTGACCCACGGACGCCTGAGTGGTTGTTGGGGAGGGCTGGGCAGCGGCGGCTGCGGCTGCGGCCATGGCTTCCCGTGCAGCCATCAGCAGGGCCTTACAAGGTGATGTGTGATGCTGTGGAGTGTGCTTCACATCCACTTCAGACCTCAGCACGCGCGCCACAGCAGGCTAAGGCATCACCTCTGTGAAAGAATAACAACAATTAAGTACGAGGCCTGTTCAGAAAGTAAGCTCCGATTGATTGCCAAATTGAAACCACAGTGAACATCAGAAATGTTTTACTTGTAACAATTAGCTACACCTTTCAGCTACTTCTCTACGTAGTCGCCGTTCTGACTTAGACTTTTGTCATAGCGTTGTACCAACTTTTCAATAGCCTCATCATAGAAGGCAGCCGCCAGTGCTTTCCGCCAATACTCCACGCTGGCCTACACCTCGTTGTCTGTGTCAAAATGTTGTCTTCAAAGACAGCGGTTCATGTGACCAGAGATGAAACTCGGGGGAGACAATTGCGGACTGTATTGTGGGTAATCTAACATTTCCATTTGAAAACGATGCAGGAGCATCTTCATTGCCCCTGCAGAATGCGGCTGAGAATTGTCTTGAAGAAGAAAGAGCACGACAGTTATGTAATGTTAGCTGCATAGCTTCAGGCGAAATTTCTCACCAGGCCCTCGTACTTGGCGGCAGACACTATTTTCTAGACATCTTTACGCACTCACTGCGAGCTCAGAAATGAGAAGAGCGACGTGATGCTAACTGGGGTTATACTAGAGACACTACCCAACACATCTGTGCAAAGCTTTATCGGATTTTCATAGTCGTTTCCATTTCGCGACCGATCGGAGCTTACTTTCTGAACGCCCCTCGTATAATGTTCCAGACTGAGATCGATGATTTCAGTGTTATAATCAGAGTGAGTATAAACAAAAAAACAATTACCTTGTACACTCTGGGTCCACGACATTAGTATTTCATCACCATTATCAGGAATTTGCCCTACTCACACATATAAGTCTTCCTCCTCTAAAAGGGCCAAGCCTCAACGTCTTTGTGTCTCTTCCTCAGAGGTTAATTCCTTGGCGCACTCAGGCATTTCACCCTCACCAGAACTGCCGTGCCGCCAGCAATCTATCTCATTGAACTCATGCACAAAAGGATAGTGATTATAAGAAACAACAAATAAAAAATCGGAACTGAAATTGCCTACAAAGAGATATTGATTATAACTGCGAAAATTAAAGTTCTTTACAGATGGAAGTGATGACTTCTGGTCATCATCCTCGACACATACGCCTGTTAGATTCTCCACTTGCTCCATAGCAACATCTATAACAACAAAGAATATACGTCACTCACAACTGTAGATGATGAAAAAAAAATTGTCTAACAGCAACATGTTACAAATGTACTTACGTTTTTGATGTGTGGCTTGATGCTGCTGCCTTTTGGCTTCCAGCAGCCGCTCAAGTTCGGTCAGCTGCCGCTCTAATGCTGCAACAGCAAGACCAAAACATTTATTAACGCTTGTTACGATCTGAATACATCAAGAGCCGTTTTCTGAACATGTAAACTATCACACGCACAGAATTTGGAGATGTACTTACATGGCTGCTTCTCAGCTTCCGGCCAAAACTCTAGGTCGGCGAGAATTTCGGTAATGAATGCTGTAACAGCAAGAAAGAGAACGTTTATAACTACTTGTTATGAAAGCTGTTGTTTTTGGTATAGATACTGTCACGAAAATGTAGCATGATCTCGAAAAATTTGAAGACTTTGCTACAAAATTTTTTAACTGTGGCAGTCTGAACTCATAATTTTTCAATAAGATTTACAAGGCGATTCTGAGCTATTACTCCAATGTTTGGCATTTCCCATCACTTCTGCCACTGGCGCTGCTACTGGTTGAACGTTTCATACTGCAATAAGCACACGAACTAAACTAGACAATGCCAAATTCATATTGATAATGGTTGTGGAGGGGTTGGGCTTTATATACCTTCAGGCTCCACGCTCTATTTTTCAGAGGACCGATAGGAATTCAGAAGGCGATGCTGGTAAGTTAGAACATGCCTTCTTCTTGTTCAAGCAGTCTGGGTTATGCCTGGTGTAGGCGGCTGAGGAAACAGAATGTTGCTGTGATGGGAGAGCTATCTTTAAAAAGAAACACCCTCTGTTCATTATGGGCAAAAAGATAGACAAAACTTTTGAATACATCCTTTGTTTCCCAGCAAGTGGTTGCATGCCGCTGGAAAAGACGACACAGCTGCTATCTTATGAAAAACATCCTTTGTTCGTTCTGGGACAAACGGATAACATAGCATTTCCTCTGCTCCTGCTGCAGCTGGTTGGAAGCATCATCTTTTGCTCGAAGGAAGTTTGTTTTATTCGAAATCAGGCTTTGACAGCTGACTTCGATCAGCTGCATCCTTCTAAATAGATGTCTGTTGGTCAGAGCACAGCTGTGGTAAGAAGCTGCTGTCTTTTAAATAGACGTCTTTTGTTCGTTCTAGAGGGTGCAGCAGGCATCCACTGCTGCGTGCTTCAGGAATAGTGGCTCAGCTCGCATTCCAATCGTCTGCTGCTTCCCTTTGATTGCTAGCTGTCTCAGTTGGAGTGTTTGCTGGTTGCGGGTTGTTTCATTGTGTTACAGGCGGACTGGACTGGCTGAGGTCACATGGGGTTGCTGCGGCTTGGGAGGGGGCAGGCAGTGTGCAGTAGGAGTGGAAGACAGGGAAGGTGGCCCAGTGGTGGCAGACCAAGACCCCCCCCCCCTCCAGCTCATGCGAGGCAGCTGCTGCTTAGCAGGCAGGCGGCACAGAGTATGTGTGGGAGGCAGGGAAGCGGTGGAGCAAAGCACACCACTAGCAGGAGGTGGAAAAGGTCGGGAGGGGACCTGCTGACATGCAGCTAGCAGGGTCTACATCTACATCTACATGACTACTCTGCAATTCAAATTTAAGTGCTTGGCAGAGGGTTCGTCGAACCACAATCATACTATCTCTTTACCATTCCACTCCCGAACAGCGCGCAGGAAAAACGAACACCTAAACCTTTCTGTTCGAGCTCTGATTTCTCTTATTTTATTTTGATGATCATTCCTACCTATGTAGGTTGAGCTCAACAAAATATTTTCGCATTCGGAAGAGAAAGTTGGTGACAAATTTCGTAAATAGATCTCGCCGCGACGAAAAACGTCTTTGCTGTAATGACTTCCATCCCAATTCGCGTATCATATCTGCCACACTCTCTCCCCTACTACGTGATAATACAAAACGAGCTGCCCTTTTTTGCACCCTTTCGATGTCCTCCGTCAATCCCACCTGGTAAGAATCCCACACCGCGCGGCAATATTCTAACAGAGGACGAACGAGTGTAGTGTAAGCTGTCTCTTTAGTGGACTTGCTGCATCTTCTAAGTGTCCTGCCAATGAAGCGCAACCTTTGGCTCGCCTTCCCCACAGTATTATCTATGTGGTCTTTCCAACTGAAGTTGTTCGTAATTTTAACACCCACCTACTTAGTTGAATTGACAGCCCTGAGAATTGTACTATTTACCGAGTAATCGAATTCCAACGGATTTCTTTTGGAACTCATGTGGATGACCTCACACTTTTCGTTATTTAGCGTCAACTGCCACCTGCCACACCATACAGCAATCTTTTCTAAATCGCTTTGCAACTGATACTGGTCTTCAGATGACCTTACTAGACGGTAAATTACAGCATCATCTGCGAACAACCTAAGAGAACTGCTCAGATTGTCACCCAGGTCATTTATATAGAGCAGGAACAGCAGAGGTCGCAGGACGCTTCCCAGGAGAACACCTGATATCACGTCAGTTTTACTTGATGATTTGTCGTCTGTTACTACGAACTGCGACCTTCCTGACAGGAAATCACGAATCCAGTCGCACAACTGAGACGATACCCCATAGGCCCGCAGCTTGATTAGAAGTCGCTTGTGAGGAACTGTGTCAAAAGCTTTCCGGAAATCTAGAAATACGGAATCAACTTGAGATCCCCTGTCGATAGCGGCCATTACTTCGTGCGAATAAAGAGCTAGCTGCGTTGCACAAGAACGATGTTTTCTGAAACCATGCTGATTACGTATCAATAGATCGTTCCCTTCGAGGTGCTTCATAATGTTTGAATACAGTATATGCTCCAAAACCCTACTGCAAACCGACGTCAATGATATAAGTCTGCCGGCCGAAGTGGCCGTGTGGTTCTAGGCGCTGCAGTCTGGAACCGCGAGACCGCTACGGTCGCAGGTTCGAATCCTGCCTCGGGCATGGATGTGTGTGATGTCCTTAGGTTAGTTAGGTTTTAACTAGTTCTAAGTTCTAGGGGACTAATGACCTCAGAAGTTGAGTCCCATAGTGCTCAGAGCCATTTGAACCATTTAATATAGGTCTGTAGTTAGATGGATTACTCCTACTACCCTTCTTAAACACTGGTGCGACTGCGCAATTTTCCAATCTGTAGGTACAGATCTATCGGTGAGCGAGCGGTTGTATATGAGTGCTAAGTAGGGAGCTATTGTATCAGCGTAATCTGAAAGGAACCTAATCGGTATACAATCTGGACCTGACTTGCCCGTATCAAGCGATCTACTTCTAAGAAACTCATGCTAGCAGCTGTTCGTGTTTCAAATACTGGAATATTCCGTTCATCTTCCCTGGTGAAGGAATTTCGGAAAACTGCGTTCAATAACCCCGCTTTAGCGGCACAGTCGTCGGTAACAGTACCATCGGCACTGCGCAGCGAAGGTATTGACTGCGTCTTGCCGCTTGTGTACTTTACATACGACCAGAATTTCTTCGGATTTTCTACCAAATTTCGAGACAATGTTTCGTTATGGAACCTATTAAAGGCATCTCGCATTGAAGTCCGTGCCAAATTTCGCGCGTCTGTAAATTTTAGCCAATCTTCGGGATTTCGCGTTCTTCTGAACTTCGAATGCTTTTTCCATTGCCTCTGCAACAGAGTTCGGACCTGTTTTGTGTACCACGGGGGATCAGTTCCATCTCTTACCAATTTATGAGGTATGAATCTCTCAATTGCTGTTGCTACTATATCTTTGAATTTGAGCCACATCTCGTCTACATTTGCATAGTCAGTTCGGAAGGAATGGAGATTGTCTCTTAGGAAGGCTTCTAGTGACACTTTATCCGCTTTTTTAAATAAAATTATTTTGCGTTTGTTTCTGGTGGATTTGGAAGAAACGGTATTGAGCCTAGCTACAACGACCTTGTGATCACTAATCCCTGTATCAGTCATGATGCTCTCTATCAGCTCTGGATTGTTTGTGGCTAAGAGGTCAAGTGTGTTTTCGCAACCATTTACAATTCGCGTGGGTTCGTGGTCTGTGCTGAGACAAGGCCTATTCACTTGCAAACACCAGTGCTGGGTGGATGGAGTCAAGGCGTTGCTTTCTCAGTGCGCTCGCACCAGGAAGCGTACTGCAGAGTGTCTTAATGATGAAGAAACTGCACTATACAATATGACCGTAAGTTAAACAAGAGTATCCCAGTCCTCTGAAATGCAAATTATGTCCTCTGAATTTTTTCGATTTCTACCCCTTATTTCCATGTTATAAACAATTTCCATTTTATAAATAATTTCTGTCAATAATTTCTGTTAATGTTACGTCCTCTGAACTGACAAATGAATTTTACCGCGAAATTCTCTCGAAATTCGATTTTATCGCAAAAATTCAGAATTGCTGCGAAAATTCGAAATTCCTGCCGGTAAGACAGATGGACGACGGGGTGGGGAGAGGAAGGGGGGAGGGGGCAGAGGAGGAATAATTTGCATAATTAAATTGATTAATTTGGATAATTAAATTGCAATGTTGCCACATCTACCACTACAACGCTATACCAGGATGGGGGAGGGAGAGTAAATTTGACAACAACGCAGATTGCGTTTGTATTGGCTTTGCGCTACTACCACACCAGCAGTGACAGTGATGCTGTATTCCATTCACTTCACTTTCAATGTGAATTGGCCTTAAGATTTAAGTTATACCTCTCGCTGATATGACAACACTTGTATCCTGTGTCTGCTAATACATTGAGCAACACAATTAAAGAGTCGCTTTTATAAACGCATAATTGTCTCCCATTGCGAAATAGGAGTTTGGAATTTGGCTTCAAAGTGCCTACAACTGTCCTCTGCAATGGTGCAAATGCGTGGCATCCTGTGACATCACCCTTGGGGTTGGCGACGCTTCAGACAGCAAGAGGTCGGCACATGGAAACGAGGCCAGAAAGAGGTATGTTTCTGTTGGGTACCAGGACACATAGGTATTGTGGGGAACGAAAGGGTGGATGTAGCAGCCGAGGAGGTGTGTAGTGATCCTCAGCTTTTTCAATGTGGTATCCCCCTCCATGGTATCACCTCACTGTTGAGGTACAGAGCTATGTATTGACAGGAAGATGAGTAACTGGAATTGGCTGATAATAAGTTACATTTAGTAAGTAAGCGGTGGTGGACCTTCTCCCAGCCTCGCAGATGGGATGAGGTCCTCCTCACGCATCTAGGTATAGTCCACAATCCTCTGACACTTGGCTTTTTGCTCCAGCGTGACGACCCTCCAATGTGTGGTGCTTGTGGTGTATATATCACTGTGTGACACATTTTATTAGACTGTGTTTTATTTTTGGACCAGAGGGTAGCGGTAGATTTGTCGACAGACCTGCAATCTATTTTAAGTGACGTTGAAACGAATGTGGTTGGAGTTTTAAGGTTTTTTAATCTGTCCGACTTGTTTCCTCAAATGTGTTAAAAGGGTGATTAGCCCAAACACGTATTTTGTAAGTGGTCAGCCAGTCACATTTCCCTGTGCCATTCTTTTATCTCTTCCGTGGTTTTACCTCTGTTTTAATCCCATGTCTAGCACCTTTCACCATTCCCCATTGGATTAAGACCAGTGAGATAGAGTGGTTGTGTTGGTTAATGCGAGTGAGGTCGGAGTGAGTCAATAAGTGTCATTTTATAGGTTTCCTCATCACTATGTGACAACATGTGATTTTTACCTATATTCGTTTCTTTTACAATGTGTAAGTGCGCTGATAACCTCGGCGTTGAGCGCCCATAAGCTTCACCTCTCCTTTTGATGCCTCTGTGATGGAGGTCAGAACCATGATGACCAGCGTTGAATTCGTGCGGTTTTCTTATGGGTAGCTGAGGAAAGCATTCCAGACATACCGCCCTCAGTACCGACACGGTGGCATAAAGGGCGTAAATAAAAACCATCTCTTCTCCTGCTTGTTGTGCACAGAATTGTACAACATATCAGTAAGTATGGTGAGAAACAATAGTCAGATGTTGTCTTTTAGCATCCATAATGAGGCCAGACGACACTTGTAACGTCAGGTAACCCTATAACCAATGGCGTGAGGTCTGGGGACCTGGGAGGTCAAGCATGACAGAAGTGGCAGCTCTGCACGTAATCTTCACCAAAGGATGTGAACAATAGGTCTTTCATGCATGTAGCAATATGGGGTGGAGCACCATCCAGCATAAAAGTCGTACCTTCAATCAGGTGTTTATCAGCCAGGCTTGGAGTGACGCAATTCTGTAACATGTCAGAATATCTCGCATCTGTTGCGCTGACAGCTGAAAATGGAGCATCCCGTATTTTGAGGAGCTTCTAGATGTTGAATATACACTCCTGGAAATTGAAATAAGAACACCGTGAATTCATTGTCCCAGGAAGGGGAAACTTTATTGCCACATTCCTGGTGTCAGATACATCACATGATCACACTGACAGAACCACAGGCACATGGACACAGGCAACAGAGCATGCACAATGTCGGCACTAGTACAGTGTATATCCACCTTTCGCAGCAATGCAGGCTGCTATTCTCCCATGGAGACGATCGTAGAGATGCTGGATGTAGTCCTGTGGAACGGCTTGCCATGCCATTTCCACCTGGCGCCTCAGTTGGACCAGCGTTCGTGCTGGACGTGCAGACCGCGTGAGACGACGCTTCATCCAGTCCCAAACATGCTCAATGGGGGACAGATCCGGAGATCTTGCTGGCCAGAGTAGTTGACTTACACCTTCTAGAGCACGTTGGGTGGCACGGGATACATGCGGACGTGCATTGTCCTGTTGGAACAGCAAGTTCCCTTGCCGGTCTAGGAATGGTAGAACGATGGGTTCGATGACGGTTTGGATGTACCGTGCACTATTCAGTGTCCCCTCGACGATCACCAGTGGTGTACGGCCAGTGTAGGAGATCGCTCCCCACACCATGATGCCGGGTGTTGGCCCTGTGTGCCTCGGTCGTATGCAGTCCTGATTGTGGCGCTCACCTGCACGGCGCCAAACACGCATACGACCATCATTGGCACCAAGGCAGAAGCGACTCTCATCGCTGAAGACGACACGTCTCCATTCGTCCCTCCATTCACGCCTGTCGCGACACCACTGGAGGCGGGCTGCACGATGTTGGGGCGTGAGCGGAAGACGGCCTAACGGTGTGCGGGACCGTAGCCCAGCTTCATGGAGACGGTCGCGAATGGTCCTCGCCGATACCCCAGGAGCAACAGTGTCCCTCATTTGCTGGGAAGTGGCGGTGCGGTCCCCTACGGCACTGCGTAGGATCCTACGGTCTTGGCGTGCATCCGTGCGTCGCTGCGGTCCGGTCCCAGGTCGACGGGCACGTGCACCTTCCGCCGACCACTGGCGACAACATCGATGTACTGTGGAGACCTCACGCCCCACGTGTTGAGCAATTCGGCGGTACGTCCACCCGGCCTCCCGCATGCCCACTATACGCCCTCGCTCAAAGTCCGTCAACTGCACATACGGTTCACGTCCACGCTGTCGCGGCATGCTACCAGTGTTAAAGACTGCGATGGAGCTCCGTATGCCACGGCAAACTGGCTGACACTGACGGCGGCGGTGCACAAATGCTGCGCAGCTAGCGCCATTCGACGGCCAACACCGCGGTTCCTGGTGTGTCCGCTGTGCCGTGCGTGTGATCATTGCTTGTACAGCCCTCTCGCAGTGTCCGGAGCAAGTATGGTGGGTCTGACACACCGGTGTCAATGTGTTCTTTTTTCCATTTCCAGGAGTGTATATAAATTGAAGGTGGAGAGGAGAGAGAAACAAAAGGAATTGATCTGTCTAGATGATTGGTAATGAATCCACCTTCCTCAGTGCAGATGCACAAGTACGTCCAACCTCCTGCATTAACCTCAGAATAGCGAGCATGAAGGAAATGGACAGGGACTGCGGATAGTGGCACTCAGTAGGAATGTGGTTCAGCTATGAGGTCTGTTACGATAGTCTGCGCAGTTGCGATAACACTGTGTCCCAGATGGCACAGTGGTTAATGCACCTGCCTAGTAGGCAGGAGATCCAGGGTTCGAATCCCGCTTCGGCACACATTGTTGCTCATAGCCACTGATTCCGCATAATGTCCCAATGCAGCTGACATCAGTAATCCTTTTCCTTTCCTTTCCTCTCCTTTATCCCCCTCCACTTTCTATTTACATATAGTTCTAGAGTTTTTGGTAGCCCAAGTTCTGCAGTTGTGGGTGTTGACAGACCCTCTGAGTGTGAAATGGGCTTCATAGGTCAACAACATGTTAGACAACAAATTGTCATCTTCCCCCATATTCTGAAGTGCCCACACTACAAATGCTCTTGACGTCACAAAATCAGTGGCTAACACTCCATGATGACAGATAGCATTGGATGGTACGCCCGTGTGCTCTGCAGAAAGCAGTGTGTGGAATGCTGGTGTGATACAAAACTTCATTAGCGCCGACTTCACCACGCAGAGATGAACTCGCAAAAGTCTCCATTTCTTCCTGAACTGCCCAAGCAGCAGCAGCATTGTGTCTGGTCGCCCACTATGGGGCCGATCATATAAACAACCTAGTGTTTTGAACTTTGTAATCATTTTCTTCACAGCAACACCTATCATGGGACCTTTATCCGTTAAAATACCCTTCTTATGGCGACAAGATCGTAAAGCTGCAATAGTAGATTATCCATTCTTGTAGTAAAGCTTCACTAAAAGTGCCGTTTCTGGTAAAGTCAAGATGCCATGTCTGCTGGCACGTCTGACTACCTTTCTTACTATCGTTCCTTTTATACACAGTTCTCATGCTGTATCACTCACATGTTGCTGTCCAGTGCCAGATGTAGATTGTTTTTTTAACTTTTTTTTAGTTTCATTAAAACCAATGTCATTTTAGGCATGTGTGACAAGTTTTACCTCTCTACCTACATTACTCTGTGAATTAGTGCATTTTAAATATTAATGAACTATTGGGTCACACTGTACACACACACACACACACACACACACACACACACACACACACACACACACACACATATATATATATATATATATATATATATATATATATATATATATATATATATATATATATACGGATAGAGATGATAATATTACTTATGCTGATGTGCAGCTGGCAAACTGGCCTTCTCTCAGCGTCCCAGGAGCTAACCACACAGAGAGCCAGCAGATTCCCCATAGTGTCTACACTCTGGGAGCACACAGACAGTGACTGAGCTCAGCCATAATACCCCCATCTATCCCATTTGACACCATCATTCAAAACTCCTACAGGAAAGAGAAGCTTTACATCAAATAATAATTGTAAAAATAATTGTTAACATATGTATGATTATGATCATAATATTCATTTGTTAGCAATGCTTGTTCAATGACTCCCAACCAGCCACCTCACTCTGGAGCACAGATTGAGGTCCAGTGTTTACATGCCATCATTGGTGATGGTATGCTGCAGTCTGTAACATCAAAGAAAATCGTTAGATACACAAAAATAGGCACACACACTCAGATTATTTTCGACATATAACAGGAATCTTGTCACTACTGAAATGAGTGCATCTGCAGTCTTCGTTACTATCCCCTGGTTTATCCTAAGAGTGTTTCATAGTTACAACTTCTAATGCTGACAGTTGGACTAACACTGAAGTGGACTTAAGCTGTATAGCGCGAATTACACGTAGTCGAGTGGTGGAGAGAAGCAGGATATACTGACATCTAGCTTCTGTACGTTGATGGGGGTCAAATTTGGCCAATGGGATAACTTCCTGCCGTTTTTTTCAATCAGTAGCAAAAGAGGATGTTGATACAACTGTTTTCATTGCAAGTGTTGACTGAAGGATAGTTGGATATATGTATGGTTTATTTATGTAGATCTATTACACATATGTGTGGGGTTGAATTAACACACTGATTCCTACTACTATATGGAGGGTTGATAGCGCACAGGAGATTTACCAGAGGCTATATATTTCGAGTATTTATTATTAAACGTCCCTGTCACTCTCCATTATCATACAGAATGTGTGTATTATATCGGTTAGTTATCCAAATGCATATAATTTCTGATAGAGGTGAAAAATTGGGAAATGTCTGCTTTGTATTATTTAGACTGTGTTGGGAGTTTATATGGGAAGAGTCGGATGTGCTGTTTAAAATAAGAGCAGCCTATATGATGAAATGAAATTATGCTGCACTTGCTGGACTGTGATGCATAGCGGGTCTTACGAGTCGGCAGCTGTGGCTCAGTGAGATATCTGTCTGCCCTCTGCCGCAGAAACGTCATGAGCGATGAGTCGACAGCCTCTTCACCTCTGTGCATGTACAAGTAGCATGTTGCTGTACCTTGAGTGAACTGACTGTTCATATGCACAGAAGACTCGCTGCTGCCCAGTATGTTAATAGGTGAGCGATCACCGCACAGTCCTGTGTAAGAATGAGGGTGTCTGCAGCGGTAACACATACGCCACTCAAGTTGCCAGCCCACTACATGCTACTAATCTGTGCAACGACCATCACCTGAAGTGCGAACTTTTTTACACTTGCTCCTTACAGCACATTCGTTTTTAAAAAATTATAACACACAATTAAGTGCAACGTGAAGTATTTTGACACACCAATAATATGAGAAAAAGATGTTTACATATTTCAGAAGGTTATGATATGTCGGTAAGAGCAGTGCGATGTATTTTAACACAATGATAATTTGAGAACAAGTTCCTTATGTGCTTCTAAAAGTTATAACATGTCAGTAACTGGAGTGTAACGTATTTTAGCACACTGATCATGTGAGAACTAGTCCTTTAATTTTTTCTGAAAATTATAATTGCACATTAACACTGTGTGGATGTGTTTTCTAGTAGATGCATTCTATATCAGTTGGCCGGCCGGAGTGGCCGTGCGGTTCTAGGCGCTACAGTCTGGAACCGCGTGACCGCTACGGTCGCAGGTTCGAATCCTGCCTCGGGCATGGATGTGTGTGATGTCCTTAGGTTAGTTAGGTTTAAGTAGTTCTAAGTTCTAGGGGACTGATGACCACAGCAGTTAAGTCCCATAGTGCTCAGAGCCATTTGAACCATTTATATCAGTTGAATTCTGCACATCCACTGTAATGCCAAAGTGTCTGGACAGTCATGACGTCTTTTTTGGGGTCATAAATTACAGCAATTAAGATATTTCAGACAACAGGGTAATGCTCCTTTGAATTTCCCCCCCACATTTTCACACATCTGCAGTAATGTCGAAGTTTCTGGGCAAGCATAGTAATTAAGATATTTCAGCAGGCCACCATAGCATTTGTACATCACCCAATTGGCTTAGAGGTGTGGGGCACGGGAATGTTGTCTTTTTTTGGGACATTATTATAACCGAATCACAAATCAGATGTTTTTAAACATAATAAAATATCACCAAGTGACTGGTTTGTGTACAAAAGAGTTCCAGGCCAAGTGGCCAGTTTGTTTATTCAAGGGGCCCATTTAGCTCGTACTGGTAAAACCCCCCTACTATGGATCCGCTCCTCGGTCAGCGGTTCATTTACATTTAGGCATTTGATGTGCACCCACCGTGATTAGTTTATTTTGAACAGTCAGTCGTTGGTGTGAAGTGGGCTTAAAGACGTACTGAACTCTGTAAACAGGCTCAGCAGCGGTGAGAATTAAACAAAAAGGGTGAGATTTCACTATTTAGGGAGGGGGAGGGGAGTGCGAAGTTGAAGTTTTCCCTGGACGCGAAGCTACCTCCGTTATGCCACTACAACGTATCATCCGCTACCGGCCATAGCGAGATGATCCTGCATCCCTGGCAGTAGTGCCAAAGCTGCCCCTTCCCCCCTGGAAAACTACCTTTCTGCAATTTTTTCTACGCAGATTTATAAAATTTTATAATCTTGTAAGTAGTTTAATAAAAATTAAGCACAGCGAACCCAACTGTCCAGTGAGATTCGTTACAAGAGCTACACGTGTTAAACGTTTAGTTCAGCGATTAGTAAAGAAACTTAACTCTTTTTTTGCTTCTTTGACATATGTCACAGATTCATCTGCGCTAGAATAAATACAGAATGTTTAATACGTAAGCATTCGTAAGTCCTACTTCTAGGGTTTTTGCGACACCAGATGCTTGAGTAATGCAGCCAAATCAGCAGTAGCAGAGCATACACTTACTTTCAGGAGAATTCGACTTGTAAGATAACGAGATCGTAAGACGTGCTTGAGCCAATCTGGCATGAACAATTTCCAGCCGACTCCAGGGCAGCACTTTCCAGAAGCAGAAAGGGCACAAACCCGTTGCTGGGTTGGCAGGCAATTTCGATCACCAACTATCCCTCGAGAGGAGGGAGATTTTCGAAAGAACACCGTAACTGTGGACCCTATGATGGCGTAATATCACAATTCTTGAAACTACATTTATTAGCACAGTGAGCAATCTGTTTTAATAAATAAACGAAAAAGGTGAATATAATGACTCCTTTAAATGGAAACATATGTCTGTCTCGTGTTAAAAGTAATAAAATATTATTGTTTTGCAACAAGAAGAGGACTGGCTTGTAGTTGGAAATTTTGCGATTGCCTGTTGGTCCAGTTCGAAATCGAAAGGTTGGGTGCAATACGGACACTAGACCGCTAAAAACCGTGAGACAGGACTTCACTCCTGAGTGCATCTTCATAGACGCCGGACGCGCCCTAGGGGCAGCACAACACTGGCTGAAGTGCGGTACAACGCATGGATCAATAACTATATTCGCTACCATGTTTATTATTTATACAACATCTTTCACAATACCAATATTTAGTCATAGGAGTAACATGTAGCTAAGTATCAGGATAATAGTAGCAGGAAACTTTCTTTGGCGTTCTGTGCTCTTAAGGTGATATTGTTGTGGCTAATGACAGAATGATCACGATAACAAGCTATTATATGTGCAACTTCTTTCTTAGGACTTTGACATGGCGATGAGCCAAACATTTTTCATTCTTTTGTAGCTGATAAGGCTTAGTGGCGACAATCTTATTTAACAGTTAACTTGTTTTGTTGTAGCACAAAGCAGTCAGTTGCCTTATAAGAGCGACATTATGAATTCGCATTCTTACAAACTGCGGGGCATCTACATCTACATCTACATCCATACTCCGCAAGCCACCTGACGGTGTGTGGCGGAGGGTACCTTGAGTACCTCTATCGGTTCTCCCTTCTATTCCAGTCTCGTATTGTTCGTGAAAAGAAGGATTGTTGGTATGCCTCTGTGTGGGCTCTAATCTCACTGATTTTATCCTCATGGTCTCTTCGCGAGATATACATAGGAGGGAGCAATATATCGCTTGACTCCTCGGTGAAGGTATGTTCTCGAAACTTAAACAAAACCCGTACCGAGCTACTGAGCGTCTCTCCTGCAGAGTCTTCCACTGGAGTTTAACTATCATCTCCGTAACGCTTTCGCGATTATTAAATGATCCTGTCACGAAGCGCGCTGCTCTCCGTTGGATCTTCTGTATCTCTTCTATCAACCCTATCTGGTACGGATCCCACACTGCTGAGCAGTATTCAAGCAGGGGGCGAACAAGCGTACTGTAACCCACTTCCTTTGTTTTCGGATTGCATTTCCTTACGATTCTTCCAATGAATCTCAGTCTGGCATCTGCTTTACCGACGATCAACTTTATATGATCATTCCATTTTAAATCACTCCTAATGCGTACTCCCAGATAATTTATGGAATTAACTGCTTCCAGTTGCTGACCTGCTATATTGTAGCTAAATGATAAAGGATCTTTCTTTCTGTGTATTCGCAGCACATTACACTTGTCTACATTGAGATTCAATTGCCATTCCCTGCACCATGCGTCAATTCGTTGCAGATCCTCCTGCATTTCAGTACAATTTTCCATTGTTACAACCTGTCGATATACTACAGCATCATCCGCAAAAACCATCAGTGAACTTCCGATGTTATCCACAAGGTCATTTATATATATGAAGAATAGCAACGGTCCTACGACACTCCCTTGTGGCACCCCTGAAATCACTCTTACTTCGGAAGACTTCTCTCCATTGAGAATGACATGCTGCGTTCTGTTATCCAGGAACTCTTCAATCCTATCACACAATTGGTCTGATAGTCCATATGCTCTTACTTTGTTCATTAAACGACTGTGGGGAACTGTATCGAACGCCTTGCGGAAGTCAAGAAACACGGCATCCACCCGGGAACCCGTGTCTATGACCCTCTGAGTCTCGTGGACGAATAGCGCGAGCTGGGTTTCACACGATCGTCTTTTTCGAAACCCATGCTGATTCCTACAGAGTAGATTTCTAGTTTCCAGAGAAGTCATTATACTCGAACATAATACGTGTTCCAAAATTCTACAACTGATCGACGTTAGAGATATAGGTCTATAGTTCTGCACATCTGTTCGGCGTCCCTTCTTGGAAACGGGGATGACCTGTGCCCTTTTCCAATCCTTTGGAACGCTACGCTCTTCTAGAGACCTACGGTACACCGCTGCAAGAAGGGGGACAAGTTCCTTCGCGTACTCTGTGTAAAATCTAACTGGTATCCCATCAGGTCCAGCGGCCTTTCCTCTTTTGAGCGATTTTAATTGTTTCTCTATCCCTCTGTCGTCTATTTCGATATCTACCATTTTGTCATCTGTGCGACAATCTAGAGAAGGAACTACAGTGTAGTCTTCCTCTGTGAAACAGCTTTGGAAAAAGACATTTAGTATTTCGGCCTTTAGTCTGTCATCATCTGTTTCAGTTCCATTTTGGTCACAGAGTGTCTGGACATTTTGTTTTGATCCACCTACCGCTTTGATGTAAGACCAAAATTTCTTAGGATTTTCTGGCAAGTCAGTACATAGAACTTTACTTTCGAATTCATTGAACGCCTCCCACATAGCCCTCCTCGCATTACATTTCACTTCGAGTAATTTTTGCTTGTCTGCAAGGCGTTGGCTATGTTTATGTTTGCCGTGAAGTTCCCTTTGCTTCCGCAGCAGTTTTCTAACTCGGTTGTTGTACCACGGTGGCTCTTTTCCATCTCTTACGATCTTGCTTGGCATATACTCATCTAACCCATATAGGATGATGGTGTACGAGGAAAACAAAGGAGTTTACATCGTGGAGGAAATACCTGTCACACCCACCCAGGAAATAGGTGTAAGCACGGTACACTTAGGTGAACAAAATCAAACTATATTTAGACACAACAGTTAGCAACTCGCACAGTATAATTAATGAGCCACAGAAAACTTATTCTTCAATTCTTTTTTATTTACACAGTAGGTCGTCCCAACAGAAATTTCGGAGCAGCATTCGGAAATCGTTAGGGAATTCAGTATTCCGAGATCCACAGTGTCAAAAGTGTCCCGAGAATAAACCCATCACGGGCAACGCAGTGGCCGGTAGCCTTCAGTTAACGATGGAGAGCAGCAGCGTCTGCGGAGAGCTGTCACTGCTAACGGACAAGCAACGCTGCGTGAAGTAACCGCAGAAATCAATGTGGGACATACGAGGAACATATCCGTTAGGACAGTGCAGCGAAATGTGGCGTTAATTGGCTATGGCAGCAGACTACCGACGCAACTGCCTTTGTTAACAGCACATCGCCTGCAGCGCCTCTCCCGGGCTCGTGACCCTATCGGTTGGATCCTAGCTGACTGGAAAATCGTGGCCTGCTCAGTCGAGTCCCGATTTCAGGTGCTAAGAGCTGATGGTAGAGTCCAAGTGCGGCGCAGAGCCGGGAAGCCATGGACCCAAGTTGTCAACAAGGCACTGTACAAGATGGTGGTTGATCCATAATGGTATGGGCTGTATTTACATGGAATGTACTGGTTCGTCTGGTCCAACTGAACTGCTTATTGACTGAAAATAGTTATGTTCGGCTATTTGCAGCCATTCAGGGACTTCATGTTCCCAAACAACGATTGAATTTTTATAGATGAGAATGCGCCATGTCACCGGGCCACAATTGTTTTTGATTGGTTAGAATAGCAATCTGGGCAGTTCGAGTGAATGATTTGCCCACCCAGCTCTCCCGACATGATTCCCATCGAACATTCGTGGGCCATGGTCGCGGGATCAGTTTGTGCACAAAATCCTGCACCTCCAACACTTTCGCAATTATGGACGCCTGTAGAGGCAGCATGGCTTAATATTTCTGCAGGAGACTTCAAAACAGTTGTTGAGTATATGCCCGTGGAGTAGCTGCACTAAAGGACAAAATGAGGTGCGACACGATATTAGGAGGTACCCCATGAGTTTTTTTTTTTTTTCCCCCTCAGAGTACATATCCCCTGTATTTTGTTAGCTTCGTCCATCTTCGCAGCTCAGCATAGTCCTCAGTCGCCAAAAATCGGAATCCTTCCGTTAAATAGCATATTTAGTTTTAGTTCAGCACCCGTTCGTCGTCCTTTCAGATCCTGCATTACCATAGTGAAGTAGCAACAAGGACTCCATGTTGAACATGAACGAGCTGTGTAGACGGCAGCTGTGTGAAACAAGCACATTTTGTCACATAAACCACTTTAGCTATGGACGTTTGTTGGGTAGTAGTAGTTTATCTATGAAGCTACGACGGCGTGTTGAAAAGTAGAGCCTCCGAATTATTTATTCTGTTCTCACTATCGGATGTGGTATTACATGTCATGCATATTGCTCGGTCGACTTTCCCGCTTCAATGACGCAAATTGCAACCCTCTACCGCTAGATGGCTCCGAACTGTAGCGTGTAACATGACGGTGCATAATGTAACTATGTCTGTTCGTGAGGAACAGTGTGCTACAATCGAGTTTCTAACCGCAGAAAACGTCGTCGGCACACAGAACACTCTCTCCTTCAGCATGAAAATGCGAGACCGCACACGAGCGCTGCGAAATATACGATAACCCGACGCCTTGGGTTCGTTATCATCGATCATCCTCCATACAGTCCCTACCAGGACCTATCTGATTTTCATCTGTTTCTAAAACTTAAAAAGCACCTTCGAGGACTTCACACTGATAGTGATGAAGCGGTGCAAGCATGTTGTGGGACTGTCAACAAAGTCAAACATTCTACCGAGGCGGTGTCAACAAACTGATCTCTCGTTGAGGGAAATGTTTTCGTCGCAACGGTGACCACACTGCGTAATAAATATGTAGACGTGAAGCGTAAAGATACAGAATGTTAAAAAAATATTTTATTTAACAATTTTTAAGAGTTTTCACATAAAAAAACTAGAGGCATCGCTTTTCAGGACGCTTTCGTACTTGGAAGAGTGAGACTGTAACAACAGCGTGGGACGAGGGAAAGGCTTGTTCTCGTAGGCAGAAAATAGGAACACGAGGGGTAAGAGAACTTATGTACCTCTCGCGGTTAGTTCTTACATCACTTTTTTTTTTTTTTAAGTCTGTCAGCTATTGCGTCGTCTCGATATGGTCCTCTTTCCGGTAACTACTGCTGACCAATGTTTGCAAACATGTTTGAATCACGGAAACAGCTGTCCGTGCCAGAGTCAGCCCAGATCAAGGGCGCTGGCGTTTGTGTGTGTTTGAGCCCCCTTAGTTCGCCTATTTTTGCGTCTGCTTATACTTTTAATGTCCATCAGCTTATGCGTTCGGTTTACTGTTCAGTGAAACTGATACTGAAATGGAGTGGACAAGACAGCCTGCTTTGTTATTGATGTCGTAGTATGATACAGAGGAGTGCCTATAGAATGTGTGCAGTTCAAGTAACAAGGATGTAAATGAAAAACAAGGATCTCCGGAAATAACTGCTGCTGCATTAACAGCAGCAGCTGTTGGATCGACCGAAAGATCACGTCGCTAATCGTTCAGTATCGTCGAGGCCTTGAGCCAGTGCTTCAGACAGAATATCTGATCCAAAGTATACAGACACCTGTACGTAATGCAGAATTTACCGCTAGATGTCACGAGAGGTGGCCAGCCGCACAGTGGGCCAACTCCTTCAAGTCCTGCACAGAACAGAAACAGGAAAGGCTGCGCCTTCCGAAATCTTCTGTAGATAGCGCTGGTGCATACTCGTCCAGTGCTCCTATGGCATTCCAGCCACAAGTCGATAGACGTGCCGTGACAGCCGCGGGTAAACAATGTATCGGACAAATGGTTCAAATGGCTCTGACCACTATGGGACTCAACTGCCGAGGTCATTAGTCCCCTAGAACTTAGAACTAGTTAAACCTAACTAACCTAAGGACATCACAAACATCCATGCCCGAGGCAGGATTCGAACCTGCGACCGTAGCGGTCTTGCGGTTCCAGACTGCAGCGCCTTTAACCGCACGGCCACTTCGGCCGGCTGTATCGGACACATTTTTCGCATATTGTTTGTGGGGCCTGTTTAATGTATGACAGCGATCTTGCTCAGCTGTCAGGATAAAATGAGATAGGTAGCACTACAAAGGGTATGTTTATGACATGTTTAAATGGTGTTCTTGTGTTGGCAGAAGAGCCAACACCGTGTTACTAGAGGAGGCCGAAATGCACGCGTTTTGCTCACGCAGGCTGGCGTGAGGAGGGAAGGACTCTACTGCCGTGAGGTCTGGAACATGACAAGGAATTAGAATTCAGAAAGCGGACGTAATTAGTTTGATACTTAACTTTAATCCATTAATGATGAACGTCGCTCTTGACGGTACATGATTCACAATATTATCTGTTAGTAACTGAATATGGCGCCATGCTAGGTCGCAGCAAATGGCGTAGCTGAAGGCTAGGCTAAACTGTCGTCTCTGCAAATGAGAGCGTATTTAGACAGTGAACCATCGCTAGCAAAGTCGGCTGTACCACTGGGGCTAGTGCTAGGGAGTCTCTCTAGACTAGACCTGCCGTGTGGCGGCGCTCGGTCTGCAATCACTGATAGTGGCGACACGCGGGTCCGACGTATACTAACGGACCGCGGCCGATTTAAAGGCTACCACCTAGCAAGTGTGGTGTCTGGCGGTGACACCACAGGTATAATGATATATATCGGCTTAAAACTATACTACTTACCACCCGAAATCGTTGGCTGCAAAATTACTTCTGCGTGGCTCCACCTTTATAAGTGGCTATCCTACAACCTTAATAGTATAGTTATCGAGTTCAACTGTGTTTACGTGCGCATATTTATGCGTGGCTATCCTACTACCTTAATAGTATAGTTATCGAGTTCAACTGTATTTGCGTGCGCATATTTATGCGTTTTTACTGGACAGTTATTTTTCTATCATGAGTCAATGTCACAGGGTAAAAATATTATTCCTCACTATTGCAATTACCCCATAAACTACTACCAGCACAAAAAATGTCATTAGGGTTTTCTGCGGAACTATTCAGAACTGTGATGATAATTCTTTTTCGCAATCTATCAAACAATTTTTTACAAGATTACAATTTTCCCGATTACTATTTTTTGCTAAATTTCGCAGAACTACTCAAATTTTGTGAAGATAACTGTTGAACTATAGCATATCCATCACGAACTCTGAAAAAATGTATATTTCTCAAAAGTCACATGCCGGTTTCACTGGTCTCCCAATATTCTGCAATATGCCCGATACCGATCACTCCATATAGTACTGATGCACAGATAAGCCGTAATCGAAGCTGCACCGTTGCCGATTGGTCGGCTATCTGAAGTTGCCCAGAAAGCTCGGAGTAAGGATATTCAGTGTCACCGAGAAAATTTTACACGTAAACACTTCCGTGAGAGAACAATGGATGTCGTCTGTCATCGGCTTCTGGCATCTTCGTATCCGCTCTTCTCAAGATGACAGAAAAAGACAGCTGAGGAAGATGAGTAGATGCCACGTGAGGTAGAAGGTCTGATTTTCGAACCATCTGCCAGTGGACAACCCGACAGCGACGCTTCTGAAAACGGTAATCACACAAGTGAAGAATGTGACTACGATTTCAACTGAAAAACGTAAAATATCGAATAAAATATTTCAGTAAGGCAATTTCGATTCCTAATTCGTTATCAGCGACCTCAAAATACTTCATACCCTAAGTTCTATCGAATCCGCTAAGTCTATAATTTTTGATCCACCAAATTGGATCCGCCATTTTGAATTATGTTATTCCGACATCGAATTGTCAATCAGCGACCCAAACACTCTAAAAGGAACACTATTTTGTGGGATTTTTTATCCATTTTTCTATTATGTCCACGTTTTGATGAGAGTTGACCCATTGTGCGCCGGTAAGAAATGAAACGTGGAGTATTGTGTTGTCAAAGAAGGAACAGCAGGAGGACTCAGTGACTTCGTACGTGGACTAGTCATAGGACGTCATCCGAGTAACAAACATATCAGGAACATTTCAACACTTCTAATATTGCCCAAATCGACTGTTGCTAACGTATCTGTCAAAGGGGAAACGCGAAGGAACAACTAGAGCTAAAGCAAGACCAGGTAGACCTGATGTACTGACGGACTGTCGAACATTGCGGAAGTTGGCTGTAAAAATTCGTATGAAATCAGCGTAAGAAATCACTCGTGAGTTCAAAGTGCTACCGGCATTCCACCAAGCACAATGACTGTACACAGGGAGTAAAAAGAATGGGGCATAATGGTCGAGCAGCTCCTAATATGCCATACGTTCAACCTAAACGACGCTTAGGTGCCGTAAAGGGTGACGCCACTGGATAGTGAATGAGTGGAAACGATGAATCACGCTGCACCCTGCGCCAATCCGATGGGGGGTTTGGGTTCTGGAGAGCGTTACCTGCTATCGTGTGCAATGCTAACAGTGAAGCACAGAGGTAGTGTTATGGTGAGTAGGATTGTTGTGGTTAGGGTGTGGTCCCATGAACACATTTTCAACATTGTGTACTGCTTAAGTAGATGTGCAGTTCGGATATTATGATTGTATCAGCACGGGAGGGCACCGAGACGAAGGGGAAGTAAGAGTACGGTTTAATGACGTCATCAGAGACGGGGCACAAACCTGGATTGTTTATTTAAGGATGGGGAAGGAAATCAGCAGTGCAGTTTCAGATGATCCATCCTGTCACTTACCTGGAGAGATTTAGGGAAATTTCGGAAAACCTAAATCAGGCCAGTCAGAAGCGGACTCGAACTCTCGTCCTCCCGAATAAGAGTCCAGAGTGCTAAATATTGCGCGGCCTCGCTCGGTATCTTCGAGACAATAGTTTGTGCACAATAACATACCCAAAGTCCCAATCTGAAAGCTGTAGAACACATATGGGATGAGGTATAACGTCGAATTCGTTCCAGACCGCAGCGTCCAACACCACTCCCTCGTCTGGTTTCGGTTGTTGAGGAATAATGCTCTGTCATTCCTCCACAGACATTCAGATACCTCATCAGAAATGTTCCCAGTAGAGTTGAACCCGCCACAAAGACGAAGGGTAGTGACAACCCATTTAGAAGCTTTACATAGCACTGTGATTAGAATGATGAAAGTATTCGACTGCTCTTAGTTTGCCCACTATCGGACTTTAAAACTGTACAAGAGGTTCCTCAAAAAATGCATGAAACATAGTGCAAAATCACAGTAGGCGCACTTGGAGAAAACAATATATGGACAAACCTCAGAATCACACTCCTGAGCTGCAAAATCAAATGCCACACAAATTAGACATTCTCGAATTCAGCAACACTGTCAGGAGTGTTGTAGACAGTCGTTCGCCAGGAATACTGAAGCGCAGGGTAATAACACTGTAGCTGGTTATCAATAATAGAATGCATTTTCATAATGAAAATTCTATTTCCTAATTTAGTGTCGAAGTTACTGCAGAAAGTCCTTACTGAGGCTGTTATACTTCTTCTGTATATTTTATATTCTTAGAAGACACGTAAATCCAAAGGCTGTACGTATTTTGTTGATTTTGGTGGAATGATCATCCATTCATTGCTTTCACCCTCAAACGAATCATTTACTATTGTCGTGTCCGTGTGAGCACTCCAAGAAACACAAAGTAGTATATACTTCCGTTAATTGCGACATTGTCATAAACAAAATTAACGAAAAGAATTTTTAATTGTCTTTTAAAATTTGCCCACTTGTGCTAGCCTCCAAATGTATGTTTCGTGGAAAATTGTCTTCAACAGCCTTTTCAACTTTCTGGTCGAAAGTTTTTTTTTCTGAAGACAAATATACAGCTTTTTTGTTTAGGCGTCCACTCGTTGAAAGTCTAACATCTATTGCACGAGTTGTATTGTGCGCAGACTAGACCGAGACGACTGTTGATTTTTTCCACGTTTCTAAATAGTGTCGCACCAGAAGTTAGTTCATAATTAAATCCACTTTGAACAGTTTCCAAATGCGGTGTAGCTGTGTCTGGGAACTTGCAATTTTCTGGTTTACTTCTTCGGCAAAACGGGCCCGAGACTGGCGAATACCTTGGTCTTCCGCCGGCCGGTGTGGCCAAGCGGTCATGGCGACTGGGCGGACGACTGTGAGGAACACTCCTTGCCCATCGTGTCGGACGACACGGGGGGAAATTTACCCCACCAGTGTTGATCCTTTCCCGCCGTCAGTTACAGTGACGAGACAGCCTTACCAGGGTATTGATGGCCAACACGGATGCTGTGGATAGACCTCAAACTTATCGCGTTGCAACTATAAACATCAACACTATACGGACGCGTGCTAAGTTATCCTTGCTTCAGGATATGTTGAACTCTGCTTCCATCGACATAGCCCTTCTCCAGGAAGTGTACGTCGACGACTTCCCAGGCATGTACGGTTACGATGCTTGCGTCTCTCCAGCTTCCCCAACGGGCAGCGGTGTCGCTGTACTTCTTCGGGAAGGGATAGTGGCGGACGATATCCTGTTTCTGCCTGGGGCAAGAGGAATGGCACTCACAGTACTGGGTGTCCGCCTTATCAATATCTACGCACCTTCCGGGACGGACAAACGTCGCGAACGTTCCCGATTCTTTGCGGAAGACGTCGCCCCGCTCTTCCAAGGCCGCCACGACCATCTGGTGTTTGGAGGTGACTACAATTGCGTACTGGCGCCCAGAGATCAACTCCCACGACATAATCCGTGCCCGGAACTCGGGACGCTACTTCGAGACCTGCAGATGGTGGACACTTGGGAACATCTTCACGGCCACCGACCGGGATTCACGCACTTCACAAGTCACTCTTCCAGTCGTATCGATCGGATTTATGTCTCACGCTCTCTCGCCGCTGGAACACAGGATGCGGAACTGTGGCCTGCAGCATTCTCGCCCCACTCGGCTTACATTTGTGCCGTCACCCTGCGGCGGCAACAAGTGTGGAGAAGCCGCAGCCCGTGGAAATTAAACATCGCTCACCTGTCGTACCCGGATTGCCGCCAAGCCGTTGAGGATACGTGGCATTCGTGTGAAAATCGCCTCCGTGCATATCCCACAACGATCCGCTGGTGTTTGGACTGCGCCAAACCGGCACTGAGGCGAACGTTGATAACCTACGGTCGTGACCACGCTACTTGGCGAAGATATACACTCGACTTTTACTTCCGGGTCCTGCGCGACTGCGATGCTATGGCGCCGTCTCCGGAACGACAAACGGCGGTCCACCGTGCTAAGGCTCAGATCCTCGCTCATGTACGACGCCACCTAGAGGGGGTAGTCATCCGCTTTAGGACGCAGGATCGGATACCGGGCGAACGCCCGTCAATGTTCCACGTCCTTCGTGAACGTAAACGACGCCAACGAGCGCTGATACGCTTCATCGACACGGAGGACGGTCATCGCTTCACCACGCAACAAGACATAAACACAGCGTTCTACAATCATTATTCCCAACTCTATTCCGCTCAGACCCCTGATCCGACAGCACTGGAGGACGTCTCTCAGACGATTTACGGCACCGTCACCCCGGTAATGGAAGCGGCCTTGATGGAAGAAATTACAGAAGAAGAAGTGATCGACGCCATTAGAAAAGGAGCTGTCAACAAGTCTCCGGGTCCTGATGGCCTCCCCTTGGAATTTTACCGGACTTTTCAATATTTATTAGCCTCCCGATGGACGGACATCTGTCGCGAACTCCTATCCCCGGACGTGCCGCTCCCTGCGGCCCTTGTGGAAGGGATGATTATTCCTATTCACAAACCGTCCGGTGGCTCACGACTGCAGGACTACCGCCCGTTGACACTATTGAACTGCGACTTTAAGATCTTTTCTCGACTGTTGGCGGCGCGGATACGCCAGACCCTACGAAATGTTATCTCACCCGATCAAACGTCATTAGGAGGCGACAATAATATTCAAACAGCACTCAGTGAAAATCGTGACTTGATCTCACTGGCGAGGGCATGTCGTCTGAAGGGTGCACTGGCGACAATCGATTTTAGTCAAGCTTTCGACCGAGTAGACCACAACTATTTGGAAGCGGTCCTCCAACATATGCGGTACCCACAGCCATTCGTCACTGTCGTCATGCGACTACTCCGTGGCGCGACGTCCAAGGTGATCGTCAACGGCCGACCTTCGCGGCCCCTCACCATTTCTCGATCGATACGCCAAGGCTGCCCTCTGTCCACTTTACTTTACGCTGTGGCCATGGAACCTCTCCTCTGCGGCCTGCGCCAACGACTAACGGGTATGACGTTACGAGGCCACACTTTCCGATGTAAAGCGTACGCTGACGACCTGGTGATTGTCATCCGCAACGGTGACGACACCGCTAGCGCACTAAATTGGATAACGACGTATGGCATGGCCACTGGTAGTCGTATCAACGTCGCAAAATCGGTGGCGATGAACATCGGGGTCGGATTGTCTGAGAACAGTGTCACCCCCTTACAGCTCAGAGATAGTTTGAAATGTCTCGGCATTGACTTTACAGACGATATTCGACGGACCGCTGCTCAAAACTTTCGACGGCTTTTACGGAATGTTCGGACTGGCATTGCCAACAACCGCCTACGAGCCCTGGACATCGTCCAACGGACCCAGTATGTTAACACACATTTAGCGTCACGCATTCCGCACACCGCCCAGATATTACCTATACCGGTGCTGTTAGCTCGCCGTATACTTGCGGCTTTTGGGTCCTTCGTGAGTTCAGGAATGCTTTTCAAGATAAAATATGAGACTCTCACCCTTCCCCCGGATCGGGGAGGGCTTGGCCTTTATCACGTTTATGACAGAGCGGTCGCCCTATTTGTGAGCACATTAGTCAAACTATGGCACCGCCGTCCGGACAGTCTGACCAGTTTGTTAATAGAAGAACTAGCGCCGCCCTCCCTGTTGCCGCCTGTGCCGATACACCACGTCCCCTCCTCGCTCTTCTACATCGGTGTCTTTTACCTCGAACTCAGTTACGTTCGACTTGCCTTACCAGCGACTCAACTGGCGACGGCAAAGGCGGTTTATAGGGTCCTGCAACGTGGACGACCCGATAACGTCGTGGAGAGGAAGCACCCGAACGTCAACTGGCGAGTAGTGCGGAGGACAATTCACCACGTAACACTGGACACTGACGTCACGGCGATGTGGTATATCACTGTCAACGGTAAGCAGGTGACCAGATCAAGGCTACATGCGATCCACATGGTAGACTCACCCACGTGCACGAGCTGTGGCGTTCAAGACGACGATGAACACCGTCTTAGCTGTGGCGAGTCTACGGCAGTGTGGCACTTAGTGAGGCAAATGTCAGCATACTTCCTTCGGGTAACGCCGAATCATATCGACCCCAAGACTATCTTATTCCCGGATGAAACGTATTACCCACGCACTAAAACTAATGCAATGACGTGGCTTCGTGGACATGCAGTGCATTATTTGTTTCAAGACGGCACTAAGGACACTTTAGACTTTTGGAACTATTTGCAGGAACGACATTGCAAGATCCTCCGTAACCCCAAGTATCGACAATATTTTTCCAATTTTTTGTGGAGTGCGTTCCACGACCCTCCACGTAGCTGGAACATCACGGGTAAGAGAAGCTAAAATTACAATACGATGATAGAACACTACACGGTACAACGTGGGATCTACTTTCATCATTACGAGAAGTCATACCTGGATGATACAGCAGATGGAGAGTTTCGTTGTGAACCCTCACACTCTGTAGCAGTATTAGCCCCATTTCCTCTTTTTGTCCCCGGTGCGAAAAGGTCTTCGCAGTTTCAGTTTTCCCATCCGGTGCAAGATGTAGCACTGGTTAATGGTGGTATGGATTCCACCCTTCAGTTTTGTTTCATGGTTTCCTTCGCCCCGCACTTTGCTCTCTTTCTTTATGCCTTTTTCTACAACTGTTAACGTGGTTTTAGTTCTGTGCGTCCCCAACTCGACGCAAAGAGTGCACTTACTAGTTTTCAGTTCCTTACTGCAAAAAAAAAAAAAAAAAAAAAAAAAATTAAAAAAAGAAATTAAAAAAAATAAATTAAAAAAAATTAAAAATACATACATGAATAAATAAAATAAAAAAAAACAATCACAATAATACACAAACTGCATCCTTTGTACCACTTCACATCCCCAGGATGGGAGGGGGGAGACATCGTGGACAGGCCTCGGGTCGCGACCCCTGCCCACCTTGCCTCCGCCAGCCCACTACCAGATCAAAAAACAAGAAAAAAGAAAAAAAAAGCGGTTAAAGGCGCTACAGTCTGGAACCGCGTGACCGCTACGGTCGCAGGTTCGAATCCTGCCTCGGGCATGGATGTGTGTGATGTCCTTAGGTTAGTTAGGTTTAAGTAGTTCTAAGTTCTAGGGGACTGATGACCTTAGAAGTTAAGTCCCATAGTGCTCAGAGCCATTTGAACCATTTTGAACCTTGGTCTTCCTGTACATCTGTGGCTGCCACGAAAGCAGTGATGTGTTTATGGTACATTCTGTGTTCTTTCTTGAGACGTGCTATGAGAGCTACAGAACATTTAAACTTCGTGTGCCCAATGTCTCTTGATTTTTTAATTGCCCAAAATTTCTGGTGATAGTTATGGACACATTTTCCTTCATTCCTCGTTATGTAGAATTAGGGTGTCCTTTTATCTCCAGTTATTTGACTGCCTTGTTGCCTAGAAATGGATGTTCATCACGCCTTTTTTCTGCACATAATCAAATATTAACTTCGATGTTCGATGCGCTTTTTGTAGATGGATGCCTCTCCAATAATGATCTGTAGGTCGCAGCTTTACCTGGAGGTGTGTGGTAATCATACTTTCAAGATGTTCTTCCGGCAATTTTCTTAAGATACTAACAGTATTGGATTTCTTTTCTTGTGGGGATTCATAGTCACCAGAACTGTTCACTTTTCTTTGAGGAGTACTGCTCCCGCCACTGCCACTAGCACTACAATCCTGAATACCATTTATCATGTTATCGTCTTATAAAGTCGTTTTCTTAACCCACTATTCTATCCAGTGTAACTTCAGTTGGGCAGTCAAATGAATATTCTTGTTTCTGAATAACCAGATTCATAAAAAACACCGCGAAAGCGTTGTCATCTTATCCTACATCGCGTTCCGTTGGACAATGCCTGCTTAACTTGGATGCCACAATATTTAAAATGTTCCAAACATTAATGGCCTCGCTCATTTTTGCTCTGTATGTGTGCCAATACTGACACATGTAGTCTATACTAAACACGTCCTCGATAAATCAGCATCATAAAGTTAACAGTGTCAAACATTTTGATTCGTTGTGACACTTCCATATTTCATTTGAATGGTCACACAGTTTCGTCACAATTATATTAAATGCGCGATTAATTCTTCAAATGTTACCATTTCCGCTTTTAATTGTAACTGTTTTATTGCGGTATTATAATTTCGGCCTCTGTGTCATTTTCAAGCATAAGATGGATATCGTATTATGGCACAGAAATAGTTACCTCTGCCCTGCTTGACTCTCTTGAGTCAGCATGTAAATTGTACAAGTATAGTAGCTGAGGTAACTATTTGACTGGCGTGTTAACCCCATCCCCTTTCCTCCGAGACTGCAAGTGATAGACCGAGCGAGGTGGCGCAGTGGTTAGCACACTGGACTCGCATTCGGGAGGACGACGGTTCAATCCCGTCTCCGGCCGTCCTGATTTAGGTTTTCCGTGATTTCCCTAAATCGCTTCAGGCAAATGCCGGGATGGTTCCTTTGAAAGGGCACGGTCGATTTCCTTCCTCATCCTTCCCTCACCCGAGCTTACGCTCCGTCTCTAATGACCTCGTTGTCGACGGGACGTTAAACACTAATATCCTCCTCCTCCACTGCAAGTGATGTCGTGCACAAACCGAGAGCAACGTGATCGTACGCCGTCGCAGGCGTGATTAGAAATGTGAGGCGGGTCTGCGTACAAATGTTTGAATACAAGTTCCCGTTCGAGCCGAGAGACGTCTCTTGTCAGGGCAGTCGAGTCACGATCTACGTCACTGACCACAATCGCGACGTCGTCGGCGGCAGAAGTTGGTCCCTGTTACGACACTGCAACGTACCCTCCGCCGTACGCCGCAGACCGGCCGGCGGGTACGAACGTCATCGCAGAAGTGGAGTGCGCGCGGCGGTAGTCGGCTGCGAGAGCGACACTAGCGCCACTGTTGGCGCGCGCGCCGGACAGTATTGCCATCTGTGAACTACGCGCAATGCCGGCCAGGTGGTGGTGACGCGCGCCGGCGGCCTTCGACTGGCCGCGCCTCCGGCACACGCGGGAAATGAGTTTTGTGGGCGCAGAAGGCGCGCGGTACCTGCGGCGCGCCGGCTGCCACGAGATGCGCGCCGCGCGCAGACGCCTGCGCCTCGCCTGCGCCGCCACCGCCGGGGCGCTGCTGCTGCTGTACGCGCTCGCCGACCTCGCCGCCTTCAGTCAGCGCGCCACGCGCAAGGTAGCCCATTCTCGTGTACGCAGCCGCAGCATCTCGCGTGCGCATTATCATTCTCTCGCTGCTTTTGCACACCGCTCGGCAAAGTGGTACTTACCACGATTAATTAATTACGTTAACTTATTTCAAAACGAGTCCACAGCCTCTATAAATTCTTTAACTGACTTCATTTTTCTTCTTGTTGTAACTGTTTTATAGCGCTATTGTATTTTCGGCTTTTGTGCCAGTTTCGAGAGAGAGCTGATGTCATGCGATGGCATAGAAGTAGGTTAAAAATAACTATCTCGTAGGGCTGTATCACTCACGGTGGCTGTTATCAGTGACACTAGTATATTTGTGTTATTTACATGCAGACGGCGGCAAAGATTACTATTTTTATGCCGTAACGGACATCAAGTCTTACGCTTGGAAGTGGCACAGAAGCCGAAGTTACAACAGCGTAATAAGATAGTTACAACTAAAAGCGAAAATGGTGTTATTTGAAGAATTAATCGCGTATTTAATCTAACTGCGATGAAACTGTGTAACCATCCAAATGAAATATGCGTGTGCCGCAACCAGTCAAAATGTTTAAGATTTTTAATTTTATGGCATTGATTTATCAACGAAGTGTTTCGAGTCACTAAGTGCTCACCATTAGGCATCAAGGTATACAAATTACTTAAACTTTACCCGATAGTTTCTTGAGTTAGCTATAATCTAGTTAATAATAATAGCAGCGTAAATTATGTTTGAGTGATTTTTACGACTCAGTGCTTGACGGTGAACACTAGTGTCTCTAAACGCTTCGCTCATAGATTAATGTTATAAGATTAATAATCTCGAACACTGTGACCGGCTGCGGTACATACATATTTCCTTTATTATACGCAGCCACAGAAATTATTTGCCGACATAACTAGTATTATACTCAATAAATGCCTACCTTCCATTGGACAGGACCCTTTTTTTCAATAACTAATCGTTTCTCAAGATAATTTTTAAAATAAATGTCTTTCGCTTGGTGTGAAGGTGCCCTCTGTGTATTTATCACAACTATTAAAAATTTATATTCTAATTATCAACAAATATTTACATATCCTTTCCAGTTCAAGTATTAGACCTTTGCCTGTTACGGCATATTTATATATGTATGTCATTAATTATTTGTAACGGTCACTTGAAATTTTGATGTATTCGACATTTTGGGTTTGTTGCCACCCGGGAAAACCGAAAATATTGATTAATTATTAATTTTTCAGTTGCAGGGATGTAGAAACATAATTTATGCTATCATTAAACGTTATTTTACATACGTTAAAAATTTGTCTAGGTGTGACAGAAATAATTCACTCTTTCAGCTGCTTTCACGTACACTCGATCTTCGGCATAGATTATCGATTTTCTACTGTTTCTGTTAAAATAATGACGCTAAACGCAATGTAGCTCAATGCAGCCAGACCGCGTGTGTTGCCAGGTGACTGCAACATGCATATACGAGTATTTTCCTTAACATAATAAGTAAATACACGGTTTGTTACCAAACGTCAACACCATGCAATAGAAGGTTAAGCACTAGAGAGCCATACCAATATTCCAAAAAATCATAAAACTAGGCTACAACTACACGTTCCCATACAACGAAAACAGAGTGAGGTGGCGCAGTGGTTAGCACACTGGACTCGCATTAGGGAGGACGACGATTCAAACCCGTCTCCGGCCATCCTGATTTAGGTTTTCCGTGATTTCCCTAAATCGTTTCAGACAAATGCCGGGATGGTTCCTTTGAAAGAGCACGGCCGATTTCCTTCCCAATCCTTCCCTAATCTGAGCTTGTGCTCCGCCTTTAATGATCTCGCTGTCGACGGGACTTTAAACACCAATCTCCTCCTCCTCCTCCTCCTCCTCCTCCGTACAACGAAGTTGCTTTCTCCCAGAGAAACACTTGTGTGCGATAAGAGATGCTAGCTGAATCATAATAGACTCGCATCAATTACGATATAAACTATTTAAAAGAATAGCGTCTGAGTTTAACGTGCCGACGATGATGAGGGCATTAGAGACGGAGCACTAGCTCAGATGCGACATGGATGAGGAATTTCGCTCATGTATTTTTCAAAGGAACCACCATGGCATTTGCCTTCGATATGGGGCATTCAACGAATTTCGATTGTTGGAGGTTATGGGCGTATTTAGATTGTAAAAGCATGCTAATTATGTAAAAAACATCAACATCGAAGACAGACAAGCACTTAACGTCTCATCTGAAGAAAGGTGCAACCGTACCAGAAGACTGTAGTAAATAAAACGATTAACGACAAACGCAGAACCTAATTACGTAAAATAACACCGATTTCTTCCATTACATGCTGCAAATGGCGAAGTTCATTTCGGGTATCATTTGTTACTGTTCAGGCATTTGAATCTTGACTTTTGTGTTTGGCTGATACAAATTTGTATCCTATATGCATGAAAAATTCCACATGTCGATTAGCCTCGATGAATCTCAGGCAGCAACAAAGTTTTAGCATTTACAGAATTATCTTCAGTTTGAATGAAATGTTGCACAGGTTGAACGTTGAAACACTAGGCAGAAACATAATTATCACAAATAATGGGCCCAATGTGTTCTGTAATTTGTATGTGTGTTAATTTAATCCTGTGGAACAATCGAACGTCATATATCTTTATTCGAAACTTGCATTGCTCGCTCCGCAGGAACCAGTGTTACGCTAAGCCATCAAATATGAAGATTCTCACATATGAACAACAATGCATGCCATCTGATGATCAGCTCATAGCCGATAATGGCACGAATAAATGTTGCTTAAAGTGCAAAGTGAGTCACTGCTTCAATCATTCATTAATTATTCGATTGCTTTTAACTATCGGATGGCTTCTTATATACGCTGAGTGCAAAACTTAAAGAAAATAAGCACGATCGTTAGCTCTCAACGCCAGAGACAACCGATCCGGGAAGAATGACCTACTGGTAAATTAACGGTGACTGACGGAACAGTTTGTGAAACTCCTGAGGTATAGCGACCTAGTCTTCCAGTACACCCACTACATTTTGGGAATTACAGTTCTGTTGTCAAAGATTTCAAAGCTAGACATTGTGAGTTTGAAATGAAATGAAATGCGATAACTAATCGAAAACACGTAACTGTGTGCGGAAACTTCCTTATTCTTTGCACAGTCATCATTAGTGAAAAACTTTAACGCATGCACTGGCGATTTCATTGCCAGTCACTTCTTTATCTTAGTCTCTTAAAGTCATTTACTCAAAATTAAAAGACTTTATTGTTCTGTCACTGAATTCTACTGTTATACTTGAAATACACTCTAAAAACTTAAATCTCACACTTTATGCTGAGCTTTCAGTAATTAACATTACACATCGAAACTGCGAGAGCATGCTGAAAAGTTCAAAAAATGGCTCTGAGCACTATGGGACTCAACTGCTGAGGTCATTAGTCCCCTAGAATTTAGAACTAGTTAAACCTAACTAACCTAAGGACATCACAAACATCCATGCCCGAGGCAGGATTCGAACCTGCGACCGTAGCGGTCTTGCGGTTCCAGACTGCAGCGCCTTGAACCGCACGGCCACTTCGGCCGGCCAACCGCTTCATCACTAACAAAGTGAAGTCCACGAAGGCGTTCTTTAAGTTTTGGGAACAGATGCTGACAATAACTTCTGCCGTTGAGAATGATGTATTGTTTGACATTAAGGCGTCAGTGAAGTCACGGGAGATTAGTTCTGGAAGAGTACCATTAAATGATTTTTAATCTACGTCCCTGTGAAAGCTACACACACCAGCTCTAGCAGTGTATTTTCTGTCTAATGAAGGAAGTTAACATAAAAAAGCGTATATTTTGCTGGTATACGGTCTAATATTTTATTTAAAAACTGCCTATTGGCTTCTGTCTTGGGTTGTTCGGCCGAATGACTCTGAGCACTATGGTTCAAATGGCTCTGAGCACTATGGGACTTAACTTCTAAGGTCATCAGTCCCCTAGAACTTAGAACTACTTAAACCTAACTAACCTAAGGACATCACACACATCCATGCCCGAGGCAGGATTCGAACCTGCGACCGTAGCGATCGCGCGGTTCCAGACTGCAGCGCCTTTAACCGCTTGGCCACCCCGGCCGGCTGTTCGGCCGACGTTCATCTAATGACTTTACTGACGTTTCGCTAACACAAGTGGCTGGTATTTTCAAAGCTTCAACCCCCATTGCCGGTGGTGAACTGGAGGGTGAAGCTTTAACAATGCCAGCCACTCGTGCTGGCGAAACGTCAGTAAAATCATTAGATGAACGTCGGCCGAAGAACCCGAGACATAAGCCAATACGCAGTTTGTCAACAAGTGGCCACGAAAGCATTAAAATTTTGTAATATTTTATTGATATATGATGCAAGTCTCATTAGTCATGCTGAGAGGGACATCGAAATATTATCCTCGGCGTTCGTGGCTGTTTAGATAGTTACCCTGTAAAGTTGATTTATGATAACACTAATAACATGGGGAATCCGGCTTCAACATTCCGTCTTAAATTGAGAGCTGTGTAGTGGACTGACAAGGCAGCCAGTCCACAGTGACGGGTAGCCGAAAGGGCACACGTACACACACGCCGACTGGCGCGAAGTCTGGAACAGGATTCGTAATGAATGTGATAAAGAAAAGAACGTAGCTACTAGAACACTTAACTTTTATATCGTCCTTTGGTATACAGCATTCTTGATGATACAAGTGAGACTATCTTGAGATACATGCAATGGTACAAATGGCGCCTTGCTAGGTCGTAGCCATTAACTTAGCTGAAGGCTATTCTAACTGTCTCTCGGCAAATGAGAGAAAGGCTTCGTCAGTGTAGTCGCTAGCAACGTCGTCGTACAACTGGGGCGAGTGCTAGTACGTCTCTCGAGACCTGCCTTGTGGTGGCGCTTGGTCTGCGATCCTGACATTGGCGACACGCGGGTCCGACATGTACTAATGGACCGCGGCCGATTTAAGCTACCACCTAGCAAGTGTGGTGTCTGGCGGTGACACCACAAGCTGTTTACGAACTTTTTCTAACACAGTTAATCTGTGCTTCCATTCACTCATAACGCATAAAAGGCACCCTTTAGATAGGCAAGATAAAATTAAAACACTCAAAGAAATATAATAAGACTAAAAAATGAACAGTGTTCTTTTCCGTTGTTTTGATTTTTAATTGCTTTCAGTCATCAGTTTCAGATAAAAACTGAATGCTACGAAGTGGTGTTGCAGCCAACTGAGCTCCATGCTCTTGATCAGACGCTGTGTTATTAATTCAATGGTCTTTTGCACAAATGCTTGGGGGAGCGGTTCTTAAAACAAACATTAACCATTTTTTTCATAAATCAAAGTCACAAATCTCCAGAATGCGGTATGTACAGTACGAAAATTATACGGTTATTATGTCCCGTGGGGTAGCCGTGCAGTCTCAGACGTCTTGTCACTGTTCGCGCGGCTCCCCCCGTCGGAGGTTCGAGTCCTCCCTCTGGCATGGGTGTGTGTGTTGTCCTTAGCGTAAGTTAGTTTAAGTTAGATTAAGTAGTGCGTAAGCCTAGGGACCGATGACCTCAGCAGTTTGGTCCCATAGTTCTTACCACAAATTTCCAAATTTATACGGTTGTGACATTGTTTTTGTCAGTTCACGTTCTGGACTAAGTTACAGGTTGTTTCAGATTGTTTAACGACAATAAAAGAATGAATAAAGTTTCAATGGATATACCTTGCTGGTTATCATGGATAGCTAACGTTAAACATAGACAGAGTTTTACGGGTATAATTGCAGATATTTTTATTGGTGACAGCGGACAGTGTACTGAACTAAATTACAGCAGTATTTATTTCATTTGAAGAATAATAATTATATCTAATAGTAGTAGTGTGTTTTAGGGTGGTTAGTACCTCAAAGTACATCAGCCTATACTGAAAGGCGTAGTCCAGTTAGTGGCGCAGTTACGACGGTGCAGAAAACATCAGGTAGTTAATTATGTGACGTGTTTGGGAAATTCTGGTAGACGCTCAGAAAAAAATACTAACACACTGAAGTGGGTAATTATTAATGTACCAATGATCACAGTATGTGAAGTAAAACCCCTAACATCCTGCATATTGGTGGTAGGATGACACTACGGCTCGAAAAGATGCGGCAATGATTTAATTGTACGTCTGTGGAACATTTATAAATAAAGTTCCAAACCACCTAATGATAATCAACCTTCAAAGGGAGCCAACAAAACAAGAAGAAAAGCAGAAGCATAAGCAGAAGAACAAAAGTGCACGAAAATTAGTTATCAACATTTCTATCATTAGCTGTATATTTCTTACTGTATTTGCATTAAAGTTAGTTTACCGAGAGTAATAACACGAAGAAACTACAGGAAATTCAAAAGGATTCTGGCTTCTGCTATCAGGTGTCGCTTCTCCGTAACCAGTGTTGCAAGATTAACGGCTAAGAAAAAGCTAAAGTAAACCAACGTTATCTGAGTTAGAGTGATCTTATCAACGGAATTTTATTTCCGCGTGTAACACACTTCTGCTGCTCCGATCATCAGAAGTGCGACTTCGTATATCGTTACGAGTACCGCTTCTGTGGAAAGAGGCTGAACAAATAGAACATTAACTGTGAAGACATAACAGACATAAGAATGTAGCATATAATTAATCAACTGCAAGCAGCGAGATTTGAGAACTCATTAAACACTGATGTTTAAGCCAAGAAGATTATATTGTAGAGGCTGTCTAACTGCAGGCTCCTTTTTTCTTTTCTTTTTTTGTGTCAGTTCTTGAAACGGAAGGGATAAGTGAGAGGCGTTATCTTCTTATCGACAACGATATAATTACAAACGAACTAATTTAGTCTTTACTAATGAGGGCTTAAGCGATCCAAAACTATCTGCAACTGCAGAATGTTAGCTGTTAAAGAATGAAAAATCATGTGAAAGGAGTAGGTGAGGCGCTTGAGAACAGTTGGTCATTTGTTGCGATTTTACGGAAAACAGACCCTACAAGCAAGACAATGGTACGATTTTTTCTTGAGTAATGTAGAGCTTTGTTGAAACCTCACTAAGTTTCACTTAGGTGTATACTGATTTAAACACGCGCTGCTATCAAAATCCCTTGTGGCCTTACACAAGAAACTTTGTAAAAAGACAATATTACCACATCTACATCTACAGCTACACGGGTTGGCCAGAAATACGGAAACAGCGGAAGAAATGAATGCCTGGACATGAATCGAGATGCTAGCCAAGCCTCCAGGCTGCGCTGTTGTTGTATTTGTCGACGGACAGCTCTTGTTCATGTCCTCAGTACGTTACACGTGTCAGTCGCGGTCAGGACGTTGTTCTGTGTAGTTTTGAGGCTATTATGTCGAACATCGGTGCATTATAACTGGGTACGTTGCTGGTGGTTCGGTAATCAAGGTAGCCGAAGTGTTTGTCGTTTCAAGAGACACCGTACCGACGATTTACAGTCATTTCCACAAGAAAGTGTACGCCATAAATGTAACGTCCGCAGCGACATCACTGGTAGTGGTCTGGAATCTGTATTCAGTGCGCTTTTGCACAGTGTATAGAGAAACAGTGTGAGAATTGCATGTTTTGCTTTGTTGGTTGCAATCTAAAAGAGTGCAAAGTATCTGAAGTATCACGAGGCAGTTTTCCTTGTAAATCATCCAAATGTTCGTTAAGAAGCTATTTGGCTCGAACGAGGCAAAGTGGGTGCTTCAAGAGGATAATGATCCGAAACAACGCAGATGTCTCTGTACAGCGTGGAAGTAAGACAATGGGGTGTCCACGATGGATTAGCCTGCAATGTCTTCGGACTCAGCAGCATTAGTGGCAGAACAACTGAGAGAAAATCTGGAATACATTTCACATAAATTTTCTCAGCATGTTATAGTCTTAGATGGAGATTTCAATTTACCAGATATAGACTGTGACACTCAGCTGTTTAGGACGGGTGGTAGGAACAGAGCATCAAGTGACATTATACTTGTGAGTGCACTATCCGAAAATTACCTCGAGCAATTAAACAGAGACTTGACTCGTGGAGATAACATCTTGGACCTACTGATAACAAACAGACCCGAACTTTTCGACTCTGTAAGCACAGAACAGGGAATCAGTGATCCTAAGGCCGTTGCAGCATCCCTGAATATGGAAGTAACTAGGAATATAAACAAAGGGAGGAAGGTTTATCTAGGCGCTCAGTCCGGAGCCGCGCGACTGCTACGGTTGCAGGTTCGAATCCTGCCTCGGGCATGGATGTGTGTGATGTCCTTAGGTTAGTTAGGTTTAAGTAGTTCTAAGTTCTAGGGGACTGATGACCATAGATGTTAAGTCCCATAGTGCTCAGAGCCATTTGAACCATTTGAAGGTTTATCTATTTAGCAAGAGTAATAGAAGGCAGATTTCAGACTACCTAACAGATCAAAACGAAAATTTCTGTTCCGACACTGACAACGTTGAGTGTTTATGGAAAAAGTTCAAGGCAATCGTAAAATGCGTTTTAGACAGGTTCGTGCCGAGTAAAACTGTGAGGGACGGGAAAAACCCACCGTGGTTCAACAACAAAGTTAGGAAACTACTGCGAAAGCAAAGAGAGCTGCAAGTTTAAACGCAGCCAAAACCTCTCAGACAAACAGAAGCTAAACGATGTCAAAGTTAGCGTAAGGAGGGCTATGCGTGAAGCGTTCAGTGAATTCGAAAGTAAACTTCTAGGTACCGACTTGACAGAAAATCCTAGAAAGTTCTGGCCTTACGTTAAATCAGTAAGTTGCTCGAAACAGCATATCCAGACACTCCGGGATGATGATGGCATTGAAACAGAGGATGACACGCGTAAAGCTGAAATACTAAACATCTTTTTCCAAAGCTGTTTCACAGAGGAAGACCGCACTGCAGTTCCTCCTCTATATCCTCGCATAAACGAAAAAATGGCTGACGTCGAAAATAAGTGTCCAAAGAATAGAAAAGCAACTGAAATCACTCAACAGAGGAAAGTCCACTGGACCTGACGGGATACCAATTCGATTCTACACAGAGTACGCGAAAGAACTTGCCCCCCTTCTAACAGCCGTGTATCGCAAGTCTCTAGAGGAACGGAAGGTTCCAAATAATTGGAAAAGAGCACAGGTAGTCCCAGTCTTCAAGAAGGGTCGTCGAGCAGATGCACAAAACTATAGACCTATATCTCTGACGTCTATCTGTTGTAGAATTTTAGAACATGATTTTTGCTTGCGTATCATGTAGCTTCTGGAAACCCAGAATCTACTCTGTAGGAATCAACATGGATTCCGGAAACAGCGATCGTGTGAGACCCAACTCGCTTTATTTGTTCATGAGACCCAGAAAATATTAGATACAGGCTCCCAGGTAGATGCTATTTTCCTTGACTTCCGGAAGGCGTTCGATACAGTTCCGCACTGTCGCCTGATAAACAAAGTAAGAGCCTACGGAATATCAGACCAGCTGTGTAGCTGGATTGAAGAGTTTTTAGCAAACAGAACACAGCATGTTGTTCTCAATGGAGAGACGTTTACAGATGTTAAAGTAACCTCTGGCGTGCCACAGGGGAGTGTTATGGGGCCATTGCTTTTCACAATATATATATAAATGACCTAGTAGAGAGTGTCGGAAGTTGCATGCGGCTTTTCGCGGATGATGCTGTAATATACAGAGAAGTTGCAGCATTAGAAAATTGTAACGAAATGCAGGAAGATCTGCAGCGGATAGGCACTTGGTACAGGGAGTGGCAACTGTCCCTTAACATAGACAAATGTAATGTATTGCGAATACATAGAAAGAAGGATCCTTTATTGTATGATTATATGATAGCGGAACAAACACTGGTAGCAGTTACTTCTGTAAAATATCTGGGAGTATGCGTGCGGAACGATTTGAAGTGGAATGATCATATAAAATTAGTTGTTGGTAAGGCGGGTGCCATGTTGAGATTCATTGGGAGAGTACTTAGAAAATGTAGTCCATCAACAAAGGAGGTGGCTTACAAAACACTCGTTCGACCTATACTTGAGTATTGCTCATCAGTGTGGGATCCGTACTAGGACGGGTTGACGGACGAGATAGAGAAGATCCAAAGAAGAGCGGCGCGTTTCGTCACAGGGTTATTTGATAACTCTGATAGCGTTACGGAGATGTTTAGCAAACTCAAGTGGCAGATTCTGCAAGAGAGGCGCTCTGCATCGCGGTGTAGCTTCCTGTCCAGGTTTCGAGAGGATGCGTTTCTGGATGAGGTATCGAATATATTGCTTCCCCCTACTTATACCTCCCGAGGAGATCACGAACGTAAAGTTAGAGAGATTCGAGCGCGCACGGAGGCTTTCCGGCAGTCGTTCTTCCCGCGAACCATACGCGACTGGAACAGAAAATGGAGGTAATGACAGTGGCACGTAAAGTGCCCTCCGCCATACACAGTTGGGTGGCTTGCGGAGTATAAATGTAGATGTAGATGCAAATCCGATCGAAAATGTTTGGTCGTATATTAAGATGAAGCTTGAAGGGAAGCCAATATATACATCGATGTAGCTGTCATATAAACTCAGAATGATGTGGAGATCGTTACCGAGAGAATATACAGAAAATCTCGTGAAAAGCATGCCAAAAAGGTACAAACTATAGTCGTTAATGGCGGCGATTGTAATAACTATAATTGTGCAATAATCAAAAATTTATTTGGCAAATGTCATTTGTTTGTTTTTGGATGAATTACATTTACTTAAGTTTTTTCAATGTCTCAGCCTGGAACCTACTTTTCCCTCATTTAGTTTTTGTGGTTATTCCACTTTAGATTGCTCCGTACGGTTATGATTAGTACTGCTTCCATGGATTTTTCGCCAATAGTGTAATTGGACAGTTATGGATCTTTTCTTCTATTAATGTGCAATACGTTATATTTATTTACGTTGTAGGTCCCTGCACCAGTAAACTGATCCTGCGCAGGCCTTCCTGCACTACAGTCTTATGGCGTTGAGCCTTCCTATAGTGAACCTTGTTTTAGTGAACAGAATTAGCAACGATCTCAGTGTTTTTATTCGGAGGACGTCACGAAATTATCTCGTTGCTTCTGTCATACCTTTCATGTGATGGATGTAGGAGCAAAGTTACAGTTATTATCTCTCTCGTGAAAGCATAAAAACTCATTTACCCAGCGACGTGGGATAGCGGTTAATACATATCACTTTTATTCGGGAGAAGCAGGAAACGAACGCCCGTTCTGTTGACCTGATTTCATTCGACAGTGCTTTCCGTGGATCGCTGAACCCAAATGTCGGGACGGTTCCTTCGATAAGGGAACGGTCGATTTCTTCTCTCAGAGCACGCGCTCCATCTCTAATGACCTCCACGGCGACCGGACGCTGAACAGAGATAACCTCCCTTCCTTCTTTTGTTCCTCCTTGTCGATAAAGCAATTGTACAGAAGGTAGACGTGTCAGCGAACCATCAAATATCATCCTGCGTTTAAACTACTTTCAGCAGACGCGCTGAATTTTGTAACACATTATCTGTCATAAAATTGAGGAACGCAGAGAAAACGTTGTGTAACGCTGAATATTTTATGTCTGTCTGTATTGCGGCGTATTTAAAGGGCAAAATTTAAAAAAAGAAAGCTCTATTTATGAGTGTTGCGTTCACCTGTAAGAAAATTATAAAATACCGACCTGATATCAGACTATTTTCCGTTATTAAACCAGTGCCGCACGGGGTTGCCGCGCGGTCTGTGGTCCCTGGCCGCGGTTCGCGCGGCTGCCCCCACCCCCACCCCCCTACCCCCTCCCACACAGTCGGAGGTTCGAGTCGTCCCTCGGGCATAGGTGTGTGTATTGTCCTTAGCATAAGTTAGTTTAAGTTAGATTAAGTAGTGTGTAAGCCTAGGGACCGATGACCTCAGCAGTTTGGTCCCGTATGAATTTACCACAAATTTCCAATTTTAAACCAGTGTTTTCGATGACCGTAGGTAGTGAGATGGCGCAGTGGGTAAGGCACTATACTCGCATTAGGAAGAATGGGGTTCAAATTACCTCCATCCTTCCAGATTTAAGTTTTGTGGATTTTTCTAAATCACTTAAGGCCAATGCCAGGATGGTGTACTTGAAGAGGGATCTGCCTCCGATCTGTCCCTAATGATTTCAGCGTCGATGGGACATACATTCAGATCTTCCATTATTCCACGATCACATTAGCGCTCTTTATTTCTAGAGCTTAATGAAACCGCATTAAAGTCCTATAAGATGCTATCACGTAACTTCTGAGGAAGATTTTGAACCTACCTTGCAAGGAAAGCTCCTTCAATCGATTATATTTCAAACAGGAATGAGACCTTAGTCAAAAGCGGTTTCACTGTTTCTTTTTCAACATCACTGTCAATTTATTTTCTTATTACATTTTGACAGAGAATCGATAGAGGAGGAAACTTTTCCTTCATATTTGAAGAAACAGCGACACTTATGTAGAGTCGAAATTTGTAGAAAACCTAGATGAAGATGAATTCATCAGGTTTCGATTCACAACCCCTGATCGAAGAATGCTATTTATTATCAATACTCTCGCAAATTTCACCTAGTTATCCCATAGTTTACAGAGAAACACTGAAATGTATTCACTACGGTTAAGGGATAGTCTACTTATTTCAGTAACAGAAGGCACCATAAGCAAGATATTAATCCTATGAAATATATAATATTACGTGGAATGATTAGAAAGTATCAGCAAACAATTTTTAAGTAGGTTTTTGGCTTAAGTATTTGTCTGTGTGAGCAGGTACATACATCATAGCACTACGCTAAAATAATTTACTCAAAATTTCTCACGGCGAGCAGGTACATTTTCTCTAGTATAGTGTGTGTCACATTGTTACCCCTAAGACACATACCGACAGACTCGTACACTACAACCTTCAGGTGGCGACATAAATTACACTGTGCTCACATAAACATTGCAAATTACCTCGTTTAGAGAATGCAGCCTTTCTCTGCGCTATTCACCGATTTTGACTATACAGAGTTTACTGGATGAATTACACTGAAGAGCCAAAGAAACGGTTAACCTGCCTAATATCGATTAGGGCCCCCGCGAGCACACCGAAGTGCCGCAACTCGACGTGTCATGGACTCGACTAATGTCTGAAGTAATGCTGGAGGGAATTGACACCATGAATCCTGCAGGGCTGTCCATACATACGAGGAGGTGGAGATCTCTTCTGAACAGCACGTTACAAGGCATCCCAAATATGCTCAACAATGTTCATGTCTGTGGAGTTTTGTTTAAACTGAAAAAAATGTTCATGGAGCCACTCTATAGCAATTCTGGACGTGTGGGGTGTCGTATTGTCCTGCTGGAATTGTCTAAGTCCGTCTGGATGCACAATGGACATGAATGGATGCATGAAATTACAATGAAATTCAGACCATTAGCTGCTTACAGGCCTTGATTTATATCGACGGGGACAGTTGAAAATGTGTGCCCCCACAGGGACACGAACCCGGGATCTCCCGCTTATAGGGCAGACGCTCTATCCTACTGAGCCATTGAGAACACACAGAACAGTGCGACTGCAGGGATTTATCTCTGACACGCTCCCCGTTAGACCCACATTTCCAACTTACTGTCACACACTACATTTGTAGGGCCCCTGCCCACTATACTCATTACTCGCGGCAGTCAATCTACCGATTCCCGTAAGAGTTTGGGCAATGTGAGTGCATCCGCACTGAAGAAGATCATTGGCCGGTAAGCCTTATCTATATGAAGATGGTATCTGTTCTTTCAGACATGTCCGCACACCATTGTAAAGTAAGTGTAGAGTGGTTCTCAAGACTAATTAATGTTGGTCTGAACACAGCTATGCTTCGCTAGAGTTGGTCCTGCTGGAGGTCGTATAGTCTTACTTTTCTTATACCTTTAACTCTTTTATCCATTCGATTATAGGGGGACTTGTGGTATAATGTGAACTCCAATTAATGTAACATTGAATTATTATGCTGCTCGCATTAAGCCTGCGGTTTTCTGGGCTACAGAGAAGTCCAGCTGACTTGTTTAAGATCCCACCATTGTGGGCCTTGTTATGTTATGAGGATTGACACTGAGCGCTAGCAGGGGTAGTCAGACATGCAGGGCCGACAGTTTTTGATGGAGCCTTCCTGGAATTCCACTAATGTGATCACAAGGAAACCATATAAAACGTAAGTCAAAGTGGATGGATTATGATTTGATTTCGGTTCCTCACGAGTATGAGAAGGAATACAAACGTCTCAAAAATGAGATCGACAGGAAGTGCAAAATGGCTAAGCAGGGATGGCTAGAGGACAAATGTAAGGATGTAGAGGCTTGTCTCACTAGGGGTAAGATAGATACTGCCTACAGGAAAATTAAAGAGACCTTTGGAGAGAAGAGAACCACTTGTATGAATATCAAGAGATCAGATGGCAACCCAGTTCTAAGCAAAGAAGGGAAGGCAGAAAGGTGGAAGGAGTATATAGAGGGTTTATACAAGGACGATGTACTTGAGGACAATATTATGGAAATGTAAGAGGATGTAGATGAAGATGAAATGGGAGATAAGATACTGCGTGAAGAGTTTGACAGAGCACTGAAAGACCTGAGTCGAAACAAGGCCCCGGGAGTAGACAACATTCCATTAGAACTACTGATGGCCTTGGGAGAACCAGTCATGACAAAACTCTACCATCTGGTGAGCAACATGTATGAGACAGGCGAAATACCAACAGACTTCAAGAAGAATATAATAATTCCAATCCCAAAGAAAGCAGGTGTTGACAGATGTGAAAATTACCGAACTATCAGTTTAATAAGTCACAACTGCAAAATACTAACGCGAATTCTTTACAGACGAATCGAAAAACTGGTAGAAGCGGACCTCGGGGAAGATCAGTTTGGATTCCGTAGAAATGTTGGAACACGTGAGGCAATACTAACCTTACGACTTATCTTAGAAGAAAGATTAAGAAAAGGCAAAACTACGTTTCTAGCATTTGTAGACTTAGAGAAAGCTTTTGACAACGTTAACTGGAATACTCTCTTTCAAATTCTGAAGGTGGCAGGGGTAAAATGCAAGGAGCGAAAGGCTATTTACAATTTGTACAGAAACCAGATGGCAGTTATAAGAGTCGAGGGGCAGGAAAGGGAAGCAGTGGTTGGGAAAGGAGTGAGACAGGGTTGTAGCCTCTCCCCGATGTTATTCAATCTGTATATTGAGCAAGCAGTAACGGAAACAAAAGAAAAATTCGGAGTAGGTATTAAAATTCATGGAGAAGAAGTAAAAACTTTGATGTTCGCCGATGACATTGTAATTCTGTCAGAGACAGCAAAGGACCTGGAAGAGCAGCTGAACGGAATGGACAGTGTCTTGAAAGGAGGATATAAGATGAACATCAACAAAAGCAAAACGAGGATAATGGAATGTAGTCAAATTAAATCGGGTGATGCTGAGGGGATTAGATTAGGAAATGAGACACTTAAAGTAGTAAAGGAGTTTTGCTATTTAGGGAGTAAAATAACTGATGATGGTCGAAGTAGAGAGGATATAAAATGTAGACTGGCAATGGCAAGGAAAGCGTTTCTGAAGAAGAGAAATTTGTTAACATCGAGTATAGATTTAGGTGTCAGGAAGTCGTTTCTGAAAGTATTTGTATGGAGTGTAGCCATGTATGGAAGTGAAACATGGACGATAACCAGTTTGGACAAGAAGAGAATAGAAGCTTTCGAAATGTGGTGCTACAGAAGAATGCTGAAGATAAGGTGGGTAGATCACGTAACTAATGAGGAGGTATTGAATAGGATTGGGGATAAGAGAAGTTTGTGGCACAACTTGACTTTTCGGGGTAGCCATGGATATCATGGTTGGCTAGAAGAGGATTTGAACAGTTTGCTGAGTGTGTCAGTTTAAGATGACAACATTTTGTCGCTTATTATTGTTTCTACAGAAATGGGGTTGATTGACATCAGCGCTAATCTTGCGGTATTTACGAACCTACACACCTTTTATGGTTCAATCACTTGGGGACCACTACGCAAAGAGTCAAGTTTTGGCCACCAGACATTTAGCAGACATTTACACTTTGTACTAAGTCAGTGAAAATGATAGTACTATGATATGTATCATCGGTTTGCGTCAACAACGATTCAAATTTAGATTCATTGCGACTTTGCAATCAAGGCGCCTTTGTAATGTACTGCCATTAACACCGAGACATCGGCGTTTCCATCTACAGTGGTGCCAAGCCAGAACGATATGGACTGTCACAGACTGGCAAAACATGGTGTTAAGTGATGAGTCCCGATTCGTTTTGGGGACTGTCGGTAACTGCATACGGGTTTGGAGGCAGGCCGGTGAACAGTACAGTTCCGTCCAAGCTGTCGCGCTCCACACTGCCCATACAACCGACATAATGGTCTGGGGGCCATGCCTACGACTGCCGGCCCCTCTACTTGTGGTACGTGGAACCTTAACGGGCCAGCGCTATGTTGATGACATTCTTCAACCACATGTGCAATCATTCCTGGCCGGCCGTGGTGGCCAAGCGGTTAAAGGCGCTACAGTCTGGAACCGCGCGGCCGCTACGGTCGCAGGTTCCAATCCTGCCTCGGGCATGGATGTGTGTGATGTCCTTAGGTTAGTGAGGTTTAAGTAGTTCTAAGTTCTAGGGGACTGATGACCTTAGAAGTTAAGTCCCATAGTGCTCAGAGCCAATCATTCCTGTATGGTCTACCAGTGGCACTTTTCCAGTGTACACATACAGCTCGAGTTAGGTCATGTTCAGACTCTTCCACGGCTGGCCTGCTTCCTAGACTTACACCTATACACCTACAGAGCACGTGTGGGACCAGTTGAAACGCCAAATGCCGCCGTGTCACTCTGTACCTGAGTTGAGGGTGGCTGTTCAGGATTTGTGGGCCAATCTGCCTCAGAGCAACATCAGACGTGTAATCAACTCGATGCCGGACCGTGTTGTGGGATGTATTGCTGCTAAATGTGGTCCAACGCGTTATAGATGTTGCATTGCATTTGTATACATGTCCTCACTGTATTTGTTTACAAGTCTTGATTTTGGGATCAAGTGAATCTCTCATCTGTATCATTATGTCTACTAAATTTCATTTTGTTCCGATGCTCCTCTCATGGTGAGCTGTTTTCGCTGTTCCAGAGTGTATGATGCAGTAACATTTTACGAGCTTCTACAGACCACCAGCAACATTCAAACGATATTTTTAGGCGAGCTATTCATATGGAAGTAGGTATATGCACTAGCGTCCGAACGCTAATGATTAGAGTATGATGGAACAACCAAAGTAGCTGCTTGTTATTTGTAATTACATCAAAGAGGTAAGTGAAAATCCTTGTAGAACACTTTCGATTGATTCCAATAAGATAGGCCACATCTCACTGGAATTGGTCCAAGAGATATCATCGTGGTCCACCGACAACGTTAACCACATGCATCGCAACGAGGTGTCAGTATATTATCAGTCAAAGTACGAACCGTTGCGAGTGACTTGTAATTCTCCTTCCACCACAGATCCAGCTACTTAACTACATTACTGCGGATACTATTATACTTTTTCCTCTGATCAGTACTTCTCACGACACTTCACGCACTTCTCGAAACTTTGTGGTAGTCAACCAAACCGATATATTCGATCGCTGGACCACATTTTTTCGTCATTACTGATATTCGTTCATGACGAAGCTGGCGAAGATCGTCATATCGCCATAGGAGGTAACTGCACGGCTAGTAATAGCGAAATATCACGAACAGCAGCGGAAGACAACTTAAGTCCTATTTATCTACGTCTGTCTACTCGATAATCACTGGTCTGATCATTTACTCTAGTAATTTTTAATAATAATGTTCAATGGCGGGAGCGATCTACACTTAACGTGGAATCCGAACCGCGTGTCGTATCTGGAGAGTCATCACCTCATTGTGAGATATCGGCTAGGTAAAAGGCAGACTGAAATATACCGTGGTCCGACTGGTATACGATCCCGTAACCTTTCTGTTTCCAGACACACGCTTTACCACTCGATCACCAGGCCACGAGTAGTGTGTAATAACGCTCCCTCTGCGACCGTATCGGGGCGTTTCTGTATTTATGCATTCCTCCTTGTCTCGAACGTAAACGCGAGATTGGAGTCACTCTGGTAGGAACCACAGATCGCACTGTCGTGCGTTATTTAGCTTTATTCCATACTTTCCAAACCATCGAGCACTTGCTCCTTGTATCATAGCCGCACCCCGTCTAATTAACTCAGAGCGACGAGCAGACAGAATAACAAATGAAGTAAGCCTTTCCATGTGCAGTGATGTGTCACAGTGCCACCTGCTCTGGTTACGTCACTGGACGGAAGAGAGTGTTTATGGCCGAGATTTTCACTCGTTGAAACTGCCGGCTCTGCCGCGAAGGACCGCGCAGCTGTTCTGCCTCAGGGCGGAGTTTATTTTCTGTTGCTAAACTAACTTATAAAGAGACACTTCCTTAAATAAGTGAGTTCTGGAGGTTCTGGCACGGAAATCTGTTAAAAACTTTCACTGCTTCCTCGCGGAGTCGTACCGCATCTCAGGGCGCGTGCAGACGGCCAAAATGTAACAATGGCTTTTATCGAATGAAATATAAAGGCACGGGACATCTTTCGCGTCACATCTTCGTCGTTTAAATGCTTAAAAATCACTAAAACAGGTCTAACTTTGTGAGGTTTCTCATTTATATGAGAGTATGCAGTTCGGACATGGATTTCGATTCCTTTTTTTCAGGTTAGGCAGAAACCTTTGTGTTCTGAATGTGTGATCAAACGATATCTGCAGCTAACGTTTTCATGTCTTTCCTGTTGAATCCTCTAACTGTCATTATAAAGTAATAAATTTTCTAATAGAACTGGGATTTTGAGCTGGGGTTTGTTGTTCCGTCCACATACGAACCATCAGCGACGGATTGACTTGACTACTATTATTTTCTGTTTACTTGCATTAGCTGTTCTGCAATATTTTAGAAACGATAATATTTTCCGCCTGGAATGTTATTAAGCGCATTTATTTACGACCGTGGCTTCGGATATTGTACCATTCTCAAGTAATTGCACACTGTGAACTGAATCAATGCGTATTCATTCCTCTGCAGGGGACACCGTCCTCATGTCATTCTTGTTTACATATGTTATACAAAATACATAAGAAACATGATTTCTCATAATCTGTATAAAAGAATGTAATTCATTAATATATTGCAGTTGTGAAGGTTTCGACGAAATCGATACCGTCGACAAACAGTGTGAGAGAGATGACAATTTCATATTACATAAAATAACACCGATGATTTTAATTATTTACTGACAAAGTAGTTAAAAGGAAAGTAGCATACGTTAAAATAAAGTTACTGGAAGCTCGTGCGAATGGGTGTGTTGGGAGGGCTATCAAGAGTCATACACCAAAGATACTAAAGGTACCTCAAGACTCAAGTAGTATCGTTTCCTGTGGATGCTGCGTTCTCTACAGGAAGTACAGAATCTACCAACAAATTCGAGTTGCTGTCTGCCACTAAAACTGAAATTGAATCAGTGAGACCCACTTCATCTGTTGGGAAACGTTAGTGTCCCGTTTCAGTGGGAGGCGAACATATAGGAGTAGGGGTCTATTAGTTGCCGACAGTTCGAACGTGCGGCGAATATTCACTTAGGGAAATGACAGCGAGGCTGGGAAGGAACACCATGTGCACACAGTGTGTGTGTCTGGGGGCCTCTTTCAACGTGTTGAAGAGGCTATTCCAGTACCCACTGAGAGAACATGGTGTAACCAAATGCATATTGTGGAGCACGTTGGGATAAACAATGCCTGTCGTCTAGGCTTTGAGGTCATACTCGGATCATTCCAGCGACTTGCAGAGAACGTTGAGACTATCAGCCTTGATCATCGAGTTTCAGTAAAGCTCACAATCTGCATCGTTGTTCCCAGAACAGATTGTGGCCCCCTGGTTATGAGACGAGTGGAAGGCCTGCACCACAGACTTTGAATGTTTTGTGAGAAGTTAGGTTGCGACTTCCTAGACTTGCACCACAGGGTTGAGAATTTTGAGGTCCGCTAACTCGGTTAGGTGTGCCTACGCATCAGAGGTTGGTATCCACGTAGTTGACTGTGTGTAAGATGCACAAAAGGGTTTCTAAAATTAGGTGATTCTCTATCCAGTCTAGATAACGATAGCTGTAGGAGACCGGGAAGCATCAATGCAAAATCCAAAGAAGTATTCCTACAGACGAGAGTATTAAAGTCCTGGTGGATAACTGCTGAAACATCTGCAACAAAGTGTCAGTGTTTGAAGCACTTCTAAAAATCAGTGAAGCTTACATAATAATAAGAACCGAAAGCTGGCTGGAACCCGAAACTGACAGAAGTGAGATTGCTGGAGAATATTTAAACATATACTGAAAGGATAGATTAATAGGAAATGGAGGTGATGTATTTGTTGCAGTAGACAAGAAAATCACATCCAAGAAGATAGAAATTGAAGCTACGTGCGAGACTGTTTGGGTAAGGCTCACTATCAGAGGTGGTCCTTTCTTTCAGGAGTGCTAGTTCTGCAAGGTTCGCAGGGGAGCTTCTGTAAAGTTTGGAAGGTAGGAGACGAGGTACTGGCAGAAGTAAAGCTGTGAGGATGGGGCGTGAGTCGTGCTTGGGTAGCTCAGATGGTAGAGCACTTGCCCGCGAAAGGCAAAGGTTCAGAGGTCGAGTCTCGGTCCGGCACACAGTTTTAATCTGCCAGGAAGTTTCATATCAGCGCACACTCCGCTGCAGAGGGAAAATCTCATTCTGGTCATTAAATTATTACTGGATTTTTCTAAGGTCAAAATGTTCAAATGAGTGTGAAATCTTATGGGACTTAACTGCTAAGGTCATCAGTCCCTAAGCTTACACAATACTTAACCTAAATTATCCTAAGGACAAACACACACACCCATGCCCGAGGGAGGGCTCGAACCTCCGCCGGGACCAGTCGCACAGTCCATGACTGCAGCGCCTCAGACCGCTCGGCTAATCCTGCGCGGCTTCTAAGGCCAGACTGGCCTCCTGATGTAGCCCGAAACTTAGAGAAAACCCGAGTTCGCTAGTACGTAAGTTACCTAATCATACTGTAATTATCAGAGGAGACTTTAATCAACCAATAATCAATTGGTATAATTATAGTTCTGTTAGTGTCGGGTGTGACAAGATATCCTGTAAAATATTACTAGATGCGTTCTCTGAAAACTATCTAGAAACATATATCGCAGTCATGATGGAAACATACTGGATCTAATGGCAACAAACAGACCTGACGTCTTTCAGAATGTCCACATTGAAGGTGGTATCAGTGACCATGAGACAGCTCTAGCAACAAAGATTACCGAAGCGCAAAGGAAACTAAAATAAGAAGAAAGATCTAAGTTTTCAATAAATTAGATAAAGAAGCAGTACTGTCATATCTGAATAAGGAAATTGAAACTTTTAGCTCAGGACAGGAGCATGTAGAGGAACTATGGCTGAAGTTTAAAATAATAGTTGGCCATGGACTTGATAGATATTTACCAAGTAGATCAGTTCATGATGGGAGGGACACTCCATGGAGCAACCATCACTATAAAGAAACAGACTACTGCACAATATGTTGAATGTTACGTCTGGCGTGTTCCAGATCTGTCTCGAGGAGCGTTAAGTGCAAAGCTTGTTATGACACAAATCTTTGATCATACGTGGCGAGCGAGTGCATTGCTCGTTCTTTTCTCTATATTCTTAACATAACTCATCGTTGACTGTGGCCACTGTACACAACGAAAACACCGCCACAGTGAGAATAACAAATTGGGTGTACAACAGGTAATATTTGTTATTTGTGGGTCGCCTAACCACAGAAACGTCGTAGGGTAGTGAGGGCTCTAGAAATCTAAGCAGAGACCGTAACACTTATTTATTTGTTCTAAGCATTGACACAAATCACAGTAAAGCTAACACGAGCAAATTCTCTAAAACTCAAATCTGTGCCTAAAAATAGGGAAGACTGTACGGAGAAAGCGCAACGAAATCTACTGTACTGGGCAGCTCGCAGAATCAAAGTTAACGATGTAACAAGACGCAAAAACTTATAAAGTGGCAACGTAAGCAAGTAACGAGCTGTTCAGAACGTAGATGACGCCATCGAAATTTACGACACTTACTTTTCTCCAAATCAGCTGGTGTGCCCCAGTTAGCACCATATGGTGGCCGGAGACGATTCCCTGTCAATGATGGCCCAGACACGAATACACTCCATTTTGTACTTTCAATAAAGTCAACATGGAGGGGACGACTCAGATTTGTTGCAAATGTGATGGTCGAGAATATTAATTATTACGTGAAGAAACCGGGTAATGCAGCACCAATTTCCCACTCTTTGTGTACAAAAGGCACATTAATGAACACGAGGTTGGTACCAGCCTGGAGCAGTGTTTCCTCAATTAGTAGGATGCTTCGCACCAGGCATGGTGGCGGGCTAGCTCAATGAGTTTGGATGGCCAACATTTTGGAGCAACATTTTCTCACACTGTTCAGGCATCTCTGTCTTCAAAGTCTGTGCAGAAAAGGCAAAAATGTCAAACTCAATTATTCTCTAGGGATGGCTGTGGCCACACAGCGCCCCCTGTCCACAACAAACCAGGGCACCAGATGTGTACACAATAGCGAATTGTCGTCCATGAAGACGAATGCCTTGCCCATATGCTTCCGATTTGGTTGCACTGTCGGTCGGAGGATGGCCGTACAGCCTTTATGGCGTCTTCCATGACCACCAGCGGCCTATGTCGGCTCCACATAATGCCACCCCAAAACAGCAGGGAACCTCCACCTTGCTGCGCTCATTGGAAAGTGTGTTTAAGGCGTTCAGACTGACTGGGTTACCTCCAAACACGTCTCCGACGATTGTCTGGTTGAAGGCATATGCGACACTCATCGGTGAAGAGAACGTGATGCCAATCCTGAGCGGTCCATTCCACATGTTGTTGGGCCCATCTGCACCGCGCCCCATGGTGTCGTGGTTGCAAAGATGGAGCTCGCCATGGACGTCGGGAGAAAAGTTGCACATCATGCAGTCAATTGTGCACAGTTTGAGTCGTAACACGACGTCCTGTGGCTGCACGAAAAGCATTATTCAATACGGTGGCGCTCCTGCTAGGGTTCCTCCGAGCCATAATCCGTAGGTAGCGGTGATCCACTGCAGTAGTAACCCTTGGGCGGCCTGAGTGAGGCATATCATCGACAGTTCCTGCCTCTGTATCTCCTCCATGTCCGAAAAACGTTGCATTCGTTCACTCCGAGACGCCTGTACACTTCCCTTGTTGAGAGTCCTTCTTGGCACAAAGTAACAATGCGGACGCGATCGAAGCGCGGTATACTCGCAGACCGTCGATGGGCTGTCAGACCCCCTCCGTCTAATAGGCGCTGCTCAAGCATGGTTATTTGCATCTTTGGGCGGGTTTAGTGACATCTCTGAACAGTCAAAGGGACTGTGTCTGTGATACAATATCCACAGTCAACGTCTATGTTCAGGAGTTCTGGGAACCGGGGTGATGTTAAACTGTTTTGATGTGTGTATAACGTATGAAAAATGGTTCAAATGTCTCTGAGCACTATGGGACTTAACATCGGAGGTCATCAGTTCCATAGAACTACTTAAACCTAACTAACCTAAGAACATCACACACATCCATGCCCGAGGAAGGATTCGAACCTGCGACCGTAACAGTCGCGCGGTTCCGGACTGAAGCGCCTAGAACCGCTCGGCCACCGCAGCCGGCTACAACGTATGAATGGCTTCACATTCGATAAGTGGTATGTATCATTTCCCTTCTCCATCCATGTGTCACTAAGACAGCTGAATTTGCGAAGACAAGGTGTGTTATCCAGAATGGGCCAATGTACAGGAAAAATATCAGGCACAGACAGGTGATTGCGGAAGCAGTCACAAGTATCAGGAAAGTGGCATTGCAACAACAAGGAGGATTATGAAGAACGTGAATCCACGTTTCTTCTACGCAGGATAGAAGGTGCTGGTGAGAAAGCACTGCCCCTTCTGCAAGTTAAAGAATAAATCACAGAAGCTACTTTCCCTGTACATTGGACCATTCTGGATAACACACCTTGTCATCGCAAATTGAGCTGTCCTAGTGACACATGGATGGAGGAGGTAATTGGTACATACATCTACATCAACATGGATACTCAGAAAATGACATTTAAGTGCCTGGCAGAGGGTTTATCGAACCACCTTCACAATTCTCTATTATTCCAATCTCGTATAGAGCGCGGAAAGAACGAACGCCTGTATCTTTCCGTACGAGCTCTGATTTCCCTAATTTTATCGTGGTGATCGTTTCTCCCTATGTAGGTCGGTGTCAACAAAATATTTTCGCATTCGGAGGCGAAAGTTGGTTATTGGTATTTCGTGAGAAGATTCCGTCACTACGAAATCGCCTTGCTTTTAATCGTGACCAGCCCAAATCCTGTATCATTTCAGTGACACTCTCTCCCATATTTCGTGATAATACAAAACGTGCTGCCCTTCTTTGAACTTTTTCGATGTACTCCGTCACTCCTGTCTGGTAGTGATCCCACACTGCGCAACACTATTCTAAAAGAAGACCGACAAACGTAGCGTAGGCAGTCTCCTTAGCAGGTCTGTTACATTTTCTAAGTGTCTTGCCAATAAAACGCAGTCTTCGGTTAGCCTTCCCCACAACATTTTCTATGTGTTCTTTCCAATTTAAGTTGTTGGTAATTGTAATTCATAGGTATTTAGTTGAATTTACGGCCTTTATGTTTGACTGATTTATTGTGTAACCGAAGTTTAACGGATTCCTTTTAGCAGTCATGTGGATGACCTCACACTTTTCGTTATTTAGAGTCAACTGGCAATTTTCGCACCATTCAGGTATCTTTTATAGATCGTTTTGCAGTTTGTTTTGATCTTCTGATGACTTTATTAGTCGATCAACGAGAGCGTAATCTGCAAACAACCGAAGACGGCTGCTCACATTGTCTCCCAAATCGTTTATATAGATAATGAACTGCAAAGGGCCTATAACACTACCTTGGGGAACGCGAGAAATCACTTTTGTTTTACTCGATGACTTTCCGTCAATTGCTACGAACTGTGACCTCTCTGACAAGAAGTCACAAATCTAGTCACATAACTGAGACGATATTCCATAAGCACGCAATTTCACTATAAGCCGCTTGTGTGGTACAGTGTCAAAAGCCTTCTGGAAATCCAGAAATACAGAATGGATCTGAAATCCCTTGTCAATAGCACTCAACACTTCATGCGAATAAAGAGTTAGTTGTGTTTCACAGGAACGTTGTTTTCTAAACCCATGTTGACTATGTGTCAATAGACCGTTTTCTTCGAGGTAATTCATAATGTTTGAGCACAATATATGTTCCAGAATCCTGCTGCATGTCGACGTTAATGATATGGGCCTGTAATTAAGTGGATTACTCATACTACCTTTCTTGAATATCGGCGTGACCCGTGCAACTTTCCAGTCCTTGGATACGGATCTTTCGTCAAGCGAACGGTTCTGTAGGATTGTCAAGTATTGAGCTAATGCATCAGCAAACTCTGTAAGGAACCTAATTGGTATACAGTTCTCAAGTGTGAAGCCATTCATACATTATAGTTATTTTAGTTAATGGTGTATGTGTTGTGTTGGCAGAAGAGCCAACACCGTGTTACTAGTGGGGGCCGAAATGCACTCGTTTTAGCTCACGCAGGCTGGCGTGAGGAGTGAAGGACTCTACTGCCGTGAGGTCTGGAACATGACAAGGAATTAGAATTCAGAAAGCGGACGTAATTAGTTTGATACTTAACTTTAATCCATTGATGATGAACGTCGCTCTTGACGGTACATGATTCACAATATCAATATCAATATCAATAGTAACTGAATATGGCGCCTTGCTAGGTCGTAGGAAATGACGTAGCTGAAGGCTATGGTAAACTATCGTCTCTGCAAATGAGAGCGTATGTAGGCAGTGAACCATCGCTAGCAAAGTCGGCTGTACAACTGGGAAGTGCTAGGGAGTCTCTCTCGACTAGACCTGCCGTGTGGCGGCGCTCGGTCTGCAATCACTGATAGTGGCGACACGCGGGTCCGACGTATACTAACGGACCGCGGCCTATTTAAAGGCTACCACCTAGCAAGTGTGGTGTCTGGCGGTGACACCACAGTATGATTTGTATTAGTTATGAAGTTTGCTATGCATGTTGTAAAGGAATAGACAGTAAGATAGTCGCTTGCAAAATTCACGAAACTACACGAATTTACTGTTTCTGTCACATTTATTCACCAAAACTAGTATGGCAGGACACTGTTCGGCAACGGGCTAACTTCTTCAGATGCCTGCTGTTGATAAATCCGTACATTGTGTTGTACAATTTTCTTGCAAAATTGTGTTTTTGGTGGGCGAGCCATTTGTGTTAAGTGGCGAAACATTGCGTCCTTTACGAAAAAATGTAATTTAAGTTAACACGTGAGATAAACTTGTAGCGAGAAACTATTGCGGTAAATAAAAATAACAGGAGCATAAAATGTGTGCAGGTTTGTAAATATCGGAAGATAGTCGTTGACATCAATCAGTTCCATTTCAGTAGAAATAAATTTCAGAGCTCACCTTGATTCTGTCCAGAGTATTTTTCTAATGGTGTCTGTTTGTCTGTGGAAGGTCCCAAAATGTTACTGCATTATAACTACGTACAGGGACTGGGCAAAATTAGGGAAACACTATAAACACCACACATTACCACGCCTAATACGATGTAGGAAACACACTGGCATTCAAAACAGCTTCTAGTTGTCTCGGAATGGATAAATACAGTTCCTGTATTGTATTCGAGGAACTTTTGTGCCGCTATTCCTTGCAAAATAGTGACAAGTTGAGTTAACGGTGATGGAGGTGGATAGCGATCACGCGCGTTCCTCTCCAAAGTAGATCAGAATGGCTCAATAATATTGAGATCTGGTGACTGTAGAGGCCAGGAAAGATACGAAAATTAATCCTCGTGCTCAAAACCCAGTTCTGAACGATGCGAGGGTTTGTGAACGGCGGGCCCTGTCGTGTAGGAACACAGCGTCACCATTGGGAAACAAACATTGTACAACGGTATAGAACCGATCAGCCAAAATGAGCACATAATCATTGTCAGTAACGCGACCTTGCAGAGTAACCGTGGCCCCTAGGGTATGGCTTCCCAAATTATCAACGAACCACCGCAATGTTTCACTCTTGGGGCGTAAACTGGGCAAGAAGCTGTAAACACTGTGAAACAAGACCAAATAACTTTTTTCCATTGCTCCACAGTCCAAGTTTTTTTAATCACTGCTGAGTGGTTTTGGAATTCCAGCTCGCCCTGCAATTTCCTGTTTATGCAGCTACCTTCGTGTTGTTCTGGTTCAAAAATGGTTCAAATGGCTCTGACCACTATGGGACTCAACTTCTGAGGTCATCAGTCCCCTAGAACTTACAACTAGTTAAACCTAAGGACATTACACACATCCATGCCCGAAGCAGGATTCGAACCTGCGACCGTAGCGGACACGCTTAGAACCGCACGGCCACACCGGCCGGCTGTTCTGGTTCAAAAAATGGTTCAAATGGCTCTGAGCACTATGGGACTTAACATCTTAGGTCATCAGTCCCCTAGAATTTAGAACTACGTAAACCTAACTAACCTAAGGACTTCACGCACACCCATGCCCGAGGCAGGATTCGAACCTGCGACCGTAGGAGTCGTGCGGTTCCGGACAGCAGCGCCTAGAACCGCACGGCCACCGCGGCCGGCTGTTGTTCTGGTGCTAACAGGGTTCGCTAGTGCGACATACAGTTCTGCAGTGACTTCTGCTGTTGTCGACCTCTTATTTTTCGTCACACTCCTCTTCAGTTACCGTCGGTCGCGATCGCTCAATACACACTTTCGTCCGAGTTGTGACTTAGCGGATTATGTTTTTCCGCTTTCTCCGTATGCGGTATAAAACCTCGATATGGTGCCTCTTGGAACACTGAACATTTAGGCTACCTTGGTCAGAAAGCACCCACCATACGACCATCAATAATTTACCCATTATCGAATACTCTGAGCTCCGACAGAATGCACTGACAACTACACAGAATATGGCTGATACTTTCAGTGTATTGAGGAGATCGCAAGGGTCAAATACAAGAACACAGCTGGCATCTGCATGCGTTTGTCGCGGTGTTTCCATATGTTTGTCCAGTCCCAGTTTTCTTCTGAACGGAAACTAGTAAGAGACAAGACATCCCCAATACGAGACAATTGACGCAATGAGTGCAAATATGAGTCATTCCTTACAAGAAGACGGGAACCGATAACATTTAAGGGCCGGCCGGTGTGGCCATGCGGTTCTAGGCGCTTCAGTCTGGAACTGCGTGACCGCTACGGTCGCAGGTTCGAATTCTGCCTCGGGCATGGATGTCTCTGATGTCCTTAGGTTAGTTAGGTTTAAGTAGTTTTAAGTTCTAGGGGACTGATGACCACAGATGTTAAGTCCCATAATGCTCAGAGCCACTTGATAACATTTATTTATTTATTTATTTATTTAACCTGATCAGATTAGGGCCATCAGGCCCTCTCTTACATCGGACCAGTGTTCCACACATGCAGCATTTCACACATCAGAGTTACATCATGAACATAGTTTAAATGAGAAAATTAGCTTACTCTAGTGACAATATGAATAAAGAGTAGTGACTAAGACCTAATAAAGTAAATGCGGAAGTATTTTTACAACAGTTGCTATACATACAGATTATGATAGAAGCAATAATAATAACAGTAAAACAAAAAAATCAAATAATGATGATAAACATGACTAAGACATAATAAAGTAAATGCTGGCAGTATTTTTACATCACGTGCTATACATACAGATTATGGTGAAAGCAATAATAATAACAGTAAAAAAAATCAAATAATAATGACAAACATGGGAAAGATTGGCAATAGTAATGAAGGTTTGTGCAGATGTACATTAATATCTTGGTGTGTAAAGTAGATGTTTACTAGTATAGCGAGTTTTGGGTAAGGGAGGTTTAAGGAGGGGGAAAGAGGGAACTAATGAGGTGAAGTGCACTCATGTACAGAGGAAGGCATTACTGTTGCTTAAGTAGATACGTCATTAAATGTTTTTTGAAGCCGGTCATGTTTTTAAGTTCTCTAACATAACGAGGGAGGTTATTCCAGAGTCGGGTTCCCGCTACTGTAAAGGACTTGGAGAAGGTGACTGAGCGATGCAGTGGAACGGAGAGGATTTTATTATGATGGGAACGTGTGTTTCTGTCATGTTGTTCCGACATGAGTGTTAGGGACGAGGAGAGATATGAGGGACAGTGTACATTTATAAGGCAGTAGATGAGACAGAGTGTATGGAAATCTCTGCGTTTGTCTGCACGCAGCCAGGACAATTTTGCATATGCTGGTGAAATGTGATCAAAAAGTCGAACGTCACAGATATATCGGACGCAGGCATTCGTGACCAGTTCTAGACGTCGGGAATTTTCCTGAGAGAGGCCTTGTAGGATAATATCGCTGTAGTCAATGATTGGGAGTATAAGCGTTTGTACTAATTTCTTTTTCAGATCGAAAGGGAAGAGTTTTTTATATTTTTGTAGGACATGAAGGGATGCTGATGCTTTTTTGCACACTGCAGTTACGTGCTCTGTCCAATTTAGATTTTCATCTATTATTACTCCCAAACTCTTTGCTGAGGGAGAGAATTTAATATTTGTTCCATTTAGGATAAGAGGTGGTACGGATTCCCGATGTTTTGGGCTAATGAGCTTAGAGTGACCAACAAGTACCGCTTGGGTTTTAGATGGGTTTAGTTTTAGACCTATGTCCTGTGCCCATTTTGACAGTGCATCGAGGTCAGTATTGAAATTTTCAATAGCTTTCTTGAGATTGCTTGGTTTCGCACTTAGATACAACTGAAGGTCATCAGCATACATATGGTATTTGCAATAGGTCAGGACCGATGACACATCATTGACATAAAGAGAGAAGAGTATAGGACCTAATACTGAGCCTTGGGGAACGCCTGACACTACCTGCCGCCATTGTGATTTTATATTCCCAGACAGGACGCGTTGCTGACGAGACGTCATGTATGAGCGAAACCATTGCACTGCGCTTGGTGAGAAATTTAGACCGCTAAGTTTGGCTAGTAAGATGTCGAAGTCGACAGTATCAAATGCTTTGCTGAAATCTAAGAAGCAAATGATAGTCGTTTCTTGTCTGTCCATGGCAAGTTTCAGGTCATCTGTCACCTTTATCAGAGCGGATGTTGTGCTTCGATGTTTACGGAAACCTGATTGGTATTCGTCTAGTAGGTTGTTAGTAGTTAGGTAGTTGGTGAGCTGGTCATGAACTATATACTCTAAGGCCTTTGATAGTGCAGGAAGAAGGCAGATGGGGCGGTAGTCAGAGGGTGCTGTGGCGATGTCCTTTTTAGGCAGTGGCTTAATTTGTCCCAGTTTCCAGGCCTCAGGGAAAACACTTGTGATTAATGAATCGTTGAAAATGTCTGTTATAGAGGGCAGTAGTTGGTCAATAATAAGTTTTACCATCTGGATAGTCATACCATCATGTCCAGTAGATGCTGATCTAATCCGCATTACGGCTTTCTTGACAGTACTGCAAGTGACGTGCTGCAGATAGAATTTTTCTTTGCTACAGTCGTTCATCCCCATGAAGTAATCAATGATTTTCTGTTTTTTTTGCGGATCAATTTTGGTTGCAGGTAATGTGAAGAATCGGTTTAGTTCTTCAGCTGGGACGATGGGATTTTCTGCAACTTTTATTTTGCCTAAACCGAGACTACGGAGATTTTTCCACAGGATAGCTGGTCTACATCTATTGTCAGCTAATGTACGGGCATGTCTGAGCTTAGCGTTTCTCACCGCTTGACTGACTTTGTTTCGTTTCTGCTTGTATACAGCGTGATTTTCAGGTGTAGGGTGCATCTTGTATGCTCGATGTGCAGCATCTCTGAGATTCATGAGCCGTTTTAGTTCATCAGTCAGCCAAGGTGCAGGTTGCCTTTTTACTTTTCTGGTCTTTATTGGAGCATATTTGTCATATAGTTGAGTAATTTTGTTAGTGAAATCGTGGAGTTTGTCGTTTATGTCCATGAGAGGAGTAGAGGTCATCCCCCAAACTATTTCTTGTGCCTCAGTTTCGAGTTCAGGCAAATTTATGCGTTTGAGGTCTCGGTATGTAGACAGTTTTTGTTTCTTTCTAGGGCATTCTAGTGAATACGTCATGGAAATGATGTCATGGGCAGACATGCCAGGCGCAGATATTTGAGAGGTGCGGATTATTCTGTTCGGAGATTTCGTTGCGAATATATCTATGAAAGTGTGACTGGTAGTCGTGTGATGAGTAGGTGCCAGCTGAAGTAGCGTCATATTTGAGGAAGAAAGCATCCTCTTAAATTTCCCAGTGGAAGGACTATTGCACAGAAAATTAATGTTAGTGTCACCAGCTATAATTACATTTAAGTAACAGCATGGGAGAAATATTATGTACATAATTACGTACGGTATGATGAACCAGAATACTGAAAAATAGATTTAATTTACTTGACAATGTTATCACTCGGATAGATATTTACAAAGCATGATCATAAATATTTTGAGCTGCTCATACAGCTTAAAATGCAGCGCGCTAACTACCGAATGTTCGCGGCGGTTTAACGGCCGTTGGCCTTACGTACTGGCCAGGCTGAGTGTGGTTTTCAGGCGGTTTTGCACACTGGCTTAGGCAAATGTAGGACTGGATAGCAAATCTCCATCTCAGACAATACAGTACGCAGACTGCCAAAATAGACGTAACACACAGAACAAACTCCTCAACTGACGACTGTGGTGATAGGAAGTGTATCTCGGCAGAAAGTTAAAAGCAAAATATAATGATTTATCCATTCGTGAAAAAACGCGGGCCCTGTATGACGGGATAATCTCTAGAAGAGGGATTTTAATTATTAGTTCAATAAAAAGGAGAACTGGTGCTACTAACTGCTTGAGAAACAATGTATTACATACACTGTAACATGGCAGAGCAACCACCAGAGGGGCTGGTCTGATTATAAAACTCGTTTCTCAATGTATGAACACATGTTAGCGTGGCAGTATTGCCAGTTTAGCAGGGAAAATACTCCGGTACGTGACATAGGACGGCGTTGCCAAAATTCGTGCTTGACAGAGGGGCTCGCCGACTTCGTGTCGTCTACGATATCAGCTTCGAGATTGACATAGCTTGTGAGACTCCCCTACGAAAAAGTGTGGAGGCTGAAGTGGTCTCAGTTTACACCTGTCCGCGCCTTCAGTCCTTCGGCAGCAATGCACTCGTTCTGTCCGAGGTTACCACGCCTGATGCTTGTGTGCTGCCCATCGCCCTCAGCATTCTCACACCCAAATTGTTGTTCGATCTCTGAAATGTTCAGAGTCAGTTTATGATCTTAACCTCCGCCATTCTTTAAGCAGAGGTAACTCGGATGTGGGGTTCAAAAAATGGTTCAAATGGCTCTGAGCACTATGGGACTTAACATCTTAGGTCATCAGTCCCCTAGAACTTAGAACTACGTAAACCTAACTAACCTATGGACATCACACACATCCATGCCCGAGGCAGGATTCGAACCTGCGACCTTAGCAGTCACGCGGTTCCGGGCTGAAGTGCCTAGAACCGCACGGCCACCGCGGCCGGCCCGGATGTGGGGAGCGGGGCAACAAATCCCCGAATTCCCATTCAGAATTAGGTTCCCCGTGGTTTCCATAAATCGGTAAGCGCAAATGCCAGGACAGTTTCGTTAAAAATGAAATCGCTTATTTCCTTCCCCATTCTTGCACTGTCCGAGCTGTTCCACCGTATCAAATTCCTTGGTCTTCGACGCGATGTTAAAACCTAATCTTTAGTCCTTTCTTCAAAGTTTCACCTTTTCACTCATTTCCCTCAGCAGCTCCAATCTAAGCCTTTCATTCGCTGTTCTTACAGCTTCGTTCACATACACGGACAATTAGTCAAGGTAGATCACAAATAGACTAGTGTTCAGAAAAAATCAGAACACCTTGAACGAGTAGAAGGTCGTTCATATTCACAGGACATGTCCATTAGTATGTTCTTTAGAAATGATTACCATTTGAGCCATACCTGCAGCTCTCGTTGTCGCTATAAACCGAAGGTAATGGACCAGTGTGACTTGAGTATTCGTGCAGGATGCCTTGCAGACGCATGTGCGAACCGTGACGTGAAATCAATGAGTTTGAAAGAGGGCCAATTGGCATGAGAGAGTGTGATGAATCCAACCGGGAAATTGCTTCTCCTGTGGGACGAAGCGTTTCGGCAGTGTAACGAATGTGTGCAGAATTGTTCACGGAAGGCCGTAGAACATGACGAAATGGGTCTGGTCGCACCATGAAGACGACCCACCGAAAATATCGACACCTCATCCCAATGGTATTGCAGAAGACATCTGCGTCCTCCTCGGCTTTGAAGCAACAGTGGAAGAGTGTAACACATCGTACACTATCAGGGCTGACAGTCTGTCGCCGTTTATTACGGTAAGGGTTACATGCGCGTTGTCCACTTCTCCGCCTACCATCGACGAATGTGCAGAAACGTACTAGGGGGCAATAGGGGGCAATGGTGTATGGAACGACGTCACTGGGGCAGAGATGGCATCAAATAATGATTTCGGACGAATCCAAGTTCTGTTTGTTTGAAAAGGATGGCCGCATTTTGGTTCGCCGCAGGCAGGGGGAGCAGCGCCACAGTGACTGCATTCGCACAAGACATACAGCGTTAACTCAAGGCCTTCTGATGTGGGATGGTATTAGGGACAAACACAAATCACTGTTGGTACGTCACCTACGTGAATAACATCCTGCGACCCGTAGCCATACCCTTTCTGCACAACACCCAGCTGGCATTTTTCAGCAAGACAATGTATGACCACATGTTGCTGCACGAACACGCACCTTCCTGGTGTCAAAGGATGACAACCTTTTGCCCTGCCCCGTCAGATCACCAGACTTGTCGCCAATCGAAAATGTGTGGAATATGGTGAAACAACGGGTGCAGTGCAGTGACCCAGTGTCAACCACCACAGATCAACATTGGAACCAGGTGAATGCGGCACGGATAGCTGTACTACACCACGGCATTCGCGCCTTACACGCGTCGATGCCATCACACGTGGAAAAAGTTATCCGGACTATGGCGGACCTTGTGCCTACTAGGCAACTGGACATATGCTGAACCAAAAAAAATGGTTCAAATGGCTCTGAGCACTATGCGACTTAACTTCTGAGGTCATCAGTCGCCTAGAACTTAGAACTAATTAAACCTAACTAACCTAAGGACATCACACACATCCATGCCCGAGGCAGGATTCGAACCTGCGACCGTAGCGGTCACGCGGTTCCAGACTGAAGCGCCTTTAACCGCACGGCCACACCGACCGGCCTATGCTGAACCGAGGTGGCTGAAAAGCTAATCATTTCTGCAGGACATACTAATGTACATGTCCTGTGAATATGAACGTCGTACTCTAGTCTTTCAAGGTTTTCTGTTTTTTCTGAACACGAGTGTACATTAAGCAATGAATTGGTAAGAAAATTCGTTCTACAGAACAGCATCCGGCCGTACATACGAAGGTGAACATCGTATCTCTAGTCTTTCAAGGTTGTTTTTTTCTGAACACGAATGTACATGAAGCAATGTATTGGTAAGAAAATTCGATCTACAGGACAGCATCCCGCCGTACATACAAAGGTCCTTTGGCAAGGTTCCTTCGATATCCTTGCTCAACTTCAGGATACTAAGCTCAAAAGTGCGACAAAAAATATTTATGCATCTTTTTTTCTCACAAGACACATTTTTCAATAGATGAACGTCTCTTTATTTTCTCATATGGAATATAAACGAAATACACACATCAAAAAAAGTTTTGCATCACCCCGGTTCCCAGAACTCCTGAACATAGACGTTGACTGTGGATATAGCATTACAGACACGGTCCCTTTAACTGTCCAGAGACGTTACTAAACCCGCCCAAAGATGTAAACAACCAAGCATGAGCAGCGCCTATTAGACGCAGGGGGTCCGACAGCCGATCAGTTCCAGTCATTCCACCAGGAAGGGGGTACACGGCTCGGGTTGTCTGTAGTTCAACCAAGCCTAGAGGGTCAATACCGCGGTTCGATCGTCTTCTCGTTGTTACTTTGTGCCAGGAAGGGCTCTCAACAAGGGAAGTGTCCAGGCATCTCGGAGTGAACCAAAGCGATGTTGTTCGGACATGGAGGACATACAGAGAGACAGGAACTGTCGATGACATGCCTCGCTCAGGCCGCCCAAGGGCTATTGCTGCAGTGGATCACCGCTACCTACGGATGATGGCTCGGAGGAACCCTGTCAGCAACGCCACCATATTGAATGATGCAGTTCGTGCAGTCACAGGACGTCGTGTTACGACTCAAACTGTGCGCAATAGGTTGCATGATGCGCAACTTCACTCCCGATGTCCATGGCGAGGTCCATCTTTGCAAACACGACACTACACAGCGCGGTACACATGGGCCCAACAACATGTGGAATGGACCGCTCAGGATTGGCATCACGTTCTCTTCACCGATGAGTGTCGCATATGCCTTCAACCAGACAATCGACGGAGACGTGTTTGGAGGCGACCCAGTCAGTCTGAACGCCTTAGACACACTGTCCAGCAAGTGCAGCAAGGTGGAGGTTCCCTGCTGTTTTGGGGTAGCATTATGTGGGGCCGACGTAGGCCGCTGGTGGTCATGGAAGACGCCATAAAGGCTGTACGATACGTGAATGCCATCCTCCGACCGATAGTGCAACCATATCGGCAGAATATTGGCGAGGCATTCGTGTTCATGGACGACAACTCGCGAGCCCATCGTGTACATCTTCTGAATGACTTCCTTCAGGATTACAACACCACTCTACTAGTGTGGCCAGCATGTTCTCCAGACATGAACCCTATCGAACAATCCTGGGATAGATTGAAAAGGGCTGTTTATTGACGACGTGACCCACCAACCACTCTGAGGGATGTACGCCGAATCACCGTTGAGGAGAGGGACAATCTGGACCAATAGTGCGTTGATGAACTTGTGGATAGTATGCCACGACGAATACAGGCGTACATCAACGCAAGAGGACGTACTACTGGGTGTTAGAGGTACCAATGTGCACAGAAATCTGGACTACCACCTCTGAAGGTCTCGCTGTATTATGGTACAACATGCAAATGTGTGGTTTTCATGAGCAATAAAAAGGGCAGAAATGATGTTTATATTGATCTCTATTCCAATTTTGTGTACAGGTTCCGGAGCTCTCGGAACCGATGTGATGCAAACCATTTTTGATGCGTGTAAATGGGAAATGAAATACTTCTGGACTGACACGCACTAACCGCCTGTATGGCCTGTAGAGCATTAACTGCCGAGAGAATAAAGTCTCCTACAGATTTTATACCCTAATAGTCATACCTTGACCAGCCTTTAGCTATTCACAGTTTACGCTTAGGAATGATTTTGTTATGGTTATCACTGAACTTAGGTACCAACTATCTGATCAAAAGCATCCAGACACTCGTATGTAACGGGAAACTGACCTCTAGATGTCAAAGGAGGGGGGGGGGGGCATCAGTATAAATGGAGGCGTGCGGTGCAGTATTGTGTTGTCAGCAGAGAAGCAGTAACAGCGATATGGGTCGGTCAGGAGAGCTCAGAGATTTCGAACGTGGACTAGACATTAGGTAATCAAAATATCCACGGGTGTGCTGCCGGTCTATAGTGTCCAACGGGCACAATATTTCGGCGATCATACATGTCGCCATCATCAGGTGAACTGACGGACTGAGCTCCTGTGAACGTGCCGGCACGGAGATCCGTACGCTATGGCTGCTCAGTGGGAACACTATAGATCGGCAGCACACCCGTGGATATTTTGATTATCAAATACGTCGGGAGAAACTCAAGAATCACATCAATAGACATTAGGTGTCACCTGAGTAATAATTCCATCAGGGACATTTTATCTTCCTAAAGCTGCCCGAGTAGACTGTCGGTGATGCGATTGTCAAGTGGAAACGCGAAGGAACAACTACAGATAAACTGAGACTAGGTATACCTCACTGTAGTGACGGAGAGAGACTGTCGAGCATTGTGGGGGGTGGTTGTAAAAAATGGCATGAAATTAGCCGAAGGAGTCACTCGTGAGTTCCAAACTGCTACCACAAGTCCAGATAGCACAATGACTGTGGGTAGGCAGTTAAAAACTATTGTGTACAATTGTGGAGCAGCTTGTTGTAAGACACACGCTTCTGTAGCCAATGCTAAACGGTCGCTCGAGGTGGTGTAGAGAGCGACGCCACGAATTCTTTTGTGTGAAGAATCACGTTATACCCTGTGACACTCCGATGGAAGGAACTGGCTTTGGCGAATGCCAGGAGACTGTTACCTACCATCATGTGCGGTGCCAATGGTGAAGTAGGGAGGAGGTGGTGATGCAGTATGGTGCTGTTTTTCGTTGCTAGGGTGTGGTCGCCTTATTGCGCTTAAGAATACGCCAAAATCGGAAGAATACGAACACATTCTATTGTGCTGTGGGCTGCGTAGAGTTGAGGAACAGTTCGGAGACGATGACTGTTTGTATCAGGATGACAATGCCAGCATCTGTGAGGCAATGGTTTGTGGACAACAACATTCTGCAATGAACTGGTCTGCCCCGAATCCCGACCTGTAACCGATGGAGCACCTTTGGGATGAGTTAGAGCGTCCACTTCGCTCTAGACCCAAGCATCGAACGTTAGTACCGCCGCTGGTTTCGGGTCTCGAGGAAGAATAGGCTACCATTCCTCCACAGACATTGAGATATCTCACTGAAAGTGTCCCCAGAAGTGTTGAAGCTGTCGTAAAGGCGAACGGTGGACACATCACTTATTAATATGCACTAATAGGTGTATGGATACTTTTGATCAGATAGTGTACAGTGTAAGCATTACCTGGAGATGGTTGCTAGTCGACCGAAACTTGTTACCCTCTAGTTGTTATTACATTATATTGCGATAGATACCGTGAAATTTTATAACGAGGAAATGAACCGAAGCAAGAAGTCTCACCGAGGCGGCTCAATTGTTAGGATGCTGGAATCGCATTCGGCAGGGCCGTATTTCAGGCTATCCTTGTTTAGGTTCTATGTGATTTTTCTAAATCGCACATGCCGAGGTGGTTCCTTCGAAGAAGGACACTGTCATTTTTCTTCCTCATTTTTCTCTCAATCCTAGTCTATGCTCCGACTGTAATAACCTCGTCGTCGACGGGCCATAAAATCCTAATCTTACTTTCTTTCAGCAATCCGTGCGCCAAATTAACAATAAATGGTCCGATACATTTGTTGTGTGTAATTCGTAGCTAACTCTCCACGTTCGGTTATAAAGTCACTGTTGTAATTCACTAAATACGCTTCAGACACACGAGACAGGAATAATTTTAAAATACTGAAACACACAACTCACAGTTTATATGTTCACAACACAAATGGACTCCATGACCTCACGTCATCCTCGAAGCGAACCACGTGTAAAGTTGTAAGGATAGGATTTACATCTGAGAACATGAACGACAACTCTGCAACTAACTAATGTTTATTAAATGAAACAAACAAGCCGACGAAACACAGACGATAGAAACTTTGGACAAATTCCGCATCCGAGAAAGTGCCGCTCTTTGTTATACGATGGAAGTTTTTAGTGTAATGTCTCTTTGAGATGTTAGTTATTGAAGCAGGAGCGCCAGCTAGTCGGAAAAAACGTGGAGGAGGAAATACTTGGTTTCCTAAATCATTCGAGCGAATGCCTGAATAGTTCCTTAAACAACGCCTCGTCTTGCCCCATATCCCAGTGTCACGTCAACAACGGCACAACATTAAACTCTAATGAGCCACATCCTCCTCGCCTTCATTATTAAAAGTATATTCAGTGATTCAATAATAATTTGGTCAACATGGAACGGAACTCCTGCGCACTTTATTGTTTAAATATTCCTGGGGGATGAAGACACTCGACATAAGATGCATGGAAAAGCAGTTCCTCAGTGACAAGTACTTCCATCTGGCTGTATGAACTGCTCTTGAGCAACTTTGCTTCCTATGATCACAAACAAGGTCTGTTTCATCGATGAATTTATGGAACAGTTTGTTTGCGTTTCGGTCTCAGGCTGAGGGACGAGGGCTGGCCTTCATCTCGGGCGTTTGGTTCTTACCTCGGCTTTACAATTTGTAACGAAAGATTCTTTTTTCTATTGACAGTTTTTTTTCACTATTTTTTCTGTTACGAAAGCAAACCTCCGATCGTGATTTGCGCTTAAAATCAATATGTAAGCAGTAAACAATTTCTTCCGAGCACACGAAAAACAGCAGATCGATCTCAGCTTCTCATTTTCGACTACTGAAACCGTGAAACGTTTACTATTTGTATCTCAAACATATAATCATTTATGGTATCATTTTCTCATTTCACTCATAAAACTATCCTTTCAGTTGTTTGCGAATCGAGATCCCTCGTCTCAAACCGATACCTTTGCTTTTCTCTATCTTCTCTCACAGTTTGAACCTTCATCATCATCATCTTGGAAATATCCTGTACATGATTTTCATAAAAATATTTAGAATATGATGTGTAAAACTGTTCCCGCAGATTGCAGGTCCAAGAAAAACAGAAACGAGGGCGATGAAAATACATTTCAGTAGCCCATGTAAACAAAATATGATAATTTATCGATGTGCAAATAAGTATGGGTTTAAGATGCCACATGCAACATCGAAACCCGTCACGTCATGCTACTGTACGAACACACTTGTGGGCATGTTATTGCGGAAGCGTGTGTCAGGTTCCTTGGGCATAAATCCGGAGATAATTGGTGGGGGAGCGGTGAAAGTGGCCGGTAGACCAGCTCCAAGGCAAACACGGTGCCCACATTTTCATTAGTGGTCACGCTTGATGAACTTGCTGGCCAATAAAAATGATTTTATTCTTCGACAAAGGTGAATAGTCATCGAGCAATTTGACGCAATAGTTGCAACTCTGTATTCGTGTTCGGAAGAGCCAGGTTAAAGTCCTCGTCCGTTCATCCAAATTGTAGTTTCCCGTAATTTACTTACATCACTTCAGATAAATGCCAGATAGGCTTTCCCGACGTAGTAAATGTCAGATGAGCACTTCCCGGAGGCCTGGTATTACTCTTAAGGAGCCAAGATGACGAACATTTGTTTAGCCAAAATATTTTGAAGTTTAAGCGACGTCTTCCGACGTTAACATCTGAGAACGGGATGGTTGCTTCAGAAATAAAAGGCAAATTTCTCTCTTATCTCTGTTCAATTAAACACTCCGTCTCTAACGACCGAATCGTCTAATCTTCCGTCATTTCCGAAAAGCTGGAAAGTTACAGGATCATCTGCACACTTTTGGAACATTAGTCAAGATCACAGTTACAGAAAAGATGTTATGTCTGATCTTATTTCTAAGGTTTTTAAAGGCGTGTAGGTTGAAGATCTTTGTTGACGACCTATTTACTCGTCAGGGTAAATATAACCGTGACGAAAGATTCCTTTTATCACGGACTGAAGTGATTTTGGGAAACCAAGGAAAACTAGATTAAGTTGCCTAAGTTGGAATTAGAACTGCGATTTTGTTAAACAGTAATCGAGGATTGTCACCATTGTACCACTCACTTCAAGATAGATTTTTAAGAATTTTGAGCCAGAGAAGAATTGTTTTCGAAGACTTTTAGTTCAGAGAAATTTTAATTTCGAAAGTAAAAAAAAAAAAAAATTGGGTTCAGTTTACAAGAACCAACCTCGAGGAAAAAATCACTTCTATTCAACTGAAAAAGAAATGCAAGTTACAACTGTGGTGGTCGATCGAGTCGTAATCCTATTGAAATCTACTGTTGTTACAAAGTTTCATTATCAGTGCTTGCTGGCGGGATAATGGGAGGTACTGGCATTTATTTGCAGAGTAATGGCCTGCGTCCAATGTCCGGGATTAAATTCCAAACATTTGCACAACGTCATAAGGAACGAGGGCGTGTTGAACTATTCATGGTCATCCGTCCGTTCGAGGGGGTAGCGACCACTTGGAGCTGTTTATCGATTTCCAGTTTTCCCCTTATCTCCTATCGCCACCAACCGTATGAGCACACCACTTCACTGTTTACCTGTCCCCCAAACAAACATTTACTCCTAAAAACTTAACAGACGTGCCTCCAGTATGGTGTCAGACTGACATGCTTGCACCAGACGATGGGACACATTACCAAGTATGTCAATAAATAAGAACAGTGGCGCCATCTCTCTCGATGCTGACATATTGTTGGCGGACTGGAACGCGTGTCTTCACACAAAAACTTTCAGCAGTGTGTGATGTCCTTAGGTTAGTTAGGTTTAAGTAGTTCTAAGTTCTAGGGGACTGATGACCTCAGAAGTTAGTGCTCAGAGCCATTTCAACCATTTGAACACCTACTGATGATATATCAACCATACTCAGGAGCATAACAACACAAAATTACTTTGCATTTAAAAAAGAATTTTATTCCCTACACAAACGACTGCAATTTGGATCAGCGATTAGTGGCTTCTTAGCCAACATATTCATGGTATCGTTATGTCAAAGATACACTTCTGGAAATGGAAAAAAGAACACATTGACACCGATGTGTCAGACCCACCATACTTGCTCCGGACACTGCGAGAGGGCTGTACAAGCAATGATCACACGCACGGCACAGCGGACACACCAGGAACCGCGGTGTTGGCCGTCGAATGGCGCTAGCTGCGCAGCATTTGTGCACCGCCGCCGTCAGTGTCAGCCAGTTTGCCGTGGCATACGGAGCTCCATCGCAGTCTTTAACACTGGTAGCATGCCGCGACAGCGTGGACGTGAACCGTATGTGCAGTTGACGGACTTTGAGCGAGGGCGTATAGTGGGCATGCGGGAGGCCGGGTGGACGTACCGCCGAATTGCTCAACACGTGGGGCGTGAGGTCTCCACAGCACATCGATGTTGTCGCCAGTGGTCGGCGGAAGGTGCACGTGCCCGTCGACCTGGGACCGGACCGCAGCGACGCACGGATGCACGCCAAGACCGTAGGATCCTACGCAGTGCCGTAGGGGACCGCACCGCCACTTCCCAGCAAATTAGGGACACTGTTGCTCCTGGGGTATCGGCGAGGACCATTCGCAACCGTCTCCATGAAGCTGGGCTACGGTCCCGCACACCGTTAGGCCGTCTTCCGCTCACGCCCCAACATCGTGCAGCCCGCCTCCAGTGGTGTCGCGACAGGCGTGAATGGAGGGACGAATGGAGACGTGTCGTCTTCAGCGATGAGAGTCGCTTCTGCCTTGGTGCCAATGATGGTCGTATGCGTGTTTGGCGCCGTGCAGGTGAGCGCCACAATCAGGACTGCATACGACCGAGGCACACAGGGCCAACACCCGGCATCATGGTGTGGGGAGCGTTCTCCTACACTGGCCGTACACCACTGGTGATCGTCGAGGGGACACTGAATAGTGCACGGTACATCCAAACCGTCATCGAACCCATCGTTCTACCATTCCTAGACCGGCAAGGGAACTTGCTGTTCCAACAGGACAATGCACGTCCGCATGTATCCCGTGCCACCCAACGTGCTCTAGAAGGTGTAAGTCAACTACCCTGGCCAGCAAGATCTCCGGATCTGTCCCCCATTGAGCATGTTTGGGACTGGATGAAGCGTCGTCTCACGCGGTCTGCACGTCCAGCACGAACGCTGGTCCAACTGAGGCGCCAGGTGGAAATGGCATGGCAAGCCGTTCCACAGGACTACATCCAGCATCTCTACGATCGTCTCCATGGGAGAATAGCAGCCTGCATTGCTGCGAAAGGTGGATATACACTGTACTAGTGCCGACATTGTGCATGCTCTGTTGCCTGTGTCTATGTTCCTGTGGTTCTGTCAGTGTGATCATGTGATGTATCTGACCCCAGGAATGTGTCAATAAAGTTTCCCCTTCCTGGGACAATGAATTCACGGTGTTCTTATTTCAATTTCCAGGAGTGTATAATACGCCTGATCCATGAACTACATACACACATAAATACAGCTTCACAATGATATAAACAATGTAACACAAAAATTCACTTCATATTACAAACAGAAACAGGAAACACACTAAATTTTCTGGATATCACCATACAAAGAATAAACAATACTCATTATTTCGCAATGTTTAGAAACCAAAAACCACGAGCATCACCATTCACAATCACACAAACCACCCACTGACACACATACAAGGAAAATTCATATTCATGTTTCCCAGATTAAAGAGAACGTCTATGAGCAAATTGAACTACACACAGGAGCTAAACACAATGAAAGAAATAGGAACGGAAAATGTTTATAATATACATATGATAGAGAAACACAACAACCGAATATATATACAGAAAAGAAATGAACAGGTCACATATACCTTGCACAACACAGAAGAATATAACACACAGACAATGACGTCATGCAAGACACAACTGAGCAACAACCCACACACACAACAAAATGGAACATACTTGTCTACAATGATAAAATAGAACAGATAACATTTGAAAGAACACGGACTTCAAATAGGACAGAAGACAGACAAAACAACACGGGAAAAGCTCAGAACATAGGAAACATCCAGAGATAAAATTCAACAGATCAGGCATATATGAACCTACATACAACACATGTCAGACGGTATACATAGGACGAACATACAGGAACTATAAAACAGGACACTCAGAACATATCAGAGCTCTAAACAATAGCAGCCCCCTTAGCACGTTTGCTGACCGCGTAATAGTCCCCAACCTTCACCCATCTAAAATAGAAACAGATTTAAAAATACTAAAATCCAGCCACAGCCTATACCATATATTAACAACAGAAGAAAACTTCCACGTGCAGAAAGCATTAGCGCCATAAAAACAGATTGTAAATTGCTACACTAGACCACGCAAACATTATTTAACACATTAAAGGATCTTTACAGAAATGGTAACACGAACAGATAAAACACACACACACACACACAAAATAAGAGAGATGGTAAGAGGGAACAATTTGGCACGAGACGCAAATGAACGCCAACTGATAGACACACAGTAACAGCGTTTGCACTGCGTGTTGACGAAGTGAAAAGCATTATTTACAAACGAATTTCTGCAACATACGTGTAGGATTTGTGCGTGGCTTTCAGTAACGCACGGGAACGTAGCTGAAAAAGGATTTGCCGAAGCTGAACATAAATAACCGCAAATGTAGGCGCGAAATATCCTCACACCGCAAAATTACGTTTATATCTAAAATGATGTTTTAACTAGACAACCAAATTCACACTAACATTATTTAGTAGTAGGTGACAAGGTACTAGCACCTGATAATGTACAGAGAGACCTGTTTAACGCTGTAATTGGAAATTAAGGTAATTACAATAACAAACCAAAACCGTTTTAAGGCTTAAATTTCGTATATAATTTATCACTCAAAACAAATTCACATATCACAGATTTGAATAAAGAAAACACACTGACGATGGATCAAAACGGAAAAAACAGTGTTTTGCATAACAGGCAGACATTGTATCCAATAATTTTTTCTGCAAACACAGCCAAAGCAAGAACATCTAATCCAGACGATGATTACCAAGGTCCATTTTAGTTAGCAAGGTATATCGTGAATAACTCATTAAAATCAAACTGTCATTGCAGACGTAAATAAAGAAACGAGATAGAGTCCATGCTTTATTTGTAATAAATATATTGTTTGCGCAGATAGAAAGTTGTTGGAAGGTGTTTTTATGACAAATCACTTCTTCAGCTCAGCGATCCTTGTACATTTAATCAGCACAAGGAAATCGTCTATGTCATAAACTCTAGAAGAAACGTCTTGACACTCTTGGTAGAACCATTAGAGGGTTTAGGTGCATCCTGACAGGAGTACAAGCCTTTGAGGGCTTAGCAGGATTCTGTGGAGATTCTGCGTGTCACGTGTATTGCCTTTCCAAGTAGTTCGTAAGTAACATCTGCTGGAGGAGCACAATGGGCTCATCATGTCTGGCGCACGCCAGTACACTGCAAGTCAGCGAACTACCGATTTGGAGGCTTGTCAGCGTGGGTTATTCGGCTGTGTAAGAAGGCACTGCAGCGTGATACACTACGTGATCAAAAGTACCAGGGCACATGACTGAAAATGACTTACAAGTTTGTGGCGCCCTCCATCGGTAATGCTGAAATTCAATATGGTGTTGGCCCATCCTAGCCTTGATGACAGCTTCCACTATCGCAGGTATACATTCAGTCAGGTGCTGGAAGGTGTCTTCCGGAATGGCAACCCAATCTGTACTGAGGAGAGGTGTTGATGTCGGTCGGTGAGGTCTGGCTCGAAGTCGGCGTTCCAAAACATCCCAAAGGTCTTCTATATGATTCAGGCCAAGACTCTGTCCAGGCCAGTCTATTACAGGGATGTTGTTATCGTGTAACCACTCCGCCACAGGACGTGCATTATGAACAGGTGCTCGATCGTGTTGAAAGATGCAATCGTCATCCCCGAATTGCTCTTCAACAGTGGGAAGCAAGAAGGTGTTTAAAACATCAATGTAGGCCTGTACTGTGATAGTGCCACGCAAAAGAACAAGGGGTGCAAGCCCCATCCATGAAAAAACACGACTACACCATACACCACCGCCTCCGAATTTTACTGTTGGCACTACACACCCTGGCAGATGATGTTCACAAGGCATTCGCCATACCCACAACCTGCCATCGGATCGCCACATTGTGTACCGTGATTCGTCACTCCACACAACGTTTTTCCAATGTTCCATCGTCCAATATCCTTACACCAAGCGAGAGCCCTCGTGTGGCATTTACGGTCGCGATGTGTGGTTTATGAGCAGCGGTTCGACCATGAAATCCGAGTTTTCTCACCTCCCGCCTGTCATAGTACTTGCAGTGGGTCTTCATGCAGTTTGGAATTCATGTGTGATGGTCTGGATAGATATCTGCCCATTACACATTACGACCCACTTCAACTGTCGGTGGTCTCTGTCAGTCAACAGACGAGGACAGCCAGTACGCTTTTGTGCTGTACGTGTCCCTTCACGTATCCACTTCGCTATCACATCGGAAACAGTGGACCTAGGGATGTTTAGGAGTGTGGAAATATCGTGTACAGACGTATGCCACGAGTGACACCCATTTCACCTGACTACGTTCGAAGTTCCTGAGTTCAGCGGAGCGCCCCATTCTGCTCTTTCGCGATGTCTAATGACTACTGAGGTCGCGGATATGGAGTACCAGGCAGAAGGTGGCAGCGCAATGCACTTAATATCAAAAACGTATGTTTTTGGGGATGTCCGGTTACTTTTGATCACATAGTGTATCATCCCCGGATGTAACAGTATCAGAACAACTTCCAGTACGACAAACTTTGTCGCTGTCTGTTACCATCAAATATCTCCCATAAACGGCAGTCGCTGAAGGTCGGTTTCACTCACTTCTTCGGGTTATAACGTTCCCGTCAGGCCTGCTATATTAAATAGTTGCCGGCCGAAGTGGCCGCGCGGTTCTGGCGCTGCAGTCTGGAACCGCGAGACCGCTACGGTCGCAGGTTCGAATCCTGCCTCGGGCATGGATGTGTGTGATGTCCTTAGGTTAGTTAGGTTTAACTAGTTCTAAGTTCTAGGGGACTAATGACCTCAGCAGTTGAGTCCCATAGTGCTCAGAGCCATTTGAACCATTTTTTTATTAAATAGTTTCTAGCTTGTGAAGTACAGATACGCAACTCCTGTGCTGAAATGGCTCTCGGCTGAATATTTGATGCCTATTTTTTAATTCATTGTAGAAGGAAGTACCCCGTACTGTACTCTCCTCCTCTCTCTCTCTCTCTCTCTCTCTCTCTCTCTCTCTCTCTCACACACACACACACACACACACACACACACACACACACACACACAAACAAATATACACAAACAAACGGGCGAGCGGAGAATCACATACATGATTAATGTATGTATTTAATAAATTCCGTTCCGAGGAAACCATGCGCATTCGTCAAGAATGTCCTTGGCTGAGAACAAGTGGGTCGTGTTGCTCTGTGGTGTCAATTCACGAACTTCGTGTAGGCCGTCGTTCAGGTGTCGTCGAATTCAAACTCTGCCATTCTGTGCTGATATTCCATCATTCGTTGTTGAATCATACAAAAGAAACTAGAACATTCATTCAGTGAATGCTAGACAGGAAAAGACATGAATATGGACAATACTTCCTTAAGCATCATACAGAAAGGTGCGCACTATTCAGCAAGTTTGAGTTTGAATTAGCTTCCGGCAGAACTGAAGAAAAGAGTAATTAACTCCAAGTATTTAATATCAAGCTGAAAGTTTCACTTGTGGCACACTCTTTCAATTTTGTACAGGAGTTCCTCGCAATAGTTAAAGTTATCTGTTATTTATTCTCACAAAATATTTTTATGTTTTATTTGTTATTTAATTCTTTCGTTCATAAATTTTCTATTCAGAATTCTATAGACCATACATTAACTCGTTTGACGATCAGGCACCTTTGTTTCGCATGGTCCCACGGAAACTAATAAATAAATTAATAAAGTAAAACAAATAGTAAGAACGAAGATGGTGACAGTTATGAGACCAAACAAGGAAATATATTCATTCCGCCCTCAAATAACATGTTAAGGTAGAAAAAAAGAACGTGTTGTACCCTATAGACATCTAGAGAACGATGGAAGACTGATTAACAGAGAAGAGCCACACATTCCTTCAGAGCAGGAAAACAGGCAAAGCTAATTAGTTGGGAGGCAAGACACAAAAGGACTTAGAAGAAATTGGACATTGGACAGAAGACCCTACTCAACAGATAAAAATTCAGACTACAAGTCAAGATACTCATAGGTTTTCAGGAAGATAAAACAAGCATAAAAATAACTAGAGTCAATTGGTTCGATGAGTGTAAAAGATCTCTTTCCGAGAAAATGAAAGTGTTTTGGAGAGGATGAAGCAAAAGAACAGTAAATAGTTATCTTGACGTCATTCTTAGTTGAAATAAAAAAAGATATTAGTTTTAATAATTAACACTGAGATGAAAAGGTAATTATGTGTAATTGGTGCAATTCGATATATTGTATTCGCCATGGGGGACAGGCAAGATTATCTGACAGCGAATTACCATAAGAATTGTATACTACATCATGACGTCATATACTGGCGTATTATTTATGTATTGCAAGCAGATGCTATAATGCCTAAGCGTAGGTCTTTGCAGACAATTAATAGTAATACGTGCATTTGTGCATTATGATAGTCTTATTGAAATAAAGTAACTGTGAGTCCATTAAATATTATAGGCACTTCAGTCCGGTACGGTCGCAGGTTCGAATCCTGCCTCGGGCATGGATGTGTGTGATGTCCTTAAGTTAGTTAGGTTTAAGTAGTTCTAAGTCTAGGGGACTGATGAGTGATGTTAAGTCCCATAGTGCTTAGAGCCATTTGAACCATTTTTGAAGCATTAAATATTTAGGTATTATCGGCCCAGCGCAAGAAACTCGCGAGTTTTTATCACACAGGAATTCGATGCCGTTTATTAACTTAGCCTGTCCACGTGAGCTGTCTCAAGTACAACAATAGTTTTTCTGGACGTAGTAATCACCTTAGACTTTTTATAATTAGTTTCAGCAGCGCGTTATTTCCTCTTGCAGATATTGCTATTCCTCCCTTCCTATACGATTCACTTTCGATGTTATCAGTAGGTTAGTTGCCGAATAAGCAAATGGAGAACTCAGGTTGCAATACGACTAAAACTCGTAACAATACAGCCCCAATTCTTCTACATTTTTAATGAAATTAATTTACAATAAAATTTGATATTTGCCTTAAGTGACGACCTAGATTTCAATAAGACTTAACATTTACATTGTAACATAAACAGAAGCGAAAGGAGAATATTACATCGCACAGAGCAAAAGGAATGAGCAAATTTTACAGTGCACATTACGAAATGACATTGAAAACGAAACAGTTTGTGACCGATCAACTTCTTGTTGGGTAATACTGTTACTCACTGACGTAACTCAAACTTTTAGAGGACAGCACGGTATGCTGTTCATTGTGTGGTAGTTGCACATCATTTGATCGATTTCATTATAGAATTAGGGAATTTTAATATCAGGTATGACAACCAGGACAGAACTTCTTGCGAAGAAATTCTAAGCCATGTTCCAAACAGATGCCCATTACACACAGTTTGCAAACGCACTAATTGAAATTTATATCCTAACAGTTCTGCCTTGAGTTTTGAAAGTTTTAAGCCACAGACGAAGTCGTCTATGTCTCACTGAATGAAAACATGTGGGTATGATGTCGAAAAGGAATATTCAAGTGGATAATGGTACTTAGATTTTCACTCCGTATATAGTAACATAAAAAATGAAAATGAAAGGTACAATTTAGAAACGACACGTGATGTAGGTCCATCTTTTCAGAGATGGCTGCGGGACTCAGCTGTTCGATGCAGGATGTCAAAGTAAACACCTTTCAGCCGTCTAGTTTCCAAACTTATTTTATTTGGCTATGAGTTTCGGCAATTTATTACTGCATCTTCAGGCCCCTCATCGACGTGTAAGGCGATTTCACCTCGGTTCTGATCAAGACAGGGGCCAGCAATAGTGATATTAGTAGATTTCTGCTTGCTATAGCGATACCTTCTACCATCATCTGCAAGCAGAAATCTATCAGACATCTATCTGAAATAATGTGCCGGCAGATGATGGTTCAAGGTAGCGCTATAGCAAGCATAAATTACTAACACCACTATTGCTGGCCCTGTTTTGATCAGAACCAACGTGGAATCTTCCTATACGTCGGTCAGGGGCCTGAAGATGGCGTTGTAAATCGCCGACACTGGTAACCAAATAAAATAATTTTAAAAACTAGACGGCTGAAAGGTGTTTAATTTGACATCCTGCGTGATGGAAAAGTCCTGAGGTAACATACGGAAGGAATGACAAATAACAAAACCTTTATTTTTTAGTATTATCTGAGCTTGTACGCTATGTAATAGTTACAGCGCGATTCGTGGTGCATCCAATTTCATAAATTATTCGGCCTTCAATAATTTTCTGCCCATTGTCAGTAGCGTACAGACATTATATTCTTGGCACTATCACCGTCTGCCATCGACAACACAGAGTCCGACTAAACCTGATTAATGATCATGGCTACCGAAGTCCGAGTTTCAAAAAAACATTTCGACATTATGTCAAATGTTGCCCGCAATGAATGAGGCGCGCACGACATACTTGTGACGAGATCTGTGCGAAGCAGTCTGGCATGAATGTGGTAACAAGCGTGTCGTTCATATGCTCAACCGTTCCATGACTGAGGACTTCATGTATTCTGCCAGTATAGAACTTTTAAGGAGGACGATGCGAGTTTTCTGGGCCTAGTCTGTTTGCGATTGATTCGAAATCATCCAGAAACATTTGAACTTATAATTAAATCATATAAATCGCCAGGAGATATACCCAATGCATCATATGCGGTGTATGATAGAGAATTCTGGATACGACAAATGTTTATACCTGCTAATATTGTGTTATTAGAAGAGGCTATCGGGAAAGAATGTATCGTTCTGAGGCTGACACCTACCGACTTATTCCAGGCCTCGACAATGTCGAACTCTTCGACGGGCGAAATGAGGCCTTCCTTGAAATTAACTGGGCATCACATAGCTTTGGAAACATTGCACTTTATTTGTTGTCACACAATTTTTCGCTAGGATACAACATTTTGTTTACAAATGTGACCCTAATATACATTTTCTGAAGTTTTTAACTAATTCCTGAAGTTACTACATACACTTCTCACCAGTGTTTTGAACCAGTATCTTAAACAAGCTGAGTGTTTTATGTTTCAACACCAACTTAAGCAGGCCATCCAAATCGATGAAGGCACTGGACTCGTACTGGAGAAGAGCAGGATGTGAATCTGCTTCCAGGCATCCTGATTTATTGGTGCTATGGTTTCCCTACGTCGTCGTAGGTAAATGTGGAACTGATTCTTCCGGCAAGACCACAGCCGATTTCCTTCTCAATCATTGCCCAGCTGTTACTGCACCATATCCAGTAACCATGATGTCCAGAAGGTGAATTATAATCCTTTCTTTTATTCAGAATCTGTAAAAAAAAGTTTAATTAGTGACGTCAAACAAGTTACTGAAACATACGTTTCAAAACGAAGTGTAAGTTGAAAGTATCGTAGAGTATTCGCGACCGAGGACAATGTTACTACTTGTAACGCTTCAAATGCTATGTATCTTTTAGGAAACCAAAATGAGAAGATGTATGCAACACGCTTTAAAGTTACAAACAATATAGTTTCAACATAATTTCATGAAGTTTAAAGTATCGCTATTTTTTTTCTGGTTCCATGAGATCAATTGAACCAAATCTTCGCAGTCTGGAACGAATCTCTACATAATTCTCAGTCCGCTGATAAAAAATGAAATAAAGAAACACGAAAGAAAAGTATTTGCGATATATGTAAATAAAAAACACATTGCAAAGATAAGCACTCAATTATCGTTACTAAAAATATTTAAAAACGAAATATAGGAATGGTACTAGAGTTGAAAACGAATGGACCGCTGCGTTCTACAGAGGTGACACTGCACATTAACGTAGATCTTCCATTGGGTGCACTGCCACCTTTTTCCTCAAAGGTGTGTCCTGTCAGTCAATCATAGGCCGGCCAGAGGACGTGCTGGATGCTGTACAGTGATACGTAATTTGAGCAATGAGGACAGACATATTTTCTGAGCGCGCTGTCCGGTGTATTTGTCACACAGAGAAACAAGGCTCTGTAGCTTAAAAAATGCAGTTGTTCTTCTGGTAAGAAGCAATGACTATTCCGCAAGAATGCTATTACATATGTAATTACAAATCAAACGGATTTAGATATTTCAAATAAACGTGAGTGGCAACTTTTTAAGTATAGGTGAATCTGCTTGCTGTTAACTACAAATTCATTGTTGTAGGTTTGTCCAAAATTGTGTGACAGTGCACCTTGTACAGTACTTAGACGTTATAGGTTAGTTTGTTTCGGTTGAATAAATATTTTTTAGTGATAGGCTAGTTATTTTCTACATATGAAACGTGCCGCGTCCTAAAATAGCCAGGAAACTACTTTTCCTTTTGGTAGCGATCATTATTGGTCAGTTGATTCTTTTCTTAATGAAAATGTGTTCGTTTCTAATGCAACTGTCCAGAGAGGTAATAAAATTATCATTCTATTGCAAAAGTATTCATATTATACATTTTATTAACACGGTATTGCATCTACCACTTCACCGTTTTAACCTGACTTTCACTGTGGGTGGAACTGTATGACACTTAACATTGATTAAATTGCGGTCGAACATAACATACCGATCCACATCATTCTAGCCATTTGAGTCGCTTAGAGAGACTGATCTGCTTACGTTCCCAAATACGCCGTTTCAGTTTGATACGAATCCTATTATTCTATGCCCAACGACTGAGAAGATACTGCAGTAGCCTTTAAACACTTATATTGTTCACAGCAAATTAAAGTATCTCAAATATTTAGAGGCAAATGTATCTAAAAGTTTGAATTTAACAGTGGAGTAGTATTCAGCCTGATCGAGCAATTTTGTGAAAAGAAGAAGTGGCAATTTTCATGCACAGGTGCACTTACGTCACAGATCATTATCAGGCTGATCGAGTAAACTGGCTCAGTTTTTACAGCTCTGGATCCGCATTCTGCGGAATCGTGATTCTAATAGCCTGTAACCATTTAGTGTTAGTTTGTCGAAAATTGATATGTTGAGGCCATGGCAGCGTGAAAATACAAGTCAGTTCTGACGATAAAATAAATCAGCAACCAGACGCTGTTAATAGTGTTATTCATTTAGCACCGTAACCTGTTTCGAACCGACGGGTTCACCATCAGACGGCTGCTCGCACTTAAAATTACATCTACTTTATATAATTTTAAACATGAGTAGCCGACTGATGATAAACCTGTCTGTCAGAAATTATTTTTTCTTAGTAAATAGCATTATTAAAAGTTGCTGGTCTGTGTTTCTATTTTCGTATAAGAACTAGCCGATATTCCGATTTAGGTTACCATGATTTCTATAAATCACTTGGCTGTTTCCAAAAGTTCCCAAAATATTAATTCAGATTATGACGTCTTACCTAGATCTTACTCTCCCTTTCAATTTCAGTGTAACGCCTTCTGCACCTTCGTGACTACCCTGCAATTTACATTTAAGTGCCTGGGAGAGGGTTCATCGAACCACTTTCACACTATTTCTCTACCGTCCACTGTCGAACAGCTCGCGGAAAAAACGAACACTTCAGTCACTCCGTGCGAGCTCCGATTCCTCTTATTTTATTACGATGATCATTTTTCCCTACGAAGGACGCCATCAAAAAAATATTTTCGCATTCGGAGGAGGAAGCTGGAGATTGAAATTTCGTGAAAAGATCTCGCCGCAACGAAAACCTTCTTCATTTTAATGGTTGCAACATCAACTTGCGAATCATATCGGTGACACTCTCTCTCCTATTTCGCGATGGTACATAACGAGCTGCCCTTCTTTGACCTTTCTCGATGTCCTCCGTCAATCTTATCTGATAAGGATCCATTTGCGCACATTCGTACGCCAGCAGAGGACGGACAAGCGTGTGTAGGCAGTCCCTTTAGTGGACAGTGGGAGCGAATATAACGATACCAATTTTTCTGCTACTCCTTAAAAACACTCTGGAAGTCTTCGTTTATTAGGGTGTCTAGTAACCTCTGCGTCGAGCGGACAATAACTGTCATCTTGTTTTTAGTGAAAAATTCCTAAAAAATATAGGTCGGGTGCGATCGTGCGTAATCGTGATGGAATATGCAGTCGTTCATACGCCACTTCTGTAGACGTTTTCTCTTTAGGTACTTCCTCAAATGTGTTTGAAAAACGCGAAAGAACTATTTATTGACCGTCTCACCAGGCGGAAATAACTCTGTATGAAGATGAAGTATATCGTCAGTATCTAAAAAACAGATAAGCAAGCACTTAATGTTACTCTTGGATTTACGAACGTTTTTGGCCAAGATGATGAAGGATTCTTCCATTTCGACCATAGCTCCTCAGTTTCACGGTCATAGCCATAAACTCAACTTCCGTTACCAGTGACAACCTCTGAAAGAAAACCTGAATCGACTTGAAGTAGTTGTTGAAGTTCAATGCAGACTTCCACGCATTATTGCTTCTAATTTTCTTGAAGCATCCGTGACATAAACTTAGTCGGAATCCTTCTCATGTTCAATTATTTTGATACAGTACGTTCGGATGTTGGAGAATCGAGTCCTTCACTATGTTAACATTTTCTGGTATGATGCCAGTTGACGGTCGAACGGAGCAATAGTCATCAACGTTTCTGAAACGCTTATGCCATTCTTAAGGTTGTGTCTGACCGAAAGTATTGTCTCCAAACACGTGTTTCAATATTTGATGCAATTTTACAGCGCTTTCCCCAAGTTTAAAAAATGGCTCTAAATACTATGGGACTTAACAGCTGATGTCGTCAGTCCCCTAGACTTAGAACTACTTAAACCTAAATAACCTAAGGAAATCACACACATCCACGCCCGAGGCAGGATTCGAACCTGCGACCGCAGCAGCAGTGCGGTTCCGGACTGAAACGCCTAGAACCGCTCGGTCAAAGCGGCCGGCTCCAAGTTTAAAACAATAATTTATACAGACAGGCTGCTGTTTCAGATCAGCCACCGAAAAAAAGCAAACTCATGGAAACACTACAATCGAAATATGCTCACCGACTAACCAAATTACTCAGCTCGCAGACAGTTGGCACCGCTATCCAAGAAAGAGGTATGGAGAGACGCCTAGCGATATTTCAATGTACTCGTTGCCATTTGTGTGCAAAATATTTAGTTCAGGAACTTTTGCATGTTACCTCGTTACATTGGAAGAAGATAACTTGTCCGTGCCATCTGGCTACAACTGTCAATACATAAAGATGGAGGATTAATCCGATTAATCCTTCGGAACCAGTAGCGTTATTAAGAAAGAAAATTATGGCCAAAGTAGAATTTTATTTTAGGCTTTGAGTATTTGCCGTGGATACGTCACGACACGTAAGTGTATGATTACTTCTTAAAGCATAAACTAACAACGAACCTCTTGAGTATGAGGTCGCAAGTTCAGTCTCCAACAATTTTGTTTGAAGGTGTTGTGTTAGCAATTATGACAGGAAAAATATTAACTGCTAATGACTCACCACGTGCATCAGGAACGCGACAGAAAATGAGTGGCCGGGAGGTGCAGAGATCAACCTCCTATGGGATGTACGTATCACACTTCACAAAATGGACATCGTCGACATTCAAGACATGTTTAAAAAAAAAAAGTTAACTTGCGCCATGAACACCGAATGAACAATGGCGCGCCACAGTGGTCACGAAGGTTTGCACCATCAAGATAGAAGGCGAACTCCATGGCAGTTACAAACCGTGCAGGTCGTTCAGATAGGTATCCACTCTTAAAGAATGCACATAGCATCATACGTGTGTGCTGAGAACTGATGGAATGTGATGGCATGCGACCAAATGCGAAACAGTCTGTCGTGGAGCTTATCGTCAAACTGACTACCCTTTAAGGCGTAGCTGCAGGTAGAGCGATAATATGTTTTATAGGCACGGGAAAGACAAATATCCAGAGGCTGAATTTGTCCATCGTGTCCAGCTGGTATTAATTGCAATGTCACACACTTTTCGGGAGGGATAATTCATTTCTAAAGGAGTATGATTTTTATACGCAGACCAGGAACCAAGTAACAGCAAGTTATTTTGACCAGCTATTGGCCAAAAACAGTGCTTCTACCATAGTTGTAGTTCTCCTACGCCAATTTCCCCACTCTTGCTTGCTGTAACGTAAACACTCCCTACTGCCCTTGCAAGATTACGTAGACGAGAAAGAATCGTAGGAGGCATAGCACCTCTAGCGTCTCGCAGCACAATAAATAACTTTCCTACCAATTTACCATTCAAATTAACAGTCGCCATAATTGTATACGAATGCGTTAAGGCATTGATGTTCGCTGATCTTTATACAACTGTCTTGGTACCTCTAACTTCCAGGATTCTTTTCATATGCATTTTCTCTTCAAATGCCGACTGGTCGGAGTTGAAAACAAATTCCTTACTGAACGATGGGATGAGTTTGTTTCATTTACAGATTTTCGATCCCATTCTGCAGTTTGCTGTGCATCTTCAAGTTAACGCTGTGTTACAAATTTCATTATATTACGTCTTCAAATTCTGTAGCACCGTTTGTAGTTATGGAACCATCCACTGCTTGCCTTGAAATCACTGTAATCTATATCGCGCGCAGTTTTATGTGCATAACGTAGTAGGTCACTAAGATACACATCCTGTAAATTGTATCGAGCATCACTGAAACGCTAGACACCAGTTTTTGTAATAAGTGCGTCTTGTTCTCTCTTGAATATCCGTAGGTTTTCTTATGCACTACACGGTCATATTGCTGAGGACTTAACTGAGATCTGTTTGCCATTTTTTTTTACCATGCTGCGGATGATTTCCATGTAGGTAGTTAGGTTTAGTACGCGCTCCCTGGAGAACGATTGTCCTTTAGTACCTTTCACCGGAGACGGGATTTGTGGCTCCCTGTCCGACAAGGATGATGAACTAAATGGCTCGACGCCTGTTTCATTATCACTTTCACTTGTTAAGCACTTATCGTCAACATTGCACTCTTCATGTACATTAACCGCACAGTAGAGCGAATACGACACCACGCATTGCGTCTTGCAGAAATGCTAATATTTCATCTGCCATTTCTTTCTCACTCTGTGAAATTCCTTGGTTCCTTTCTGACGAATTGTCAACTTCTGCAACTGTTGTTGTAGATATAACGTAAGGTTTGCTTTGTTTATCGTTACCATTGCTGTGCTTTGTATCAACAGCAACAGCACTGTAGCCTGTTATGAGTTACTCATCGACTAAGCAGCTGAACTACGCTCCGTAGCCTCATGCTGTGCACACTGTTGGATACCTTCATTTCCGCCCCATGTTGCCGTTAGCAGCCAATATGTGCGGCGTCGAATGCCGTAAACATCATTGGCCTTTGGCGACCTTGCACTCAAGAGGTCCCTTGTAAGTGCGAATGGCAAAACAGAAGGCGTGGCAAGGGCGCGAAGGAAGGAAGAAGCAAGTGTAACTTTCCGTCTACACGAGGTCATTAAATAATAGTTAAGAAGTCAGTGATGCAGCGGACAAATTAATTACATATTTGGATTGCAACATATCTCTGTAGTCGAAGTGCTGCCTCATCTGGGAGAGACCGTGACAGAAAAACGACGGTAGCGTTACGGTGCAACCACCCCGGGCTTCGTCTATAATGATTTGGGAAAATCATGCAAAATTTAAATTTGGATGTTCGGATGGGCATTTGAGCCCTGCTTACCGCGAATACAAGGGCAGTGCCTTAAGCACAACGTAAATTCGGTCGCTGGATGGGAACAGAAGAGGTGTACTGTGCGTAAAATGTGCCTGTCTAGAAACTGGACTACATAAAGGAAGAAAATAAGTATCAAACGAAAATTAATGAACACTAATAATACGATGTTCTACACACAACACCAGAACCACCATTTATCTTAGCCACTGTTTAACCTATAGTATTCTTTGATAGATACTTCAAGTCTCGGCGAGAAGAAAATAAATAGGGAGATATAATATTACCATGTCCTGCCGCATGTCGACGGAAAATTCAGTTAATATTTGAATGATATATTTTACATACAAAAAACTAATATTTTAGAGAAATGAAACTGTTAAATATTATACATAATAATAGTGTGGTGTAGTTAGTTTTCATGGGGGATAGTTATCATTCCACAATAACGCCGAATAAGAATTTGCCTCATTCACAATCACCTTGTGGTTCAAATGGTTCAAATGGCTCTGAGCTCTATGGGACTTAACTTCTGAGGTCATCAGTCCCCTAGAACTTAGAACTACTTAAACCTAACTAACCTAAGGACATCACACACATCCATGCCCGAGGCAGGATTCGAACCTGCGACCGTAGCGGTCGCGCGGCTCCAGACTGTAGCGCCTAGAACCGCTAGGCCACTCCGGCCGGCCCACCTTGTGGTGATCATTAAGCAGTTAGACATTTCATCTACAGCTTTACGATACATACGTTATGTAATGAAATTACTTATAAATATTACACCTTAACTACGATGCTAAACGAAAATATGACTTTTCTTCTGGGTAGAGCTTGGACAAACGACGACCTAATTATGCGGAGAAAATACCTTTTTATCACTTTCTTAATAAGTTAAATTGCGTAACAACTATGAAAATTAATTTTAAAAGCAATTTGAATATGTCTGCAGGTATACACAGACTCCGCAAACCACTGCACAGCGCATGCCAGAATGTGCCTGTTCCACCTTCACAACTACTGTAGAGAGCCCCTAAAACCAACCAATAACAGCTACTTCTTTACTTATTTACATGAATTTTTAGGAAAGGCTAATTAATGTGTTTACGACTCTGCTTTCGAGGTTCTTGCTCCTACTCCTTACATCGTGTATCCCTTTTAATACAAACAATAATAAGTTCCGCTAGAGTGTGGGCAATGTAAGGCTATCAACTCTGAGCATAGCTCACTATCATCAACAAGGGGTGGCCGTACACGGTTGCTTTATAACCCAACAACACAATATAATAATATTTATCCCTAAACCGTATACTAGCAGTGAGACATTGGCGAATAATTTAATGAAAGATGTACTGGAATTGAATCTGTTGGTTGAAATCCCAAAGTGTGATTATATTGCTCAAAACATTGATTTTAATTTTGATATAAATCCCTTTTATTTTCCAGAAATGCACAACGAATGCAAATGGTGGCCACATACATATACCACCAGTGAAAAATTTGGAGTTACTTTGTGCAGCCACAGCATTTACACCCAACGGCTTGCGCTCAATAATAACGTACAAGTCCCGCTACGCGAAAATAGCATTCGTAGCATAAACGCCGCCCATAACATTACCAATTCCAGATGACACCAAGAAGAAAATGCCTCGCCAAAACTCCGGATGAAAGACAATGAGCTCTGCCTTGACGCTTATTTAAAGGTTCAGTCACGTGACCACTCCTCGATTCGTTTCAGATACTTTCATCCCGACCACCATTCGTAATTTTCACAATAATCTCATATAAATATTTAATATAAAAATATATATAAATCTTGGCATTCATTTTACAACCTCTTAATAAACTCATGTGTACACTATTTTAACAATTTGAAACAAATGTCACATGTAAACCGCCGCTTCTGGCTCTCGAGTCAAAACACTATACTATACTTAAATAAATGCCCGCATCTCGTAGTCGTGCGGTAGCGTTCTCGCTTCCCACGCCCGGGTTCCCGGGTTCGATTCCCGGCGGGGTCAGGGATTTTCTGTGCCTCGTGATGGCTGGGTGTTGTGTGCTGTCCTTAGGTTAGTTAGGTTTAAGTAGTTCTAAGTTCTAGGGGACTGATGACCATAGATGTTAAGTCCCATAGTGCTCAGAGCCATTTGAACCATTTTTGAACTCAAATAAATATCGAAAGTTATTGAAATATTAAAGAAGGAAACTCACGCTGATAAGATCATTTGTGTCTCTGTGGAGGATTCCGTAATTATGACACTATTTACTAAATAAACTTATTAGTTTGTTACATTTAAAAAATTGTTTAATTAGAAACATTATCTGCTGATTATATTGCAGGCATTATTCTCTTTCGTCCGGTGTAGCACAAATGTGACTTGCGTGATGGGTTGAGTTGTTACAATTTATTATAAACAATAATGGTAATAACGTTAATAACTTTATAGTGTTAAAGCTCCAAACGTGGATTTGTGTTCAGCGAGCTCTTTTCCACTGCCGCGGTTCCAAAACACTTATTGGTTTTTCTCTAGCATGCTTGTAACGACTTTTACGTATTTTCATTAAAACTATATTAGTGACGATATTCCTAGTCACAAGCCTCGTCCCGCGGCCATGCCACCGAAACACCCCTGTTTCTGCCTGGGAAAAACGCGATGACCGCTGGGCCTCGTGACTTGCGTTGCCTCAGCTCGCCTGTCACAGCCCGTCCGACAGCTGGCCGCACGGCAAACATTCACGCCGGCCCACAGCCGACCTGTCAGATTCACTCCGTCCAGCGGCAGTCGAAGCAGCTGCTTGTAACGTTACGTGGTCTATGAGAATTACGTACATATATTCTCTTACTGATTATTGTCGTCGTGAAATACATTTATCACTAAATGGCATGTATGTTGATTGATTTGGAGGGAGGGGACCAAACAGCGAAGTCATCGGTCCCATCGGATGAGGGAAGGAGGGGGAAGGAAATCGGCCGTGCCCTTTAAAAGGAACCATCCCGGCATCAGGATGACCGGAAGCGGGATTGAACCCTCGTCCTCTCGCATGCGACTCCAGTGTACGGTGTAGCACACCACTGCGCCACCTCGCTCGTTTGGCAAGTATGCGAGTCGATCCACGTCATATCCTTACGCCTTACGGAAATATTACTCAGTTAGGTACACTGTAAATGTTTCTCGCTTCTTTCTGCCATTAAAGGAAGATTATCTACTATCAGTTCATAAAGCATTTTGGAGAAAAAAAACAATACGTATATTGAGCTTTATAGAAAGCTATCGAAGCTCTTTTTCTCACCATTAAAGTGATCTAAACATAACTTTAAATGCGAACATTTTTAGGTTAGGCTTTACCGTGACTGTTACTGACATTAAATGAAACAATAAGTTCACTGTTACCAGTCACCGTTTTATTTATTTCCACGACGCGTTTCGAAGGTTTAAACCTCCATCATCGGGTGGATTTACATTAGTAAGTATTACATTTGTGTGTGTGTTGTGTTACGATTTTTGGAGGAACTTGTGGCACTGCCTAGTAGAGAAACGAGACACTATTTCAGAATATGGTTTAGGATAACTTTTGACGAAAAATTAAACTGATATCTAATGGTAAATATTAAATAAGTAAACTACAGTACCTTCAGTGATCACAGGTTCCTTTTGCTGTCGTAACACATCACATGTATACTGCCACATTTGTAAACAAATATGGCGTCTGGAATCAGCTGGGTGCAAAGTTCGTATAACAGAAGTGAAGACATACTCGCAAAGTGCAAAGAATATACATCATAACAATATTATTACAGAATAATTGCTTTAAGCATTTGGCGGTGTTTGTTTTGAGGGGTCAAATATATGTGTGTGTACCTCAGGTCGTATATAAATCCAATTCTGACAAGTTAGAACAGCAAACATTCGTACTCGTTTATACAATCAGGTGAAATGTTAAAATGGCTTAAACTTCATTCTTATTGATAACAATTAGGTGAAATGTTACAGACTATAATTACAATGATCATATTGGCTACAACAGTAAAATCATACATACATTACATTCTTTGATTGGGGTTAATAGACATGTCAAAAACATACAAGTACCTGATGGAGCCACACTTGCCTCATTTGACATACAAAGGAATCACAACACAATAAACAAAAAGAAAATAACATCTTCCATACAATCCCCTTTCTGGGTAACATTTCATACCAGATTGCTAATGTCTTCAAACGGAAAGGCATAAGCATATCCTTTACAACGGACAACAAGATTGGACAGAAGTTACCCCACAACATCGGCACACGAAACCCACTTCATCACACAGGTGTGTACAAAATTGAATGTTTGGACTGTGACTGCTTCTACATAGGCCAGACAGGCAGATCATTTGAGATTAGGTTCAAGGAACACATGGCAGCACTAAAAAACAAAAAATATCACACATCAGCAATAGCTACACACTTGCATGAAACAAAACACCATGTTAACAACACAAGTATTAGCATCCTACACATCCAACCAAAAGGCAGAAAACTAGACATCCTTGAAACACTCCAAATATACAAACATCAAATGAAACAACCAGAATCTATCTTAAATGACAAAAATGACAATATTTACAATAGTATCATCTCCATTTTCAGCGACTGCCTACACTCATAAAATGCACACACACACACGCACACACACACACACACACACACACACACACTTACACACACACACACACACACACACACACACACACACACACACACTTACACACACACACACACACCTAATATTTACCATAAATATTGACAGCTGCCAAGAGTACACGAGATTGACCTCATTCACAGATAATGCATCACACCAACATCTTGTACCCCTTGTCAGCTTAAAACTGTATGTACATCAACTACTGGCACAAATGTATATCTATCTGCATATTTCATAGCATTAACCAATGTATTACTCCAACCTTTAGGCAGCTACTATATGCAACATGCAATCTTAAGACTCCTTGCCATGTAAATGTTTCCTCTCAATAATCACTTTTTCCTCTCTCTCTGTCTCTCTCTCTCTCTCTCCCCCCCCCCTCTCTCTCTCTCTCTCTCTCTCTCTCTCCCTCCCTCTCCCCCCTCTCCCTCTCCCTTTCACTCACACACACACACACACACACACACACACACACACACACACTTTTTCTCTCTCTACCTCTCCTTCTGCCTCTAGCCCCTCACTTCACATCTGTCTATTAACCCCAATCAAAGAATGTAATGTATGTATGATTTTACTGTTGTAGCCAATATGATCATTGTAATTATAGTCTGTAACATTTCACCTAATTGTTATCAATAAGAATGAAGTTTAAGCCATTTTAACATTTCACCTGATTGTATAAACGAGTACGAATGTTTGCTGTTCTAACTTGTCAGAATTGGATTTATATACGACCTGAGGTACACACACATATATTTGACCCCTCAAAACAAACACCGCCAAATGCTTAAAGCAATTATTCTGTAATAATATTGTTATGATGTATATTCTTTGCACTTTGCGAGTATGTCTTCACTTCTGTTATACGAACTTTGCACCCAGCTGATTCCAGACGCCATATTTGTTTACAAATGTGGCAGTATACATGTGATGTGTTACGACAGCAAAAGGAACCTGTGATCACTGAAGGTACTGTAGTTTACTTATTTAATATTTACCATTAGATATCAGTTTAATTTTTCGTCAAAAGTTATCCTAAACCATATTCTGAAATAGTGTCTCGTTTCTCTACTAGGCAGTGCCACAAGTTCCTCCAAAAATCGTAACACAACACACACACAAATGTAATACTTACTAATGTAAATCCACCCGATGATGGAGGTTTAAACCTTCGAAACGCGTCGTGGAAATAAATAAAACGGTGACTGGTAACAGTGAACTTATTGTTTCATTTAATTTAAGATCTAAACATATCTTAATTAAATTAATTAACACTAGATGGCCAGGGAATGAAACGAAATTATAAGAGTTCCAGCAACAGTGAATTGTCTACGACATAAACCAGGTTTCTCAGTTCTCATATAGTGTAAATACGAAGGAAGGCCACATTGAGTTGTGTGAGCAGGACAAGAGATGCGGCATGAACTCAGCATCATCCGAGTGATGAGAAATCCCTGAGTATGCATTATCAACTTGCGCTTCGCATCAGTAAACAGTATTTTTCCGAGCCAGGGATTCCAGCAAGGTTGGTGCACTTGTTCCTTCACTTCTACATCTACATCTACATTTATACTCGGCAAGCCACCGTACGGTGCGTTTCGGAGGGTACCCTGTATCACTGCTAGTTATTTCCTTTCCTGTTCCACTTGCAGATAGAGCGAGGGGAAAACGACTATGTGCCTCCGCGTGAGCCCCAATTTCTCGAATCTTATCTTCGTGGTTCTTACGCGCAATGTATGCTGGCGGCAGTAGAATCGTCCGGCAGTCAGCTTCAAATGCCGGTTGTCTAAATTTTCTCAATAGTGTCTGTCGAAAAAAACGTCGCCTTCCCTCCAGGAATTCCCATTTGAGTTCCTGAAGCATACCCATAACCCCTTCGTCTTGTTCGAAATTACCGGTAACAAATCTAACAGCCCGCCTCTGAATTGCTTCGATGTCTTCCTTCAATCCAACCTGGTACGGATCCATAATACTCGAGCAGTAATCAAGAACAGGACACACCAACATCCTATATACGGTCTGCTTCACAGGCGAACCAATCTTTCTAAAAATTATCCCAATAAACCAAAGTCGACTATACGTCTTCCCTACGACAGTTCTCATATGCTCGTTCCATTTCATATCGCTTTGCAACGTTACGCCCAGATATTTAAACAACTTGAGTGAGTCGAGCAGGACACCAGTAATACTGTAACCCAACATTACTGGTTTGTTCTTCTTACTCATCCGCATTAACATAGATTTATCCATATTTAGAGCTAGCTACCATTCGTCACATTAGAAATTTTGTCTATGTCGTCTTGTACCTCACACTCCCACACCTCACCGTACATCACAGCATCTTCAACAAACAACTGCAGATTGCTGCGCACCCAGTCCGACAGATCATTTATGTAGATAGAAAACTTTTGTGTCGTCTCGTTGTCACTGTAGGCTTGTACCACGCGAAGCAAGGAGAGGATGTTGGTTGGTGAAGGTATCCTCTTTCTACAACACAAACTGCACGCATAATTTAACTGGGTTCTTTATTCATAAGAAGAGAAAATTACTTAATTCAAGATAGTCCAGGTGTTGTGATACTAGCTCTCTGTAATAGACCACGTTAGCCTCACTGCTGGTGAAGTAAGAGTCCGCCATGTACACTGCTCTGGTCGCTATGTTCTGCCTGACTCTGAGCTAGAGGCTGAGCTAACTGCTACTGTGACTCCCACTGGGCTGCGACTGATGACTCGACTCGTTGACTCACTCGACGACTGACTGGAACTCACTGGGCCGCGGCGGCGATCTAAATACTGGCGGCGGAGAGGACGTTGGCGGCACGTTTCTTCCGAGTCTGTCTTTGGCCTCTATCGATCTTCTCATAACCTCTTTGCGGCATGGTGTGCTGGCGCCAGCTTACGCCAGCACAAGAACAACAGCGGTCTTATCGCACTTCCCTGGGACACTCCTGACGATACCCTTATCTCTGATGAACATTCGCCATGAGGACAACTTACTGGGTTCTATTACTCAAGAAGTGTTCGAGCCACTCACATGTCTGTGAACTTATTCCATACACTCGTACCTTCGTTAACAGCCTGCAATGGGGCACCGTTTCAAATACTTCCCAGAAGTCTAGAAATATGGAATCTCCCTGTTTCCCTTCATCCATAGTTCGCAGTATATCACGTGAGAAAAGAAGATTTATGCAAAGACCTTGTGTTACCTGTGATACGAAAGTGAGGATGCGCACAAGCTTTCACGTTTAATGACTTATATGAAAGGTTAATGGCTTCCAGGGACCTGTAAACACATCTAAAAGAAACACACCGGATACAAAAGTGATATCGAAAAACTGATTTTTCAATCAGAGGAATAAGCGTTGATGATGTAGGGATCACGTACATGCTAGGAACTTACTCATGGAAGTGTCAGTGAAATGGACAGCTGGACACATGAAAACATACTGTCAGATCTACGTGCTGAGTAATTGTTTCTTGTGTGGTAATCATACCATTATACGTTAGCACACTTTCTCTCCAGCTCCTCTAGCTCTCCTTTACAAGTCTCCATGATAGTCCGTTTACACTGAAAATTTATTTAAGCTCTAAATGTATGCAATTGACATCTCAAAGACCTTTTCCTCGTCCTTCTTGTAAAGAAAACAGATTTTTCTTTGCTTGAGAGTAACTGAGAACAAGTTTTCTATTCCGATGTTCCAAGAATTAATCGCAAGTGTAGTTGTGACTGGTTTTTTTAAACATATTGTAGATTAATCATCTCGCACAGTTTTATGTGTGTATATACTCGTATGCATGGAAGATAAGAAAAATTATCATAATTTGAAGTTCCCTTTTACGAAGACGGATGAAATGTTAAATATATTTGCAACATACCTACCCACGGCATTAAGAGCTACTGTAAGAGAAAATTAATCCCCAGTTTTTAAAATTTTGTTAAGTGAAATTGTTCTTGGATGATCGTATTTATCATATTCCATTAGTATATGTACAATGACCTCGTCAGTGAGGCAGGAATCAGCTTGGAGAGGATATTAACTTTAAGTAGTGTCTCATTTTATTAGTGTTTGTGTGACCTGCTGTTAGTCTGTTACTAGTAATAATTTATTTTCTCGAGAGTACCGAGTTGAGAAACCAAGGATGACAGCCAAATTCAGCCGCCTTGCCTTTCAACTGAAGCACATTTCCTGGATACTTCTGCGAGCAGTTTCAACTACAACACTAGCAAAATATGTACCTCTGTACTCCTATTTTAAGAGTTTCCGAACGGCGTGAAGAAAAGTGTATTGTTCCATTAAAAATCAGTAAGAGTTTCAATATCTCGGTTAATACAAAATTTGGGAGGAGTAAATAAAGAACTTCGTCACGTGCCTCTCAGCGTACTACAATTTTCCGAAAACCGCGCTCCACTATCTTGACTCGTTCACGAAATAAGACGGGTGGTACGTCTTCGTGCGGGACACTTAAAATTTGGAGAGCAGTTATCTATATTGCTTGAAGAGGATCAGTGCCTTCCCTATCTTACTTCGTACAACCTCGCGATTTCGCACATTGTGGGGGAGAGTCTCCGAGGCTTAGGTATCTAAAAAACGAAGTAAAAGGCGAAGCGTTTGCACGCGTCGGCGGTGGAACAAGGCAGATAAGAGGCCGCATTTTGCAGTGGCGCTCTCACGGTGTACACCCTACCTCAAAGACCTGCCGCAAATCACCAATTCCGCCAGCTTGCGCACTCGCTTTAACACTGGTAAATATACAGGGTAGTCAGAAACAGTCTGAGAATCTTGTAAGGGTGTTGCAGCGTAGGCTGTGCTGAGAAATAATTGTTAAGAAAAAAAAATCGAGTCGTTTCGCCGTTTCCGAGTTAATTAGCATCCAGGTTAGCCAATCAGACTGTTGCGCGTGCAAATTCAAATTCCGCCAGAGACGGTGTCGCCACATGTGTTCTTAGTTTGGTTTCCTAAAACCGAACAACAGAGCGATACAAATATTGGTCATGGGAACGGTAGTTAGGATCGAACCCTAGCCAAAGTCTGAGAAGTCTCATGCGCTATCATCTACGTTATGAGAACAACTGACGTTAATTGTATCTCGCGGGCTGCTCGAGTCTGCTCGCGGAACGGCCTGATTGGCTAACTTAAATGCTAATTAACTCAGAAACGGCGCGACGTATCGATTTTTTTTCCTGAACAATTACTTCTCAGCAAAACCTATCCTGCAAAACCATTACAAGCTTTTAATATTGTTGCTGACCACCATATATATACCACTGGTCGTGAATGCTGCTCATTTACTGCAAACAGTCGATTTGATTGATATTAATATATTCACAGTAGATTAACTGATAAGTATGAACACTATTTTTATGTTTCTAACTCAGTAGGCTTGGGATGTCAGCAAACAAGTGAGTGTAATATGAATATTTACAGATGACCTATGAGGCATTCGTCTTCCGAGCTGGTTTTGTCTTCAGTTAGTATTTGTCACCTGTGGATTTACTCTTCTTTCTTCTGATATGAGCGCCTGTAAGTTCAATTCACAGTAACATGACCTACATTATAAAGTATAAAATGCGTACAGGAGTCGTCTGTAAGATTTTCTTCTGGTAGTTTTATTCCGCACCGTACATGTAAACAAATAGAGCGTCGTGAATTCAGTTCGGAGTTATATCCAATTTTTTTGATTGTATGCTGTGAAATGTTTCTTCTAATGAAGAATCAACATTGAAAATATTACGTCACACATTATCTCGAAAATGTTATCCGCTGAGATAATGTAAATTACTTCCGGCGACAGAGCTCGTGCAGAATGAGCTCCAACAATATGCAACATGACGAAAACAGTTTACACACACACTTGAATGTAATACACGTATTATTTACATATTTTTAGTTATGTTTGATAGTTAGAGGGATCATACTGACATTCGTGAATATTTATTTTAGATCTATAAGAATGACTTCATAGAGGTGGTATAGTTCCATGGCAGATGTATTATTGGCTGATCGTGTAACAAACCGTTGGGAAGAGATTACAGAGGCGCACGCAGAAGATTCAAAATCTGGAGCAGAATCTGATGCAGACGATGTAGCTACCATTTCTACAGTTTCAAACACTACTACACTAACTGATGATAGTGTGGCTAACACGGTGTCAAGTGAACTAGTGGGTAAAACGTCTAGTACAGGTGCAGCATGTAGGGTAGACTGTTTGCCTGCGCTTCAGGGAGTATTTCATGAAAGCCGTCAAACTGACTCTGGCACTGAAGTGCCTGCAACTATGAAATTATATGCATGGTCTAAAGCGGGTTGTGAGTTCCAGTCTTCCACGAAATGGATTCATCCTGGGCGTATGTTTGCTAACAGAAGTTGACATCGCTAATTTCCTGTAGATTTTTCAGACTTTTTCAGCACAAATTTTGTGCTACAGATTAATTTGTATGAATATTTACCGTTCCATTAATCATGATGAACTTGGAAATACATTACAACTTGAACAGTTTTATTGATTACTATTCCCAAAGCGTACATATTAACATGTATTTCTTTGTTATTCTGAATAAAACGATTTATCACTTATGTGGTTAAACTTAGGTGTCAGTGCGGGGAGTTCCTCCAGTTTATTGTTTTCAAGTACGACTTACATTCATCAACATTTACTCCTGCAAATATCATGCTAGGGGTCAGCACTCACTGAATGCGGAATGTTACTGCGTTCCATTATTAACGAGACAGATGGAAAAAAAGTAAGTAAACTGTTTATTATTTCAAACGTAATCACCGTAACTGTTAACACATGTATCCAGCTTGATACAAGACGATAAATGCCTCCACGGAAAATGTTTGCGGTTGCCTACGGAAGCAGGCGTACACCTTTTCGTCCGAAGCAAATCGACGACCCCGAATGTCTTTGTTGAGGGCTCCAGAAATATGGAAATCGTATGGGGAGGGATCGGGACCGTATGGAGGATGTGTAAAGTTTTCTCAGCGAAACAGCTGCGGCGTACTCGAAATCACAGGCGAGTAAACTCCGGAAAAATCGTAATGACCTTTTCCTTTGAGCGCAAGGGCCCAGTGCTCATTGCCTTTCTGGAACACGGTGCCACAATTAACGCATGGTAGGTGTACACTTGGAAATGCACCATCAAGTCCAGACGCCCAGGAATGTTGACGGTCGGCATTATTCTATTGCAGGACAATGCCTGCCACATGTTACACGGTTGTTTCGACTAGGCTGCAAGAGTTTCGCTGGGAGGTCTCTCCACATCCTCCAAACAGTCCCGATCTCTCCCGATCCAGTTTCCAATACCTGCAGCTCTGAACAAAGACGTTCGTACTTTTTGTCCATCTCTCTCGTTTTCATTTGACTGCCCTTTATGCAGGGTAGTCAGTGATAGTCTAAATATCTTATAAGGATGCTGCAGGGGAGGTTGTTCTCAGAAATAATTTTTTTAAAAAATAGATACGTTGCGCCGTTTCGGGATTATTTAGCATTGAAGTTAGCCAGTCAGGTCGTCGCGAGCGCAAATTCAAGCAGCCCGCCAGAGATACTGTAGTCAAACGTGTTCTTCATTTGGCTTCCTCAAACTGAACAAACGTAGGTTTTGTTCAGCTTGCTAAAATTTATCACATTCAAAAAAGGCGCATTTTAACTAATAATGAGCATGTGAGCAAGTGGTAACACACGGACTCACAGATGTTGGTACACTGCCGCGTTTAAACGCGTGAGCCGGCCGGGGTGGCCGAGCGGTTCTAGGCGCTACAGTCTGGAACCGCGCGACCGCTGCGGTCGCAGGTTCGAATCCTGCTTCGGGCATGGATATGTGTGATGTCCTTAGGTTAGTTAGGTTTAAGTAAGTTCTAAGTTCTATGGGGCTGATGAACTTAGAAGAAAAGTCCCATAGTGCTCAGAGCCATTTAACGCGTGCGGATCTTGCTGCCGCAAGACCTAGTTGGATAACTTCAGTGCTAAGTAACTCAGAAATGGCGAAACGATTCGAAGTTTTTTCTTAACAATTGTTTCTCAGCACAATCTCCCCTGCAACACACTTACAAGCTTTTTAGAGTGTTTCTGTCCGCCCTGTACAAGAGACAGTCAAATGAAAACGAGAGAGATGGAAAAAAGTAAGCAAACTGTTTATTATTTCAAACGTTATTGCCACAACTCTTAGCACATTTATCCCACTGTGAGGCAAGACGGTCAGTGCCTTCAGGGAATTCAGGGAATAATGTTTGCGTTTGCCTACGGAAGATTGTACCCAGGTGTGTATCTATTCGGCCGAGGGAAATAAACGACCACGAATGTCTTTTTTGAGGACTCCAAATACTGGAAATCGGATGGGGAGAGATCTGGACTGTATGGAACGTGTGAAAGGACTTTCCAGCGAAATCCCTGCAGCCTAGTTGAAACAAGCTTGGGAACACGTAGGCGTTCCTTGGCATTTGGAGTTGATGGCACACTTCAGTTTTGGAAAATATTCACGTGCCGTGCGTTAATTGTGCACCGTGTTCCAGAAAGTCAATGAGTACTGACCCTTGCGCCGGTCGTGGTGGCCGAGCGGTTCTAGGTGCTTCAGTCCGGACCCGCGCGACTGCTACGGTCGCAGGTTCGAATCCTGCCTCGGGCATCGATGTGTGTGATGTCTTTAGGTTATTTAGGTTCAAGTAGTTCTAAGTTCTAGGGGACTGATGACCTCAGATGTTAAGTCCCATAGTGCTCAGAGCCATTTGAACCATTTTGAACGGACCCTTGCACTCAAATGAAAAGGTCTCACGACTTGTTGCTGTGCCTGTTATTTCGACAACGCTGCAGTCGCTTAGCTGGGAAGCCCTTATACATAAGGGGCAGTCAAATGAAAAAGGGACAGATGGACAAAAAGTGTTTGAAGCTCCCATAGATGGCCTGATCTCTCCTACCTTGATCTTACGGCACTTCTGCGAAATATACGGAGTTGTAGCAGAATCAGTTTACAGTTTGACTAGAATATTAGTCCTTCAGTAGCAGAATCAATTTACAGTCTAGCTAGAATATTAGTCCTTCACGGTTGTTCGACAGGGTTTTGAGATAAGAATGTAGTCCTTATTTTAAGGATTTCCACGTAAGGGCCTTGAACATCCCCGCAATACTCTGCCTGAGCCGACCGAGCGCTTGCCATAAAGTTTAATTTTCACCTAGAAAAAGTCAAGCTGCGACCACGAATCTCGGTGATGGTGTTGACCCTTCTTTGCAAATTCACATTTCAATGCGACACATATTTCGCAGTGATGCATGACCTGACGAAGACATTGATTGTACAAGTCTGCATTACAAGCGTTTAGGAAACGTTCCACCTCGAAGAATCACATCTGTGCAGTTCTGGAAACGCCTGCCACACAGTAGTTTCTTCGTTCGAGAAGTCTCTGGGTGCCATCTTAGGAGATTACGTGGGTTGAGGCAAAATTTGATAGCCCAAAAAAGTACACGTTTGGCTGTGGACTGCGCAGAACGAGCTGGGGCGTTGAAGAAGCACCCCCTTGTGCAGCTTCGCTCGACGCTCCGTCTTCACGACCTCCCGTAACCTTGTCAGATTTATCGGTAGTATGCTCCTTTGACGGTTTGCCCTTTACGAGCAAAAAAAAAAAAAAAAGAGCCCAACCTTCCCCGACTTCTTCAGGGGCGGTGAATCCACGTTTGCGCTGCCTGCCTCCTTCCTTTGTCTCGGGGTATTTGCGATACATCCAGAACTCGTCCACGATAATTAGGTGGCTAAAGAAGTCATCTTCAACGGCCACACACTGCTGCAATATTTCCACTACTGCCCCGGTTCGGCGGGCTTTTTGAATGACGTGAGCACTCGAGGGCCCTAGTGGGCGGCAAACTTTATCGTGTTCAAAATATCGTGCAAGGTTTTGAAAACATTCACGACGGATTTTCACTTTTCCCACTATCACCTCAGTTGTGATACGTCTTCGTGCGCAAGGACCTTCACTCCTTTTTGTGATAACCAGTTTTTCAGAGATAGAGACGGTTTGTTACTTTGTTTGAACACACTGAAATAGTTCGCGCCATGTAATCACTAATCAGTGTTTCATAAGCTCTCTGGACAAAAAACGATTGATCTGTGCAGTGGTGGAACACACTTGGCCACGAAACACAACTTCAGAATTATGGTCGAAGAAAGATCCTGACAGAGGAATCGGAGATGCATATCACGGCTTGCGAATCAAAATCACTTCCAAACCCGATAGTAATTGCTGCACGCAGTGAATGAAGGTCCACCCGAAGCTGTCAGCGAGAGAAGATTGCGACGGGAGCTGCATGCAAGGCACTTTTGGAGTTGGTCTCCGCACGAGAGGCCACTGCTCCCCATATTTTTGAAGACAATAGCAAAATTGATCGGGCAGAAAGAATGTGTGAATGGGTGGAATGGCGCGATCAAATCGTCAGCGAGCGGCTTAACCTGGATGTGACGCACCTGCACAACCTTGTGGACTCACTTCCTAAGCGAAGCCAGGTGGTTTTCAAGTCTAACGGAGCAATTACACGGTGCTTTCTGTAGGGGTGACTAAGTTTTTGTCCGCTGAGCTTATGATGGTGCACTGTTTTCCAGCACTCCAACCAACTCGCCACGGATCGTTCAAACGTTGTTCCTCTTCAGATGGAGAACACGTGTTAACGCACTATACTCCACCTTACGAATGCGCTGCGACTATTTGTTTTGGCTCAGGTGGCTGGCTATGGTGCTGTGGCAGGTGGATTTCAATGTGTACCAATGCTGCAGACATCTACTTGCAAACAAACAATAAATTAATCACGTTATTTGATTTTTTCGGCACGATAATTATAAAAGGGAAAATAAGGGAAGACAACACTTTATCTGGATGAGTGTAAGGTGGAACATAATTTACACCACGAATTTTGACATTTGTATTGAGGATCAATGAGAACTTGGAAATAAAACTCCTATTCAAATTAAAAATGCTGTGGGAAAGGACTAAATAATAAGATTCACTGATGTCATTACCCCTCTGACTCAAATTATGGACAGCTTACGGGAACTGTTACAAAGAATGAGCGAACTTTACACATATTTATAGAAACAGTCGTTGAAGTTTTAAGGCTTGCACACGGTGTTATGTAATGCACAAGTCGGACTTAAGTGTGAGTGTAGAAAAGTAGAAACTCGCTAAGCTTTAAATCTGCTGATAAATAAAGATCTTAAACATAGTGTGAGCTGGTGAAGCAGTGAATAAAATGATCGTATGGCCCTGCTGCCTGGGAAACTCCACATGGAGTAGTTCGGCCGTCGAGTTGCAAGTCTTTTCAGGTGACGCCACACTGAGCGGCCTGGATGTCAGTGATGATGAAATAATGATGAAGACAACACAACACCCAGTCCCCAAGCGGGGAGGATCTCCGAGCCAGCCGGGAATCGAACCGGAGTCCGCTGCATGGTAGTCAGATTTGCTGACCACTCAGCTAAGGAGGCGGCTGGTTAAGCAGTAAACAGAAAAAAGACATCTGTCTCAGATGGAGGAAGACGAATGGAGAAATCAACCGTTCTCTTATGTAATGCACTCTCGGCATTCGTCTGACGTACGGTACTGGACGGAACTCTCGAAAATCCTGAAACAGAATGGCTATTCCAGGATTCGAATAACGCTTCTCCTGCATTTGAGTCCAATGTGTTAACCCGTGTAGCACATTTTTTTTGTTGAAATCAGGAGAAGTTAGATATATTTTGTAAGGAAAAGAGGACTAATGGAATCTTTCCTCAGACGGAGGATCGGGTTCCTGGGACTAATGATAATGGAAGATGCATTATAGAGTAAAAAAAAACCGACAAGAGATTATAACGTTTCTCCAGCTATAAACAGAGAGAGACAGAGAGAGAGAAGAGGAGGAGCGGAACGAGAAGAAGAAAAAGAAGTGGAGGAGAAAAGATTGTACCCAAGATACGAATCACACCTTACTCCATTCACATTACTGTCAAGGTCTGTCCAGTGTTGCTTGCACGACTAAGGCTGCTCTGATAAATTATACTGCGCACTTGTGTCATATAAAACTGGTTATGGTCGTTGGCTGACGTGTCAAATTACTGAATTTTCAACACGCCTAATGCCACTGTGAGAAATTATATCGGACACCAGAGCCACATGAAACGGGTTGTGACTGCGATGCCCGATTACTGAATTTGCGTCACGTTAGCTCGTCCGTGTCCCCGAACTAGCGACGAAGTCTTCCATCATGATGAAAGATTTCTGCAGTATGCCCTAGGAAAATTTGAAATAGTGCTGCACTGTCGGTTTAGATTAGAAGAAGCAAGAATAAAATAACTGAAACTGACGCTGTTCCTCTTTGTACCTGACTGCAGTCAGTGAGCATTTCAGGAGTGGCTGAAAGTTGTTTGATTTGTACATAACTCCTCTAATAATTCATTAAATGTAAACAGACATTCAGTTTAGAACTATCGATTTAATTGTAAATGACTTCCTCTAAATTTCAAATTCTTCTTCATGGAGTTATCGTAACGTAATCTCGGAAGGCTCTCAAGTTGCTGTGTTTCTAGAAGTGTGTTTTATGAAAAAAAAATCTGTACAACGCGTTGTGCTCCCAACAATTTGTCGCCAAAAAGCAAAAAAAAATAGTAATTTGATAACTGCTGGGTACAAAATTTCCTTAAGCTAAAATCACCGAGCGTAAAGGCGAAGCTGTCAGTTCGGCGCAATCACGTTCAGAAGGAGTTCCTTGGTTACTCGAAAACGATTAAAGTGAAATGGGCACGGGAGGTATCCAATGGTGAGTGTTGTTGAACTGGTTAGGTGACGAGTAACTCACAACAGTGCTACAGCAGATCAATGGCTACGATAAACAAAGTAAATATTGTATTATGCGCATAACAAATGGTGCCCAAGTTGACATTTCGTCGAAAAAAAAAATGGTTCAAATGGCTCTGAGCACTATGGGACTTAACATCTGAGGTCATCAGTCCCCTAGAACTTAGAACTACTTAAACCTAACTAACCTAAAGACATCACACACATCCATGCACGAGGCAGGATTCGAACCTGCGACCAGAGCGGTCGCGCGGTTGCAGACTGAAGTGCCTAGAACCGCTCGGCCACACCGGCCGGCATTTCGTCAGAAAGGAACCCAAGGAATTTCGCAGCCTGAAAAAGGAGTGGCAGATGAAATATTAGCGTTTCTGCAATATGGGTCAGTGGAATGTGTGGTGTGATATACATGCGACTGTGCCGGCAATGTACATGACGAGTACGATGATGTCGAACGTGTTTAACAAATGAAAGTGCTATTGAAACTGGTGTCAAGCCATGTAGTTCATCATCCTTGTAGGACAGAGAGCCATAGTACATAGTAAAGGACAATCCTTCTCCAAGGAGCGGGTACAAACCATAATTACGTACATGGAAGATCGTCCGAAACATAGTAAAAAACCATTATGAGCATTTCGAATAAGTCCGCACCAATATCATCGTGTAATGCATAAGAAAAACTACGGATATTCAAGGGAGAACAAGACGCCCTATTACAAAAACTGGTGTTTGTCGTTTCAGGGATGCTCGATACACTTTACAGGATGTGTATCATAGTGACCTACTATGTTATGCACGTAAAATTGCGCGCGACATAGGTTACAGTGATTTCAAGACAAGGATAGTCGCATAACTTTGAACATTACTCCAGAACTGTAAGACTTAAGATAACTAAATTTCAAACAAAAAAATGGTTCAAATGGCTCTGAGCACTATGGGACTTAACATCTGTGGTCATCAGTCCCCTAGAACTTAGAACTACTTAAACCTAACTAACCTAAGGACATCACACACATTCATGCCCTAGGCAGGATTCGAACCTGTGACCGTAGCAGTCTCGCGGTTCCGGCTTCAAACAAAACCTCAACTTCGTGATGCACAGTGAACTGTGGAACGACCAGAAAATTTGTAGATGGTAGGTGAGATAAACAAACTTATCCTATCGTTGAAAAAGAAATACGTTTTAAACTACGACCTATCGGGAATTGAAAACGAAATGCATATGAAAGATATCCTGGCAATTAATGGTTGTATCAAAATTGTTGTATCAAAATTAACTAACATCAATGCCTTAACGCATTCGTATACAATTATGCCAACTGTTAATCTAGGTGGTAAATTGGTTGGAAAGTTATTTATTGTACTGCGAGAATTTGGAGGTGCTCTGCCCCCTACGATTCTTCTTCGTGTGCGTCATCTTGCAAGGGCAGTAGGGAGTATCTACGTCACAGCAACCAAAAGTGGGAAAATGGGCATAAGAGAACTACAACTGTGGTACGAGCACTGCTTTTGGCCAATAGCTTGTCAAAATAACTTGCTTTTGCTTGATTCCTGCTTGCATATAAAAATCATACTCCTTTAGAGCAAACTATGCCTCCTGGAAAGTGAGTGACATTGCAGTTCATAACACCTAGAACCACTGGAGAAAATAAGCCTCTGGATTTGTTTTTCGCGAGCCTATAAAACATGTTATCCCTCTGTCTGCAGCTACGCCTTAAAGGATAGCCAGTTTCACGATATGTTCCACGACAGACTGTCTCGCATTCGTTGCATGCCTTCACATTTCACCAGTTCTTATCATCCCGTTACAGCAATATGACTCCATATGCCTTCTTTAAGAGTGGATACCCAGCTGAACGCCCTGCACGGTATATACTCCCAAGGAGTTCGCCTTCGATCTTGATAGTGCGAACCTTAGTGATCGCTATGACGAGCCATTTTTCATGCAGTGTTCATGGTGCAAGTTATTGGTTTGTTTTAAACATTTCTTGAATGTCGACGATGTCCATTTTGTGAAGTGTAATACATACATCGCATGGAAGGTTGATCTCTGCACCTCCCGGACACTGGTTTTTTGTCGCCCTCCAGATACACGTTGTGAGCCATTAGCAGCTAATATTTTTCCTGTCTTAATTGTTAACACAACACTTTCAAATGAGCCTTACTAAAGATTGAACTTCTGATCTCTCTCTGAAGGGGTTCTTTGTAAGAAAATCTAAAGCCAAGGTGCCGTAGTCGGCACCAGTGACAACAGTTGGTCACCATTTCACCAATGTCGCTATCTGTAATGTATGAAGAGTCGTTGGCTAACGAGACACGGGTCGCCAGTTTAACCCCAACCACCAGGAATTATTTTATTTAATAGTTATTGTTGTGGAATGGTCTCGAAATTTCGTCTCTCTCTAATGTTTGTATACTCTGGAATATTCAATGTATAAATAGCAGCCCTGTCTGCTCAAGAGTTCAGTTCTGTCTATATTAAAGGCGGTTTCAATGCTAAGTACTGTATTTCACTGGCAACCCTACTCTCAGATTGGACGTTAGTGTGGTTACGATGTGACAATATAGATTCTACTATATTGTATTCCTTACAGAATTATTAAAATATTGTTCTTAAAATTTTACGGTATAAGCTTCGATTTGTAATTGGAAATGTCTGCAGATAGTAGCCCTACGGGACGTAAGAGTAGTAAAATCTCAGATCAGTTCAACGCATGATATGAAAAACAAATATCACATGCAATTCATAAAACACGTACCCTTTTGGCCGAGCGGTTCTAGGCGCTACAGTTTGGAACCGCGCGACCGCTACGGTCGCTGGTTCGAATCCTGCCTCGGGCAGGGTGTGTGTGATGTCCTTAGGTTAGTTAGGTTTAAGTAGTTCTAAGTTCTAGGGGACTGATGACCTCAGAAGTTAAGTCCCATAGTGCTCAGAGCCATTTGAACCATTTTGAACGTACCCTTTAAGTTAACAAACAACTTATTATTTGCTGCAATACAACTTGCTTGGAACCTCCGCATGTGCAATATTGATAATAAGGAAGAAGTCTCACCGAGTTCTGGCACCAAAGAGTCGTCGCTACTAATTATTACGTACATGTTAGCTGCATAGATTTTAGCAACTGTCCTTTTGGAAGTAATAGTCATCCTCGTTTTTTTTACAGGTGCCGTATTCCAACAGAACGAAGTTCTCTTAGAAATAAATGTTTACATATCGTCTTCTTTGTTTTTTGGCCTCTTTTTTCCGCTTGTTTTTTGGCCTCTTTTTTCCGGAGTTATAGATATACAAGGATGTATAGGTGAATTACCGTCTTTTGTAACTGTAATAAACGTCTTATTTAGACCAGACGGGTTTCGCTTTATTCCAAAACATCTTCAGTGATCACTGTAACAGTATGGTTTTTTCCTCTTACAATTTTGTTTGTTAGGATCATAAACAGTTCCCATGCTTTACTTATCACAGTAAACAGTTTGAATTCTTATCGTTACTCAAGGTTTTTTTGTTGTTGTTAACTTCATTCTTCTTGCTCTTGCACGTGTATGTTTAGGGTATTCAACACACAGCACTTTCACTGCACTAAATATTATTGTTTTTGTGTTGAGAAGAAGTACTGTCATTTCGCCAATTCCTGTGTTTTGTTTTGCTACTGCCGGGTGCGTTCGTATTTTATTTGTGTCGATACAGGTGGGGGTGTCAGAAAATATATACACTCACAGAGCGTTAGCAGACGCTCCGCCATTGCACTGTCCTAAATACCTTGTGTACGTGATACTATCGCCAGCTCTAAAGGCGTCAGTCTGAGTGTTTCGATCTATTTGCTCCATTTATGAACAGCATTCCATGTGGTGTTTTCCAACAGGATCACGCTCACCCGCATACGGATGTTGTAACCCAACATGCTTCACGACATGTTGTCTTAACCTGCTCAATAACCAGATCTGTCTCCAAATGAGCACGTATGGGACATCATCGGACGACAACTCCAGCGTCATACGAAAACAGCACCTGTATTGACCGACCAAATGTAACAAGCATGGAACTCTATCCAAAAAACTAACATCCGGAAGCTGTAAAAACAGTGCATGCACGTGTGCATGCTTGCATTCAACATACTGGCCGTTACACCTGTTATTAATGTACACGCATTTCACATCTGTAATGGCACATCTCGCGCTTACGTTAAACTATGATCTTGCAATGTTAATCACTTAAATATGTTACCTAGACAAATTTAATCCAGAAATTTCATTACTCTACATTAATTACTTTTCGGTGTTGCGATATTTTTCCGTCAGTGTACTTACATTACGCACTTCAATTCGGAGCCCTAAGAATGATAACGTTAATTCTGCCTAAGAGTTTTCCCGTAAAAAATTCGGAGGCATTACTTTTCAGCATGTCCTCTTACTTTGGCAGATGCGCTTATGCTGCCTTCAGTTTGTTTCAGTTTTAATGGTCGCCAGTATAAATGAACAATATTTTACTACGGGCATTAGATGTGAATTTATCAGCCTTGCGAAGATCCCATTTATAGCGTAAGTGTTTACGACGTATCATAAGAAAGAGTGATCAGAATTATCAACGTAAAGCTCTAATGACATTTTGTGCCCAACAACGTGACATACCGAATAATGACTTCAATGAATGTAAAACCGTGCGTTATAAACTACACTGTCTGAAAGATTCAGTTGTTGTTGTTGTCGTGGTCTTCAGTCCTGAGACTGGTTTGATGCAGCTCTCCATGCTACTCTATCCTGTGCAAGCTTCTTCATCTCCCAGTACCTACTGCAACCTACATCCTTCGGAATCTGCTTAGTGTATTCATCTCTTGGTCTCCCTCTACGATTTTTACCCTCCACGCTGCCCTCCAATGCTAAATTTGTGATCCCTTGATGCCTCAAAACATGTCCTACCAACCGATCCCTTCTTCTAGTCAAGTTGTGCCACAAACTTCTCATCTCCCCAATCCTATTCAATACCTCCTCATTAGTTACGTGATCTACCCACCTTATCTTCAGCATTCTTCTGTAGCACCACATTTCGAAAGCTTCTATTCTCTTCTTTTCCAAACTAGTTATCGTCCATGTTTCACTTCCATACATGGCTACACTCCATACAAATACTTTCAGAAACGACTTCCTGACACTTAAATCTATACTCGACGTTAACAAATTTCTCTTCTTCAGAAAGGATTTCCTTGCCATTGCCAGTCTACATTTTATATCCTCTCTACTTCGACCATCATCAGTTATTTTACTCCCTAAATAGCAAAACTCCTTTACTACTTTAAGTGTCTCATTTCCTAATTTAATTCCCTCAGCATCACCCGATTTAATTTGACTACATTCCATTATCCTCGTTTTGCTTTTGTTGATGTTCATCTTATTTCCTCCTTTCAAGACACTGTCCATTCCGTTCAACTGCTCTTCCAAGTCCTTTGCTGTCTCTGACAGAATTACAATGTCATCGGCGAACCTCAAAGTTTGTACTTCTTCTCCATGAATTTTAATACCTACTCCGAATTTTTCTTTTGTTTCCTTTACTGCTTGCTCAATATACAGATTGAATAACATCGGGGAGAGGCTACAACCCTGTCTCACTCCTTTCCCAACCACTGCTTCCGTTTCATGCTCCCCGACTCTTATAACTGCCACCTGGTTTCTGTACAAATTGTAAATAGCCTTTCGCTCCCTGTATTTTACCCCTGCCACCTTCAGAATTTGAAAGAGAGTATTCCAGTTAACATTGTCAAAAGCTTTCTCTAAGTCTACAAATGCTAGAAACGTAGTTTTGCCTTTTCTTAATCTTTCTTCTAAGATAAGTCGTAAGGTTAGTATTGCCTCACGTGTTCCAACATTTCTACGGAATCCAAACTGATCTTCCCCGAGGTCCGCTTCTACCAGTTTTTCCATTCGTCTGTAAAGAATTTGCGTTAGTATTTTGCAGCCATGACTTATTAAACTGATAGTTCGGTAATTTTCACATCTGTCAACACCTGCTTTCTTTGGGATTGGAATTATTATATTCTTCTTGAAGTCCGAGGGTATTTCGCCTGTCTCATACATCTTGCTCACCAGATGGTAGAGTTTTGTCATGACTGGCTCTCCCAAGGCCATCAGTAGTTCTAATGGAATGTTGTCTACTCCCGGGGCCTTGTTTCGACTCAGGTCTTTCAGTGCTCTGTCAAACTCTTCACGCAGTATCTTATCTCCCATTTCGTCTTCATCTACATCCTCTTCCCTTTCCATAATATTGTCCTCAAGTACATCGCCCTTGTATAAACCCTCTATATACTCCTTCCACCTTTCTGCCTTCCCTTCTTTGCTTAGAACTGGGTTGCCATCTGAGCTCTTGATATTCATACAAGTGGTTCTCTTCTCTCCAAAGGTCTCTTTAATTTTCCTGTAGGCAGTATCTATCTTACCCCTAGTGAGACAAGCCTCTACATCCTTACATTTGTCCTCTAGCCATCCCTGCTTAGCCATTTTGCACTTCCTGCAAATCTCATTTTTGAGACGTTTGTATTCCTTTTTGCCTGCTTCATTTACTGCATTTTTATATTTTCTCCTTTCATCAATTAAATTCAATATTTCTTCTGTTACCCAAGGATTTCTATTAGCCCTCATCTTTTTACCTACTTGATCGTCTGCTGCCTTCACTACTTCATCCCTCAGAGCTACCCATTCTTCTTCTACTGTATTTCTTTCCCCCATTCCTGTCAATTGTTCCCTTATGCTCTCCCTGAAACTCTCTACAACCTCTGGTTCTTTCAGTTTATCCAGGTCCCATCTCCTTAAATTCCCACCTTTTTGAAATTTCTTCAGTTTCAATCTGCAGTTCATAACCAATAGATTGTGGTCAGAGTCCACATCTGCCCCTGGAAATGTCTTACAATTTAAAACCTGGTTCCTAAATCTCTGTCTTACCATTACATAATCTATCTGATACCTTTTAGTATCTCCAGGATTCTTCCAGGTATACAACCTTCTTTTATGATTCTTGAACCAAGTGTTAGCTATGATTAAGTCATGCTCTGCGCAAAATTCTACAAGGCGGCTTCCTCTTTCATTTCGTCCCCCCAATCCATATTCACCTACTATGTTTCCTTCTCTCCCTTTTCCTACCGACGAATTCCAGTCACCCATGACTATTAAATTTTCGTCTCCCTTCACTACCTGAATAATTTCTTTTATTTCGTCATACATTTCATCTATTTCTGCATCATCTGCAGAGCTAGTTGGCATATAAACTTGTACTACTGTAGTTGGCATGGGCTTTGTGTCTATCTTGGCCACAATAATGCGTTCACTATGCTGTTTGTAGTAGCTAACCCGCACTCCTATTTTTTTATTCATTATTAAACCTACTCCTGCATTACCCCTATTTGATTTTGTATTTATAACCCTGTATTCACCTGACCAAAAGTCTTGTTCCTCCTGCCACCGAACTTCACTAGTTCCCACTATATCTAACTTTAACCTATCCATTTCCCTTTTTAAATTTTCTAACCTACCTGCCCGATTAAGGGATCTGACATTCCACTCTCCGATCCGTAGAATGCCAGTTTTCTTTCTCCTGATAACGACGTCCTCTTGAGTAGTCCCCGCCCGGAGATCCGAATGGGGGACTATTTTACCTCCGGAATATTTTACCCAAGAGGACGCCATCATCATTTAATCATACAGTAAAGCTGCATGTCCTCGGGAAGAATTACGGCTGTGAAATTCAGTAGAAACAAAAACTAAAAGTAAGAGGTCCTCTTTTCAGCTGTATATTTGCTACCTACTGAAGGTGCACACATTGAAATACTAGCCGACACTCTTATTCCGCTAATCATCGCTATAGTGTCAACAGTTCTGGGACGGTTCTCCGATATGCTACTTCTGTGTTTGTTCCTGATTTAAAGGGACGCCACTAGCTCGGACTGATTTCCAAGAACATCGGCAGTTTCTTATCGCATCGGACTACCATGTCTTGCGGAAATGCTTCGTAATCAGCCAGCATATTCTGCCCGCACCAGTTCCCAAGCGGCGAGCGTGACTAACAAGCTACTGGCCAGGTCGAAAACGGTCTTATCGTTTTCCGGCCGCTGGAACTCGCATCTACTTTTGGATTAATTTAACACAGGCCTATTCATCTTCCCAATTAAAGTACAACACTAAAAGGAACTGCACGCCTCTGGCGTCAGTATTACGAGACTGCTGGTTTACAACTACTTCACCATCTTCCTTGCCTTACATTGTAAAATCGACAACTCGAAAACGCGGCGAAAAATCTGCTGCGTTACGTAAATAGAAACGCTGTTACGTCCTAACAAGCCGGTACATCGCGCACTACCCTGTACTGCAATCGTTATACAAGATGCGTCTGGAAAGTTTAGTGAATGGAATCAGGAAATAAAATGACTAAGAGCTACAAACAAAATACCTTTACTGGCCTTTGATAAATCAGCACTAGCTGCAGCACACCTCTGACATCGGTTGGAAATCTGGTGCAAACTTTCAGCAAACGCTTCTTGCGGAATCGCTAGAAGCAACCTGTCCGCGCGTTGTTGAATATCCGCGACCTTTGCAAACGTTCGTGAACAATAGTTTTTACACTGTCTTTGCTTATCTTCAGTCCTTCTCCTCTCATTCTCAAAGACAGCCGCCGATCGTCCGCAAGCATTCCTCGCATTCGTGTCATTGCAAAATCGAGCGTGAAATGGAGTAACGTGTTAACACGAAGTTTTGCTTCCAATTAGAGAAAACGGCGACGGAGACTCGTGGAATGTTAGTACAAGTGTGCGGCGTTGAATCAGTGAGTAAAAAGTGTGTGTTTGTGTGGTTTAAACGCTTTATGGAGGAAAAGGATGGTGTCGAGGATGAGCCGCGATTGGGTCAACACGCACAGTCCCCATAAAATCGAACAAGACCGATGGATGCTTGCGAATGATCAGCTGCTGTCTTTGAGAATGAGAGCAGAAGGATTGAAGATAAGCAAATACAGAGTAGGCACTATTGTTCACGAACGTTCCCAAACGTTGCGGATATCCAACAACGCGTGACCACGACGCTTCGAACGATTCCACAATAAACGTTTGCTGACAGCTTCCAACGGCGTTACAACCGACGCCAGAAGTGTGCTGTAGATCAATGATGACTACTTTGAAGGCTAGTAAAGATATTTCGTTTGTAACTCTTGTTTCTTTTATTTTATGAAATCGTTCACCGAACTTTTCAGACGCACTTTGTATATCGGCCTTTCTAATGACGGAACGACTGTTGGTTGACACCTCTCAATATTTTTCTTTGGCGATTTCTGGGTTTTTTAAGTTGTTAAATTCGGTGGCTCAGATATCTGGTAAGGCTAAATCTCTGAGCGGCGGAAAATCTTCCAGTAGCTGTGTGAATCAAATAGAACCTAACTTGCACTGAAAAAGTGAGAGCCATAATAAATTTCATTCGTTAAACATGCGTTAGCAGTTCGACTTTACACTTTTCTTTAGACACTTGACTTGAAGGGGGTACTGTACGCAGGCTACTGTCTGTGGAAGAGGAATCTGTCGCTGTGGACAGTCATTACTTCAGACGTCTTCCAACTGACTACTCTTAGTGTGTGTGGTGTTTTCTGATTATCACGAACACCTATGGCCTGGGCCCCTGGACAGCATTCAATAGATTCCCGTTGAAGACTAGTATCATTTTCGGGATTATCAATGGAGAGACGTCTACAGACGTTAAAGTAACCTCTGGCGTGCCACAGGGGAGTGTTATGGGACCATTGCTTTTTACAATATATATAAATGGTCCTAGTAGATAGTGTCGGAAGTTCCATGCGGCTTTTCGCGGATGATGTTGTAGTATACAGAGAAGTTGCAGCATTAGAAAATTGTAGCGAAATGCAGGAAGATCTGCAGCATATAGGCACTTGGTGCAGGGAGTGGCAACTGACCCTTAACATAGACAAATGTAATGTATTGCGAATACATAGAAAGAAGGATCCTTTATTGTATGATTATATGATAGCGGAACAAACACTGGTAGCAGTTACTTCTGTGAAAAATCTGGGAGTATGCGTACGGAACGATTTGAAGTGGAATGATCATATAAAATTAATTGTTGGTAAGGCGGGTGCCATGTTGAGATTCATTGGGAGAGTCCTTAGAAAATGTAGTTCATCAACAAAGGTAGCGGCTGAAAAAACACTCGTTCGACCTATACTTGAGTATTGCTCATCAGTGTGGGATCCGTACCAGATCGGGTTGACGGACAAGATAGAGAAGATCCAAAGAAGAGCGGCGCGTTTCGTCACAGGGTTATTTGGTAACCGTGATAGCGTTACGGAGATGTTGAGCAAACTCAAGTGGCAGACTCTGCAAGACAGGCGGTCTGCATCGCGGCGTAGCTTGCTGTCCAGGTTTCGAGAGGGTGCGTTTTTGGATGAGGTATCGAATATATTGCTTCCCCCTACTTATACCTCCCGAGGCGATCACGAATGTAAAATTAGAGAGATTCGAGCGCGCACGGAGACTTTCCGACAGTCGTTCTTCCCGTGAACCATACGCGACTGGAACAGAAAAGGGAGGTAATGACAGTGGCACGTAAAGTGCCCTCCGCCACACACCGTTGGGTGGCTTGCGGAGTATAAATGTAGATGTAGATTATATTACATCCGTACTCAGTTTCACAAGAAGTGGTATTGCTTCGCCGAAAGACAGGTTTTGAGGTAAATGTGATCGCTTTATACGATCGACTTTCCCGTCGTATCCTGTGCAGAATCGTTACCTCAGACACTGAAAGGTAAAAAGATTTGTAATTAACAATTCCGACGATACCTTCTCTACTTTTTTTAGGCGACTCTGCATGTACTAGCATCAAATAGAGTTAAAATTTTCACGTTTGTTAGGTTTACGAACAAAAGAAAGGATTTTCACGTAACAGACAAGTCAACAGATTGTTACAAATTCGTATTTGTTCCAATTTGTGCGTTATTTTTCCTTGGCGTTATTTAGAGAAAAACGAAATTGAGATAACTTTCCAAAATTTTGAACGGCATTTTTATTTAACTTCGTGGACGCTGGTCATCATCAGTTCAGCCAGTCTACCTTTCATGAAATCCGAACAGAATATGAACTGCTTTCTAATGCTGAACTACACATTTTCTCTCTCTTTATTTTATTTATTTACACGTCAGTTCGATAGGAACAAATTGAGGAGCAAATCTCCAAGGTCATGGAACGTGTCAGAACATGAAATTACAACGTAAAGCAATAACAGATAAAAAAAAATATGTTTATGAACCCGATATAGTCAAGCCATAACAATCAACAATACAACAAGAATCAGCTTAATTTTTCAATGAACTCCTCGACAGAATAGAAGGAGTGACCCATGAGGAAACTCTTCAGTTTTCGATTTGAAAGCGCGTGGATTACTGCTAAGATTTTTGAATTCTAGTGGTAGCTTATTGAAAATGAATGCAGCAGTATACTGCAAACCTTTCTGCATAAGGGTTAAGGAAGTCCGGTCCCAATGTAGGTTTGATTTCTGCCGAATATTAACTGAGTGAAAGCTCCTTATTCTTGGTAATAATCTAATATTGTTAACAAGAAATGACGGTAAGGAATATATATATATATATATATATATATATATATATATATATATATATATATATATATATATATATATATATATATATTGAGAGGCCAATGTCAAAATACCAAGACTCATGAAGAGGGGTCGACAAGAGGTTCGTGAACTTACGTCACTTATCCCCCGAACCGCCGTTTCTGAGTCAAAAATTTCCTTTTAGAATGGGAAGAGTTACCCCAAAACATAATACCAAATGACATAAGCTAATGAAAATAAGGAAAGTAGACTTGAACAACATACTGAACGTGGGTTTTCCACGACAGTTTACTATCTATCTGAACACCTAGAAATTTGAACTGTTAGGTTCATTAATCATATGCCCATACGGTGAAATTGAAACGTCAGGTTGTGTTGAATTGTGTGTTAGAAACTGTAAAAACTGAGTCTTACTCTGAGTTAGCGTTAGTTTATTTTCTACAAGCAATGAACTTATGTCATGAACTGAACTATTTGAAACCGAGGCAGTGTTGCACACAACATCCTTTACTACCAAGCTAGTGTCATCAGCAATCAGAAATATTTTAGAGTTACCCGTAATACTAGAGGGCATATCATTTATATAAATAAGGAGCAAACAGTGCCGTGATTGAAATGTGCATATTGTGATGAATTCCTAAATGAATCACTACCTTGTATTGAACAGTGTCAAGATACAGGACAAAATTAATTCCTTCTGTGTGAATGCGAGTGATATGGACACTAACAAATTTTCTCCACAGGATGGTAAGAGTGCTTATCTTGTCACTGACACATGTATTTTGACATTTCGTGTACCCGTCTTGAACTGAATGACGGGGCACAAGAGAGCCCCCGCCCCCCTCCATTCCATTTGACTGTAGCCCACTCAGACCCGCATCACAGCCATTCTCAACACTGTGAATCATGACCTTTTGTTGTCTGTTGCTAAAGTAAGAGGTGAACCAATCCTGAGCCACTCACTGTATTCCGTAATGGTCCAACTTTTGCAGCAATATTTTGTGATCAACACAATCAAACGCCTTGGTTAAATCAAAAAAATATGCCTACCGTTCGAAACCTTTTGTTTAAGCCATCCAGTACCTCACATAGGAAAGAGAATATAGCATTTTCAGTTGTTAAACGACTTCTAAAGCCGAGCTCTACATCTAATAGCAAATCGTGTGATATAAAATGATCAATTATTCTTACGTACACAGCCTTTTAGCCGGCCGATGTGGCCGAGCGGTTCTAGGTGCTTCAGTCTGGAGCCACGCGACCACTACGGTCGCAGGTTCGAATCCTGCCTCGGGCATGGATGTGTGTGATGTCCTTAGGTTAGTTAGGTTTAAGTAGTTCTAAGTTCTAGGGGACTGATGACCTCCGATGTTAAGTCCCATAGTGCTCAGAGCCATTTGAACCATTTGAACAGCCTTTTAAATAACTTTAGCAAACACTGATGGCATAGAAAAAGGTCTAAAATTCCGGGTACACAGACACACACATTATAGGGTTGGAAATTCGTGCGTCTAGGATAAGTTCTTTAAAATATATTATTATTTGCCCAACGACTAGAATAATTAGAGTTCATAATACACTGACATAAAAAATTATAACACACAAAAAATGTGTACTAATGAAATTTCGGGGATATATTTGTCTAGGTAAAATGTTTAAGTGGTTAACATTGCAAGATCACAGTTTAATGTAAGATACAGATAAGCCATTCCAGTGGTGAAATGCTAGTACATTAATAAGAGGTATAACCGTCAGATTGTTGAATGCAAGCATGCAAAAGTGCATGCATTGTGTTGTACAGGACCAGATATCAGTTTATTAGACGGAGTCCCATGGCTATAGCACTTGGTCGGTCAATACAGGGACGGTTAATGCTGTTTGTGTATGACGCTGGAGTTGTCATTCAATGATGTTCCAAATGTGCCCGATTGGAGATAGATCTGGCGATCGAACAGGCCAAGGCAACATGTCAACACTCTGTAGAGCAAGTTGGGTTAGAACAGCGGTATGTGGGCGAACATTACCCTGTTGGAAAACATCTTCCGGAATGCTGTTCAAATGGCTCTGAGCACTATGGGACTTAACCTCTTAGGTCATCAGTCCCCTAGAACTTAGAACTACTTAAACCTAACTAACCTAAGGACATCACACACGTCCATGCCCGAGGTAAGATTTGAACCTGCGACCGTAGCAGTCCCGCGGTTCCGGACTGGAATGCTGTTCACGAATGCCAGCGCAACAGATCGAATCATCAGATTGACGTACAAATTTGTAGTCAGGATGTATGGGATAACCATACCGTCATACGACATCACACCCCAGATCATAACTCTAGGTGTGGGTCCAGTGTGTCCAGCATGAAGAAATGTTGGTTGCAGACCCTCAACTGACCTCATTATAACTAAGACGGCCATCACTGGCACCGAGGCAGAAAACACAACAGACCTCTATCCTGCCCTCTAATGAGCTCTCACTTGACAACGCTGAAGTCGCAAATGGCGGTGGTTTCCGGATAGTGGAATGCACGCTACACGGCATCTGGTTCGGAGGTGTCCTTGAAGTAAAGGCATTCTTGACTGACATCAATTCACCACGTCCAATCTCAAAGGCAACTAATGCTCACGACCGTTATAGCGTGTCTTTAAAGCAAATCTGATTTGCATCCTCATTGTGACGCTGCTAGCGCCACTATTATGTGACTGGTGCTATATATGATTAGACATCATCCTTAAGATGTAGAAACGCGCCTACCAACTTTCGTTTATATCGCACAACTCCTTCTTCAGGTCGCGATTTTTTTTCCGTCAGTGTCTATCGACACATCATATGTGTCACTTTCAACATCTTCGCACTAGTAAAAAACAGTTGTCTACGCTTCACTTGACGGTGTAGTAAAGAAGTTGCGACTTAGGATCTCACAAGTAACCCCTTACGTACGAGGTTGCAAGTGCAATCTTTAGTAATGTTCATTTTAAAGTGCTGTTTTATAGATATGACAGGAAAAATATTAGCTGCTAATGACTCACCACGTGCATTAGGAAGGCGACAGTAAATGAGTGGCCGGGATGTGCAGAGATCAACCTTTTGTGAGACGCTATGTATTACACCTCACAAAATTGACATATTCAATATTCAAGAAATGTTCAAAACAAACCATTAACTTGCACCATGAACACCGCATGAAAAATGGTGCGTCCCAGTTATCACAACGGTTCGCACCATCAAAATCGAAGGCGAGCTCCTTGAGAGTTACAAACCGTGCAGGACGTTCAGCTGGGTATTCACTCTTTAAAGAATGCATATAGAACCATATTGGTGTAACGAGGTGATGAGAACTGATGGAATGTGAAGGCATGCAACGAATGCGAAACAGTCTGTCGTGGAGCATATCGTGAAACTGGCTATCCTTTAGGGCGTAGCTGCAGACAGAGCGATAGTATGTTTTATAGGCTCCGGAAAAACAAATGTCCAGAGGCTGAATTTGTCCAGTGGTTCCAGGTGTTATGAATTGCAATGTCACTCACTTTTCAGGAGGGACAGTTTTCTCTAAAGGAGTATGATTTTTATATGCAGACCAGGAATCAAGCAAAAGCAAGTTATTTTGACCAGCTATTGGCCAAAAGCAGTGCTCGTACCACAGTTGCAGTTCTCTTACACCCATTTACCCACTTTTGCTTGCTGTGACGTAAATTCTCCCTTCTGCCCTTGCAAGATCACGCACACGAAAAACAATCTTAGGGGACAGAGCACCTCAAAGTTCTCGCAGCACAATAAATAACTTTCCAGCCAATTTACCACCTGGATTAACAGCTGGCGTAATCGTATAAGAATGCACAAAGGCACTCATGTTATTTAATCTTGATGCAATTTTCTTTGTACCTCTAATTGACAGGATGCCTATCATATACATTTCCTTTTCAAATACCAGTTGGTCGTAGTGGGAAACGAATTCCTTACTGAACGATGGGATAAGTTCGTATATGTCATCTACAGACTTTCGGGTCGATTCCACAGTTTGCTGTGCATCACCAGGTTGACGCTTTGTTTGAAATATCGTTATATTATATCTTCCAATTCTGGAGTACTGCTTGAAGTTATGCGAGCATCCACTGCTTCCTCTGAAATCACTGTAATCTATGTCGCGCGCAGTTTGTTGCGCAAAATGTCGTAGGTCACTATGATGCACAACCTTCAAATTGTATTGAACATGCCTGAAACTCCCAAACACCAGCGCGCCTTGTTCACCTTTGAACACCCGTAGTTTTCCTTATGCACTACACTGTCATAAGTCTTCGGAGTTATTCGAAATCTCCTCATAATTGTTTTTTACCGTGCTGCTGATGATCGCCCATGTACGTAGTTACGTTTAGGACCTGCTCCTCGAACGATTGTCCTTTACTACGTTTCACCGGAGACGTGATTTATGGCTCCCTGTCCGACAAGGATGATGAACTACGCGGATCGACATCTGTTTCAGTGTCACCTTCACTTTCTCTTGTTAAGCACGTATCCTCATTATTGTACTCCTCATGTACAAGGTCCGGACAGTCGAGCGTTTACGACACCATACATTCCATTGACTCATATTGCAAAAACGGTAATGTTCCATCTCCCACTCCTCTCTCACTCTGCGAAATTCCTTGGATTCGTTTCTGACGAAATGTCAACTTCGTCAAATATTGTTGTGGAGGCAATGCAATGTTTGCTTTGTTTATCGTAGCCATTGCTCTGCTTCGTGTAAAGACCACTAGCACTGTAAACCTGTGACTTACTCATTGACTAAGCAGTTGAGCCACATTCCGTAGCCTCATGCTTTGTTCACCATTGGATACCTCCAGTCCCGCCCCACGTTACCACTAGCAGCCAATACGGTAGGCAATACGTAGGGCTTTGAATTCCGTAAACATCATTGGCCTTATGCGACCTCGCACTGAAGGGGTTCCTTGTCAGATCTCAGCCGCTGATGCTACGGTTGGTAACACCTCAATGCAGTACTCGCAAAAGAATGATTGCGTCTATTGCAGTCGATGAGTTTGCTGTCTAAATCTTCCTTGGTTTCAATGAAATTGAATTATTGTCACCAGAAGTTTAAGAAATAATAACACGTTACGCACTGCGTCACAGTTATGAGATACTCGAGACTGTCTGCATGTAGCGTCGTTCCTTATGCTGGCAGGAGAGATGCAACGTGTTCCTATGTTTACCTCTAATACGTTGCCGCACTCCCTATAGGAAATTGATAGTATGTCTTTGTACCTTTAACAGCTGCCTCATTCGCAAGAACATCAACAACTTCACACCCTCTTACACCACGGTGTCCTTCCACTACATCCTGATATCCATTTTATCCAGATAATATATAGCGACCACCTGTTACATAGTCTATTATACCGAGTCTTGTTGGTTCCCTACCAGCATTGGCGCTGAGCACAAGTCTGATATTTTGACGATTGTGTCCTCGTTTATGTTGTCGGGATCATAATTATATCCTCCTAGAGTTTCGTTGTTAGCGCTAGAGTCCTCCGAGTATGTACGAATGATCCATCTAGTTACACATTTTCTCCACAGCGTGCACTGTCCCGTAACACATTTTCCCACTCTACTAAGAGAATTCTGCCACGATTTCTTTTGGTGTAAAATTAAGCATTTATAAAAAATAAAGAGAAAACTGGCGAGGAATGTGGTGCTGTACTGGAGACGTTCGTGAGGTGTGACTATAAGGTCTGAGCCAATGATGCAACGGAGTCCGTCGAGTAATTGTGACACAGAAGGAAGAGAAAACGCAAGTCAGGTCTCACTCCGGTGCCGCTAGTGGGAATAAGCGGCGCGGCACATTTTCACAAGCTATCTAGCATACATATCCTTCGTCGAGGTTTTTTCGTTCTCACTTAGGCAAGTAATATACTGGATCCCGTCTACAGAAGAGCAGGGCAAGTCGACGTATCGTGTAACACGGCACCGTCCCGGGGCCTGGGAGGCGCCTTACGGTGTGGAAGGCCGCTGCGATCCGAAGCTTTTTTGTATTTGCGTGCGCATTGGCGTCTTCCACTGACGCTTCAGTGTTGTTTCTGACGTTCGGTGTGGAAGGCTACGGCGGAACGTGCAACTCTAACAAAAAAAGAGTGTGGGCGACTGCGCGGTAAGAAAGAATAAAATATAGTGTTACGCCAGTGGTGTCGCTGACGCAGATGAGAGAATGGAGGATCCTGGAGCCTGCACGTAGGCTGCACGAAATCCAGTCTACCGAAGGGACAACGAGATACGTGAAAATCACCGCCAAGATTGTATTGTGCTCTCACTGCTTAACATATCCCAGAGGCATTATACTTATACTAACTCGAATACAGGGACAGTTTTACCTGTCTCGGTCCGCGGCCTAGTGGAGGAACGTTCATACGCCTTACTATTAATATCAGGGACTTGGAAGGCAGTGTTCGCGTACCTCGCTTTCGGATACCAGACAAATCTGAGGGATAATAATTCCTTCCAATCGAGCTAGGGATAACAGCAGAAAGTCTGAAGGTAGAACAAAAACCAATTCAGTGAGTATTAATTACGTGTGTACAATACATAACGGTTATCGAATAGAAATCTACACCTCTGAGAAAGCGCCAGTTTCTATAATCTATTCTCATCATTGGAGACAAATGCCTTCAGCTGCATTTTGTGCCGGCTACAATACGAAATAATACAGAAATCTCTATTTACAGTATAAAACCCTGCAGTACTTGATATAGAAATTCAGCCACTATGTAGTCAGCGTATCTCGATGTCTCACTGCCTCTACTGATGCCCATATAAGAAGACCCATAGATTGCTGGTCGTTAACATAAGGTGCTTTAGTATAATTTGTATCTGCAGTTTCGAGAAAGGATACCACGACAGGCCTGACAAGCAGTGACTGATTACGAAAGGCGGATAGTTTACATACCACATGGGGAAAATGGTAAGACAAAACGGAAATATGGAGTTGTGATGTGAGAGTCACGAATGTGTACGCATTTTATAAAGCTGTATTTCTATGTCTGAATAGCTCAGGCTCTGTGCGCAGGACGTACGCGACGTTCAATTTCTCCCAGGACTGGTTGGGGCACAGCGATTAGGACAAAGGCTCGGGGAAATGCATCGATTCGAGGCTTCTACGGAAGCAGATGAAAGTACCTAACTAGGAATTGATTTATTCACTTATTTACTATTACTGCCAAGACTACGGCCATCAGGCCCTATCATACATCTAACCAGGCTCCTAACAAGTCGAGTCAAATGAATATCTTAAATACGTTTTTACATATAAGTTATTTAACAAAAGTGAAACATAAGTGCCGGCCGGTGTGGACGTGCGGTTCTAGGCGCTTCAGGCTGGAACCGCGTGACCGCAACGGTCACAGGTTCGAATCCTGCCTCTGGCATGGATGTGTGTGATGTCCTTGAGTTAGTTAGGTTTAAGTAGTTCTAAGTTCTAGGGGACTGATGACCACAGATGATAAGTCCCATAGTGCTCAGAGCCATTTGAACCATTTGAAACATAAGTGCCGCAACAGCAACTCGAATTTGTTGGTAGATTCTGTACTTACTGTAGAGAATAGAGCATCCACAGGAGACAGGGCCTCGTGGGATTAGCCGAGCGGTCTGAGGCGCTGCAGTCATGGACTGTGCGGCTGGTCCCGGCGGAGGTTCGAGTCCTCCCTCGGGCATGGGTGTGTGTGTTTGTCCTTAGGATAATTTAGGTTAAGTAGTGTGTAAGCTTATGGACTGATGACCTTAGCAGTTAAGTCCCATAAGATTTCACACACATTTGAACATTTTTGAAACATAAGTGTATCGTGTTCCGACCAAGTCTCCCTGACGTTCAATACAGACCCTCTACCGGACGGGAAAGTGCACGAATTGCTCTAGAAAAAATTCTTTGGTTCTGTGCGCAGCCACTCATGTAACGCCTGGTGTACCTCTTCATCCAAATGAAATTTCATGCCTTCCATCGCCTGTTTCAGTGGATCAATCACTTAGGACGAATATGGCGGACGTGGAAGAGCATCAAATGTAGATCAGTGATGGTTGCAACTGTTGCACAGGCAGTATGAGATCGAGCATTTTCATGTTGCAGACGTCCGAGTCGATCTGATCTGACTGCAGATTGCGGAGACCGTTTCCCCTTTGTGTGCAGTGTTTCAAAATAACGCCTCGTTCAGCTCAAAAGAGAGTCAACTAAACTTCCCTGCAGATGGCTGCGCCAGGAACTTCTTGGGTTACGGTGAGGGTAAATGGCTTGCTTGCTATCTCTGTTTCGGGCTGATGGTAGTGGAGCAGTACTTACTCCTTTAATGACTGCCTCAAGAAAGCCTTCACCTTATGCTTCAAAGCTCCGAAAAAGTTCTTCACAGTCATCAACGCTCTGCTGTTTCAGTTCTGGACAGAGATGACGTGGCGTTCACCTTTCATATACTTTGTGAAACCCAAGCACGTCACGAATAATGTGATGTGCTGAGCCATGGCTACTGTTCACATCTGCGTCTATTCCACCCATCGCCTTATCGCAATGGTCCATCACAATGGCTTCAACTGCTGCAATAGACTGCACCACAACACTGTGTGACTAAGCTGGGCAAGGAGTATCTGCCACATGAGTGACGCCGTTTCTGAACTTCCATTTCCAGTTGTACACTTGCTGCAGTAATAAACATACCTCACCGTACTGGACTTTCATTCGCCGTTAGATATCAGTAGGTTTCGTAACTTCGCTGCTCGGAAAACATATGACACAACGCTGTTTTTCGTTGGTGCATATCGCAAGCGGGTTTTCGGCAGCATTTCGCATGTCTACAGGATACTGCCACCTGCTGGACGATTTTTAAAGCACTGGGAACTCTGCTGACAAGTTGCAGAGCTATGGCGCGGCAGACTTAATGCTAATTACGTTGTTAATGTTTTCGTTTCACTCCTTCTCGTACATATTTTACGTTATGGCCATATAAAATTGCTTATATTTAATACGGGATACAAGGAAGTAACTCTAATATAAATAGTGGACAGTAGTAGTCGCTATAGAAGCTCGTGGCGCCCTCCATCGGTAATGCTGAAATTCAGTATGGTGTTGGGCCACCCTTAGCCTTGATGACAACTTCCACTCTCACAGGCATACGTTCAATCAGGTGCTGGAAGGTTTCTTGGAGAATGACAGCCATTCTTCACGGAGTGCTGCACTGAGGAGAGGTATCGATGTCGGTCGGTGACGCCTAGCACGAAGTCGGCGTTCTAAAACATTCCAAAGGTCTTCTATAGGATTCAGATCAGGGCTCTGTGGAGGGCAATCCATTACAGGGATGTTATTATCGCGTAACTACTCTGACACAGGCCGTGCATTATGAACAGGTGCTCGATCGTGGTGAAAGATACAACCGCCATCCCCGAATTGCTCTTCAACAGTGGGAAGCTCTAAAAGGCTCTGAGCACTATGGGACTTAACTTCTGAGGTCATCAGTCCCCTAGAACTTAGAACTACTTAAACCTAACTAACCTAATGACATCACACACATCCATGCCCGAGGCAGGATTCGAACCTGCGACCGTAGCAGTCGCGCGGTTCCGGGCTGCGCGCCTAGAACCGCTAGACCACCGCGGCCGGCCAGTGGGAAGCAAGAAGGTGCTTAAAACATCAATATAGGCCTGTACTGTGATAGTGCCACGCAAAAGAACAAAGGATGCGAGCCCCATCCATGAAAAAACACGACCACAGCATACACCACCGCCTCCGAATTTTACTGTTGGCACTACACACCCTGGCAGATGATATTCACCGGGCATTCGCCATACCCACAAACTGCCATCGGATCGCCACATTGTGTACCGTGATTCGTCACTCCACAACGTTTTTCCAGTGTTCAATCGTCCAATGTTTACACTCCTTACACCAAGAGAGCCCTCGTTTGGCATTTACCATCGTGATGTGTCGGTTTATGAGCAGCCGTTCGACCATGAAATCCGAGTTTTCTCACCTCCCGCCTAACTGTCATAGTACTTGCAATGGATCCTGATTCAGGTTATAATTCCTGTGTGATGGTCTGGTTAGCTGTCTGCCCATCACACATTACGACCCCCTTCAACTGTCGGCGGTCTCTGTCAGTCAACAGACGAGGTCGGACTGTACGCTTTTGTGATGTACGTGCCCCTTCACGTTTCTACTTCATTATCAGATCGGAACAGTGGACCTAAGTATGTTTAGAAGTGTTGAAATCTCGCGTACAGACGTATGACGCAAGTGACACCCAATCACCTGACCACGTTCGAAGTCCGTGAGTTCCGCGGAGCGCCCCATTCTGCTCTCTCACGATGTCTAATGACTACTGAGGTCGCTGATATGGTGTAACTGGCAGTAGGCGGCAGCACAATGTACCTAATATAAAAAAACGTATATTTTTGGGGGTGTCCAAATACTTTTGATCACATAGTGTGTTAGTTAGTTTGAATGAGTGAATGTGTGGCATTGTCCTTTAAACGACTGTTCGCACAGAGATACACGATATAGCAGAAATATCGAGAAATGTGTTTGGTCATAACGATCTCTCCTGCCACCCGACACCCACGTACAGCGTTCGTTGCCGTAACGAAGAAAGGACTCAGTGAAGGGAGATTAGGGATGAATCTCCCGCGGACGAAGAGGTGATTATTTTCGCAGCACAAGCTCCGATATGAGAAGGATAGGGAAGGAAAACGGCATTTTCCTCAAGCGATTTAGGACGGGGATCGGAACCGCTGCCGCCCGCATCTCGTGGTCGTGCGGTAGCGTTCTCGCTTCCCACGCCCGGGTTCCCGGGTTAGATTCCCGGCGGGGTCAGGGATTTTCTCTGCCTCGTGATGGCTGGGTGTTGTGTGATGTCCTTAGGTTAGTTAGGTTTAAGTAGTTCTAAGTTCTAGGGGACTGATGACCATCGATGTTAAGTCCCATAGTGCTCAGAGCCATTTGACCCATTTTTTGGAACCGCTGCCGTCGTGAATGCTGATCCACTGCTTTATTACGGAGCGACCTCGCTCTACGTGTCGTGACGAGAGCCCACGAGAGAGCGGACTGAATCTTTTTCGGACTTCTCTGGGTTCTCACATGTTGAGGTGTTGGCTGCCACACGAGTAAAATGTCAATGAGAAAAAACTTCAGCATTGTCATATCATAGTGAATTACTTCCGGTGTTATAAGTAATAGAAACTTGGCGGGAGATTTTCAAATCTCAAACCGACAACCCACAGCAGTGTTTGCGCGTAGAGAGAGTGGAAGAGGGTCTCTCTCAGAAATGAGCGATTATCCATCGCTACTCTCATTGAATAATTCCCTCAGCAAGGTGGTTCAGAGACTCGAACTTTGCTAGGAGTCGGGTTCATATCACCGTCCGACCATACTGAATTAAGTTTTCTGACGTTTCTGTAACTCTCTTAGGGGAACAGCGTGATGTTTCCTGCCCAAGTACAAATCCATAACTTACACAACCTTTCAACAATTAATGGTCGGCACTTCTGTTGCCTTATGGAGTGACACGACTTGACAATAAAATAGTTAGAAGCGGAAACCGATCTGTGGAATGATGAATAACTGTTATAATTCGACAATACCATGAGACACCGTGTTTCGAGCTTGTCTACAGTTTGCACAGCGCCTGTAATGTCACAAGATGAAATAAATTTGCCAGTGAATAAACGTAAATAGAGAAATTAGGTCGCGGGGATGTTGCATTGTTCTCCTGTATAACATAAACCGGGTATACTCTGACCGATTTTCGGATTTAAATCTGATTATCATGACTGTTTTTAACTTCTATGATATTTATGTTAGTGAACGTGGGGGCTTTTATGGAAGGATTACATACTAATTACTACAATACTTTTTCTAAAATGCAGAGGAAGCGATGGGAAAAATGAAGGTGGTCCATGTTAGCATGGATTTTGGGATACATTGACGGGCCTACACTTCCGCAACAACTGCCAGCTACCATTTCATTTGTGGGCAGTATTTCAAAAACACGATGAAACTAAGACTACCCAAAATATTTATGTTTGAATAACAAGTACACTGTTTTTGTTATAAATATAGAATTGTTCTCCCAAGATATAACAGAAGAATACATAAATAATATAAACAAATACACTGATATAATGTTTTCTTAAGTGATTTGTTAAGGCTCATGAAAGAAAAATCGTAGTACGATACATAAATCGAAGTGTGATCCAACATCAAAGTAACTATAATGAAAGGTGCTAAGATGAGCATCAAACTGAAAGCTACAAGTTTAGCTGAGCATAATGCCTTCAGTTTCATCCATCTTGGACCTAAATCCTCGTTCCAAAACGTCGATTACAGCTAAGATTTTCTGTTCTTCATTTATCGAGACAATATCTGGCACTTGTGACCAGACGAGCATCATTCCTTGTTTCTGGAAATATTCGACATTATATGTTGTACCTGAATCACTGCGTGAACCATAACTGTTTGCAGTTTGAGCAATTTATGATGGACATTTGTTTTTCTCAGATGTAGCCACATTAAGAGTCACAAAAGGGACTTCGCCTATGTACCGATGGTTAATGTATTTATTCCTTAGTTCCACACTGTCTTTGTATCTCTAATCCTGAGGTAACCAATGGTCAAAGTAGCCTTGGAACAGAAAAATCATGCACATGACCTCAGAAAGCGTAATATAGTGGCAGATATATACATGTGAACAAAAAACTAATCAGTGATCTATTTTGATAATTAATCATAGTTGAAAGCACCTATCGCTTTGCAGTTAAATGATATCGATGGGCCGCGTGGGATTAGCCGAGCGGTCAGCCGGCACGGTAGCTCAGCGTGTTCGGTCAGAGAGCTGGTTGGCCTCTGTAATAAAAAAACTGAGTCGAAAGATCAACAAACGAACTTTAACAGATGTCATGTGACGTCCGCAACGGGCGGAGGTTCGAGTCCTCCCTCGGGCATGGGTGTGTGTGTTTGTCCTTAGGATAATTTAGGTTAAGCAGTGTGTAAGCTTAGGGACTGATGACCTTAGCAGTTAAGTCCCATAAGATTTCACACACATTTGAACATTTTTGATATCGATGGGTTTTGCAAAACCTATTGTAACACACTTTTTCATATAAATTATAAGTCGAAACAGGTTCGCGGGGCCATTTAGCGTATATTTATGGAACTTTACCACCAAACAATATACACTTAACACCCAACTGAGAGCTAGTAGAGAGCTGTAAAACTTTGATGTATGAGTGATCAAAGTAACCACGGCGGTCGAAGAGTACCCGCTTTACCGCACTTTGAAAGGTCTTAGGCATCTTATCGCTCTGCCCTGAAATGTCACCCCAGAAGGTTATATAGATATTCGTACCAATTACGTGCAGCCTGCTAAGACTCAAGAAACATGCCCTTCACAGCCGACATCGCTGATGCACTCACCAAGCTGTCGCTCGTCCTATAGGCAGATAGAAATCCTAGTCCTGGAAGAAATTTCCGTGTATAGATTTAACGGACAAGAGCACGAAAAGTGCTGGCGTACATAGTCTGATCACCAGATTCCGCGTCACTGGCCTAACTTAAATGCTGAAGCTCTACACAATATCTCACAGAAAGAGAGCGTATGACAGTGTTGACGGTGACCCACAAGAAGGCTGTGGACATTAAAGTCCCTTCTTGTTATTCAAATGGGGTAAGCTACGTGCAGCTGCTGGGAAAAAGCGCACGCCTTCATTTATGCACAACTCATCCACAACAATAAAAAACCGACAGTACGCTGTACAAGTGTGATTACATTTAGCACCGAGACACAGATTTACAACTGACACTTCATTTGACAGTTGCTTCTACATTCATGTATAATTCATCTATAGCAATACAAACACGACAGCACACGGCACAAGTTATCACCACGATACAGCTACCCCTATGACGCTTCACTGAGGAAGGCATCGGCAGACCACTTCTTCTAGAGTGACCGAGCGAAATGGCATCGTGGTTCAGAGATTATACTCTCATTTGAAAGGAGCGGGGTGCAAAGTTTCTTTGGTTATCCATATTTAGGTTTTCTGTGGTTTCCCTACATCTACTAGGGTGAATGCGAAGAATGTTCGTCTGTAAAGGACACGAACGATTTCCTTCCTTATCCTTGACATATCCAAACCAGTCCTCCCTCTCTAACGATCTTGTGTTCGATAGGACGTTAAGTTCTTGTCTTCCTTCCTTGCACATTGATCTTTCCGAGAAGGCAACGCGGTATTCCTTCTCCGCTTCGAAGATGAGAGTTGAGCATGGGGCTGACATTGACTTTTGATTATGAAAGACAGCATTGAAACTGAATGCTGTGGGTATCAGTTTAAAGGGAGTACCTGTTCATAAAGTAAGATCCGTGATTCCACGAATTGTTAGTGATCTGTTGCTTTGGTCATCGTTCGGATTTGAGTCCGATTATACGATTCTGCGAATCAGAGGTTTCTCCACAGGTTATAAACTCTTCCGTCAACATCTTCACATCAGCCATCACTGAAAGATAGGACGCCTTTCCATATGTTCACATACAGTAAATACTGTCCTACAGTTATGGACATGTATCGAACGGTGAGTCTCGATACTTCACATATAAATAGTATCGTAAAAATGTATCGTACTCATAAAAGTATCGATACACTGAAGTAACGATACTTATCTTTGAAAAAAAGATTAGATACTGTCTATCACCTCCAATCTCTCTACCTCTGTTTTTGAAATCTATCTATAGTAGAGAGATGTAGTCGATTTCCAGAAGGTTTAAACAGTTCTAATGCGTTAAGCAGCTAAAAAAAATACCAAATCTTCGGGGGAATACAATGTCCTTGCAGAAATGTGGGAAGACACAGATGACGGACGTGTCAGGCTACTACAAAAAGGAGTCGATGATATCTGGCAGACTTAAAAAATACCAGAAGATTAGAAAATAACGCTGATTATCCATTGTAATTGTATACAGTTACCGAGAGATATCTGCCCTCCCAGTGACGTATAAAATTGTCTCAAAAGCTTTGCAAAAGGAGATCAGAAAATCAAATGGAGGAACAAAAAATGGCTCTGAGCACTATGGGACTCAACTGCTGAGGTGATTAGTCCCCTAGAACTTAGAACTAGTTAAACCTAACTAACCTAAGGACATCACAAACATCCATGCCCGAGGCAGGATTCGAACCTGCGACCGTAGCGGTCTTGCGGTTCCAGACTGCAGCGCCTTTAACCGCACGGCCACTTCGGCCGGCCAAATGGAGGAATACTTAGGAGTATACAGGGATGGTTCAGGAGAGGAAGATCATGTGCATTTAACTTAAAGGTGTTACTCAGGTACAAAAAAATCTCGAACACAAAATATTTATGTAACTTCTGCTGATTTTAAAAAAGTCTATGAGTCAGTCGATAAAGACATATCACTTAATGTCCTTGAAGAATCTGGAGCTGATTATAAAACAATGCCCATTATTAAGCAGTCTGACTAACACAGTTTCCAAAGTCAAATTTTTAAGTAAAATATAAAAACCTTTCGAAATTAAAATAGGCGTGAGACAGGGGGATAGACTGTCTCCGTTGTTATTCAACTTGCGTTTTGGAAAAAGTAATACGCGAATGGAGAAAAATAACAGAAGAAGTGGGAATACGTAAGGTGAAGCTTGGAAGAAATACAGAGAAAAAATTTATGCAGAAGGGGTTTACAGCTTTAACTAAGGTTAAAATCTGCATTACGCAATACACAGCCGTATCAGTATATTTTATTAGAGATAATAAAATATACTAATACAGCTGTGTATTGAATAATTCAGTTTTTAACGAGAGAGAGCTTTGAAATTGATCACTTATGTCTTGCTGATGATGTAGAAATCTTAGCAGAGAACCTACAAGACACAGTAAAACAGATAAACATCCTCCAGAGGCAGCAGGAAAAACTGTATTAACATTTCATTTGAAAAACCACTCACCTGACCAACGTTAAAGGTATACCAAAATATATAGAATCAAAACATGTAAAAATAAAGGAAGTGTCAGAATTTAATTACTTGAGAGAAATGATCCAGCTAAATGTTCTCGAAAAAGCGGGTAACAAAAATAGAGCCAGGAAAATGGAAATCACGACTCACTTGACAAAGAACACGTACAATAAGAAATGCTTATCTATTACATGAAATTGAGGCATTGAAATGTAGTGATTAAAACCGGGTGTCCTTAAGCTTTAGAATGCCTCCCCATAAACAGAGCCAAACCGTTTTTGAGAAGGAAGAAAGAAGGAAGAGTAATCCGAAAAACTTTGGGTCCAGAGTATGAAAATGAGATTAAAAAATTGATAAGCAACCAGACGGTGTATGAAAAAAATAGAGAATATGACAGAGACAAGAAGAAAGCGGAGGATTACATGTTATGACCGCTTGAAAAGAATGGATAACAAAACGCTGACAAAACGAATATTCAGCTTCTTTGACAAAAATCCAAAAACCCATAATTCATCGTTTATAGAAGTGAAGAAAGATCTACAGGAGTTGGGAATAACGGACAAAGACCTAGGGAAGACATTAATTCATGAAAAAGATAGAAAACGCCAAGGGTTTCCAGAAGAAAACACAAAGGAAGAGAGGAGGGTCATGCACAGAAGAAAGAGGAGAACAACAGAGCAAGAATGAAGAAGTATTGGCAAGCCAAAAAAGGAAAAGAACATGATTTCATAAAACAGCTGTTTCACGTGGTCCTGAGTTGCCCAAATTCGAATAATAATAATAATAAAACAAGCTCTAAGACAAGCAATTATTTTATTTTCATTAAATACTACAATCCTTAAAAATTTGGAACTGGAAATACGAAATTACAGAAAATTTTATCAGAAAAGTTGGTGAATAGTATCCGAAAGTGAATAAATCATATCTCTCCTAAACTCCCCATTCTTCATCTGTACAATCACTCAAAAACAATATTTTGTCTAGTGGTTTCGCTGATAATCTGTTTCATGACAAATGACAACTTCACTATATTGGCTCTCTGAGGACATTGACGTCGCTGCAGTTGACAGTTATTGGTTGGCTAGCTTTTACAGTGTGGCCTAAGTAAAACTCGTCCGGAAAACATAAGGCTGACCCTTGTTAATGAACGGTAGAACTGCCCATCACAGAAAATACTGCAATCGCTTGCTGTTACATGTCTGCGCATGTCCATCGCCCGCATGCTCTGTCCCGAGTACTTCGCTGCGTCATTACGTTTGAGGAGTGACTTGAGCAGACAGGTTGCATGCGACACAAAATGACGGTTACGAAAAAACAGTGTTTGCTCGTTGTCGAGTGTTAGGCGAAGCACAATTCGTGGAAAACGTGTGCGGAACAGTCTGCGCAAGACTTTAAAACTGGAAGTGTACTATCAAAACCCCGAGCAAAGTTTTCAATGCAAAACGTAGTGGTAAAATAGCGAGGAACGGAAACTGTAGCGAATAAAAACTGTAACTATCCGAAAGGAGTACGTAGGCCAGAAAACATTGTTCGATTGAAGGAAAGCGTGAATCAAAGACCAACGAAATCTCAACGTCATTTACAGTGCAACAGTGAATTAACAGATCGAAACATTAAGAAACTGGACTTGCATCTGCATCCTTACAAATTAACCGTTGGCATGAGTTAAAGCATTCAGAAGAACTTGTATGTGTTGAGTTCAAAAATGGTTCTCAGCACTATGGGACTTAACATCTGTGGTCATCAGTCCCATAGAACTTAGAACTACTTAAACCTAACTAACCTAAGGACATCACACACATCCATGCCCGAGGCAGGATTCGAATCTGCGACCGTAGCGGTCACGCGGTTCCAAACTGACGCGCTTAGAACCGCACGGCCACACCGGCCGGCTGTTGAGTTCAACCAGTGGTTTCTGGGTGAAGTGGAATCAGGACTTTTGGATAATCAGGTTTCCATTTCTTCAGATACGGCGTGGTCCAGTCTGTCACGGTATGTGAACTCATAGAACATGCGCCATTGTCCATCAGAAAATTGAAGAGCCGTTGCATAATGTCAAGATGGTTGTGGCAATGTCTGGTGTCCGCGCTGTAGCATGATTCTTTCACCAAACTCTTAATGCTAACCTGTCTGTCCAGAAACTGTTTAATCTGTATAGGGATCAGCTGGCAGAACATGAACGTCTGTATTGATATCTTCAACCAGGCGGAACAACAGCACATACGTCCATGACAACATTGTCACGAATGCAAGAGGTGTTCGGTGAGTAGAGGACAATCTGCAGAGGCATTGCAATCTTCTGGCCCCCTCGATCATCTGATTTGTGATTTTTACCTATGGGACAAATTGAAGGCTCATATGTACGCATATAACCCTCACACACTGGAATGTTCGGATACAGCATTAGTAGTGTGGTGCTTGACACGGTCACGCAGTTTAAATACCTAGACGGAACGTTGCAAAGCGATAAGAAATGGAACCAGCATATGAGGACTGTGGTAGGGAAGTCGAATCGTTCATTGGGAGAATTTTGGCTCACTCCGAATTTTTGCTCAGCCAGAGCGGATTCGGAAGAGGCGTCTTCTCCAGATTTTTTGTCTTTTGTTTTCTGTGTGCTAATGTCTCATGAATGTTTCACAAGCCATATACGAGTTTCAAGAGAAGAATCACTATGTGATCCGTCACTGCTGGTACCGGCGGTAGCAGCAAGACTAATTGCTGATAAACATGTTATTGTAGGTATTGTCTTAGCACTCGTCGTTAGATCCTGAAAATGTATGTTCCTTTGAATCTTGGGTCACCCAAACGGGATATTGCATCCAGATGATTATCTGATTTGCCTGCTGATACAATAATTATCGCACATAAACTGCTGTAACCAAAAATACAAAAGCAAACAAGCTAGTCGAATGTTGAAAACATAGGGACTCCAAGTGAACCAACTACGAACGTTTCCAAGGTTGCTGATGCCTCGCATACATTTTATTTTATTTCTTTTTATTCTCACTCTCTCGCTCGCCCACATCGCTCATTCAGTTGTTGGCCTGACTTGTTCTACCTGCATTGTTGAAAGTGTTGGGACTGAATCATGCAGCCAACGTTTCGGGTAAATAATAAAAATGTAATAAATCTTTATTATTATCATTGGATACGATACTTGTGAAAGGTGGAGATATATAGGTGGAGTGCACATTTATTCGCGGATAGTTTCAAAATAAGTGGAAATTTCATGTTACGAGAGCGAAGCAGTCGCGTGTAACAGCTGTGGAATAACCGACTTACGGTGGTGACAGTAGTATCTCTGAACTTGTGTATCTTTGTCTCAGTTGTAGAGCAGAGACAGAGAGTAGTCAAGTGTTGGATATGGAATAACCTGGCAGAACGCTTAGTGCAGTGCATGTTGGAGGAGGATTTTGCTCAAGAAAATTGTTAGGAATTATTAATATGATGGAAGAACTTACAGACGCAGCATTTATGGAACAGAGAGAATGGATCTGTATTATGGATATATTTTTAAGGTTACAATTTTCTTTCGCGCGCACTGATAATATTAACGATTCTTGCAACAGACAAGTCCACCTCTCCATCTCACATTAAGTCATTTCAGTTAAATTCATTTCAATTTGCGTAATGGTAAAAGCGTTTCCTTGTAATTCTTTTGTAAAGAAAGTGAAGTTTTTGGCTTTCCGTGAGTCTTATGTTCTTATGAAATAAGAGTTTGAAATACAGCATTGTCATTGTAATGAACGGATTAGTATTTTCATCTCAAATAAGAAGTTTTTCTAAGTGTGAGAAAATCATACCAGTAGTTTGGTTTTACTTTAGCATATTTTAACTGGCGCGATTTCTTCATGCTGTGCTGTTGCTGCTGATTATGCTGCAATTTTTCAGGTGAGATTCGTTACATTTTTTGTTGGTTCTTTTGTTTCTCATCTCACGTTTCCATTGCGCAAAATTCTAAATATTTTCTTTGTAATTAGATTTTTAATGGGCCATTTAACAGTTTGTCTTTCATAGTATTGCAATGTAATTTCAGTGGTTCAGTTTTCTGGGCAGAGCACAGTGTGATTTTGGTGGTGGTTTTTCGAGTAACAGTTTGATTTAATTTACTGCACAGCAAATGCCAGTTTTGTCTTTATGTAAATGTGTGTACCGAGACACGCTGTTCGCAATAGAAATTTCAGTTCAACATTTTTATAACGGAGGACAGTACCTTTAGTTTTGAGTAAAAAGCAAGCAAACATTTTAACGCTCACGAACGAACGATCGAGTCAGCTCAAATAACTTTCACTTGCTATAAAGTACTGATGTGAGAAAAAGTATCAGTTCAAATGAATCGAGTAAAAAATTATCTACTAGACACTAAGAAGTCACACTTTTTCCGTGTCTCTACTTACACGAAGAAGGCGGGCGGCCACCCGTTGGACTCTAATAAATGATATAAGCTTTGACTGCAATTTTAGAGTTGGCCCCAAATATCCTAGATAAGTTAGTAAGGATGCCTTCTGCGTGCCTCTGCCAGGACGGAGAGGCAAATAAGTGCGGGGCTTCATCTGCTCAGTGGCTCTCGAGCGCGTGCCCTTGTCGTGCAAGGTAGTACGGGAGGGCTAAAACACAAACGCTTCTTAATGAAGCGAAAGAAAATGCGCTGACTCACACCTAATCGGAGCTCCCATGTATTCATACGATCGTGAGAACATCATTGTGTGAAATCATTGTTCATATCTCTTTTACCGAATGAGGTGACACAGCGTGTAAGGATGGTCTTACAATCGGAAGCTGCCGAGCACAAAATATTGGCTCGTCAATCTGATTTAGGAACCATTTCATCAGCGTTAGAGGTCAGTCTGAAATCTGGTCTACAACTGTTTTGCGATGTTCTTGTTTCTGCCCTCCGCTCTTCATCTATTTATAACCGTCAGGTGCAGCTGATCAGTATAGTGAGATCGCTGTCTTCTCCGCGTTCTCTTTCTGTTCACATGTCTCTCGGTTATTATTTGTAGCAGCCCAGTGTCTGACCAGTCAGCGGCCACTCGGTGGCGAAAGGTACGATTCCCAGGCGGGTCGAAAACTTTTCCTTGTATTGAGGACTAGCAGAAACTGCTTGTACTCAGTTTGGTTACAAAAATTTGGCAGATATTTGAATTATAAGAACGCGCTCCGGTTGGAAGAAGCAGTCAGGAATGGCCGGGAGGCGGGCATGCAAATCGTGTGTTCCTCCATTCCGACATCCAGAGTCAAATCGATGACGGTCGGTATCGTATAATCCTTAGTCGATCATAATTTTGGTAAGTTTTGGAAACTAAATGTCCATAATGGCGCAGACGCTTAGTAATTATAGAACTCCCTATCACCGTTCGAAGGACCTCCTCAATTTTTATTCTGCTAGTCTATTGCATGTTCATCACGAATCTGGAGCACACAGTGTAGAATAAATGCCGTCTGCAGTATCACTCCGAGCGAGAGAGGTGGCGCAGTGAGGAAACCCTAGACTCACATCTGCATTCAAATTACCTACGCTCCGAACATACGCATTTTGGTTTCCTGCGGTTTTTCCAGATCGAGTGGCGCGTAATATGGGCTTATTGCTTTCTAAAAGACACGACAGAGTTGTTTTCTTATACTTTTGCAATGTGAGCTTGAGACTCCTCTTATCGTTGGGGCCTCAGCTATAACCTTACTGCCCGCCGGGCTGGCCCTGCGGTTCTAGGTGCTACAGTCTGGAACCGCGCGACCACTACGGTCGCAGGTTCGAATCCTGCCTCGGGCATGGATGTGTGTGATGTCCTAACGTTAGTTAGGTTTAAGTAGTTCTAAGTTCTAGGGGACTGATGACCTCAGAAGTTCCATAGCGCTCAGAGCCATTTGAACCATATAACCTTACTTCCTTCGTATTTTTATGAGTCAACAGTTTCCTGACTTATTTGCTGATGCAGCCCTTTCCTCTTCATCTGTGTTACACCTGTACCCAGTGTCTTCAATTATTCCAGTCTCTGTCTTCGCCTACAGTTTTTACCCGCTACAACTCCATCTATTACCGTGGAAGTTATTTCTTGATGTCTTAACAAACTGTCCTATCGTCCTGTTCCTATTTCCTATCAATCCTCCTGGTTTTCAGCATCCTTCTAGAGCTATACATCCCGAAGACTTCGAGTCTTTTCTTTTCCGGTTTTCCCACATCCGTGATTCACTTCCATAAAATACTATGCTCCATACATAATTTCTAACAGATTTCTTCTCAAATTGAGGTTGATTTATGATGCTAGAAGACTTATTTTGCCCAGGGATTCCCTCTTCGCGTATGCTTGTTTCGTCCATCATGTGTTAATTTGCTTCCAAATGGTTCAAATGGCTCTGAGCACTATGGGACTTAACATCTATGGTCATCAGTCCCCTAGAACTTAGAACTACTTAAACCTATCTAACCTAAGGACAGCACACAACACCCAGCCATCACGAGGCAGAGAAAATCCCTGACCCCGCCGGGAATCGAACCCGGGAACCCGGGCGTGGGAAGCGAGAACGCTACCGCACGACCACGAGATGCGGGCAATTTGCTTCCAACTTCGACTTCTTCGCGAACCCCAATTTTGAAGGTAAGTTTAATCTAATTTCTGTTATTCCTCATTACTTTCGTCTTTCTTCTCAATCCATTGTGTTTTATTCAGCAGGTCCTGCAGTTCTTCCTGACTTTCACTGTAGATAGCAGTGTCACCAGCGATTATCATTGATAGCCTTTCAGCACAAATATTAATCCCACCCTTGAACATTTATTTTATTTTTGACATTGCTTATTCAGTGTATCCTCTGAACAATAAGCAAAAATGTCTACATCCCTATTTTATACTCTTTCTATTCCGAGCACTTCGTTCTTTGCCTTCCATTTTGATTTTCCCCTCTTGGTTCTTGTTCATGCTGAATAGCACCAATATTTCGCTATAGCTCACATCTGTTCTTATGAGAATTTCGAACACCTTGCACTATACATTGTCGAGTGCTATATATAGGTCGACAAATCCAATGCATATGTCTTGATTCTTCTGAAGTCTTGCTACCATTAACAATATCAACCTGAGGAATGCCACATTGGTATCATTACCTTTCCTAAAGCCAAACTGATAGTTATCTACCAGATCCTCAACTTTCTTTTTCATTCTCTGCATATTATTCTTATTAACGATTTGGATGCATGTGATGTTAATCAGACTGTGCGGTAATTCACGAACTTACCTGCTCTTTCTGTTCTTGGGATCGTGTGTATGATATTTTTACAAAAATCTGGTGGTATCTCTTGAGACTTATAGATTCAGCATGTCATCTTGAATAGTTGTTTTGTTATCACTTCCTCCAATGAGTTTAAAAATTGCGAAGGAATGTTATCTATGCCTTCCTCCATATTTGATCACAAGTCTTCCATAGCTGAATAGCTGACTCTAATACTGCATACCCCCTGTCTTTCCTACCGACTACCATTTCTTCTTCTTTCACCTCATCAGACAGCTTCTCCCTCTCGTAAAGAGCATACATTACTCTTTCCATCTGTCTGGTCATTCCTCTGCTTTTAACAATAGAATTTTCTTGCATTTTTAATGTTGGCATCTTTACTTATAATGTCACCAAAGGTTGTTTTGACTTTTCTATATGCTGAATAAATCCTTACAACTGTTCTTTTTCAATTTCATCGCGTTTCCCCTACAGTCATTTCTCATTGCCTTTCCTGCAAATCGTATTTATTTCATTTCTAAGTCACTTATATAGCTGTATTCTTGTGTTTTACGGAACATTGTTGTACTTTCTTCTTTCTTCGATCAGTTGAAGTATTTCTTCTGTTACTCGACGATCCTACGCAGATACCTGCCTTGTATCTATATTTGCTTGTCTAACTTCTGTAATTACCTTTTTTACAGATGCAGATTCCTATTCGACTGAAATGCCCACTTTGCTGGGCTTATCGCAGTATCTACGGTCTTAGAGAACTTCAAAAGTATCTCATCATTCCTCAGTACTTCAGTATCCCTTTCCTTTCCAAAATGATTCTTCTGGACGAATCTCTTAAACTTTAGTTTGCTCGTCATCATTACTAAAATGTGATGTGAGTCTATATCTGCTCTTGAGTATGCTTTACGATCCAATACCGATTTCAGAATCTCTGTCTGGCCATGATGTAATCCAGCTGGAGCCATTTCGTACCTCCAGGCCTTTATTTTCACTGTACAGTAACGAATACTCTACCACCTTTGTTGTTATTGGAGGGACGTTAAGTTTCACTCGAAAAAATCTCTAGCTTCAATGGAGTCAAAAAATTTTGAGCATTTGTAAAGTGGCTTTAAACGTTGAGATAGATAACAATTTATTTCGTTTTTTAAAGTGTTAATATCGTTTCACCCTATCGAAAACTAATTTCAGCAGATATAGCTTAGCAAATCTGTGCGAAATATAAGCCTATATGGCTGTCCTGGAATTTGAACTCGTTTTCTCTTGTTTACGAGTTCAGTGTTTTATCACTGAACATCTATCTTTGAATTTCGTGAAATTTTTTTCTTACCTCACCTCTTCTTTAATGTTATCATTTTTTGTAGGTCTAGATGGGAATTGTTTAAATTGACAATTTGTAAATTGGCAATGTCGTTTAATGGCTCTGAACTTTATTTTAAGTGAAACACGTGTAGAATAGTGAGTAAAATGTTCATAATATTTCAAAATGTATTTACATATTGTACACCTGGTGCCTAAGGAAAAAAAGTCTTATTTGAAACAACATATACATAATATGTTTATGTGGATGACCATCTTCTACAGTATTAGAAAAATCAAACAATAATTGATGAAACAATTTTGGGACCTTCAAGCATCTGAAATTTCTATCATACATAAAAAGAATGTAAAAATACGTATGGACAATTCAATGGGCAATCTGGAAAGGAAAAGAAATGTAAAATATCCAACACTCTTAAGAACAAACAGAAATGGTGAAAGACTGGCAGATATGGGTAACATAAACCATTTAAAACTTATTTCCACACATTTTCGCAAAATACGACGGAAAGCAAAAACTTGTATATCTCTGCATCCAAATCTAGGATAATTCCAATTGATCACAGTGCCATTCCCAAAAGGGATATCAACGAAATTACGACTGTTAAAGCGATCATAAATGGGGAGTTTGATTCAGATAATTATCTTTCTAATGTTAAAACACAGCTTCTCTCATCTAAAACAAAAAAGGAAACCCAAAAGTTATCAGACACAACTACAGTAGAACCAATTTGCAAGAGAAAATATGGAAAATATTGGAGAAGAAATTAAGACATCTAAAAAGGGAGATTGGCATGAACTAGAGGTACAAATTATTATAGCGGCAGAGAAAACATTAGCAGAGCCAAAGAATAAAAATAAGACAGGCAAAAACGAGGTGTGTGAAAAAGTTCTAGACCAAAGAGCTCAATATGGAGGAAACAGAGATGTACAAAAAAGGGGAACACCTAGAACTATACAGGCAACAAAGGAAAAGAGCTAAAGTAACCTTTAAAATCATAAGAACCGCGGAAAAATCTCAGCATATAGAAATACAAGAAAATTTCACAAAAGCAATATTAGAAATTTTTACCAAACTTCTAAACCGTACTTAAAGAGTGTCAAGCACCAATTATTTGTTTCAAAAATGAAAATGGCGAAATATAATTAAATAAGCAGGAAAACTGAGAAATACCAGCAAAAAATTGTTAAAGGCTCTTAAATTCTCCAGTTTCAACAGTAAAAGAATTTTCAGTAGTACCGGTAAATCTTGATAAATATTTCCCACCAACACAGCTAGAAATTCAAGGAGCCAGAAAAACGCTGAAAACAAAGAAAGCAAGTGCTGAAGACTTCATTACAGCAGGATTATTGAAATGGTCAAAATCTAAGATTATGAATGATTTACACTTGCATTCTGACAACATTTGGAAAACAAGGAAGATTCCAGAAGGATGGAAGATAGAAATGAGCCACTCACTACATAAAAAAGGAAACAAACAAATGTCATCAGTTACAGAGAAGTCTTTTGTGCCAGTGGAATACAATTTTTTAACATTATTATTATTCAACATGATGGCGTTGCTGTCAGGGTTCCTCCGAGCTATAATCCGTAGGCAGCGTCATCCACTGCAGTAGCTGCTCTTGGGCGGCCTCAGCGAGGCATGTCATCAACAGTTCCTGTCTCTCTGTATCTCCTCCATGTCCGAACAACATCGCTTTGATTCACTCCGTGACACCTGAACACATCCCTTGTTGAGAGCCCTTCCTGGCGCATAGTAACAATGCGGACGCGATCGAACCGCGGTATTGACCGTCTAGGCATGGTTGAACTACAGACAATACGAGCCGTGTACCTCCTTCCTGGTGGAATGTCTGGAACTGATCGGCTGTCGGACCCCCTCTGTCTAATAGGCGCTGCTCATGCATGGTTGTTTACATCTTTTGGCGGGTTTAGTGACATCTCTGAAGAGTCAAAGGGACTGTGTCTGTGATACAATATCCACAGTCAACGACTGTCTTCAGGAGTTCTGGGAACCGGGGTGATGCAAAACTTTCTTTGATGTATGTACAAATAAGAAAAGAACCCAAAAGAAACATCAAAAAATCAGAGGTAAAAGGGATAAAAGTATTTAAGAATAGTGTTTAGAAGGCTTTCAAGGCAGACGAAATAAGAAATCGGGAACAACATCGACAGAAGAAATGAAAAGAAAACATGGGAGCACGATGAAGGAGTACCGCAAAAACAGCAAACAACATAGAAAGGAGAGGAACTGAAGTTATTAAGTGACCCTAGTTGGTCAGTACAAAGATTAAAAAAAAATGATGAATACCTGAATTTATACATGATAAGTAATGTTGCTGTTGTGGTCTTCAGTCCAAAGACTGGTTTGATGCAGCTCTCCATGCTACTCTATCCTGTGCAAACCTCTTCATCTTAGAGTAACTACTGCAACCTACATCCCTCTGAATGTGTTTACTGTATACATGTCTTGGTCTCCCTCTACGATATTAACCCCCCCCCCCCCCCACGCTTCCCTCCAGTACTAAATTGGTGATTCCTTGATGCCCAGAATGTGTCCTACCAACTGATCCCTTCTTTTAGTAAGGTTGTACCACAGATTTCTCTTCTGCCCAATTCTATTCAGTACCTCCCCATTAGTTATGTGATATAACCTTCTAATCTTCAGCATTCTTCTGTAGACCACATTTTAAAAGCTTCTATTCTCTTCTTGTCTAAACTGTTTATAGTCCATGTTTCTCTTCCATACGCGGCTACACTCCATACAAATACTTTCAGAAAGAACTTCCTGGCAGTTAGACCTATGCCCCATGCTAACAAATTTCTCTTCTTCAGAAACGCTTTCTTGCCATTGCTAGTCTACGTTTTATATCTTCCCTACTTCGACCATCATCAGTTAATTTGCTTCCCAAATAGCAAAACTTATTTACTACTTTAAGTGTCTCATTTCCAAATCTAATCCCCTCAGCATCGCCTGATTTAATTCGACTCCATTCCATTGTCCCTGTTTTGCTTTCGTTGATGTTCATCTTATATCCTCCTTTCAAGACAATGTCCATTCCATTAAACTGTTCTTCCAAGTCCTTTGCTGTCTCTGACAGAATTACAATGTCATCGGCAAACCACAAGGTTTTTATTTTTTCTCCCTGAATTTTAATTCTTACTCCAAATTTTTCTTTTGTTTCCTTCACTGCTTGCTCAGTATACAGATTGAATAACATCGGGGATAGGCTACAGTCCTGTGTCACTGCCGTCTCAACCACTGTTTCCCTTTCGTGTCCCTCGGCTCTTATAACTGCCATCTGGTTTTTGTACAAATTGTAAATATCTTTCCGCTCCCTGTATTTTACCCCTGCCACTTTTAGAATTTGAAAGAGAGTATTCGCGTCAACATTGTCAAAAGTTTTCTCTAAGTCTACAAATGCTATAAATGTAGGTTTGCCTTTCCTTAACCTATCTTCTATGAGAAGGCCTAAGGTCAGCATTGCCTCGCATGTTCCTACATTTCTCAGGAATCCAAGCTGATCTTCCCTCAGGTCGGCTTCTACCAGTTTTTCCATTCTTCCGTATAGAATTTGTGTTAGTATTTTGCAGCCGTGACTTATTAAACTGACAGTTCAGTAATTTTCACACCTGTCAGCAACTGCTTTGTTTAGAAATGGGATTATTACATTCTTCTTGTAGTCTGATGGTATTTCGCCAGTCTGGTACATTGCTCTTCAGATGGAAAAGCTTTGTCTTGGCTAGCTCTACCAAGGTTGTCAGTAGCTCCAACGGAATGTTGTCTACTCTTGGGGCCTTGTCTCGACCTAAGTCTTTCAGTTCTTTACCAAATTCTTCACGCAGTATCGTATCTCCCTTCTCATCTTCCTCCACGTGCTCTTCCAGTTCCGTACTGCTCGCGGCCGGCCGCGGTGGTCTAGCGGTTCTGGCGCTGCAGTCCGGAACCGCGGGACTGCTACGGTCGCAGGTTCGAATCCTGCCTCGGGCATGGGTGTGTGTGATGTCCTTAGGTTAGTTAGGTTTAAGTAGTTCTAAGTTCTAGGGGACTTATGACCTAAGATGTTGAGTCCCATAGTGCTCAGAGCCATTTGAACCGTACTGCTCGCAAGTACATCTCCCTTGTATAGCCTCTCTATATACTCCTTCCACCTTCCTGCTTTCCCTTCTTTGCTTAGGACTGGTTTTCCATCTGAGCTCTTGATGTTCATACAGGAGGTTCTCTTTTCTCCAAAGATCTCTTTAATTTTCCTGTAGGCAGTATCTCTCTTCTGGCGTCTCCAGGTCTCTTCCATGGTTACAATCTTCTCTCATGATTCTTAAACCAAGTGTTAGCTATGATTAAATTATACTCTTGCTAAATTCTACCGGGCAGCTTCCTCTTTCATTCCTTGCTCCCCGTCTATATTCCTGTACTACTTTTCCTTCTCTTCCTTTCCCTCCTATCGAATTGCAGTCCACCATGACTATTAAATTTTCGTCTCCCTTAACTATCTGAATAATTTCTTTGATCTCATCATACATTTTCTCAGTCTCGTACTCATTTGCAGAGCTGGCTTGCATATAAACTTGTACAACTGTAGTAGGTGTGGGCTTCGTGTCTATCTTGGCTACAATAATGCGTTCACTATGCTTTTCATACTAGCTTACCCGTATTCCTATTTTTTTACTCATTATTAAACGCACTCCTGCATTACCCCTATTTGATTTTGTATTTACAACCCTTTATTCACCTGACCAGAAGTCCTGCTCCTCCAGCCACCGAGTTTCACTTATTCCCACTTTAGTTCCCATGATAAGTAATATATGAAGATAAATTCAAGAAAAAAATAATTTCATCAGTGCCTGACTGTTTAACTTACTGCACAAAAGTGAGGCCATCTACAGACCCAAATATGTCTAATGAAAGGGAGAACAAGTTAAGTAATTGAACATGGACATAAACAGAGTAGTTGAAAGAAAACAGGGTGATTACTCGTGAAATGCAGGTATTTAAGGTACTGAATTACACTGAAGCTTATTTGATGTTGGAGAATATATCTTTCGTATAATTTTATGAATATGACTTCCCTTCAATGGGTCTGTTTCACCACACAATGATGGAGTGTCCCTTTACTTGAGTGACTTCGGTGGAAGTCGATATCTCTTCGTCTGAAGTTGGCGCACCTTCACTGACCGTTTCACATTCTTCTGTCTTTCACTGTCATCTTTCTGTCACTCCACAGACAAAGTTACACTCTTTCTTGATGCCAGTCTAATTAGTTTTTTGCGACTAGCTTCTTTTTTGTCGTTATGTTTGATTTCATGATATAGTACATAATTTGAGAGATTTGTACGTTTTCTAATTTGCAAATAATACTACTATCCAAAATTTCACAAATTGGTTAGTGGTTGCATTTGTTTTGGTGCATCAGTGTGATCTAGCCACGTGTTCTTATGGGCATAAAATTTAACTCCTAACACGGGCAGGAGAAATGACATTCCGTAAAACCTATTGAGAAAGTTTTTGTCTAAGATCTTAGGTTACGAAGTGATGCTAGGATGTTGCATATATCACTTATAGTTCGTTAGAAATAGCCGGGGACAGGCAAGGTAACTTTCCTATCGCAAGCTTCTCGTACATGCATGCCCCGGAATGAGACGGTGTCACGTCAAAAAGAAAGACGGGTGGCCAGTTTTTGTCTGTTACCATGAAAAAGCTTTACTAAGGACAAGGAGTCCAATGTCCTCTTCTTAATCGTGGGTCAAATTGGTCACCGGCACGTCTTTTCTTGTCACAGATTGTGTGAATTGAGACGTCAGTAATATCGTTGCTTTCCGAAAGGAACTGTCGCGGTGTTGGAGTCGGATGGTTTAGAAGGTCTTCAAAATATTTAAAATAAAAAGACTAATTGCAGAGACCAGTCCCCGCGCTGCAGAAAGACGTTATGTATCTCTGTGTCGCCAGCATCAGTTATTTCTGTAGTTATTTAGTTACTACAAAAGGACGCTTAGCAAGTGAGTTCTGTATATTGCTTAAGAAACCGACGTTCTTGGTGTAACTCATAAATCAGCGGCCCTTATCTGTGCTTGCTGCATCACAGTTTATGCCCGCCGGTTCATCTCAAGAGACCCACAAATACTCCTTGATTTCATCACGATGCGCTCAGCATACAGCAGGAAAAAGTCTTCCATCGTTTGTGGCGTGAGACTGATAAGTTCGATCTTGTTTGTTATTATGACAACTTTCCCTCACCTTCTCAGCCTCCTTTCTTCCCTGTATCACCTAGAAAACTTCAGCAAGAACAATAAGGTTTCCTACAAATTTGTGTTCTGTTTACTTTGCGCCTGCGCACTTATCTCACCAGAAGATCCAGTAAAACACATTCTAAAGTTACAACAAAGCAATAACTGAGAATATTTACTTTTTGGCGAAAACTGGTTGATGATCTTGACTGAAAGCAAATATGACTAAATATTATGTTCATTAGGGAACAAAAACAGAGAAAGAACATACACATTGTGTTTTTGTGAAGTCTCGACGTTTGAATTTGTAGTGTGAGTCATTAAGGGCATGCTCCCTGTTTCTGTGTGTATTTGTACAACAGATGAGCATGCAGACAGGGACAAATACCACGAAAATAACTATGGCAAGGTAAAGAGAAATGACACGTGGGTCTTACGGAAACTAAAATTCTAGGGAATATCACCTCAATACAGTTAACCACTGAAACATATTTGAGCATTCAAAATAATAGTTCTTCGCATAGTAGGCGGACTTGGATTCCTATTATTTAATCTGCAAACATGACTGCTATTACAGCTCCGAAGCTAAATAATGATGTTTAACGTCTAAGTACTGTATTTATTTACACGTCTTACGTCAAACAGCTCTAGCTGTAAGAAGAAGTCAACCAACAGAACTTAGCATGTGAGTTAAACAAGGTATAACAAGTAATGAGATGTTCATTTTTGATATGATCCGAATTCCAGAATGAGATTTTCACTCTGCAGCGGAGTGTGCGCTGATATGAAACTTCCTGGCAGATTAAAACTGTGTGCCCGACCGAGACTCGAACTCGGGACCTTTGCCTTTCGCGGGCAAGTGCTCTACCAACTGAGCTACCGAAGCACGAATCACGCCCGGTACTCACAGCTTTACTTCTGCCAGTACCTCGTCTCCTACCTTCCAAACTTTACAGAAGCTCTCCTGCGAACCTTGCAGAACTAGCACTCCTGAAAGAAAGGATATTGCGGAGACATGGCTTAGCCACAGCCTAGGGGATGTTTCCAGAATGAGATTTTCACTCTGCAGCGGAGTGTGCGCTGATATGAAACTTCCTGGCAGATTAAAACTGTGTGCCCGACCGAGACTCGAACTCGGGACCTTTGCCTTCCCGAGTTCGAGTCTCGGTCGGGCACACAGTTTTAATCTGCCAGGAAGTTTCATGATCCGAATTGTTTCTGATATACCTTTAATGTAATTTTTTAGTGATTGGGAAGAACTTCAGTATTTTCTAGTTCCTCTATTTAAAGGATAAATAAATTTTAAATCAGTGTGTAGTAAATCAAAGCAGAAACAAAACATGGTCTTAATTACGATACATATAGGAAGGCAGAACATCCAATGCGAGTTTGTATTACGCGACAAGCTAAACTGAAGGCCCCGATCGCTCCGTTGTTTTTGTGAAGTTAGAAAGATACAGACATAACAAACAACGTACGCTGCGGTAAGTTACAACTGAAACATTGTCACGCGATAAACGACAGTTGAAAGTTTAGCACTTAAGAGCTATACCACTCACCAACTATCATTTAGTGAGTATTTATTTTCCAAGCGATGTCTCTTGATTCCACGTCTAGTCTAAATAAAGTACTGTCCGCTTGAATCCCGTAGCTTTATGTTTGCGAAAAACACCTAGTATGCTCTTTTCGCAGTCTTTTTTCATCGTTTACATGTGATCATTCTCTCAATCTGTCAGCTTTTCAAGCCGAATACATCACTTAGAGTAATTTTTCCTGGAGTTTCTTTGCTAATCTTGCACGCCATATATGTACAACAGAAGTTGTGGAGCGCAGCGAGTAGAAGACAACTCGCAACGAGAAATTTTTGCAGCGTTAGTATCTTCTTTAATTCTTACAAGGGAACCTTCCCATCGCACCCCCCTCAGATTTAGTTATAAGTTGGCACAGTGGATAGGCCTTGAAAAACTGAACAAAGATCAATCGAGAAAACAGGAAGAAGTTGTGTGGAACTATGAAAAAATGAGCAAAATATATAAACTGATTAGTCTTATGTTGAAGATAGACAACATCAAGGACAATCTATTGACAGGAGCGTCGTGGTCCCGTGGTTAGTGTGAGCAGCTGCGGAACGAGAGGTCCTTGGTTCAAGTCTTCCCTCGAGCGAAAAGTTTAATTTTTTATTTTCAGTTTATGTGACAAACTATTATGTTTTCATCAGTTTTTTGGGAGTGATTATCACATCCACAAGGAAACCTAAATCGGGCAAGGTAGAAGAATCTTTTTACCGATTCGCCAAGTGTACAAGTTAGGTGGGTCGACAACAAATTCCTGTCATCTGACGCACATGCCGTCACCAGTGTCGTATAGAATATATCAGACGTGTTTTTCTGTGGAGGAATCGTTTGACCTTTGTTTTCGGTTTCCATTGGAGAGGCACGTCCTTTCGTCTACTAATCGCACGGTTTTGCGGTGCGATCGCAAAACACAGACACTAAACTTATTACAGTGAACAGTGACGAAAATGAACGAACGGACAGATCATAACTTTGCGAAAATAAACAAAGTACATTTTTCACTCGAGGTAAGTCTTGAACCTAGGACCTCTCGCTCCGTAGCAGCTCACGCTAACCACGGGACCACGGCGCTACGGCGCTTCCGCTCTCCTTGATGTTGCTGATGTTGCACATGGACTACTCAGTTTATATATTTTGCTTCTTTTTTCATAGTTCCACACAACTTCTTCCTGTTATCTCGATTGATCTTTGTTCAGTTTTTCAAGGCCTATCCACTGTGCCATCTTATAACTAAATCTGAGGGGGGTGCGATGGGGAGGTTCCCTTGTTAGTAGTATTGCATAAATGGCTGATTAACAGCACATTTATGCGCAGCATCAATGGAATACTTACTGTGAACCGCTTCATATTTGGGATATATACTGTATCCCACTCCTTGTGTATCATGCCCTTCCTTCGATATTATGCACACCATTGACTTAACACAAAGCCATCATTGATCAACCACACTTCTGCACTTTCTTCGATAAGACTGTCGCTCGTTTCTTAATAACCTAGCTAACAGTATTAATAGTAACCTTTGATTTTTTGCAGACAATACAGTTATCTACACAATAATGTTCTGTCTGAAAAAGGACCGAGCGAGGTGGGACAGTGGTTAGCACACTAGACCCGCATTCGGGAGGACGACGCTTCAAACCCGTGTCCTGCCATCGTGATTTAGGATTTCCGTGATTTCCCTAAATCGCTTCAGGTAAATGTCGGGAAGGTTCCTTTGAAAGAGCACGGCCGACTTCCTTCAGCATCCTTCCCTAATCCGATGGGAACGATGACCACGCTGTTTGGTTCCCTCCCGCGCAACCAACAAACCATATGAAAAAGATACACAAATGTTCCGTTAGCCCTTGATATGATTTCAAAGTAGTACGAACTTCGGCAACTTGCTTTAAATGTTCAGAAATGTAAAACTGTGAAGTTTGCAAAACGCGTAAACGTTCTATCCTATGATGAGTTTACCAGTGAGTCACAAATCGAATCAGTCAAACCATACAAATACTTGGGTGTAACAGTTTTTGGGGATATGAAATGGAGTGACAACATAGGCCCAATCGTTGGCAAAGCAAGTGACACATTTTGTATTGGTACAGTACCGGAAAAATGCAATCGGTCTGGTAAGGCGTTTGCTTAGAAAACACTCGTGTAACCCATCCAAGAATATTGTTCCAGTTTCCGGGACCCATACCAAATAGGACTAACAGGGCATAATTAAAACTGTGCAGAGAGGGCTGTACGAACTGTCGCAGGTTTGTTTGATTCACAGGACGGCATAACGGAAATGCTGAAACCCCTCAACTGGCAGACGTGTCAAAATATATGTAAATAGATCCTAGCGAACGCTTATTTTCAAAGTTTCCAGAACGAATGTTATGTGAGGGATCAAGTAATACTGGGTGTAATGGGTATCAGTGCAGATATTTCTGTTAGTAACTGCGGACGGTGTGCTGAACAACATTACATCAGTAATTCATTGGTTCACGGGCGTCGCGCCGGATAATGTTGTGAATGCTGCAAATATTTCAACGAGACACCTGCTCGTTATTTTTAGGTGCTTACCGAAGTGTTACTGCAGTGGCTCGCCAATATGTGCGCTGGCTCGCTAGAAGACGGCAGGCGCCACGGGATGGGGCGAGTCACAGAGCACGGCAACATCCAGTGTCCCCCTGCTGGAGAAACGGGCCACGGTCTTCGCACGCGTGACGCGCCGCAAAAGCGCGGCGGCAAATCGCGGCCCAGCGCGCGAGCGAGCAGAGCGTTGGCGCCCTGTTTAAGTGTGTGGATCCGATTCCCCGTCTGTTTGTACTTGGATACGTTCTTCTGTGGCCTTAGCACCGCCAGTGCTGGTTCCCGTGTATTGCTGAGTTGAAAGCCCGTGTCTCTGTTAATCAGGTCGTTACTCAAACGTGTTTCGACTGCTTCTTTACTGATGGAGTCCCAGTACGTGGGGCCGGCCGAAGTGGCCGTGCGGTTAAAGGCGCTGCAGTCTGGAACCGCAAGACCGCTACTGTCGCAGGTTCGAATCCTGCCTCGGGCATGGCTGTTTGTGATGTCCTTAGGTTAGTTAGGTTTAACTAGTTCTAAGTTCTAGGGGACTAATGACCTCAGCAGTTGAGTCCCATAGTGCTCAGAGCCATTTGAACCCAGTACGTGGAGACGAACGAAACGATCTTTGTCTCTCCGTAGTTCACGCTATGTCCCGTGTCACGACAGTGCTTAGCAACAGCAGACTTCTCTGTCTGACCCATTGTGGTGTGACGTCTATGTTCAGCGCATCTATCTTTAACAGTGCGACCCGTATGATTTCCCACACTGCTACAGGACTTTATATACACCAGTCTCCTTAGATCTAGGATGTCTTGAACAGAACCCAACATTGTTTGTACTCGCGCTAGAGGGCGGAAGACACATTTTATTTCACGTTTCTTGAACGTGAACTAAAGGACACGCCACCAACAGAGAGTAGAAAAACCGACCACGTGAAGTTCTTCGTTTCTTCTGGCTGTTATTGAGGTTCATAACGTGCAGGTTGAAATGTATTACAAATCTGTGTATCAGAGTACCCGTTTTGTATAAAGACAGAGCGAAGATGGCTAAGGTCTGCTGATAAGCTCCCTGCATCCGACATAACTCTCCTGCGAACATAACAAACATGATCGTCATGAAGGGGGCGTACATGGTCTGCAACCAGTGTACAATACTCCTTAGCCGTCATGGTGCCTTGCACGAGCTCCAGTGGACCCACAGATGCCCACGTGAATGTTTCGCAGAGCGTAATGGAGCCGCCGCCAGCTCGCCTCCGTCCTGCAGTACTGATGTCAGGGAGTTGTTCCCCTGGAAGACGACGGTTTCGCGACTTCCAATCAACATGATGAAGTAGGTATCGATATTTATCACTCCGTGAAACTCTCTGTGAACGAGAGTCCGTAACACGACTCTGTGTTGAGATGGGTGGTGGCAGATCGTAGTTCGTTGATACAGGCCAGTATGAGTTGGTTTATGGAACGCGCTGTGACCCAAGAAACCATTGTCTTTTCTGCAGACCGAGACATCTAAGAATGGGAGATCTCCCTTTTTCTCCATCTCCATGGCGAAGCAGATACTTAGACAGAAGGAGTTAAGGTGTTCCTGAAATTCAGGAACTGTTGCTATCCTGTGTGGTCGTACTACAAAGGTGTCGTCCGCATATCTCGAGAAACATTTAGGTTTCAATTCCGCTGGATGAAGTGCGTTTTGCTCGAAGTATTCCTTAAGAAGATTAGCTACTGTGGAAGACAAAGGGCTATTCATAGCAACAGCGTCAGTTATCTCAGAATGTTATTTATTAAATAAAAACTAAGTCGAGGTAAGCACATGTTTGAACAGATCCAAGCAGTCCTTCTCCACTGAGGTCCTGTAGGTTGTAGTGAATCACCGGAGGTACCCATGTCAACAAAGAGACCACATCGAAACTCGCTATCTTACATCTATTCAGATACATTATCCAACATCACGCGCGTGAACCAATGAAGCAGTTATTACGACAGGAAAGTCTCAAACAGCACATCACATCAATATTTATGTCATTTGCAGAGTAACAATTATAGCTATTACAAGTCGTATTTTCTTTAGGTTGGGTAGTACCGCCATGCACATGTGCGAAGAACAATCCATTAAGCTTATTTTCCCCTAGGCAGCAGGTCTGGTTTCGAAGTGCGGACGTACGGATGCAAAATGGTTGGTCTATACCGACAGGGGTAGTCCACTTAGTGGTGCAGTTACGACCACGCTGAAAACGTGGGGTAGTAAATTATGTGACGTGTTTGTGAGAATACTGTTCTACACAGAGAAGAAACAACCAACACACTGATGTGTGTACATACACAGAACATTATAGTCACCCACCTAACAGCCGTATGTTCTCAGTGGCGACACGTCATGGCATGGAAGCAGTGAGGCCTTGGTAAGTCGCTGGAAGGAATTAGCATCACATCTGCACACAGAGGTCACCTAATTCCCGTAAATTCCGAGGAGGGGGGTGATAAGCTCAGACGCCACATTCAATCACATTCCAGATGTGTTCGATTCGGTTGAGACCTGGCAACTTGGGGGGCCAGCACATCAACTAAACTGGAACTCGCTACTGTGTTCCTCTATCACACTCCTGGCCTTGTCATATGGCGCATTATCTTACTGAAAAATTCCACTGCTGTCGGGAAACATGATCGTCATGAAGGGGGCGTACATGGTCTGCATGTTTCGCAGAGCATAATGGAGCCGCCGCCGCCATCTCGCCTCCGTCCTGCAGTACTGATGTCAGGGAGCTGTTCCCCTGGAAGACGACGGATTCGCGCCTTCCCATCAACATGATGAAGTAGGTATCGGTATTTATCACTCCGTGAAACTCTCTACCACTCCGTTAACGTCCAGTGTCGATGATCACATGCCCATTTCTGTCGTAGTTGCCGATGTTATGATGTTAATATTGGCACATGCATGGGTCGTCGGCTACGGAGACCCATCGTTAGGAGTGTTCGGTGCTCTGTTCAGACACACTTTTACTCTGCCCAGCACTAAAGTCTGATGTTAGTTCAGCCACAGTCCGCCGCCTGTCCTATTTTCCAGTCTGCCCAGTCTATGACGTCCGATATCTCTAATGAGGGGTGGCAGCCCAAACCCACGATGTCTGGATGTGGTTTCTCCTCGGTTTCGCCACGTGTTGAAGACACTCACGGAAGCAGCGGTTTCCGAAATGCTGGTGCCGAACCTCCGGGACATCACAATCAGCCCTCGGTCAAACTCAGGTGCATTGCGCGCCTTCCCCATTCTACACACGGAAGTCACGCTCACTGATAATACATGCACCATGCGTGTGTCTGACGGCAGTCCTTCCTCGCCAGGTGACGCTGATATCGCCTGGACGGGTTTATGTTCTGGCTGATCGCTGTGTAAAGGTAGCATATATAAAAATATGTGCGCTTATCCCTGTTGCACCCTATGTATCACCGCCCCCGACGTATTGCTCCTATACGGAACGCTGAGATGATATTTAACTAATTACAGAAAACAGAGACACATTTAAGCAGTCATGCGAAAACGGAAAGAAATCATAACGTGTGGAACAATGCAAAGCATACGCTCTCATACACTTAAAAGGGATATGCTGTGCACGGATGTAGTCGTAGACCTCATCGTCAATAAATTTAATTACGTTAATAACGAATTTCGTGCGCTTCCTTGAAGACATTTTCCGGGGTTATTTTCTCGCTTAGATTGCAAGGTAGCAGCGTGCTCTACTCTGAAATGGATTGTCACGTAACCCGGTGCAGTCGTAACTGCAGTTTATTTTGTACTGTAATACAAGATTCTTCGTTGACCGTGAAAAGATGAAGACAAGGGAAACAGAAGCAAAATCGCTCTAGATGGAAGAAATCTACAGTCAGTTCCACAAGAAAGTGTACGCCGCTATCTGTGTGAAGTAAAACGCACTATTATAAATTTATGTTTACATGAAAATACATGTTATTACTAATTCCACATTTACCTAATAGTTACTCCAGTCGCCGCCATTATAGATTATAACCACCTTATCACTCTCTCCGGTAAGTCATCCACGTTTCAAATCTCTAAATATCGTTTGGCCTACTTCGCAACGGATGTCTTTGATCTTCTAAGAATTTTAGTAGCAGTTCCATACGAAAGCTTTGGTCGCTTTGGATGAGTTTTATGGAACACTGCTTCGTGACGCTTCAGATACTTTGCACTCATTTTAAACTGCAACCGACAAAACAAAACATTCAACTCTCACACTGTTTATCTATAAACTGCGCAAAAGCACATTGATTACAGATTCGAGGCCTCTACTAGAGACGTCGCTGCGGACGTTACATTTAAAATTATGGCGTACACTTTCTTGTGGAACTGACTATATAACTTTTTCAGTTTCCAATATCCGCAGAGCTCTGGATCCAACTTCCCCGGAAGGAAACCAGACCATCTGTGGGAGAGTAAGAGAGTTTGTTTGCAACTGGCGTTCACTTGGATGTGGCTGCAGATAGCGCCAGATTCTGAGTAGTGTGGCTGCCGGCGTCGTCTCGATTGATTGCCAGGAGTTGACGTTGCGATAATGGCTCGCCTCGTGGGATAAGAACATGGCATAACACAAGAGCCGCGGCGCTGGTTATTCGCCACTCACCATTCTCGTCGGACCCATAACACGCTCGTGCGGCAGTCTGAACACGGCTACCCCTTTTAGCCGAGCGACTTTCCGATCAAAATCGAGTAGTCGTTCTAGCTGCATGTCACACATTTACGTGTAAATCAGCCGCCAAGCAAGTCGATAGTGGGTCAGTGACGTCTTTCATCCATTAACACTGCCGAGTGTGGAGTTACGAACCCTTGACTATGAGGCAGACTGCCCGTGAGACTGTGGCGTCATCTGCTAACATCGGAAGTTAACCTATTCCTGCCGAGCTCCTCCTGTTATACTAATGGATTTCTGCTTTTCTGTCTTCTTAACCTTTAGTCGTAGTTTTATTACTTTTCATGAGAAATTACGAAGGTCACACGTCGAAAAGCAAAACGTTATTTACATTTCAAAACGCACAGGTTGAAAATACCGCTTCAGTTGTAAGGTTCATTTTATTTTTCAATAGTTAAAACACGACCGATTTCGAGCTCTTACACGCCCATTATCAGGTCTGTGTATTTTTTTTATCTTATGACTACGCCGCATTTTTGTGCGTCATTATTTGTGTCCTCACTAAGTTAAAATTTTCCTGTCTTTCATGATGTAAAATTGGTCGTGGGTCTTATCTTATGTAAGGCTCGTTAAGTCGTCGGCTTTTAGTTAGCAGGTTTTAAATTGATCCTACTTTTAATGTGTCCCTTTAGTGCAATTCCTACTAGCTATTGATTGGTATAGTAATTTGTGACAGTGTGGACTGTAAGGTGTTGCTACCTTCCATTTTGTTCAGTAGGGAGATGCTTTTTAATAGGAAGCTCACATGTGTATGTTCTTTTAACTCATGACTGTGGCCCGCTGCTTCACGTCACCATATACACTGAAACGCCAAAGGAGCTGGTATAGGCATGCGTTTTCAAATACAGAGATATGTTAACAGGCAGAATACGGCGCTGCGGTCGGCAACGCCTATATAAGACAAGTGTCTGGCACAGTTGTTAGATCTGTTACTGGTGCTCCAGTGGTAGGTTATCAAGCTTTATGTGAGTTTGAACGTGGTGTCATAGTCGGCGCACGAGCGATGAGACATAGCATCTCCGAGATAGCGATGAAGTGGGGATTTTCCCGTACAACCATTTCACAAGTAAGTGTACCGTGAATATCAGGAATCCGATAAAACATTAAATCTCCGACATCGCTGCGGCCGGAAAAAGATCCTGCAAGAACGGAACCAACGACTACTGAAAATAATTGTTCAACGTGACAGAAGTGCAACCCTCCCGCAAATTGTTGCAGATTTAAATGCTGGGCCATCAACAATTGTGAGCGTGCGAACCATTCAACGAAACACATCGATATGGGCTTTCGGAACCGAAGACCCACTTGTATATCCTTGATCACTGCACGACACAAAGCTTTGCTCCTCGCCTGGGCCTGTCAACACCGACATTGAACTGTTGATGACTGGAGACATGCTGACTGGTCAGACGAGTCTCTTTTCAAATTGTATGGAGCGGATGGACGTGCAGGGGTGTGGAGACGACCTCATGAATCCATGGACCCTTCATATCAGCAAGGGACTGTTTAAGCTCGTGGCGGATCCGTAATGGTGTGAGGCGTGTGCAGTTAGAGTGATATGTGACCCCTGATACGTCTAGATACGACTCTGACGGGTAACACGTACATAAGCATCGTGTCTTATCACCTGTAACGATTCATGTCCATTGTACATTCCAGCAGGACAATGTGACACCCCACACGTCCTGAATTGCTACAAAGTGGCCCCAGGAACACTCTTCTGAGTTTAAACATTTATGTTGGCCACTAAACTTCCCAGATATGAACATTATTGAGCATATCTGGGATGCCTTGCAACGTGCTGTTCAGAAGAGACCTCCACCCCCTCGTACTCTTACGGATTTATGGACAGCCTTCAGGATTCCATCCAGCACAACTCCATACATAAGTCGAGTAGACGCCACGTCGTGTTGTGGCCCTTCTGCGTTCTCGTGGAGGCCCTACACGATATTAGGCAGGTGTACCAGATTTTTGTCTCTTCAGTGCAGATCCCCACTAAATTAAAAACTTGCATGCCACTGATGGAAAGGGAAAATTTTCATTGTGTTTTACAGTTCATATATAAATTTTATGTCACCTGCTTCCAGTTAGTTTTACTACAGCTCTGTTCTACCCCCGTTCAATATGTTCCCTTACCGCTCTTAACGTACTTTTAACGCTTTTCATATAACTTTCAACGTATTTTTTTTTTTTTTCATTTTGAATGTAAATCACCAATTCAAATTGTGAACGACCGGGCTAGTTGTCCACGCGTTGTTCTGCTAGTCAACAGATGGCAGTACTTTTGCCACTTCGGTTTACCAGTTTGCTTCTCCCTTCGTGTACGCTACTCCGAGGTCTGTCCTCGCTGGTTGTAAACCGCGTCCTGTACTCGGGGTCGCAGCACGGAGTGTAAGTGTCCTGGTGTTCATTGCATATTTCTTTACCCAGGCAGTCGTCCGTAGTATTGTCTGGTGTCACTTTGCCATTGACTTGTGCTTTGCCGCACCTAGCCCGACCGCTGTTTTCTAGAATGTTATGTGGAACTTCTTTTTTGCTTTTCTATATGTACTACTGCGTGTAAAAACTATTATTAGCTCCGGTCTCTTGTTTATTTTCAGTAAAAAAAAACCGATGATGTGCATGTAAGAGCACGAAACCGGTCGTGTTTTAACTAGTTAGAAATAAAAATAACTGTACAACTGAAGTGGTATTTTAACCTCTGCTGTAATACCCAGTTACGGATGCTGCACCGGCGGGATTGTTTGCTTTTTAAAACGACTGGACAAGGAAAAAGCCTATAGTATGCGTAGAAAAGAACGTAAATGGATAAACATTTTTAATGAAAATTCTTTGAACAGTGAAAAAGTGAGATCTACTGGACGAGAAAAATAAATTTCGACGTGTAATTGGGACTTGGTAGGAAAACAATATGCAAAGGATAAGGTAAGAAGGCGCTGTTTATTGTCTTCTAAATACTGTAGATGACACATTTCCTGTTCTTCCAGTTCTCAGTAATGTAGAAAGTTGTCAAGAACATTCACTCTGAAGTTTGCGTTGGTCATTAATAATCTCTCTCATCACTGCTTCTTCCTACATTCTGTTACTATATTAATTTTTTTCGTGAAAACGACGCTGTCACATAACCCTACTTTCACAGTTCAGATGCAAAACTTCACAGCAGACACCTCTCTCAACACACGAAAACGACCTCTCGTCACAAGCGAGTGCAGTACAGGAATAATCCTCCAGGGACGCTACAGTAGACACACTTTCCACGAATGATCGATTGAGACAAAGTCGCTCCCGTAAAATGGGCTTACAGTGCCTCCATACGTTTAGTATTTACTGACAACCCTAGATTGTCGAACTCTCAATATACTGAAACGGCCCTCACCGCATCTCTAATACTATTTGTATTGTCTGTTAACAACGCAATTTTACACGGTTAAGATGGCGAACAATCAAAAGAAAGCTTGTGACGCAATTACAGTAGCTATAGCTGGCAAGAAACAACAGAAAACGGCGAAAAAGAGGAAATGGGTCCGAGAATGGCTCTAAAAAGGAATAACTTGTCGCATATTAACGGCAACGGCCTTGCCGCAGTGGATACACCGGTTCCCGTCAGATCACCGTGGCCGGCACTTGGATGGGTGACCATCCGGGCCACCATGTGCTGTTGCCATTTTTCGGGGTGCACTCAGCCTCGTGATTCCAACTGAGGAGCTACTCGACCGAATAGTAGCGGCTCCGGTCAAAGAAAACCATCGTAACGACCGGGAGAGCGGTGTGCTGGCCACACGCCCCTCCTATCCGCATCCTCAACCGAGGATGACACGGCGGTCGGATGGTCCCGATGGGCCACTTGTGGCCTGATGACGGAGTGCTTTTGTCGCATATTAATATACTGACTGAAATCAGAACCATGAACACTTAAGTTTTCATAAATTACGTTCGGATGGGTCCTGCATCATACGACAAATTATTAATGTCTACTCGACGTAAAATAGAGCAGCAAAATACGTTAATGAGAGAGCATTTCTTGTGGATGCTGTTCAGCAACCTCATGCATTTCATATAGTTAATGAGAGAGAGAGTCGAGTCGACGGGAGAAGAGGAGTAGCTTTGAGGTTGCCGACGGCAGGCAGGTTATTGGAATGCTTGAAGTTTACAGCTGTAATATTAGCAAAACTGATGAAAACCTCAGAAGCAATTATATATTCCTTGCATTGATATATACAGGTAATTAACGTAAACCTTTTTTTACGTTCTGTGATACAAGTAGTTTGGTGAGCCTGACATTCATTTTACAGACATCTTACTATTTATTGCATATACGTATATGACTTCCTTTTCGAATCCTACACTGCCGAGTAAATCAATAAGCTAATACTCTGTTTTCAAATTAATAAAAAAATGCCATAATGGTCCCTTCATCGACCATGTAAAGTGGTAAATACGACCACTATCCCTGCGTAGGCCTATTAATACTGTTGTGTGTCAGAAGATTACTAGAAAAATTGAGTCTGAGGTATGTACATAGAAAGACGAACTGAAAACATAAACCGTACGCTAACTCCGTGCGGCTAATCTATGAAGCTCTGTCAACATATGAATGGTGAATTTTATCAGATCGTCAAGATTCGACCTCCTTGTAGTATAATAGTATATCTGTAACAATTTCACACCTGACAACTAATTTAAGAATGTTTACATCAACATGTATGTATGAGCCGGCCGAAGTGGCCGTGTGGTTAAAGGCGCTGCAGTCTGGAACCGCGAGACCGCTACGGTCGCAGGTTCGAATCCTGCCTCGGGCATGGATGTTTGTGATGTCTTTAGGTTAGTTAGGTTTAACTAGTTCTAAGTTCTAGGGGACTAATGACCCCAGCAGTTGAGTCCCATAGTGCTCAGAGCCATTTGAACCATGTATGTATGAAAGTGATGAATTGATACTTTGATATACACTCCTGGAAATTGAAATAAGAACACCGTGAATTCATTGTCCCAGGAAGGGGAAACTTTATTGACACATTCCTGGGGTCAGATACATCACATGATCACACTTACAGAACCACAGGCACATAGACACAGGCAACAGAGCATGCACAATGTCGGCACTAGTACAGTGTATATCCACCTTTCGCAGCAATGCAGGCTGCTATTCTCCCATGGAGACGATCGTAGAGATGCTGGATGTAGTCCTGTGGAACGGCTTGCCATGCCATTTCCACCTGGCGCCTCAGTTGGACCAGCGTTCGTGCTGGACGTGCAGACCGCGTGAGACGACGCTTCATCCAGTCCCAAACATGCTCAATGGGGGACAGATCCGGAGATCTTGCTGGCCAGGGTAGTTGACTTACACCTTCTAGAGCACGTTGGGTGGCACGGGATACATGCGGACGTGCATTGTCCTGTTGGAACAGCAAGTTCCCTTGCCGGTCTAGGAATGGTAGAACGATGGGTTCGATGACGGTTTGGATGTACCGTGCACTATTCAGTGTCCCCTCGACGATCACCAGTGGTGTACGGCCAGTGTAGGAGATCGCTCCCCACACCCTGATGCCGGGTGTTGGCCCTGTGTGCCTCAGTCGTATGCAGTCCTGATTGTGGCGCTCACCTGCACGGCGCCAAACACGCATACGACCATCATTGGCACCAAGGCAGAAGCGACTCTCATCGCTGAAGACGACACGTCTCCATTCGTCCCTCCATTCACGCCTGTCGCGACACCACTGGAGGCGGGCTGCACGATGTTGGGGCGTGAGCGGAAGACGGCCTAACGGTGTGCGGGACCGTAGCCCAGCTTCATGGAGACGGTTGCGAATGGTCCTCGCCGATACCCCAGGAGCAACAGTGTCCCTAATTTGCTGGGAAGTGGCGGTGCGGTCCCCTACGGCACTGCGTAGGATCCTACGGTCTTGGCGTGCATCCGTGCGTCGCTGCGGTCCGGTCCCAGGTCGACGGGCACGTGCACCTTCCGCCGACCACTGGCGACAACATCGATGTACTGTGGAGACCTCACGCCCCACGTGTTGAGCAATTCGGCGGTACGTCCACCCGACCTCCCGCATGCCCACTATACGCCCTCGCTCAAAGTCCGTCAACTGCACATACGGTTCACGTCCACGCTGTCGCGGCATGCTAATAGTGTTAAAGACTGCGATGGAGCTCCGTATGCCACGGCAAACTGGCTGATACTGACGGCGGCGGTGCACAAATGCTGCGCAGCTAGCGCCATTCGACGGCCAACACCGCGGTTCCTGGTGTGTCCGCTGTGCCGTGCGTGTGATCATTGCTTGTACAGCCCTCTCGCAGTGTCCGGAGCAAGTATGGTGGGTCTGACACACCGGTGTCAATGTGTTCTTTTTTCCATTTCCAGGAGTGTACATTGGAGTGCAAAACTTAAGGAGGAAACTAACTTTCGCATTATGCGTTACTGCCAAGTAACACAGCCCGATGAATGTTCAAATGTTCAAATGTGTGTGAAATCTTATGGGACTTAACTGCTAAGGTCATCAGTCCCTAAGCTTACACACTACTTATCCTAAATTATCCTAAGGACAAACACACACACCCTAGCCCGAGGCAGGACTCGAACCTCCGCCTGAACCAGCCGCACAGTCCATGACTGCAGCGCCTTAGACCGCTAGGCTAACAACCCGATGAATCTTGAACTATGCACAGAAAGGACTGAAACACTATAGTACAGAAGGTAACTGAAAGGAATTTCCATCCAGACGAAAACTACACTGAAGTCTCCGCGATTTACACTGAGGTGACAAAAGTCATGAGATACCTCCTAACATCGTATCGGACCTCCTTTTGCCCGTCGTAGTGCAGCAACTCGACATGGCATGCACTCCACAAGTCGGTGGAAGTACCATGCAGAAATATTAAACCGTGCTTCCTCTACAGCTGTCTATAATTGCGAAAGTGTTGTCGGTGGAGAATGTTGTGCACCAACTGACCCCCCGATTATGTCCGATAAATGTTCGATGGGATTCATGTCGGCCGATCTGGATGACCAAATCATTCGTTCGAATTATCCAGAATGTTCTTCAAACCAATCGCGAAAAGTTGTGGTTCGGTGAGATGAAATCGTTGTTAGGGACCATGAAGTCCATGAATGGCTGCAAATGGTCTCCAAGTGGGCGAACATAACCATTTCCAGTCAATGATCCGATCAGTTGGACCAGAGGACCCAGTCCATTCCATGTAAAAACAACCAAACCATTATGTCGCCACCACCAGCTTGCACAGTGCCTCCTTGTTGACAACTTGGGTCCACGGCATCGTAGGGTCTGCGCCACACTCTAACGCTAACGTCAGTTCTTACCACCTGAAATCGAGATTCATCTGACTAGGCCACAGTTTTCCAGCCGAATAGGGTCCAGCCGATATGTTCACGACCCAGGAGAGGCGCTGCAGGCGATGTCGTGCTGTTAGCAAATGCACTCACGTCGGTCGTCTGCTGCCATAGCTCATTTACGCCAAATTTCGCCGCACTGTCCTAAGGGATACGTTCGTCTTAAGTCCCACATTGATTTCTGCGGTTACTTCACGCAGTGTTGCTTGGTGTTAGTACTGACAGCTTTACGCAAACGCCGCTGCTCTCTGTCGTTAAGTGAAAGCCGTCGGCCACTGCGTTGTCTGTGGTGAGAGGTCATACCTGAAATTTGGTATTTTCGACACACTCTTGACACTGTGGATCTCGGAATGTGAAATTTCCTAACTGTTCTCGGAATGGAATTTCCCATGCATCTAGCTCCAATTACCAGTCCGCGTTCAAAGTCTGTTACATCCCGTCGTGTGGCCGTAATCACGTCGGAAGCGTTCCCACATGAAGCACCTGAGTTCAAATGACAGTTCCACCCTTTTATACCTCGTGTACGCTATACTACCGCCATCTGGATATGTGCTTTTGACTCTCCCGTCACTTTTGTCGCCTCAGTGTATGACGGTCCGTGACATTACAAAAGGCAGGACAGAGTTCTTAATAGGGTGTGTGATGTGATCACCGCAGGCGATATTGCATGCTCTGCAAGCGCTCCCATGCTGGCCACGAGGTTGGTAAGGAGTTTTTGTGGTAGGGCGTTCCATTCCTCCACCAGCGAGATTCCCGACTGCTGGGTGGTCATAGGTGCATGTGGACGTGCTGCAATACATCTGCCCAACGCATCTATGGGATTTAAGTCGGAGTTACTGGCAGGCCAGTCTATTCGCCGAATATTCTCTCGTTTCAAGAGCTGCATCACCTGCGCTGTTCGATGCGGTCGCCCGGCCGAATTAGACCGGTTGTATATGCCAGAGCTGGCAGAAATTTCGCACCCAGTATACTTCCAAATCCCCTACAAATTTAATCACGTATTCTTCCTACTCTACTCTAGTCCGTAAAATTTCGATATTGTTTATCCTTTCCAGTACTGCACTTATAATGGCCAGCAGTGTAATATAGTCTTAAAAGGGAACCTCCCCATCGCACCACCCTCAGATTTATAAGTTGGTACAGTGGATAGGCCTTGAAAATCGGGACACAAATCAATCGAGAAAACAGGAAGAAGTTGTGTCGAACTATGAAAAAAATAAGCAAAATATACAAACTGAGTAGTCCATGCGCACGATAGGCAACATCAAGGACAGTCTGAGCTCAGGGGCGCCGTGGTCCCGTGGTTGGGATGAGCAGCTATGGAACGAGAGGTCCTTGGTTCAAGTCTTCCCTTGAGTGAAAAATTTACTTTCTTTATTTTCGCAAAGTTATGATCTGTCCGTTCGTTCATTGACGTCTCTGTTCACTGTAATAAGTTTAGTGTCTGTGTTTTGTGACCGCACCGCAAAACCGTGCGATTAGTAGACGAAAGGACGTGCCTCTCCAATGGAAACCAAAAACATTTGACCGCAAGGTCATAGGTCAACCGATTCCTCCACAGGAAAACATGTCTGATATATTCTATACGACACTGGTGAAGGCATGTGCGTCATATGACAGGAATATGTTGTCGACCCACCTAACTTGTACTCTTGGCGAATGGGTAAAAAGATTCTTCTACCTTGCCCGATTTAGGTTTTCTTGTTGATGTGATAATCACTCCCAAAAAGTGATGAAAGCATAACGGACGGACAGATAACAATTGTCTGAAGATAAAAAATTAAACTTTTCACTCGAGGGAATACTTGAACCAAGGACCTCTCAGTTCGCAGCTGCTAATGCTTTTTTTTTTAATCTCATTTTGTTCGTTTTTGTTCGTTGCATCTGCTCGGGGCGGACGTCGTAAGACATCTGTTTAAGTTCGTTGTTGATCGATTAACTCAGTTTTTTTTTATTACAGAGGGCAGCTAACCCTCTGACCGAACACGCTGAGCTACCGTGCCGGCTATATGCTAACCACGGGACCACGGCGCTCCTGAGCTCAGACCATCCTTGATGTTACATATCTTGCACATGCACTACTCGCTTTGTATATTTTGCTTATTTTTTTCATAGTTCCACACAACTACTTCCTGTTTTCTCGATTGATCTGTGTTCAGTTTTTCAAGGCCTATCCACTGTGCCAACTTATAACTAAATCTGAGTGGGGTGCGATGGGGAGGTTCCATTGTTAGCACTACTTTTCTTCTAATTAGTATTTGTTTTGTTTGGGATGCGCGTTTGGGCACTTACGCTGACAACATCAAAGTGGAATACTTTATTGTCTTATTATACTCCTTTTTTATCCACATTAATATCATGAAAATACACAAACTTCACTGTCATACATCTTTAACTACGCTGGATATTAAATCATTAAAGAAAGAAATTTATATAGAAAAAAACATTTCAAGACTGTATACTCTTTGGGTCTTGTTTTCTCGGTTGCTCCGTTAACTCTTTCGGGACCCACGTCGCACTTGTTTTTCTGTACTAGAGCTTGTTACCGATAACACGATGAACTGCGTCATCACTTACTTCAACCGCTTTTGCTACATGTTCAGCCGTAATAAGTCGATCTTCAAGAATAATGCCGTCAGTTCGGGTTTCAAGCGATGAAGTTGATACTTCAACTGGACAGCCAGGACGTTGTTAGTAACTCGGGTTCGACCATTTTTGAGCTGTTCAGCTCACTTATAAAAATTTCTGTAGTGTATACAACTTTTACAATACTGTAAAGTAAAGTTTTTAGCTGGTTTTCACCTTCAGAAAGGAACGTTGTTCAACTAATGTGGGAACTTCAAACGGACATGTTGTTGTTAAATGCAATATTGAGGTTATAAACAAAATACTTTTCATCCTTCAGCTGTTGACAGCTCAGCCGGCCGATGTGGCCGAGCGGTTCTAGGCGTTACTGTCTGGAACCGCGCGACCGCCACGGTCGCAGGTTCGAATCCTGCCTCGGGCATGGATGTGTGTGATGTCCTTAGGTTAGTTAGGTTTAAGTTCTAGGGGACTGATTACCTCAGAAGTTAAGTCCCATAGTGCTCAGAGCCATTTGAATTTTGTTGTCAGCTCATCCCAATGATCCCAATGTACAGTGATGAAAGAACAAAACTCCTCCTAAAACCTCTTTCATTTATACAACAATTTTTCTCTTTAATCCTCGAATGCTCTCGTAATTTTTCTAATCGTTTCGTATTTGATTGGTCGTGCTGTCGCCTCCGAATCGTATAGCGACAGATCAGAGCGCATCGCTTCAACTTCTCCAGGTTGTAACTTTATTATGTTATCTGTCAGAGAAGTAGAGTCTCCACATCTAGGGAACCTGTTTCTACTGCAGTTCCTTGTCTTGGTAAAGACTTCACTATTTATTACGTCAAGTCTCAAGAACTATCGCAATTCGAGTCAGAAGAGCGGCAGTTCTATGAAGTTGGTGCAGAAGTTCGTAGCGTTTTTATTTCACATGTTGATATTACGGTTGCTATGGGTTTATTTATCGATTGTCATTTTTATTTGTAGTTCATATTGGTATTTGAATTTACATTTTGTGATTTAGATATAGTGAGTGGAACTGTGGACGCTAGAAAATGGAGTGTCAAGTGGCAGAAATTCTTCTGTTTGAGTACAGTAGAGGGTTGAAAGCAGCGGAAGCAGCCAGAAACATTTGCGCCGTGCATGAGGATAATGCCATTCGCCAGAGCACAGAAAGAGAGGAGGACCGTTTTTGACATTAGTGACTCTCCACGTTCAGGAAGACGTCCGGGGTATGATGAGCATCGATTAAACGCATTGACCCACAATGATCCACGTCAGTATGCTCGAGAACTGGCAGATGTGATGGACTGTCATCATTCCACCGTCGTGCGATGTTTTTAAGGAATGGGGAAGGTTCACAAATCGGGTGTGTGGGTACCGCATGCTCTAAGCCAAAATCACAAAGATCAGCGGGTGGCCGCATGTGCGTCTGTGCTTGCTCGTCACCAAATGGCTCGTGAAAAACGCCGACCTTTTCTGTCCTGTATCGTTACTGGTGACAACAAATGGGGTCTTTATGCTAACGTAAGGAAAAGAAAGGAATGGCTGAGCCCAAACAAAGCAGCAACTCCTCGTACGATGACCCGCGTGCATTCAAAAATGATTATGTTTTGCATCGGGTGGAACAGCGCAGTGTGGTTAACTACGAATTGCTTCCAGGTGGTGAAATTATCAGTGCTGACATTTACTGTCAACAACTGAGACGTCTTGCAGGAGCAGTCCAAGAACACCGACCAGGAACAGTGCGTGAAGTAATGCTACTCCACGGCAACGCCCGCCCGCATTTTATTAGACCGACAAAAAACACCGCACCCATCTTATTCACCCGATCTTCCGTCCTAAGATTTTCACCTTTTCCGATCTCTATCGATTCAAAGAACTTCCTTTCCGGATGAAAATGCGCTCCGAAGATGGCTCGACGAATTCTTCACCTCAAAACCACGTGATTTCTAAAGTCGCGGGATCGAAAAGTTGCCCCAGCATTGGAAGATCGTTGTAAATTGTGAAGCAGAATACTAAAGTCTCTGTTATGTGTATCTGTTGTGTTTATTGCGGCAAAGTGCTACCAACTTATGCACCAACCCAATATTTTGAAGCAGGTTGAATTCCAGGACTTCATTACGATGTTACGACGGCTCAGTCATCACTGCTGAGTTATTGACCGGTGATTCTTAGATTATCTGGGAGTTTCACCTAAATTTACGTAGTTTTCTGAGTACGTCATCATTTTACTACCTCTTCCCAGAATGTAGCGCGTCGTGTTGGGGACGTAACACCTAAAGGCCAGCTACAGTAGCCTCAGTATTACGCTTTACGGCATTCCATTCCGCAAATTATCACGCTGGGAACGGCACGCTGAAATGGATGGAAGAGCAGCTGCAACGGCTCACGGTATACTGCTGTGATATGTCCAGGCCCACAAGAAACACGGGATGTGATCTAAAGCTGTAACTGATAGCCGCCAAGCAGTAAACGTTGTCGCCAACGATATGTGGGGTTCATACATCAGTGCTGGATTCTAGTGTTGTCAGTTATTGAGCCTAACTTTTACGACCATCGTTTCCCGCAAAGATAGCGAAATACAGGGTTTTTGTGTTACGCCTTATGCGTTTTCTCCTTCGTTGCGCGCGAACTAATACACCCGCTAGGCAGGCTGCGATCATAGCATGATGTCCCGGCTATTGCTTAGATTGTGGGAGAGGTGGCGTATCGTTATATATATATATATATATATATATATATATATATATATATATATATATATATATATGTGTGTGTGTGTGTGTGTGTGTGTGTTCGTGTTCTTGTGTGTGCGTCTATTTAGATTACATTGTGATCGATATACTTTTTCCCTTTCATTCTGCGTGTATTTTCCGTTCATTACGTTACACATGAGCAATCAGCGAGTGTTTCTTTTCTCGAACAATGGAAGAACAAAGTTGTATGTGTAATGTTAGCTTGTCTCCGTACAGAAATTTGTTTTCCGAAAGACTCGACGGTACATAGATCAGTAACTTAATTTCAAGACACTAGATCTGTGTGAAACAAAAAGAGGTCTAAAAATGCCAGTGCATTAACCGAATGTAAACTAAACTAGTTAGGAGACATCTCGCAAAAAAGTCCACAAAAGTCGTCATTCTGTTAAAAACGTTACTGGCGTGTCAGTTGTATTTGCTTCAGTAAATCGTAACTTCTGATAAGTATGTGAACAACATACTGCAACCGTTTCTCATAGAACAACTAATTAAAATACCTACGGTTGTTACATGCAGGACAGAGCAAGAGCGCACACCGCCAACGCATTTGCGATAGTGTTCGGAGTGTCTTCGATCATAGTATAGTTCATTTGTTTCCTTATTACCCATATCCAAATACATGTGACTTTTATCTTTGGGGGATGTTAAAAGATATCATGCTAACAACTCCCTTACAGTCGAAGAGTTAGAAGACAGTTATCCGCTTGTCATTTCAAGAATTTCAATAAACTTTTAATGATTAAATTAATTTCAGCTGTGTAGTCATTATTAATAGCCCGTAAGCACTGAGTCAGAACATGGCAGGAGTCAGTATTCCATGAGTGTTCTATCAGTTTTTTAAGTAATATACCCAGCTGTCGGTATAGCGTATCGCGTAAGCTGGCGAGGCAGGGAAATTACTCAGACCCGGATTTAATCCGCACGGCGGATTAACGACGTGGCTGGTGAACTGGCCAGCCTCACTGTGGATTTCTCACGCTCATTTAAGCAAATGCTGGGCTGGTCCCCAATGTACGCCTCAAAATGTAAGATGTATAAACAGTTAAAATACGACCACAGACAGAACAGAGTTTACACAATTCGCAGACTGGGTACGCTCACGGTTTCCCTCCGTCAGGTAAACGACGACTGCGGTGACAGTAACTGCGTCCGGTCGCAGAGTGTAATAAAATAAACCTGCCACATGCTCAGTGCAGCGGAGTATATCCTAGGCGGGATAAACGCAGACGAAAAAGAAACAATCTGTTTTACACTTGTTGATGCTGCGGGAGGAGACCGAGTGGATACTGTAATATGTAGTATGCAAGTTCGCTTTATTGCAACAAAAATAAGAAGAATTACTTAACTTTTTACAGTCCATTACTACAGGCAAGTTACGAGTATTTAATAACGTTAACGTATCACTTGATACAGACAATACACACTGACGGAAAAAAATCGCAAAACGAAGAAAATAATTTATGCAGAGTAATGAAATTTCGTGGTTACATTTGTCTAGGTAACATATTTGAGTGATTAACATTGGAAGATCACAGGTTAACGTAAGCGCGAGATAAGCCATTGAAAAATGTGCTAGTACATTAATAACCGGTGTAACCGCCAGAATGTTAAATGCAAGCATGCGAACGTGCATGCATTGTGTTGAACAGATGCAGGGTATCAGTCTAAGCGCACTTGGTCGGTCAATACAGAAACGATTAAAGCAGTTTTCAGATGTCGCTGGAGACAGACCTTGTGATAGAGCAAGCTATAGAGCATATTGGGTTACACAGCAGTATGTGGGTGTGCGTTATCCTGCTGGGAAACACCCTCCCCCCCCCCCCCCCCCTCGGAATGCTGTTTATGAATGGCAGCACAACAGGTGGAATTACCAGACTGACGTACAGTTCTGCAGTCAAAATGAGTGGGACAACCACGAGAGAGGTCCGGCTGTCATACGATATCGCACCATGGACCATAGCTCCAGGTGTAGGTCTAGTTTGCCTAGCACGCAGACAGGTTGGGTGCAGTCCTCAACTGGCCTCCTTCTGTCCAAACACGGCCATTACTTGCGTCGAGACAGAACCAGCTTTCACCAGAAAAGAATAACAGACCTCCACCCTGCCCTCTAATGTGCTCCCTCTTGACACCACTGAAACCACAAATGGTAGCAGTTTGGGGCGGGTGTAATGTACGGTACAGGGCGTCTGTCTCGGAACTGTCCTTCAAGTAATCAATCTGTAAAAGTTCGTCGTGTCAGTGTGTTGCTAATTGCTGCTCAAATTGCTGTAGCAGATGCAGAACGATGCGACTGAGCCATATGCCGAAGACGATCGTCTTCCCTCACGGTAGTGCCACGTGGCCGTCCGCGCCCGGTCTTCTTGCGACCGTACATTCTCGTGACCACCGCTGCCAACAATCACGTACAGCGGCAACATTCCTGCCAAGTCTGCCTGCTATGGATAATGGCGTCTCCGTTGCCTTAAATGCATTCTTGGCTAACCCCTACTAACCAAGTCCAGTCTCTCATCAAGTCCAGTCTAGTGACTAACGCTCACGATCGTTACAGTATTTAGCCCGAATCTGGCATGCATCGCACTGGCGCGAATTCTGAGCAGACATCGTCTGTCAGATGTAGAAACACGCCTACCATCTTTCGTTTATGTCACACAACTCCTTCTTCGTGTTGTGATTTTTTTTTCGTTAGCGTAGAATGCTTGGTCACTTTATTACAACAATGATACGAAGAATTACTTACTCTGTACAATCCATTTTCACAGAAAAGTCATGAGTATTTACAACTGTCTCTGAACATTAACGTACCACCTGATGCAGACAATATACAGTACAAGTCTCTCACTCAGTGTACATTTAACAGTATCTTTCGCGTAGTCCCCTGCCTAACACATTTATCGCACAGCTCGCCTACTGCAAGACGATTCTGTCGCCTTACTCGATGATCTCAGACTGGGTTCAGCGGTACTGTGCTCGGTCCTAAGTAGAAAATCCCTTACCCCGGCGCAGCCAAACATTTATGGGCGTGGCTGCGCCGGTGTCGCTCATTCGTCGGTGCGGTTGCAGCTACTGTCTTTTCTTGCAGTTGCGTTGCGAGGTACCAACCTTGCTTTTGCACCTCGCTCTTCGGAGGACACCACAGAAAGAAAGTTTAAATGATATGCTAGCTGATGTCCTCTGCCTATAGGACGGCGACTATGTTCAAGAATTTCAGTAGGCGAAATTCGACAAGTCTTTGACAATGCATTCATAAGATATGACGGTGCTCGGCCCACAGACGGACGTCATTTTGAGCTCCTGCTGTAAATAAAGGTAAACTTAATTTAGTCAGGCATGGGCCTTGCCGCAGTGGATACACCGGTTCCCGTGAGATCACCGAAGTTAAGCGCTGTCGGGCGTGGTCGGCACTCGGATGGGTGACCATCCAGGCCACCTTGCGCTGTTGCCATTTTTCGGCGTGCTGACCCCACGCCCCTCCTATCTGCATCCTCCACTGAGGATGACACGGTGGTCGGATGGTCCCGGTAGGCCACTCGTGGCCTGAAGACGGAGTGCTTTAATTTAGTCACATTGAGTCCTAGATTATGCTCAACTCAGGGAAGACGCACCGATCCACCATATGGCAAATACCGGAGAACACTACCGCTGTTGTCGGCTGTGGCTAATTTCATCGAAGTTGCAGTCGATCACAACAATAATCGTTAAATGAACCGCCGCGACTATTTCTTGGTAGGTAATAAGCATTTCGGACAAATACACTGACAGCAAAATATCGCAACTTCAAGGAGGAGTTGTGCGACATAACGAAAGTTGGTAGGCGTGTTTCTACATCTCAAAGATGATGTCTATTCAAATTTCGTGCCAGTTTCATAAAAATGGCGCTAGTAGCGCCGCTATGGTAATGCACATCAGGTTTGCTTTAAATACAGGCTGAGACCGTGGTGAGCGTTAGTTGCCTTTGAGATTGGACGTGGTGAGTTGATGTTAGGCATGAATGCCTTTAAGGCGACGAAGACGCCACGATCAATACTTCACTGAGTTTGAATGAGGTCGTGTAGTAGGGCTACGAGAAGCTGGATGTTGCTTCTGCGATATTGCAGAAAGACCTGACAGGAATGTAGCCACAGTTCGTGATAGCTGGCAGTGGTGGTCACGAAAAAGTACGGTCGCAAGAAGATCGGGCTCCGGACGGCTACGTGGCGCTACCGAGAGGGAAGACCATCGTGTTCAGCGTATGCCTCTGTCACAACCTACTGCATCTGCTGCAGAAATCTGAGCTGCAGTTGGCACCTCAGCCACACAACTAACTGTAACAAATCGGTTACTTCAATTATAGCACCGAGCCAGACGCCCCTTAGCGTGCATTCCACTGACCCAAAATCACCGCCATACGTGACATCAGTGGTGTCAACCGAGAGCTAAATGGTTCAAATGGCTCTGAGCATTATTGGACTTAACATCTCAGGTCATCAGTCCCCTAGAACTTAGAACTACTTAAACCTAACTAACCTAAGGACATCACACACAGCCATGCCCGAGGCAGGATTCGAACCTGCGTCCGTAGCGGTCGCGCGGTTCCAGACTGAAAACCGAGAGCTCATTGGAGGGCAGGGTGGAGGTCGGTTGCGTTTTTTGATGGAAGCTGGTTCTGGCTCGGTGCCAGTGATGGCCGTATATTTGTTAGAAGGCGGCCAGTTGAGGGCTAACAACCAACCTGTCTGTGTGCTACACACACACACACACACACACACAGGACTTACACCTTGAGTTATGGTCCGTGGTGCGACAGCAGGAGCGCTCTCGTGGTCATCCCACGCGCCCTGACTTCAAATCTGTACGTCAATCGGTAATCTGACCTGTTGCGCTGCCATTCGTGAACAGCATTCCAGGGCGTGTTTCCCAACAGGATAATGGTCGCCCACATACCGCTGTGTAACCCAACATACTTTACACTGTCGACATGTTGCCTTGGCCTACTCTATCACCAGATCTACCTCTAGTCGAGCATGTGCGGGACATCATCGAACGACAACTGATAACTCCGACGTCATCCGCAAACAGCATTAACCATCGCTGTACTAATTGATGAAGTGCATCGGGCGTGGAACTCCATCCCACAAACTGAAATCCGGCATCTATACAACACAATGCATGCACATTTGTGTGCTTGCATTCAACACTCTAGCGGCTGCACCGTTTATTAATACACACCAATTCACATTTTGCAATTGCTTATCCCGCTCTTAGACTAACCTGTGATCTTGTAATGTTACTCACTTAAATATGTTACCTAGACAAATATATATCCGAAATTTCATTGCTCTACATTAATCATTTTTAGTTTTCCGAGCCGGCTGCAGTGGCCGAGCGGTTCTAGGCGCTACAGTCTGGAACCGCACGACCGCTACGGTCGCAGGTTCGAATCCTGCCTCAGGCATGGATGTGTGTGATGTCCTTAGGTTAGTTAGGTTTAAGTAGTTCTAAGTTCTAGGGGACTGATGACCTCAGAAGTTAAGTCCCATAGTGCTCAGAGCCATTTGAACCATTTAGTTCTACGATTTTTTTCCGTCAGTGTAATTAGTCACTCCCAGAAGAAATCACACTAATAGCTTCTAACAGCTCCTCCAGTCTTGTTAATGGCTTCAGTTCGACGAAAAAGACAGCTCACAAGTTTCTTCACGTATGTCATATTGTGCTGAAACAGTCGATTGTTGACTGCATCCCGTAGAGCTACCAAACTGTGGGTATGTTGATGGCTACGTTTCACCCGCTGTCCCAAATAGTTACAGATATTTTTTATGGGTTTAAGCTCTGGTGATTTAGCGGGCCAGTTGTATTGCGATTGGGTGTCCACGTCAAACCAGATACGCATGCGTGCACCTCTGTGAATAAGGCTGTTCTCATTCGCAAAAAAGGGAGCATCCACAACATACTCCTCTTGAAGAAGCAGGTGAAAGGGCAATACCTGATCACTGAGAAGACTCAAGTAAACAGCCCGGTTCTTGTTCACGGTTACCTGAATGAGTGGGTTCAAGTCACGGTTCAACATACACCCCCAAAACATCAGAGAACCACCTCCGGCCTGGCCTGCTCCCTCCACATACTGCGGGCTACACATCCCATTCGATCGTCGGCGCAGTCGAAATCAGGCAAAATCGCAACTCATTGGACCATACTACACACTTCCATTCAGCTCCTTCCCAATTTCTGTGTTGTTTGGCCCACTGCAGACGAGCAGCTTCATGTTCTGCTGCAATCAGTGACCGTTTTTGACGAACCCGACTCCGAATGTCCATTGCATCCAGCCCCCTTCGCGATGATATCTCCAAAAATTGGTTAAGATGGAGCTGCACTCACTGACAGCAGCAACAGATTTGTTTTTATTTTGTGCTTGACAAGGCGTGACAGTCGTCTCCGGTGCCTATGTATTATGAAAATTTTAGGACTACTGTTACTAAGCCGTTTTGCTCGGTTGAGGCTGACATACCATTCCTTGTAAACACACTGGACAGTCCGCGTTGAACACCACCAAATCGGACAACTTGGTTCACCGTGTGGACATGGGTAAATGCAGAGAAAATAGCTTCTTTCTGCCATTCTGCACGTTTCCACCTCCATACATCTTATTGCGCTGATTCCATGTAACTGACTGGGACATACACTATGTGATTAAATATATCCGACACACTACTGTGTAAAGTGAAATTACTCACTAGATGGCGCGAGAAGCAGACCCGCCAGTGTACTATACTACTGGCCATTGAAATTGCTACACCACGAAGATGGCGTGCTACAGACGCAAAATTTAACCGACAGGAAGAAAATGCTGTGATATGCAAATGATTAGCTTTCCAGAGCATTCACACAAGGTTGGCGCCGGTGGCGACACCTACAACGTGCTCACATGAGGAAAGTTTCCAACCGATTTCTCATACAGAAACAGCAGTTGACCGGCATTGCCTAGTGAAACGTTGTTGTGATGCCTCGAATAAGGAAGAGAAATGCGTACCATCACGTTTCCGACTTTGATAAAGGTCGGATTGTAGCCTATCGCGATTGCGGTTTATCGCATTGCGACATTGCTGCTCGGGTTGGTCGACATCCAATGACTGTTAGCAGAATATGGAATTAGTGGGTTCAAGAGGGTAATACGGAACGCCGTGCTGGATCCCAACGGCCTCGTATTACTAGCAGTCCAGATGACAGGTATCTTATCCGCATGGCTGTAACGGATCGTGCAGCCACGACTCGATCCCTGAGTCAACAGATGGGGACGTTTGCAAGACAACAACCATCTGCACGAACAGTTCGACGACGTTTTGCAGCAGCATGGAGTATCAGCTCGGAGACCATGGCTGCAGTTACCCTTGACGCTGCATCACAGACAGGAGCGCCTACGATGGTGTACTCAACGACGAATCTGGGTGCATGAATGGAAAAAAGGCATTTTTTCGGATGAATCCAGGTTCTGTTTACAGCATCACGATGGTCGCATCCGTGTTTGGCGACATCGCGGTGAACGCACATTGGAAGCGTGTATTCGTCATCGCCATACTGGCGTATCACCCGGTGTGATGGTATGGGGTGCCATTGGTTACACGTCTCGGTCACCTCCTGTTCGCATTGACGGGACTTTGAACAGTGGACGTTACATTTCAGATGTGTTACGACCCGTGGCTCTACCCTTCATGCGATCCCTGCGAAACCCTACATTTCAGCAGGATAATGCACGACCGCATGTTGCAGGTCCTGTACGGGCCTTTCTGGATACAGAAAATGTTCGACTGCTGCCCTGGCCAGCACATTCTCCAGATCTCTTACCAATTGAAAACGTCTGGTCAATTGTGGCCGAGCAACTGGCTCGTCACAATACGCCAGTCGCTACTCTTGACGAACTATTGTATCGTGCTGAAGCTGCATGGGCAGCTGTACCTGATCACGCCATCCAAGCTCTGTTTGACTCAATGCCCAGGCGTATCAGTGCCGTTATTACGGCCAGAGGTGGTTGTACTGGGTACTGATTTCTCAGGATGTATACACCCAAATTGCGTGAAAATTTAATCACATGTCAGTTTTAGTATAATATATTTGTCCAATGAATACCCGTTTATCATCTGCATTTCTTGTTGGTGTAGCAATTTTAATAGCCTGTAGCGTATGTTCTCAGTAGAGGAGCAGTGACAGCAGATTGGGTCGGTCAGGAGAGCTCACTGACTTCGAACGTAGCTCAGTCACCTCAGTAACAAACGCGTCAGCCCTTGTAAAGCAACCCGGTTGTGAAATGGAAACGCGAAGAAAGAACCGCAGCTAAACCAAAACCAGGTAGACCTCAAGTACGGACGGTCGAGTATTGCACAGGGTCACTGAAAACAAATAGCACAAAACGAACGGAGGGAATAATTTGTGAGTTCCAAAGTGCTACCAGCAATCCAGCTGGCACAACAGCTACTTGGAGACAGTGGGAGAGCAGCTCCGTATCTGTAGTCAGTGCTAAGCGACGCTCGAGGTGGTGTATACAGCGACACCACTGGGAACGAGTGATGATGAATGAGGAATCACGCAGTCCGATGCCAGAGTTTGGGTCTGGCGAATGGCTGGAGAACGTTACTTGCTATCCTGTGTGGTGACAACAGGGAAGTACACAAAAAAATGGTTCAAATGGCTCTGAGCGCTATGGGACTCAACTGCTGAGGTCATTAGTCCCCTAGAACTTAGAACTAGTTAAACCTAACTAACCTAAGGACATCACAAACATCCATGCCCGAGGCAGGATTCGAACCTGCGACCGTAGCGATCTTGCGGTTCCAGACTGCAGCGCCTTTAACCGCACGGCCACTTCGGCCGGCTGAAGTACACAGCAGGTGGTGTTACGGTATAGGGGTATTTTCATGTTTATGATGTGGTCCTCTTATTGCACTTAAGAAAACACTAAATTCGAAAGGATGTGAACTGGTTTTACAACAATGTGTACTGCATAGAGTAGAGCAACAGTTCTGAGACGATGATTTTCTTGTATCAGCATGACAGTGCACGCTGTCATAAAGCAACATCAGTGAGGCAATGATTTGTGGACTAAAATATTCCCGAAACGGAATGGTCTGCCCAGAGTTCCGACCTGAACTTCACTTTCGACTCTCGAGGAAGAATGGACTGTCATCCCTCCACAGACATTCGGACACCTCATTGAAAGTGTTCCCAGTATGTGGACTCACGCCATATTAATGTCCACTAGTAGGTGTCTGGATTGTACACACTACTTCTCTGTCATTACTATGTCAGCGGTGGAGGTTGACATGCGGCCTGGTATCACTTCTACACCATCCGCAGCGCTCCACTGGGACCATTGTTTCTTTTTAACTGGCTAACTAATATTTTGTCCAGTGAGCTGTTTATATAGTGGCAGCCACACGGAGGACCAGATACTCACAGTGACTCTAATAGGTGTTTTTGGTGGAAAAACCTCACCCACGAAGCTTCGTGCGGAAAATGGAGGAACTACTTGAAGGGAAATCGGCAACTCCGTTTACAAAACCCGACATTAGGGAAGACATAGTGCAGACCACATGCCTCTCCAGTACCGCTGTTCACCGACGATTCAGGTACCGGACGAAGGAGCATTCGTCGTCAGGACGCTAACGCTACGGAATTTAGTTAACCTTTATGCTTATGCCAGGAACTTCCTGACATCCGTATTTGAAATACGAATAAGGTAACGAAATACGAGAAATCTTTCAGGCTTGTTAAACAACCCAGTAAGCTATATGAGACCGTGCATTCATCTGTGCTGCTTCTTATGTTACGGGAGGTACAGTCGCCACAAATACATTCTGGCAGATTAAACGTTTTATCACGACGACGACGATAGACTGTTGATTTTTATTTTAACTTTGACTCTTCGTTTTAGTTAATGATTAAGCTTACGGCGAGTCAGTCCATGTAAAATTCTTTCAGCAGAATTTAATTTCTATAGATAAATGAAAAATCTGATTCTGTTTCGGCAATGCAGCGTCAAACTGGATGCGTCGCTTTTCACTAATGCAGTCGTACAATCATCTCAGATGTACAAATCCCTGCTCATCTCATTCAGTTTTCTTGTTTTCCAACGGTAGATTCCTGAAAACTCAGTCGTAAATTTTCAAAATTCAAGTACTCAACGATGCAGCAGATATTTTGGTCATTAGTTGCTCAGTATCCCTGATTCAAAAAAGACAATTGAAGTTTGGTGCCACCTGCAGCTTTGCTGCCTCACAGTAAAATGATTTTTTTTTTCGTAGCAAGAAGATAACTATCTATTGGCGTATGCTGATGCACGATTATACATGAAGACTTCCGCAACAGAGCGTATTCCCTACACGTTCGCTGAATAATTACCAGCACAGCTGCGAGTACGGCAAGCGTAATTCCGTGTACTGCTGCCAAATAGAATTGCGCAGTCATAACGGGGAACCTGTGCCATGAACAAGATACGATGTTCTTCCAGAGAACTCAGTTTCCCTTCTGGTTAAAAAAACACATCCACGTGTTCTATCATTACATTACATTCTTACTTATAATACACTGAGCTCCAAAACACCCGTCGTGAAATCAAAGATAAGCTATCTAAATCACACGGATCAGTAAATGTAATAGAACAACGAACGAGTTAGTCTTCGTTCATTAATACGAATACTAGCGTAGAGCGAACAGCCTATAAGACCAAGGCTACACCACGTTCTCCTTAACGATGCCTATTAAAATAAGCGTTTACAATTTATATGTATTTTTTTCTAGATTTGGTTTCTAAAAAGGTCTGGCAGTGAAATACAGTGTTTTAAGTAAAGAATACACACGTTTTCTCGTAATTATATTGTACGTCACTCTACTATTTCCAACATTTTTTCCAATTAATAGATCCCATCCCTGAAATGCTGTTCTCCAAAATCTGCAAATTATCCATCTACGCTTCCCATAACATCTTCATTTGGAGCAAAAAAAGTTACCATCGACAAATTACCTTACATGGTTGAATTGTTGGAAGTCAGACCGTGCGGCTCCCCCGCGCGGCACATTTTTAGGTTACTATATCACACGCACAGCTTTAACTACTGTTCCGTTTCTACCGTGAAGTTGTACATCCGGGTTTCATCCACAATATGAAATTGGTGTACAGAACCAGTTGGATTCTTTTTAAAAACGGACCAAAGATTACTGAATTTTATTTTCGTATGTGATTTGGTCAGTATTCAACAAAGGCTGTATCCAACATGCACAATGTTTTCCTTCTCATTTGCCTACAGCGTCAGGTGCTTCATATAATTTAAACTGACAAGCAAGAATACCATATGGTACACAGTCTCTGTGGTTGCATCTGCGGTACATCCTGTAGATTAACTTCAACAGAAGTACGACAGCCACGGTAAGAATGAGCTGCTAATTTCTTAGCTGCCGAGAAAGGAGCAGACTTCTTATAATCACTCACTAACTTCGCATGAACTTTTTCTGTAGATAAATAGTTCAAAACAATGACTTTTAAATTCAAATTAGCCATCTGAACGGCACTCAAGAAACGAAAACTTAAAAGCCGCACAAACGAAACTATTCTGAAAATTGAACTCACATTCACTTACTTTATTGTACCACATGTACAATTACATCAACAGCAAACTTTCATTGATATTAACGCCATTCCTGGCAGACTGAGTGACTTTATATGTTTGTGTATGCTAAAAGTGAGATTCCCTGTCTATTTTAAAACAGATGATACACTCTGTCATTGTATCGTTAAACCCGCTTTAATCTGCTAGTTTCATACGGGAGAAGATGCCAAAGAAAAGCTTATTTGAAAAATAATTAAAAGATTTAAAAAAGAATCTGTGACAAGAGTTAATGGAAACAAGGGCTCCTTAACTCCGTGCCTGCGTGATAAAACGCGCTTACACAGCCATTAGCACAATCAATAGCAAGACAGCTAAACATACCGTAGAGGTCGCTATTGCTGTGTACGGACATACATCACTGTAACCTGTGCGATTAAATTCTCGTGGTAGTTGCATTTGACGTTAAGCACACGTAATTAACTTTTGGAGGAGTCAATAAGTGTCCTGTATGAAGATGACGCTGAGTTCACTATTGCATGCTGCATAAAAATGGTGGTGACCCAAGCTCGTACTACACATATAATCAACAAACTGCGAAGAATTATCGCAATATAAAGTGCGAACAAAAAGTTTCCATCTGAGGGTGTTGCTGCAGCGTATATGCAACGTATCGCGACTCCGATCCGTTCTAATACTCCATCCTCAGGTAGTGTTCCGTTATGCCGCCATCACCGGCTTTCCAGATGACTGTTAGCCGAGGAAAAGCGAAGATTTTGACGTTGGCACGTCAACACCTGGAAAGGAACATCATTCTTACACGTCAAACGATCGGTATCGCCAATGAACGGCCCTCCATGTACCATATAGCCATGGAAAGAAAGCGCAGACACAGGACATTGATCCATGGGGTGACGACAGACGATGGCGTCCGTCGCGTCACGCAGAGAGACATAAGCAATGGACACTGCACTCGCATTCGGGAGGACGACGGTTCAATCCCGCGTCCGGCCATCCTGATTTAGGTTTTCCGTGATTTCCCTAAATCGCTCCAGGCAAATGCCGGGATGGTTCCTTTCAAAGGGCACGGCTGACTTCCTTCCCCGTCCTTCCCTAATCCGATGAGACCGATGACCTCGCTTACTGGTCTCCTTCCCCAAAAAACAACCAACAACATAAGCAATGCATACTTCACCCATTATTCTCACCTGTACGCGGAGAAGAGATCTAATCCAGTGAGCATTACTGCTGTCGCTTGTTTGACGCACGCCACGGTTACTACGGAACTCCAACAGGAACTGCTAGAACCGGTGACTGAAGAAGAAGTGTTGGATGCCACAGGAATAGCGGCACCCAGTAAGTCACCAGGACCGGATAGGTTACCCTTGGAGTTTTATAGGACGTTTCAGAGATTATTGGTGGCCTATTGGACTACTACATGTCAAGAGTTCATGACAGCAGAGGTGCAACTTCCGGCTGCATTTGTGGAAGGTATCATCATCTCAATCCATAAACCTCATGGAGGATCACGTATTACGGACTACCGACCATTAACTTCGTTGAGCACTGATATGAAAATCATCACACGTCTACTGGCACCTCCAATTCGGCGTACATCTCGTGTCCTATCAGTGGATCACGCAGCGATGAGTGGGATGTATAAGATACGCGCCGCCCTGTGCCGCTACAGGGATCTGATAGACGCGCGGGATTAGCCGAGCAGTCTGCGGCACTGCAGTCATGGATTGTGCGGCTGGTCCCACCGGAGGTTCGAGTCCTCCCTCGGGCATGGGTGCGTGTGTTTGTCCTTAGGATAAGTAGTGTGTAAGCTTAGGGACTGATGACCTTAGCAGTTAAGTCCCATAAGTTTTCACACACATTTGAACATTTGATTTGATCTGACTGTCCTCGCTAAGGCGCGTCGTGTGGCGGGACCGCTGGCTGTGATAGATTTCAGTCAAGCATTTGATCGCGTCAGTCATACGTACTTAACTGCTATTCTTCAGAGTATGCATTACCCGGGCGCTTTCGTCGGGTGGTACTCCTCTCCTACATGGCGCAACATCCAAAGTGCTTGTCAACAGTAGACAGTCGAACACTTTGCAAATTCACCGATCTGTTAGACAGGGATGCCCCACATCGACAATACTGTATGCTTTAGCATTAGAACCTCTGTTCTGTTGTCTGCGACACCGCCTCACGAGATGTGGCGTCGTTTTTTAGGTGCACCGCGTATGCAGATGATCTGCTGTTAACTCTTCATGACGAACATGATGTCCACAGAGCCTTGGGTTGATTAGCCACTTATGGTGAAGCTACGGGGAGCCACATAAATGTACATAAACCGTCGTCTTCGTACTTTGGACCTTCATCAATGGACGGAATTTATTAATGTCTATAAGGTATCACGAATTCCGCATGTAGCGCAAGCACTACCGATGCCTAAACATATAGCTCGGAGCATCATGGCGGCATTCGGTTCCTTTGTCAGCGTTGGAATGATATTTAGGATTCGATACGACTCCCTCACTCTTCCTAAAGAACGGGGAGGACTGGGCCTTGTCAATGTTCATGATCGATCAGTGCCTCTATACATTAGTATGCAGCTCAAGCTTTGGTGACGATGCCCGACCAGTCTCACGGGCTTACTGATTGAGGCTCTGGCACCATATTCCCCCGACCATCCGGTGGCGCTTACTGAGGTACCGTTGCCCTTTTCCTACTGTAGGAGGTTTTATCTGAAGTCTAGCTTACTACGGGACGTTCTCCCTCTCTCTCGCTTACCAACGGCCAGGGACATCTATCGCACACTACTTCGCCGTCGAACTGACATGCCCTACCCTGAACTGGAACGTAGTATGGCGCACTGTCAACGCGGTAAGGCTTGATTCAGACGTACATTTGACCTGGTACTTGACGGTGAACAGAAAACAAATTACTCGAGAGATACTCCATAGGATCCATCTTGCAGATTCGCCTTTATGTGTGAACTGTAACGTCGAGGACACATATAAACACCGCCTAAGAGATTTGGTATTTTCTGCGCCAAATTTTGGCCCTCTTTTTATGGATGTCGCTCGCTGATGTCGATTCCTGCACTCTCCTCTACCCTGATACTGTTTATTATCCGAGGGCGAAACACAACGCTGCCACTTGGATCAGAGGTCACGAGATTCATTATTTATTTGGAGGTAGTGTCATAAGGCTCATGGAGTTTTGGAACTATTTAAACAATCGTTATTGTGCTATTGTGAAGAATCCTAAGTACAGTCAATACTTTTCGAACTTCTTGCGGAGCATCTTCCACGATGCGGCCCGTAGCTGGATTATGCATCGCAGGAGATAAATTTGATACATTCACACAAGAAGATGAACAGATAACGGTGCCTACACGACATTGCGAGAAGACATGCCATGAAGACAGGGCGGCGGCGTCCGTGGAGTATCGGCGCCGCACGTGCGTGTTACAGAAGAGTAGCTTTCTTTTCTTTTTTTTTCCAAGACAAGTCATGGAAAATGCGGATTTGTTTTTTGTCAATAAATAAATGAATATTCTCCTGTCGCCATTTACCCCTTCAATATATTCTTGTTTGGCGACGGAGACATTGTGTCCAGGCCTCGTACAATGACCTCGGCCGACTTTGCCCCGAGACCATTCCTTCTATTCCTTTACCTTATGAAAAAAAAAAAACAAAAAAAACAAGTGGTTAGCGTTCGAGCTACGTAAGACGAACGTGTATGAGGCGACAGTTGGACTCCCGCTCACACTTAATTTTTAATCTATATTTTTTAATCACTGGTCATATTATTTTATTTATATGACATTTGAGGGGTAATATAATTAAAAAACCACGAGTGTTTGCATGAAGCTTTAGTGAATTACATGTTATTTGACTACTTACTATTTTAATTAAATTTAATCATTAGAACAACATATTTATAACTATCGACAAGTAAACGAAGAAACGCACAGAGTTTCGCCGAAAATGTATGCCTGTCGTGATTTGCGAAATCCCTTATCTTGTAAGGTACCCGGAACTACGAGTACTTTGCACCTCGACCTTTCGAATGCAGATACAGAGGCAGGCCCCATTTGGCAGTTACCCTGCGTAGCGGTCAAATGGTTCAAATGGCTCTAAGCACTATGGGACTTAACATCTGAGGTCATCAGTCCCTTAGAACTTAGAACTACGTAAAGCTAACCAACCTTGTGACATCACACACATCCATGCCCGAGGCAGGATTCGAACCTGCGACCGTAGCAGCAGCGCGGTTCCAGACTGAAGCGCCTAGAACCGCTCGGCCACAACGTCCGGCATGTAGCGGTCAGACGTTGCTTATGTAACAAGAACGAATGGTGTAGCTGCAGTTTCTTTGAATATCTCAGAAGTTACATTTGTACTATAAAACTGAAGGTTTGAGCGGGAGTCGATCCGTCGCCTCATACACGCACGTCTTACGAATCTCGAACGCTAACACTTGATCAGCAAGATCTCTAACGTCCGGCACCTGCGCACAGATACATACACTATGTGATCATAAGTATCCGGACACCTGGCTCAAAATGACTTACAAGTTCATGGCGCCCTCCATCGGTAATGCTGGAATTCAGTATGGTGTTGGCACACCCTTAGCCTTGATGACAGCTTCCACTCTCGCAACCATACGTTCAATCAGGTACTGGAAGGTTTCTTGGGCAATGGCAGCCCATTTTTCACGGAGTGCTGCACCGAGGAGCGGTATCGATGTCAGTCGGTGAGACCTGGCACGAACTTGTCGTTCCAAAACAACCCAAAGGTGTTCTATAGGATTTAGGTCAGTCTATTACAGGGATGTTATTGTCGTGTAACCACTCCGCCACAGGCCACGCATTATGAATAGGTGCTCGATCGTGTTGAAAGATCCAATCGCCATCCCCAAATTGCTCTTCAACAGTGGGAAGCAAAAAGGTGCTTAAAACACCAATGTAGGCCTGTGCTGTCATAGTGTCACGCAAAACTACAAGGGGTACAAGTCCCCTCCATGGAAAACGACAGCGGGACTGCTACGGTCGCAGGTTCGAATCCTGCCTCGGGCATGGGTGTGTGTGATGTCCTTAGGTTAGTTAGGTTTAAGTAGTTCTAAGTTCTAGGGGACTTATGACCTAAGATGTTGAGTCCCATAGTGCTCAGAGCCATTTGAACCATTTTTTTTGAAAACGACCACACCGTAACACCACCGCCTCCGAATTTTACTGTTGGCACTACACACCATAGCAGATGATGTTTACGGGGCATTCGCCATACCCACAACCTGCCATCGGATCGCCACACTGTGTACCGTGATTCGTCACTCCACACAACGTATATCCGCTGTTCAATCGTCCAGTGTTTACGCTCCTTACATCAAGGGAGGCGTTGTTTGGCATTTACCGGCGTGATGTGTGGCTTATGAGCACCCGTTCGACCATGAAATCCAAGTTTCCTCACCTCCCGCCTAACTGTCATAGTACTTACAGTGGATCCTGATGCAGTTTGGAATTCCTGTGTGATGGTCTGGATAGATGTCTGCCTATTACACATTACGACCCTCTTCAACTGTCGGCGGTCTCTGTCAGTCAACAGACGAGGTCGGACTGTACGCTTTTGTGCTGCACGTGTCCCTTCACGTATCCACTTACCACAACGGAAACAGTGGACTTAGGGATGTTTAGGACTGTGGAAATTTCGCGTACAGACGTATGACACAAGTGACACCCAATCACCTGGCCACGTTCGAAGTCCATGAGTTCCGCGGAGCGGCCCATTCTGCTCTCTCGTGATGTCTAATGACTACTTAGGTCGCTGATATAGAGTAACTGACAGTAGGCGGCAGCACAATGCACCTAATATAAAAAACGTGTTTTTTGGGGTGTCCGAATACTTTTGATCACATAGTATAAGTTACATAATAGACGCATGAAACTTCTCTTGCGATTTTCTCGGAATAGCCAGAGTAGTGCACCTTAATACTTGCACATTAGTTTTTTTAGTGGCGTGCTGAAAGTGCACAAAGTTTGAAGTAAATCCGCGATCCCAATGTCGTGGCGTTCCCTTGTTAGCTGACAAATAAAGAACCCAAATTCCTGGGGATTATATTAGGTGAAAATCTGTCCCACACTTAGGTAAGGAGCCGTTACCTTCCTCTGACCTGTCAGTTGGGTGTATGTAATGTTTTGATCGCTGTGGTAAGTGCTTTTGCAGTTAGAATAGTAAAGTGATATGGCACGATTGGCTGGGAGACCACGAGGGGTAGATCTTTGAGTCTGACTAGAAAGGTTTTTCCTATCCTTCGTGCAAACTGGCACCTTTCCTTCGCGAAGTGTGAGGGTTGGGTGTTAAGTGTATGTGATACATGTAGATGGCTGGAAATTGGAAATTTGTGGTAAGGTGTTATGGGACCAAACTGCTGAAGTCATCGGTCCCTAAGGTTACGCACTACCTAATCTAACTTAAACTAACTTACTCTAAGGACAACAGACACACCCATGCCCGAGGCAGGACTCGAGCCTCCGACGGGGCGAGCCGCGCAGACTGTGACAAGACGCCTCGGAACGGTAGATGACTAAAGGGTGTGTGTGTAGTGTGGTCTCCTGTTTGCGTTGTGTGATGATGATAGAAGGGAGAAGGTGGAACCTGGTGCCGGCACATAGCCTATTCCTCACTACTAGCAAGAGGGCCACCGAGCTTAACCTCGCCATCCGTCGGACGGATCACTATCAAATGTGTCACATATCCTCACTTTTTGAGACATTTCGGTGAGGTCTGGAATGTAATCCAGGACATTGATCAGGAACCTTATGCCACCGCGCCTTCTCTCCTTTGCCGGGAAGGCAAAGGGAAAACTGCCAATAGTGCGTGGCGTATCACAAAGTGTGGTGATCAGGAACCTTATGCCACTGCGCCTTCTCTCCTTTGCCGGGAAGGCAAAGGGAAAACTGCCAATAGTGCGTGGCGTACCGATGCGGTTAGCCATCCGAGTACCAGCCACGCACGAAGTTGTTTTTGCAATAGAATATTGTGATAATGTTATGACGGAGAGTGTGAAATCTTGCTAACTCGTCCCGAATAATAACTAGATGGCCGTTAAGCTCGACATCCCCATTCGGCAGACAGATCACCATCCCAGGTGTCACTGGCCGTCATCCCATGACGTTTCAAAAAGCTTTAGAATTTATCTTGGGACAGTATGACGATCAATAAATTCATTGCACTGTATACCTTCTCCTCTTGTTGACATCGGTCACATACTTCCAACAGTAATTTCTTCAACTACCAATACTATTACTAAAGTTTTGGAGGAGCTGCTTCTTCTCTGTTAAAGCTAGATTCCGATCTTCCGTATTTTCCTTTCCGTTTTTCAGGCACTAACTACAGTACCGCTGAGGAACTGCTTTGTCAGAAGACAATTGATTGCATTCCTCATATTGGCACATTGTATGAAGTCGAGAAGGTGATACAGGACTTGTCATTGCCTTCGGCAACGTAATTTTTGGGAGTGTAGAAGGTGATGGACCAGAAACTTGATCAGCACCGTCAGACATATCTGAGACCTCCCTTTTACGAGCAACTGAGTTGCTTTTGGAACAATATAAACAAAGCAGAACAGTGTCGTCGAAGATCGTGACTGTTGTCAGTGAGTGAAGGAAGCATAAAATTTAATGTATGTTTTCGACGACATCGTTAAGTAGCACAAACTGGAATTGGAGTCGAGCAAGGTCGCGCACGGATTAATTCACTGCACTTGCACTGGAGAAGTAAGTGAAAGCTGCCATCAGTCCCAAGTTTGATTTGGACACGAGTGCTTTACTGAGCTTGGCCCTCCTGGAGCTGTTACGCCTTCCTCAGACTTTTTAACTGTCTTACTCAGCCAGTTGTAGGAGGACTTACAGTTTGCCGGCCGCAGTAGCCGTGCGGTTCTAGGCGCATCAGTCTGGAACCGCGCGACCGCTACGGTCGCAGATTCGAATCCTGCCTCGGGCATGGGTGTGTGTGGTGTCCTTAGGTTGGTTAGGTTTAATTAGTTCTAAGTTCTAGGGGACCGATGACCTCAGATGTTAAGTCCCATAGTACTCAGAGCCATTTGAACCATTTGAACTTACAGTTTCATGTGAACTCCAAACCACGGGACAAAACTGATATCATACATATAAATCGTTGACAGAAGTGAAATGACTAATAAGTGACAGAAAAAAAATAATAGGCGAGACTGTGGATTTAAGGCAAGATTTCTGGACTTGTAGTCCGACACCAGCTTAGCCACCAGAAGGACGGGGCTTCAAATACCCGCCCGCCCATCCAGATTTATGTTTTCACGATTTTCCTAAATCGCTTAACGCAAATTACACGATGATTGCTTTGAATCGTATACACGCGATTTCCTTACTGAACCTACCCCACTGTGACCGTGCGGACTTTTTCTAACAACCTCGTCGTCAACGGGACGTCTGATCGTAAAATTCGTGCTTGACTGGTGAAGGTTGTGGTCTTGCTTCAGGAATGATCCTGGTGTTCATCTGAAGTGATTTACAGAAACCACGAGAAATCCGTGTTAGTGCCGCCGTACGGAGCATCTGAACGACTTTTCTTGAGTACAAGTCATGTGTCTTAATCGATGAGTGAATAAAAAAAGGATTTTGACGACTATGATGACGGGATACAAGTAAGATGTAAAGGTAAAGTATTGACCTGACTGCCGGAAGAGTGCACTAAGAGAGGATGGTGGCGGGCCCACAGCCCCGCCGGGAGTCGTTTGATATCAGGCTGAGTGAGCCTGCGGCCGTCCCCGAGGGACTAGAACGGAGAACATCCCCACCTATATCCAGGATCGAATGCAGGACCTCCAGGACTGGAGTCCAGTGCTTTATCAGCTAGACCACCACGGTCACACAATTAAGAGGTACACAATAAAAATGCAGTAGTGCTGACGTGATCACAGAAAACAGTTCTCTATAATTTGTCGCTTTTTCCCTCACTGATTAATGCAGGAAGTCCAGATGCTACCACCGATTAACATACGGCTGTAACCGAGCACGCTAATGCCACTTGTCCAGTGGCACTTGACTCGGAAATAGTCAGTCTGAATCCTGGTAGAGGAGCCAGTTTTCATCGCTTCTATTAGAGTGGCAAGGAAACGAGAGGTGGTGGTATAAAATACCTCTTAGTTACAACTTACACCAAATTTCTCTGCAGTATTACATCGAGAGGATGCTGTTGTTCTTATCCGTCTGTCGGATGGCACAGGCCTTTATCCTCTTCCTTTCTTCCATAACAATGTAAAGAGCCACACTGTACAATTACCTATTACGATTACAAACATGATACTCCATAGCGTCAAAACCACGTCCACTAGGACCTTGCCCGAGAAGGTAATGCGGGATTCCCGTATCTGCAATGAGCGTTGATTTCCTGACTACGTGACTGACTCTGAGTGACATATAAGTAAATATATCTATCAAATCACATTAGCACGTTACGCCCACAAAATTTTAGCATTCCTTAGGAGTCTTAGAATGCCAAACACCTCACCTCAGCTTTGATATCCGTCTTTCTTCTTCAGACATCCTTTACCAGCTGATAACACTCCCCCATCCTCCCTCAAACTCATCGAACACATTCGCAGGTCCCACGCATCCCGTAAACTCTAAGATGAAACCCGCACTGTCTCCCCAATCCTCTCCAACCTTGGGCTGCTGCTGACACCTCATTGCACTTCTATATCCACAATACCCTATTCTAAGAAAAATTCAACAGGCACGTTGTTTTTAAACCAAAAATCCGTCCTGGCGTCGACTAGTGCTACAAGCTGTAGCCGTCCACCCCAAGATATTTTCCCTAGCTTAAGGCTCCTTCTAACTAATACACCCTACCCCCACCACGTGGCCGAGCGGTTCTAGGCGCTACAGTCTGCAGCCGCGCGACCGCTACGGTCGCAGGTTCGAATCCTGCCTCCGGCATGGATGTGTGTGATGTCCTTAGGTTAGTTAGGTTTAAGTTGTTCTAAGTTCTAGGGGACTGATGACCTCAGAAGTTAAGTCCCATAGTGCTCAGGGCCATTTGAACCACCCCACCACGTCAATCTATCCATCTGCATTGCCCTTCACCTCTCCACCCTCCCCTTCTACCATCACGGCACGTAATGAGAGCTGGCTCGCCAGATAGCAACACCGTCTTCCATATCTTAGCACCAGTCGCACCATCACCAACTTTATTTCTATAGTAAATAACCGATGGAAAACATTCCATTGTAATTTAATCTTACTGTGTTAATCGTTTTAACTGTAAAAATGTTATGTTTGTATTTTTGAAATAATTTGGATTGAAGAGCAGCAGCATAGCTGCTGGCAGCCCGCTCTGCCTCAACTCATCATCTGTGAGGAAAATGTAATGACCAATAAAGAAAAATATATGTTATCATTGCCATTCACTCTTAGAAAGAGTACGCGTAAAAGCATTTGAATATTAAGGTAGATTCTTATTGAAAGCGAAAATAGAACCCACCACTGTTAATGATACTATTTTTTTTTTTAATAGAACCGTTGTAACTTGTGAACCATTTGACAGTTGTCTGGAGATTAACCTGTCTTTTCGAAACAGGTAGCAGCACTATTTTTTAAGAAGCAGTATAATTAATGGTGGTGTTGGGGGGGGGGGGTGGGTTCTGTTTTCGATATCAGTAAGAATCTCCCTGTATTTGCATACAGCAACGTTTCCATTACGTCACTTTTTGATGAAATTTCGTATGGAACATTTTAAGAAGTGAGTCAGTGAATGATAGAATACAGGTTGAAGTTAAAGCGCCGTCGATTTGAAGGTCATCAAATACGGAGTTCTAGTTCGCTTGGAGTAAAGTTGGAAAGCCTTGTTGAAAGGCAAATCCGACCAAGCCTCCTTGAAAGCACCGTCTTGGCGTTCGCCTCACGTATGTTAGGGAGAAGACGGTAGATTAAAGTAAGAATGAAACACAGTTGGAGAGTAGTACTGTAATTGGCGTCGTTTCTTCCACGAAAATTTCTCTCTTGCAAAACAGTGTCACCGCTTTATCCCAAATAGAACGGTTACAAAACATGGGGTACACTTTAGAAGAATGAAATGATACATGTGTAATTATTAAACGACACAAACTATTAGAATCTGCGCAGGAGTAATGCTACAAGCATATAAATTCATGATGAGACTTGCAATTTCCTTACGGCGTGAAAACCAATTATTGCACAAGAGTAACAGTCATAACTGCAAGCTAAATGCAAAAAAATGAGTTGTTTTGATTACTTGCGTGGAGAGAGAGAGAGAGAGAGAGAGAGAGAGAGAGAGAGAGAGAGAGAGACGTCTTAAAAAAAAGAAAGAGTTGCAACACTGTTTCTCAGCAGTTCAGTAATTATCTTTCACCTCTGAGGTCTCTTTCTTGGTTGCATCTACACACACAGTTCCTAGAGCGCTGTTTCATGCGCTTGTGTATAGTGGAGCCAAAGGTTCACGTTATCTAAGAACGAATTGTCCTTTGATTTGTGTGTTGCGTAATTCAGCTTTCCGTTTCCCTTGGTGTACCTCATCCTTCTTTTTCTATTTCATCATCTTCTTCTTCTTTGTCACTACAGCCTTTAATGGACCTTGGCCTCCATACAACTGTGTGGCGCGCGGAGTGGCCGCGCGGTGTGAGGCGTCATGTCACGGATTGCGCGGTCCCTCCTGCCGAAGGTTCGAATCCTCCCTGGGGCATGGGTGTGTGTGTTGTTCTTAGCGTAAGTTAGTTAAGTAGTGTGTAAGTCTGCGGACTGATGACCTCAGCAGTTTGGTCCCTTAGGAATTCACACACATTACAACTGTGTTCCCTGCCTCAGATTTCCACATGCTGGGAAGCACAGCCAACAACACATTGTCCCACCATCTTGCTCTTGGTCGGCCCTTTCTTCTGGCTCAATACAGTCTTCCTTTCATTATTCTTTAGGGCATCCTGTCAGCTGCCATACTCTCCATATGTCCTGACCAGCGTATTCTCTTAGAGTTAATAAACGTTAGTGGTTATAATTTATTCTCCAGCCCTCTGCCACTCTCACAGACCCGTAGATTTTTCGCAGGGTTTTTCCATCAAATGCCATTAGTTTGTCTCTATCCCCTTCAGCCATTTTCCACATTTCTGACCCATAAATAACAACTGGTCGTATAAGGGAATTGTATACTCTTAAATTTGTTGTTCTTCTGATTACAGAATTCTTAAACACTTGTGAATTCCCATAACAGGCCCTCCTCCTTGTGTCTTTCTCAGGTACATTTTTTCATATCATTATCACTAGTTAAAAAGGCACCCAGATAATGTGAGCAGCATTTCTAAAGTTAACATTTACTTGCCTTTGTTTTTCGAATAGAGTGCTAGCTTGACTTTGGCAGTCACATTTCCTAATAGCCAAGGTGGACTATCTCGAGAGGTAGCTAATGGAATTGAAGATAATTTCATCTCAGAAACTGGCCATCAGTGAGACATCCCTGTCTTCAGTGATAAAATCAAAACGTCTCCCTAGTATCTTATTGCATGAGGGTGTACGACGTTCTGAGAATTTTAAAGCCTTCTTTGCGTTCATAACTATTTCTCGGTCAGATCTTACAGAACGATAGATTTTCTCCAGCGATAAGCATTTGAGCATTTCCGCAGTGTGTTCGCATAGCGGTTGCAGGAGGTCGGTGTGTTTCCGGGGTGAGCACCGCGCCCACAAGCTAGTACGAACCCAGTGTCGAAGTGTGCGTCCATATTTCTCAGGCCAGCAAACAGCACGCGTGCTTAGTTAACAAGGATTAAAGGCCACGCCTGAGTCACTGAAAGATAATGAGCGACAAATTCCGAGTAATTCATTTTGAAATACTGCCATTTACGCTTTATCTCTTTCAGGCTAGCCGAAACTGAATACAAATAACGCTGTCTGTTCTCCGCGATACGAATCGATGACATAATTTCCCAACTTTATAAACGTCGGAAGCGTTGCCTCTTAACTGTGTGCACCGTAGATTCCAAACGCGAACACTCGAAAAACAAAATGTACACTGTACAAACAGTGTCATTATCCTGCGCAAACATTCACAAATCTGTAATTTGTAATAAACGAAACTACCAGCTGTATCGCACATTGTAGATGTTTTAAATTAAACCGTGTTTCTCCTTTCTGTTTAAAACGAATTTCAGTGGGCGCCATGGGATAGTCCACAATTTTCCGTGGTTCCACATAACACTGACTACAGATGTATAACGCATCATTTCTTGATATCACTCTAAAATGAAATTATAAATGACAATGCAAAATTTTCTACAGTATTAAGTTTCCTTAACCGATTTTCCGGTTACAAGGCTGTCATCAGGCTATAACTGACAGTCGTTATAGTGCTAGTGAGCACACTGAACAGACAGTAACACGCAGAGTGAGCTGCAAACACGGAGTAAAAGTCATCTTCGACAGAGTAACAAAAAATGGCTCTGAGCACTATGGGACTTAACTGCTGTGGTCATCAGTCCCCTAGAACTTAGAACTACTTAAACCTAACTAACCTAAGGGCATCACACACATCCATGCCCGATGCAGGATTCGAACCTGCGACCGTAGCGGTCGTGCGGTTCCAGACTGTAGCGCCTAGAACCGCTCGGCCACTCCGGCCGGCGACAGAGTAACACGTCAAAGCAAAAGAGTAAATATATCTTTAGGGAACCAACCAGAAAACATCGAAAACGTCGAAAAAAAAAAACATTGTGTGTATGCGTGTGCGTGCATGCGCGCGTTTGTGTGTGTGTGTGTGTGTGTGTGTGTGTGTGTGTGTGTGTGTGTGCGCACACGAGTGCTCTGTGTGTGTCAGGAACATGAGGAGGATGGCAGCATTGGCAAAGAATTACAGTCAACAGAAGAAAGATGTACATGCAATAATACAACAAAATTTCCATTATAGGTTTCTAAGGGGTTGCGGATAGGATTTAGTAGATAAAATTTTGGCAAAGAACCGATGTCCGGCAATGTTCCGTTTGGATGTAAGATAAATTTGAAAATAAGATCACTTTCAAATCTCCATCTTCACGGTACGCACACAGCGGAGACAATGTGTGCTCTACAAGACCCTGTGACATGGGCAATGCTTCGAGTACTCGTCGCCGTGCTGCCTTTATACTTGACGGAGGGGTCCTGTTCAAATCAAGGGTGCAGCGCATCCTTGGAGCACCACAGCCAACCCTTGCAGTTACAATCGTTTCAGCTTCTCGTAGACTTTGTTGCAGTCGGACAAAAATATTTGTGCTATCATAATTACGACAGCGCTCTCTTCTGTCCGCATGCGTAACGTGAAGCGGGAGATCTGAAAATGATTCGATTTTCAGTCTTATTTTATAACCAAACGGTACATTTCCGAGCATGGGCTCCTTATCAAACCTTTATCTACCAAGTCCCCTCTATACCTCTAGAAGCCAGTAATATGAATTGTGAATCAACCTCTATAACAATTTCACTTAAGTTATCAAGAAACGAGTATTTGAGAACAGCTTGGAAAGGTAATGCATATAGACGATGATACAGAAGCAGAGTAAAAGATATACAACTGCACCAAGCCGAGTACCAGGTTTTGCTTTGTTACGTATTTACACTCCTGGAAATGGAAAAAAGAACACATTGACACCGGTGTGTCAGACCCACCATACTTGCTCCGGACACTGCCAGAGGGCTGTACAAGCAATGATCACACGCACGGCACAGCGGACACACCAGGAACCGCGGTGTTGGCCGTCGAATGGCGCTAGCTGCGCAGCATTTGTGCACCGCCGCCGTCAGTGTCAGCCAGTTTGCCGTGGCATACGGAGCTCCATCGCAGTCTTTAACACTGGTAGCATGCCGCGACAGCGTGGACGTGAACCGTATGTGCAGTTGACGGACTTTGAGCGAGGGCGTATAGTGGGCATGCGGGAGGCAGGGTGGACGTACCGCCGAATTGCTCAACACGTGGGGCGTGAGGTCTCCACAGTACATCGATGTTGTCGCCAGTGGTCGGCGGAAGGTGCACGTGCCCGTCGACCTGGGACCGGACCGCAGCGACGCACGGATGCACGCCAAGACCGTAGGATCCTACGCAGTGCCGTAGGGGACCGCACCGCCACTTCCCAGCAAATTAGGGACACTGTTGCTCCTGGGGTATCGGCGAGGACCATTCGCAACCGTCTCCATGAAGCTGGGCTACGGTCCCGCACACCGTTAGGCCGTCTTCCGCTCACGCCCCAACATCGTGCAGCCCGCCTCCAGTGGTGTCGCGACAGGCGTGAATGGAGGGACGAATGGAGACGTGTCGTCTTCAGCGATGAGAGTCGCTTCTGCCTTGGTGCCAATGATGGTCGTATGCGTGTTTGGCGCCGTGCAGGTGAGCGCCACAATCAGGACTGCATACGACCGAGGCACACAGGGCCAACACCCGGCGTCATGGTGTGGGGAGCGATCTCCTACACTGGCCGTACACCACTGGTGATCGTCAAGGGGACACTGAATAGTGCACGGTACATCCAAACCGTCATCGAACCCATCGTTCTACCATTCCTAGACCGGCAAGGGAACTTGCTGTTCCAACAGGACAATGCACGTCCGCATGTATCCCGTGCCACCCAACGTGCTCTAGAAGGTGTAAGTCAACTACCCTGGCCAGCAAGATCTCCGGATCTGTCCCCCATTGAGCATGTTTGGGACTGGATGAAGCGTCGTCTCACGCGGTCTGCACGTCCGGCACGAACGCTGGTCCAACTGAGGCGCCAGGTGGAAATGGCATGGCAAGCCGTTCCACAGGACTACATCCAGCATCTCTACGATCGTCTCCATGGGAGAATAGCAGCCTGCATTGCTGCGAAAGGTGGATATACACTGTACTAGTGCCGACATTGTGCATGCTCTGTTGCCTGTGTCTATGTGCCTGTGGTTCTGTCAGTGTGATCATGTGATGTATCTGACCCCAGGAATGTGTCAATAAAGTTTCCCCTTCCTGGGACAATGAATTCACGGTGTTCTTATTTCAATTTCCAGGAGTGTATTTTAATCTTCTATTGGCCATCTCCTGCTCACTCTTTCTCTGTCCATTTCCTCCTCCGCCTCTCTTCCTCCCCTCTCTCTCTTCATCTCCTCTACCCCTCTCTCTGTCCATCTCATCCTCCACCATGTCCATCTGCTTCTTCCCTCTTAGTCCCTCTCTTCCTCCCCTGTCAAAGTCCATGTCTTCCTTCTCCTTTCTTTGCCTCTCTCCTCTTCTCCCTTGTTCCTGTCCATCTCCTCTTTCCTCTCTCTGTCCACCTGCTCCTCCCCTATGTCCATCAGCTCCTGCCCCCTCTCCATCTCCTCCTCCCCCCCTATCTGCACCTGCCCATGTCCTCCTCACCCAGGTGTCTCCTCTTTACAATCTCTAAGCCCATCTCCTCCTCCCACCTTTATCTTTCTATCATCTCCTCATCCCCTCTCTGTCCACCTCCACCACCTCTTCCTCCTCCTCTCCTCGTCCCACCTCTCTCTATTCATCTCTTCCTCTCCCTTGTGTCTGTCCATCTTTTCCTCTTTCCTTTCTCTGTCCATGTGATCCACCCTCACTGACCATCTGCTGTTTCCCCAATCCAGCTCCTCCTTCCCCTCTACGTTCACCCCCTCCACCTCCACTATCGCTCATCACTCCCTCTAAGTCCATCTCCTCCTTCCCCCTCTCTCTATCTCCACCTCCACCCTCTCTGTCCATATCCTCCTACACCCGCTCTCCATCCATCTGCAACTCCCGCTCTCTCTGGTCTATTCTCCTCTTTCCTTTCTCTCTCCATCTGTTCCTTTCCCCTCTCTCTGTCTCTCTCCTCCTCTTCCCTTTCCCTGTCATTTACCACCTCTTCCCTTTCTGTGCAGTCCCCCTACTCCTCTTCTGTCCATCTCTTCCTGTCTGTCTATGTCCATCTCCTCATCCCAGTATTCTTGTCATTCCATGTAATCAGCCCCACCCCAATAGGAGATTGCTGGTTATTACCTTCGCAGTATTTATTTCCAGATAATAAGTAATTTCTGTACTGTGAGGTCCTGTCCACTCGTCTCTTATAGGTTGCCCAAAGGATGCTGCTTTCTCAGATAGCTATACCACAATTCAAGCACATCACATTAATGATTTGTATTACTATAAAGAAGATTGACAATACTTAACTTCGGATTTACAAAGAGTTGTCGCAAGCGATGGGCGACATGGAAACAGCTAGTGTCCTTCACTATATACAATGCCCATGTAAGCATTCACACTCGCTCATAAGTCACTGCTCTCGTTAATATCGTTGCTCATTTAGGCCTCTCTGCTAGTGTCCGTCTTCTGCTCTCCCTTTACTGTCCCCGAGGCTGGCAGGAGCGGCGCTTATATTCTCTTCGTATAGAGGCCGCTCCTGTCGTGATACGGTACTAGTCAGCGAGCTATTGGCTGACGTCTCACAGCCCTTTCTGCTCTTGCGTTCTTCATCTTCGTGCCGGCGCTTGTCGTTAGGCCGGAACATGTACCAAGTTTGGTTGAAATCGATCTAGGAGTTAAGGAAGGACTTTTTACTCGCAGCTGCACCCTTCTACGCATATGTCACATTTCGCACACATTTAATATATTTCATCTATGTTTGTACACATATTTCACCTGTATCTCTATTGAATTTTGCTCTGTAGTTTCGTATTCACGCAGCACAACGTTTATTACCTTATTGCTCCTGAACAGTGATATAATTTTCCAGGTACTTCCAGTGGTATAAAATGTGTTGCGAATAGAGTTGGTAGGAAAGAAGTATTACATTAAAAATTCATGCATGACGCGGTAGTTCCTTATGTATCTCATTTTCATGACATCATATCTCCTGAACTGTGTGTCGTACAATGAGATTGTATAATTGTGGACTGTATAATTTTAATTTCTGTATTGGGTTCGAGTACATTCTAGAAGTATCTACAAATGTCAAGAATCATTGTACTGGTATGTTCTGTGGCTGTATATATACTGTATGTGTTCTGGCCGGAGGCAGTTAGCTCCGCGCTTTTGAATGTGCAAGTGCTTAATAAACATTCGTTAAGTGGATTTAGTGTTCGTCATTCATCTAATTACACACACCTTCTTCTACGTGACAATATATTTCTCCAAGTACATTCAGTGGTATATGTGAATACACTGTGCAAATTGTGTTGCAAGTGCAGTTAGTAGTAACGACGTAATAAATTAAAAGATCATGGCTGATGCAGCAGTTTTACTGCATGAACAGCGGAATTGTAGTAAGAGATAAACTTTTTTCCTTTCATTATTTTGAGAGGGTGTCAGCCAGAGTGTCTCGTAAAGACTTGAAATTATGTGTAAGGATGCATGCGAGTTCCTAAGTGCTCTCATTCTCAAATGCTGGGTGAATATTCTTTGGCTACTTGTGCGTCGTGAGCTATGCATTCTTTTAACCACCAAGCCTTTGAAAGGTAGTGTTTCTTACTCTCACAGCGGTTCTTTCCAGTAAGTTATATGGGTACGAAACTAAACTAAACTCCTCCCGAATAGGCCATTAAGGCCCAACGGTACCGACCGGCCGCCTTGTCGTCCTCAGGCCATAGACATCACTGGATGCGGATATGGAGGGGCATGTGGTCAGCGCACCGCTCTCCCGGCCGTATGTCAGTTTCCGAGACCAGAGCCGCTACTTCTCAATCAAGTAGCTCCTCAGTTTGCCTCACAAGGGCTGAGTGCACCCCGCTTGCCAACAGCACTCGGCATACCGGATGGTCACCCATCCAAGTGCTAGCCCAGCACGACAGCGCTTAACTTCGTTGATCTGACGGGAACCGGTGTTACCACTGCGGCAAGACCGTTGGCGATATGGGTACCAAGCCTGGTTGAATTCGATGCAGCGGTTTAGGAAGATATGTCGAACATGCATATTTACATACATACATACACATTTATAATATGTATGGATATATGAAGAATTACGATTACTGCAGGGAAGATGTACATACAAGTATAGAAAATACAGGAAAAATTGAACAATAATATCTAACAGACAGTGTGGAAAGAATTGGGGGAATTTAAGTTTCCAGAGGGAAAGTAGGCCTATTAAGCTGTGGTTTATCATTTAGTATGAAATATTAAGATTCCTGTAGCACTTTGATAGTGGGTGGTATTGTAAACCAAAAACCAGTTACCAAAATTAATGTATGCTGTAGAACATTCACAGTTTCGTATTTTTCGTTCACAGTTATAACGTTGCTCTACCAGGCAACTACGAAAGAATTAATACTTACTTACTTACTGCCTTGGCCACACAAACCGCAGGTGGTCTTTGACCTCACCAATCAGCCTCCTCCAGCGTCCTCGGTCTGTGTATTCTTCTTCAGACAGCCCCAGCGTACTCATATCCTCTCTGATCTGCTCAATCCATCGGAGTCGTTGTCTTCCCCGTGGTCTTTTGCCTCTAATATCTTCCTCCACTGCCTGCCTGATGATCTGGCCTTCTCGACGCATTACTTGTCCACACCACGTCAGTCTTCTTCCTTTGATCACTGCCACGATGTCCATCGACTTGTATAGCTCCTGCAATTCACAGTTCTCTTTTCCTCCATTCGTCTCCATCCTTCACTGGCCCAAAAATCTGTCTGAGGATGGGTTTCTCAAATGTCAGGAGTTTTCTTTTCATATTTTGGGTAATGGTCCAGGTATCTGCTCCATACAAGACTGCAGGTTGTATTATTGTCTTGTAGATCTTGTCTTTGAGGATCTCGATAGAAGCAGGGACTTTAACAGCTTTCCCAGTGCAAACTTTGATCTGTTTCCTGCTTGTATTCGTCTGGTAATTTCCTGGTCTATCTCGTTCCTTTCATTGAGCACAGCTCCGAGATATTTAAAGTCTTTTACCCTTTCAAAGACTTTATCCTCCACTTTCAGGGGTCTGTCACCATTTTCTCTGCTAACTACGAGGTATTTTGTCTTGCCCATATTCAACTTCAGGCCTGCTCTCATTGTCTCTTCCATTAACGTGCTTGTAGTTTGAACCAGGTCTTCTTCTTTCTCTGCTATTAAAACTACATCATCCGCATAGGCCAGGGTGTTAGTCCTTCTTCCCAGCTGTATTCCTGTCTCTAGGCTTGATACCTTTCTCAGGGATCTCTCCAGTACCAGGTTAAACAGGAATGGGGAGAGGCAGTACTCACCTTGAAATTCTTTGATATGTTTCCATTTACTTTCACCATGCGTGTTGTCTCCTGGGTACATATCTGTGTCAGTTTTGTGAGTTTTCTGGAAACTTGAGCCCTTTCGAGTTCTTGTCAAATTGCTTGTCTATTCACACTATCATATGCTTTATGCAAGTCCACAAAAATGCAGTGAACATTTTTTCGGAATTCCCAGCTCTTTGCTAGCACTTACCGTATTGTATGTAAATGGTGTACAGTTGACTTTCCCTTTCTGAAACCTGCTTTTTGGAATCACAGTACTTTCTAGACATGTGGTGTTAGTTGCTTCAGTAACAAAATGCTCAAAATCTTATATGCTGTACATAGTAGTGTGATTCTTCTATAGTTGCTACATCTCGTTGGGTCCTCTTTCTCTAGTTTAGGGCAGATGACAGACTCCTTCCATTCGTCTGGGATCCTTTCCTTCTTTCAAATTAAGCAGATTAAGTGGTATAGTCTAGCTCTTCCCTCCTTCAGCATCTCTGCAGGTATGCCATCTATTCCTGGTGCCTTCCCCCTCTTCAGCAATTTTATGGTTGCTCTTACCTCTTCCATGCTTGGTAGTTCATACTTATAGTATCTCTGTTTTCTCTATATGATTCTTCTTCTTCATTTTCTGTTGTAGCACTCATGTAGCATCCACATTCAGGAGGTTTTCGAAGTAGTTTTTCCATTCCTCCATAGCGTCCATTTCATCTGTGATTATCTGTCCTTCTTGACCTCTGATCACTTCAATCTTTGGATTGTATCCTTTCTTCAAGAACCTGACTGACTTCTGCCAGTTTTATATTGCTGTTTATGAACTCTCGCTTTTCTGTTCGAAGAACTTGTCTTGCTTCTCTAGCTGCTTCCATGTGTCCCAACCTTGTTCTTTCATTCTGTTCGTTTGTCAGCTATAACAGTTTCGCTGCTTTTCTCTTGGTGACTGCATCTCTACACCTATCAGTAAACCATCCTCCGCTCTTCCTCCTTTTCTTCATTGGTTTCAGCACCTCACTTGCAGCATCTTTTAAACCTGTCTTGATTCTCGACCAAAACATTTCAATATCATCTTATTCTTATTCTTCTATGGAAGCAAACCTGTTTCCAATTTCAAGTGTATATTTTTCCTTAATGTGGTCCTCTTTCAGTAGGTCTGCATTTATTTTCTGGTCTGCTTCTCTTCTCCTGCTGTTACGGCTTTCTATTCTCTCCTGTATGGTTGTCATCACAAGGTAATGCTCTGCTCCTATTTCTGCAACTCTTTGAGATTTTACATTCTGGATAGCACTTCTGTGTCTGGCATCCACAAGTATGTGGTCTATTTGGCTCTGAGTCTCTTGGTCAGGTGACTTCCATGTTGTCTTATGGATGTCACTGCGAGGAAAGTAGATACTCATCATTCTTAATTTTTTTGAAGCTGTCAGTTTGTCTAGTCTCATTCCATCGTTGTTAGAGGAATCATGCAGACTGTGAAGGCCAGCGTAAGGTCTCAACATATCTTCTCTTCCTACTTTAGCATTGGCTTCACCAAGGAAAACCTTCACATCGTATGATGGTGCATCTTCATACACTGATTCAAGGTCTTCGTAGAAACTGTCTTTTTCACCGTCATCTTTATCTTCTGTAGGTGCATGGGATAAAACCAGAGTTAAGTAGTAGAATTTTCCATTTATTCTTATCCAGCATATTCTTTCATTAACAGCCTTGAAGTCAATGATCTTTCCCCGTACTCTGTTCGCTACTGCAAAGCCCACTCCAAACTGATGTTTACCTTCTTTATTTCCATTATGGAAGTAGCTATACCACATTTCTTTGTGCATTCCTTCTGCAGGCCATCTCGTTTCTTGTAGTGCCTCTATGTCTAGCCTGTACCTGTTCAGTTCATCATCAAGGACCTTAACATTTCCAGGTGAGAATAGTGTTTTTGCATTCCAAGTCCCACACTTCACTCTATGTTTGTTCCGTGATCTGCTGGAATTATTAACCTCCTTTGATTTGCTGCGATCGTTTCCATTGTTCCGTGCCGAGTCCGAGGCTACTTCTTGGTATTTCGTAACAGTCATCTTTTTTACGGTGCGGGGGGATGTCCCAATTAGTCTAGAGCATCACCTTTGACCAATCTGGTATGGGAGACTCTACTAGTAGCAAAGCCACCCCCAGTCTAGCTCTCAGGATCATTTGACCAAGCAAGCCCCACCACCACGACAAGGTAAGGACACAATGGGGGGACGAAAGATTTAATAAACATGTTAATTTTAAAAAAATCATCTTAACAGTCTCAGTTGTAATTCGTCACAAATGATAAGGAGTTTCTATCATACAGTGATTATCTTCTGATCTAAAAATATATATGTAACACTAATTTGTATATAATTAATCACACAATTGCGGCGTCTCTGAACAGAATATGTCATCATGATCAGTGTTAATCTTCGTTTAAAATAGTTCATAAATATACGTTTACAATGTTACGTGGGTAGATAACATCTAAATGATAACATCCGAAACAAATGAGTTCGTGGGTGTGTACGTGGAGGGGTGTGCCGAAAAGTACCACATCGAGTCGTTCACACTACGTTGGAGCTGTTCCGACTGCTGTGGTCGCTCGAACGTAGCGAAGTCTTAGTACTACGGGACAACCCGTAAGAACGCAGATTAATTTTTATGAATTGCGAAAAACGAGGTCGCAGGCGCTTGCGATGTTCGTGAAAATGCACGGAACAGACGACCTGTTAAAAAAGTTTTTACGACTCCATCAAACGCTTTCGGGACTTAAAGGAATCTGTGTGCCATACTCGGACTGCCCGTCAACAAGTACAAAAATAGTCAACAGAATATAAGTGAAAGCTCTTTGCTACGTAACGTGACTGCCGAGGATAAAGGACTGCAAATAGAAACTGATTTCATAGAAACATTTAACGCATTTCAATCTTTTCTGCAAACTATCGTCACAGTGCTATAAGTTTGATTCTAAGCAGAGTAAACAACCATGACGGGATGGGAGTGTGCACCTTTCTACATTACATTTCGACCGACATCCATAGATATAGTGTGAGTTCACGTGCAGCAACCGTAATGCGACATCAACGCGTCTATCAATAAAGAAATAAACCTTCACAGAAAGTTTCTTGCAGCTTTGTAATAGTATTCAAAAGATCTTTGTGGCCAGAAGGGACAACTTTGAAGACTGAAAATGGTACTTCATCTTCTGTTTTCTTTGTTTTGTGGTAACATTAACCGCACTCCTTATTCGCGATTCGCGCAGTTCATATCGCTGCTGCGAATATGTCCGCTCCAACAAACCTCACTTATATTTTCCTTCATCGTCGTGAGACACCCCTTATTAGTAATAACATAAAATCTGTAATGAGCGCGTGGGTGCACCCATTCAACTTATGACCCAGAGTATGTGTATAATATTCATAATATAATGCTTTCCATCTTACCTACAGGGAAGGAACAATTGCTCCTCGCGGAAGACCTTTACTTTTTGTTGGAGAAAGTTTTATCTATAGAATGGAAAACCGTTTAAGGGCAGAATTCTGGAACACAAGGTCCCATTGTCGTGGCTCTCTCTGCGCGGTGCAAACACGCTCGCGTTTGCACGTACGAACGTGTGTGTGTGTTCGGTGGGGTGGGGCGGGGGAGGGAAGAGAGAGAGAGAGAGAGAGAGAGAGAGAGAGAGAGAGAGAGAGAGGTGGAGGGGGTTCATCAGGTGGCAATCAATGTACAGTGACTGGACTTGACGGATGTTTTGAGAGTAACGAAGTGTTAATTACTGCATTGTTCTGTATATGACAGCCATCTATAATGACCTCGTTGTCGATGGGACGTTAAACCATAGTCTTCCTTACTTCCTAGTAAATGAGATATCCAGACGATTCTACAAGTGCACTAAACAACAATCGAATCTAAATTTGCCGAAAAATCGTTGTAGCTGTAAACATGCTTCCGTGCAGAAAACAGGAGGGCATATAATGATGACACAGAAAAGAATCGAGAGCAATTCATGTTCATTTCACTAAGCGAGGAAGCACGAATATCAACAACTTCACCTGCTTCGGTTACGACGCTTCAATATGGAAACCGTCTGCTAATCTTTTTTGTGTATGGCGTTCATGTATTCCATTGGTTTTTTCATACTTACGTTATTTTTCTTTTCAGCGCGAGGACTAGAATGCTTTCATTGGAGGCATGCAATACTTTCAATCATATTTCCGAAAGTAGACGTTGTTTTGTAGTCGTATGTTTTTACCCTATTCGTCACCGAAATACGAATGTGGATTTCAACGAATAGATTAAAATCTAACGGAATGGAAGAGTTCGTCGCAAGTAAATGGATAACGTGGATTTTTATTCTGGACTGCTGCTGTGCGGATGCACCGAAAACGATCTAGTACGTCGACATGTATTTTGTGTCAAGTGTACAATCTGTACCATTGCGCTGTGTTTTATCGCTTCGTTCAGACTCTGCATTTGCACTTCAGTGATGAATGAGAGAAGAACGTACAACACAACAACTTCTTTTTCATTTCGCTTTCTATAAATAAAGCAGCTTCTGTTTTCGATAATGTGACCCTGTAGTAGCGTGCGTTAATATGCAGGGCGTTAGGCGTTTAAGTTCAGATATTGTGATCACTGTTACCTTAATATGCACTCTTTTTAGTGTGTTAGTTGTTTTTTCTCTGCTTTTTCCACAAACACGTCACATGATTTGCTACCTGATGTTTTCTGCGCGCTCGTAATTGCACCACTAAGTGAACCACGCCTGGCAGTACAGACTAACCGTTTTGTGTCCAGCGTCCAAACTTCAGAACCTGACTTGATGGCCAGGGAGAAAAAGCATTAATGGCTTGCTCTTGCCACATGTACTTGGAGGTACTAACCAACCTAAAAACATATTACTCCTAATAGCTATAATTATTAGTGTGCGAATTAAGTAAATACTGATGAGTTGTTGTTCATTACACTGTCCTCTGCCACCACTAAAAATATCTGCACTTAAACTGTTAACACCCTGGTTAATTTTTAGTTTACAGCCAAATAATACATCATTTCGGACTCTTTTTAATCTACAGGTTAGGGTTGTCTGTAACAGGGTGGTGTTTGTGCTTGTGTAGTCTTGCGTTCGTAAACTTTCAAACATCGATCTTACACAAATACAGAGTTTTATATATAAATTATTCTGAACATTATTAGAACGTCTGTTGCTGTTGTGGTCTTCAGTCCTGAGACTGGTTTGATGCAGCTCTCATGCTACTCTATCCTGTGCAAGCTTCTTCATCTCCCAGTAAGTAATGCAACCTACATCCCTCTGAAACTGCTTAGTGTATTCATCTCTTGGTCTCCCTCTAAGATTTTTACCTTCCACGCTGCCCTCCAATACTAAATTGGTGATCCATTGATGTCTCAGAACATGTCCTACCACCCGATCCCTTCTTCTAGTCAAGTTGTGCCACAAATTTCTCCTCTCCCCAATCCTATTCAGTACCTCCTCATTAGTTATGTGATCTAGCCATCTAATCTTCAGCATTCTTCTGTAGCACCACATTTCAAAAGCTTCTATTCTCTTCTTGTCCAAACTATTTATCGTCCATGTTTCACCTCCATACATGGATACACTCCATACAAATACTTTCAGAAACGACTTCCTGACACTTAAATCTATACTCGATGTTAACAAATTTCTCTTCTTCAGAAACGCTTTCCTTGCCATTGCCAGTCTACATTTTATATCCTCTCTACTTCAACCATCATCAGTTATTTTGCTCCCCAAATAGCAAATCTCCTTTACTACTTTAAGTGTCTCATTTCCTAATCTAATTCCCTCAGCATCACCCGACTTAATTCGACTACATTCCGTTATCCTCGTTTTGCTTTAGCCGGCCGCGGTGGCCGTGCGGTTCTGGCGCTGCAGTCCGGAACCGCGAGGCTGCTACGGTCGCAGGTTCGAATCCTGCCTCGGGCATGGGTGTGTGTGATGTCTTTAGGTTAGTTAGGTTTAAGTAGTTCTAAGTTCTAGGGGACTTATGACCTAAGATGTTGAGTCCCATAGTGCTCAGAGCCATTTGAACCATTTTCGTTTTGCTTTTGTTGGTGTTCATCTTATATCCTCCTTTCAAGACACTATTCATTCCGTTCAACTGCTCTTCCAAGTCCTTTGCTGACAGAATTACAATGTCATCGGCAAACCTCAAAGTTTTTATTTCTTCTCCACGGATTTTACTACCTACTCCAAATTTTTCTTTTGTTTCCTTCACTGCTTGCTCAATATACAGATTGAATAACATCGGGGAGAGGCTACAACCCTGTCTCACTCCCTTCCCAAACACTACTTCCCTTTCGTGTCCCTCGACTCTTATAACTGCCATCTGGTTTCTGTACAAATTGTAAATAGCCATTCGCTCCCTGTATTTTACCCCTGCCACCTTCAGAATTTGAAAGAGAGTATTCCAGTCAACATTGTCAAAAGCTTTCTCTAAGTCTACAAATGCTAGAAACGTAGGTTTGCCTTTCCTTAATCTAGCTTCTAAGATAAGTCGTAGGGTCAGTATTGCCTGACGTGTTTCAATATTTCTACGGAATCCAAACTGATCTTCCCCGAGGTCGGCTTCTACTAGTTTTTCCATTCGTCTGTAAAGAATTCGCATTAGTATTTTGCAGCCGTGACTTATTAAACTGATAGTTCGGTAATTTTCACATCTGTCAACACCTGCTTTCTTTGGGATTGGAATTATTATATTCTTCTTGAAGTCTGAGGGTATTTCGCCTGTCTCATATATCTTGCTCACCAGAAGGTGGAGTTTTGTCAGGACTGGCTCTCCCAAGGCTGTCAGTAGTTCTAATGGAATGTTGTCTACTCCCGGGGCCTTGTTTCGACTCAAGTCTTTCAGTGCTCTGTCAAACTCTTCACGCAGTATCATATCTCCCATTTCATCTTCATCTACATCCTCTTCCATTTCCATAATATTGTCCTCAATTACATCGCCCTTGTATAGACCCTCTATATACTCCTTCCACCTTTCTGCTTTCCCTTCTTTGCTTAGAGCCGGATTTCCATCTGAGCTCTTGATATTCATACAAGTGGTTCTCTTTTCTCCAAAGGTCTCTTTGATTTTCCTGTAGGCAGTATCTATCTTACCCCTCATGAGATAAGCCTCTACATCCTTACATTTGTCCTCTAGCCATGCCTGCTTAGCCATTTTGCACTTCCTGTCGATCTCATTTTTCAGACGTTTGTATTCCTTTTTGCCTGCTTCATTTACTGCATTTTTATATTTTCTCCTTTCATCAATTAAGTTCAATATTTCTTCTGTTACCCAAGGATTTCTAGCAGACCTCGTCTTTTTACCTACTTTATCGTCTGCTGCCTTCACTACTTCATCCCTGAAAGCTACCCATTCTTCTTCTACTGTATTTCTTTCCCCCATTCCTGTCAATTGTTCCCTTATGCTCTCCTTGAAACTCTGTACAACCTCTGGTTCTGTCAGTTTATCCAGGTCCCATCTCCTTAAATTCCCACCTTTTTGCAGTTTCTTCAGCTTCAATCTACAGTTCATAACCAATAGATTGTGGTCAGAGTCCACATCTGCCCCTGGAAATGCCTTACAATTTAAAACCTGGTTCCTAAATCTCTGTCGTACCGTTATATAATCTATCTGAAACCTGTCAGTATCTCCAGGCTTCTTCGATGTATACAACCTTCTTTTATGATTCTTGAACCAAGTGTTAGCTATGATTAAGTTGTGCTCATTGCAAAATTCTATCAGGCGGCTTCCGCTTTCATTTCTTCCCCCCAATCCATATTCACCTACTACATTTCCTTCTCTCCCTTTTCCTACTACCGAATTCCAGTCACCCATGACCATTAAATTTTCGTCTCCCTTCACTATCTGAATAATTTATTTTATTTCATCATACATTTCTTCAATTTCTTCGTCATCTGCAGAGCTAGTTGGCATATAAACTTGTACTACTATTGTAGGCGTGGGCTTCGTGTCTATCTTGGCCACAATAATGCGTTCACTATGCTATTTGTAGTAGCTTACCCGCACTCCTATTTTTTATTCTTTATTAAACCTACTCCTGCATTACCCCTATTTGATTTTGTATTTATAACCCTGTATTCGCCTGACCAAAAGTTTGTTCCTCCTGCCACCGAACTTCACTAATTCCCACTATATCTAACTTTAACCTATCCATTTCCCTTTTTAAATTTTCTAACCTACCTGCCCGATTAAGGGATCTGACATTCCACGCTTAGAACGTCTATGCCTCTGTATTTTAAAATCATTGTTATTCCTTTGTTAGTGACAGGTTGAAAGTTTCCCTCGAACTTTGAGGTGTTTTAGGAAGAGAACAACCTATGAAAGGCAGGTTGACGTAATTTCCGGCTTGCACCTCGAGCATGACCCTGCTTCACGCCAGCCCCAGAATACAGGTCTTGATTATCATGAATGTCAAGTGCTGTGTATCTTCCTCTTAGAATAACGGATTGCATTGTTGTATCGTGCAGCGCTTGAAGCCATTTTTAAGCGACTGATCATTGTGGGTATGTCCCAGAAAGATTGCTATATCTTCTATCCCAGTATATTACTGAAAACTAGAATGTCCAGTATTGAGCACCTGCAAAACAGAACCACCAGTACTGCTACTTATCTGTACCTGTTGCACAGGAAGCAATTTTCTTCTACCGCATACCGAAATTAAATCAGATTACGTCCAAATGAAAAAAATAACAGTACTTCTTCTCCAATTCACTATCAAGGCCGGTTGGCCAGGTGCACGTGCAGGTAGTGAATTGTCTCAGCAGATGACCTTGGCGGTGCAAGTATCAAGGTCATATGCGTTCATCGGAAACCACGGCGGGTTTCTGACTATTCAGATTTCGTGTAGGAGGACACGAGTCTTAAGATCTGCATACTCCTGTTTATAACAAATCACCTGACAAGTAATAGGTCCTTCGTAACTGCAGCACCACATTTGCATAGTAGTTTACGAGATCATTTAACATACACCATTTTAATTCTGAATAACAAACACAGTAAGTTCATTGGGAGATATTGCGATGTCGGACCCTTATTGTGGAGATAGTATCTGACTGATTAACTAAGAGCATGATTTTCAGAATGCCTGATGCTCACGTCTTCAGCATATTGACATAAATAACCGCGAAAAATGGTAGTCGAAGTGATTAAAACGATTTGGAATGTCAACTATTTTTTGTACCGTGACTTTAGCTCTTAATTCAGGGTAATCTATAACAACAAACCATCTCCAGTCGATGTATGTTTATCAGTTTTCTATGTTTATTTTTCTATATTCGACGCGTTTCCGTGATAAACTACATTTACAGACACTACAATTTGGGGTTTTACCTTACATTTCTTAAGTTTTCCATCTGCTCATAAAAAAACTAGACAACTGTTCATTTGCTAGAATGGCGTCTCGGATAAACGTTAACTTAAAAATAGTAATGAATATGAATTTACCATATTTTCCGTTCATTTGTCGCTTAATTTGTATCATGTACATTATTTAGAACCTCCGATTACAAACTAATACTTCACAAACGGTGACACTTCCATCAGGCTCTACTAGACTCAAATGTCTGCTCATAACTTATTTCACACGTTTAGTCTGTAATATTTTTATTATGTAATTTACATATATCTATGAGGAAAAATAAGGTCTAAATAAATGTGGTAGTGAGTGTGGAGTGGAGATAGTGCGCAGGCTGACTTGCAAGAGTAAAATTAAGGAATATGTTTTAGAGTCGATATGCGAACTAAGATTAGAAAGGCCGGCCGTGGTGGCCGAGCGGTTGTAGGCGCTACAGCCTGGAACCGCGCGACCGTTACGGTCGCAGGTTCGAATCCTGCCTCGGGCATGGATGTGTGTGATGTCGTTAGGTAGTTAGGTTTAAGTAGTTCCAAGTTCTCGGGGACTGCTGACCTCCGATGTTAAGTCCCATAGTGCTCAGAGCCATTTGAACCATTTTAAGATTAGAAATTGTTTATCGTTAATTCTTTGATAGATGAGGTGTTCAGGTAAAGTCTGAGAAGCTTGTAAGGACGTTGCAGGGTAGATTTTACTGAGAAATAACTATTAAGCAAAAAATTCGATACGTTACGCCGTTTCCAAGTTAATTTGCATTGAAGTTAGCCAATGAGGCAGCTGCGACCACAAATTCAAGTGGCCCACTAGATACAGTATTAGTATCAGGTGTCCTCATAGCGTAGATAATAGCGCACGATACTGCACGGCCTTGGGCTAGGGTTCGATCCTTACTTACCGCCCCAGGGCCAATTTTTGTGTCGCTCTCTTGTTCGGTTTTAGGAAACCGAACGAAGCACACGTTTGATGACACCGCCTCTGGCGGGCCGCTCGAATTTGCGCGCGCAACGGCCTGATTGGCTAATTTCAATGCTAATTAACTCGGAAAAGGCGCAACATATCGAATTTTTTTCTTTATAATTATTTCTCAGCACTACCTACCCTGCAACACTCTTACAAGCATTTCAGACTGTTTTGACCACTCTCTATACATGATGCATAGATTGGTTCACTGGGTATTCCTGGACTTGTCTTTAAAAAGAACCAAAAAGAGGCTAGTGTATTGTTTCCTCTGTTTCCGAAAAGTAACGCCTAATTGACGGAACATGGCGAAGAATAGTAAGGTTCGATACACCTTCTAACACTGCGACAGATTATAACTGATATTATGTGACTCGTGGTGATATAATTGCCTATAGTCAACAAATTAAACGAATTTTTCGCAGAAAAATGATCTGATGGAAGTTCTACGCGATCTCTTTATAATGAGGAATGCTCCACGAAGAGCACGTTGCGTCCCACCAATTCTATGTAGTCGAGGCTTCTGTTAAAGCACGTCACCTTCCTGTCGAAGAAATAGCAGCAGCACGGGTGTAACAGCCTATGCAGTGTAGCGGGCACTGCTTAGTTTACCAGGCAGAAACACCAAATTTGAGCGCTAGTTGTAACTTATGGTATCTATCTTCGCGTGGCTAGGGCCTTCCGTCGGGTAGACCGTTCGCCAGGTGCAAGCCTTTCGATTTGACGCCACTTCGGCGACTTGCGCGTCGATGGGTATGAAACGATGATGATTAGGACAACACAACACCCAGTCCCTGAGCGGAAAAAGACTCCGACCCAGCGGGGAATCGAACCCGGGCCCTTAGGATTGACATTCTGTCGCGCTGATCACCTTTTTTTTTTTTTTTAATCTCATTTTGTTCGCTTTTGTTCGTTGCATCTGCTCGGGGCGGACGTCGTAACGCATCCGTTTAAGTTCGTTGTTGATCGATTAACTCAGTTTTTTTTTTATTACAGAGGGCAGCTAACCCTCTGACCGAACACGTTGAGCTACCGTGCCGGCATCACTCAGCTATCGGGGGCGGACGTAACTTATGGTCCCCCATACCGTTAAGCCCGGGAAGGGACTTGGGAGTCTACCTCTACATCGTCATCTACATCTAATCTACATCCATGCTCCGCAAGCCACCTGACGGTGTGTGGCGGAGGGTACCTTGAGTACCTCTATCGGTTCTCCCTTCTATTCCAGTCTTGTATTGTTCGCGGAAAGAAAGGCTATCGGTATGTCTCCGTGTGGGCTCTAATCTCTCTGACTTTATCCTCATGGTCTCTTCGCGAGATGTACGTAGAAGGGAGAAATATACTGCTTGACTCCTCGGTGAAGGCATGTTCTGAAAACTTCAACAAAATCCCGTACCGAACTACTGAGCGTCTCTCTTCCAGTGTCTTCCACTGGAGTTTATCTATCATCTCCGTAACGCTTTCGCAGTTACTAAATGGTCCTGTAACGAAGCGCGCTGCTCTCCGTGGATCTCCTCTATCTCTTCTGTCAACCCTATCTGGTACGGATCCCACACCGGTGAGCAGTATTCAAGCAGTGGGCGAACAAGTGTACTGTAACCTACTTCCTTTGTTTTCGGACTGCATTTCCTTAGGATTCTTCCAATGAATCTCAGTCTGGCATCTGCTTTACCGACGATTAATTGGTCATTCCATTTTAAATCACTCCTAATGCCTACTTCCAGATAATTTATGGAATTAACTGCTTCCAGTTGCTGACCTGTTATATTGTAGCTAAATGATAAAGGATCTTTCTTTCTATGTATTCGCAGCACATTACACTTGTCTACATTGAGATTCAATTGCCATTCCCTGCACCATGCGTCAATTCGTTGCAGATCCTCCTGCATTTCAGTACAAGTTTCCATTGTTACAACCTCTCGATATACTACAGCATCATCCGCAAAAACCATCAGTGAACTTCCGATGTTATCCACAATGTCATTTACATATATTGTGAATAGCAACGGTCCTACGACAATCCCCTGCGGCACACCTGAAATCACTCTTACTTCGGAAGACTTCTCTCCATTGAGAATGACATGCTGCGTTCTGTTATCTAGGAACTCTTCAATCCAATCACACAATTAGTCTGATAGTCTATATGCTCTCACTTTGTTCATTAAACGACTGTGGGGAACTGTATCGAAAGCCTTGCGGAAGTCAAGAAACACGGCATCTACCTGGGAACCCGTGTCTATGGCTCTCTGAGTCTCGTGGACGAATAGCGTGAGCTGGGTTTCACACGAACGTCTTTTTCGAACCCCATGCTGATTCCTACAGTGTAGATTTCTAGTCTCCAGAAAATACATTATACTCGAACATAATACGTGTTCCAAAATTCTACAACTGATCGACGTTAGAGATATAGATCTATAGTTCTGCACATATGTTCGACGACCCTTCTTGAAAACGGGAACGATACTCTCTTCTAGATACCTACGGTACACCGCTGCAAGAAGGGGGGCAAGTTCCTTTGCGTAATCTGTGTAAAATCGAACTGGTATCCCATCAGGTCCAGCGGCCTTTCCACTTTTGAGCGATTTTAATTGTTTTTCTATCCCTTTGTCATCTATTTCGATATCTACCATTTTGTCATCTGTGCGACAATCTAGAGAATGAACTACAGTGTCGTTGACGAATGCACTCGGGAATAGGCAGCTCACCAGGCCTACGCCTTCCACGTGTACGTCGCATACAGACAGAACATACTCTCATCACTGAAGACAACGGAGCGCCATTCCACTCTGCAGTCACTTCTTTCACGGAGTAGCCATGCTTGGCAGAGGCGTGGCGTCTGTGGTGGTTTTCCTGCTGCAAGCAGACGGTTCTCAAACATCCACAGCAGGTGCAACATGTGCTCTGACTTCATCCCAGTGGGCCATCACTGTCTGCACAATGCGTCGATCTTGACATGCGTCTGTTCTACAGTTGTGCGCTTCACACCTCCGATATATTGTGCCGAACGTGAGCAGAAAGGCGTCGATATGTCCACCTAACTCCCTGTAGGCTGAAGCTGTTCAGCAGGAGTACGTACTCGTTTGTGGGGCACGGTTGTACCCTAGAAAGACTGTTACCAACATTGTCACTTCTAAACTCAGCACAGTTACTGGCTGTCCTGTAGAAGATTCCCATCGGGATAGCCGTGCGTATTAAAGCGCCGCTGCCGGGACGGGGAGATACGCCGGGTCCAGATCGCATCAGCCCGGAGGATTAACTACGAGGATCGGTGTGATGGCCATCTCGGTTGCAATTTTTAGGAGGTTTCCCACAATCCGCTAAGTGAATACCCTGCTGGTACCCAAATCCCGCCTCAGTTACACGATTCGGAAATATTTCCAACACTTCACTCACTTTCTCACGAATAACGCTACAGACAGTTGGGGTACGCGTATTCCGTCCCGGGGAGTAACGGGGTGGCAACATGGAGGATATCCGGCTACCCCTTAATCTAACCGCGCCCTATCCGTAAAGGGGGGTAGGACGTCAGGATTCACACTCATAGCAGTGGAAGTTAAAAAACATAACAAAATATTTTTTTTTACATGTGAAATTTCATCATTTTTTCACTGTGCGCTTCACACCTGTTACCTGTTACATTTTAAATTTCACGTTTAGAAAAAACTCAAATTTTATAGTTAATTACCTCACTTTTTACCACAGTTTTTAAAGTAAGAGACATTCTTCGATGAATTTAGCACAGCATACAAACCATACTTACAGGTGTATGAAACTCTAAAATTTATTTAATTTATTTATTTAATATTTATTTAACATTTATTTCATTTGTTATATATATATATATATATATATATATATATATATATATATATATATATAATATTTATTTTATTTATTTATTTTTTAATCGATGAGCTGTTACATTTTAAATTTCACGTTTAGAAAAAACTCAAATTTTATAGTTAATTACCTCACTTTTCACCACAGTTTTTAATATATTTGGAAAATTCGAGAGTTTAGTACACATGTAAGTATAGTTTGTATGCTATGCAAAATTCGTCGAAGAATCTCTCTTACTTACGAAGAAAAATGTACCTATAGCAACAAATGCAGCCAATAGTAAGTGAAAAAATAATGAAGTTTCACATGCGAAAAATTAATTTGTTATGTTTTTGAACTTCCACTGCTACGAATGTGAATCCTGAATCCTTCCTCCTTATGCTGACAGAGTTTTATGAATTTATTTGTAAAAGTATAGACAGTGGAAATTTAAATATCCTGTGGTGCCTCTCCTGCACCAAGGCGGCCCGTTTGCCGTCCTACCCCCTTAATAACCGTTCCGATGCGGAACACAGGCACAAGAAGAGAAGAATAAGTGTGTTTCCATGATGGTCAGCTGATTGTGCTGGAGGAAATAAATTGGCCACGTGGTTGAAGGAAGTTGTTGCACGAAAATGTGGAAAACATACATCAGGATGGCTGGACGAGGAATTAAATTCAACGCTGCAACAGGTGCAACTTTCTCGATGGGTGATTTGGTGCTACTAGGAAAACTAGTAGACGCGAGGAATTTCAGAATTAATGAAGATATTCACATCAACTGTTTCTACATCATCGGTGCAACGGATATGTGAAGGAACTTTCACAGCGTAAAAGTGACCGGACTGAACAAACATTTTGACGTCCTTAAACCGGTGAGCGTAGAAGAGACATATATATTTTTTTCCGGATGTAAGCTGGCACCCATATTCCTCACATCACACTAACATATATGCTGTCGCTCTTCGTGTATGCACGTCACAGAACCGTGGCCGATTTAGTTATACAACGAGGAATCGAGATACGACATCTGCTGTTCTTATGAAATTTGCGCTAGCTGGGACTATATCCGGTGAATGTAATCCACCTGCCTGTATGGAATCAACGGTAACATTTTCAGATGTGAAAGTTGCGATGCGATTCTGTCACTTGTTTTGAGCAGGGAATGAAGAAGGAATTTTAGAGTTTAACAGCACTCTGACATAAGAGGTTAAAGGGTATTGCGGAACGAACTGTCCGACGTTTCGCCTGATACGATTAAGGGAAATTACGGAGCACCTAAGCGAGGACGGTCAGAAGGGCTTTAAATCCGAATCTCCCCGAACAACAGTCCAGCGCCTTAAACACTTTAACATCTACCCATTTTATACTGAGTAATGAAGCTCTTATTGTTTTGTGAAATTGTGACACAGATTTGGTTTGTAAGAATATTCTTAGCATTTACGAACTATCACCCAAGAACACCCCAACAATGAGCTGGTGCTTCTTAACAAGAAGAACTTCTATTCGTACGAAATAGTGTGCGAAGGAGTAATTTAACAAAAAACAATAATCTTGTCTGCTTATAATCATGGCTTGAATTAAACAACACAAACGCTTATACCGTTTCCTTTCCACTTTGTAGTATTACGTGAAAATAAGTGTTTCCGTTCTGTTTGCTCCAAATAACTGGTGCAACGACGAAGGAGTAATCTATAATTCCCTGAGGTCACAAAGTCATATAAAAGGGCAGTGGATTGGCAGAGCTGTCATTTTTACTCAGGCGATTCATGTGAAAAAGTTTCCGGCGTAATTATGGCCGCACGACGGAAATTAACAGACTTTGAACGCGGAATGGTAGTTGGAGCCAGACGCATGGGACATTCCATATCGGAAATCGTAGGGGATTCAGTATTCCGAAATGAAGAATGTGCCGAGAACACCAACTCTCAAGAATTACCTCTCGCCAAGGACAACGCAGTGTCTGACGGCCGTCACTTAACGACAAAGAGCAGCGGCGTATGCGTAGACCTGTCAGTGCTAACAGACAAGCATTACTGCTTGGAATAACCGCAGAAATCAGTTTAGGACGCACGACGAAAGTATCCGTTAGGATAGACCGGCGAAATTTGGCGTTAATAGGCTATGGCTGCAGACGACCGTCGCGAGTGCCTTTGCTAACAGCACGACATTGCCTGCAGAGCCTCTCCTGAGCTCCCTACCATATCGGTTGGACCCTAGATGATTGGGAAACCGTGGCTAGGTCAGATGAGTCCGACTTCAGTTTGAAAATTTGAAATTTGTGGTAAGGTCTTATGAGACAACACTGCTGAGGTCATCGGTCCCTAAGCCTACACACTACTTAATCGAACTTAGTCTATGGACAACACACACACACCCATGCCCGAGGGAGGACTCGAACCTCCGACGGGGGGAGCCGCTCGGACCGTGACAAGGCGCCCTAGACCGCGCGGCTTCCCCGCGCGGCCCGATTTCAGTTGTTAAGAGCTGATGACAGGGTTCGATTGTGGCGCAGACTTCACGAAGCCATGGACCCAGGTTGTCAACAAGGCACTGTACAAGTTGGTGGTGGCTCCATAATGGCGCGGGCGTAGTTTACATTGAATGGACTGAGTTCTGTGGTCCACCTGGACCGATCACTGACTGGAAATGGTTATGTTCTGCTACTTGGAGACCATTTGCAGCCATTCATGGAGTTAATGTTCCTCAACGACGATGGAATTTTATGGGTGGGAATGCGCTATGTCACTGGGCTACAGTTGGACAATTGGAACGAATGATTTTGCCCCTCATCGAACATTAATGGGACATAATCAAGAGGTTAGCTCGTGCACCAACATCCTGCACCGGCAACACTTTCGCAATTATAGAAGCCCATTGAGCCAGCATGGCTCAATATTTCTGCAGGGGACTTCCAATGGCTTGTTGAATCTATGCATACCACGTCGAGTTACTGCTCTACAAACTGCCTATTGGCTTCTGTCTCGGGTTTTTCGGCCGCCGTTCATCTAATGATTTTTCTGACGTTTCGCCAGCACGAGTGGCTGGCATTGTCAAAGCTTCACCCTCCATTGCTGGCGAAACGTCAGTAAAATCATCAGATGAACGGCGGCCGAAAAACCCGAGACAGAAGCTAATGGGCAGTTTGTCAACAAGTGTCAACGAAAGCCTTAACAATTTTGTATTACTGCACTACGTCAGGTAAAAGGATGTCAGACACGATATTAGGAGGTATTCCATGACTTTTGTCACCTCAGTGTAAAAAATAGTAGTGGTTACAACCCCAGCAGACCCCATCCAAGAAAATAGATATATGAACGTACCTATACTGCTGTTTCGCGTCTCCAGAAAATTTTGATCGAATAGATTATACTTATAGAGAAGTGTTATCCCTAGAAATTAGTTAGGAATTGCAACAGAAGTAATACAAAAGTCAGACCTCGGCACAAAATCTGTATTTTGGTGCACTGTATATGCAAATGCGATTCCTGTGAACAGAACAGATGTTTAACCATAATATCGATCATAAGCTGTTAATTTCATTCGCAACATTAAACTTTTATTCTTCATCACCCAAAGAGGCGTGAAGTGGAACAATCGCCTAAACCTGTAACTACGAATAATATACTATAAATTAATATACACTGTAAGACTTGTGATGTGTAACTCATCCGAAGAGAAGGCCGCTCTCAAATGTGTTAGCAGACCTATTCTTGAGTATCCTTCACCTGCTTTGGTGCCATGCCAAGTACGACTGACCGAAGAGACAAGAGAAGTTCAAAGTAAGAGCAACTCGATCCCGTTCTGGATTGTTTTATCAGTACGAATCTGCGTCACAGATGTGCAGTAGACTCCAAACCAAAACTCAACAAGAGAAGAAATGTACGCAACGAAATGACATTTTTTTTAAGACTGAGAGAGCTCGCATAGTTAGAAGAGTGGCTAAGAATGGCTACCACCTAAGTTCATTTTTTCTTATGAAAATTACAACATCCTGAAGGAATGAGAAACAAATTAACTTTAGTATACCGATTAACTATTATTTTGCAAAGAAACGTTAAACTTTTTTCTGTCCAACAGGAAACTAGTATCTCTGTCACACCGTAAACATTTTCTCATCGCTTTACATTTCTGTTTTCTTCCTCCCATCTTATCTGCTAATCTTACCCTATTATTTCTCGTACTTCCTCTGACCAGTCAACGTTTTCTCCTCATTGATACCTTCTACACCAGTGGTCATCAAACTGCGGCCTGCGTGCCGCATGCGGCCCAGATCACGTTTATTGCGGCCCGCGACCCTCCTCGGCTTCGCACGGGTAGCATTAGTTATCTACTTGTAGGGCATAGCGGTGTTTTGTTTACGGAAACTGCGTAGAATTGTGATTAAAGTCGGGGAAGTAATTAGGTACCTGAAAACCATCCACCACTTTCATTTAACGCACCACTTGCCGGTGTTCCGCAGCGCTGAAGGCGTGAGCGGCCTGCTAGCCAACAATGTGAGCCTTGCATCAAACGCTCCGCGTGCCCACGGCCGCTCGTTTGTCGGCGGCGGTCTTGTCCCGCAGCCGCCTCATTGTTAGCTTTGTCGTGTCGGTGTGTCAGTCGTGAACCAAGTTTCGGTGCCCCTGATTGTTCGTCGCGTATTGAGTGTATTTGTGCTAATATTTGGCGATATAATTATTAGTGGAATAATTAATGTCTGATGCACCCTCAAGAACAGTGACTAAGAGAGAGGAAAATATGTGAAAAGAAGTTTCCAAGAAATATGGGAAGAAGAGTTTTGCTTTACAAGTGGACACAAAGAAGGTACTGCTACTTGCTTAACATGCTGGGATACGTTTGTGGGGTTGAAGAGATACAATTTCGCCACTACACAAGTAAGCACAATTCAATTACAGTAGCTTTTCCTTTGAATTCAAATGAAAGAAAGAAAAAAATTGCTCATCTAAAATCTACCATTCGTCGTCAACAAAACGTTATGTTAGCAGCAGTTGGGCAAGGTGAGGCTGTCACAAAAGCATCGTACCAAGTATATAATATTCTGGCAAAAAATAGGAGAGCTTTCACTGATGCTGAATTAGTGAAGCAATGTATGATGACTGTTTCTGAAACTTTGTTTCAAAATTTCTGCAACTGTAAATAAATATCAGCTGAAATAAATAAGCTCACACTTTCAGAATCTACCTGTCGACGTCGTATAGAGGACATTTCAAAATATATATTTGAGGCAGTAATTAATAAAGTTAAACTATGCAAATACTTCAGTCTTGCATGTGATTCCAGTACAGATTTAGCTTCGATGGCTCAGTTTTCATTATTTGTGCGTTACTGCACAAATGATGGGGTAATAGAGGAAGATTTTTTAGTAGTTATAACCATGAAAGGTCACACTAAAGGATGTGATTTTGTGGATGCAATTACAGAATTTGTAAAAAAAATGACTTATCTATGAGCAAATTAATAGTATGTTCAGATGGTTGTCCGTCAATAACGGGCGTCAACAATGGTTTGATAGCACTGATTAAGAAGTAACGGAATTTGCCAAATTTACTCTCCATTCACTGCTTACTGCATCAAGAAGGTTTGGCATGTCAAATTTCAAGTACAAAATTGAAGAACGTTATGTAAACGGTTATAAGCTTTATAAATTTCATTCGTACCCGCGAACTTAATCACTGAAAATTTAAAGAGCTTCTGCAGGAATTGCAAGCTTGTTACAGTGATGTTCTCCTACATACTGCTGTCAGATGGATAAGCGAAGTAAAACTGCTGGAACGGCTTGTCAATTTGAAATCTGAAATTGTTTTATTCTTACAAAAAAGTGGCAAAAATTATCCTGAACTTGATGATGATGGATGATGGATACTTACAGCTTTTTTGACCGATATTACACAAAAATTCAACACACTTAACTTGGAATTACAAGGACCAAACAGGATAATGGGACAAATGACTAACAAAATATTTGCATTTGAAGCCAAACTGCAATTATATATAAATGAACTCGAAGTAAATTATCTGTCTAATTTTCCAATTGTTGCTATCCTCCGATCAGGCTTAACTATCGCCGAAACTATTTACCAAAACATGAAAGAAAATTTATATCCCTATTTGGAAGAAATAAAAAACAGATTTGCAGATGTCAGAAATATTCAGCTGCTGTTTCATTCTCGTAGAGAACCCTTGGCATATTGGACATGATGGTCTCAAATTATTCTGCCAATTTGGATTTCCCAAAACTAATTTGCTAAATGAAATAATCGAACTTCAGCATGACACACAGCTTAAAGATCTGTTTATAAAACATCATGAAACACAACAGTACACTGAATTTTAGAAATGTGTGCCTAACAATCATAAAAATTTACGAGACTGTGCACAGTTCATTTTAACACTATTTCCTTCAACTTACCTTTGTGAAGCTTCATTTTCGAAAATGAAGTACCTGAAGAATAAATATCGTAATCGGTTGTCCAATCATTTAGAAGACGCAATGAGGATTACATGCAGTCCAAACGACGCAGATATAGACGACATAGCCAAAAAATTCAACATCGCAAGTCACATTAATGAAAAATTATATATTTGTATTTACGTTTGTTTGCAATTATAATGAATAAAAACTAGATTCAATAAGAGACCTGTAGCTTTCTTATGTAGCCTGTTGCATGTGCAGTGCATCCGTCCTTTATTTATTTTTTAAATTTCTTATTTATTTCTACATTTTTGAAAGTTTGAGGTTAATGCAATTATAATAAAGTTTTTGTGGCTATTTGAATAATGTAATATAATGTTTTAATCATACATCTATCTCATCTTGCATGAAAGTACTTTAAAATAAATTTCAGGAACAAGATCACTGATCCCAGATTTGTTTTTGATAGTGGCTCAAAATTAGTTATGATTCCCTTCCTTCCCTTCACCCTTCACATGCCTCTGCCTAGCTACATGAATATTGTAAGATTATGCAAGTCATGTGAATTTTATTTTCATAGAGATAATTTAACTGGAATGAATTAGTCAGATGTACTGTATGCTTTTTTCCAGTTTATTGAAATTTGATCAGAAGCATTTTATGCAGTTTTCAACACTCGTAAACATGCTGACAGTCACTCTGTGAAAGTCTGTGAATGATACATGTCATCATTGATTCATGCTACCACAACGATTATTCCAGTCGGTCTCAACACTCGACTCCTGTGAAGACTGACTAAAAATGCAATTGTTGACAACGTGACATAACTGCTCGTATGTCTCCTACGAATATATCCCTCATAATCTAATAGTTGTCAAACCGGCGGACGGGTATTTAAAAATCTTTTTCCCTGTATTGCAGAATTTCAGTGTCATAAACATGGCTTATTGTTGTCAGAAACTCAACAGCAATGTTATTTGGCGAAGGAGTCACATACATCCTACAGTTGCGAGTGGTTTGTTTCCGAAAGCACTATTTCATTTTAACAGGTGCTAATGTTTACAGTTTCTGAAGAACGATAAATGATATATATCGAAATCCGGTAAAGAATAAGTGGTTTTCAGCTGTCGGTTGTACCTGTCTCCTTCGTCAAATGAATAATATACTGGAAGAATTGTAAGTAGGAGAGCGTAAAGTTGTTCTATCACCTTTACAGGTGCCACTTGGTACAGGGGCAGATAGATATGTCGTTGCGGTGGGAAGGGACGTAATAATGGAAATGTTTTCTTGCTTGTTTCTCAGTGCTGACAACAAATGGGTGCGTGTGCCTCGTACCAATTATCTGCTATTGTACCAATCTTAAATGAAAGTGCGTTGGATTCATGAATACGCATTATAGAGACGGTCATATGCGGTACATATTTGTTAAAGGAAATATTAGCTCTTAAGAATGTATGTGTGTGTGTGTGTGTGTGTTTATCCTCCACTTCTCCTCCTAAACCCTCGGATGGATTTCAGCCACTCTGATACACATATTATTTTCAATCTGTAAAGAAATATTGTGGGGTAAGCAAAGGCAACATCTTATTGGGGCGGGGGATGGTAAAGTGGAGGGAGAAGCAGGAGGAGGACATGGACACATACAGGGGGAGTGCGAAATGGGCAGATGAAGGGGTGAAGAGATGGTGAGTGAGAGGAAAGTCGAGATGGGCGACAGAGAGTGAGGGAAGGAAGAGACAGAATAACATAAGATTGGAATAAATACATATCTAGCCAATGCCAGGTACCTCATCTAATACGAAATATAATTAAGGCTGTTGTAGTTCAGTCAAGTGAGTTGAAGAAAAATGACTTTCAAAACATGTAGAAAACAGTTGTGATCGTGTCTCATGTTACATAATACATTTAGGTATAAGTCTCTTTGCTGTTATTAACCATCTGTTCACAAAGACAACGCAGCAACATTTCGTCGGGCAATTAACAGTGCTACTGTTTACAGGTCATTGAGGGTGGCAACAATCTGAAACAGAGAAAATTCTATATATAGTGGTCCGAATGTTATCGACTTTAACGATAAGTGCTAGAAAGTCAGTGGTAAACCTCTCGCTTCTTTACTATAGCTAGTCTATTGGAGGTTCATAACACACCATTTACGTGATTTTCCAGTTAATAAAAAGACCTGGAAATCTGCGGCACGAGGTGCCACATCGTATTGTTAGTTTTGGCCCTTGAGCAAAAACGTTTGACGACAACTCTTGTGCACTGTTCTCACACGTTTCTGTTAGATGTTACTACTCAGATTCGACAAGAACATTGAGGAAATTCCTTGGTTGTAATAAAACTGGCATTTCTTAAATTCCGCGTATTCATTACTATACGTATTGCCATTATTATTATTGTTATTTTATTATTATTATCTTTATTTCTTTTCTCAGACGTTATGTCTGGTCAAAAATGGAAAGTGACGCGGACCTTGATCAAGCGTGACTTCCTTTTAATTGTACGGTATATGTTACATTGCATTTAGGAACTTTCGGGTAATTGAACATTATCAATAATTACAGATTTCTGTAGTTGTATATATACATTTGGATGTAGCTGTATTCCGTTGATGTACTGGTGGATATTGTGTGGTATGACTCCCGTAGTTGACCGTATAATTGGTATAATGTCAACTTTATCCTGATGCCACATGTCCTTGACTTCCTCAGCCAGTTAGATGTATTTTTCAATTTTTTCTCCTGTTTTCTTCTGTATACACTCCTGGAAATGGAAAACAGAACACATTGACACCGGTGTGTCAGACCCACCATACTTGCTCCGGACACTGCCAGAGGGCTGTACAAGCAATGATCACACGCACGGCACAGCGGACACACCAGGAACCGCGGTGTTGGCCGTCGAATGGCGCTAGCTGCGCAGCATTTGTGCACCGCCGCCGTCAGTGTCAGCCAGTTTGCCGTGGCATACGGAGCTCCATCGCAGTCTTTAACACTGGTAGCATGCCGCGACAGCGTGGACGTGAACCGTATGTGCAGTTGACGGACTTTGAGCGAGGGCGTATAGTGGGCATGCGGGAGGCCGGGTGGACGTACCGCCGAATTGCTCAACACGTGGGGCGTGAGGTCTCCACAGTACATCGATGTTGTCGCCAGTGGTCGGCGGAAGGTGCACGTGCCCGTCGACCTGGGACCGGACCGCAGCGACGCACGGATGCACGCCAAGACCGTAGGATCCTACGCAGTGCCGTAGGGGACCGCACCGCCACTTCCCAGCAAATTAGGGACACTGTTGCTCCTGGGGTATCGGCGAGGACCATTCGCAACCGTCTCCATGAAGCTGGGCTACGGTCCCGCACACCGTTAGGCCGTCTTCCGCTCACGCCCCAACATCGTGCAGCCCGCCTCCAGTGGTGTCGCGACAGGCGTGAATGGAGGGACGAATGGAGACGTGTCGTCTTCAGCGATGAGAGTCACTTCTGCCTTGGTGCCAATAATGGTCGTATGCGTGTTTGGCGCCGTGCAGGTGAGCGCCACAATCAGGACTGCATACGACCGAGGCACACAGGGCCAACACCCGGCATCATGGTGTGGGGAGCGATCTCCTACACTGGCCGTACACCACTGGTGATCGTCGAGGGGACACTGAATAGTGCACGGTACATCCAAACCGTCATCGAACCCATCGTTCGACCATTCCTAGACCGGCAAGGGAACTTGCTGTTCCAACAGGACAATGCACGTCCGCATGTATCCCGTGCCACCCAACGTGCTCTAGAAGGTGTAAGTCAACTACCCTGGCCAGCAAGATCTCCGGATCTGTCCCCCATTGAGCATGTTTGGGACTGGATGAAGCGTCGTCTCACGCGGTCTGCACGTCCAGCACGAACGCTGGTCCAACTGAGGCGCCAGGTGGAAATGGCATGGCAAGCCGTTCCACAGGACTACATCCAGCATCTCTACGATCGTCTCCATGGGAGAATAGCAGCCTGCATTGCTGCGAAAGATGGATATACACTGTACTAGTGCCTACATTGTGCATGCTCTGTTGCCTGTGTCTATGTGCCTGTGGTTCTGTCAGTGTGATCATGTGATGTATCTGACCCCAGGAATGTGTCAATAAAGTTTCCCCTTCCTGGGACAATGAATTCACGGTGTTCTTATTTCAATTTCCAGGAGTGTATTTGTTGTATTGGGTATGGATATTTCGATTAGTTGTGTTAATTTTTTCTTTTTATTGGTGAGTATGATGTCAGGTTTGTTATGTGGTGTTGTTTTATCTGTTATAATGGTTCTGTTCCAGTATAATTTGTATTCATCAGTCTCCAGTACATTTTGTGGTGCATACTTGTATGTGGGAACGTGTTGTTTTATTAGTTTATGTTGTATGGCAAGTTGTTGATGTATTATTTTTGCTACATTGTCATGTCTTCTGGGTTGGTTCAAAATGGCTCTGAGCACTATGGGACTCAACTGCTGAGGTCATTAGTCCCCTAGAACTTAGAACTAGTTAAACCTAACTAACCTAAGGACATCACAAACATCCATGCCCGAGGCAGGATTCGAACCTGCGACCGTAGCGGTCTCGCGGTTCCAGACTGCAGCGCCTTTAACCGCACGGCCACTTCGGCCGGCATGTCTTCTGGGGTATTCTTTATTTCCTAGTATTGTACATCCGCTTGTGATGTGATCTACTGTTTCTATTTGTTGTTTGCAAAGTCTGCATTTATCTGTTGTAGTATTGGGATCTTTAATAATATGCTTGCTGTAATATCTGGTGTTTATTGTTCGATCCTGTATTGCAATCATGAATCCTTCCGTCTCACTGTGTATATTGCCTTTTCTTAGCCATGTGTTGGATGCGTCTTGATCGATGTGTGGCTGTGTTAGATGATAAGGGTGCTTGCCGTGTAGTGTTTTCTTTTTCGAATTTACTTTCTTCGTATCTGTTGATGTTCTGGGTTGTAGAAGTGGTTATGAAATTGCAGTGGTGTAGCCGATGTATTTATATGAGTGATTGCTTTGTGTATTTTGCTAGTTTCTACTCGTTCTAGAAAGAATTTTCTTAAATTGTCTACCTGTCCATAATGCAGGTTTTTTATGTCGATAAATCCCCTTCCTCCTTCCTTCCTGCTTAATATGAATCTTTCTGTTGCTGAATGTATGTGATGTATTCTATATTTGTGGCATTTTGATCGTGTAAGTGTATTGAGTGCTTCTAGGTCTGTGTTACTCCATTTCACTACTCCAAATGAGTAGGTCAATATTGGTATAGCATACGTATTTATAGCTTTCGTCTTGTTTCTTGCTGTCAATTCTGTTTTCAGTATTTTTGTTTTTCTTTGTCTATATTTTTCTTTTAGTTCTTCTTTAATATTTGTATTATCTATTCCTATTTTTGTCTGTATCCTAGATATTTATAGGCATCTGTTTTTTCCATCGCTTCTATGCAGTCGCTGTGGTTATCCAATGTGTAATCTTCTTGTTTAGTGTGTTTTCCCTTGACTATGCTATTTTTCTTACATTTGTCTGTTCCAAAAGCCATATTTATATCATTGCTGAATACTTCTGTTATCTTTAGTAATTGGTTGAGTTGTTGATTTGTTGCTGTCAGTAGTTTTAGATCATCCATGTATAGCAAATGTGTGATTTTGTGTGGGTATGTTCCAGTAATATTGTATCCATAATTTGTATTATTTAGCATGTTGGATAGTGGGTTCAGAGCAAGGCAGAACCAGAAAGGACTTAATGAGTCTCCTTGGTATATTCCACGCTTAATCTGTATTGGCTGTGATGTGATATTATTTGAATTTGTTTGGATATTAAGTGTGGTTTTCCAATTTTGCATTACTATGTTTAGAAACTGTATCAATTTTGGATCTAATTTGTATATTTCCAATATTTGTAGTAACCATGAGTGGGGTACACTATCAAAAGCTTTTTGGTAATCGATGTATGCGTGCTGTAGCGACCTTTGTTTAGTTTTAGCTTCATATGTCACCTCTGCATCTATTATCAGTTGCGCTTTACATCCTCGTGCTCCTTTGCAACAGTCTTTTTGTTCTTCATTTATAATTTTGTTCTGTGTTGTATGTGTCATTAATTTCTGTGTGATGACTGAAGTTAATATTTTGTATATTGTTGGTAGGCATGTTATGGGGCGATATTTAGCTGGGTTTGCTGTGTCTGCTTGATCTTTAGGTTTGAGATAGGTTATTCCATGTGTAAGGGTATCAGGGAACGTGTATGGGTCTGCAATGTAACTGTTAAATAATTTAGTTAAATGTGAATGTGTTGAGGTGAACTTCTTTAGCCAGAAATTTGCTATTTTATCTTTTCCAGTGGCTTTCCAATTGTGAGTAGAATTAATTGCTTGGGTGACTTCATGTTGCAAAATTATCACTTCAGGCATTTGTGGTATCATCTTTTATGTGTCTGTTTCTGCTTGTATCCACCGTGCATGCCTGTTATGTTGTACCGGGTTTGACCATATGTTGCTCCAGAAGTGTTCCATGTCTGTTATGTTTGGTGGATTGTCTATTTTAATGTGTGTGTTATCTATTGTCTGGTAAAATTTCTTTTGGTTTGTGTTGAATGTTTGGTTTTGTTTCCTTCTATTTTCACTTTTTTTGTATCTTCTAAGTCGTTTGGCCAATGCTTGTAATTTCTACTTCTTTTCATCTAATTGCTCTATCGCTTCTTGTTGTGAGATTTTACCTAACCTTTTTCGTTTTTTGTCTGACATTTCATTTCTTATAAATTGTGTTAGCTGTCCGATGTCTTTTCTCAGTTTTTCTATTCTGGTCTGTAACCTGTGTTGCCATGCTGGTTTTGTGGGTTTCTTCTGTGTGTTGGTTGGTTCTGATCTCTGCCTAGTGTGTATATTAAGTGTAGTGAGTGCTTCTATATAAACCAGTAGTTGTAACTCTTCCATAGTTGTATTTTCATTTATTTTGTTGTGTATGATTGTGTTTATAGTTGTTATTGTTGTTTCGACTTGTGGGTTATTTGGTGGTCTATGCAAGAATGGTCTAATGTCTGTATTTGTGTCTTTGTATTCTATATATGTCAACTGAAATTTTTCTTCTATATCTAACATGTGTGTCACTTCGTGTTCTATTTGTCCTTGTTCTGGTGGCTGTCTTAAGATTTCATTTTCCTCTGATTGTTTAATTGATGCGTGTTGTTCTTTGTTTGTTTGCTCTTGGATTTTTGAGTCCATTACTGTATTTTCTTCTTCTTCTTCTGATTGCACATTATTTTGTTCCAGTATTTGTTGTACTTGTTGTTTGATGTTTTCTAATTGTGACTGAGGTATCCTGTTATTTTTGATTATTTCACGGATCTGGTCAGCTAGTCGTTGTTCTGTTAAAAATTTTAATTCTGGGTATCTGGTAATAAATGTTGTGTATACTTGTGATCTGTATCCAGTTGTGTTGGTTCCTAAGTTTGTTGCTTGGTAATAACAGATCATGAGGTGTCGATTAACTTCATCTGACCATCTCATCCTCTGTCTTTGTTTTCCTTCTAGAGTGGTTGCAGGAAGAATATCCCGCAAAACACCTCTGTTTGGATTTAAATCATTTTCCGTGTGGCTAGCAGTGTCGTTACCATTGTGGACGGGCATAGGGTTCAAGCGTCGTCCCCGACCATGACAGCGCTTGTCCGAGGCTTCATTAGTTCTGTCCTGAACCAACTAATCACACTAAAAGGGGGGTTAGCCCTCTTAGTGGTTTGTTCTTTTCGTCGCCTTTTACGACTGGCAGAACATACCAGAGGCCTATTCTTTTCCTGGGCCTCCACGGGTATTATTATTATTATTTCTTTACTTTCTCAGACGTTAAGTCTGGTTAAAAATGGAAAGTGACGCAGACCTTGATCAAGCGTCACTTCCTATTAACTGTACAGTATGTGTTATATTGCATTTAGGAACTGTCGGGTAATTGAACATGTATCAATAATTATAGATTTCTGTAGTTGTATATATATGTTTGGATGTAGCTGTATTGCATTGATGTACTGGTGGATATTGTGTGGTATGACTCCTGTAGTTGATAGTATAATTGGTATGATGTCAACTTTATCCTGATGCCACATGTCTTTGACTTCCTCAACCAGTTGGATGTATTTTTCAATTTTTTCTCCTGTTTTCTTTTGTGTATTTGTTGTATTGGGTATGGATATTTCGATTAGTTGTGTTAATTTCTTCTTTTTATTGGTGAGTATGATGTCAGGTTTGTTATGTGGCGTTGTTTTATCAGTTATAATAGTTCTGTTCCAGTATAATTTGTATTCATCATTCTCCAGTACATTTTGTGGTGCATACTTGTATGTAGGAACTTGTTGTTTTAAAAGTTTATGTTGTAAGGCAAGCTGTTGATGTATTATTTTTGCGACATTGTCAAGTCGTCTGGGGTATTCTGTATTTGCTAGTATTGTACATCCGCTTGTGATGTGATCTACTGTTTCTATTTGTTGTTTACCAAGTCTGCATTTATCTGTTGTGGTATTGGGATCTTTAATAATATGCTTGCTGTAATACCTGGTGTTTATTGTTTGATCCTGTATTGCAATCATGAATACTTCTGTCTCACTGTATATATTGCCTTTTCTTAGCCATGTGTTGGATGCGTCTTGATCGATGTGTGGCTGTGTCAGATGATACGGGTGCTTGCCATGAAGTGTTTTCTTTTTCCAATTTACTTTCTTCGTATCTGTTGATGTTATGTGATCTAAAGGGTTGTAGAAGTGGTTATGAAATTGCAGTGGTGTAGCCGATGTATTTATATGAGTGATTGCCTTGTGTATTTTGATGTTTTCTAATTGTGATTGAGGTATCCTCTTATTTTTGATTATTTCACGGATCTGATCAGCTAGTCGTTGTTCTGTTAAAAATTTTAATTCTGGGTATCTGGTAATAAATGTTGTGTATACTTGTGATCTGTATCCAGTTGTGTTGGTTGTTATTATTATTATTACTATTATTATTATTACTATTATTATTATTATTATTGTTTTATATTGCTCATGTGCTATACAAGTTGTGATTTTGACTCACTGAGGATGTCTGGCTAGATGTAAGAGAGCGCCTTAAGGCGTTAATCTTGTCACGTGAAATAAATTCATAAATGAATAAAATAAGACTACATACGAGGGCGGTTCAGAAAGTAACCTCCGATTGGTCACAGTGCGGGTTGTGGGGGGAGTAGCGACGCCATCTGTGCGTTCACGCACTCAACAGGTCAGTCGGCATCAAGCCGTGGTCGAGTGAACGTCGTACCTGCGCTAGTTTAGTTTTTGTGGCAGTTTGAAATGTGTGCTGCAATAGAAAACCCCGCCAAATGTGAAGTGCGTGCTGTCATAAGGTTTTTTACAGCCAAAGGATATTCTGCAGCAGCTATTCATCATGAGCTTTGTGCCATGTACGGACCAAGAGTTATGAGTGAAGGAGTTGTCCGTGAATGGGTACGTTTATTTAAAAGTGGACGAGAAAACGTTCATGATGAAGAGAGGAGTGGTAGACCATCATTGGTGACTGACGAACTCGTTCAGACAGTTGATGCAAAAGTTCGTGAAAATCGACGTTTCTCAATGTCGGAGTTGTCTACTGGTTTTCTACAGATTTCTAAGACTCTCTTGTACGAGATAGTGACAGCAAGATTGGGTTACCGTAAGTTCTGTGCACGATGGGTGCCCAAAATTCTTACCGACCACCACAAAACTCAAAGAATGGCCTCTGCATTAGACTTTCTGTCACGTTATGAGGACGAAGGAGAACCATTGTTAAACAGAATCGTGACCGGTGACGAAACCTGGATTAAGTACGTGAACCCTGAGACAAAAGAACAATCAAAGATGTGGGCACATTCAAATTCGCCTACCAAACCAAGAAAAGCCTCGCAAGATTTTTCTGCCAGAAAACTGATGGCAACGGTGTTTTGGGATGCCAAAGGGGTGTTGTTGGTTGAATTCATGGAACGTGGTACGACCATTAATCAAGACGTGTACTGTGAAACAATAAAAAAGTTACGACGGGCTATACAGAACAAACGCCGTAGTATGCTGACTTCCGGTATCGTTTTTTTGCACGATAACGCCCGTCCTCACTCTTCTCGCAGAACAACGGCCCTTCTTGAGTCCTTCAAGTGGGACGTTATCAACCATCCACCTTACAGCCCAGACCTGGCGCCAAGTGATTCTCACCTCTTCATGCATTTGAAGAAATGGCTCGGGTCACAGCGGTTTGATGACGACGAAGAGCTCAAAGATGCGGTCACAGGCTGGCTCCAGGCACAAGCGGGTGATTTTTATGCAGAAGGAATTTCAAAGCTTGTGAAGAGATACGATAAGTGCCTCAATCGCTATGGGGACTATGTAGAAAAATAGTGCAAAGATGTAGTTGTAAGATGTATATATTAAAATACACTCCTGGAAATTGAAATAAGAACACCGTGAATTCATTGTCCCAGGAAGGGGAAACTTTATTGACACATTCCTGGGGTCAGATACATCACATGATCACACTGACGGAACCACAGGCACATAGACACAGGCAACAGAGCATGCACAATGTAGGCACTAGTACAGTGTATATCCACCTTTCGCAGCAATGCAGGCTGCTATTCTCCCATGGAGACGATCGTAGAGATGCTGGATGTAGTCCTGTGGAACGGCTTGCCATGCCATTTCCACCTGGCGCCTCAGTTGGACCAGCGTTCGTGCTGGACGTGCAGACCGCGTGAGACGACGCTTCATCCAGTCCCAAACATGCTCAATGGGGGACAGATCCGGAGATCTTGCTGGCCAGGGTAGTTGACTTACACCTTCTAGAGCACGTTGGGTGGCACGGGATACATGCGGACGTGCATTGTCCTGTTGGAACAGCAAGTTCCCTTGCCGGTCTAGGAATGGTCGAACGATGGGTTCGATGACGGTTTGGATGTACCGTGCACTATTCAGTGTCCCCTCGACGATCACCAGTGGTGTACGGCCAGTGTAGGAGATCGCTCCCCACACCATGATGCCGGGTGTTGGCCCTGTGTGCCTCGGTCGTATGCAGTCCTGATTGTGGCGCTCACCTGCACGGCGCCAAACACGCATACGACCATCATTGGCACCAAGGCAGAAGCGACTCTCATCGCTGAAGACGACACGTCTCCATTCGTCCCTCCATTCACGCCTGTCGCGACACCACTGGAGGCGGGCTGCACGATGTTGGGGCGTGAGCGGAAGACGGCCTAACGGTGTGCGGGACCGTAGCCCAGCTCCATGGAGACGGTTGCGAATGCTCCTCGCCGATACCCCAGGAGCAACAGTGTCCCTAATTTGCTGGGAAGTGGCGGTGCGGTCCCCTACGGCACTGCGTGGGATCCTACGGTCTTGGCGTGCATCCGTGCGTCGCTGCGGTCCGGTCCCAGGTCGACGGGCACGTGCACCTTCCGCCGACCACTGGCGACAACATCGATGTACTGTGGAGACCTCACGCCCCACGTGTTGAGCAATTCGGCGGTACGTCCACCCGGCCTCCCGCATGCCCACTATACGCCCTCGCTCAAAGTCCGTCAACTGCACATACGGTTCACGTCCACGCTGTCGCGGCATGCTACCAGTGTTAAAGACTGCGATGGAGCTCCGTATGCCACGGCAAATTGGCTGACACTGACGGCGGCAGTGCACAAATGCTGCGCAGCTAGCGCCATTCGACGGCCAACACCGCGGTTCCTGGTGTGTCCGCTGTGCCGTGCGTGTGATCATTGCTTGTACAGCCCTCTCGCAGTGTCCGGAGCAAGTATGGTGGGTCTGACACACCGGTGTCAATGTGTTCTTTTTTCCATTTCCAGGAGTGTATTTTTATTTAACTTGGTGTATTTTTTTAAATCAACCGGAGGTTACTTTCTGAACGGCCCTCGTATAATTAAAACTGTTAGATGCAACGTGCTGCAATAAGTGCTGGTATCAGACCAGACGGATCTCGATAGTGACACTGAGAAATGATTTTAAAGTTAGTTTATATCTGTTTCTAGAGGTCATCTTTATTGCTTACAGGACGAGCATCAAGAGTGTGTCGACTTAACGAATTACAAAATCTCAGACTTTTTTGTGGGTGAAATTCGTGGGGATGGGTACACTATGGAGGAAGTCTACTGTCATCTACAGCGTTGTATGGAGAAGTGGTCTTGCACATTTCTTGAAAAATATGAACGGATATTGTTCTTATGGAAAGCAGTTTCTGGCATATGTAGAAGGTGGAGAAGGGCGCTTAATATACCCACATCATGGAGGTAACTGGAGACGAGCTGTCGCTCATGTAGGAGAAGATGAAGAAAGAAATCGATCGCCGTTTTTTTGAGGAATTACAAAAAATCCTCCTCGTGCTATGTAGATAACTCACACTGGAAATAAGTTGCAAAAATATGGGCTCTACAACTTCGTTGATGAGGTGAATACTAAGATCACCCAAAATCGGGATTGTCAGTTATACCTAATGACGCCCCAGAGGATCATGTCAAGCATTCGTCCTAGTGAGATGAAATTATGCACTTCTGTTGCGTCTCTAGTGAGCTTTGTCACCGGTGTAAGACAATCTGAGGCGTCACTCGTAAGAAAGGACAATTTATTTCAGGTCAGAAAGTGATTATCTCCATTGACGAGGCTATCGTTTTTAGAGGCGTCTTTTTCCTTAGCATCAGGGATATCCCGGCTTAGATGAATACTCATGTAGCGTTCATTTCACTCTCTGGTGAACTTTTGAACAGCTGTAGCCTTGCTCCAATGTTGTCCCGTCGTTAGACTGAACCACCATGTTCTGTCGTTACCGTTGTGATTCAAGTGACTGTTCTCTCACACTGACGGTACTTTCTGTTGCCCACTGATTAGTTTTTGATTCTTTCGGTTTTATTTAGTCCTTGAATTCGGCACATTCATTACTATATTAACAATTCAGTCTACTTTAGTACATTTCTCTCAGATGAGCCATATCCTTAATTCAAATTACGTACAGGTAATACATTCCGTGCATTGAGTATCTTGTAAACGAATTAAATTGCTTAACTGTTACAATGCTGCAATCGAATTTGGAAGGTTTGTTAATAAAAAAAATTGTCCGCCCCTAGTTATCTACGTTTTCTGCGTTTTAAAAAAATCCGTTCAGACAAATACACGAACGATGCGGAAAACCTCGACGGCTTTCCTGCACCTTCGCTGTACAGTCTAAGCTTGCGCGCTGTTCCACATGACGGGAAGACGTTAGATCCTAAACTTTCTTTTGAAAGTTATATAAATTTCCTATCGTTTGCTTCGTTACTCCATGGTGCTGCGATGTCCACGGACAGTTGTGTACAAATGGACGTATTGGTATGTATGGAAGCTTTGATGTGTTCTCTTGCAGCATTGGTTAGTAGAACAAGAAGGAAGACAATTACCGGTACACCATTTACACAAAACAGTGATAAGCGAATTAACGATAGAATCACATTGAGTCCCCACCAGTTGGCCTCATGCGGACATCTCAGAAACATTTGTTGACCAGCCACAGCATGGTTAACACGTCGTAATAGCGTGTTGGTCCACCTTAGACCTCATAAAAAATTGCAGCTGGTCGTGACATCGATTTTGAAAGTCTTTGGAACGTGACTGAAGAAACATGGCACGAAATACCGACGTACAGATAACAGCTCTTGTAGATTAAGAGAAAGGTGTTTGCGCATTCTGAGCTGACTTTCTGAACGTTTTCTCTAGGGACGATATCCGTCAAATCTAAGAGAAGTCTTCAATTAGGCACACTGGACTCGCATTTGGGAGGACGACTGTTCAATCCCGCGTCCGGCCATCCTTATTTAGGTTTTCCGTGATTTCCCTAAATCGCTCCAGGCAAATGCCGGGATGGTTCCTTTGAAAGGGCACGGCCGACTTCCTTCCCCGTCCTTCCCTAATCCGATGAGACCGATGACCTCGCTGTTTGGTCTCTGTCCTCAAACAATCCAATCCAATCTTAAATTAGAATTAATGATCCGGTTCATTAAAAATGTACCGAGGAATATATAAAAAGCTTCCTGCTTGGCAGTGAATGATTGTTTTTACGAATGAAATCAACGTATTTTAATAAAATCCCTTTGAGTGTTAGGCTTCGTTATAATGAAACACTAAAACAACTGTAAAGTTGACGTCTCGATCGTCTTTGCACCGGTTCTCTTCAGGGCGACTAAACAGCTGTAGTTTGGCCGCCCTTTAGAGAACCGCTACAAACATGTTCCAAGTGTCGGCTTTATAACTGTGTTAGTGCTTCACTATAGCGCAGCCTAACATCCACTGGCCGTCAAAGCATACGTACCTCTATGAAATACACTTATTTTTTATGCATGCAATTTGTAGATTTCATTCGAGATCTGAGACACTGGGAAGACAGCAAAATAGCCACATGTGGCTGACACAGCTCGTTTATTGAACACAAAAAGTTTCCTGCTATAAATTTCTTTAGACGTGGGAATGAATAACCGAAAGTCAGAAGGTCCCAAATTTGACTAAGAAGAACGATGTTCGAGCAGGTCCCTTAGTTTTCCGTTTCTTGTTTAATGTGGTAGGTCAGAGTCTTTTCCATAGTAAAAAAATTGATATAATTGGACTTTTATTTCAAAACGGCCGAAGAAGAACAATTCCCATTTCGCACAAAACTACACAAAGTCAGTCCGAGTACAAACTCGAGTTGAGGAAAGAATTCGGTCGTGGCCTCGTCTGAGGAAACTTTGTCCTAAGAGATTTACGGAAATCGGGGAAAATATTAATCTGGATGTATCGGCGGGAATTTGAACCGCCTTCCTCCCGAATGCAAATCTAGTGTCTTAACCACTGTGTCACCTCGATCGGTAAGGTGTGCAATATTCCAAAACCATTTATTAGTGATGCAAATGTCCGTAACAGGGAAACGTGGCGCCGAAGCCATAAAACCCGGACTTTGGAGCAATGAGAGAATATCATTTGGTCGGATGAATCTTGTTTCACACTGTTTCCAACTTCTGGCCGAGTTTACGTCCCAAAAGTGAACATGGCGGTGGTTGGGTGGTGATTTGGAAAGCCATTTCGTGGGAGTCGATGGGCCCCACGGTTACTCCGCAAGGTCGCATTATTGTTAAGGATTATGGGACCATTTTGGCTGATCAGGTTCATCCTACGGTACAATGTTGTGATTCTGTGTCCCAAGATGACAGAGCCCCAGCTCGCATCGACCAGGACTGGTTTGTAAGCACGAAATGAATTGCTGCATCACTCCCCGCCACCACAGACATCAGATGTCAGCAGTATTGGGCTTTTGTGGTCGGCTTTGGAGAGAAGGGTGCGTCATCGCTATCCACCACCATCATCGTAACTTAAACGTGCCACTATTTTCAAGGAAAAATACTGTAAGATCTCCTTGGAAACCATACGGGACCTGTATTTATGCATTCCGAGACGACACAAAGCTATTTCGAATGCCAACGGGTTTCCTCCAGCGTATTAGGCATAATAATATGTTGTGTTTCCGTAACGTGACCATATTTTCTAGACTCAAATGCAGGACATTAACATATTTCCTAGGCCCAAATCCGGGACACATTAAAAATTTTGCAAAATAGGCTATATTTATTTGTTTATTACATGAGGAAAAGGTTTCAATTACATGTAATAAACACAAAATATTAATTAACTTTGTTACAAATTAAAGCACATTTACATCTTATTAATACCTTCTAAGATGAATGAGTGTGATCAGGGCAACTGTATTTATTAGTGCTGTGAATTTTCTTTATCAAGTCTGTATTTTTTGACAACATATGAAAAAACTCGACACAAGTTTCTTCATAATTTATTCTACTTACTAACATTGCTTTCATGGTTTCTACAGCCAACTGTGTTTTGTCACTTGTCCATATATTGTTCATGTGGGAAAATACCCTTTCAGTAGCAACATTAGTGCCAGGAAGGCAGAAAAGAAACTCCACTAGCTTGAGTACATTTGAGAATGGCACATGATTCTGGCTGAAATGAGAAATCATCTCAACCCATCTATGACCTGGAACAGTGTTGATAGCACAACTAAACTTATCAAACGTAATATACCATAACACGACGTAACACAAAATTCAATCTGATATAATATGGCGCACACAGATGACAAATGGTAGTATTCTAGAGACCACCATACAGTGCGTTGGCGTCGCCAAAGTCAACGAGAGCGTATATTACTGTTCGTCTGTTCGAGTTACTTTGCATTTCATCTGCATGTTTGCCATAAAACCTCCTCTGCCTCTTCCATGGCTAACAGAAAATATGCACATTTCTTCCTTCTTCGGGTTCGAGTTACGGTTAGAACCGTTTCGACCGCGCGAATGCGTTCGAGTGCGACTTTTTCCCAGTTTCCGTGGTCTCTGGCTCCCCTTTAGCTGTTCGAGCTGCGGCCAACACGTGTTTGCACAGTAGAAACAGTTTGATAACGGTTTCGACAGTTTGTCGTACTCTCTTGTCAAACAATTTACCATCATAACTAAAACTAATAATAAAATAGACCAATACAGGTGAAATGAATGTCTAATTCGGGACAAATTGGGTCATGATTGTTAATTTCGGGACAAACAGGTGTCCCGAATGACCTTTGAAAAAATTCGGGACAGACACACAAAAATCGGGACTGTCCCGAAAGAAAAGGGACGGATGGTCACCTTAGTTTCCGCCGTTTCCGTATTTTTGTCCAGTCCCTGTAAGCAGACGTAGATTTTCTTCTCCGGCACTGTAGTCTGCATGTGGACTCGTGTGCATCTTTTGACTAGATCAGGAAGACCAGCTGTGCAGCGTGCCTAGGAGTGACGAGAGAGTGTGCAGACAGAGAGGCGTGGCTGCAGCCGAAAAGCGGGGGGCACCTCTGGGGGCCCTGGTGGCCTCCGCGAATCTTGCCCCCGCCACTGCCAAGTCTCCACATCCTTCAACTCTGCCTGGCTGCGCGCAGGTGTGAAAGGCACACTCCTGTCGAGGTCTGGACAGTCTCAAAGAATCAGTCTTTACTCGGTAGTGAGTACAGAAAAAACAGCTATAAGCTGAAGCCAGCATATATGACTACAAAGGGGTCGTTAATCTGGTTGGCCGGGAGATTATCAAACTGGACAGAAATTTCTTATAGCATGGACGAATATTATACTCTAACATTTTTTGGAAAAGTGTATGAGGCTAAAATTAACTTTCTATCACATTTTACATACATTACAATATGAAAATGGTTACGATTCCAGTACTGTACATGATCACGGACTTTGAGAAATTAGTATGGCATAACGAGAGCTTCTAAATGTCGCGATCTCGATTCGAAGAGCGCTCAGATAGGTTCCTTGCAAATAGCGTTGTAAGGGAGCCCACAGAGCATCGATAGTGGACGCTGAAGATCCGTGATGGACATGTTGCCGACTAACGTTATGCCAGCAATTTACAAGTGCCTCTGTACTCTGCAGGCCACCTATGTTAAGTCTAGTGTATCACTGTCACATCCTCCATCTGCCGTTGCAACCGCAAATGGTGTGCGGGTATAGTCTCCGTATGAACTCGAATCTCTATAATTTTTTTACCTTCGTGTTCCATACGTAAGATTAAGTAAAATTTTGATTGCCTCTCCTTGAAATGTACAGTCTCGTAATTTTAACAGTAAGCCACGCCGTGGTGCACAACGCCTCTCTTGTAGCCCCTGCCACTCGAGTTGCACTAGCATCTCCGTGACGTTTTCATTCTTACTAAACCAACTCTTGGAGCAACGCGCTGCTCTTCTTTCGATCGTCTATTTCGTCTGTCAATCTTACCTGCTGATAATCCCAGACTGAGGAACTATACTCAGGTATTGGTCAAACGAATGTTTTGCAACTTGCCTACTTCACGGATGGACTATATTGCCGAACATTTTTTCCATGCTGCTGAGTATGGCATCTGCCTTTCCCACGATTATTTTTACGTGGTCACTGCTCCAGATATTTATAGAATGTGACTGTTTCCAGTCATCGTTCAGCAATCACGTAACCAAACAACAGCTGGTCTTTCCACTTATTCGTGCTCAGTACCTTATATTTCATTATAATGATTTCCAGTTGCCAGTTTCTGCACCGAGCTTTGATTCTCTGCACGTTTTTCAGCATTTCGTTACAATTTTCTAGCATAGCGACTTCTACACATGGACACACATGATTGTCCCACGCTAATAACGTTGCGCAACAAGAGGGGCACATTGCCAGAAGAGAATAAGTTCCAGGTTTCCTGCAGAGACACTTCTGTTGCGGTACGGCCTAAAGGGGCATCAGAGTGTGCGATTCAAGATATATTGCTATTGGAAACGTATTCTAAAGTTGACGTATGTTGGACACTAGGATTTTGTAGACAATACGACTAAGTTGCACACAGATTGACCGTGAAATTATGGCGGTATGTGGAACAAATGCAATGTCACGTCCAACCGTAGTGAAAAGGCGCCAGCAATCTGATCGAGGGCGCACAGACGTGGGTGATGCTGATCGGAAAGTGCAGATCTTACACCGTGTCATTTCCATCTATTCGGCACGCTGAAAGGACTACTGGAGGGAAAGAGATTTTCCAGTGATGAAGATGTTCACACAGCGGTTGTGGAAAGCGTCCGTGGCCAGGGAACTGACTTCTGTCATCGAGGAACTGAACGTTCCGACCGATGATTACAAAGTACGTTTACTTGCGTCACATCTTCCGAAAGACGAAAACGGAATTTCGGAAACAGTTTTTCGCTGTAGTCTTTATATGTTAAGTTCTGAATGGGATTTGCTAGCCCAGTTAAATATGGAGTCTCGAAAACAGCTGTTCCAGTTACTGAATTAGAGAGCACAGACGCTATATATCTTCACTTGAATATTAGAGATAGACATGCTCAGTCTAATATTTTTGTTTCTCCTTCACTGCACAATAAATCACTCCTTCCATATTAGTTGAATGTTTTGAAAACGAGACGTAAGTTGAGAGCCGAAGCATGTTTCAAAAACTGTTGTGCGTTTAAATGGGAGCGAAAGTAGATTGTGGAAGTGGAAAACCGGCAGCTGGAAACGGATTTCCATAATTGATTTTGGAGTGTTTACATGGCCAGCCAGAAACGGTATGGATAAATCGGTTTGCGAAGTCCGGTTTTGGGAGCGCATGTAAATATACTACTGGCCATTAAAATTGCTACACCACGAAGATGACGTGCTACAGACGCGAAATTCAACCGACAGGAAGAAGATGCTGTGATATGCAAATGATTAGTTTTTCAGAGCATACACACAAGGTTGGCGCCGGTGGCGACACCTACAACGTACTGACGTGAGGAAAGTTTCCAACCGATTTCTCATACACAAACAGCAGTTGACCGGCGTTGCCTGGTGAAACGTTGTTGTGATGCCTCGTATAAGGAGGAGAAATGCGTACCATCACGTTTCCGACTTCGATAAAGGTCGGATTGTAGCCTATCGCAACTGCGGTTTATCGTATCGCGACATTGCTGCTCGCATTGGTCGAGATCCAATGACTGTTAGCAGAATATGGAATCGGTGCGTTCAGGAGGGTAATACGGAACGCCGTGCTGGATCCCAACGGCCTCGTATCACTAGCAGTCGAGATGACAGGCATCTTATCCGCATGGCTGTAACGGATCGTGCAGCAACGTCTCGATCCCTAAGTCAACAGATGGGGACGTTTGCAAGACAACAACCATCTGCACGAACAGTTCGACGACGTTTGCAGCAGCATGGACTGTCAGCTCGGAAACCATGGCTGCGGTTACCCTTGACGCTGCATCACAGACAGGAGCGCCTGTCCGCCGCTCGTGGTCGTGCGGTAGCGTTCTCGCTTCCCGCGCCCGGGTTCCCGGGTTCGATTCCCGGCGGGGTCAGGGATTTTCTCTGCCTCGTGATGACTGGGTGTTGTGTGCTGTCCTTAGGTTAGTTAGGTTTAAGTAGTTCTAAGTTCTAGGGGACTGATGACCATAGATGTTAAGTCCCATAGTGCTCAGAGCCATTTGAGCCATTTTTGAGGAGCGCCTGCGATTGTGTACTCGACGGCGAACCTAGGTGCACGAATGGCAAAACGTCATTTTTTCGGATGAATCCAGGTTCTGTTTACAGCATCATGATGGTCGCATCCGTGTTTGGCGACATCGCGGTGAAGGCACATTGGAAGCGTATATTCGTCATCGCCATACTGGCGTATCACCCGGCGTGATGGAATGAGGCGCCATTGGTTACACATCTCCATCACCTTGCCGCATTGATGGCACTTTGAACAGTGGACGTTACATTTCAGATGTGTTGCGACCCGTGGCTCTACCCTTCATTCGATCCCTGCGAAACCTTACATTTCAGTAGGATAATGCACGACCGCATGTTGCAGGTCCTGTACGGGCCTTTCTGCGTACAGAAAATGTTCAACTACTGCCCTGGCCAGCACATTCTTCATATGTCTCACCAATTGAAAACGTCTGGTCAATGGTGGCCGAGCAACTGGCTCGTCACAAAACGCCAGTCACTACTCTTGAAGAACTGTGGTATCGTGCTGAAGCTGCATGGGCAGCTGTACCTGTACACGCCATCCAAGCTCTGCTTGTCTCAATGCCCAGGCGTATCTAGGCCGTTATTACTGCCAGAGGTGGTTGTTCTGGGTACTGATTTCTCAGGATCTATGCACCCAAATTGCGTGAAAATGTAATCACATATCAGTTCTAGTACAATATATTTGTGCAATGAGTACCCGTTTATCATCTGCATTTCTTCTTGGTGTAGCAATTTTAATGACCAGTAGTGTATATGTTGAGAAACAGTGTCATGTATCTGCGAACTTTGAAGTGTAGTACATCATTCAGTAACCGTTATTTGGCCTTCCATAATATGTGTAATTTAGTTTTTGAAATCTTATCGACACACCATTCGTCCAAAAAGTTCCTAAATTGATTTTATTCCAAGCGTATAAGGGTCGTCAAGGCTGTCACTGTGGTAGCAGCTTGAACTAACAACCGTAAACAACAGATGTGCATTCCAACATTCAGCTGTGAGCAGGTGGTGTTAAGCAGAAGACGTGCTGCTTAATGTGTCAAATTGTTGTGTCACAAATCGCAACTGAGGAACATTTTTAAATCGAGTGTTCAAGACAGTCTACAAAATGTTTTTAAGAAGAGAAAAATGTGTGCGAAGTTTTTCCCGCACACCTTGACTCCCGAACGACTACAACGACGCGTGGACGCCTGCGCGACTTGATTGAAATGCAAAACGCGAACAATTCGCTTCTGGAAATAATCATCACGGGTGACGAGACTTGGTGCTATCAATACAAACCCAGCGAAGGACGACAAAATGCAGAATTTTTCGTGATTGGAGACATAACCGATATTCAAGTCAATGTGACACACACGTTGAACCACAGCCAAAAGAAGAGTCTTTCTGACAATTTCACGTGGTTGTATGAACAGTGTGCGTTGTACTGAAGGGGTGTTGGGGGGGGGGGGGGGGGAGAAACTATATAGAGCATCTGAAACATTAGAATCACCATCTTAACTTTTATATATTTTTTTATTAATCTACTCTCGAAACTATTTGGATTGATGCACACCATCATCTTTTAACAGCTTCTTGTAGGTTCTGACGTTATCCACTAGGTCACACATATTGTGAACAGTAATGGTCATATAATACTCAACATCTAATTAGTAGGGAGACACGTCCTTTGGTTTATTAGTCAAAGATTGTACCCAAAACGACGGTGGTGAGTGACATGTTCGCTGACCGTGCAAGAAGGTAAACTGTTGTACTCATCATTATTTGAAGAAGGCTGCACTTTCCCTGTGATGAGACTAGGCTCTGTCCTACTGAAATGCGAGAGCTATTCGGAAAGTAAAGTCCGATAGGTCTCGAAATGGAAACGACAGTGAAAATCTGATGAAGCTTAGCACAGATGTTTTGGGCAGTGTTCTAGTATGCCTGTCGACCGCGTCACATTGCTCTTTTCAGTTCTGAGCACACAATGAACACGTAAAGCTATCTAGAACAATAGCGTCTCCCTCCAAGTATGGGTGCCCGCTGCGAGATTACGCCTAACTTCATGCAACCCCACATAACGCACCTGTCATGCATTTCCTCCTTCGCGACAATTCTCGGCCGCACACTGCAGGGGCAATGAGGATACTCCTCTAGCGTTTCTGATGGAAGGTGTTTGATCACCCAACATACGAGCTCGGACTTGGCGCTCTCTGATGTTCATCCCAGCTCGTATGAACCGCTGTCTCTGGAGACAACATTTTGGCTCAGACGACGAACTGCAGACCAGCATAAAGACGCAGAGGCGGCTGTCTTAGAAGACGAGGTTATTGGAAAGTTGGTAGAACGCTACGACAAATGTCTACGTCGGAGTGGTAACTATTGGAGAAGTAGCTGGAAGGCGAAGCAAACTGTTGGAAATAAAACAGTTTTGATTTTCCCTGTGGTTTCCATTTCGTCGACGTAGACAGCTGTGCACTCAATGCGGCAGTCGAGTGTCGAGTCAACATTGAAGCTGTACAGCATTTCAAAACTATGCGGACAGAATGTCACTCATCTCATGCTGTGATTACACTACGTAGCCCAGTATCCGCTTGTCGCTGCAGACGCTCCTGTCCTTTGGTTTCACACACATATTATTGTCGCAGCAGCGGCATTTTCTAGATACAATTGTTTTGTTCTTTTTGAAGGTTCTCAAATACTGGTACTGCACCTTGATATTGTCGAGACATACTGCCCTTACTTTCACGTTTCCACTTCGTTTGATGGCTCTTCAGTGACTGGGCTTGACGGAATACGTCTTCTATGTTTGGATTCATTAACTTACTTTTGGCTCAAATAAGCTGCCAAAATAGACATTTCAGTAATGACAAGGTTCCGGTTTGGCTTCCATAAGATTATTTTCCTATAACATCGTTATTCATCCACTTCTGAAATATTTATACTGCACGTTATATTTTGTTTAAGACAACAAAATACCGTAAAGTGTGGTAAGTAGAACCAGCTTACATTTTTAAAAGAAAAAATTGATAATTAAAAAGAAAATATGATCATCAAAATTGTGTGAAATTAGTGGTCTTGCGCCTAACTTTAAACTTATAATTAGATTTGAGGCGTGGCTCACGCTTTTATAGCAAAAAAAAAAAAATAATAATAATAATAATAATAATAAAATAAAAACTTGGCGTTTCTGTTCACCCTGCAGAGAACAAAAACAGCAGTGCTAACATTATTATTTTTACTATTTATTGGTCCTTGGGGTAGATAGGGACTTACCTGGTTCAACAAAGTTCTCTTCAACGAAAAAACTACAAAAATTTTGAATGAATTTTGGTTTTTTATTCTGTTTTCCGAATAAATAATGTTATATCTCTAATTACTGTATTGTAACATTAAATTGATGAACTTGGTTTGTTCGTTGATGCATTAAGTCACTGATATGTTTAAACATGTCGTCTTTGAAGCTACAAGTTGTACATGCAGAAATAACAAAGAGCTTTTGAACATCATCTCCTTGACTAAGAAATGACTCCTCATCTGTTAAAATAAACCTGTTTGATCAACCTTGTTTTTGTTTCCTTCAAAGAAGACGACATAATCTTTGCGTTCTAATTAACAAATATCACTTGCAGAAATTATAAACGACAACTTACGCTTCCCATATACTTTAATCACAGCATAATCTCCTGGGTTGAGAATAGTGCTTGGTATTTCTTCACTTGCGTCAAATTCTTGGTATTCTGAAGAAACACTGACAATTACTGTTCCTATTCACCCCCAAAATTCCGAAAACAAATTCAGATCCTACGTATTTAATCAGCTGAAACACAAATCAGGTTAAAGTGTACTTCAAAAATGAACTTTCGATTAATGAAACGCAATTGCATATTTCCTTACGATGTACTTAAACTAAAACAATGCTATTTAGATTAATACTTACAAAAAAGGTTTGAAATAAGGAAGTTCAGCACCAAATGTTTGTCATAGAATGAATAAATCATCAACTGACACTGTCGCCAAATTTGAAATTAATAATTTCCCTGTTAGACTGGTTGACTGGCAACCTACACAAACGAATCTTTGAATCATATTCCCATTTGTCTTCCGTCACTATAGCCTAGACATTTTTTTGGAAGTTTCGTTTCTATTCATCCCGCTGTTTATATTTTCCCCACTTTACGGTACAATCCCATTCGCCAGTCTCCCATGAGGTTCAGTGTTTGCAGTTCTGAAGTTAGTATGTTCGTGTTTCTAGGTCTCTTTTTTTAATGACGTTTATCTCGGTACGAGAATAAGAGACATTACTTAAAAAGATTCCTTTAATTACTGCACATTTCAACAGTTCATATAATTTTCATAAAAGTGAACCACTGCCTGCGGGAAAACAGGAAATGCCGATAATCGAGACATTTGAGATGTGTTGATACAAACGATGTAGCAAATGAGGTGAACGGATAAGAAATGAGGAGGATCTTTGCAAAATCAGCTATGAGATAAACATGTGGAGAACAGGACAGGGATAAGGGAGAAGATGGTAGGACACGTGTTAAGACATCAAGGAATACCAGCCATGGTCTTCGAGGGAGCTGTAGAGGATAAAAACTGTAAGGAAAGATATCCAACAAATAATTCAGGAAGATGGGTGCTAGTGCTGATATAAGAGGTGGAGGTTGGCACAAGTGAGGAATTCGTTGCGGACCGCATTAAACCAATGAATAGACTGATAAGCCAAAACGAAACGTTTTCGAAAACATTATCGAGTGAAATGATACTGCACGGGCTGGATCAGTACGAGTTTAAATGCATGCTTTGGAAAGATTTGATTACATGACACCCTGTTGTGCGCTAATAAATAGAGATCAACAGGAATGCCATAAGATTCGGCATTTATAGCTCTGAAATATGGTATTGAAATTAATTAAATATGAAGGCCTGTGCACTTTCTTAACTACCCCTCATTTCGGTGTATGAACAATAGATAATACATGATTTCTTTAGTCATTATGCATTTCTGTCGCATGTATTGTCCACTAAGACATTAGCGTGTGTTTGTATACCACATAAGCAGCTTCAGATTGAGTTTAAATATGTGAATGGCCAGACTGTTTTGTGTAACGCTACGGTAGAACTCGTAAGCGTGGCTTCGAAAGGCTATTCGCCATAAAATTAGTTTACTCGAAGCTGACGTGTCGTTGACTTAGCCTACACAGACCACATGGCGGCAGCGAACGAACATTTCTTAGTGCTAATCTAAAAGCATACAACCCAGCGATGTTGCTCGAGCACACCTACTGCCTTCAGGTCGCTGAGTCACTTTGTCTGACACTCTTGTTTGTGGTGCGTCTGAACCTGAGTCATCTTCCATTCACCTGAGTTAAGCTGACATCGGAAGAAGGGAGCTTGCACTGAAAGTGAAAATGATACTTTCAAAACAGGCTTCCTTTATTGCCTGTGCACATACCCTCTAAGACAAAAAAAAAAAAAAAGACACACCAAGAAGTAATTATCTGAGTGGGATGGAAATCGGTAGATGTATTGTACATGTCTTCGGCCTAGAATCTCATTGATTGGTGTAGAATTGCCTTCAGTGATGTGTATCGCTTCGAATTGAGGGTGACTGAAGACGCCCCGGCCAGCTCTGGGCTCTGGTTTTGAGCCCCACCAAATGAATAGTTTGGTAACTAGTTTCGTCGTTGTTAAGTAACGTCGTATTTTCTCATATGAAAAACACCTACTTACCAGGAATGTTCCCCATAAAAGCATTTCACGACAGAGTCTAGGTCTCTGATATCCCTCTCTCAATATGAAATTTTACAAAAGCTCCATGTCTCACAAGATGAGAACATTTTGTGACACCTGAACAGAGATCTACTTCGTTCTTGTAAGGTCCATCCCACGATCACAACACTGCTCTTAGCCTCACCCGGGGTGACATTGCGCAACGAGATGCATCGTTTTCCCGATTTCAGAAGCTCTCGATGTTACAGAAACCTTGAAAAATGTTGTACACATATTTTAATTCACTTCACAGCTACCGATAAAGAACATATTTCTGTTTATTTTATTTAAGAAATTATGCTGTTCATACTCTGAGAGCTCATTTTCAGGCAATCCATATACTTAAAGCACAAATAAAAATAAAGCTAACCTGAACAGCAAAACATTTTTGATAAAACCTATTAGCGTTTGCAGACAGCATTTGTTACGACAATGCTATTTTAGTTGGTGGACGGCACTACTTGTGTCGTGGATTCTGCTAGAATATGTAAAGTTTTGAGAATAATGCACTTCACATCTTGCTATATAACCCATACATGTTCTGGAAGTTTGATCTGCATCCATGTCAATAGTGTCAAGAATTCTCACACCAGGTGGACAGTAATATCTTCAAAGGCAGTGCCAAACGGGACACTGCTAAGATTTGGCATTTATTAAGTGCATTATATTTACTTGTACGCAGTGCCTGAAAAAAAAATTATTTAATAAGTAAACCGTAGTTTTAAATGGTATCTGTGAAATACATTTTAATCCATTTCTCAGTCCACTATTACAGCCCGAGCCAGCCGAGAATGATTACTGACATCCAAACGTTGTTGATCATGGCCGTTGACCCCAACATGAGAATATATTTTTAATAGAACAGTCTGTAAACAATGACAACAACTCACAGCTGGCGTTCTGTGCCAGTTCTCTCTGTCGCGCCACTTTCTTTCCTTGCTCCCTTCGTTATTTCCGTGACATTCCTCTATCTCTGTTACACAACCATTAATGCAAGTGAGTAGTTTAAATCAACCTGAGTATAATTTATCTTTACTTTTACAATGGAATAGAAAGTTTGTTTCTTTCTGCTCTAGCTACGCCACCCATCTAAAAGTTCTGAGATAGTCCTAGCGCATAAACGACTTCAGCGCAGTAACTACGGCAGCAGCTTGAACTAACAATTATACACAACATGTCTGCATTCGACCAATGTTAAGTCGAGGGGTGTGTGGCCATAGTGTGTCAAAACTGTTGTGTCACAAATCGCACTAAAGCAACTTCTCTAAATCAAGTGTTAAAGATATTCTCCAGAATGTTGTGAAGAAGAGAAATATATTTACGAAGTATGTCCCCCTAACCTTGACTCCCCGACAAAAGCAACGACGCATTAATATCTGCTGCAGCTTGACTGAAATGCAAATTATGAACAATTGTTTTCTGGAAAGAAAATCACGGTTGACGAGACTGCCACAATGCGACTAGGTGCAGAAATTCACGCGAAGGGTCAACACTTTGACGAAATTACTGTCGTTCGAGCCAATGTGACGGGGGAGGTGAAAACAATAGAAAACAAGATCTTTCAGTCAGTTCCACGTGGTTGTATGAACATTCTGTTCGTTGTGCTCAAGTGGGAGGGGAGAAGGGTGGGCGAGACTATGTAGAACACCTGAAGCATTAAATCCACCGTAGTAACTTTTCTGTATTTTTTATTAATCCAGGCTCGAAGCTTTGTGGACTGATGGCGTATTATCGTTTCCATTATTTATGCCATAACCATTTCCTAATACTGAATTCCATACTGGATGTAAAAATCTTGTAATATGAATCGTAATGAATGTAACGTAAAATAAGATGAATGGTTGATTATACGTAAAACAGGGCCTAATGACCGCAATTGTGTCAGGATCAAAAAATAACCAGAATTCACTTACAGTACTATTGCAGGTTGCCCGCACGATATTCAGTATGAACGTTAAAACTCATCATTATTCCTCATAAAGGTGAGGTTTTGAAAATTTATCAGCTTCAATCTTGGCAGACCCGATATAAGTTAATTCAGTTTTGTTATCTAGACATCCCTAAACACACACACCACGTTGAAAGTATAAAACCTCGCCGCAGGAGCGACATGCTCCCGTGAAATCCTTTTTACGGTGGGAGGGGGGGGGGGGGGGGAGACGCTGGCCTGATAGCTCGGCGGGACCCCACGGATCGCGTGCTCATCTCTTTAAAATTATTCGCTAAGGATACTTTCATTAATCCATCGCTTGAGTATGGGAATTATCTTAGTTGTATCTTTCTTTCAGTGAAACTCACTGCTGCAAAGACATCTGGTGCAGAGAATGTGTTGCAGTAACGTTACCATGGATACCCGACTTTCTGCAGGCCATGAGAGGCACAAACTCATAGTCAGCAAAGACCTTGATAACCACCACATCACTGTCAGCAGTGGGACACGTCAGAAACACATCAAGCTATGATAATTACTGTGTCCTAATACAATTTGTTGTCCTTGCTCCGTTACAGTCTTGAAACTGCAAACGGATCTGCAAAACTTCATTTAAACCAACGTCAGCTATGTTCAAACGGACTGATCACCGCAGAACAGTCTGGTCATGTTAACCGAATGTTACTGTTAACTTTTAGCATCTAATACTTCACTAATGTATAGGAAACGAAGATCGTCTTCCAAAAAACAAAGCAGGCACCAACAACACCAGAATGCGACAGAATAAAATGTGTGGAGTAAATATGTGAGGCTTCAAGAACCATAACGTAGAGGTTCACACGTTCACTTACGCAGATTCCTGCCAAATTCATTTGTTTTCTCCCTAACGGTATTCACATGTTTGTTGCCTAAATCTGGACATCCTTTCTTTATTTTCCGGTAACGTTGTGAACACACATCGCACGACTCCTGGAAGTTCACTATTTGAACTATACAATATTTACTACTGTTTTCACGAAATTTAACATGATCAGATTCAGGAACACGCGATCTCTGTGTAACCATAAAACTTCTTAATGTGTGTAGATCGCTACAACAATTAAAAGGCTACCGGTTGCATCCGTTACATGCAGTCATCTTAGCGCCTATTGATAAAAATGGTAAAACTAAAATTGTCAGACAACACCAATGGATTACAACAAAACCATGTTGTAATGCGTTGGCTTTGTGCCATCTTTTCACTTTCGTGGTGGCCGAGCGGTTCTAGGCGCTACAGACTGGAACCGCGCGACCGCTGCGGTCGCAGGTTTGAATGCTGTCTCGGGCATGGAAGTGTGTGATGTCCTTAGGTTAGTTAGGTTTAAGTAGTTCTAAGTTCTAGGGGACTGATGACCTCAGAAGTTGTCCCATAGTGCTCAGAGCCATCTTTTCACTTTCTCTGTTTTATCAATAGTTCTGAGGAAATTGGTTCTCTTGTTATGATCAGGTCGATCTACACATATTAAAAAGTTATATGCGTTTGCTAGTACGTCTAATTCACCCACCCGGCTAGCCGCGCGGTCTAACGCGCCTCTTCCCGAACGGGAAGGCGTGCCGGTCCCCAGCACGAATCAGCCCAGTGGATTAGTGTCGAAGTCCGGTGTGCCGTCCAGCCTGTGGATGGTTTTTACACGGTTTTCGACCTTCTTCGGCAAATGCGGGCTGGTTCCACTTATTCCGCCTCAGTTACATTATGTCGGCGATTTCTGCGCCAACACTGTCTCCACGTATGAGAACACCATAATTACTCTACCACACAAACATTTGGGGTACACTCGTCTGTTATGAGACGTTCCCAGGGGGGTGGGGAGGGGGGGAGGAGTTCACTGGGGGCCGAACCGCACAATAACCCTGAGTTCGGTGTGGGGCAGCTGTGGGGTGGGGTTGTGAAGCACTGAGGGCTACGGCAGGACGAAGCCTCTCCGTCGTTTCTAGGTCCCCGGTTCAATACACAACACACACACACACACACACACACACACACACACACACGCACGTCTAATTCAACCTAGCAAAAACAAGTGGCCTACTTCCTTTTCCTGTAATACTGAGCGCATGTACTCTACTCTATTGCTGGCCCATCCTGCTCCTCTGTATGTATCAGGATATTTTAATATTAGTTTCATCTTGCTGTTGTTTCTCATCAATTCAATCAACAGTGAAAATTTTCTGCACTTATTTGTAATAGTACAACTTCTCGAAAGCAATAATGGACCGTTTCTCGTCAATGTTCAAAATGGTTCAAATGGCTCTGAGCACTATGCGACTTAACTTCTGTGGTCATCAGTCGTCTAGAACTTAGAACTAATTAAACCTAACTAACCTAAGGACATCACACACATCCATGCCCGAGGCAGGATTCGAACCTGCGACCGTAGCGGTCGCTCGGTTCCAGACTGTAGCGCCTAGAACCGCACGGCCACTGCGGCCAGCTAGTCGTCAAGTTTTGTAATTATTTAATATCGCAGTTTCAGTTTAATAAGGTTATTTCTCCACTAATTTTAACCTCAATTTATAATAATATTCATGATAAATACGTTGTACATCTTTCCTTCAAAAATTAAAATTATGTTGACTGCCTACACTTTAAATGCACTCTTCTATAGCACCGTTTTCAGTTCCCTGTCACGTGTCCGTTCTATGTCACAGACAAATAGCCAAGTTTTCTCTATACTTTATCCACATTCACTTATTTTACATTTAGCTTTATCGCCTATTACTTTCACTACTATTTTGAGAATATCGACTACAACTATTAACCTACCAATACTGCAACAACCACTATTCTACGCTTACAAAACTAGTAACATTACTCGCGATCATATTTGTAAATCTGTGTTAAACTGCTAAAGTAACAAAATCTTCAGCGAAAATTCACTTAAATGCATATTAATTAGTCGCGGTGCGTTATCACAACCTTGGTTAGGTCGTGAGGAAAATGAATTGGTTCCTGAGCATAACCGTCAGAAATTGAATGTCATTACAATTTCCGTAGCGTGGTCCAATATAAGCAGTGTATTTTCCTAAGGGTTTTATATCCGATTTTTAAAATTTTCCAGCTGACACATCTACATCTATGTCCCTACTGTGCAATGTACACTGAAGTGCCTGGAAGAAGATTCATCGAACCTCCTTCAGACCATTTCTCTACCATTCAACTCTCGAACAGCCCGTGGGAAAAACGGACACTTAAACCTCTCCGTACGAGTCTGATTTCTCATATTTTATTACGACGATCATTTTTTCCCTATGTAGTTGGGTGTCAACAGAATATTTTCGCATTCGGAGAAGGAAGTTGGTGATCGACATTTCGTGAAGATATTTCGACGCACCGTAAAACGCCTTTGTTTTAGTGATTGCTACCTGAACTACCTTATCATGTACGAGACACTCTCTTCCCCATTCCACGATAATAGGAAACGAGCTGCCCTTCTTTGAACTTTTTCGATGTCCTCCGTCAATTCTATCTGGCAAGGATCGCATACTTCACAGCAGTACTCTATCAGAGGACGGATAAGCATAGTGTAGACAGTCTCTTTAGTAGACCTATTGCATCTTCTAAGTGTTCTGGCAATTAAATGCTGTCTTTCGTTTGTCTTCCCCACAACATTGTCCATGTGATCGTTCCGATTAAAGTTGTTTGTAACTATAATTCTTAGGTATTTAGTTGAATTGTCTGCCTTTAGACTTGTGTGACGTATAGTGCAATTGAAATTTAACGGATTTCTTTTAGTACCGATCTGGATGACCTCACACTTTTCCTTATTTACAGTCATATGGCACTTTTCGCACCACAGAGATATCGTGTCTAAGTCATTCTGCAATTTGTTTTGATCGTCTGAAGATTGTACTAGACGGTAAATGACAATATCATCTGCCTAGATAGATAGATACCGCATGAGTTAATAAGAGACGGGACTGATCCACCATGGTACACAAAACACGTCAGAACACTGTTGCAGAAGCAACGAGAAAACATGCCAAATTCAGAAAAACGCAAAATTCCCAAGACTGGCTAAGTTTCACGGAAGCTCGAAGTTTAGTGCGGACTTCAATGGGAGATGCTTTTAACAGTTTCCACAATGAAACATTGTCTCAAAATATGGTAGAAAAGCCAAAGTGATTCTAGTCGTATGTAAAGTACACCAGTGGCAAAAAACAGTCAATACCGTCACTGTGCGATAGCAATGGAAATATTACCGATGATGGTGCCACTAAAGTGGAGTTACTAAATACAGTTTTCCGTAATTCCTTCACGAAAGAAGACGAAGTAAATATTCCAGAATTCGAAACCAGAACAGCTGTTAGCATGTGTGACATAAAAGTACATATCTTAGGTGTTGCGAAACAACTCAAATCACTTAAGAAAGGCAAGTCTTCCGGTCCAGATGGTATATCAATCAGGTTCCTTACAGATTATGCTTACACAATAGCGCCTTTCTTAGCAATCATATACAACCACTCACTTGACGAAAGGTCTGTTCCTAAAGACTGGAAAGTAGCACATGTCACACCAATATTTAAGCACTGACCTCAAATTGCAGTAGGATTTTGGAGCATGTACTGTGATTATGAATCACCTTGAAGAAAATGACTTATTGATACATAACCAACACGGATTCAGAAAATACCGTTCTTGTGCAACACAGCTAGCTCTTTATTTCCATGAAGTAATGAGTGCTGTCGACAAGGGTTCTCAGATCGATTCCATATTCCTAGATTTCCAGAAGGCTTTTGATACCGTTCCTCACAAGCGCCTATTAATCAAATTGCGTGCATACGGAGTATCGTCTCTGTTATGTGACTGGATTCGTGATCTCCTCTCAGAGAGGTCACAGTTCGTAGTGATGGACTGTAAATCATCGAGCAGAACGGAAGTGATATCTGGCGCTCCTCAAGGTAGTGTCATAGGCCCTCTGCTGTTCCTGATTTACATAAATAACCTAGGTGATAATTTGAGCAGCCCCCTTAGATTGTTGCCGGCCGAAGTGGCCGTGCGGTTAAAGGCGCTGCAGTCTGGAACCGCAAGACCGCTACGGTCGCAGGTTCGAATCCTGCCTCGGGCATGGATGTTTGTGATGTCCTTAGGTTAGTTAGGTTTAACTAGTTCTAAGTTCTAGGGGACTAATGACCTCAGCAGTTGAGTCCCATAGTGCTCAGAGCCATTTGAGCCTTAGATTGTTTGCAGATGACGCTGTAATTTACCGTCTAGTAAAATCATGAGACGATCAATTCCAATTACAAAATTATCTAGAGAGAATTTCTGTATGGTGCGAAAAGTGGCAACTGGCACTAAACAAAGAAAAGTGCGAGGTCATCCACATGGGAACTAAAAGAAATCCGATAAATTTTGGGTATACGATAAATCGTACAAATCTAAGGGCTGTCAATTCGACTAAATACCTAGGAATTACAATTACGAACAATCGGAACGACCACATAGATAATATTGTGGGGAAGGCGAAACAAAGGCTGCGCTTTGTTGGCAGAACACTTAGAAAACGCGACAAACCCACAAAAGAGACGGCCTACATTACACTTGTCCGTTCTCTGCTGGAATATTGCTACGCGGTATGGGATCCTTACCATGTAGGATTGGCGGAGGACATCGAAAAAGTGCAAAGAAGGGCAGCTCGTTTCGTGTTATCGCACAATAGGGGTGAGTGTGTCACTCATATGATACGCGAATTGGGGTGGCAGTCATTGAAACAAAGGCGGTTTTCTTTGCGGCGAGATCTATTTACGAAATTACAATCATCAACTTTCTCTTCCGAATGCGAAAATATTGTGTTGACACCCACCTACGTAGGGAGAAACGGTCATCATAATAAAATAAGAGAAATCAGAGCTCGAACGGAAAGATTTAGGTGTTCCTTTTCCCCACGCGACATTCGAGAATGGAATGATAGAGAAGTAGTATGAAAATCTTTGCTGATCCATTATTGTATCAACAAATAGTATGAAAATGGTTCGATGAACCTTCTGCCAGGCACTTAAGTGTGAATTGCAGAGTAACCAGGTAGGTGTAAGTAGGTTTAGGTGTAGGCAAGCGAAAATGGCTGGTCAGATTATCTCCTAAATTTTTTACATACATCAGAAACAGCAGTGGTCTTGTAACACTATCTTGGGGACCGCCAGATATCACTTCTGTTTTACTCAACGGCTCTCGTGGCCTTTGTGACAGGACATGACGAATCCAGTCGTACAACTAAGACTATGCTCCATAGGCACGTAATCTGATTAACAGTCTCTTTTTGGGGAACAGTATCAAAAGTCTTCTAGGAACAATGTAGAATCGTTTTGACATCCCCTGTAGATAGCACTCGTATGTTTAGTACCAAGAGCTTTGGTACAATATTCAAAACGTTTATGTGTACGTGAATTTAGGGCTGTGAAACATGGCATTATTAATCACTATTAAGTTTAGTGATTGGTTAAGGAGAGTTTTGTTGCTAAGAAGACTTAAGCCTGTATTCGTATTTCTATGATCTGACGTCCCAATGACATCTGCATCACAAGAATAGCTATTTAACTAAAGTTTTGGCATTTGCTGGTGAAAAACATCGGTTTCTCGCAGCGTCCTTACTGTCTGAATTTGAAGAACCCCCCCACCCTCTCACCCTCTCCCTGTCTCCTTCGGAATCCTGGAGCAAGGTGACTAGGCGGGGATACGTTCCCGTCTCTCGGGAATTTGGATACTGTATTTTGCCAGCAGCACCGACTATGAAAGCTAATCGTATCAAAGAAACGGAACAGTGTCGAGTGGCCAGCCTCCAAGTTAGCGGTAGTCCTAAGGAGCGGCACGTCTGGTGTTAGTGGGAGGTTGGGCAAGAGCGAATACGTCACCCGGAAGCGCGCGCTGTCTGGCAACAAACACGAAGCCCCTGCTCGAGCGGCCCACTTCCTCAGCACAAATGTCAAACACTCATCCACGCCCAGCTCCCCCAATCCACTTACAACCATTTCAGTGGCTGCTCGCGACATTGGGCAGCTCCTCTCGCTTATTTCGGATGTATGATGTCGCTGCTGTACTTACGCTATTCACATAAGGTTTCTGTTCGTATTTTTGTTGGAGTCTGACATCCTAACATGCGTTTGCATCAGAGTGGACTAAAATGGTTCTACATGGTAGCAATCGATGTAGATAATTCGAATCCCATTCCTGGAAGACATTTTCGTGACCTGAACATTGCCGGAGATGGAAGAAGGATTTCGACGTACAGATCCTAATCACTAACTTCTGTGCCAATATACTGCGTTAAACTTGAGATGTTTTATCGTCTTCTGGAGTGTGAGCTTGATACAGTATTGGTGGTTTTCCATCTGTCCTACGGAGACATTCAGCTCAGCTACTCCCTTGGTGTTTTGAAAGCATCGGATATCAGTATCTCATTTTCTTCCATCTAATACTCATCGATAACCACACACTCAAGAACTACACTGTGCAGTTATCGACGTGATAGAGTTACACATCTGGCATGTACTACACGGGTTCGCAGAAATCACTAGTAAATCACAGTCATTGGCATAAAGACACCAATGCTGACTTGCTGTGTTTTTACCAGCACTTATTGAGTACGAGACCTATTTCGAATACAATATGGAGACTACTATGGATGTAGAACCATTTCTTCTGGATAAGGATAATGGAGGGAACCATCAATCTCCTTACTAAAGTTCTATACCTCTGTTTGCCTGGTATATCGTAAAAAAGTAAGATGACCATAATTGGAGTTTAAATCTGATCCTCCAGAAAACGACCAAGCTTCAAATACACTTCCGACCATACTGATGCGATTTTCCTTCGTTTTCCTGAATTGCGCCGGCCGCGGTGGCCGTGCGGTTCTGGCGCTGCAGTCCGGAACCGCGGGGCTGCTACGGTCGCAGGTTCGAATCCTGCCTCGGGCATGGGTGTGTGTGATGTCCTTAGGTTAGTTAGGTTTAAGTAGTTCTAAGTTCTAGGGGACTTATGACCTAAGATGTTGAGTCCCATAGTGCTCAGAGCCATTTGAACCATTTGAACCTGAATTGCTTGCAGCTTAATTCGGAAGTGTTTCCTGCCCACATCCTTGAGTAAAAACTAAATAGTGGTCCGTCTCTGTTGATCTCCGTGTTGTCTGGACGTTAGACGCCAACCTTCCATACTATCTTTTAATTAGAACGAAACTTCTCATTCGTATGTCGAATAACTGACCGATGTACAAAAATCTTAAATTTCAGAGATTTATTTCTTCGCCAGCTGTAATTGTTTACTTACGAAAACAGCACACTAAGGCTCATATTTTAAAAGTCTATTACTATTTTTACTGTCATCATCATCCACGTATCGGAGCTACTAGACCACGGTATGTACACGAGAGGCATTTTCAGATTTTTGTTTTATTTTTCCTTTGTGTCCAAATTACATTCATTCTTTCAGAATGGGATCTTTTCAGTTCGTCAAACCATGTTCTTCTGGCCTTCTTGGGCTTTTCTGCTGGGCCAGCTGTCCATTCGTGAATTTTCTGCTTGAAAAGTGTTCTGTCTGGCGCTCCACTTTTGATAGTCCTGCTTTCTTTAGGTCTGCTTTTACTACACCGATCCACTTTATTTTTTCAGTTTTAGCGTTACTGCGAAATCCGCAGAATTCTATAATTTGTCTAGTTAATCTAGTTGGTTCCATTCTTTTAAACTGTTCATAGATTCAAACCTATGTTTTTCTCTTATCTCAATAATTGTTGGTGTGCTTTTCAATGTATTTATTGGCTCTTACTCTGACTGTGCCTTCTTCAACATACTTTACAGCTAGTATTTTTCTGATTACTTTTCATTCTCCCTTTTGGATTTCTTCAGTGTCACTCTTTCTGTTTAAAATGAGTGTTTCAAAGCCCCCTAAAGACATACTGGTTAGGTAACTGAGTTGTAGTATCTCAGTTTCGTGTACTATTATTACTTTTATTATTACTGCTCCTGCTAGCTGTTGCCTGTGGCTGGCTCCCATATCAGTATTTACGTTGTAGCGAGTGACTTTTTCCATTTCATCGGTTTCGGGACGTGCCCATTCGAAAGTCAGTTATGACATCAAGTAAATTCAAATAGTTGTGACAAGCTAAATCTGTGATGTCTCTGTCTCTCATGCGATAGCAAAGAATATAATGAAAGGGTGAAGTTTTAATTCAGTTTTATCACTTACCTAGGATGGTTGAATTAGGAAATGAAGAAGAATGATTAATGTATCGCCAACGAGACCGCCATTGTAGGCACGAGATGGAGCACTTGCTCAAATCTGTACATATTACTAAATTAAAGACTCCCCCCTACCCCCCCCCCCTACCCCCCCCCTACCCCCCCATGCGTTTCTGTCTGTGTGAAGGCTAATATCAGGAGAAACTACAGGGATTTTGATACGATTTCCACTAACAGACGGATAAGCCACTAGGAGGGTTTGTGCGTACAGAGTGTCCCAGGAGAATGGTCGATATTCAGGAATATGACAGGAACGATCATTCGAAGCAAAAAAATCTAGTAACCAAGGGTTCTAAAACGTATACTGTAAGAGCTATGAACGCTTGTTCATCTTCGCTGTTGTGGAAACACCTCTCTTCTGCTGAATAAGTGCTCATAGCTCTTAAGGTATGCATTTTAGAGGCCATGTTTACTAGACACTAGATTGTTTCTATCATATTCCCGAATATTGACCATTCCGCTAAGGACAGCCGGTATAATTTATGATCGGTGCTCCAGACAAGTCGTCCGGCAGTACATACGAGAGTGTTCAACAAGTAATGCAACACTTTCTTTCTCCCTCTCGGTTGAAAAAAATTTGTTGTGGGACATCGTGGAATATTCCCGCTTCATCTGCTACAGCTTCATGAAGTTCCAATAGCTGGCGGCACTGTACGTAGCATTCAAAATGATATCTGTAACGGAGGTGAGTCCAAGCAGAAAATTGTCATTGAGCATCTTTTGGCTGAAAACATTTCGGACCGTGCAGACACTCTCATTCAAGGTGATCGACGGATGAGAATAAAACACCTCGCTGCTCTGCTGGACGTCTCCGTCGGTAGAGCTAACACATTTGTCCACCAGTCACAAAACTTCAAAAATGGTTCAAATGGCTATAAGCCCTATGGGACTTAACATCTGAGGTCATCAGTCCCCTAGACTTAGAACTACTTAAACCTAAAAACCTAAGGATACCACACACATCCATTCCCGGGGCAGGGTTCGAACCTGCGACCGTAGCAGCAGCGCGGTTTCGGACTGAAGCGCCTAGGACCGCTCTGCCACAGCGGCCGGCCACAAAATTTCATTGGACTGTCATCGATCCTACAATCCGGATCTCGCACCTTCCGACTTCCATCCGTTTGGCCCAATGAAGGATGCACTCTGCGGGAAGCAGTACGTGGAGGGAGGTACCACGCGGGCATACAGGCCCTGCCAGTAAGGTGGCGTAAGGCCGTCACATTCAACGGAGATTATGTTGAAAAATAAGGTTTTGTAGTAAATGTTCAAACGTGTGTGGAATCTTATGGGACTTAACTGCTAAGGTCATCAGTCCCTAAGCTTACACCCTACTTAAGCTAAATTATCCTAAGGACAAACACACACAGCCATGCCCGAGGGAGGACTCGAACCTCCGCCGGGACCAGCCGTACAGTCCATGACTGCAGCGCCAAAGACCGCTCGGCTAATCCCGCGCATCGTTTTGTAGTAGAAACCGTGCGAAATAATATGGTGTATTCGAATCCTGAATGAAAACAACCTACTTTCAGTACAAAAATGTGTTACATTACTTATTAAGCGCCCTTCGTACTTACAAGGAACACCTTGTGTGTGAGGTGTGCGGTCTTTAGTATATCTAATTTTACAGTGTTGTGTTAACAATTATGACAGGAAACATATCTGCATCAGGAGGGCGACAGAAAATTAGTGTCCAGGAGCTGCAGAGATCAACCTAATGTTCAAAACAAACCATTACCTTACACGATGAACATCGAATGAAAAATGGCGTGCCACAGCGATCAGAAAGGTTCGCACCATCAGGATCGGAGGTGAACTCCTTGGTAGCTACAAACCGTGCAGGACGTCCAGCTAGGTATCGACGCTCGAAGAATGCATATAAAATCATATTGGTGTAACGGGTGATGGGACCTGATGAAATGCGACGGCATGCAACCGCATGCGAAACAGTCTGTTGCGGAGCTTATCGTGAAACTGGCTATCCCAGCTGCAGAGAGTGCGATAACGTGTTTTATAAGCACAGAGAAAAACAAGCATCCAGAGGCTGAATTTGTCCAGTAGTTCCTGGTGATATGAACTGCTATGTCACTCACTTTTCAGAGGGCTAGTTTGCTATAAAGAAGTATGATTTTTATTCGCAGACCAGGAATCAAGCAAAAGCAAGTTATTTTGACAAGCTATTTGCCAAAAGCAGTGCTCATACCACAGTTGTAGTTCTCTTACGCCCATGTGTCCACTCCTGCTTGCTGCGACATAAACATTCCCTACTGCCCTTGCAAGATGACGCAAACGAGAAAGAATCGTAGGGGGCAGAGCACCGCCAACTTCTCGCAGCATAATAAATAATTTTCCAGTCAATTTACCATCCAGATTAACAGTCGGCATATTTGTATACGAATGCGTTACGGCATTGATGTTAATTGTTCTTGATACAACTCTTTTGGTACCTATAATTTCCGGGGTTTCTCTCACATGCCTTTCTTCTTTAAATCCCAGATGGTCGGAGTTGAAAACAAATTCCTTACTGGACGACGGGATAAGTTTATCTCATCTACAAATCTTCGGGCCGATTCCGCAGTTTGCTGTGCATCGTCAAGTTGACGCTTTGCTTGAAATTTCGTTATCTTTTTACGTCTTCGAATTCTGCAGCACTGTATGAACTTATGCAACCATCCACCGCTTCCCTTGGAATCATTGTAATCTATGTCGCGTGCAGTTTGATGTGCATAAGGCAGTAGGTCACTATCATGCACGTCCTGCAAATCGTATCGATCGTCAAAAAACGTTCAAATGGCTCTGAGCACTATGGGACTTAACGTCTGAGGTCATCAGTCCCCTAGAACTTAGAACTACTTAAATCTAACTAACCGAAGGACTTCACACACATCCATGCCCGAGGCAGAATTCGAACCTGCCACTGTAGCGGTCGCGCGGTTGCAGACTGAAGCGCCTAGAACCGCTCGGTCACACCGGCCGGCGTATCGAGCATCCCTAAAACGCGCAAACACCAGCGTTTATAAGTGCGTTTTGTCCTTCCTTGAATATCAACAGTTTTTCTTATGCACTACACGGTCATATTGCTGCAGACGTATTCTAAATCTATTCATAATTGCTTTTTTTTACTATTTTGCGGATGATCTTCCATAGATGTAATTATGATTAACACCGGCACATTGGACAATGATTGTCAATTACTACGTTTCACTGGAGACGGGATTTGTGGCTCCCTGTCTGATAAGCATGATGAATTACATGGCTCGACACCTCTTTCAATATCACTTTCAGTTTTTCAGCATGAATCGTCATCATTGTGCACCTTATGTACATTGTCCGCACAGTAGGGCGTATTCAATTCCACCCTTTCCACTGAATCATCTTGCAGAAACGGTAATATTTCATCTGTACCTTCTTTCTCACTCTGTGAAATTCCTTGGGTTCCTTTCTGCTGAAATGTGAACTTCGGGAACTGTTGTTGTAGATACAATGCAATATTTGCTTCGTTTATCGTTACCATTGCTCTGCGTTGTATCAGCGCCCCTAGCATTGTAGCACTGTTGTGAGTTACTCGTCGACTAGGCAAGTTAAGTATGCTCTGTAGCCTCATGTTGTGCTCATCATTGGGTACCTCCAGTCGCACCCCCTGTTGTCATTTGTAGCTAATATTGTGGTTGCATGGATGGTAGACAACATGTGGGGCATCGAGTGCCGTAAATATCGTTGGCTTTTTGTAACCCCACACTAAAGGGGTTCCTTGTTAGCACTACCTGAGCGAAGTCGGAGCAGGTCGCTAGAACAATTTTATTTTGTTTCAGTTGTAATCATTTACATATATTTACTTATTAATTAACTCTGTGCCGTACATTTGAAGTCTTCGTTCATCATCTGATGCCTTACTAGACCGAGATCCGCTAAGAAAAACGCTTTTTTATATGGTTTATCGATCCCCACTTTTTAACGTATGTCATATTTATTGCAGTCCATATGCTGCGTTTCTGATTGCTCTGTGTTTATAAGCAGTTGTTGAGAAGTTCATTGAAGACTCTGACGTCGACGGAACGCGTTATTTTCCTGTAATGAGACGGTGGATTGAATCTGCATCAGTCGGCCGTTGTGACCGAGCCGTTCTAGGCGCTTCAGTCCGGAACCGCGCGACTGCTACGGTCGCAGGTTCGGATCCTGCCTCGGGCATGGATGTGTGTGATGTCCTTAGGTTAGTTAGGTTTCAGTAGTTCTACGTTCTAGGGGACTGATGACCCCAGATGTTAAGTCCCACAGTGCTCAGAGCTATTTGAACCATTTTTGAATCTGCATCGCCAGCATACTGCCGGCAGGTGGAGGAGGAGAAGTGGCGATGTATTGTTCTCATTAAACAAGCTGTGCGCAATCGTACTGGGTTACATCCCAAAACCTCCTCGCGATGAGTAGGCAAAGTGCTGGTACTCGATTTCATCGCCTATCCTCTCTCTCATCACCACCAGCAACGAACACACCATACTGTATGCTCCATACATTCATTACAGTCTTCTTTTCTAAGCAAATACGTGAGATTGAGAACAGTCACATGTAGCGTGGCAGAATGTGTGAAGGAAAAAATCGCAGCTGACGTGCCTCCCGGGATATCCTGTCCAATTATAGTCTGTGACACTCCCTTTCCTTTTTTTCTTACTAACTCTGCATGTGATGAACTTTCACTTATTATTGTGACATCTGTTTCCGGAGCCTGATTCCACTTCTGCAACCACATCAGCTTCATTTGAGCAATAGAAACCGTGATTGCTATTTATAAATTATGTTGAAGTGATCAGTTTGTTTTCCGGCAGGGTACTTTCGGAGGTAATTGAGCAAGAACCTGAAAACCAACACCAGGCGGGCCAGTAATCAACATAACAGTCGTTAAACCGCCGTTGCTATTCCAGAGGATCTGATTCACCTCCTTGTGTTACAAGTTATCGCCTTAGCCTGTGCGCTATAAGAAAAAAACCTGGTGTTATAAAACAGCCACATGTCAAATAAATGCTGGCAGCAGAGGAAAAGGTAATGAAACAAAGTTGCAGCTCGTAACCCCGATTTTACGCAGTTTCGGAAAAAATTATGCATGAAGTGAAACAGTAGCTTGCTACTGTTGGCAAGAGACATTATATGATAACGTTTACGGCTTAGTCGACAGACTACGAAATGTGTTACTGTCAGTTACATGCAAATTTATAATAACTTTCTTTTTGTCTAACAGATTTACGCTCAAAATATTATACCATAAGAAGTATACGCAGATAAATAATTTACTGATTTAGATATCAATAAATTTTGTTTTTATTGGCAAACTTGCTGAGCCTACTCGTTTCAGAAGGTGGGCTATTTGCTACTTGATTCTTACAGTTTGTTCTCAAAAATTCTGTTACGGGAGTAGTATTCGTAATGAACAGAAAGGTAGGAAAGAGAATAAGTTACTGTGAACGATTACTCCCGTCAGAATCGAAAGCAAATCGAGGGCAACAACAACAGCTCAGGTGTACATTTGGACATTATAAGCAGAAAATGAATAGAGAGAAAAGTATATTGAACGTGTAATTCAAAATGTAAATGGAGATAAAAATCTAATAGTCATGGGTACGCTGTAGTGCGAGAAGGAATAGAAGACAGGGGCACGGGAGAATATGGACTCGGAAGTAGGAATATACAGTTGAAAGACTAGCAGAGTTCTGCTGTAGACTTCAGTTAGTAACAGCGAATACACTGTTCAAAAATGACAAGAGGAGGAGGTATACTTGAAAAAGAGCTGGAGACACGAGAAGATTTCAGCTGAATTACATCATGATCTAACAGAGATATAGAAATCAGATATTGTATTGTAAGGCATACCAAGGGCCAGATACAGACACAAATCACAATTATGTAGTGTAGAGCAGTGGACTGCAGTTTAAGAGAATCGTCCGGAACAATCAGTGTATGACGAAGTTGGATACTAGAGTACTGAAGAACGATGAGGTGCCTTTGAAGTTCTCCAACAATGTAGATACTGCGACATTGATGGTCACAATAGTCCGTTCAGTTGAAAAGTGGTTGACGTCCTTGAAAGAGTAATAACAGAAGTTGGACAAACAAATATTGGTACGAGTAGGGTAACTACGAAAGAAGCATGGAATACAGAAGAAATAATTCAGTTGATCAAATAAGTAAGGAAGTGTAAGAATGTTCAGGAAAGGAAAGGAGTGCAGCAATATAAGTAATTTAGAAATAAAATAAACTGGAATTTCAAGGAAATCAAGGCGAAATGTTTGCAGGAAAATTTGATGAAGCTGAAAAAGGAATGGTCGTTGGAAGGACTCATTCAGCATATAGAGCAGTGAGAACAACGTCGGTGAACCGAAAAGCAAAGGCGTCGATATCAACAGTGCAAGAAGAATTTCACTGTTAAACGCAGAGGAAAGAGCGTATAGGTAGAAAGAGTACGATGTAGGCCTCTACGAGGGGGTGTAAATGTCTGATGAGGTGATCGAAGAAGAAATTGGAGTCAATATGGAAGACATGAGTCATCCAGTACTGGAACCAAAGTCTGAGAGACCTCTGGAAGACTTCAGACCGAATAAGGTGGAAGGAATACAAAACATTCCTTAGAAGTGTTTATAACCGTTGCGGAGAGGTGACAACAAAACGACTATTCGAGTTAGTTTGTAGAATCTATGAGTCCGCAGTCATACACTATGTGATCAAAAGTATCCGGATACTTGCCTGAAAATGGCTTACAAGTTGGTGGCGCCCTCCATCAGTAATGCTGGAATTCCATATGGTGTTGGTCCACCCTTAGCCTTGATGACAGCTTCCACTCTCGCAGGCATACGTTCAATCAGGTGCTGGAAGGTTTCTTGGGGAATGGCAGCCCATTCTTCACGCAGTCCTGCACTCAGGAGAGGTATCGATGTCGGTCTGTGAGGCCTGCCACGAAGTCGGCGTTCCAAAACATCCCAAAGGTGTTCTGTAGGATTCAGGTCAGGACTCTGTGCAGGCCAGTCCATTACAGGGACGTTATTGTCGTGTAACCGCTCTGCCACAGGCCGTGCATTATGAACAGGTGCTCGATCGTGTTGAAAGATGCAATAGCTATCCCCAAATTGCTCTTCACCAGTGGGAAACAAGAAGATGCTTAAAACATCAATGAAGGCATGTGCTGTGATAGTATAGGCAAAACAACAAGGGATGCAAGCCCCATGCATGAAAAACACGACAAAACCATAACAATACACACAATGGCAGATGACGTGCACCGGGCATTCGACATACCCACACCCCGCCATCGGATCGCCACATTGTGTACCGTGATTCGTCACTCCACACAAAGTTTTTCCACCGTTCAATAGTCCATTATTTACGCTCCTTACACCAAGCGAGGCGTCGTTTGGTATTTACCGGCGTGATGTGTGGCTTATGAGCAGCCGCTCGACCATCAAATCCAAGTTTTCTCACCACCCGCCTAACTGTCATAGTATCTGCAGTGGGCCCTGGTGCAGTTTGGAAATCCTGTGTGATGGTCTGGATAGATGTCTGCCTATTACACATTACGATCCTCTTCAACTGTCGACGGTCTCTGTCAATCAACAGACGAGGTCGGCCTGTACGCTTTTGTGCTGTACGTGTCCCTTCACGTTTCCACTTCACTATCACACCGAAAACAGTTGACCTAGGAATTTTTAGAAGTGTGGAAATCTCGCTTACAGACGTATGACACAAGTGGCACCCAGTCACTTGACCACGTTCGATGCCCGTGAGTTCCGCGGAGCGCCCCATTCTGCTCTCTCACGATGTCTAATGACTACTGAGGTCGCTGATATGGAGTACCTAGCAGTAGGTGGCAGCACAATGCACCTAATACGAAAAAAGTATTTTTTGGGGGTCTCCGGATACTTTTTATCACATAGTGTATCATCAGCTTCCTGGAAAAATATCATTTACTCGAGGCCAAAGATAGCAGGCTACATAAGTGCGACAACTATCGCCCAATCTAATGAGCACAAACCATGGACTGAGAGTAAACCGAAGGCAGACCACAATTAATGAGGAGTAGCAGAAATGACACGTGAAATTTAGAAGATGAGTAGAACAGGTGTCGATCAGGATGATCTATCATGTTTTAGGCGATATTGTGTCATATTAAGAAACTCAGCAAAAGTGCATGCACAGCATACCTAGAAGTGGGAAGTTCGAATAGTAAAGCAAAACTAATATGGAGAATTGTTAAGAGGGAGACTGACATGAAAGTCAAAGAAGAAGGAAAATAAGAATATCATAATTTAAACTGTTATAGACAATGGAAAAAAAACAGCCATCGATCGGGAAATCCGTTGTTTTATTACAGCAGATCTAGATTTCAATTATTAAGTGGTCATCTGCAGCGCATATAACAACAAGAGATATTAGTCCATAGTTGTTATATGTTGTTATACGCACCGAAGGTGAGGAGTAGCAGAAATGACACTAGCGATAAATTTAACATCAAAATTGGGGTCCCCAACGTAGATTAATTCTGATACTTTAGAAGCAAAACATCGTATGATGGACGAAGCAAGTAGAAGGTAAAAAGTAGACAAGCACTGCACGAAAACAATTCTACTAGTATCAATCAGCTTTAATTTGAGGAAGACTTTTCATAGAATGTACGTCTGGAGCACGGCAGCGTATGGAAGTGAATCATGAACTATGGGGAAACAGGAAAAGTAGAATAGATGCATTTGAAAAATGGTCCAAATGGCTCTGAGCACTATGGGACTTAACATCTGAGGTCGTCAGTCCCCTAGAACTTAGAACTACTTAAACCTAACTAACCTAAGGACATCACACACACACCCATGCCCGAGGCAGGATTCGAACATGCGATCGTAGCAGTCGCGCAGTTCCGGTCTAAAGCGCCTAGAACCGCTCGACCACCGCGGCCGGCAAAAAATAACAATCTATCGAGAAATCCGCCGTTTTATTACAGCAGATCTAGATTTTAACTACTACATAGTCACCTTCGGTGCGTATAACAACATGTAACAACTATGGACTAATATCTCTTGTTGTTATATGCGCTGCAGATGACCACTTAATAATTGAAATCTAGATCTGCTGTAATAAAACAACGGATTTCCCGATCGATGGCTGTTCTTTTTTCCATTGTCTATAACAGTTTAAATTATGATATTCTTATTTTCCTTCCTCTTTGACTTTCATGTCAGTCTCCCTCTTAACAATTCTCCATATTAGTTTTGCTTTACTATTCGAACTTCCCACTTCTAGGTATGCTGTGCAGGCACTTTTGCTGAGTTTCTTAATATGACACAATATCGCCTAAAACATGATAGATCTTCCTGATCGACACCTGTTCTACTCATCTTCTAAATTTCACGTTTTGTTTTTGAGAGACTTTGTCAATGAAACCCTTTTTTTTTTTAAAAAAAAACTTTTCACTGGAATTTTTAGTTTTATTGCTAGAATTTGTTCCGTCACAAAATTAGTCAACGCCGGCAGCTGTGGCCGAGCGGTTCTAGGCGCTTCAGTCCGGAACCGCGCTGCTGCTACGGTCGCAGGTTCGAATCCGGCCTCGGGCATGGATGTGCGTAATGTGCTTAGGTTAGTTAAGTTTAAGTAGTTCTAAGTCTAGGGGACTGATGACCTCAGATGTTAAGTCCCATAGTGCTTAGAGCCATTTGAACCATTTTTGAAAATTAGTCGTCAACCTTTTTCTTTCTTTGATCACTTCCAAATGGCTCATGCTAACAAACGCTGGCGTATACTAGCTTAACTTCAGCTTTATGCGCAAATAAAATTATCTGCTAACGTTATGTAGCATAAATCTACATGAGTACCCAAAATTACGATTGATACTAAGTTATAAATACCTTAACACTACTTTCCTCTATTAGAATACTTCGAGAAGTTAATATCGAAATGATTAGAAATTAGTAATCCGTTGTCTTGTTGTCTTGATTCAAAAACAGCACTCCAAGGATGTGAGTAATACAGCCACAATTACAATGACTTAAATTTACAGTATTAACTTTAATCGTCATCTTTTAATTTTCTTATGGGTACCCAGTATAAGAGTGCCTATATTCGTCTTATCAGTCATTCATCATGAATTAAACAAGTCCTCACGCAGGCATATTAGATTTATATAACTATGTAGAAAGTTGTCAGTAGTTACATTCAGATTTTCAGTAAGTGGATGTGATGTTAAGAAAGAAAGTTACACCAAGCTTCTCCTTGTTCTTGAGAATCAAAAACGTTCATTTGATAATAAACGGAGTAGCAGACGCCAGTGATGTGAGAGAGTCAGCGATTTGATAAGGCGGCACATAATTAAATGTAATTATTGTACAGAAGGTTGAGTCCATATTTGGTTGATGTGCATGCGTGAAACAATACACAAAATTGTGTTGCCTTTTCTTATAATTAAGGGAGACGATGAAATTAATTTATAGTATACTGATTATTCCCCTCAAATAACAGGTTAGGGAGCGCCGATCATCCTACTGACCAATCACCAACAGCATTATCACATACTCCTACTCAGTGTGAGACTGCGGAGATGGATGGGATTTAACAAAGCACACTGGTATATGATCTGGCAATAAGCAACTTTACGATACCATTTTCTCTCCCTTTGATGAGCAAAAATAGTCAATGAACATTTCTTCTACTACCAGGATTCGAACAGAGAGGGTCGAGGGCCACTGCAGTTGCTTGCGTCAGAAGCCTGGTCCATGGCGAGGAGCATCTGTTACCTTCTTGATACAAGAAACGGTTAAAGGGCGACAGCTTTCGTAGAAATCAGAAACGAAACACAAGCGAAAGTAAACTTACGGATATTGTCGACTACTCAAGTCATTTTTAATTTGAGAATGTAACAGAAACACAGAACACGCATCAGTGCAGAAACTGGAGTGCAGCATTAAGACTTTTTTGCATATTTTCAAAAGGGGCGAGTAGCGGAGATGACTGTGTGGCAACAAAGCAGTGAGTGACTTTCAGGAATTCCGAAGAATAAACAAATCTCGGTTGGCGAGAACGCGCCTGCACACATGGCGAAATTGCAGCGACGACGACGTGCAAGCAGTACGCTTAAAGTGACGTCTCACTCTGCTGGGCGGCGGAGAAATACACACCCGTAAAACAAACTTGCGCCTCTTGTAACAACGTCATTTCTTTTCTTAAACTCATAAATCCCGGACTACATGGATGTTAGAAACTTGATTCCGATTATTTGGAAGGGGTGACGGAAACTTTCAATAGTGTCTTTATGTTTTGAACCAGTAAAAATTATATCTTTGTATTGTCCGTCCTTGCCTGTATCCTGGTACGTATGCTGTAAGGCGGCCCTGTGTATAGGGTAGACGAGTTACGTTACTAATGCCCAGGTTAGCCTGAGATAGATTTTAGGCAACTTTCTATTTTCCTTTATGTTTCCCACTGGGGCATCTGTTCAGTCTCATATGAAGCGTGAATAAGTGCTACGTATTTTTCAAAACATTTGGTAATACTTTTATTACTTCAACAGCACTGATTATTGTTGGACAATAGATTCTGAGTGTATGTTGCCAAGCATAGCTAGATAAAGGCTCCTCATTCAAACAAGTTACTGTTTGCAGTGCTATTCACGTGCAGTGAGGGGCATTGAAATGGCCGTGGCGTCGCAAAACTTCATTTTTATTAGTTTCTCCTTTGTTTCCTATTCGTTGTTATTACATTTTATGTCCACCCAACATACTTCTCTTGCATTCTTTGCTCTTTCCGTCAGCGGGTTTCTATATCAGCACGATCTTACACTGGTGCTATAGCCAAATCATTCATTTTCTTCTTTGCTGTTTCTACGCTATTGCCTATTTATTGCCTCGTGTGAATTGTAATGACGTCATTATCACAAAGTTCTTTTGACCTTAAGTTACGGTAGTTTTAAAGAAAAGTACAGATGATATTATCAATTCAGAAAGCATTACGGATACAACTCTTGTCGGAGAAATAGCTGTCTGGTGTAGAAAATGTTTTCAAGTCCCAGAGACAAGTGCAATTTGACAGAAATTCAGCTAGGGTGCAATATTTCACCTTTACGTCGTGGCCGCTGCATTATTGAAACAATAATCACTACTTTCACTCAGAGAATTTTGAGGACACTACGGAAAAAGTGAGTCAATTTCTTTTGAAAATACAACTGGTATGTTTGCCGACACTTTCGACGTCGTGAAAGTTGGACATACGGCATTAGCTTCAGAGTGGCTAAGGACGAGGAACGAAACTACGGAACTGTGTTCATGTAACTAGACTGGCATTTGCTGAAGAGACCCAGGTAAATCTAAATCAAGATTGCCGGATGGGAGTTTAAATTATCGTGTCTGTGTTACCTCTCTATATTTCTAACACGGCTTCATCGTTTTATTAGTTCTCCATCGTATTAGTTCTGGGATTTAAAAATTCTGTAAGTAATAACGGAACACTAGTAACCTCGTGATAGGTCTACTGAAACACACTCACTCCACATCCTCCTTCTTTATTATCCTTGGCCAGATGTTACATTTCGTGGCAATCTTCCTCTGTTAATAACTAGTTTCCCAGGATGGGGCTGATGAGCACTTTTTCGACCTTCGTCAATCTTAAGCTAGACGTCTTTCATGTAAAGTTTCTCAAGCTTACGTTACGCAAAAGAGTAATCTTGTCTTCATTTACTATGTCTTAATCGTCACATTACGTTCGTTAAATGATCGCTCGAGGAGGAATAGAACAATTAACTGAGCGATGGAAAAAATATTTTGATAAAGAGTACGATGGCCTTGCCGTGGTCCAGTCCTGTTATAAGAGAAGGTTAAAGAATTCTGCCATACATCTCGAAACACTCAAAGCACTCGCAAATCAGCGTATTCGATAGGACATAGTTCCAACATTAGAAAGAAAAGTATTGTAGAGATCTGGGAAATGAAGTAAACGCCTGTTTGGCATCCTAAACTGCAGCAGGAAACGTGTTCAAAAGATAAAATACATATTTCACCTGTTGTAGGTCAGTCCAGACCTCTCCTCCAACGACACGAGAAACGAAATACGGTTTGAGAAGACGGTAGAAACTGAATGGACAGTCAGCCATAAACTGAAGCTACGAGGGACACATAGGGACCGGACTTGCACAGATAGTAGCCACTGAAAGAGTTTATCTGACTCACCAATAACAGGGAAGGGCTGCTGAAACTAACTGTAGTTCACGAATAAAATAATAAGCACAAAAAGGAGATAAATTATAATGGAAGCGGGCTGTGGGGAGAAGTGATAAGTAAGACTTTCAAGCCGAGTCAATTCTTTTCTGTTCCCATAAGAGAATACGTTTAGTAGGGTTCTATCTATCGCTCACCGTACTAATCCAGCTTGAATGTTCACCACCCACATTTTCTTCACTGTTGCCATGTGATGTTTTCCCACATATTTCCCTTAATGTATGAACAGTGATAATGTTAAAGCTTCAAAACGCTCAATTGTATTTCTCGAATGAGTTTACACAACGCTTACTGCTGTCCCTTATTCTACTTTCGAGACTGGCACGTACTGCAGCATTTTGCCGTGCGTCCTAGTCGTTTTGTCCCACATCAACCACAAGGCATAAGGCGAAATCATAAATTCGCAGAAATGAGAGCGTTAAATTCTGTTTGTTGCTTATACATTACCTTGACGGTTTTATCGAGCAGACACGAGTCTTAACCTTTACGGTTTTATTAGCATAATTTTCCGTGTACAACGCTTTCTCTCTCTCTCTCTCTCTCTCTCTCTCTCTCTCTCTCTATCTCTCTCTCCCTCTCTCTCTCTATCTCTCTCTCCCTCCCTCCCTCCTTCCCTCCAGCCTCCCCTCTCTCTCTCCCCACGTAATTTACGTACCAGGAAATGTGTAAAGAGAACCAAAACTTCCCATGTGAAGATAGAAAAGGTTGCAATGTAGAGACAAATTCTGTTGTGCAGAACATGTCAAGGCACTGTCACTAATGATCACCATCAAGTAATGAACCTTATAGCGAAGATTAAAACATGCAGAAGACTCTGGCTCGCGGCCTGTGCTACCTCCCGTTGGTATGTTCATTTGGGTGCACGGGTTCCTACTTCAGAAATAAGAGCTTACCTCACGGTGCCACCTGAGGACCAGGTTCGAGCTGCGACAACAAAAATAATGTCGTGTATAATGTTGCAATTAAAAGTGAGTCCGCATTTACATTGCTGACTAGACGACCCTGGTGAGGCAGCCACCTGCAGGTCCTCGGCTCACAGGCCATCACGTCATGTCTTCAGTGGCGAGACCGTTAACAAAAAGTTTTTCAAATGAATTCATCGTATTTTCGTTTGAATACTTCTTTTAGTTTCCATCGTAGTTAATTATAAATCCAGTTTTCACCACGCGTGTTTGATTTATGCCGAACAAGAGCGTACAGAGTGCTATGAAAATAATAATATTGTTCGATAGAACCTATTCCAGTTCGTTTTTAAGGCTATTGATATAAAGCTCTTTTACTTCTAGAAAATTTTGTACTTTTATCATCAGTTTGATACACAAATGTGGATGTGATACCTGCTTACATGTTCCACCACCATTTAACTTTATAGCACTGCTGTACTTGTCTGTTTCTCTCACGCAGAAATTGCATGTGAAGTAATAATCCCTCTATTAGGAAGAAACAGCTCAACGAATAAGGAGCTAAATTGTCGTAACAATTAAAGTATAGAAATGTGCAAATCATAATTGAGGTCTTAAGCGTCCTGCAACTCCTTTTTCAGCTAAAGTTTACTGTCATCGTGGGAAACACTTTGCCGTCACGCTTTGCAGTTTGAGTCTCAATTTAGATCTAATAGTACTTTCAGTCTCAGTTCTTCATTTATTGTTTATTTGTTCAAGCATTAGGCATTTGCCTACTACGTCCTCTTCCCCTGTGGTTATTTCTTATCTGATCTCTCCATCTCTCTCTTGCTCTGTCTATTGGTCTTTTCCCTGTTGGTCAACAATTCATTATTATTATACGCATTGTATTTTCATTAATTCTTGTGACACGTTCTCTCTAGTTACTGTTATACTTCTTGATCTGTTCATTTATGCTTTTAAGCTTTAGTTATTTTATGACTGTTGTATTCGTTATCATATCAAGCTTTCTGTAGCCAGTTTCTCGTCCTGAATACCTCATTTCCACGGCTTGTATTCTTCGTTCATTTTCAGTTGTTATTGTCCAGGTCTCGCCTCCGTAAGATATACACTGACGAGCCAAAGCATTATGACCACTGCCCACCGCGATGCTCAGTGCCTTATCGTAGTGTTGCGGACATGTGACGCAGTAAGAAAGAACGTATCCGTGAGAGAGACGAATGGGCAGTCATTATAGCGAAGGTGCGGACCACAGATGCGGAAAGCCACTGATATGAGCGGTTTTCACAAATGGCACATTGTTAGGGCCTTGAGGCTGGAAACGAGACTCTCTGAAACGGCGAAGGTGGTTGCCTGTTGGGATACTACTGACACGAGCACCTATGGAAAGTGGTTGAAGGGAGGCGAAATAACGAATAGGCCGTATGGTATTTGACGACCACGTTTCACCACAAAACGCAGAGGTCGCAGAATCCCCCACTGTACAGTCTAGGATAGGCAGCGATCTGTGGCAGATCTGACAACAGAATGCAGTGCTGGAGCAGGCACAACTGTTCCGGAGCACAGCGTTCAAAGGCCATTGTTGAACATGCAGCTCCACGTCACACGACTCCTACGTGTTCCTGTGTTGACCCAACGACGTCGTCACCTATGATTGCAGTGGGCACAACATCACTGAGTTTTCACCGTGGATCGATAGGAACGTACCGGATTTCTTGTTGCACTAGGTCGATGGTTGGGGCCTTATACGCCGTCATCGAGGCGAATGCCTGGACGAAACGTGCACCGCGCCGCAGGTGCAGGCCAGTGAGGGCAGAACTATGCTATAGGGTGCATTGACTTGTGCTCCCATGGAATCTGAGGTGGTAATCGAAGGCATCACGACAGCAACGAACTACGTGAACGTTTTGCAGACCACCTGCATCGCTTCATGATCGATGTCTTCCCCTACGGTGGTGACATCTTCCAGCAGAATAACTGCCCGTGTTGCGAGGTCGTGCTGCAGTGGTTTCAGGGGCATTATACTGAACTCACATTGATGTCTTGGCCAGCAAATGTGCCTGACCTGTACCCACTGGAACACATATCGGACCGCAGCGTGCCCGTAACCGACCATCCCGCCATTTGTGGGAATTACTTGACCTGTGCGTAGACGTCTGGTACCACATACTTCTGTAATCCTGCCAAAGACTTGTAGAATCCATGCCAAGCAGAATCTCTGTTGTACTGTGTTTGAAAAGGGGAACAACACGCTATTAATGTTTTGGCTCATCAGTGTAAATTGTATTGACATTGTTTTGTAGAATTTTCGCAGGGCATCTTTCTTCGCCTTTCATTCAGAATTCTGTATATGGTCCCATTAATATATCTGAACCTTTTAATACTTTCCGTACGTCTTTTTCGTTTGTGAAGAAGATGAACTCGTTCGCTCTCTCTATTTTCTGGTCGTTTATTATAATTTTGCATGCGACAACCTCTTGACCTTTAAAATTCATGACGTTTGTTTATTTGGTTGGAGACTGATAAGTTATGGCTCGTGGCTGTAATATGCACATCACAAAAAAGTTTTGCGTCACCCCAGTTCCCAGAACTCCTGAAGATAGACGTTGGCTGTGGATATTGTATCACAGACACAGTCCCTTTGACTCTTCAGAGATGTCACTAAACCCGCCCAAAGATGCAAACAACCGTGCTTGAGCAGCGCCTATTAGACGGAGGGGTCCGACAGCCGATCAGTTCCAGTCATTCCACCAGGTAGGAGGTACACGGCTCTTGTTGTCTGTAGTTCAGCCATACCTAGACGATCAACACCGCGGTTCGATCGCGTCCGCATTGTTACTTTGTGCCAGGAAGGGCTCTCAACAATGATAGTGTCCAGGCGTCTCGGAGTGAACCAAAGATATGTTGTTCTGACATGGAGTAGATACAGAGAGACAGGAACTGTCGATGACATGCCTCGCTTAGGTCGCCCAAGGGCTACTACTGCAGTGGATGACCGCTACCTACGGATTATGGTTCGGAGGAACCCTGACAGCAGCGCCATCATGTTGAATAATGCTTTTCGTGCAGCCACAGGACGTCGTGTTACGACTTAAACCGTGCGCAATAGGCAATCGTCGGAGACGTGTTTGGAGGCAACCCGGTCAGGCTGAACGCCTTATACTCACTGTCCACCGAGTGCAACAAGGTGGAGGTTCTCTGCTGTTTTGGGGTGGCATTATATGGGGCCGACGTACGCCGCTGGTGGTCGTGGAAGGTACCGTAATGGCTGTACGATACGTGAATGCCATCCTCCGATCGATAGTGCAACCATATCGGCAGCATATTGGCAAGACATTCGTCTTCATGGACGACAATTCACGCCCCCATCTTGCACATATTGTGAATGACTTCCTTCAGGATAACGACATCGCTCGACTAGAGTGGCCAGCATCTTCTCCAGATATGAATCCTATCGAGCATACCTGGGATAGATTGAAAAGGGCTGTTTATGGACGATGTGACCCACCAGCCACTCTGAGGGATCTACGCCGAATCGCCGTCTAGGAGTGGGACAATCTGGACCAACAGTGCCTTGATGAACTTGTGGATAGTATGCCACGACGAATACAGGCATGCATCAGTGCAAGAGGACGGGCTACTGGGTATTAGAGGCACCGGTGTGTACAGCAATCTGGACCTCTGAACGTCTCGCTTTATGGTGGTACAACATGCAATGTGTGGTTTTCATGATCAATAAAAATGGCGGAAATGATGTTTATGTTGATCTCTATTCCAATTTTCTGTCCAGGTTCCGGAACTCTCGGAACCGAGGTGATGCAAACATTTTGATGCGTGTCTTTAATTTATAAATCGCCTTTTGAAGGGTGTTCTGCACGTCAATTATAATTAGAAGCTAGTCACCAGCGAAGAGTGTTGTCATCAGATAATTTCGTTGGTTAAAGTTACGAGTATAAAATTCTGTTTCTTTTAGTCACTGTCCCCACCATCGATATTAAAAAGTATTTGAGACAAACTGCATCCCTGCCGTAAGGCTAAATTTGTTGTCACTTTAATATTCTCTTTTCCAACGTTGGCAGTTCTGAAGTCTTGGTACTTTTTAGCTTTACTCTTACAATACGGTGTGGTATGTCTCTCCTGTCTAGTATTTCCCACGACATTCTCCTATCTACATGGTCAATGACTTCCACAAAGTCACTAAATAGCAGACTTTTACTATTAAATTCTTTATGCTTTTCAAGTGTTTATCTGATGACAAATGTATTGTCTGAACAAGACCTTCCATTCCTGAAACCAGTTTGCTTCTCCAGCAAGATAATTTCTAAAACTACTGCGAGTCTTCGATAATACTTTATATCCAGAGATGAGTAGATAAATACCCTTTCAGTTCTCTTTTCTTAAACAGGAATGTCATTAATATGTTCGCTATATTTGTCCATACATTTCGGGTGTAAGTAATGTCATTAGAATGACCTATGGAACATGTAAGTACGTAGTACGTCACATAGGGTAATAATTTCTACTACACATATCAATAAATTTGTTATAAACAGAAGAAAGCATATTCATCTGGAAATCCAGTTACGTAGGGGCATTTTGCTCCTGTGTATTCACATTTCTGGCTCCAATAATAAATTCAGCCTTTTAGGTTAGACTTCACCGTGACCGTTATGAATATCAGTTCTTCTTCTTCCTGGCCTTTCACTGGATCGGCATGGTAATTTATGGACTTGGAAATGTTAGTGGTAGATGGTGACCGGACCCCCTTCCTGTCGCCACCCCTTCCGCCAGGCTGCGTAATGTGTGTATCCCATCTGCTGCGAGTAGTGTTACTCCACGTGAAAGTGTGCCAACGTTTTCTAAATGTAACTGAGGCGGAACAGGAGTACCAGCCCGGCATTCACCTAGTCATATGTGGGAAACTGCCTGAAAACCAGTGCAGCCTGGCCGGCACACCGCCTCTGTAGTTAACCCGTCGTGCGAAGTCGATCGGCAGCTGTCGCGACTCCCCAAATTCCGTAACCGGTCTGCTAAGGCGTGCATCTATCCTGGTGGGCTAAGTTATGACTGTCAATTGAAAATACAAATTATTGTAACCAGTCTCATTTATTATACGTTCCCTCACCTGTTTGGGAGGGTTAATCTTCATCAGCTGGCGGATTTCTGCCAATTCATCAGGTATGGATGTATTGTATATACGACTTTGGGATATTCAAAGACATTGTCTTTCTACGATCTCAGGTTGCTTTTAGATGACATACGAAGTGTGACTATAAAATAATGAGACTGATGCTGTCACCGAGTAAGTACGCATGCGCCGAAGGTGAATGACCAATAGCTGTGAGGCGTGAAGCATCAGACGAATGCGATATCTCTGGTGTTTGAAGACAAATCAAAATGGGCGTGAACTTCGTCTGTGTAAGAGCTGCTGTAACTAAACTGAGTGTATGGAGAAGACTGTTTCTCAAGTAAGCGAGTTTTTGAGTGTTCAAGCGTTTCCAAGCTGACTGAAAAGACGGAGATGACGCGTACCCGGGACGCCCTTCAACGTGAAAAGTCGATGAAAATATAAAAAAAGTAGGTAATCTGATTCGACCTGACCGTCGGTCGAGTATTCGATCAATTGTTGAAACTGTAGGAACTGACAAAGAATGCGGAAGGCAAGTTATACATAAGTAATTTAATATGAGAAAAGTGTGTGCGAAAATGGTGCCGAAAATTTTCACTGTCGGACAAAAAAGGTGCTCGTGAAAATATTTGCGCTGACACTCTGAATACCATTGAAAATGATCCTAATTCCACGGTAAGAGTGATTAAGTATTACAAATCTTGGATTTTCTCTTATTATGCAGAAACTAAGCGTCAGTCCGTCAAATGGAAGGGCGAGAAAAGCTCGAACGAGCAAATCATGATTCGAAGCAGTGATGAGTGCGTCTTTTCGATATTCATAATCAACGTTGCTACCTTGGCGTTCTTGCTCAACTTGTTGAGGAAACAAGGAAACAACGACCGTAACTATGCAAGAACAAGTCATAGGTTCTGGATGAAGAAAACGCACCGGCTCTTATAGCACCATCTGTAAAGAAGTATAGCAGCCCAGTGGTAGACCAAACGCCTCATTCGCCTGACCTAGCGCCATGTGACTTTTATCTATTCCCCAAGGTCAAATATGCTTCAAAAGGAACATGATTTCAGTCTGCTGAAGCAGTGAAAGAAAAAGCGGCGCGCGTCATCGAGGAGCTCACAGAGGAAGCCTTCCATCACTGTTTCCATCAATGGAAAATTCGTATGGGGCGTTGCAGGGATAGAGGAATGGACTATATTGAGGGTGAAAATAAATATATATTTTTGAAATAAAATGTTTTACACCAATCGTTTCGTTATTCTATACCCATACCTCGTGTACTTCTGTATGGTATGTTCGTTTATAGGAAATGCGTGTGACGTACACACGATTGGAAAAGTAGCCTGAAATCACTGAAAGTCAATATAGAATACATCCGTGACTTATTAATTGACCTAAGTCCACCTGGTGACGGATGTGTAATGCCCCGAAAAGCGCTGTAGGAAGTATAATAAATGTGACTGGGCACTACTGTAACTTGTAGTTTCAGTTGATAAATTCACCCTGGGTGCAGAGCCCAGAGGCAGAAAGCAATTTACTGTTGCGCAAGCCTCCGTCAGCGTGACTCGACGTCTATGTCGTTCCTTGACGCGTGTTAAAGCCCTGCCACTCATCACAGGATAGCTCCCAGCCACGAGCTAATAAAGAAATTACTTTCCTCTTTTTCTTCCCCGTAGGTAGCGCAGCCGTCAAATGGCCCGCCTCGCACTCGGAATTCAGTGATCGGAATCCCGATCCATCCCACTTGAGTTTTTCCTTCCACGATATGCACGAATTAATTGTTATTTCTATAAATTCAGTATAGGAAGAACAACAGAAGGATTTGTGGAGAAACGGGAACACCTGAACGTGTAGTAATGGAGTGCCTCGATCAAAGGCGCACAGGTGATGCAGAGACTGGGTGTCTAAGAGGTCATAGTTTGTATAGTATTATACATAACAGAGAAGCATGCGCTGCTCTGGCCAGGCTATCAGACACACACGTTCCAGAAGAGAGTTCTACAGAGAGGAAGAGGAAACTCGATATTATCCGACAGCACTGCATCAATGTAGACCCAGCATCAGAGGAGATAGTGGTGTCTGACGTCGACACCTGGGACGGAGCGCATTCTGTTCCCAGCATGTACCACGAGTCTCTCCTCCCGAGTCCATCACGAATTCCAGTGATCCTGGACTGGTGAGAATTCCAGCACAGAAAAAAAAGACAGCACACCACTTCACGGCAACAAAGTCGGCCAAAGGACAGGACCTCAGTCACATGACACTCGAAATACCAAAAGCACGAAGATCAGTGTGGATATCTGCCAGTACAAAGGAGGACTTATTTTCTGAATCCGACGCCGAGAGTTGGAGGTGCTACAGCTCTCCGGATACGGGGTCGTGGGCTACAGATAGTGGATTGCCTTGATCCTTTGCAGATAAAACAATAACAGAATTACGGACAATTACGACCTACGCGTAGTATTATTTCACCAATCTCCTTAACCTTTTTTGCCATTGCTGGTAATTTCTTTTCGTTATTTTAAACATTTGTTTTCATTTACTGTAAAGATAAACTGTTATAACAACATGATGTTAAAGTCCACTACTGTCAACACTGAATATTTAGCGGAAACTACCACATTTTGCTGCAAATCATGCCTATAGTCGTACAAGTCTATCTCCGCAGGGTCCGGGCTATTGTTGGCATCTCTCCTGTCCAACGCTCAGTACACTACACATAACCAGACATCTTCTCGCATTTACCTAACTTCGATGCCTTGAAAAGCCATCTTGAGGTTTCTTAGACTTTTAATCTAGTAAGCTATGAAGTATATAGTCAGTTAATCTTTCTGACCTATTATTTCACTTACATTTCTGTGTATTAATGCCTGCCTTCCCACCGAGGCCATCTAGCTATTACATTCGATACACAAACTTTCCATTATACTCGCAATCTCGCGTAAAGCTTTTCCCTGAAATATACAAGTAAAATGGGTAGCAACCATAATCGCTAAGGAAGTGCGACATTCCATGCTTTCGCAGAAAAAATCGTAATATTAGTCTCTGTTGTACAATAGTAAACACTTCAAAATTTCTGCAATCTGCGGCCGTTGTCTCTGCAATATGTCTAATATGGTAATCTTAATTTCATGCTTGATGAAAGATGGTTCAGTAATTACCTGTTTAATCTTCCCAGTTTCCCAGTTTGTATTTCGATTGACAGTTCAATAGGACATACACCCAAATGTCAGTGGTAGTATGTTCGTTGAAGTAGTCCCAAATGCCTCAATACTTCTGAGAATTACATTTCTTTGTACTCTTCTTAATGCTGTAGTAGATTTCACGAAATTAAGTCCGTGGGCTTATAAGCCTGAACTGTAGGCTGTTAGGCCGGCCGAAGTGGCCGTGCGGTTAAAGGCGCTGCAGTCTGGAACCGCAAGACCGCTACGGTCGCAGGTTCGAATCCTGCCTCGGGCATGGATGTTTGTAATGTCCTTAGGCTAGTTAGGTTTAACTAGTTCTAAGTTCTAGGGGACTAATGACCTCAGCAGTTGAGTCCCATAGTGCTCAGAGCCATTTGAACCATTTTTTTTGTAGGCTGTTACTGAAACACGGAAGCTATTACGATAAACTTTTATAGCAATAGGAGGAAAGTCTTTGTCAAACACTAATAAGTTTATTGGTCACTAACATAACTCTCCAGTTAACTTACTCATTGGGTAAAGTAAAGCTCTATCTTTCTTAAAAACATAACAAGTGATTCTATCTTGAGCTGGTCCTGCGTCTGAAGACGCGACGGGCAGCAGTTGGATACGAACCTGACTGTCGCCCGCCATACGAGCCGACAACCAGGAGTCATGGTCTGGGGTGCCATTTCTTATCATAGCAGATCCCCTTTGGTTGTCATCCGCGACACCCTTACAGCACAGCGGTTCGTCGACGATATTCAACGCCCCGTTTTGTTGCCCTTCGCGGCAAGCCATCCTGGGCTTAGTGTTCAGCAAGATAATGCCCCGTCCACAAACGGCGAGAGTTTCTATTGCTTTTCTTTGTGCTTGCCAAACGCTACTTTGGCCAGCAAGGTTGCCGGATCTCTCCCCAGTTGAGAACGTTTGAAGCATTATGGGCAGACTCATCCAACCATCTCGGGATTCTGACGATCTAAGGCGCCAATTGGAGAGAATTTGGCACGATATTCCTCAGGAAGACATCCAACCACTCTATCAATCAATACCGAGCCGAATAACTCCTTTCATAAGGACCAGTGGCTTTTTTTTTTACAGGAGCTAAGGAACCAGTAAATAAATAAACTGAAAAACAGTCAAATATTTTGTGAAATGATATGTCTAAATGTAAGAAAGAAAATAGATAAGAGAAAAAATTGACGCGCCTTTGAATTATGGTCGAAAGCATATACGGCAAGCGAGGTGCCGATCTAGAATTTAAAGTTTGAGGTTTAACTTAGAATCTTAGAATTTCAGACTGCTACAGGATATTTTTCTGGTAGATTATTTAGATTACTAGATAAATATCCTCTAGTACCATGTAAAATTCTAAGTTTATAAGTGAAATACACCTCATTTACTGTACATGATTTGTAATTCACTAAACCGGTGCGAGGCGAAAAGATCCAGATCGTACGTGAATGTTGCCGATTACTTCGCGTTACCCAAGACTCTTAAATAACTCGTTGCGCTACTTTACTGGAAAGTGACAAAGTAACTGAACAGCACTGCCCTTAATCTACAAGTTTCTAACGAGAGCATAGTAAACATAGCTCAGTTCCAGTGACAGCCAACTTTCTCACCGGTCTGGAGCTATTTTAACATTTTAGACAGAAAATTAGTTTTCCTTCATTGAACGTCATTTTTAGTGTTCTCTACCTTCACCTTCTGGCGAAAATTGAAGTAGAAGATATGTCCTCCGAATCGGGGTGGACACACTACGAATTGACATGGCAGGAATCCCGAGAAGATTTTATTGCCTTGAAATTGTCTCCAGGTTTTATACAACACAGTCAGCTATCATTATAATTGAAGAATAATACAACAGATACCACATAAACATTGCCTCGGCACATACTGAACAACACACACAAGTCACAAGCCAAACTTGTATTTCATCTTGCTTCAGATTTCATTCACACTTCCCGCACCTACAATGAAACGCCAACAGTTTGGTGAAACACGGTTCTACAGGTTTTTGAACGTAGTATAAACACTTATGGCTGCCAATATACTAACTAGATGGCGATTCATTTCAATGGTCTGTCATTTTGTAGCCTACATATCGAGTACCGTAATCCACCTTAGCAATATTACTAGCAAACAAAAGCTGTCGAATCCCATTTTATGACAATTATGACCCCCAGAAGGAAAAAGAATCACCACATTTAAAATCTGCCGCAGGCTTGCTTCCTCAGGCAGCTGTATTAAAATGCAACTCTTGGAACATAAGTAAGGATGGAGCCACAGAAGGAACTAAATATATGTGCCTTCCAATGGCTGCATTTGTATTCCAGTCACCAAATGAAGCAACACAAGTGACAGATTTTAGACATCTTATTACTGCAGCCGAATTTGTTCGCTTCTGATATTGTTAATGTGTGCCAGACAAGCCGCCGAAATTTCAATCGCCAAACATAAATGTATTAACAGCTATAAATATTATTTATCATGTTCGAAAGTGACGACAGTTTAGTGAGAAGAGTCATTGTGTCTAGATGCTAGTGTCGTCAGTTAACAAGTTTGTTTGCGTGGCCATCATCCGCAACAAGCACAGAAATATTCGTTTTGTAAATAAAAACCGCCTTTTCTTGATGCAAAGAATTTTATTTCTTCCAGAAGCACCTTTTACTTTAAGGCATCTTCAGTGGGATCTAGAATGATATAATTTTGTTTTGATATGCGATATTTATAGATACAGTCTCACGTCTCGTTTTTTACGTAAATAAGTGATTACTTAAAGTTATTCGCGGTTTTGGTTGGCATCTGCGTTTCCTCTTATCTGGTCACATGCTGGAGATCGCGTTACAACTCCACTTACGAAACGTACGCACCTTTTCGTGTTTCGAACTTTTTTTCACAATTTTCATATTGTCTTCCGTTATTTCTGTGGAGAACTATTAGTTTTCTGTTGTTAGTAGTACATATTTGATTGAAAATTGTGGTTTAAAGTCGTAATTACTGTGAGTCACCATTGTCTCATCCTGTTTTGTTTGTTTACGTACATGTTGCCAACCTAATGAAGTTTATGCTGGAAACTACCGTCTAGTCCGCAGCTCGTGGTCGTGCGGTAGCGTTCTCGCTTCCCACTCTCGGGTTCCCGGGTTCGATTCCCGGCGAGGTCAGGGATTTTCTCTGCCTCGTGATGACTGGGTGTTGTGTGCTATCCTTAGGTTAGTTAGGTTTAAGTAGTTCTAAGTTCTAGGGGACTGATGATTCAAATGGTTCAAATGGCTCTGAGCACTATGGGACTCAACTGCTGTGGTCATAAGTCCCCTAGAACTTAGAACTACTTAAACCTAACTAACCTAAGGACATCACACACATCCATGCCCGAGGCAGGATTCGAACCTGCGGCCGTAGCGGTCGTGCGGTTCCAGACTGTAGCGCCTTTAACCGCTCGGCCACTCCGGCCGGCGGGGACTGATGACCATAGATGTTAAGTCCCATAGTGCTCAGAGCCAGCCAAACTACCGTCTATTTATGTATGATTTTTTCTCTCTTCTACACACACGCACACACACATACATACACAAAGTACTAATCCATACGTAAACACACTCTTCCTCCCTCCCTCCCTCTCTCTCTCTCTCTCTCTCTCTCTCTCTCTCTCCCCCCCCCCCCCTCTCTCTCTCTCTCTCTCTCTCTCTGACATACACACACACACCGAGCGAGGTGGCGCAGTGGTTCGACACTGGACTCGCATTCGGGAGGACGACGGTTCAATCCCGCGTCCGGCCATCCTGATTTAGGTTTTCCGTGATTTCCCTAAACCGCTCCAGGCAAATGCCGGGATGGTTCCTTTGAAAGGGGACGGCCGACTTCCTTCCCCGTCCTTCCCTAATCCGATGAGACCGATGACCTCGCTGTCTGGTCTCCTTCCCCAAAACAACCAACCAACCATACACACACACACACACACACACACACACACACACACACACACACACATAATAATCCATATACAGGGTGTCTCACCTAACTTTGCCACTTCAGATATCTCTGGAACAACAATATATATTCAAAAACGGTTTTCACCAGCATGAACGTAGGGCAGGAGCTTAAGAAACCAAATACTATGCGAAATTTTAAAATGTAAACAAATATTATTTTCAACACAAACTAGTGTATTTTTAAATGGACACCCCCTATTGTTTCATATGCAGTCAATAGCATGAAAAATCACAAAAATAATGGCGTTGGTTGCATCGCAATACATCAATTACATCGCGAGAAATTGCGAAGCGAAGTCGACGCTTGTATTAAGTGAAGCGCACAGCTAGCGCACGTCCTGAGACTCAAGCGTGCACCTCACGCTACCGGTAATCGTGATGTGATTGACGTACTGCATCAGTGGAGTGTTAATGTATGGTGTGGTATTGTATGACAACACATCAAATGGTTCAAATGGCCCTAAGCACTATGGGACTTAACATCTGAGGTCATCAGTCCCCTAGACTTAGAACTGCTTAAACCTAACTAACCTAAGGACATCACACACATCCATGATCGAGGCAGAATTCGAACCTGCGATCGTAGCAGCAGGGCGGTTCCGGAGTGAAGCGCCTAGAACCGCTCGGCCACAGCGGCCGGCTGACAACACATCATTGGCCCATATTTCATTGATGGCACTCCTAAAGGGGGACAGTGTAGCCCTTTCTTGAGCTGTACCCTATTGAACCGGTCCACCTCTTATAATGTGTCAAATAATGCGGTATCAGAATGATAGATGTCCTGCACATAATGTTTATTGTTGCGAAATGACAACTAGAGGTACAATTAGTGGTAGCACACTTGGTTTCACGTTTCTAAACCTCATAAGTCCTAGAATATGTAGCTTTTAAAGGATAGCAACGTCGTCACAGTTTCTCACGTAATGCATCGCACGTAGTACTGTGCTCAGAGCAGGGGTTGCCTGCACTGGCGCCTGTATCCTGCCGTAAACATACCAATATCACCGGGGCACGCTCTACCTTCAGTGTACAAGTCTCTCCAAAGCTGGTCCGCTGAACTGCTTTCACACTGTAACATAATTCACACTCGTTGCCACATTAAAACCTGTTTTCTTGTGACTTGTTACATTTGCCGGCATCTAGTCCATATGCCAGCCTTCAGTAATTAATAAAAACTAGATATTTTAATTTATGACGAATGCTGTTCTGCTGCTGTTCTGGCTGCTGTAGCGCACAAGGAATAAGCCACACAAGTGTGTGCAGAGTCTTGCATCGGCATCAGTTTCATCCGTTCCATATCGCACTGCGCCACGAACTGTACGGAAATGACTTTGAATCCCGCATTGCATTCGGTCGTTTTGCACTTCAGCAGTTGCATGGTAATCCAGTATTCCTAAGCAATACGTTGTTTACGGACGAGGCTTCATTTACAAGTCATGGTAGTGTGGATCTGCGGAACGTGCACTACTGGTCCGTGCTAAATCCCCACTGGATTCGCCAAGTTGCTCATCAACGACAGTGGAGTGTCAGTGTTTGATGCGGTATCATTGCTAACTGTATTGTAGGTCCCTATTTTTAGTGTGGAGCATTGAATGGACAGCGATATGCATCATTCTTTCAACACACACTAGCGCTCCTCACGGAGGATCTAGGATTGGAAACTCGTCTATCAATGTGGTCCCAACATGATGGATGTCCCGCACACAATGCAAAAGTTGCCAGAGACGTTCTAGATGCGACGTTTCCAAATAGGTGGATGGGGCGGGGAGGTACTGTGCGATGGCCAGCACGGTTCCTAGACTTGACGCCATTAGTCTCTTTTCTCTGGGACGCAGTGAGAGACAGAATTTATCAAGAACCCCCAACGACAGTAGAGGATATGCAACATCGTATTACTAAGACGTGTGCGGCAGCATCTGTAGAAACTCTACAATCTGTGCAACACTCTCTCATTACCCGTCTGTCATTTCGCTAGAATAAATATAAATTTACAATTTTGAAAACTTAGCTTTGCGTTGGACGTGTTACTTGTTTATTTTTGTGGATTGTGCATACCTTCCCATCGTGTGAGCCGCTGACACAGGCAGCGTGAGGTGCACGCTTGAGTCCCAGGAGGCGCTTTATCTGTGCGCTTCATTTATTTCAAGCGTCAACTTCGCTTCGCAATTTCTCGGGTTATAATTGACGTATTGCGATGCAACCAACGCCATTATTTTTGCGATTTTTCATGCAATTGATTGCATACGAAATAATAGGGCATGTTCATTTAAAAATACACAAGTTTGTGTTGAAAATAGTATTTGTTTACGTTTTAAAATTTCGCATAGCATTTGGTTTCCGAAGTTCCTGCCGTACGTTCATGCTGGTGAAAACCGTTTTTAATATCTATTGTTGTTCCAGAGATATTTGAGGTGGCAGAGTTAGATGAGACACCCTTTATATACACACTCTTTCTCTCGCTCTTACACACACACACCCACACACACGTACATAAACATAACAGAAATGAATATATTTCGTTAAGTTGGCAACATGTACGCAAACAAACAAAACAGTATAAGACAAAGTGAACTCACCCTACCTACGACTTTAAATCACAGTTTTTGATCAAATATCTGCAACTAGTGACAGAAGACTAATAGTGCTCCACAGAAATAAGGGCAAAAAATATGAAAATTGTGAAAAATGTGTTTCGTAAGTGAAGTTATAGTGCGACCTGCAACATGTGACCAGATGAAAGGAAACGCAGGTGCCAACAAAAACCGCGGAGAACTGTACCTTTGTAAGTAATCGCTTATTTACGTAAAAAACGAGACGCGAACTGTTTTATAATCTACAAATATCACATTTCAAAACGAAATTTTATCATTCTAGATTCCACTGAAGATACCATAAAGTACAATGAGAAACGTGTCTGGAAGCAATAATGTACAGTGCAACAATAAAAGGCGGTTTTTATTAAGACTGCTTCCCAGCGCGAGACTAAATGCCGCCTGCTGGCGTTGCGGTCACGTTACACGGTAAGGGAAGTATGTTAGCATAGCGGCGATACCGACTGCAAATAGGACAATCCACTGATGAGTCACTTTCACAGATGGACGGTTGTTGCAGCCCGGCACCTGAAAACGAGCATCGCGGGAATGGCGAAACTCGTCCGCTGTTCGCATCGAACTCTTGCCAGCATCTATGGAAAGTGTTTGAGAGGCACTGAAACCCGAGCGGGTGACAAAATGGAGATCGGAGACTTGACCGCTGTATATAGTAGGGTAGTCAGTGGTCTGTCGCAGATATGACGACAGAGTACAATGATGGTGCTGGCACTAATGCTCAACGCGCAATGTTGAACATAGGGATCCTCAACAGACGACCTTTAAGTGTCCACATGGTGACTCAACGACACCGTCATGTACTAATGCAGTGGGTACGGGATCATTGAGATATGGTCGTGTGTCAATGAAAACGTGTCGCTTTGGGTATAAATGACATTTTTTGTCAAACGGATACGCCGTCACCGAGGCGAATGGCTGCTCGAAACATGTACCACGATACGGACGCAGGCCGCTGGAGGGCAGTATTTCACATTGTCTTTCGTGGGTTGTAGTAATCAAAGGCACCGTTGCAACTGCAGACTACGTGAACGTTATTGCGGACAATCTGCATCCCTTCAAGCTTTATGTCTTCCCCGACGGCGATGACAGCTTTAAGCACGATAACTGTCAGTGTCACAAGGTCAGAATCGTGATACAGTACGTTGAGAAGCATGATAGTTAACTCATATTGATGTCTTCGCCGCCAAATTCGCCTGACCTTAACCCAACGACAGACATCTGGGACACTATCGGGCGCCAGCTCCGCGCCCACAGATCGCGGGCCCCTAGTTTACGGAAATTGCGTGACCTGGGTGTAGACGTGTGGTGTCACATACCTCCGGAAACTTGCGAATCCGTGACACTAAGAATCGCTCGCTGCTGTTCCGCGTTCCATAGATGGCCAACACGCTATTAAGTGGGTGGTCATAATATTTCTGTTCATCAGTTTACGTGTAGAAGCATGTCATTTTTTAGTAAATGGATTTATTGGATTTGTTTTAATTGCAGTGTGCAGAACAGATTACTACATGTCATCACTGTATGAAATGAAACAAAGTTGCGTTTCAAGATCGCTTTAAGGTCGAGGTGAATAGAGACGATGCAGGAACTCATATTAAAGTTTTAGCCATTCTTGATGTCAGTGTAAGTTGATACTCAAAACGTTTACCACAGAAACATACAGCGTGATTCTTATTAACGTTTAAAAACCCTCAAAGCGACGTAGAGGGCGCTGAGACAAGTAAATTAATACAAGACACATAGGGCCGCAAATGTCGGGAAATACCCCAAAAGAGGATGCCAAATGTTGAATATGTGACATCACCAGGTTCCGTATCTCGCCGCACAGGCAGGGTTGGTCTCGTCGCTAGTAGTGGACAGTACTACACATCGTTCCGCTAGAGTACTCTGTTTTCGTAAATGTCAACCGAATCATTTTTGTCCCGTATTTCAACTACTACGAGCAGTATGCGTATCACATCGGAACGTGCATGAACGAAAACAGAGTACCCTACCGGTGCGCCTATCTGCGAGGGTAGGATCGACAAGCCCAGTTGCTGCATGTGTGACGAGGTATGTCATCTTGTGAGGCCCTACAACCAACCTGTCTGCGTGCTAGACACAGTGGACCTACACCTGCAGTTATGATCTGTGATGCGATTTCGTATGACAGCAGGAACATTCTCGTGGTTACCCCACGCACCCTGACTGCAAATCTGTACGTCAATGTGGTGATTCGACCTCCTGTGCTGCCATTCGTGAAAACCGCTCTTCGTGGAGGTGTTTTCCAAAAGGATAAAGGCCGCCCACATACCGCTGTTCAGTCCAGCATGCCCTACAGGATGTGGACATGTTGCCTTGGCCTTCCACATCACCAGATCTGTCTTCAGTCGAGCGCATATTGGACTCATCTGACGACAACTCCAGCGTCATGCACAAACAGCATTAACCCTCCCTGTATTGACCGATCAAGTGGAACAGGCACGGAACTCCATCCCACAAACTGACATCCGGCACCAGTGCAACACAATGCGTGCACGTCTGCATGCCTGCATTCAACATTCTGGTAGCTTCAAATGGTTCAAATGGCTCTGAGCACTATGGGACTTAACTTCTATGGTCATAAGTCCCCTAGAACTTAGAACTACTTAAACCTAACTAACCTAAGGACATCACACACATCCATGACCGAGGCAGGATTCGAACCTGCGACCGTAGCGGTAGCTCGGTTCCAGACTGTAGCGCCTAGAACCGCTTGGCCACTCCGGCCGGCTTCTGGTACCTACGCCGGTTATTAATGTACCAGCATTTCACATGTATAATTGCTTATCTCGCTCTTACATTAATCTGTTAACGTGCAATGTTAATCACTTAAAAATCCATAAATTTCATTACGCTATATTAATTATATTTCGGCGTTGAGATTTTTTCCGTCAGTGCATATTCTTATAATGCGACCCCCGTCATTATAAAATTATTTCCCGGGGCAGGTGCCTTCGACGGTGGCAGTTTTCTCCGTCGGAGGTTCTATTAGGGTCTTCGCTGACGATGCTGTTTTCTACAGAAAGAGTGCAACGCCAGCAAATTGGAGGTAAATGCAGGAAGAGCGAGGAGGCTCGATCATTGTTACTGGGGCTGGTAGGTGACTTTGAATGTAAATAAATGTAATAATGTATTGCCCATAAACGGGTGAAGATATCCGTAATTGTTCCATTGCTCTGCAGGTGATCAATCAGTGAAAACAATAACAAACGCAAAATATGTAGGAGTAACTGTCCGGAGCTACCGTTAGTGAAATGAATACATGGCCAAGCTGCAAGTGTCTAAGGTCCATAATAGAAATGTCTTCGCCAGGAGTTCCCACAACAGAATATCTACTCTGATGGCCATTAAAATAAAAGCTTCACAAAAGAAAAAAAAATAACGAAATTTTATTTACTGCGTGAGTACACTATAGTAGCCCGCCTTGCTATCCGCGTGGTCTAACGCACTGCTTCCCGAGTGGGAAGGCGTGCCAGCCCCCGGCACGAATCCACCCGGCGGATTAGTGTCGAGGTTTTCCATCTGCCTCGGCGAATGCGGGCTGGTTCCCCTTATTCTGGCTCAGTTACACTATGGCAGAAATTGCTGCAGAAACACTATCTCCACGTACGTGTACATCATAATTACTCTACCATGCAAACATTTGGGGCACAATAACCCTGAGTTCGTTGTGGGGCGGCGGTGGGGTAGGTAGACTGTTGTGGTCTGTTGTGGGGTTGTGAACCACTGAGGTCTACGTCGGGACGAAGCCTTTCCGTCGTTTCTAGGTCCCCGGGTCAATACACACATACACTTATACACACACTATAGTGGGAAGAATACAATATTAAATCTGGAGCAAATTTGGATGTTTACAGGGTGCGAAGTTTAGTACGCAGAGATGCCACCTCTGGCTGCAACAGTGACACTAACCTGGCTGGGAATCGAGTGGGAGTGACAGATATGGGAACATTACTCTATGTGGCTTCAGTGCTATTCCAGAATTCATGGCCAGTCGCGGTGGTCGAGCGGATCTAGGCGCTTCAATCCGGAACCACGCGACTGCTACGGTCGCAGGTTCGAATCCTGCCTCGGGCATGGATGTGTGTGATGTCCTTAGGTTAATTAGGTTTAAGTAGTTCTAAGTTCTAGGGGACTGATGGCCTCAGGTATGGTTACACGTCTCGGTCACCTCTTGTTCGCATTGACCGCACTTTGAACAGTGGACGTTACATTTCAGATGTGTTACGACCCGTGGCTCTACCCTTCATTCGATCCCTGCGAAACCCTACATTTCAGCAGGATAATGCACGACCGCAATTTGGAGGTCCTATACGGGCCTTTCTGGATACAGAAAATGTTCGACTGCTGCCCGCCAGCAAAGTCTCCAGATCTCTCACCAATTGAAAACGTCTGGTCAATAGTGGCCGAGCAACTGGCTCGTCACAATACGCCAGTCACTACTCTTGATGAACTGTGGTATCGTGTTGAAGCTGCATGGCAGCTGTAACCTGTACACGCCATACTGGCGTATCAAGGCCGTTATTACGGCCAGAGCTGGTTGTTCTGGGTACTGATTTCTCAGGATCTATGCACCCAAATTGCGTGAAAATGTCAGTTCTAGTATAATATATCTGTCCCATGAATACCCGTTTATCATCTTCATTTCTTCTTGGTGTAGCAATTTTAATGGCCAGTAGCGCACTATCGACGTAGCTGAGCTTATTCTGTCAGCATAATTTAAGCCAGTTTCACGTTACATCTGTGCAGTTATAATGATTATTGGTTGTAAGGTCGATGTTGCCTAAAGTCAAAGTAAATAAATATGGAAACAATAAATAGAAATAAAAAATAAACATTATTTCGTTTCAAAAATGTCCGTTTACGTGCCAGACTAGTCTACTTCTGATTCTTTGCTGGCTATCATCTCGTATCTCCAGCACTTTATCTATCAAACGCCAATTCTTCATCTTGTTTCGTCACTAACGGCTGAGACCCATTAGGACACATCTCGCTTCTTTCAGCAGTGAGATTAACTGCGCCGCGGTGTGGCCGCACGGTTAGAGACACCATGTCACGCATTGCGCGGCCCCTCCTGGCGGAGGTTCGAGTCCTCCCTCGTGCATGTGTGTGTGTGTGTGTGTGTGTGTGTGTGTGTGTGTGTGTGTGTGTGTGTGTGTGTGTGTGTGTTGTCCTTAGCGTAAGTTAGTTTAAGCAGCGTGTAAGTCTAGGGACCGATGACCTCAGCAGTTTGGTCCCTTAGGAATTCACACATTTGAACAGTTTTTGAGATTAACTGCATGTCTCTCTTCGGGGCTTCCCTCAGCACATCATTACAACCTGTAGAAATGTCACATATTATCGTTCCATTTGACATTAATGAAGGGAGATACGCAAAACAAACTGCTTTCTGTCATTTTGATCACTAAAACAAGCATTGACGCGCAGCAAACGTTGCTTAGCAATAACGTTTAGTAAGCTATATAATGTTTCCAGTTTTAGATCTTATCAGTGTACAGACCCAGAATTTTGTGCTTTACGTCGGGTTAACCGTTTTCGTATTTTACTCTACACTATTTGAGACCATCTATGTCAAATAATTCGTGAGATGTAAAAAATTCGAAACCCGTTCCATCCGCCTGTACATGCTGCAGAATAAACCGCTTTTTCTACCTCGTGGGCTGTTTCGCGCGTTCCAGAACCTGACCACCGGTGCGGACACGAAACATGCCACGCGCGTTCATGTTAATACAGCCGGAGCAACAACAACTTGCTTTTTGTTTGTTGCCTGTTAAAGCAGCGGCTCGGGTGACTGTCTACTCGCTTAGTGCCCCTTCGACATGGAGCTCATTATGTTCGCTACCCTCGTGTTAAAAAGGCATCGACCATCGAATGTGTGGTCAGCGATCTTCGCAACGCCTCTTGTCATCATCTCGCGGGTTACACAACGCACTAAAGGTGACATGAAAACGGGACACGCACACTCGTCGTTAGTCGATATGGACTGCAGTTTAGGTACAAGAGGAAAATACGAGGTTAGTTATGCCAGTCCGGCGTCATTAACGAAAGGCATTTTGCTTTGTTAGAACTGAAACTCAGCGTATGTTTTGTAACGACACGTACTGTGCAACGTTTCTGAAACTGGGCTCGAATCTTGTAGGAGCAGAGCTTAAATTCCCTCCAATCACTCCAAAAAAGTTTTTCGTAGTGCATGAAAGTTATGTTAGGTGAATTTTGAGATAGTAGATTGAACAAAGGTACATCGATTATTCATCCTCGTCCTCTATCTCCATTTTCATTTCCACTGACTCTGTCTCGTCAGAGCGCGAAACTTCTTCTTAATCTAATAGTGCAAACACAAGAAACAGTATAGAGAAACTGGAGGACAATAAACGACAAAAAATGAGAATGATAGGAAGTTATAATCAATACAGAAATTTTTTTCTACGTAACGAAGAGTTTAGATCGAGTATAGGTAGATGTCAGGGCCTATACTGATGCCGTTGGTTATATACAGTAATAACTACTTTGTTGATGAAGTCCTCACCCATAAAGGTATTGCAGGTATATCTACAGATATCTGTAATAATAATTACTTTGTGGTCAACAGTTAAAAGACAATGACAGTGCCACGATTTTCATGTATTGCATGATATGCGATCGGTAATAATAAATATTAACGTATTAAATGCTCGTAGCTCGTGGTCTAGTAGTTGATCGCGGAGTCCTGGTTTTGATCACAGGTCAGGTCGGATTCTTCTTGACTCGGGGACTGGGTGCTATGTTGTCCCACTCATTTCATTTCATCTTCACAGACGCGGGAGTCTTCTGAGTGTCGTCAAACAGAAAGGCTAACACAAAGGGACCGAACATCGCCAGACGGGGACCCTCTGCCAATGAAGCAATACGATCATTTCAAGTCATTTCAGTTTATTAAGTCAGTATATTACCTATTCGAGACGAAATGTCACTATATTGACTTCAGTGCCCAGTGTAAGGTAGATACGTTGTTGACATCTACAACAGCTACAAATGGCGACATGCCCCCTCCTTAGTTTTCCGCAAATCCTGCACATGGATCCTGCTTCCATCGTATCACCAACTGCCTTACGTCTGTGTGATTCTTGTTTCCTTTGGAGTAACCGAGGACACATACACAGTTTCCGAAATCTTCCACAACACGACATGGGGCTGTTCTAGGATACTTCTTCCCTTGGAATCTCTATTTCGTGGTCTTACTTCTGTTTGTTTATCACTGACGACACAAATAATGTTCTGTATAAAGACAGTGAATCTATCAACGTTTCTCTTAAACATATTTACAAATATATAATGCAGTGCTTAATAAAGTGAGAAGTGTATCATTAAATATGATTTACAGGGTGACAGTTACTTAACTACATGAAAAAAAACGTAAATTAGTTACAAGTTACGGCGTGCAGACACTTAATTCAACATATAAACGTCACTACAGATACTCGGATTTAGGTTATGGTGTAATTTATATGCCTGCCATCATTTGTGATGATGTGGCGCAGACGAATAGCTGAAGTGCCGGAACATCAATGGTGTCGATGACCTCCTGAATGGCTTTTTTCAGCTCAGCGATGGTTTTGGGGCTATTGCTGTGCACCTTGTCTTTAATATATCCCACGAAAAGGAGTCGCATGTGTTCAGATCCGGAGAATATGGCAGCCAATCGAGGCCGATTCCAGTGGCCTCTGGCTAACCCAGAGCGAGAATGCGGTCCCCAAAGTGCTCCTCCAGGACATCACACACTCTCCTGCTTCGATGGGGTCGAGCTCCGTCTTGCATGGCCCACATCTTGTCGAAATCAGGGTCACTTTAGATAATGGGGATGAAATCATCTTCCAAAACCTTCACGTGCTGTTCGGTAGTCGCCGTGCCATCAAGGAATACCGCACCGATTATTCCGTGAAACTGCACACCACACAATCACCCGTTGGGGGTAAAGAGACTTCTCGGTCGCGAAATGCGGATTCTCAGTCCCGCAAATGGCCAATTTTGCTTATTGACGAACCCATCCAAATGAAAGTGGGCTACGACGCTAAACGAAACCAACAATGCGCGTGCGTATGCGCATACTAATACCCATCATCCCCCGCGGCCAAACGGGCAGTTTGAATGTCCCAACGCTAACCGTTCAGAAATTATGGCGATTCTATTTCATATTGTTCAATAACTGTCACCATGTAACATTTAGGTGAACTAGTGTAAATTTAATAAACGAACTATATGACTAATTTTCAACAGCCTGGAATATGTGACGACCACTTGTAAGACGACTTAATTTGACATTCCAAGGTTGCCGGAATGTTTTCCACCAAGTTCATAAAATTCGTTTCAGGCTCTGAGCACAATAGGACTTAACATCTGAGGTCATCAGTCCCCTAGAACTTAGAACTACTTAAACCTAACTAACCTAAGGACATAACACACATCCATGCCCGAGGCAGGATTCGATCCTGCGACCGTAGCGGTGGCGTGGTTCCAGACTGAAGCGACTAGGATCGCACGGACACACCGGCCGGCAAAATTATTTTCAGTAATTACAACAGAAAGATGTAATTTGTGAAACATATCAAGAATATGACAGGCTATGTTGAATTAAAATATTCTCATAATCGGCCTCAGAGTTATTTGGTAACAAGATAAATTACGCAGGACAGGGGCAAGACTGCTGATAGAGTACCGACGCACGGCATCGAATAATATTCAAAATTTTAATATCCGCAAATGCGGATGCGTTTGTGATTCTCTTATCCGTAGACGTTTGTCCGTCAACGTCCTAAATTTTGCTTCATATCACTACACTGTACTTCTTGTCACTGTTCTCAAATGGTTCAATACATCAGACAAAAAGCTTCTCAGGCGATCTGCGACCATCTTTGGCGCTAATGGCAATGCACTTGTCTTAGTCGCTAAAATAATATTTTTATTTATCATCTCATGACGCGTTTTCGGGAGAACCCTATCATCAGATCTGTTAAAATCCATACAAAGCATTTTGTCGCTTGCTGCTCCCTTCCGTAACATCATCTGTTTCTAAGGTTATGGAAGAGACAAGATATTTTGTATTGATTTTAACAGATCTGATGATGAGGTTCTCACAAAATGCATCATGAGGGGAGAAATTTAAAAAAATTTGGCGATAAAGACAAATGTATTAGCATTTAATGTTTTTATACATGCTTTTGTTTACTTTTATGTAGCTTTAAAGATGTACTTTGAATTTACTCTCCGTGATGTGTACACTGTTTTATCGTTTGTGACTAGTTAAAATTGTAAGTCGACTCGGAATCTTGAAGTTGAGTCTTGAAAGTAGCTAAATCATAACACTACATACGGTGTACGGCCGCCATCCGCGCACACTTTTAACCAATCTTTTTCACCAGGCGAGCAGCCGTCGAGTGCTTAAAAGTGCTGCTGCAGTGATGTGTCTTCGAACCAGACCAGTGGCACTCACTCAGTTACTTCATACTTTTACTCTTCAACACACATAATGCAGCAGTTCAAGCAACATGTTCCACTTCCAAGAAAAATTGCTTTGAAACGACGTTCGTCCTGGACACCTATGCACGATTTCAAGAAGAAATTTCACAGTTGTCTGCTCTGCGTTTCTTCATTAGAAAGATTGGAATTCCAGTCATTAAAAAATCCTACGCATTCATTTGAAGACTTTACCACACGGCTTGCGGCTTGGAGCCTCACCGTTGATGACAAAAGATATTACAGAAATACTACGTGTGTTAATAGTTTCTTTCTAGTTATTTTACATCGATGACAATTCTTCATAAAAAGTGTTTGGCTTACAAGCCGATTAATTTCTCTTTGTAGCTCGAAATTTTGGATGTTATCTCGTTCTTATTACCGAGAACCATCGCTGGTACCTGGAACTAGATGGTTAAAGAAAGATGAAGGTTTGACAGTATCACTGAATTGCATCATGAAAAGCTTCATGCTCAGCGAAACGATTACACTTTTTGATTATTGGGTTTCACAGACGAGCGTAAAATGTAATTTACGTGCGGGAATGGCCCATATTTCTTTCGGAAGACACGTGTTTGAATTAAGGAAGCACGATTAATGTTTAACGTCCTGTCGCCATCAAAGTCATTAGAGATTCAGTACAACTTCGGAATGTTTAAAGAACGTGGAAGGAAATCGGCCGTGTCCTTGGAAAGGAACAATCCCGGCATTTGCCTTGAGCTATATAGGGAAATTGTGGAAAAGTTAAATCTTGGTGGCCGGACGTGGATTTGAACTATCGTCCTCCCGAAAACGAGTCTAGTGTTACTGCGCCACTTCGCTCGGTAACATGTATTTGAGATACTGCTGTTTAACACTTGGCATTTAATGCTAGTTACAGTTCCAGTTTTGAACGCCACTTGATACGGCAGCGGTTGTCACGCGAGGAACGATGGACGAGCTGTCTCCCTGTAAGGTCAAACAGCGATAACTGACGTGAACATCTGCAACACTTATTGACCGCGGGTCTGCCCTCACAGGTTCAAGCGTCGGTACAGTTTCAAAATAGAAGCTTAATCGATTGAGATGCACGTTGTTACACATATAACTCCCTAGGATTGCCTATAGCATTACGCAGCTGGCTCGTAGAACCGACTGACCATATGGCACACCAACTAAACTGCACCTGGGAATCTGTATGTGAGTTTAGATTTAAAGGAACAAGGGAATGAAGTAATAAAACTTATACAAGCGCAAAAGAACTTCATTGTGAAATAAAGACAAAACAGTAACCGAAGTAACGGCTGTCTGTTCGAAAGTGCACATGTTCATATATTTGTGAAATCGCTATCTGGTGCCGGGTAACAGTCAGAAGCGTATTTGTACAGCCCATGCGTGACAACGTGCTTGGATGCTCCTTGGCATGCTACACACAAAAAGGTCGAGACGTGCCTGCGACACGAGCCCTGCTGGGGTCATCCAGTGCGAGACTAAGAGTCTTCCGGCAAAGCATTGCGAGTTTCAGGTTGTCATAGCCACGTTCAGTCAAGGTTATATCATCAGATAATGTAGGCCACTTCATTCGGCTCATTCCGGCGTTCTGGAGGAGTTTTCGCGAGTTGGGCGTGGTGTTCTCGTGCATTTTGGACCTGAAAGAAGAGTCATCGCCGAAATGTTGACTGCATCGCTAGACAATAAGTTGGAAGAGCCTCTCCCGATACTGCACAGTCGTGAAACTACCTTCGATAACGATTAGGAGCATCCGTTATACTTGTCTGAAATGTAACTGGCTCGCTCCGATGATAGCCGGAAGGACAGCAACCGAAACATCAGTGGAAGAGTTGTGATCTGCACGACTCTATTCCCGGAATTTAAGAATTACCATCTTTTTATCCGCGGCTTCACCCATGTATGGCCCAATATATCCTATATCTGCCCACTACCCATCTCCATGTTACACCTTCCACTCCTCTCCCTCTCTCTGTCTATCCGCTCCTCCCCCTCTGTCTGTTCATCTCCTTCTCCCCCACTCTCTTCGCATCTTTTCCTTCCCGTCTCTCACCTTCCATCCCCTTCTCTCCCTCTCTCTGACCATCTTCTCCTCCCCCATCTCTCTTTCCATCTTTTCCCTTCCACATATCTCTGTCCATCTCATCTTCTCCCTCCCCTCCCCCCCCCCCCACTCTCTCTCCGTTCACCTCAGGGGAGGCGACAGGAAGGGCACTTGGCCACCCTCTGCCAGTAATGTTGCCATATCCAGATTAACATACTCACACCGTGAAGATACGGGATAAGGCCATGAACGAAAAGAAGAAATGCTCAGTTTTTGCCTGTCACTATACGTTCTTTTAGCTAACACCATATCATCATACTGTTCCTTCTCCTTCAGAAACTGATTAAATGGTAGGAACACATTTTATATCCACAACGTCTGCTCCGCACACTTACGCCAATGTCGCATGCACCCTCATCGCTTTTTTTCGCAATATGTAACAAAACTTGATGTTGGTCCATTATTTGATTACACTGTGACACAAGTCTTCGTGCCCACAACGTCTGACAGGATGTGGTTCATAAGTTCGCTTCAGGGTAGAGTATCGACGTCGCTTATGCCCCTCTGCATATTTCTGGATGTGAACGCCCACACATGCAACTGTAACACACGTTGGCAGAGATATAGCAGTCCACCCAACAAAATAATTTCAATGTACTTCATAGCTCAAAGGAAACTACATCAGTGAAAAAGAAATGTGAGCATCTCAAAATACACTGGGTAGAAACGTTAGCCGTGAATTAGGCACCGACAGTAGATAACAAAACCAAAGAGTCAAATTGTGAATGGAGGAAAAGTCGTATACTATGTATTAAATTTTGAGCACATAACAGTTGGTTTTGGCTTGTTGAAAGATTAGGCTGTTGTTTCGCGCATCGCACGGGGTTAGTAAACATTATAGGCATGGCTGGGCGGTGCAGAAAAACAATTCGCACAATAAATTGAAATTCAATGAGGTGATATTGTAGCCATACGAGAGGTTTCATTGAACTTCTGAGAAATCTGGAAAGGTTCCGCTGTGAAGAACACAGGCAGTTTCCTGCCCCAGGCTTCCATTATCCGAGCTAGCTCACCGTCTTCAATGACATCATCCAAATCGTAACATTCCCTTATTCCGAAAAATTACCCTAAAATGTTGATATGAGGTGTTAGCTGACTATCACTGTTAATACCGGTGTTCCGTAGGAGGCACACTGGTTCTGTTGGTTGTAAACGGCAGTGGTGTACAAATTGTCGGCTCGACCGCCGTGTCAGGTGAGCTGTCGTTGTCGATTTCTCGACGATAGCAGGACAAATATGGAGCCAAGCTGCAGATACAGTGCAGGAAGCCGGGCTGCGATGAAGACCGCCGTTTGTCTGGATTTACATCGATATCTAACATCGCACGACACCGTACGGAGATCACCGCTATTGTCCACCTGTCGTTAAAGCCCCAACGGAGCTATAGTTTTTCTGATTTTCCCGTCGCATATCGTGAAATGGGTATGGAAGCTTGTAATATGTTGCCTCACTTCTTCGAACGTACGTCGTCGTAATGTTAAGAGTAATCGTCGTGATGTAGAACAGTTCCCTTGGAACGTCTGCCAATGGAGTTTGATGACCTTCTTCGTAATGCATACTTATATGGGTATAGTGTCTGTTCTTTCGGACATGTATAAGTATATAGTTCTGGCAATACCGGCCATGACCTTCTTCTTCTGTGCGGATGCACACATATTCCCCGAACTCTTACGGGACGTGGTAAGTATGTCTTCCAAGAGTAATGCGTGTGTTGGGGTGGGACACTAAGAATGTAGTGTGGACATACAAGGTGAGACTGTGGGTCTCGCGGGAGGCGTGCGCGAGATAGTCCCTGCAGTCGCACTATCCTCTGTGACCTCAGTGGCTCAGATGGATAGAGCGTCTGCCATGTAAGCAGGAAATCCCGGGTTCGAGTCCCCGTCGGGGGACACATTTTTCACCTGTCCCCGTTGATATACATCAACGCCCGTCAGCAGCTGAAGATATTAATGTAATTCTAATTTCGTTCTTCGTAATGCTCTCACTCTTACAGGATGAACCCGTGACAGAATGCGATGCTCTGCTTAGGTAGTTGTCAATCTCCTTACGCTTTATCTCTGTACAGCCCACTTTGGATGATGTACTGAAAGATGGCGTCGGACGTATGAATGGAGCAAAATTGTGTTCAGTGATGAGAGCAGATTCTCCCTTGGCGCCATTGACGGTCGTCATTCAGGACGGTAGCAACTAACGGAGTATTTCTGCCAGAAACATTCCGGAACAAGAGCGGGAATCTTTCAGTGTAGAGCCACCAAGTCCAAAAACCTTACTTTTTTTTACAAGGTACACTGAACAATGCAGGTTACAGCGAGAAAATCGTACTTCTAATTCTACTGTTACCCTTGCAGTACTTTCCCTTTAGGACAATACGCATACACAAACTTACCACGTTACCCAAAGCTATTCCCAGATTGTTGGTAAACTTCATTGTCCCGTTTGGTAACTACATTTGGTGTCTCGATAAACCTGTCGCGTAATGGGAAAGCGTCTGGTCCTCGATGCATACCGGCAACATACCGGCACCATCGCGACAACAGGAGCAAGTAAAGTGGATACTAGAGTTGTGTGCAAAACTTAAGGGTGAAAGTAGCTTCCGGATGATGTGTCACTGCCAAGTAACATAGCTCGATGAAACTTGGACATAGAAAGAACGGCTGTAGTACACTAGAGCACAGTACAGGCCAGAAGAAAACTGAAAGAAATACACAATGAGACGAACTGAAATGACATACTTATTCGAAGACAATAATTACACTGAAGTCACCGCGATTCTCGATGGTCCCCTGGACATCACAAAAGGCGGAATATGATTTTTAACAGGGTGTGTGATGACCACGGACGGCAAAGCATTCTCTGCAACGTGCTCCCATGCTGCGGCAGGGCGTTGCGTTCCTCCACCATCGCGGTTGATGGCTTCTGGGTGGTCGTTGGTGCATTAGGACGTGCTGCAATACTTCTCCTCGACGCATCCCACACATGTTTGATGGGATTTAAATCGGGGGAACTCGCAGGCCAGTCCGTTCGCTGAATATGCTCTCGTTCCAATGTTCCTCCTCCACATGCGCTCTTCGATGCAGCCGCGCCTTATCATCCGCAAAAAATGGATTCAGTGCCGAGTGCACCCCCGAAAAGAGGCAGATGGTAAAGGAGTAGAGTGTCGCAATGACGTTGACTGGTGAGTGTGCCATAACATACGGTCGCAGGTTCGAATCCTGCCTCGGACACGGATGTGTGTGATGTCCTTAGGTTACTTAGGTTTAAGTAGTTCTAAGTTCTAGGGGATTGATGACCACAGCTGTTAAGTCCCATAGTGCTCAGAGCCATTTTTTTGTGCCATAACAACCGGACCACCAAAACGCTCATGTTCGACAATGTTCCTGGATACGTTACGTGTTCCAACCTCTCTCTGAATCAGGATACTCTAATATGATCGCTTAGGCCGCCCAGGTGTGCTTTGGGGAGGCATAATGTTGTATGGGAGGACTGACATCCAAATCACTGAACACGGTACACTCACCAGTCAACGTTATTGTCACACTAAACTCCTCTCCCATATGCGTCTTTTCAGTTGTGTGTTTGTGCATTCCTCTCCGACTTCATTCTTACGGAGGAAAATGCGTGATTATATCGAACAACCTAGGTGGACGAGCTCTCGGAACGAGAGGATGGATATTTGGCGAATGGACTGGCCTGCCCATTCCTCCGACTTAAATCCCATCGAGCACGAGTGGGATGCGTAGGGGAGACGTATTCCAGCAGTTTCACATGCGCCAGTAATCTTCCAGCAGTTGCCAGCCACCCTGATGGAGGAATCAGACGCCCTACCACAAGAATTCCTTACCAGCCTCGTGGTCCACATGGCAGCACGTTGCAGAGCATGCATTGCCGTCCGTGGTGATCACGCACCCCAATGAGAACCGTGTCCTGCCTTTTGTAATGTCCAGGGAACCATCGAGAATCGCGCTGACTTTAGTGTGATTATTGCCTTTCAATAAAAGTGTCACTGCTGTTCATCTCACTGCGTGTTTCTATCAGTTGCCTTCTGGACCGTACTGTACTGTACTTAAATGTAGCGGTTCTCTGTATGTACGGTCTAAGGTTAATCGAGTTATGTTATTTGGCAGTGTCACATCGTGCGAAAGCTACCTTCGTCCTTAAGTTTTGCACACCACTGTGATATCCACTCTACTTCCTCCTGTTGTCGCGTCGGTGACAAGATGTTTCCGATATTCACCTCGGACCAGTCGCGTTCCCTTTACGTACCAGATATGTCGAGACGCAAATGTTATGACCAAACGGGACACTGCAGTTGACCAACAATTTGGGAACAGCACTGCGTAACGTGAGAATCTCGTCTATAGGCATTGTCCCGAAGGACGAGTACCAGAAGAATTGCAACAGAATTAGAAGTATAAAACATGAAGGAATATAAGTGTCCGTAATAATAGTCACGTAATTTGTAGATTTCGTACAGCCTTCGATTAATACTACAGGTCTCGTGGAAGCCCAGGTGAATGTCCGAGGAGACGTATTCCAGCAGTTACACATGCACCAATGATCTTCCAGCAGTTGTCAGTCACCCTGATGGAGGAATCAAACGCCGTACCACAAGGGCCTGTGTCCGTAGCACGGTGCACGTTTCGATCATCAGTTCACTTGGATGAAGGCGTATCAGGACACAACTATCGACCTGGTGTAACACGAAATGAGAGTCATTCGACCAGGGCACACATTGCCATTGGTTCAGGGTCAAATCTCGAAGACCTGGGCCTATTGCTGTCGTAATTGACGATGTCGTCGGATCTACTTGGGAACACTTAGGGACCGTCTTTTGCGGAATCCGGTGTTTAACAATTAGTGGCGAACAGACTGCTCCGAAACACTTGTGGCTGCGCTATCGTTATACTCTGCCCGCCTGTCCTGCTTTACAGAGCAACAAGCCTTAGACTTGTACGTTCTGGGATGAGGCGTTGACGTCTACCACCTTGTCGCCCACACGTGTTTTCAGTGCCCTTCAATCACTTTTCATAGATGCTCACGACAGTAGCACGTGAACAGCGGACTAATTTCGTCGTTTTCGAGAAGCTTGTTCGCAGGCGAACCATAACAATCTGTCCTTTGTCAGAGTCGTTTATTTAGGTGGATTTCCGCATTTGCGTCCCGTATCGTCGCTAAAATGATTCTCCAGTCTTTTTGTTCTTTATTGTTGTTTCAGTTCCCCACAACGGGGCTCGGGCTGCCAGCGGATAAAAACTCCTCTTCCGCCAAGAGTCACATAAACTGTATTTATAGATGATTAAAATATACAAAACGTGACAATAACAGATGATTTTGTAAAAAATATGCAGGCGGACGATATTTACGATTTTTGCATAAGAACGAGTGAAAATAAACGAGGATTTAGTAAAATACATACAGACGCAAAATATTTATGGTTTTTAAAACTCGTTTGACGATTTTATATTAGAGTTAAAATATACTCACTAATGAATGTAAATAATGCCACAGTGTGATGGTGATGCTATGTGTGAGATGTAAAAATTGTCATGACGAAGGTGCGATGATGAATATGTATATGGGACGCTGTACAACCGCAGGTAGCTATTAGAGGTCAGCAATGTGGGTGAGGGTCGCACGTACTCGTATCGGGCGAATACAGTGGATGACCCATTATCTCCCAGCCGTACGTTCGCAGGAGTTCCTGCACGGGGTTCGCCGTGTGGCATCGTGCATTGTCACGGAGGAAGATGGGATGCAGTGCCAGAAGGAAAGACTGTAGTCCACTTGCCACTTCAGTCTTGATCCACGCACGTTGTTTGTGTTTCCTAAGCATATTGTTAGGGCGCTCGCACTGACCTTCCGCCAGTTCAGGCAGTACACGTGGCAGCTGCAGTCGCCGCTCTCTGTACAATTTCTCCTGGCCTTCTGCTATCAGCCAAAGACAGTTGACGTGTCGTGTGACGCACATCCTTCATGTTACGACGGTGTTAACACTACTTTTTTATCCTACCCATGTACATTTTGTACCGTGTCACACGACCGCAGTGCCACCAGGCAAATTCAGTTTCACGCTGGCCGGGGTCACAATGCTTTCGTTCATAAGTGTATGTCGTGTGGAATCATTGCTTCGGGGTAATGCTTTCGCATTTTCCACCACTGCAATTTCAACTACGTTGTATAATGGTTTGGACGCAACGGAATCGTCAAGCCAGCAATAAATATGAAAAGAAGAAGCTGCGTGCTAGACTTACCGCGATCGGTAAAGCGGATGCCGTAGCAAAGGGAACAAACACCAGGAAAAATAACAGAGGAGAAGAAGCCAGCCAGGTGAAGTACAGGTTTTAGGTCTGTCCAGCAAGCATAACTTCACAGTCAGTATACAAAGTCAGACGCGACTCAAATAAATTCAACCGTACTGTTAGTACTAGCGGTTAGCACCAGAGTGAGACACACACTGGCTTCTATTAGAAAGCGTCAGCACTTCCGCGTTTGAAAGAAAAGTCTGCAAGAGGGACCGGACGGCCACACGTGTAGCTGCAGATTTATACTGAATTTGAATACCACACACAGTAGTGGGTGCAAGAGGATACCATCCACGCTCCGCAGACGAGAGAGCCATCGTCTGAACAGCATTCGAAATTTTCTATTACGGATAAGATACGCATTTATAGCCCTACAGAAGCCGCCTAATTGAAATGATTTAATATATATGTGGTGTCTGTTCTTTCGAACATGTCACAAAGAACATAGACAACACATACACTGAAGTGCCAAAGAAACTGGTATGGGCATGCGTATTCAAATACAGAGAGATGTAAACCGACAGAATACGGCGCTGAGGTCGGCAACGCCTACATAAGACAACAAGCGTCTGGCGCAGTGGTTAGATCGGTTACTGCTGCTACAATGGCAGGTTGTCAAGGTTTAAGTGAATTTGAACATGGTGTTATAGTCGGGGCACGAGCGATGGGACATAGCATCTCCGAGGTAGCGATGAAGTGCGGATTTTCCCGTACGACCATTTCACAAGTGTACCGCGAATATCAGGAATCCGGTAAAACATCAAATCTCCGACATCGATACGGCCGGAAAGAGATCCTGCAAGAATTGGACCAACGACGACTTAAGAGAATCGTTCAACGTGACAGAAGTGTAAGCCTTCCGCAAATTGCTGCAGATTTCAGTACTGGGTCATCAACAAGTGTTAGCGTGCGAACCATTCAACGAAATGTCATCGATATGGGCTTTCGGAACCGAAGACCCACCCGTGTATCCTTGAAGTGCACGACGCAAAGCTTTACCCCTCGCCTAGGCTGTGAACATCGACATTGAACTGTTGATGAATGGAAACATGTCGCCTGGTCGGACGAGTTTCGTTTCTAATTGTGTCGAGCAGATGGACGTGTACGAGTATGGAGACAGCCTCATGAATCCATGAACCATGCATGTCACCAGGGCACTGTTCAATCTGGTAGACGCTCTCGAATGGCGTGGGGCGTGTGCAGTTGGAGCGATACGTGACCTTTGATACGTCTAGATACGACTCTGATAGGTAACACGTACGTAAGTATCCTGTCTGATCACCTGCATGCATTCATATCAGTTGTGCATTCCGACGGACTTGGTCATTTCCAGCAGGATAATGCGACACCCCACACGTCCAGAGTTGCTACAGAGTGGCTCCAGGAACAGTATTCTGAGTTTAAACACTTCCGCTGGCCACTAAACTCCCCAGACATGAGCATTATTGAGCATATCTGGGATGTCTAGCGACGTGCTGTCAGAAGAGATCTCCACCCCTCGTACTCTTGCGGATTTATGGACAGCCGTGTAGAATTCATGGGGTCAATCCCCTCCAGCACTACTTCAAACATTAGTCGAGTCCACGTCACGTCGTGTTGCTGCACTTCTGCGTGCTCGTGGGGACCCTACACGATATTAGGCATGTGTACCAGTGTATATACAGGGTGTCTCTCTTAAGAGTCGTCAGGCGCATTTTCTCTCGTGTTTCGGCAGTTATTTGCTATTTATTTTTTGCAGTTGTAGCTGCAGTCAGCCCAAACAAATACTGATCATCACGTCTTTCATGTGACGCCCAGGTTCGATGGAAAGTGTCGGTTTGTTTCCCGTTATGTCTTATCGGTACGTAATAACAGGGACAGTAAAACACGAAACATAGCCAATACTCCACCAGGGACTGAGCAGTCAGCGCGGGCTGTCACTGCTGAAGTATTGGTTATTCTTCGTCTTTTACTGTCCCTCTTGTTACATATCGATAAGATGAATATTGAACTATACTAATTTGGAACGTTCTATCGAATGGACACGTAAAATTCTGTTTCAAAAATCATATGAAACAAACCGTCACTTTCTGGTGACAATGGGCTTCGCACGAAAGGTGTGATGAGCAGTTTGTTTGGGGTAACTGCAGCTAGACATTGCAAAAAATACGTTGCAAATATCTGTAGAAACACCAGAGGAAATGCGCCTGACGACTCTTGTGAGAGACATCCTGTATATATGCGGTAAGGTACTCATGCTTTGCTGTGGGGCGATCGGTATGATCGGAGATGAACATACTTTGTACGCCGCGGTCGCAGTGTAGACACTTTTATTGTTCCAAGATGGCCGGTTTCAACAGTCTAATGCTACCATCACATAATCTTATGGAACTAGCTATAAAATTGTCATGATCATTACATGAAGTCAAGGCATAAAAGGCACTCCCCACGTATACATGTCTCGATAAAAATCTAATTGATACAAATCAGCTGCATTTTTATCAAGACATGTATACGTGGGGAGTGCCTTTCATGCTTTGCCAATGTAACATGGAAATTTTATTACGAGGTCCGTAAGATCAGGTGGGGGAATCTTGGAGCAACAAAAGTGACTACACTGCGATCGCAGCGTACTACGCGTGTTTATTTTCTGTATATATGCGCCTGACGGCGAATGATGACACCTTCAGTGCAGATGCGCGCTACGACAGACCTGTTGTGGGAATACGTGAAGCTGCAAACAATGATGATAATAGACGGTGGAAGCTACATATGAAGTGTGCTACAAGTTGAGAATTTGGGCCGAAGCAATTAAGGCGACCGCTTGCGCAAATCCGGAAATCCAGATTCGAGGCCCAGTCCAGGACAAATTTTCACTTGTTGTCATTATATTTATTTCAGTGCCGAATTGCTGCTGAGGTCTGAATTGCTCTTACATCATGAAATGATTTCCTTCCTTCGTACGCATTGGCAGATCAGGTGATGGCAGCCTAAGACTGTTGAAACCGGCCATCTTGCAAAGTGACGATTGTATCTCAAGCGTAGTTAATTAACGTCATTGATGGTGATATGTGACCGAAGGCTATAGAGCTATTTCCGTACCGTTCGTGATGATGAAGATGATGACAGATGGCAAGAAGCCGGCTGGTGTGGACGAGCGGTTCTAGACGCTTCAGTCTGGAACCCCGCGACCGCTGCGTCGCAGGTTCCAATCCTGCCTCGGGCATGGATGTGTGTAATGTCCTTAGGTTAGTTAGGTTTAAGTAGTTCTAAGTTCTAGGGAACTGATGACCTCAGAAGTTAAGTCCCATAGTACTCAGAGCCATTTGAACCATTCGAAGATGGCAAGATGTGAAACCTGATGCCTGCTCGTAGCGTACTTATGTGGAGTAGCGCACAAAGCCGCGCAACTTAACGACCTCTTCTGACGGATGTATCACCGTGAGCTCCGACGAAACAATTGTGCCTGCACCAACGTTGAGGCCTGTCACCTATGCTGCTTTTCAAAGCGGGCAGTCTTCCGACCTCCAAATTCTGAAACCACTTCTCAAAGGTACCCACGACAGTGTCACACGAACAGCCGACCAGCTTCGCTATTTCCGAGATGTCCTTGCCAGGCACCGCGCCGTAAGAATCTGCCCTTTGTCAAAGTGGTTTATGTCATTTGTGCCCCTTATCGTGGCTACACCATTACCCCTTTGTTTCTGCTCCGCTCATATACTTTCCTTACAGTGACAGGTGCCCACATCGCCAACAGGCGGAATTTAGTCTTGTGGTGGACAGCGATCATAATGCTTTAGCTCATCAGCGGAAGAAGGAAGATTAACGTATAATGCGCTACGAAACCGAACAGCCGGCCGGTGTGGCCGAGTGGTTCTAGGCGCTTAAGTCTGGAACCGCGCGACCGCTACGGTCGCAGGTTCGAATCCTGCCTCGGGCATGGATATGTGTAATGTCCTTAGGTTATTTAGGTTTAAGTAATTCTAAGTTCTAGGGGACTGATGACCTCAGATGTTAAGTCCCATAGTGGAGGAGGAGAATAGTGTTTAACTTCCCGTCGACAACGAGGTCATTAGAGACGGAGCGCAAGCTCGGGTGAGGGAAGAATGGGGAAGGAAATCGGCCGTGTCCTTTCAAAGGAACCATCCCGGCATTTGCCTGAAGCGATTTAGGGAAATCACGGAAAACCTAAATCAGGATGGCCGGAGACGGGATTGAACCGTCGTCCTCCGGATAAGTCCCATAGTGCTCAGAGCCATTTGAACCATTTTTTGAAACCGAACAAAAGCTCGGACTGGGGAAGGTAGGGAAGGAAACTGCTGAAGTCTTTTCCAAGGAACCATCCAGGCATTCACCTTAAGCGATTTAGGAAATCATGGAAAATCGAAATCTGAATGGCCGGCAGGGGATTTGAGCGGGTACTTTGGCACTGCACCACCTGGGTCGATGAGCTTTTTGAATACAGGGCGATTGAAAACGAGTGGGACATTGGGACATAAAGGAATTATTCATTTGGCTTCAGTAATGGCTTTATTTCAGAAAAACCCGTATAGACTCGAAGTTTAACTCTCAGAGTTTAGATTGGCAGCAATGAAACAAACATAAAAAGTTATCGTTGTTGTTCATCGTTGGCGCTAATATTCAGAGTGGTGGCATCCGCTATAGAAAAGGCATATTGTGCCACATAATACACAAAAACATCATCAGTAATCGTTGTTCAAATATACTTTAGGACCAAGTCTGGTAAAGCAGGTCATGGACCGAGCCCGGCATATCTTTGCCTGTTCGGGAAAAGGGCTACCACTTCGTGTAACTGCGGAGCCGAACAGGGTACTCCGGATCACGTGATCTACGAGTGCCCTATCTTCGATGACGTAGCCAGCGATCTAAGAAACCAGCTACCAAACAATGACACCTATCACTTAATCAGAAACCCGGCCACATTTGACATCATAAACCGCCTTGCCAGCGAGGTATCGGCAAAAGTCCTGCGAGAATATCGTAAGGAAAACACATGAACTATTGATCACGACATGACTCAATGCGACCTATCCCATTCCGCCAGGGCGTGGATTGGTCAATCGCCGTGACGGTAGGAATCCGCCACGTCCTGGAACAGGGGGAAGGTGCGCTAACATCCGAACTTGACAATAGCACACCGATAGCGACCTAGTAGATACATAATTGTCAATAGGAAGTAGAAAGGACATCTCCAAACAGAAGCTGCAGCGATTTTCTAAGGGCCAGCCCTGTGCCAGCGACATGCCCACTGGGATTAGCTCGGTGGGCACGGCCACATAGTAGGTTTATACAACAACTGGCACGCCTGTAACGCTGCAGGAAGTAGCTTTTATAATAGTTAGGGTAGAGACTAGATCTTACCCATTAAGTAACTAACTCATCATTTGCTGTACCATGTAAGTAGACTAAAACTAGAATTAGAAAATGCTGCTAACATCATTGAATTGTATTGTAGATATTAAGACCCACTAATGTATAAGGTGGTGGGTTATTATGTATGATATTATTTGGATTGAAAAAAGATTTTTTTTAAAAAAAAAGTGACACCGCACACCACACCCTCACCCCATTGCCGCAGGATAGTCAGCGCGTTTTATTCAGCTACTTTAAAACAGCAAATGCAGTAATGGCTAGACACCTGCCGTGTCGCAACTGGAACCCACATCGAACATTTGTGAATCTCCATAGCAATTGTAGGAGTTAATCTTTCAGTCTATGTGTGTATTTCTGAAGTGAAATCATTACGGTAGTCACAGGAATGATTGGTCTTTGTCACATTCATTTTGAATCACCCCGTATATCTTCCGGTGCTATAATAGCGATGAGACTAGACAGTGGCAAGCTTTCTACGTCGTCCACCACCCAGCCAGGAGAAAGGAAGGTATGTAACTTCGACTTCAACGTCTCGTGGACTCGTAGTCCTTAGAGGCGGAGCACTGGCTCAGTTTACGAGGATGGGGCAAGGAGTCGACCATTGCCTTGTCTAAGGAACCATTCCGACATTCACCTCGAAGTGAGTTACTGAAAACACTAAAGGCTCGTAATGGTTGGAGGTGAATTTGAAATTATCTGCTCCCGCATACGAGACGTGCCCTACCATTCGGGGAAAACGACGAAACGAAAACATTTCAGTAAGAGGTTGCAGGTGGACGTGTGAGCAAACTCTCACAGCCGTGACAAGCGCTGCACGGAGCCGTATCTCGTGGTGTGAGGCGAGCTACTCGCACGCACACGAGGACATTATCAGTGCAAACAGCCAGCGGCGCTCGCACTTCACAGGTGGCGAGACAAGGCGCGTGCTTGGCGTGGCTCATGCTGTGTATTCGCTCGCTTTCACCACTTGAGCAACACTACGCTAATTTTTTCGTGGGGAGTATTGAACCTGCCGACACCACACTTTTTTTTGACGCATGGCGTCGTCATAATGGCAGACGAAAATCACTCATCGAATTACATATTTACTACAGTGAAAAATTTTAATTCACATTCATTGGCTTCACCAGCTCACAAACACGTGCAACTTAACCTAGACCTCGGGCTACGCTGCAGATAGATTGTCACCACAACCCATATTCCAAAAAAATTATACAGACGCAAAATAAATATACGATATTTCACTGCCTGTGTTATTCTGATTACGATGCAAAGTTCCTCTGGACATGCATGCAGCTGGTGGTTGTCCTTATTCGCAATTGCGAATTCAATTGATGTACAAAATAAATATTGTCATGTTTCTTTTAGATCTTTATTTCTTCACGCATGACGCCACAGGGCAAAGGACTATTATATCACAGGTTAAATTCGACATCCTATATCGTCACAGGGCAAAGGACTATTATATCACAGTTTAAATTCGACATCCTATATCGGAATCAAATCACCACTTTCATGATCTGTTTTATGGACATCTGTTTGCCTTTTGCTCTAATATAGTAAATACGAACTTCCCTTAATTTGAAGCTTTCTCTCAGGTGAAATTCTGTGCCGGATCGAGGCTCGAAAAGGGAGGCTTGCGCTTTGCGAGCAGTGTTCTGAACAGACTGCACTATTCAGGCAATACGCAAACATTGCCTTCACAGTTTCAGTTTTGCGAGTACCTTTCTCCTACAGCCCAAACTTCACGGAGGCTCTCCTGCAAACCATGCTGAAGTAACACTGTTGAAAGAAATGACATGGCGGAGAAATGGTTTCAGTACAGTCTGTTGAGTTGTTCTCGAATGTACCTTTCACTTTGCATCGGATTGCGCGCTGCTGTAAAACACTGTGACATTATAGTTACGTTCATCGGACACGTACATGCTGGCAAGACGAAATGGACTCCAGAACAAATGCATCGGTTATTTGGTCAGACAGCAAATGATACACACAGAAGTAATAGGATTTTCACAATTAACAAGAACCTGCTCAATTTCTGGTGAAGAAAGGTAGACATATCGGTTACAAAATGACGCTTTTTAAGCTGGACTTAATTGTTTTTCACTAAGGACAGCAACAAACTTTTGCTTGGTGCAAATCTTAACATATTATTCAATTAGCAGTTACTTGAAATACAAATTGCTTTTTTTATATCACAGTAAGTCCAAAATTCAAAAATTAAAAGGAGTCAAGAGTATTTACAGTCTGATCCTGTAATCAAATTAAAACATTTATGATGTGACTGCGAGTACGTACGTTAAACAACATCTTCTCATCCAAGAAATTTACACGTAACGAAAACTGTTCTACCTTCCAGATACCTCGTGAAAAATGTTACAAGGATTTAGTTACCGTTGTTATATTTTTAAGTTCTGTGAGATTTATCTTAAGGATAAACTGTTAACATAAAGCAAAAGAAAACATATAGAGGAATAAATTAGTACATACTACATCAAGCGTACGTGGCTACCATTTGTACACATTCAAGAATCTCTCTTCACATCATTCTAATGAAATCTCGCTATGTAAAATAATGTGTAAAATTAAGATTACAAAAAATATGCCCTCTTTGCACGAATGCGCAACTGAGTATACATGACTGAATTAGCTAAATGAACATGAGTGAAAAATATAAACATATCATACAAAAAGCTTTCTTCTTTACAAACACATGTCATGTGTGGAATGTGTGGAAATGGAAATGAGCGTATGGCATTGTTTTCCGAGAGGCCCCAACCGGGAAAGTTCGGCCGCCGAGTGTAAGTCTTATTTAAGTCGACACTACGTTGGGCGACATGCGTGCCAGTGATGATGACAACACAACACCCAGTCCACGAGAGGAGAAAAATCCCCAACCCGGCCGGGATTCGAACCCGGGCCCGCTGCATGGGAGGCAGGCACGTAACCACCCAGCTAAGCATGCGGACACTACGACAAATGTTACCGATGTAACAGTATATCCCCCTATCATTTCTCTTGGAAGCGAAAGTAAAATAAGGGTTTAACGTCAGGTCTGCAATGCTGTCGTTACCGGTAGAGATAGAGCCGAAGCTGGTATAGGCTTAGCCAGACGATTCGAATCGTCGTCCTTTCGAACGCGACTCCAGAGTCGTATCACCACACGACCCCGCAGAAAAAACAGTTTAGGTCGGAGCACAGTAGGGGATGTCGAATCGACCGAAATTTGTCAGATAACCATATGCTGGAAACGCACCATTCTGGCACTGAACGGCACCCAATCAGCGAGGGGTGCGCGGTGCCCAATAGGTTCGTTCGTTGCGAGAATTTTTGAGGTCACGATAGTCATTTGCAACATACCAGGAATTTTTGAGAGAGTTGATCAATCATTCTACAGGGATATTTACCTTTTAACGGAGTTGAAGCCGAAAATTTCGAGCATTTATTGTAAAAAATGATAGGGGGGAAAACAGGAGTGTTGAAAATCTACTTTGTTTAGAGTTACCTATCAACTTTTCAGAATACTAGTTCATTTGTGCTCCTCATACAGTAAGAAAAATTAATTATGTAACCTTTAGATTTTATTATTAAAACACGTCCTCCACGGTATTGTAATGCTGTCTCTTTAATGCAGTGTATTACACCGTCTAACAAAAAGAATGGAGCACCCAGAAGGAGAGGAGCAAATGATATGAAATTTCATGGATCGAGCGGGTATGTGATGTTATTTCAGTGATTACAGAATCGAGTTAAATGTACAAGGAACTTTGCAGAAGGAATCCACTTATCAGTATGACCTTTTACCTCCTCTGACCTGGATGTATGCAATGATTTGGTTGGGGAGGGTGTCATGAAGCTGTTGTACCCCTTCCTGAGGCAAGCTGTCTCGCAACTGTTGTAACTCGTCCTTGATATCCCGATTATAGGCACTGGAACGGAACTGACGTCCGCGTTGGTCCCATACATGTAAATCGGAAACAGAGTTGGGGTCCTGCCGGCGACGGGAGAACGTCAGCATCACGCAGACAATTCATGAGACACATGTCATGTGTGGAATGTTGTGTATGATTTCATAGAAGAAGTGGGCACAGTGTGATGCTGCAACTGTCGTCGTACGAAAGCTGGACAGGAGCAGAAGTGATTAGCGAACAAGATAACACTACAAACAAAAGATTCACTTATCTTGTATTTCTTCAAGTGTACGAAGACTAGTCACAGATAATGCAGCAAGAATTAGAGGCCAGCTCGTACAATAGCAACTTTGAGACTCGCTGTACTAAGCACAAACGATGGTGTCGTACAAGTGAATTGACTGGTTGCCGCCGGCCGTCCTATGTTGCGACGGCCGAGAGCGCTCATGGTCCAGAGCTTCTGGAGGCGTGGGACAATAGGTGTAGTCCGCAGCTCGTGGTCGTGCGGTAGCGTTCTCGCTTCCCACGCCCGGGTTCGATTCCCGGCGGGTTGAGGGATTTTCTCTGCCTCGTGATGACTGGGTGTTGTGTGATGTCCTTAGGTTAGTTAGGTTTAAGTACTTCTAAGTTCTAGGGGACTGATGACCATAGATGTTAAGTCCCATGGTGCTCAGAGCCATTTGAACCATTTTGACAGTAGGTGTACACCATTGGGTTCTCAGACCCCGCGCGACTGCTATCGCCGTCTAATGGAAACTTTCAATTCCACTGCTGTGACGCCTTTAGCATGGTATCTATACATGATACCACATGGACGAATACACTGATCACCCAGAACATTATGTCCACCTACCTAATAGCCGGTATGTCCACCTTCGGCACGGATAACAGTGGCGACACGTCATAGAATAGAAGCAACCTTGGTATGTCGCTGGAGGGACACACTAGTCACTTAATTCCCGTAAATTCAGGGGAGGGGGGCGATATGCTCTGACGCTACGTTCAATCACATCCCAGACGGGTTCAGATCTGGCGAGTTGGGGGGCCATCACGTCAACTGGAACTCGCCACTGCATTCCTCGAACCACTCCATCACACTCCTGGCCTTGTGATATGGCGCACTATCTTGTTGAAAAATACCACTGCCGTCAGGAAACATGATCGTCACGAAGGGTTGTAAGTGGTCTGCAACCAGTGTACGATACTCCCCTGTCATCACGGTGCTTTGCACGAGCTCCACTGGGCCCAAGAAAGCCCACGTGACTGTTGCCCCGAGCATAATGGAGCCGCCGCCGCTTGTCTCTGTCCCGCAGTACAGTTGTCAAGGAGCTGTTTCCCTGGAAGACGACTGATTCACGGCCTCCGATAGGCGCAATGAAGAACTTATCGGGATACGTCAGACTGTGCAACGCTCTGTCACTGCGCCAATGTCCAGCGCCGGTGGTCAGGTGCCCATTTCAGTCGTAGTTGCCAATGTCGTGGTGGCACATTCATGAATCGTCGGCTGCAGAGGCCTATCGTTAAGAGTGATCGGTGCACTGTGTGTTCAAAGAGACTTGTACTCTTCCCAGCATTTAAGTTTGATGTTAGTTTCGCCGCAGTCCGCCGCCTGTCCCGTTTTACCAGTCTGCCCAGCCTACGACGTCCGAAATCTTTAATGAGGGGTGGCCGCCCAACCCCACGATGTCTGGACGGTGTTTCACCTCGGTTTCGCCATATGTTGAAGGTATTCACCACAGCTTTCCTAGAATACCCGACAACTCGTGTAGTTTCCGAAATGCTCGTGCCGAGACTCCGGGCCATCTCAATTTGCCCTCGGTCACACTCAGATAGTTCGCGCACCTTCCCCATTCTACGCACGGACAGCACGCTCTGACGCTACTTGCACCGTTCGTGTGCCTGACTAGTAGTCATACGTCGCCAGGCGACGCTGCTATAGCTTGGACGGGTTTATATCGATAATAGGTCGATGGTCATAACGTTTTGGCTGATCAGTATATTTTGCTATTGAAAAAACATCACAGAAAAGTTGCGTCTAAAGTAACTAGCAGCGTAGAGAATTTTAAGTTTGCGTAACTCTGACCATTCAGCTTCAAAAATTTCCTCGAGCTTGTTTAACACTTTATTTAATGTAATTAAAAAACATAAATCAGGATTAAAAATTTTTGCTTTAATACTTCATTAATTCTGATTGAATTAATCCTAAATTGCTTTCTTTCAAATATGATACAACGTCATTAAAATGCATAAAATGTTCAGAGGGCATGTAAGCCCCGACAGTATTATACAGGGGAAGTATATTAAGGGACTAAAAAGTCCCAAAAAATCATACAGCTAAGATTAGTGCTTCTGGTGCTACTTACAAAAACAGTTTTTTTCTCATTAACACACAAAAAATATTGCGTTCTCAACACTTTAAATGGGGTCTAGATTCCAAATTTGCAGATGAGCAAAGTTCAAATCTGTGTCTCTAATTAAAAAATGTTGGTTAGTAAGATCCTGAATTCCAAAAACTTACGTCGTTTGGTACCGAAAATGCTATCTTTCGTCTCACTGGAGTTGAAAGAGAATAATTTTGACTCTTTTGGGCATTTGCTTTACAAGTGTGAGTAGACCAAGTGCAGTTCTGTGTTTGAAATCAATCAATTGAAGTGTCGATTTTACGTCACAATATGAAATATAGGAATTCGCAAGGGTCAGGTCGACCATTGCATAAAACATTCTGTATCAATGCTTCTTTGACCTCCTGTCTGATTCATAAGAAGACCTCAGCAAGTCAGCTTTATCACCGCTAGCTACGTGTTCATTATAATCATATACAACTGCCAGCAAATTAGCCTAATTTTCTAATAACCACGATGTCTTCGTTCATCTCGTTAGCTACAAACGGGACCAAACGAACCACCAGTTTCATCCTCTTATCTTTCTGGGTTCTTGATACACCACGCACTTCATTTCCACGATAATTTGAAAGAAAGTGAACTTCACGATTGCCCATCCATATTCTGTGGAGTACTAGCACATAGTTGGAGTGACACAGTTTGAACATTTTCTTCATTGTCTGCCTCTTCCTCATTAGCGCTTGGTTCAGGTTCTGTCATATTTTGTGAAGTACAGGCACACGCCTGAAGAGTTTTTCATTATTGTTTCGCAGAGTACTCCGCATCATTACATCTGCATTGTCATCACTACATCAGATGGTGTATGAAAATCATGTGGAAAATTACCTACTTGAGTATAATTTTTTTCGTCTGTTACATCTCTTTTGCAATAGGTAGCCATGACCCGAAACAAACAAAATCTTACTAAGTTCGCCACTGTTTTACAAGTCACGTATTATTTCTATTGTTTTTTATAAAATGAAGTGCTATATTGTCCTTTGCAAGAATCTGTTATTGTTTACAGAAGTTTCTCTGAAAGCAGAAAAAGCTGTAATGATCAAAGGGAAGCAACCAAAAGTTAATATAACCTCAACTTGCAACGTCACTGTGCTGGACCTGACAGGTCATATTTTACGCTATAATTGAATACCACTAGGGTTTTGTATAAATATTTTATCAAAATTAACATCAGTGTTTATAAAGGTAAGTACACAGCAATTGTCACTCACCTCAGTTCACACTCGAACCTCATTTTTATTTACGTAACCCTGCAGCATTGTTTCACACACCAAGCAGCCATTTGCAATACAGCTATTCACAATTCAGGCTGGTGTATAGGCTTCAGAATGGCGTGTACTGACATCTCCCGTAGGATGCACAAACTGTATGGAGTGGCACCTTTCAGTCGCTACAAGTCTAAGATTGCAGTCACAATGGCACAGATATCGGTGGATTCCGCCGACGTCCGACATCGGTCGGAGACGGCCGATCATTTCAAATCAAAACGCCATAACGTGCGCGGTCACACTATAACCGATCTTATTTCCCGAACGTACAGACTTCGTATGGCAATCGCTGAAATTCAAATCAGTTAGTTTCCTTCGGTGAAATCGACCGACGTTCTCTCACACGAAATATGGAGCGTGCGAAACTGATAAATTTAGTCCAAGAAAGAGTGAGTTTGTGGCATCCTGAAGATGAAAATAGCATAATCGGGATATAGTTCAGAATCTATGGACTGAAATAGCAGGTTTATTCGCAACGTCAAATAGGTAAAATCTTTATTGGAAATTTTAGGCATAGATTATAGCGTCAAAAAATAATTTGTTCGAGTCAAAAGGGTGGCATATCTTATACACTTATAGCTACTGTACTGAATATTTTTTTTGGTAGGTTTTCATTAGTTGTCTACAAACTATTATTACTGCTTACTGGCGTTTTATGCCAGAAGGGTAGTGATTCTATTGATATGAAGTGATTTGCAAATGTGATGTACGCTATGTACTTCCACTTCTAAGTGCTTTAGGTTTCCAAAGTATCGTATGCTACACGTTATGCTTCTCTTCCACTCTTGGGCTAAATGACAGTCATTGAAGGTTAACTGACATACGTCTGCACAACTTCAAATAAATACAGTGAAACAGAGCGTTTATAACTTGCTTCTCAAGGTCACCACGAATTATGTCGAGAATGTAGCAGAAGGTTTCTCCCGTCATCTCATATATTTCCTAAAACTTGTCTGGTTATTCCGATAACTGAAGACAGAACGTATAGTACTCGCCACGGGGAGCTCGATCACGTGCATTAGGCGTTGCTTTAATAGTACAAGCCACTATGCAGCATTTGTATCCGAGCACAGGGGCGTCGTGGTACCCACCCCACCCTAAGAAGTTAATAACTAACCTACTTCATACATAGAATAGATTCTAACCTAACCTAACCTCCCTGACCGTGCCAAAAACTGACGAAGGAGATGGGACGCACTATGACCACGTTACCGGCCGATGTTATCGGTCGACCTCTGGCGAAGGTGTCTGACGACCGTTGTCGGTGCCACTGCGAACGCAGCTAACGGGCTTTCGAGTTAACATAATTCCACACAGAATCTGCCGCGACTCCTTTGTCCCGCCAATAAATAAAAGGGTAACTACTTTCTTTCGCATAATAAGAATTAGTTGAGCCGAGTTACTTGTAGATTAAATGAACACACTTTAAAGCGCTCTTCGCTCATTTGCTGCTTTTTACGACAGTATATCGACGACGGTGCGTTTGTGAAATATGCTTTTTAAGGCACATTTTGGTCGTTTCGACGTTCGCTACACTTCTCTGACCTCATCAGCAGGTACTTTTTTCTGTGTCCTGTGTAAAGTTCTACAGGGCACCGCAGAAAAAAGGAATAATGAAGGGAGATTGAGAGTTTAATGTCTCATCGACAACTAAATTCTCCGAGTGGAACACTAACGAAGTTGAAACCATTCGGGGAGAATATGTTTGAGCTTCATAATAAAATCTCACTGTCATAATACTGCACCACTTTACTCGGTGAGAAACTTTTCAGCTGCCGTTGACGAAGAAGGTAACGTATTTTAGATGCCTCCGCAGGAACTAGTGGGAGAGTCCACCTGTTTGCAGACGGGGCTATATTCGATTTTTTTTTCTTTTTGTGCCACTTGGCGAACATATCATGCAGCCAGCAGCCTGTTACGCAGATAGTTCATCCGATTAAAATTATGTGTAAGAATATACAGAGCATATAGTAGTGTCATTAGTTAACACGACATAAAATGTATTGTTGTAGTAAAGAAGACTATTATCTGGACTTCACTATGTGTGTGGATCTGTGCATAGGATGTTTAAGGGGCTGATCAGTACTCCAGAGATTTGAGCTCCAGTTCCCCGTAATATCCCGATGAATTTAATTCCCCGTAAAATCCTAATGAACTATCAATGAAAAATATCAATTTATAAACGGCTCAACGTTCTGCGATAATCTGTATGTGTCGTACCTGTTGCCTCAAGGGCTCTGCAGAAGATTTTTCACAACCTTCTGGTACACTGAAAGCCGAATTTCCTTAAATTCTTGTGAAGCATGTTGAACAGTTCTTGTCAGGTTTTTGAGCTCACCTGAATCGATGATGTTCGGTAATGTTCGATGGGTTCAGATCGCTGCTTTTACCAGGTTATACCAGCAAATTAGCCTAATTTTCTAATAACCACGATGTCTTCGTTCATCTCGTTAGCTACAAACGGGACCAAACGAACCACCAGTTTCATCCTCTTTGCTGTCGCTCTCACCTATACTGATGGTCAAAATGGATCTGACGCCGGTTTCTTAGTGGAATTAGAGAAATAAATTCTGTAATATTTGACAAAAAAGGCTGTTATCGTTTCACACTATAGACTTCAGAGTTCCGCAGAGCCTACCAGTTAATTTCTTAGACCTACTTTCACGGCTCCTTCGGAGTCACTCAGTTGTCTTTGTTATGACATTCTGAAACAAAAGAAGTACTTGATGCTGATGCATACCTCCAGACGAATACGCTTATATCACTCATAACGTATACAGTGCCCTGGAGACTTTCAGCGACACATCGTACCTTCTCATTATACAGTAAGCCTCCTGTAGTATTAATGAACAAGCAGTTTGACATGTGGTAGTGTCCTAACTTCACTGTTGCATAGTAATTGAAGCAAAAAGGCAATATACGAATAGCAATTTGCTTTCTGATGCAAAACCCGTTGTTGTTTCCACTACTACACACATACAGACTGTACAAGATGGAAGTGAAGTAGAATATGTTGCTACATTGGCTTGAAGATGAAGTTGTCTCTGGAATACGATAACCCATCGGCATGTAACTTATTATGATGAATCCCGACAACAGTGTCGTGCGGCTACCCGGTTTTTCTGTACCGCACATTTTTGACTTTAGCTAGCGTTATGGGTGTTATCACTCGTGTTTATACAGAGGAATATAATTGGTATTCCAACGTGATACATTCGGGCAGCGAACGCTAGTTTTTCTTTTTAATGAGTGATATTAGTCGTCAAATCAGAGTTCTTGCCTGTTCAAAAAGCAGTAAACGACGAGTCACGCTTAATAAGTCTCTTCTTACGTTCCATTATAATTACCCGGGCGCAACACAACAGTCACGACTTTCGGTTGATATCAGTTTCCTCAGCATTTCTACAGTTGTAATTTGACATGAGACGATTTTCGCGCGTTTTTTAGTGTTAAAACATTTCTTACCAGACTACGTGTCGGTGAACAAATGAAAAATACTGTCATTAGCTCTTTATCTTAACAGGCAGTAAATTTTCTATGAATGTATGCAGGAACGGTTCCGATAGTACCATAAGAATAACTCAGAAATGAAAGCAATGGACGTATGTACAAAATTTGTGGAAGATACGTACGTGTGTATATAATAATCATCAATTATGATTTAGTTTTCATCACAAAATACTTTCCCATTGATCCATTTAGGTTAAGAATCTAATAGAAGCCTCTCTAGTGTCGATAACGGCTCTTTTAGTTGTATTAGGAATATTGATATGATGCTAAAACTTATACAAGGGGCATCCAAAAAACCGGAATAACATTGCCGTGGGCGGATCTTGTGTAGTGCGCATTTCTGCCACTATGCGTGTATAGCGCAACTCATTGCCAGTTCAGTGGCGCCTGTGTTGTCGACCTGGCTCGTTCTGTTCATCTGCAGCGATTGTTTTTGCTAGCGCTGTTTTGCTCTTGTTTCGTTTTTATGATGGTAAGCCAAAGTGAACAACGTGCAGCTGTGAAATTTTTGTCTACTCGGTAAATATGCTGCTGAATCTGTTTTAATGTTGGAAACAGCTAACCAAGATGACGCTCTGGGTAGAACTCAAGTGTACGAGTGATTTGCTCGATTTGAAAATGGCGACATGCCGATTGATAACAAACTGAATGGACTTCCATAAACTACCCGAATCGATGAAAATATCGAAAAAATTCGAGAGCTTGTTCTCACAGACCGTCGACAGAGAATTGATCAACTGACAGAGATTAGTGCGTTATGTTGGAGCTCGGTTCAGCGAATTTTCACGGAAGATTTAGAACTGAAAAGGGTTGCTGCCAAGTTTGTTGCTCGGGTTCTGACTGACAATCAAAAGGAACGTCCAGTTGAAACATGTCGTGCTTTGAACCAAAAGCTTCAAACAGATCCAGATTTTCTGTCAAAGGTCATGGTGTTATGGTTACGACCCAGAAACGAAGCAAGAGTGAAGCCAATGGAAGGCGTCATGGTCACCCTGTCCAAGAAATTGTCGTCAAGTCAAATCAAACATCAAAACAATACTGATTTGCTTTTTTGATGCCAAAGGCGTAGTTGATTCAGAGTTTGTTTCACCAGGTCAGACGGTCAATCAAACATTTTATTTGGAAGTTTTGAGAAGATTGCGCAACAGTGTTAATAAAAAAAGACACGATTTGTGACAGACAGGAGACTGGTTCTTCCACTACGACAACGCACCTGTACACATCAGCCATTTCTGTTAGACATCGTTTGGTTAAAAATGGCACGGTTCCGCTACTCCACGCAGCTTACTCGCCTGTTCTGGCTGCGTGCAACTTTTTCTTATTTCCACGCGTGAAAAGGGGCATGAAAGGACACCGATTTGACAACATTGAAGAAATCAAGAAAAAAACGAGGGAGCAACTGTCAACCATTTCTGAAGATTACTATAAAAAATGTTTCGAACAGTGGAAGCACTGGTGAGACAAATATATTACTTGTAATGCAGAGTATTTTTAAGGGGATAAGGTTGTTTCGTAAACAATTTCAAAATATATAGCTTTTAAAAAATATTTCCGGTTTTCTTGGTCACCCGCTCGTACAAGGTGAACATCAATAAAACCGACAAAATGCAGGGGCGGAGTGCTAACTGGAAATGGAGGAAAAAAGGTTCTATGAACATGAGTCCGGAAATGCATCGTTGCCACTGTAGATGGCGCTGACGAATGAAAGTTCCCTTGTGCCGTGGGTTCCTTCTGTGTTGCAGGCAGCGTCATTGACGCAGCGTCTGTAAGCAGCAGAATGGTCCGATGTTCATGTCGGGAACGAGTCGAGAGGGTGTTTGTATACAGCCAAGCAGATGGAAACTGTCGAGTGGGAGTATCCGGTCCTCCAAATCTGTTGTTAGTACAGTCCGCCGCCTCCCTGCACGATCATCTGTCTGAAAGGACCCATGATCACACAAACTCCCAAAAATGGCTTGAAATGCTGTGTGATGTGGTTGGTGACTGTGAGGGTACTTGTTTTCGTACAGCCGTGCCGCTTCTCGACCGTTTCCATCTGCCTGGCCGTACACAAACACCATCTCGACTTGTTCCCGACATGAATACCGGACCATTCTGCTGTTTACAGACGCTGCGTCAATCACACAGCCTGCAACACACGAAGAACAGCGGCACGTAGTCAGAGGAATTTTCATTCGTCAGCGCCATCTTCTGTGGCAACAATGCATTCCGAACACATGTTCATAGGAGCTTTTTTCCTCCATTTCCATTCAGGAATCTGTCCCTGCAGTTTATCTATTTCATTAATGTTCACGTTTATACCCCAACTCTCGTTTACATAGAACTGCACAGTTTCCTTGTATTCAAAAAACAAGAAAGTAATAAGTGTCGTAAGTGAAATTTTGGTATGTGTGTGTGTGTGTGTGTGTGGGTGGGTGGGTGGGTGGGTGGGCGAGCACATCTTCCACTTATAACACTCGGGAATCAGTGCTTTGTTGGTAGGATGTTGTTTGCGGGGTGCGACTTTCATCTGGAACAGTGTTGATGCTCCCAGAGAAAGTAGTTCCTCATTTCCGCTACGTACAAATGCATTGTGGTCAAATGTTACATGGAACAATATGCCAGTAGTTCATAATTATACGAATTGGTACTAATGAGCGTTCTTAAGATCCACAATTCCGTATTCTAGACTCTAAAGGAACCGGAGTAACAATAGCCACCTACGCTACTTACGATCCTGAATCCATACTGGACAGACGTCTCAAACAGAGATACTTAATAGCAGTCAATTAATCAAAAGTTGTGTTGCAGTCTGTTCGTGACTCGGGGCAGGGACTGTCTGTTATGGACTTCACAGGTTGTATTTGGATAGCTTCATTCCAACTTCATGAACAAGCTTGCCTTTCAACACGTCGTCATAAAGGTGTGTGCACAATATATTCTCATCATAACATTTTCCTTCTGACGTACATATTGAATAATGCAACCGGTACTACGTCTTCGCCAAAATGTAACGAAACTATCCAAATTAAATGTATCATATCTTGAAGCTAAGTCTCCGTTTCCTTAATACATTTATAATGATAAAATTAAAAAAAAACTATCTACACATAACTGCTTAGTCATACTTTTATTACTGCCAGATGCGTTTCAGTTTTTGTATCAACGGGCCATCAGTGCTTTACTGAAAGATTTACGAAGGATCAATTTAATCATCGTATATCAATAACAGAAAGTAGTTGGTGAGCATATGTATGTCTATATTAAAGCTCATGTTTTACTGGTCATTCTGTTCATGTCTGTCCCTGTTTCCAAATGGACACCGACATATCTGTGGTCGATTTTATCTCTTACTTCCATTTTTGTTGCGTTCATTTAACGCACCTAACTAGTGTAAATGTGAGCTAGCGTGGTGCTAATTTACGAATTCCCTCTTGTCTTTTGTCGTGTGTATGTACCGTGAGTCTTTGCCTCTCTTTTTTGCGGAGGACGCAGAGGGGTCAACTTGGATGTGTACATACGGGGAATGAGGTGCGTGTGCTGTGTATTCGTTGTGTTTTTTTTTTTTTCTATTAAAATGCAGTCTTTATCCGATGATAGCAGTAGACGAAATACGGAAAAAGCCTTAACCGATTCAGAAAGAAATTATTTATCTGAAAAAGTTTATGTTGGAATAAACCAGTGATGTAGAACCGGGCGGTGTAGCCGCGTGGTTTAGGGCGCCTTGTCACGGTCCGTGCGGCTTCCTCCGTCGGAGGTTCGAGTCCTCCCTCGGGCGTGAGTGTGTGTATTTTCCTTGGCGTAAGTTAGTTAGATTAAGTAGTGTGTAAGCTGAAGGACCGATGACCTCAGCAGTGTGGCCCCATAAGATCTTACCACAAATTTCCAAATTTGCAAAACAGACGTAGAATGAGTTGTTGTACATTAATCTCTCTTGAGTGTGCCATGAAGTGAAAGAGCGTGTCGCTATTGTTGGTGATCTGGACATCGATTGGAACCGTGAAACTCTTTTTAGATTTCGTACTTGATACGGCGAAAACAGAAGCCTTATAGAAACACTTCGTTGTCGGTCTATTTGTCTGTCTGTCCGGCTGTAAGGCCCCTTTTTTGCATGAACGGTTAGGGACGTCAAGTTGAAATTTTTGTCACAAACGGAAGTCTACGATCCCTTGGCATAGAAAAAACTTAAGTTTCTAAGTCAATGCAATAAAAGAGCACAGGCCGGCCGGGGTGGCCGAGCGATTCTAGGCGCTACAGTCTGGAACCGCGCGACCGCTACGGTCGCAGGTTCGAATCCTGCCTCGGGCATGGATGTGTGTGATGTTCTTAGGCTAGTTAGGTTTAAGTAGTTCTAAATCCTAGAGGACTGATGACCTTAGAAGTTAAGTCCCATAGTGCTCAGAGCCATTTGAGCCTTTGTGTGTGTGTGTGTGTGTGTGTGTGTGTGTGTGTGTAGCACATGCTGGACGCTGGCAAATTTTTGTTATCACAGTGTATATTCATACGTGTCGTGTAAAATTGTGTGATGTGGTACCAACTGGCCACAAAATGGAAGCATACAGATGGATACTAACAACAAAACCCGCCCATACTATCGGAAGTCAGCATCCAGCGTTATGCTTGAAATAGCTATGTAACTTCTGGAAAACCATCTGAAGAAAAGCCTGAAAAGGTTTCGGTTATGGAATGAATACATAACTATCTCAAAAAAGTGACTGGTTGCAGTTTTATGTATGTACATCTTCACAAAGTCCTATGGGGTGAAGTTATGTGACTACTTTGGTCGTGATCTGCCAATCACCTGGAAATGTTAATGTCCACGCCCTCCTTCGCACCATGAACCGTCACCGGTTTTCACCCTTGTCGTTTCTTTATTTTCTCTATCATCCACAGAGGCGATGTCCTTTGCCAATCCTGTATAAGTAATTGCAGCCTGAAGACGACTTTCCTATACGAAACAACTGTTCCAAGAGGACACAACAGAAAGAACGTAATTTACGAGTGTTTCTACTGAGCAAGAGAAGAAGGCACTCAATCTAAGTCAGGTGGACGGCTCTTCAGATCACCGTCCAGCCATCCAGATTTAGGTTCTCCGTTGTTTTCCTAGATAGATTAAGGCAAATACTGCAATGTTTCTAGTGAAAAAGACGAGACCGATTTCCTTTCCCAATCCGTCACTAATGATGTCGTGGTCGACGGATTGTTGAGCCCTAATCCTCACTGATTATGAAGTTGCGTGTAAATATAATAAAAAGTACTGTCAGTTCACTGTCATACTTTTATTGGAAACAGTTTTCACAGTTCAAATTCAGTGTAACTGTTGTCAGAGGTGCAGCAGGAAAGCTGTCAGCGCTGGTGGGATGGTCTTTAACAAGAATGAGACTTCTAAGCTGAGACGTCTCTAGGAGACTACGTTGTGAATATGTTCGAAGCCGGTGATCGTCTCTCGTCGGTGCTCGACGAGGCCGGTAGCTGTGGACAGCAGTCCCTGCGTACGGCCGTCCTAAGGTCGCAGACTTGGCTTTTTCAGTTGCTCAAGAGATACGCCATGACGAGAAAAACGCACAGATGCATCCGTCAAGGTCAAGCGCCAGTCCCCTGCGAATATCGCTATGACGCTCACTCCGCAGCCAAGGACTGCGATTAACCATTTAATTGCTGTATTCTGAATTGCGGTTTGTCTCCCACACCTCACAATTCCGCGTATAATACAATACAGCAAACAAGAACTTGGCCGTAAAAAGTAATGAAAATTAGATTTTTGTTTCATTACCTGGCTTCAGTTTCTTTTTATGTCCTCACGGTAACAGTATACTTGCTAAGCGAGGTGGCACAGTGGTTAAAACACTGTACCTGCATTAGCGGAAACGGGTTTCTTTTTTCAGCCATACATATTTTTTTGTTTTCGTTCCTTTCTCTACATTGATGAAGGAGAATGCCGGTTTTGTCGTTTTCTTTTTTTGTAGAGGGGGCGGTCGATTTCCTTCCCCTTCCTCTTCCCAATAAAACATTTATGTTCTAAATATTCTAAAAGAAGTAGACTCGTTTTTTTTAGGGTTCCATACCTTAGCCGGTGAAAACAGAGCCCTTAGAGAATCACTTTGTTGTCTGTCTGTTCAGACACCCATTTCACAGCAACAGTAGAGGTATCAAGCTGAAATTTGTATAAAATACTAATGTTTACGGTCCTTTGGTGGTGTAAAAAAGTAATATTCTAAGTCAATGTACTCAGAAGATATGACCATGTATGCAAACTCGGTCAGCAATGCCTATAGATCAACTGTCTATATAGTATCAGAAACTCACTCAGCAATACCTATAGATGAACTGTCTATACAGTATCAGAAAAAGTCTTAAAGTGTATTACAGGGGAGGTTGTGCTGAGAAACAATTGCTAAGAAAAAAATTCGACATGTTGCAACCGTTTACGCGTTATTTAGTTTTGAGATTACGCAATCAGGTCGCCGCGAGCGCAAATTCAAGCAACCTGCCAGAGACAGTGTCGCCAAACTTGTTCTTCGTTTGGATTCCTAAAACCGAAGCACCGTAGCTCTTGCTCATCCAGCTTTAGTTTATCATTTCCGAAAAAGGCGCATTTTAACTAATAATGAGCATTTGAACAAGTGATAACTCTCAGACCCACAGGTGTTTGTGCATTACTGCATTTTAGCTCGAGGAATTGCGGGTACAACGACTTGATTGGCTAACTTCAATGCTAAACAATTCAGAAAAAGCCCAACGTATAGAACTTTTTTCTTAACAATTATTTCTCGACGGATCCTCACCTGCAACATCCTTACAAGCTATGCAGACTATTTCTGACCACCCTGTATACATAATTAAGTTTTGCAGGAACCCTCAGAGCGTGAATCCTTCTCCCACTTACCCAGTGTTACATATACACATTGTTAACACCGAAAATGCTGATAAAATACCTTGTGCAACATCAAAAATTTTTCGCCGCTAAATATTCGTTGATAATCTTTATTGTACTTCTGATTCTGAATCTGTAAGCTTTATTACATAAACTATATTTAATACGTAATCGACGTACTAGTGTATCTATTTCTGACTGTATATAACTTATTCTAATTATAATGAAAGTATTGTAAATTGCAGGTTAATAGCCTAGGGAACTTTATTTAAATGTATCGATAGTAACGACGAAACGGTAGTAGCTGTGCCATTGTTTATCTTTGCGTATGGAGAGCCTCTGTCGCATTGCGAGCAGAGAGGAAGCAGAGCAGCTTGAGTGATGAAAGAGTGTGGAAGTGTTTGTTGGGCGCTCCAGCAGACGCAATGTGCAGCTATGCTCGCGCCATTATAGACGAGCCTGATTCGTTTTTGAACCAGTGAAGTTACAAAAAAAACGCGCTGCGCTGCGCCGCGCCACACGCGCTATACGCGTCTCAATGTGCATCTAACAACTGGTGTTATCCTGCAGGGGAAAGAATTCACAGTTCCACTCGAAACTAGTGGCAGGCGAGCTAAACTCTACATAGGATGATCCCTTCAATTACAAGCTGGTGGAAAGAAGGCTGGAGTGAACAGTCCTATCTTTATTTCTGGCGGGAAATATGTTCAACTGGCGAGATTTTTGTGTTGGACAGAGAGGAGCTTAATAAGTCTATTACCTTTAAGCAAACAGTAGAGGACTTTGTCTATCGCTGTTTGACGTCAAAGTTGGCTACAGACGCCTCCCACAGCATTGCTCGACAATCACCCTGCAGCCCTGGGCTCATTTTTCACAGAGGCCAATATACGCTACCACAACTGTTGGGAAATGCTTCGCCGTTCTAGTTACACATAGCAGTTGTCATGAAAACAAAACCAGCACTCGTAAACAATGGGTCGTAATGCAACATATGTACTGAGGATTGTGGAAGTCATTGTTAATAACCGAACTACTGCACAAAAAATGGTTCAAATGGCTCTGAACACTATGGGACTTAACAGCTATGGTCATCAGTCCCCTAGAACTTAGAACTACTTAAACCTAACTAACCTAAGGACATCACACAACACCCAGCCATCACGAGGCAGAGAAAATCCCTGACCCCGCCGGGAATCGAACCAGGGAACCCGGGCGTGGGAAGCGAGAACGCTACCGCACGACCACGAGATGCGGGCACTACTGCACAAACCGACCCCAAAAGATAGCACCAGGAGAGAGGGGAAGCAGCATCATGTGTGTTCACCTCAATGTGCAATCAGGAAGTAACCTGCTTAGAGCGAGTCCTATCTCCCCCCTGTCACCGCTCATCCCTCCGTCTCCTCACTGTAGGTAGGGATACTAGCCTGTTCTATCCTGTCACTGATGGTCCACAAAGAGATCCATCTAGTGGCGGTGATATACTGTTTCCGATCTGCGGGAATCAGTCACAGATGAACAAAAGACGAGAACAGGACGCTTCCCGCAGGCTGTTAAACGTACCGCCAACAACAAACTTTCAGAGAACTCTCCAGGTTACTTTTTGAAACGTCTTCTACTAGGGGAAACAGGTAGCTGCCACTGCGACCAACTGCCCTAGCTGAGCACATAGCCTCCAGCCTGCCACCTCGCAATCCACTCCAGCAGGCAGGCGCGGCCAGCTGTAGCCAGAGGTCCAAGCGGTCCAGGCGGTCAGAGCTATCGGCGCCGACGTACACAATAAGCCACAGAACAAAGTGAGATAAATGGCAGCTACCCCGACTGCGAATTGTTTGTCTAAAACTGCAGCTGCACTGCACTGTCTCTACCATAACTGGTTGCTTCTGCTGACTCGCGCCATTCTGTGAAGGAAGGCATTTCACTGTAACAGTTGTATTTAACATCAACACACCTCTTATAAGCGAGCACCTGTTTTAAAACAAGCACAATTCTAGTGGTAATAAATGTCCTGTTTTCACGAAATTAGGCGCAGTCCATTTTAGTTTTATGAGCAAAATCGGTATAGTTTTTTACGTTCGACTGCAAGATACAGTTCACATCTCTCTACCCCCCCCCCCCCCCCGCCTCCTCTTATTTTGTGACATCCAACGACTCGAAAAAAAAAAAAACTACAGCACTGCCGTCGGTTACAGATGACCAAAGTACAGAGGTCAGTGGTCTATGGCGATACATCTGACAGATGTATTAACTTATCTTACATCTCCTATACAAGCCCATCTTGCACAAAATCGAAAAGACTTCTATTATTTTGCTGCAAAAACTACTGATCACAGCAGCCTGTCACTGGAGTAAAGAAAAAGCGATAATTTAAACTCCAAAGAAAAAAACATCTATGTTAAGCAATTTCTTTCAGTTTAATGGACAAAATTACATGGTTTGAAAGCGTCCCTGGCGTTCAAATTCGTGTCGGTAAATAAACTGTCATGCACGTGTGTATTACAAAGACTTGAGACACATGAAATAACAATACAGAATACAGCCTTTCATGCCATTTGTTCACATGTCGGAAAAAACACAATCATTTTACGTTCGGCAACAATAAGCTTTAATTCAAGAAGCCATTTTTGTTTTGTACACTATGGCAGGTCCCGTTTTACCTATGCAGTGGTATATCACACTGGCATTTGCAAAAAAAAAAAGCACAAAAAGCACTCCGTCTTCAGGCCACGAGTGGCCTACCGGGACCATCCTAGCGCCGTGTCATCCTTAGAGGAGGATGCGGGCCAGCCGAAGTGGCCGTGCGGTTAAAGGCGCTGCAGTCTGGAACCGCAAGACCGCTACGGTCGCAGGTTCGAATCCTGCCTCGGGCATGGATGTTTGTGATGTCCTTAGGTTAGTTAGGTTTAACTAGTTCTAAGTTCTAGGGGACTAATGACCTCAGCAGTTGAGTCCCATAGTGCTCAGAGCCATTTGAACCATTTGGAGGATGCGGACAGGAGGGTCGTGGGGTCAGCACACCGCTCTCCAGGTCGTTATGATGGTATTCTTGACTTAAGAAGTCACTGTATGGTGGTACAATATGCAATGTGTGGTTTTCATGAACAATAAAAAGGGTGGAAATGATGTTTATGTTAATCTCTATTCCAATTTTCTGTACAGGTTTCGGAACTCTCGGAACCGAGGTGATGCAAAACTTTTTTTGATGTGTGTAGTATTGTCACGTTCCTGCTCCAAAGACCATTCCAGATATTTTCTTCAGTTTTCAGATTAGAGGATAGAGCTCTCTCCTCCATGCTTAGAATTGTTGTAGTTGGTGATATGCATTCACCATACGAGCTCAGTGTGATCGAGCGTTGTCGCATTGTTGGATGCAATTGGCACTTAGTTTACCACCATAACTACGTACACAATTATCAAGAATGAATTTGAAATTTCGGAATTTTAAACATGGTGCCGCTTCAGCAACGGTGCACGTAGAAACTTGGTAGGATTGGAAAATAACAGCCAACCAGTTGCAGAATAAAAAATTATCAACGCTTTGGCATGGTTTCGACAAATATTAATTTGTTGTCTTTGATTCCATTTCAGGTTTTCATTTGTAACTGTTTGGTGATAATTTGTTCAATAGGTCTATTTCCCTTCTGAGGTCGACAAATTTGTATTTGTCAAAACCATCGTAAAGGGTTAATAAACTTTTATTTCTGCAACTGGTGGGCTGTTGTTTTCCAACCTATCAAGTATGAAGAATGACATCTCTGGAGACCTGTGGAGACACGATTTCACGTGAAGGGACCTAGAAGTCTAACGACTGCATAAAGATCCACAATCGAAAACATATACAGACACTGCATCTTCCTAAGCTTTCCTTTCACTGATGGTTGCTGAGTGGGAATGAGTTCAGGCATCTCGCCGAACCACAACACGGCAGCTTTCACTATGCAATCTAACTCGGAAGTCGACCGCGCAGAGATCGATTTCCGTTGCTGTGCAGTCCCTTGTGATGAGCGGTGAGCGGTGCACACAAACATACGACCTTCGTGAAGCTTTCAGCGCGCAGTGCTCGATGATATCACCCTTCCGGTGGCTGCAGCACGGGCAGCCCGCTGTTGGAATGAGATCGTGACCCCATGACTTAGACTACAAAACAGCAAATATGTTCCGTGTCGTAATCAATGGCTGGCCATTCAGGATCCCAAAGCTCTGGTAAGAAATCTTTACCAGTGTCTTCTCAAAACGCGGTACAAACATTTGATTACCTGAGAAGAGTGTGACGCACTTCAATCTGCTAATGGCCCCTCATCGTAGTTTTTCCGCCAAACGATGCATTTGCGGCATGTGATGAAATTGGGCATCTAATCAATTGAAATAAACAAATTACTCATTTCGTAGTGGTATTTTCCAGACAGCCGTATATAAGCTGTTTTCAAGCCTCTTCACAAAAAAGAGATCAGTGTATGGTGCGAGAAGTGCCAGTTGTTTCTGAATAAGGAAAAGTGTGGTGTCATCTACTTGAGTACCAAAAGAATTCAGTTAAATTTCGTTTATACGATAAATCACACAAATGTAAAGGATGTCAATTAAAGTAAATACCTAGGAATTACAGTTATGAACAACTTAAATTGGAACGATCATATAGATAATGTTGTGGGGAAGCAAATCAAAGATTGTGTTTTATTGGCTGAACAATTAGAAGATGCGGCAGGTGTACTAAAGAGACAGCTTGTCCGTCCTCTGCTGAGTATTTCTGTGCGATATGGAATCCTTGGCAGGTATGGCTGATGGAGGACATCGAAAGAGACCAAAGAAGGGCAACTTGTTTTGTACAGTCGCGAAATAGGGGAGAGAGTGTCACGGATGTAGTAATCGACTTGGGGTGGCAATCATTAAAACAAAGACGTTTTTCGTTGCGGCGTGATCTTTTCACGAAATTTCAGTCACCAACTTTCTCCTCTCAATGTTTTATAATATCCAACCTGCATAGGGATAACAGCTCACTGTAATAAAATAAGAGAATCTGAGCTCGTAAATGAAGAGTTCATTTTTCCCACTCGCTGTTAGAGAGTTGAACGGTAGAGAACCACTGTGAAAGTGTTTCAAAGAATTCTCTGTTGGCACACAAGTTTGGAGTGTAGAACAGTACACAATAACCAACTTATTTAATTATAACCAGAAATTTCAAAATTTTTTGAGAAGATTGTGCACAATGAAATTTATGAATTGTGGACACTTAATATTCTCAATTAATAATAGTTTGGATTTCAAAAGTTACTGTCCACTTGACAATATATATTTACCATAAAATATGATTTTCTAGATTCAATAAACAATAAGAAATGATCAACATCGAGAGTACTGCATTTTCTCCCTTGGCTGAGACTTTGAACGTGTGAACCACGGTAGGCACATCGGACAAAAAATTAGTCACTCCAGGAGAAATTATGTTAATACTGCGTAACACCGCCTCTGGCCACGATAATGCTCTCACTTCTGCGAAGAACAGAATCCACTCCCGACAATGTTCTGCCCGTGAAGGCACTCACTATGATTAGATTCCGTAGAAATACAAAATTCCAGGGATATTGATAGCAACGTTCCACACGTCCCACACATGTTCTGTGAAGTTAAGATAGGGTGATTTAGCGGCGCAGGCGAGATGCAGTAGGATACCTGAGTATTTGTCCAACCAGGACCGTATACGTTCAGCCCCGTAAACATGGTTGTTGCCATGGTGGAAGATGGGAGTGTCCACCATACTCATCATAAAGATGTAGGAGGAAGGGCAACACTTACTCACCGAAAATGTTGCAATGCTTCATGTTAACGGCAACCCGAATAAGTGGACTCAAGTCACTGTACGAAAAACGTGACCCCGAAACATCATAGAAGCACGCCCGCCCTGAAACACATCCTCCACACATATAACCTCTTATTTGGCCGTCGTCGCACTCGACGCCGTGAACCATTTCGTTGGTTGGTTCGTTGGTTGGTTCGTTGATTCGGGGAAGGGACCAAACAGCGAGGTTATCGGTCCCATCGGATTAGGGCAGGATGGGGAAGAATGTTGGCCGTGCCGTTTCAAAGGAATCGTCCCGGCATTTGTCTGAAGCGATTTAGGGAAATCATGAAAAACCTAAATTAGAAAGGGCCGCCGCTGGTTTGAACATTCGTCTACATCTACATCCATACTCCGCAAGCCACCTGACGGTGTGTGGCGGAGGCTACTTTGTGTACCTCTATCGGTTCTCCCTTCTATTCCAGTCTCTTATTGTTCGTGGAAAGAAAGATTGTCGGTATGCCTCTGTGTGCGCTCTAATCTCTCTGATTTTATCCTTATGGTCTCTTCGCGAGATGTACGTAGGAGGGAGCAATATACTGCTTGACTCCTCAGTGAAGGTATGTTCTCGAAACTTCAACAAAAGCCCGTACCGAGCTACTGAGCGTCTCTCCTGCAAAGTCTTCCACTGGAGTTTATCTATCATTTCTGTAACGCTTTCGCGATTACTAAATGATCCTGTAACTAAGCGCGCTGCTCTCCGTTGGATCTTCTCTATCTCTTCTATCAACGCTATCTGGTTCAAATGGCTCTGAGCACTATGGGACTTAACTTCTGATGTCATCAGTCCCCTAGAACTTAGAACTACTTAAACCTAACTAACCTAAGGACATCACACACATCCATGCCCGAGGCAGGATTCGAACCTGCGACCGTAGCGGTCGTGCGGTTCCAGACTGTAGTGCCTAGAACCGCTCGGCCACCCCGGCCGGCAACCCTATCTGGTACGGATCCCACACTGCTGTGCAATATTCAAGCAGTGGACGAACAAGTGTACTGTAACCTACTTCCTTTGTTTTCAGACTGCATTTCCTTAGGATTCTTCCAATGAATCTCAGTCTGGCATCTGCTTTACCGACGATCAACTTTATATGATCATTCCATTTTAAATCACCCCTAATGCCTACTTCCAGATAATTTATGGAATTAACTGCTTCCAGTTGCTGAGCTGCTATATTGTAGCTAAATGATAAAGGATCTCTCTTTCTATGTATTCGCAGTGCGTTACATTTGTCTAAATTGAGATTCAGTTGCCATTCCCTGCACCATGCGTCAATTCGTTGCAGATCCTCCTGCATTTCAGTACAATTTTCCATTGTTACAACCTCTCGATACACTACAGCACCGAGCGGGGTGGCGCAGTGGTTAGACACTGGACTCGCATTCGGGAGGACGACGGTTCAATCCCGCGTCCGGCCATTCTGATTTAGGTTTTCCGTGATTTCCCTAAATCACTCCAGGCAAATGCCGGGATGGTTCCTCTGAAAGGGCACGGCCGACTTCCTTCCCAATCCTTCCCTAATCTGATGAGACCGATGACCACGCTGTCTGGTCTCCTTCCCCAAACCAACCAACCTACCAAAAAACACTACAGCATCATCCGCAAAAAGCCTCAGTAAACTTCCTATGTTATCCACAAGGTCATTTATGTATATTTTGAATAGTAACGGTCCTACGACACTCCCCTGCGGCACATCTGAAATCACTCTTACTTCGGAAGACTTCTCTCCATTGAGAATGACATGCTGTGTTCTGTTATCTAGGAACTCTTCAATCCAATCACACAATTGGTCTGATAGTCCATATGCTCTTACTTGTTCATTAAACGACTGTGGGGAACTGTATCGAAAGCCTTGCGGAAGTCAAGAAACACGGCATCTACCTGGGAACCCGTGTCTATGGCCCTCTGAGTCTCGTGGACGAATAGCGCGAGCTGAGTTTCACACGATGGTCTTTTTCGAAACCCATGCTGATTCCTACAGAGTAAATTTCTAGTCTCCAGAAAAGTCATTATACTCGAACATAATACGTGTTCCAAAATTCTACAACTGATCGACGTTAGAGATATAGGTCTATAGTTCTGCACATCTGTTCGACGTCCCTTCTTGAAAACGGGGATGACCTGTGCCCTTTCCCAATCCTTTGGAACGCTACGCTCTTCCCGAATGCGAGTCCAGTGTGCTAACCACTGCGCCACCTCGCTCGGTGAATCATTTGAATAGAGAGGATTTCACCACCAGTTGAAAGATACTACTGTCGTGCAGTCATCCACAGTCCAGCTTGTCCCACTGGAGACATGCAGCTTTCGGTATCACTGAGAGAAACTGTTATATCCTAGCCAGTAATGCCAACCGAGCCCGCTGCCAAAAAGGTTGGCAGCATCAAGTCCGGACGCCGTCCGCATAAGCAGCGCCAGCGATACAGGAAATCGCCGCAAGTCTGCGCGCGCCACCGCTGGCTTCTGGCTTCTTAAGCGCTGGAGTCGCGAGCGCTAGGACAGTTCTGGATTCGCCGCTCAGTTGTATACTCGCCACCGAATTGTGTACCTGCTAGTCAGTTGTGTGTTCATCGCAGCAGGGTTGTTGTTTGTCGTCAGCCGACGCTGACCTAGCCGCACCGACTCGAACTAGACAGTTTTCTGTAGACCATGTTCACCACTGTGTTCTGTATCGTCGTTAATAAAGATAAGTACCGACTTTCATTTAATCCGAGTGTGTGGGTTTTCATCTTTCTGTTCACTGTTCCAGCGGACCAGTCGGCCCGCTATTAAAAGTGTGGCGGTGACTTCGTAGGCCGTTTCTACAGCGAAGTGTTGTCGCTACGAAGGCCGTCACAAAAGAAACAGCCTTTTGCGAGGGACTCAATTCCAAATGCCCATTGCGTGTAACTTCTTTTGCAATTTTTGCTCGGGAACTGGTTGAGATGAATCTGAATTCACTGACAGCCTTACTTCCTGTCGGAACTGAAATCGATCGTTGTTGACAATAAGTGACACTCGACCCCGATCCTTGTCGGGTAGGACATTTTCAGGGCCACTATTCTTCCGCTTTGTTAAGTGACTCCCAGTGGTACACTATTCCCTGCGAACACATGCGACAGTCGGCGTTGATAGACCAATGAATAGGGCAACTTCATTCACGCTACGGTCATGGGCATGGCTAAACACGATAGCTGCTGTTATCCGTTCCGTAACGTCTGCACTGATTCGATACTAGCGACAGGCACATGGAGACCACTTACTGCTGTGAATTACTACGTAAGCCGTGGGAACTCACATGACCGCCTGGTACCAATTTTACACCATTTACAGCGCCAGAAAGCGACCAGTGTTCTCTCTTAATTAATAATTTTTGATGGACTTATCTAAGTGCGAAAGTTAAAATATTGTGGACTAGTAGACACAGCAAGTTCGTGGTTTCCTTTGTCTCTTCATGTCAAACACAAAGTAAAAAGCAGTCAGAATTTGAAGCAGTCAGACATGTTCTACCTCAGAGTACTATTTTCGGCCCACTATTGTTTCTGATACACATCCACTGAGGTGACAAAACTCCTGAGATAGCGATATGGACATATAGAGAAGGCGGTAGTAAAGGTAGTAAGCTGTCTCTCCAGACAGTTCAAGATTCGACTGTACAAAACCCTGATCCAGCCTGTTGTTCTATATGGCTGTGAGACATGGAGTATCCGGAAACAGGACGTCCATAAGCTCCTTGTTTTTGAGAGAAGAGTGCTTCGGAAGATCTTCGGTCCGGTTCTGGATGCAGATACAGGGGAATGGAGGATCAGATACAACCAAGAGCTTGAGGAACCATACCAGCAGCCCAACATTGCAGGAACTGTCAAAGCCAAACGAATGCAGTGGGCCGGCCATGTGGCCTGGATGGAGGATCACAGATGGCCTCGGAAGCTCCTGGATTTCACACCTACAGGAAAGAGACCGCCAGGGAGACCCAAGAAGCGTTGGAGGGATGGACTCCATGAAGATTTAAACCAAGTGTCAGTAGATGTGGACGAATGACGGATAGCAGCAATGGGCAGAATACAGCGGAGGAGGAAACTTGTAGATGCGTGCGGTCCACTGGGCCTGATCACGTAGTAGTAGTAGTAGTAGGTAGTAAAGCGTACACGAGGTATAAAAGGCGGAACTGTCATTTGTACTCAGGTGATTTATGTGACAGGTTTCCGACGTGATCGTGGCCGCACGGCGGGAATTAACAGACTTGGAACGAGGAATGCCAGTTGGTGCGAGACGTGTGGGACATTCCATTTCGTATATCGTTAATGAATTCAATACTCAGAGATCTACAGTCTCAGAAATGTGCCGAGAATACCACATTTTAGGCGTTACCTCTCACCACGAATAACGCAGTGGCCGACGGCCTTCACTTAACTACCGAGGGCAGCGGCATTTGCGTAAAGATGTCAGTGCTAACAGACAAGCAACACTGCGTGAAATAACCGCAGCAATCAATGTGGGACGTATGACGGACACATCCGTTCGGACAGTGGGGCGAAATTTGGCTGTAATGGGCCATGGCAGAAAACGACCGACGCAAGTGTCCTTGCTAACAGCACATCACCTGCAGTGCTTCTCCTGCATTCGTGACCATATCGCTCAGACACTACAGATGGAAAACCGTGGACTAGTCACATGAGTCCCGATTTCTGTTGGTAAGAGCTGATGATAGGATTCGAGTGTGACGCAGACCCCACGAAGCCGTGGACCCAAGTGCGAGCTAGTAGTGGCTCCGTAATGGTGTGGGCTGTGTTTACAATGGACTGGGGTTCTCTGGCCGAACAGAACCGATCATTGACTGGAAATAGTTGGAGATCATTAGCAGCCATTTATGGATAACAATGTCCATGTCACCGGGCCACAACTGTTCGCTGTCGGTTTGAATAACAATTCTGGACAGTTCGAGTAAATGATCTGGCCACCCGGATTGGCCGACATAAATCCCATGGATCATTTATGGGACATAATCGAGAGGTGAGTTCGTGAACAAAATGCTGCATCGGCAACACCTACGCTATTATGGACGGCAGTAGGGACAGCATTTGTCAATATTACAGCACGGGAGTTGTTGAATGCATGTCACGTCGATTGCAAAGGGAGGTCCGACACGATACTGGAAGGTATCCCGTGACTTTTGTCACCTCAGTCTAAATGATCTTCGACTTACAGCTTCGGAAGCTACAAGTTCGATATTTCGTCTTACTGGAAAGCAGCTAATGAACTATTTGAAAACAGCGGTATGTGGTTCAAGGCTACTAGATTAGCATTCCGTTTTGGCAAGGCACAGTACAAACAATTCAGTACTACTCAAAGAGAACCTCAAGTTGTAAGAACAGTCTACTCAAGCAATGAAATACTAGAAGCAGATAGTGTTAAGTTTTTGGAACCACAAAAAGATCACAACCTTAATTGGAAAAACCAACACTAGAATTAAAAAGTCCTGCAGATCGTTTATATCTATTATACGAATTATTTCTTTTATAGGTGATTTAAATATTAAGAAACTAGTTCCTTTTACATATGTCCCTTAATTAATGAGTTACGGGATCATTCTAGGCGAAGTCCATCTCACAGATACAGTATATTCAAAATACAAAAGCGTTTTTTAATAATTAAATGTGTTGTTGGTTCTACGACATTCTACAGGAAACTCTTCAGAAAAATTCGTACACTGTCAACGGTTTTAACGAAACAAAGTAATTATGAGGTAACATCCTCTGTCATTACCAATGCTTCTCTTTTCTCAATAAATAATGCATGACATGAACATACAGCAGTTCTGCGACTAACATCAACCTCTACAAAACCTTCAAGGCATTAACGTTATTGCAGAAAGGGATCAAATGTATGACTATTCAAGTGTTCAACAAACTGCGATAGCTTACAGATTGTCTCATGAGTGGAGCTGAATTGTTAATTAAGGGACTTCCTATTGGGGAAACCTTTCTTCTCTGCTGAACCGTGTCTTCTTGGATATGTTTATACTTAGCGCTTTATGTTATTTTATAATTACTATTACCACATGTTTCATAATAATAAGTAATTTTACCGAATTTTGCTGAAATAAAATGTTGTTCCTTGACTTCATTCCACATCCCAGAGACACGTCTGAGTGGGATCGATCGAATAAGACCAATATAATGTGATGTAAATACAAATTGTCTTATTTCGCCTTGGCTGAAACGAACTGCCGTCCGACTCAAAACCAAATTGCTATCTGCTCTTCTCAGATAACTAAAGCAGATTGTAGCGCCGCTGGCTAGCATGTGGCAGTTTTGTGCAGCGTTATTGCGGTACTCAGCTTTGTGTCAACTGCTTTTTTCTCGATTTTAGATTTTTTTTTTTTACTTTTCCTAAGTTGTATAGCCTTGTGTACACCAGAATGAATTTTCACTATTCAACGGAGTGTGCGCCGATGCGAAATTTCCCGAATATTGCGGAGAAATCCTCTCTTCGAGGAGTACTAGTCCCGTTAGGCATACAGAACTTCTGTGAAGTTTGGAAAATAAGACAGGGTTACTGGCAGCAATAAAACTGCGATGGCGAAACGCGTGTTGTGTTTGATTGTCGAGTCAATAGAAAAATTTCCGCGAACGGCAAAGGCTCCAGGTTCGAGTGCCGATCAGTCACACGGCTTTAATCTGCCAGGAAGTTTCAAACCTCGTTTTCTGTTAAGGCCAATAGTTTTCAAAGAATGCTGAACGCTGGTTTATTTTGTTCAGAAAATTTCTGCTTCATTACTGCCCTCAGACGCTACTTATCCCCCTGCTTCTTCAATAATTAGGAAGTTACTCACTGACATTGAACAGATTTTTTCTTTAATTCCGTATGTTATTATCTCGTGAAAATGAGTCGAGTACGGGTCCATCACACTTAAATAACTTCCGTAAAGGTGACATTAGAGTGCCTATGGAATATCAAACAGATATGTTCGTATTTTTTCTTTTCATGTGAAGACTTCCTAGCAAATAGAACCCAGGATGTCATTAGCAGCGGGAAGGTAGGACCACAAGTGACAGAAAAACCTTCCATATCTCAGGGAAGGGTGACAGGATCGTCGCAGTTCACGACCAATTTTCCACAGGGAAGTCGCGCCACTGTAAAATTGTTGCAAACTTCATAAAGACTTTCAGATGATCACAGCATGCTGCAAGGAGATGCAGCAGATCCTCAACAAAAATAAATGTTATAGGTCTAAATAAACGAAAAGATCCGGTATCGTTTGACAATGCGATTTACGATCAGTGACAAGAATCAGTCACGACTTTCAAGTATGCAGGAGTATCTTTCCCGAATGAGTGACTTTGAACGACCAGGTAAATCTAACCGAGAAAATGCAGACACCAGACTGAGCTCTGTTGGAAAAATCCTACGGAGTTTAACGCACCCAAGAAGGAGGATGCTTGCAAAATGCACTTTGGCCCAATTCTTAAGTAATATTCATCGCTCTGAGATCCTTACCAATCTGAATTAACGAAAGAGATCAAAAGAAGAGTTGTGAACTTCATCAAGGTTGTTTGATTACAAGAACCTTCAACATCGCAGCGCGTCAGCAATCGTTGGTTAATATATTAAAAAACTAGAAACCCGCCACGATTGCGAAAATAGCACCTAGTGTTAACCTATGTTTCGGCGTAGATAACTACACCTTCTTCAGAACAATAAAACCCACAAGTGCCTAAGAAGACCTTTGTCAATTATTAAAAGAACACCATAGCTATACATTTATAAACGAAAAAAAGGCAAACACAAACAGTACATATATACAAAGTCTAAACCACTACTTAACTTAATGGTGTAACCTCCACCTCACACCGGCCTATGTTCGATAGGCCATGACCCGCCATAAACTACAGCTATAAATGGTCGCTCACATGTAGCGAGTCGGGCGTTTTCGGACATGGAGGAGATACAGAGAGATAGGAACTGTCGATGACATGCCTCGCTCAGGCCGCCCAAGGGCTACTACTGCAGTGGATGACCGCTACCTACGTATTATGGCTCGGAGGAACCCTGACAGCAACGCCACCATGTCGAATAAATGTTTTTCGTGCAGCCACAGGACGTCGTGTTACGACTCAAACTATGCTCCATCGGATGCATGATGCGCAACTTCACTCCCGACGTCCATATTTGCAACCACGCCACCATGCAGTGCGGTACAGATGGGCCCAAAAACATGCCAAATGGACCGCTCAGGATTGGCATCACGTTGTCTTCACCGATGAGTGTCGCATATACCTTCAACCAGACAATCGTCGGAGACGTGTATAGTGGTAACCCGGTCAGGCTGAACGCCTTAGACACACAGTCCAGCGAGTGCAGCAAGGTGGACGTTCCATGACGATGTTTTGGGGTGGCATTATGTGGGGCCGACGTACTCCGCTGGTGGTCATGGAAGGCGCCGTAACGGCTGTACGATACCGAATGCAATCCTCCGACCCATAGTGCAACCATATCGGCAGCATATTGGCGAGCCATTCGTCTTCATTGACGACAGTTCGCGCCCCTATCCTGCACATCTTGTGAATGACTTCTTTAAGGATAACGACATCGCTCGACTCGAGTGACCAGCATGTTCTCCAGACATGAACCCTATCGACATACCTGGGATAGACTGAAAATGGCTGTTTATAGACGACGTGACCCACCAGCCACTCTGAGGGATCTACGCCGAATCGCCGTTGAAGAGTGGGACAATCTGGACCAACAGTGCCTTGATAAACTTGTGGATAGTATGCCACGACGAATAAAGGTATGCATCAATGCAAGAGGACGTGCTACTGGATATTAGGGGTACTGGTGTGTACAGCAATCTGGACCACAACCTCCGAAGGTCTCGCTGTATGGTGGTGCAACATGCACTGTGTGGTTTTCATGAGCAATAAAAAGGGCGGAAATGATGTTTATGTTGATCTATGTTCCAGTTTTCTGTACAGTTTCCGGAACTCTCGGAACCGAGTTGATACAAAACTTTTTTTGATGTGTTTATTTTATTGATGTCCTCCTACATTGGGATAAGTGATCATCATAGTAAAATAAGAGAAATCAGAGCTCATGCCGAAAGATTTGAGTGTTTATTTTTCCAGTGTGCTGTTAATTAGTGTAGTAGTAAGGAAATAGCTTGAAAGCGGTTCTATGAACCCTCTGCAAGGCCTTTACGTGCGAATTCCACAGCAGCTATGTATACGTAGATGAATACAAAGACGACAAAAGCAACCACACGACACCCACCACTAGACAACGGTAGAGGAATATTTAGTCGAAAGTGGTTCGATGAACCCTCTGCAAGGCCTTTACGTGTGAATTCCACAGCAGGTATGTATACGTAGATGAATATAAAGACGACAACAGCAACCACACGACACCCACCACTAGACAACGGTCGAGGAATACTTAGTCGAAAGCTCGTGGATTTTAAACTGCTTGACGCGGCTGGAAGACCGAGAGAATTTTATCAGCACATAACACCGCGAAGCCATGCATTCGTATATTATCTCAAATAAAGATCACAAGTGTAAGATTGAATTATCCAGGTGCACACAGCGGATTCACAAAAAATGCGTTTTGTTACGTGTGAATCATTGGAAGAACTGATGTTTAACGTTTGGGGAACTGCTTATTATTTCTGTAAAAAAAAAGCACAATGATTATATGTACCATCCTATTCCATCCTCGGCGTTAGCGTTCAGTCAGTGTGAAGATCAGAGACGGAGCTTTAGTTCAGTTAGATGAGCATGAGAGAAGAACTCGGCGACAGCCCTCATGAAAGCATGATATGGTACTCAACGTGCAACCGAAGACGAGTTAGGAATGGATCATAAAATAGAAGGTGACGAGGATGGGAATTAAAAATCGACTATGTCCTTTTCAGAGCATCTGTACCAACATTCAGTTTACCAACTGAGCTACCCAAGCATGACTCACGTCCCGTCCTCACAGCTTCACTTCTTCCAGTACCTCGTCTCCTGCCTTCTAAAGTTTGGAGTCGTGGTTGCGTAGCTCAGTTGGTAGAGCACTTGCCCGCGAAAGTCAAAGGTCCCGAGTTCGAGTCTCGCTCCGGCACACAGTTTTAATCTGCCAGGGAGTTTCAGCTGTCAGAATCTTTTTATTGATATTTTGCTTCTATAAATAGACATATAATCCAGTGGCATCCCAATACTCCGTAATTTGTTTTAATGGCACTGACTTCTTTCCCAATTGCCAGTTCGTCGTGCACTGTTTACTGCGTGCACGCCATAGCCTGCGACCAGCGGAGAAGAAACGAATTGGGACGGCAGCTACATCTTTATAAGACGAAAGGTAAAGAGGTTCCCTTCCGTTGCACTAGGGAAATTTATGGTGGACATTATTTACTGGAATTCATCTTGTCTGTTAATCGTGGCACATCTTATTCGTGGAAAGTATTATACTCAGGGACCCACTGAGCACGGACATTATTTACTGAAATTCACCTTGTTTGTTAATCCTGGCACATATTTTTCGTGGGAAGTGTTATACTCAGGAACCCACTGTGTAGTATTTGAACGTAACTATTTGCATCTCTTGGGAATTGTACTTGACGTATCTTCATGAGTACTTTACACTTGGCATCCCTTGTGTGGGGAAAAGTACCTTTAAAGTGCGATTAATTTTAGTAGGATGCATTAAAACCTCATTGTGCTTTACACTCGGCATCCTGTGCGTATATGTGTGGCTGAAGTGGAAGACTACTTTTTGAACAAGTGCTTTTGTAGCCCTAAGCACTTTACACTGGCATACTACGGGGCCGTGGTCGCGATGCAGCACTCGGCTTGTCGGCTTATACGGAGTCAATCTTATCCGCAGCAACAAAATTTCCAAGGTTTTCCATGAACATTTTCTTAGTATTTTGGTGTAAGGGTTCCGGTGGTTTCATTTTATTTTTTGCTCCCATGTACTTGGCTCAAAATGGCTCTGAGCACTATGGGACTTAACATCTATAGTCATCAGTCCCCTAGAACTTAGAACTACTTAAGCCTAACTAACCTAAGGACATCACACAACACCCAGTCATCACGAGGCAGAGAAAATCCCTGACCCCGCCGGGAATCGAACCCATGTACTTGTATAGCACTGAAAATATCTGCAGAACAATTGCAGATGTCCACGGTATGCACTGCGTGAGTTGTTTGGAAACAAACTTCTTCCATTCATTCTCTGTACTTGCTGTTGTCCATTGTACTCTTCGCTCTGAAGCTTGCATTCAATGCTCTTCGGTTCCGTCTCGGGTTTGTTTTTCCAGCAGTGTTCGTTGTACGTTAATAATGGTGCATAGCAGTATGCATAGATACATTACAAAAGTTTCAGATACAAAAGTACGGTGATGTGGTTCCCGTCGCTCCCGGAACAGATCGATATAATATCGTAACGCCGATCTCCCATTGCATTCAGTGAATCCACACGCAAGATGCATGTCGCCAAACTCTTCACCAGTAAACCTATCCATACTGCCGTGTATCACTGTTAACGTGCAGCTATCACAACCGGAGAAACAAATCATAGGCAGAAGTGAACAGCACTGAATGCAAGCTTTAGGGAGAAGAGTCTATGAAAATATTGTTGTCAGCAGCAAGCACCGTGAGTGAATTGAGGAAGTTTTTTCCAAACAAGACACTGTTGCGCAGATATTTCCAATACAGTGCAGATAAGAAGATGTATAGGATAAGAAATCAAACGATACACAATAACTCTATAATGCGTAGCCCGAAACCATGAGTCCCTTACACCTAATTAGAATATATGCCTCAACAGCCTCCAAAATATTGTCGGTGGAGTTTGGCTTCACGCTGTATAACTTCCAGGTACTCGCGCTGGCCTTTCTGCCGTCATGTCTTTAACATAGTACAAAACCAGTTAACAAGGATATCTGAATAACATCTTTTTGGTTATTAGGCCGGGTCATTATGAAACACTAAAACAACTAAAATTCCAACGTTTCGATCGACTGTGCAGCGCTTCTCTTCAGGATGATGAATAGTTAATCGCCCTGAACTCGACCGGTGCAAAGTCGCATTTTCGTTGTTTTAGTGTTTGATAATGAGGCAACCTAATAACCAAAAAGCTTTTTTATCAGACAGAAACTGGCCGTGGAAGCCAACGAAATGAATTTAGGACATCGTTTACGGAATATGTATGAGAATAGGGTACCTCAGTCCTGACTCCTCATTCTTCCGCTAATGATACTCGAGTTGGCACACCCCGTTAAGAGAAGCAGGTTGATACCGGACGTCAAGTAAATGTTAGTAACTTGCATAAGGACATCTATGTTCGGAAGAAAACTTATCTAGCTTTACCGGTCAAAATAAACTGAAGGGGACACCAGAGTGCTGCTGGAAAGCAAATAATTATAGTTATCTGCTATACTATTAATTCCACACATAGTATTTCGAACAAACCAAAAACACTGCGATGAACAGTGGTAGATAAAGTGGTGAAATGGAGACACCCGAGAGTTTTAATACACCGAAACTGATTAGTGAGGCTAAAATTAATGACTTATAAAGAATATCGAAGTCTTCGACATGTGGACCAGTCAAAAAATTCCTTTAGGCATCTGAAAGTGACGTTGTTACTACTACCATTAATCTAGGAAAATTTGCGCTTTCATTTCGTGGGCGAGTTTCAGTTAAGCGGTTTAATCCTGACCATCGCACAATGCTCCTTTGTCATACAGTGAAGCGCCAAAGAAACTGATATAGGCATGCGTATTTAAATACAGAGATATGTAAACAGGCAGAATACGGCGCTGAGGTCGGCAACGCCTCTATAAGACAACAAGTGTCTGGTGCAGTTGTTAGATCGGTTACTGCTGCTACAATGGCAGGTTGTCAAGATTTAAGTGAAGCTGAACAGGGTATTATAGTTGGCGCACGAGCGATGGGACACAGCATCTCCTAGGTAGCGATGAAGTGGGGATTTTCCCGTACGACCATTTCATGAGTGTGCCGTGAATATCAGGCATCCGGTAAAACACCAACTCTCCGACATCGCTGCGGCCAGAAAAGATCCTGCAAGAATGGGACCAAAGACGATTGAGGAGAATCTTTCAACATGACAGAAGTGCAACCCTTCCGCAAATTGCTGCGGATTTCAATGCTGGGCCATCGACAAGTGTCAGCGTGCGAACCATTCAACGAAACATCATCCATATGGGCTTGCCGAGCCGAAGGCCCACTGGTGTAACCTTGATGCCTGCACGACACAAAGCTTTACGCCTCGCCTGGGCCCGTCAACACCGACATTGGACTGTTGATGACTGGAAAGATGTCGTCTGGTCGGACGAGTCTCGTTTCGAATTGTATCGAGCGGATGAACGTGTGCGAGTATGGTGAAACTTCAGGAATCCATGGGCCCTGCATGTCATCAGGGGACTGTTCAAGCTGGTAGCGCTCTCTGGGCGTGTGCAGTTGGAGTGTTATGGGATCCCTGATACGTCTACATACGACTCTGACTGACAGGTGACACGTACGTAAGCATCCTGTCTGACCACCTGCATCCATTCATGTCCATTGTGCATTCCGACGGAATTGGGAAATTCCAGCAGGACAATGCGACACCCTAACCGTCAAGAATTGCTACAGAGTGGTTCCAGGAACACTCTTCTGAGGTTAAATACTTCCGCTGGCCACCAAACTCTCCGGAGACGAACATTATTGAGCATATCTGGGATGCCTTGCAACGTGCAGTTCAGAAGAGATCTCCACCCCCTCGTACTCTTACGGATTTATGGACAGCCCTGCAGGATTCATGGTGTCAATTCCCTCCAGCGCTACTTCAGGGATCAATCGAGTCCATTTTACGTCGTGTTGCGGCACTTCTGCGGTATTATACAGGTTTACAAGCTTCTTTGGCTCTTCAGTGTATTATGCAATGTGTAGCTTAAGATGGGCAGTTCACGGTCTCATTCATTGCGTGTTTAGACCTTCCCATATATGCACTGTAGCAAAGAGTGTCAGTTCTTCCTATCAGGTTTACTGTAGATTTTATTCACTCACTTGCAAGAGATGGCCGGCCGGTGTGGCCGTGCGGTTCTAAGCGCGTCAGTTTGGAGTCGCGTGACCGCTACGGTCGCAGGTTCGAATCCTGCCTCGGGCATGGATGTGTGTGATGTCCTTAGGTTAGTTAGGTTTAAGTAGTTCTAAGTTCTAGGGGACTGATGACCTCAGTAGTTAAGTCTCATAGTGCTCAGAGCCATTTGAACCATTTTTGCAAGAGATGTCACGATCTGGTAGTTAAGATCGCCAAGCAATCTTGCGGTACAATTTCTCTTGAGGGTAACAGAGGTATACCCAGTACTAATGTTGCTCAACTACATTCAGATTGTTGCTGAGAGATGACGTCAACCTCGAGGACCATGCTGGCACGGATCGATTTCTTCATCGGCTGCTGAAGAGGGAATAAAGGAAGGAAGAGATAACGTACTGTCGACACTGATGCCAACAGAGAGGTAGCACGAGGTGGCAACAGCCCACTATGGAGAAGGTAATCTGATGTAAATTTGCATAAGAAACTGCATCGGCATTCACTTCAGGTTATTCAGGGAAAACACAGAAAACCTAAATCATCATGATGAGATGAGAATTAGCCATTCCACCAGACTATTTTACTAACTACGCCACCTTGGTCGGTTTCACCGAAGAGGATGCTGCTACAGCACAAAAACTGCTTCAATAAAATCGTGTGCCTCACACCATACGGAAAATTCTTGGATAAGTCTGTATCTGCACTTCATATAAATCTGCATGGTCACAGTAATACAGTTAACTGTAACTCTTAGGTAGTCTTAGAAAATGAACAAGAAAGTTTAGAAACTAAAGAAAAAAGTGTTACTGGGCAGCAGATGAAAGTGCAGGAAACAAAAACTATAGACCAATTTTCAGCAACTGGCGGCTTCAAATTCCACTCCGACAATACCGATCAGAATTTTTCTAAAACACACAAAATGAATGACACTACGAATTCTCCAGCTCTTGATGTAACCGATAGTTCTTCGCCACAGACGACTTCGACACCAACGAAAGTTAAATCCCACCAGAAAAAAGTCGAACCTAACTGTGACCTAAAATTTTCACAGGCTGATGGAAAAACACTAACGTGTGTAAAATTGCAACAACCGGAAACAGTGGCCCAAAAGGACCCAAAAGAATCCAAATTCGGATGCTGAAGTACTTCTACAGACGTGAATCTGTCTGCGGCGACAGGTATCCGCCGTCTACTTCGAGTTGAGCAAGTGGCGACATAAACGTTGCAACGGCTTCCGTTGTCCAGAAATCACAATTGCTTTCATCCTGCCCGCATACGACCTAGACACTGCTGTGGTAATCTCAATATGGTAACCTGCGCTGTTGGAAACCGTGGCGCACGAACACTAAGTGTGATGGTTTTGGGAGACATTGGATTCAAAACACTTTTACATATTGAGGACGGTCTTTACTACAAATGCTACATCGGGTGCCTCCTATGATTCGAACACACTTTAAGGTAGCAGCTGGCAGCGAGCGTAAACAAGCTCTTAGACTGCAGTAGGGAGAGAAGCGGTCTGGGGGAACAAGCGCTGCCTCCCTCTCGCATGGCTGGAAACATAAACCAGTGATATGTGCTTCTGCGAAAGCGGAACTGACACATAGTGAGAGCAACCGCCGCCCATAGACATTAATTAGTGTTTTGTATTTTCTGTACTCTGAGACCCTAGAGAACATTTTTGTAGGATTATAATGTATTTACATACTTTATAACATGAAATAAAACAAAATTATGCTATTTTCATCGGATTCTTTATTTTTTATCTACAGTAACTACGTATTATTCAGATGATGCCTCCCAGTCTTGTTTACTTGAGCAGTCTGTTTCTATTGGGGACTTCTCCTAATCATCATGCTCAGCCTATTCCGTCCTACACCTGAAAGCAGTAAATGTCTTGTTCCTTTTATGAAAGGTGTGCTGTTTTTTCCCGTCTCATACCTGTTATTAACGTATTAATGGAGCAGATTTCAGTATTAACCTGTTTGTTGAGTTCAGATTGCATCCTTCTCGTGAGAGTTTCCTAGTGAACGTTTGTGTGTACAGACAAACGTGCTGGTTGCAGGCCTCGGCTACTTCTTCTGACAAACTGCCTGTGGGTAAGAGGGCATGTTCAATGCCCGCTGGGCCATACATCGAAATCTTGTGTACTGTGGGAGACATAAGATACCATGGACATAAATCAACATACAGTCCTGCTGTTTCAGTAGCATAAGAAGAAAATTTGTCTATGTCTACCTTATGTCCACTGGAAATAGCTTCAAGAATAACCCTGAATTGACAGATGAGTTGCAGATGAATACCTGATGTTTCTGCTAATGTTTCAGGGTCTGCAAAACATCTTCTACTGGCATTTGGATCATTTTCTTTCCATAGCTTTGCTTGGGAACATATACTGTTAATCCCAATCCACTTCTAAACATTTCTTGTGTGACTCATTTCCTCTCTTGAACATGTTTCTTTTCCTCTATTGAACGGTTTTGCCACTTTTTTGTGTTTATTTTATAGGACTAATGCAAAATACACTCCTGGAAATGGAAAAAAGAACACATTGACACCGGTGTGTCAGACCCACCATACTTGCTCCGGACACTGCGAGAGGGCTGTACAAGCAATGATCACACGCACGGCACAGCGGACACACCAGGAACCGCGGTGTTGGCCGTCGAATGGCGCTAGCTGCGCAGCATTTGTGCACCGCCGCCGTCAGTGTCAGCCAGTTTGCCGTGGCATACGGAGCTCCATCGCAGTCTTTAACACTGGTAGCATGCCGCGACAGCGTGGACGTAAACCGTATGTGCAGTTGACGGACTTTGAGCGAGGGCGTATAGTGGGCATGCGGGAGGCCGGGTGGACGTACCGCCGAATTGCTCAACACGTGGGGCGTGAGGTCTCCACAGTACATCGATGTTGTCGCCAGTGGTCGGCGGAAGGTGCACGTGCCCGTCGACCTGGGACCGGACCGCAGCGACGCACGGATGCACGCCAAGACCGTAGGATCCTACGCAGTGCCGTAGGGGACCGCCCCGCCACTTCCCAGCAAATTAGGGACACTGTTGCTCCTGGGGTATCGGCGAGGACCATTCGCAACCGTCTCCATGAAGCTGGGCTACGGTCCCGCACACCGTTAGGCCGTCTTCCGCTCACGCCCCAACATCGTGCAGCCCGCCTCCAGTGGTGTCGCGACAGGCGTGAATGGAGGGACGAATGGAGACGTGTCGTCTTCAGCGATGAGAGTCGCTTCTGCCTTGGTGCCAATGATGGTCGTATGCGTGTTTGGCGCCGTGCAGGTGAGCGCCACAATCAGGACTGCATACGACCGAGGCACACAGGGCCAACACCCGGCATCATGGTGTGGGGAGCGATCTCCTACACTGGCCGTACACCACTGGTGATCGTCGAGGGGACACTGAATAGTGCACGGTACATCCAAACCGTCATCGAACCCATCGTTCTACCATTCCTAGACCGGCAAGGGAACTTGCTGTTCCAACAGGACAATGCACGTCCGCATGTATCCCGTGCCACCCAACGTGCTCTAGAAGGTGTAAGTCAACTACCCAGGCCAGCAAGATCTCCGGATCTGTCCCCCATTGAGCATGTTTGGGACTGGATGAAGCGTCGTCTCACGCGGTCTGCACGTCCAGCACGAACGCTGATCCAACTGAGGCGCCAGGTGGAAATGGCATGGCAAGCCGTTCCACAGGACTACATCCAGCATCTCTACGATCGTCTCCATGGGAGAATAGCAGCCTGCATTGCTGCGAAAGGTGGATATACACTGTACTAGTGCCGACATTGTGCATGCTCTGTTGCCTGTGTCTATGTGCCTGTGGTTCTGTCAGTGTGATCATGTGATGTATCTGACCCCAGGAATGTGTCAATAAAGTTTCCCCTTCCTGGGACAATGAATTCACGGTGTTCTTATTTCAATTTCCAGGAGTGTAAAATCAAAAATCTAATACGTGCATGGAGTACAGACAGGCCAAACTGAAGAGCCTCTGTATTTATTACTTTTGTTTGTCACAAGTCATTCAAGTGTTCTGAGATAGCCTTGCAAATATAGCATCTCATTGTTGATGCTGTCTCTGTTGCTGCATCTACCATAGTCATCAGCAATGTGTGTTATTGCAACTTTTGTTTGTTGTAATATTTCAATTTGCCTGTTGATATAACCAATTACTTCATTAGTAACATTATCTGTTTCGTGAATAAATTTAATTCCTGTTGACATGCAATAGCGAGGAGCCGATGGTGTAAGATTTTCCAAACAATTACGTCTTTATACGCAACTAAAGATGATTGAGATATGTTCACATCAGAATCGTGGTATTTTCAGATTTTCGTTTAAACTGAATTTACTGTGAAGCATCAAAACCCCGTTTATAGATAAGTTCCAATACATTTATGTCATAATTTGCAAGTTCATTTAAAAGCTCTCGCAAATATAATATTAATCGCTCACATGTGTGACCGAGCAAGGCTCGAAGTTGAATCTCCAAACATGTGGTAGTCACCTGATAAGATTCAGAGGCTAGCACTACCTCTTGAAGGTTACTGTAACAGGGATAGACCTTCTTATCAGCTGTTCGGATTATTTCGTACTGTTTTCTTCTCAGCGAGGCTTCCACAAAGCCTGACAAGGCTAGCATATGTGAAAGTAATTTTTGTGCTTGTAAGTCTCTACGACTCCGATCTAATGCTTGTCTGTATTTAGCTCCCCATGTAGGAGATCAAGTAACATCTTTAACCAATTTGGAACTGTCAACATTTCCAGGTTTTCAAAGCTTTATTTGACGGACATACTTTAATTCTGTGGGGGCACAAGGGTTTCGTAATAGCTGTGTCTTACGCCTTTTACTGCTTTTGCGTAACTTTGACGGTCTATCAACTCGAGTATTTCAACATGGAATTTTAATGGTACTTTGCAGTCAATTATGGTTATATTTAAGAAGGTACTTTCAACTTTGAATGAAGCAAGCCATCGTTGCTTTAATTGTGACTTTATATAAGACAGATTATGTTTAAAACCTTTCTTTTCTTCGCCAGGGAAGGAAGGAACTGATAATATACACTTTTCCATAAAATCCAATCTTTTTACAAACACTTTTCAAAATATCTCTTCGTGGGTCCTAGGGGCCTTCTCTTGTCATATTTTTTACTTTCAGAGGACCTAGGATAAAAACAAAATGCTTTCAGAATTCATTTCGGAAATGACGTTTTTTCTAGCTGACAGCTCATTAATGTAAAACAATCGTACAAAATCAAACTGCGGTATTCAGCGGCTACTTTTTTAAATTCACAGTAGAGGAATGACTTTTGTATCACACTATATAAACAAATATGCAAGGAAACACACTGAAGTAAATCAAAAAGAATGATTACTAATAGAAGTAGTAAATAATAAGAATAAAGATAATTATAAATAACGGTAAATACTCGGATCTTCGGAATACATATTGCTTTTCAGCACACTTCAAGTAAAAACTCACATTGACACATTCACAAACGCAGAGTGATTTCAAGCCAGTAGAGAAGCTTCAGAAGCACTGTAAGCGAGACGTAAATGCAGACTAGGTCTACGGCGTATCAGTGCGCAATAAGCAAATAACACACTGCCTCAGCAACGCCGCACCTATCAGACTATCGCAGAAAGTTATGCCATTCCGAGAATTATTCGCACTTGAAAAGCGTACTTTTGCCCAGCTTTCAGGACAAAATATTCCTATGTTCACCGAACGTTTTGGGGTCGCGGGAGACATACTCGAACATCTCGATGGATCTGGAGTAACCTCTTTACTAGCTCAAAATAAGGAATCGACGAGTAAAACACAAGATAAAACGAAGTTGAGTACACAAATCATGCAGTAGTGGCTGTCACAATAGCTTGCTGAGGTAGATAATGTCGGTAATAAGGTAGTAAAGGCCCGACCTTTACTTGTTCTTTACGCAACCGTAGTTCAAACAATTCCCCCCCCCCCCCTACACTTAAAATGCCACATTAAAGTGTCCGCACAATAGAGTCCGAGGTATTGCTCCACCTGCAGGCAGCCCCACATGCCATACTTCAGCCTGGTTGTCAGCCTCCGTAGCTGAGGGATCAGCGATGGCCGGCCGGAGTGGCCGAGCGGTTCTAGGCGCTACAGTCTGGAACCGCGAGACCGCTACGGTCGCGGGTTCGAATCCTGCCTCGGGCATGGATGTGTGTGATGTCCTTAGGTTAGTTAGGTTTAAGTAGTTCTAAGTTATAGGGGACTGATGACCCCAGCAGTTAAGTCCCATAGTGCACAGAGCGATTTTGATCAGCGATGCTGAGTACCATGCGGAAGACCCGGGCTCCATTCCCGGAACTGCCAGGGATTTTTCCGTGGTGGGAAGATTGGTACGGGGTGTACTTAGCCCGTTGAAGCTAACTGAGCAGCTATTCGAGCGATTAGTAGTGGTTCCGTGGTCAAAAAACCTGACAACTATCGGGAAAGCGGTTTTCTGACCACGTGTCCCTCCATACCGCTTTCGGTGCCGCCAGTGGCGGATGAAGACAGGGCAGTTGGTCGGAACTTAACCTTGACTCTGGATATGAATAAGGAAGGTACGAGTCTTCCTTGGAGATCGACACCGAGCGAACTGACTCAGATCCGGAGATTTACTTTTCCGCGATTTCGTTAAATCGATTAACACGAATGATGGGTTTGCTCATTTGAAAAGGACATGAAAGATTACCTTCCCCATTCTCGTCCTATCGCAGCTTGTACTTTGTCTCTAATGATCTCGTCGTCGATAGGCCGCTACACACTAATCTCGATTGCATCCATCGAAGACTGACGGATAACACTGTTTCCTGTTTCCTATCGAATATGTTTGGGACGTGGGTAAAAGAAAGCATTTACGTTACGATCCACCACACGCACTACTGATACTTTGAAACTCGAATACCACTTACGAGGAAAAAATTCGCCAAGAACCTGTCCAGGCCCGTTTTGAGTCCATACTATGAAGTTTGTGCCATAAATCTGATGATTTATGTATTACCGTGCACCTCCTCGTGATACGAAATTCGTTTCACTAACACGCATGGTTACAGTAATTTACAGGTTTTTTTCTAAGGAGCTATGGGGTTTCAGAAGATGACTGTGAGAAAACTACAAGACACGCAGAAAATTTACACTTATGAGCGTATAGAGCATCTTCAAGTGTCAATTCGTGGCCTAGACGCAGAGTGCACTATTAAGGACACATGTATCAGAACATGTAGACAAATCATCGATTCCGTATTGTCGGATCTTCTCAGGTCGCCCCTGCTTATCGGCAACACAAAGTGGGCTGCAGACGTTGCGCCTACGTGGGCGACACCAGCAGCAGCAATGCACATGCTGTTTCACTTCTATTGATGTTCACTACGTCACAAACGGCGCCCAGATAAAGCACCTATAATGTGAGTTAAAAACTTGGGAGATGCTCTATCCACTGAAATATGTCTGTTCTCTGTATGTTATTTATTATTTATTTATTTATTTACACGTTAAGTTCCGTGGGACCAAATTGAGGAGCAAATCTCCAAGGTCATGGAACGTGACAGTACATGAAATTACAATGTAAAAGTAATAACAGATAAAAATAAAATGTTTATGAACCGAAAAAAATCAAGCCATAAGTTTAAGTAAACGCAATCAACAGTACAACATAAGAATCAGCTTAATTTTTCAAGGAACTCCTCGACAGAATAGAAGGAGTGACCCATGAGGAAACTCCTCAGTTTCGATTTGAAAGTGCGTGGATTACTGCTAAGATTTTTGAATTCTTACTGTAAATGTATGCAGCTGTATACTCCACATGTTTCTGCACAAGTGTTAAGGAAGTTCGATCCAAATGCCTGTTTGATTTCTGCGATGTATTAACTGAGTGAAAGCTCCTTATTCTTGGGGAGAAACTAATATTGTTAAAAAGAAATTACAGTGAGAAATATATATATGGCCAATGTCAAAATACCCAGACACGTGAACAGAGGTCAACAAGAGGTTTGTGAACTTACACCATTTATTGCCCGAACCACCCGTTTCTGAGCCAAAAATATCCTTTTAGAATGGGAAGAGTTACCCCAAAATATAGTACCATACGACATAAGCGAATGAAAATAAGCCAAGTAGACACATTTTCGTGTCGAACGATCACCTACTTCAGATACCGTTCGAATAGTAAAAATGGCAGCATTAAGTCCTTGAACAAGATCCTGAACGAGGGATTTCCACGACAGCTTACTATCTATTCGAACACCTAGAAATTTGAAATGTTAGGTTCACTAATCATATGCCCATACTGTGAAATTAAAACGTCAAGTTTTGTTGGACTGTGTGTTAGAAACTGTAAAAACTGAGTCTTACAGTGATTTGGCGTTAGTTTATTTTCTATAAGCCATGAACTTATGTCATGAACTGCACTATTTGAAACCGAGCCGGTATTACACACAACATCCTTCACTACCAAGCTAGTGCCATCAGCAAACAGAAGTATTTTAGAGTTACCTGTAAAACTAGAGGGCATGTCATTTAAATAAATAAGCAAAGGGAGTGGCCCCAACACTGATCCCTGGGATACCCCACATTTCACGTTGCTAAAGTATGAGATAAACCAATTTTGAGCGACTCCCCATTTTCCGTAATGGTCTAACTTCTGGAGCAATATTTTGTGATCAACACAATCAAACGCCTAGTTAAATAAAAAAATTGCCTTGGGTTCGAAACCTTTTGTTTAACCCATCCAGTACCTCACAGAGCAAAGAGAATATAGCATTTTCAGTTGTTAAACGACTTTTAAAGCCGAACTATACATTTGATAGCAAATCGTGTGATATAAAATGATCAATTATCCTCACATACACAGCCTTTTCAAAATAACTTTAGCAAACACTGATGGCATAGAAATATGTCTAAAATTGTCTACATTATCCCTTTCTCTCTTTTTACAAAGCAACTTTACTACTGACTACTTTAATCGTTCAGGAAACTGACCATTCCTTAAGGAAAAATTAGAAATATGGCTAAATACGGGGCTAATATGTGTATCACAGTGCTATAATATTCTCCTAGGCACTCCATCATATCCATAAGAGGCCTTAGTCTTCAGTGATTTAATTATTGACTCAATCTCCCCCTTGTCTGAATCACAGAGGAGTATTTCAGACATCAATTTCGGAAAGGCATTTGCCAAGAGAGTTTTATGAGCCCCTTTAGAAAGTAAATTTTTATTTAATTCACCATCAATGCTCAGAAAAGATTGTTAAATACTGTACATATATATAATTTATCAGTAACAGAAAAACTTTTACAACGAACTGACTTTATATCGCCGACCTTGTGCTGCTGACCAGACACTTCCTTCACAACTGACCATATGGTTTTAATTTTATGCCGTGAATTAGCTATTCTACTTGCGTACCACATACTCTTTGCTTTCCTAATAACGTTTTTAAGCACCTTACGGTACTGTTTGTAATGGGCTACAGTAGCTTGATTGTGAATACTTCTAACATTTTGATGTAATTCCCGCTTTGTTCTACATGATATCCTTATCCCACTAGTCAGCCACCCAGGCTGCCTTTTAGTGCTAGTACCCTGTTTAGGACGTTCTAATGGAAAGCAAATCTCAAAGAGAATGAGAAATGTATTAGGGAAAGCATTATATTTGTCATCTATGTTATCGGCACTAGAAACAACCTGCCACTCTTGTTCCTTGACGAGGTTTAAAAAACTCTCTTTTGCCGTTGGATTAACCATCCTACATAGTTTGCAGTTATATATGACATTTGTTTGAGTACAAAAAATTTTAGTGTTAAAATTTGTGCATCATTGTCTGAAAGGCCATTCACCCTTTTACTAACAGAATGCCCAGATAGTAATGATGAATGAATAAAAATATTGTCTATGACTGTGCCACTGTTCCCTTGCACCCTAGTTGGAAAAAACACAGTCTGCATCAGATCATATGAGTTTAGGAGATCGACCAACATCCTTTTTCTTGCACAATCGTATACAAAATTAATACTGAAGTCACCACGTATAACTAATTTCTGGTACTTCCTATAAAGTGAATCGAGAACCCTCTCTAGCTTGAATAGAAATGCTCTGAAGTCAGAGTAATGGGACCCATAAACAATAAAAATTAGAAGTTTGGTTTCACCAAATTCAGCTGCCTCTGCACAACATTCAAATATCTGTTCAGTGCAGTGCCGTGATACGTCTACGGACTCAGATGGAATACTGCTTTTTGCGTACATGGCCACTCCCCCACTCCGCAAGAAATTCCTTGAAAAACAGCCACTTAATCTGTATCCTGGTAAAGGAAGCCTAGGAATTTTCAAATTATTTAAGCGGTGCTCTGATGTACCAATAATTCCAGAGTAAAAAAAAAAAAAAAAAAAAGTGCAGCTCTAACACCAACTACTACAGGAATTTTTCCATGGGTGATCCCACCACTACCCACTACACTGTAACCTATAAGCTTTGCCAGTCTTCCCTTCTTATAACCACTGAAGTGCAGGCTATGCCTAGTGAAACCCGATCTACTGTTCAACTGGCACCACTTCAAAGTCTTCTAGTTTTCACACAGTCGCCTACTGAAACCATGGACCTACCTGTGAATAACCCTGTTTACTGTGTGTCGTCAAGATCGGTATTATTGCATATCGCAACATTCATAATTATGTCTTTTCTTGAGTGTATTAGCACGATAACAACAGTCGCCGCCTCGTTGTCTCCTAAGGATCGTTTTCAGTATGATGAAAGTTTACCTTACAATGAGCAAATCCGATAAACACAAATGAAAGCAATCCGTCTACCTGTATTTAAAGTGCACCTTGAAATAAACATAATTCCATTTTAAAGAGAATTCCTATTAAATGTAAGTTTTCATCTTCCACTTCTTGCTGTTAAATTTGTTACGTTTCTCGATGAGGTGTCATTTTAACGTTTCCCTTTATAATTGAAGTAAAGTATGAGAGACCTGCATTATATTGTTGTCAACAGTAAACATAAATAATTGCACTCACTTCCTTTTGAACTTTAATCATTTTCATCACCATCATCGTCATAAACATAGTCAGACATTTTCCACCTGTTGTTGGATAAAAGTATTTTTCGGACTCCTCCACTTTATTAAGACTTATCGCGTAAATTAGTTAATTACTTCAGTATCGTAGTGGCAAATCCCGTCTTAATTTCAGTATTTAGCTACTTTTCAAATACCCTATCATACTTTTTTATTGAGTTCTTGCAGTCTTCCCTGGGGTTGTTCTGTAGTCAAAGGAAGCTAAACAGTGCCAACCAACAATCTAAGAAGGTTCAAATGAGATCTGCTGTTGTGTACGTTAAGAGCAGGATCTAATCCGTGCGTCATTTATTTCAATACGAGGATACTGATAACACTTACAGAAATTATACTGTCTGGTTTGAGCTGTTTTGTCGAAAACTTGGTTTACCTTCAGAGTCCTCTTCTTTTTCTTGTGCCTTTGTCCGGCATCGGCACAGTTCTTAATGGATTTGACACAGTTACTTTAAGGGGTGGCCGGATTTCCTTTCCATAGCCACCCCGTTACCCCCCGGGACGGAATATGTGTACCCCAACCGTTTGCGTGTAGTGTCATTCGTATGAAAATGATTGAAACTTCTCTAAAGTTTGCGAATCCTGCAACTCGGGCGGGAATTGGGTACCAATCCGGTAGTCACCTATTGGAATGTGGAAAACCGCTTAAAAATCACATCCAGACTGGTCGGCACACCGACCCTCGCCGTTAATCTGACGGGAGCATTCGGTCCAGGGCTGGTGAACCTCCCCGCCCCGAAAGCGGCGCTTTAACACGCACGGATATCCTGATGGATGGTTTAGTTTTAGGATACTGTACTTATTAATCTCTCGCGAGTAAGCTCCTCCAAGATGGCAAACGCATTTTGAATTGGGAAAGCTCGGGAACTGAATCGTTATCTCTTTGTGTAATGATATGTCCTGACTAGAGATGGGCAAAACTGTTCCTTCCAGAGACTGGATCAGACCTGGTCATTCACTGGAATGAACTAGCTCTTTTTCATACGCAGCACTCACCATTCACTCACAAAAATAAGTAAAAGACAGGTACATTGCCTTTTTAATTCAGATCTCTGACCCTGTATTTTTATCTAATTTGGTCCTACTTTGAAAGAAAATATAAAGAGGAGTAATAATTTTATGTTATGTCCCTAGTAATTTTCAGATACAAAAGTTTCGTCTGCTGTAAAAATTATAAATATTATAACATAATCTTAAATATTTATTATCAAGTAGAAACATTTCAAGAATAAAGACTGATTCTTGTTATATTTTGATACTTTTATTGAAAAAATCGATATAAAAATTATTACAACTGCAGTTGAAGTGTATCTGCAATCATCATTTACAGTCAGTATAACCATATATGTTCCCATAAAGGAAAAATTAATCAATATTTTCATTCATAAATAAAATTTGACGCATTTTAGTTGATGTGAGTCTCTTTCTCTTCTTTGTGCACATTTGTCCTGCTTTTGAAAATATTCCTTCACAGGCCACTGATGTTGCTGTGATACATAATACTTGTAGAACCAATTGATACATCGCAGATCACAGCAATTTTCTTGTTTCCCAGCAGTTTAAGGAATTGCTGTTTCTAGGCAAACTTTTCTTCAGCGCGACAATTGCTGCACTTTCTGGGTTAGTTTCACTGAACTCCTCCCACAAGGAAGACGTCTCATGTGTTACTGTGGTAACTGGTTGAGAAACGAGCCCTGTTTCCAACAACTGACGCTTTCATTTCTTCAGTAGCCTTCATGTAGCAGACCTGAAATGTTTTGTCGTCTGATAATTCTTTGCTTTGCAGTGAGGATCCAGTAACGTTGCCTGACTAATCAGTTCGTTGCTGGACATAGTCCCAAACCACTCTGCTAACCCTTTAAGCAAATTATCAACCAATGACTCTGTTTCTGGGGGACATTCTTTATTTTTGTCTTCAAAAGATTTTAGTTGCCATTCCATTAATCTTGGCAAGACTTTCATTTTTAAAAGTGAAACTCTTTTCTCTGGGGACACGTCTTTGGGTACCTCATCGCAAACTTTCAAAATCTGTAAAGCCTGTTCCATTATCTCCCAGTCTGTACCTTTTAAGTTTAAGGTGATCGATTTTCCACGTAATATAGTGAGAGAAGAAATTATAGGCTCTTCATTTAAAGTAAATCTTTGCAATATTTCGTAAGTAGAGTTCCATCTTGTTTCAGTTTCAGTCGTTTTTTTTTTTTTATTTTTTGTATTTCGACAAGTTTGCTTGAAGCAAAGGGTCTCTCCGTAAGAAAGATAACAATTCATTTAACGTCGTCAACCTTTTTCTGTATGGACTTCTGAATTGCATGTTGCGCAGTGAGGTTTAAAGAATGTGCAAAGCGTAGGATATGTGGAAGTTTCAGAAGCATGACAGTTAATTTCATATTTCAGCCATTTTCTGTTATTATGGAAGTGATTTTAAAACTGATGTTGTATTTGGGATAACAGACTATATCCAGTTTGAGATGTTTTCTGCAGTGTGTCTGTGTTCGAATTGTGAGCACTCTAAAAGGTATGACTTAGTTCACTTTTCTCGTCTATGAAATGTGCAGTGAGTGCATAGAAACTAATGTTATTTACACTCGTCCACGTATCAGATGAAGAAGAGACTGCCTTTGCGGTGATCAAATCATTTTTAATTTTTTCAAACAACTCATGATGTAGAGTTTGCCAACGTTTTACGACTTGGTTAAATACAATTTGGGCAAAACATATATTAAATTCTGTTTCTTCAACAATAGTATTTTCTGCAAATCACTTTTAAAAGCTGTACATCTAATGCCATACTTTTATTTAATGTGAGCGGATTTATAATATTAAAAAAATTACTTATTGGTTGTTGTAAATGAAGAGCAGTTGGGGTGAAGGCATCATGAAAGGAAATAAGTGAGGACTTGGTCCAGAAACTGACGACACTGGTGGGTTGGATACAGCTTGAGACTCAGTTTGGCTTTCTGAGAGGATAACTTCACCTAAAGCAGAAACAGAGGTCCGTGAGGACGGTTCACGAGAAGTTATTTCTCGAATTTCTGCATCGATTGATGGCGTGATGGGCTTCCTGACCCACATCGTTCCAGAGGTACCGTAGGATGCTTCGAATTTAAATGTCTCTTCAGGTTTGACGATGAGCCAGGAGCCATGGCAATTATTTGCTGACAGTTGCGGCATTTTCCCTTTTCTTCCATTTTGGTAAAATGATACCAAACATCACTCGTAATTCTTCTAGGGGAAGGCAACGTGGATGACATATTGTTGCACAGTACTGAAAAGTAAACTGGTAAAATTAAAATATTTTCTATTAACATAACCATTTAAAATGATAAAAGCTTAAAGCGACACCAAATATACATGCAGCACATTGTATAATCAGAAGTTACAGAGTAGGAAATAGAACGTTGTGATCCAGGAAACCTAAACCCACAATCGTGAAGTTTGTATCATATTCGGAAAGGTCTGAAACAGTCATAGTGATTAAGAAACTCGCGAAGACAAGCCTGATAATATGCGAGGATTTCTCTGCTGAAAGATAAAAATTTTGAATAATGTGAATTTGGGTCTCATAGCGCGTGAACAAGAGATGGCAGGATAATAGTGCAGATAAAGGCTGGAGAAAAGCAATGCAAATGAACTCTAAAGCCTTTAGGAGCTACGAACTTGTCTACTCACGCAGCCACTAGTTCTATTTGTGTGCCTGTACTGTTACTGTAGAACATAGTTGGCCATCACTTTCAACTTATTTCGATGAATACCGACATCCATGTATTTCTTCTAACGAACGTTGACCTGGCTTAAGCCAAGCATGCTCTCCAGTTCCCTAAATATAGACTTCATTGTCCTGAGACACCAGAAAAGTAACAGACGAGTAGGCGGAGTAGTGGCATACAAACGCTTTGACTTATTACCGACCATGCTACTAACATTCAATCGTAATGAAGACAAACAAGTCAAATATGTGTTCGTAAAAATCAAATCCAATAAGAAAACCTGCATAACGTGCGTCCTCTACAGACCTCCGAAAGTAGTAGGATTAGCCTGTTTCAGAACTGACCTTTCAAAATTGAATTCGACTTAGAAGCATACATATATTGCTAGGAACACTAACATAAATACTCTGCCCCTTCACTCTGAAATTCAAGTGTGTAATTTCTTCTTCAAATGTAACAGTATTTCAGCTTGCACCTATCCATAATGCAGCCTATAGTCAGGCCCCCATACATATATTTGCCACGAGATCCACAAGCAAAGAAATTCGTAACTGGAATATCAGCTCACATTATCATATTCATGACTTACTCTTTAAAATATGCAAGGAATGAACTGTGACAACATACAAAGATTTTAAGTGTACCACTGTACCTGAACTTGCAGCGGAGGCACAAGAGATAATTTGGGACACAACTTCCATAGCATTCCTGGATGTGAAAGAACAGCTCCATGGATTTACTACGAAACTAATAGTATGCTCCCCCAAAGACCGTAAACCTGCAGGGAAAACCTGCACCATGACTAGTGGAAGAGCTAAAATGGTTCATGAATCTCGGAGACACTGCACATAGGACTTACAAACGACCTCCTGTCCTTGAAAATAGAATTGATTAGAAACAAAAAGCAAACAGAGTCAATCAATCGGAGAGAAACGATAAGTAAGACATCCCAATACATTAATCTAACAAATAACGACCAGATGCTCTATGGAAAAGCTTGTGTGAACTACGAAGAGTAGGCAAAGTAGAAGCTGCAGCTGATCCTATTGTCCCAACCAAGGAACTAAACTAGTACTTGACTTTAGCAAACAAAACATAGACTTACTAATTATTTCACTGACGTAAGTGATTGTAGTCACGAAAAATTCTTTCTTTAGCTGACAATGCCGTGGAATAATTCTCTAGCTCAGCATTTACTGTATAGGGCGACGGCGCAGTCCTAATGGTCAGACTTATTGTTGACCTACTACTGTTCATAATAATTACTGCTCTGCAGACTTTGAAGCTCTTGCCTGGACAACACAGCAGAAACAATCGTTCCGACCAGAATACAAGCACTTGAATTCCGAATACGTAAAAGAGTATCTGGGTACATTCTGTCTGAGGGGAGAGTGAATGTAGACTTCAGAAAACAACTGAGAGTGAGAAATGTCAATGAGCAGATTAAAGAATACAGAAATAACTGGAAGGATTATATCACGAGAATGGAAGGTGACAGATTACCAAAACTGGTGATAATTATTACGAAATGGGCAGAAGACATTTAGGAAGAGCGAGGAAAGTCAACAATTTCAACCAAGAGGGCTAAGAGGCAAATGCCTAATACATGTTGAGAGAGGAAGAAGAGAAATTATGTTCAAACTATTATGATTTTTTAAGTAACTGTGATTGTAATAATTTTTATAATTACATATAAACTGGTCTGATGTAAGAGGACACCCTAAGGCATTAATTTGTTCAAGTTAAATGAATAAATAAAAAATTTAACGTAATATATAGGCTGCCCGCGGATGAATGGTCAATATTCATGGATATGACACTAACGATCATTTGAAGCAGAAAACTTCAAGTGTACATATGCATTATTGTGAATAGTTTCCGGGACAGAACATATTTAATGTACATTGTTACTCATTTTCTTTACTGTTCAGTACACTGTCACTGTTTACAACGTAGCGTAGACTAAGTCGAAACGAATAATCTGATACAGGACACGTGGTCTGTCAAGTCGGGAAACTACCGCAAACTGGTTTACTTACACCTCAACATGTACGTTGCGCAAGATTTCCCCCATTCTCTCGCTCTCTTCACACAACCTGTAAGTCCTCGAGAAAAAATTAACTGGAGCTTTTTAAAGGAATGTAGTTTAATTTTGTACTGCAACAAGTTTTCGCTAGAGGTCGCCGATTTCATGTTATACAAGAAATACATATAAAAGTAACTTTACATATGTTCCATCTCAGAAACCATTTGGAATAAGGCATATGTCTGTATTTAGTTTTTTGATTCAAATGTTCTTTCCTGTCATATCTCCGAATATTGACCGAGACACCCTTTATACATGGACTATCATGTATGTAAAATAATTATGTGTTACACAAACCGTTATATTTAGCATCCTATCCACCCATTGTATTAAAACCTTTATAAAGGATACCAACACAGAGACAACAGTAACTATAAATGCAACAGACATAGAACAAGACATAATAGTACACCTCACAACAACACTCACACAACAATAAATCAGAAGAGCAACAAAACAAGAAGACGAAGATTAGAACAAATCAAATAAGGATACAAGAATAAAGACGTGAACTCGGATGGAGAGGTATTCAGTCAAGAAAGCGAGTTGCAAGCTGTATCACTGTGCCAAAAGCGCAGCGAACATAGTGACGTCTCAAGTCACCGGTGTTCTGCTCCGCGCGATCTTGTCGGTGAGAGTGTGTGTGTGGGGGGGGGGGGGGGGGGGCAGTGAGCTATCTTGCAGTCAGATCAGTAAGAATGGTGGGGGAGCAATGAGCTAGTTTGATACCTTGCAGTCCGACCCCTGAAAATGGTGGGGAGCAGTGAGCTAGAGAGACAGCATACGGTCCGATCGGTGAGAATGCTGGGGAACGCTGAGCTCTTGGGAGGGGAGTGATGCCTGGATCGCACTGCGATACGCTCCGACGGCAGCTTTTATGCTCACACATTCCGAGTACGATGCTAAGCCAAAGGATAAGGAGTTGCAAATCACTCTCAAAGTATGTAAACGTTTATCGAGCTTCTGAAATTTGAGACATTCTTTTGAAATCAAAACTGGAAACATGATGCTGGAAGTGTTTTCTGCCTGAATGTGTCGTACTTCGCGACGTTGGTAGTGTGTGCCTCGATAGCCGTGCGGCCATCGCAGCGTATTGTGAAGCAAAGGGATACAGATTCAATTCCTGGTTGGGGGTCGAAAATTTTTCTTTCCACTCCAAGACTGGGTGTTGTGTTATACTTACTTTCCTATCGTCATAATTAGTATTACTATTGAGATGGGTGAATGAGTACTGCCCGACAGCCAATAAATTGAAAAAAAATGGAGCTTTCTTTATTTTCTCTTTTCATGGATGAGAGGAAGTTCGTGTACTAATAAAGCATGCAAATCCACATGTGCACATGGTCTATAACACAGTTTTTATATCTTGGGAAACGTCTTCTTAAGGATGTGGGAAGGGGTGCCACTGCAGCAGCCTAGTGCAGAATTTTCATCCTGCTCGTTACAGCCACCAGAGACGCATTTTGAAATCAGATGAGCTACCATTCTTTTTTTCCGAATCATCCATCATCCAATCTTTAGAATGATTGGGCTCTTTGTATCAATTCAAGAGTGGACAGCCTATCTCTAGCCCTTACATATAAAGGGAGTAATCAAAAGGAGCGACGTCATTGTTATTTAGTTGATGAGTCGGATCATAGTCCTCCCAAATGGACGTTTCGGTACTTTGCAACACTGTTTGATTAACAAATTTATAGAATCATTGCCTTGCACGAAAGCATGTAAGTAATGGGTATAAAAGAGTGATTTTCACAATAGCTCGGAATTTGTCGAGACGAACTTCACCATCAAAAACTAGTTGTTACTGTTCCTCGAATTTAGTTCAAGGCAACAGACGGACATGTTTGTCTGCACGGAATTCTGCCTTGTTTTACCTAGAAGTATTGGAACAACAGCATTCCGTACTTTCGTATCTCTTAATAATCTTTTTGTCTGAGACAGTGGGGTCCACGTATGAACAGCGTTCGCACATTAGCTGTTGCAGATAAATCTTTTACATTTAAGTCACAGGTCCAAGTAATACCTTGTGAACAGCTGATATAATTTTGAGCAGAGAATTACTTCTGTGTACACCTCTTCTGTAAGAGGAGGAACTTCGTTTGGACTAATAAGTACGTGATATCATGTGCAGCTTGCCGTCGTTGAGATCGTTAGAGGATAACGAGTTGGATTTCAAAGTAACTACTATCTCTCTTGCTCTTTCGTACTGTACTTAAGTGCCACTAGCTCGTCCAAGTGATATATTGTTTTCTCGTAAAAGAAAAGCATTGCACAATTATGAATGCAATTCGAGATTCAAACTTGAAAGTTTTACACGTCTGTCAGTTGAAGTTTGACTGTAAAAAAATTTTATTCGAGAGAAAATACTAACAGTTTTCAATCGATTTGCATCACATACGCTGATGAGCCAATACATTATGACCACCTGCTTAATAGCTTCTTTGTCCGTCTTTGGAACGAAATACATCACGTATTATACGTATCAGTGATCTCACAGTTTGATGGTAGATTTTTGGAGGTATGTGGTATTATGTCTCCATGCTCATCGTCAAATATTACGTCCAGCCTTGTCGTCAAATATTCGGTGTCTTGGAATCCTTCGTACTCGGTTCGCTAGACAATCAAATCAAACAAGTCGTATTAACGAGTTTTATTACAAAAAAGTAAATGATAATACTTAACTTTGACAGTTACACAGAAGTGTCTCAAGCAAAGGAAAACATACAAAACATTAAATCTTCTTCAGTATAAACAATTCCAAGTCTGAGCTACGTAAAGTGTCACGACCGCTACGGTCGCAGGTTCGAATCCTGCCTCGGGCATGGATGTGTATGATGTCCTTAGGTTAGTTAGGTTTAAGTAGTTCTAAGTTCTAGGGGACTGATGACCTTAGAAGTTAAGTCCCATAGTGCTCCGAGCCATTTGAACCAGCCATTTGAACGTAAAGTGTACAAGTGAAGTAACGAGCGTCGACGCTTCTACCCAAATCGCTAGTCTTGAAGCTACTATTCAACTGGGGCGTCACCAGTCGGTCGCAGCGCTTCTTTCCTCTTCACACAGGGGTCGCTGCTGTCGCTTTGTCGTCCTGGAGAGATGTCGGTCTGTGTGCGATTGGCTGACGTCTTCTCACACCCATCTCTTCTCTATCGTTTCCGGCTGGCGTGCCGGCGCTCGACTTTACGCCAAACATGTGACATTATATGTCTACGCACAGGTCGTGTAATTTGCGTAAATAACAGGCCGCTGATTGTCATATGCGGTGATGGCGCCCAATAGCGACCCAGGCGAGTTCCGTAGGATTTATCTCACATCCACGTGAATTCACTATAATGCTCCTCAAACCTCTGTACCACGGTTCTGGCTTCGAGACACGGACTGCTCAAAGATGACATCGCCGTCGGGGAAGACATCAAGCATGAAACGATGCAGATCGTTGGCAGCTGTCAGAATGTCTTCGATTACTACCAAAGGTCCCATGCAAGCGCAGGAGAATGTCTCTCGTAGCATCATACAGGTTCCACCAGTCTGCATCCATGGCGCGCTGCACGCTTCGAGCCGCCGTTCACATCGCTGACGGTGTTTGTGGGGACGACTAACTTCGAGCGATCTAGAGTAGTATAAATGTAATTCACCCGAGAACCGACACGTTTCCATTGATCGACGGTCGGATCCCGATGGTCCCGTGCCCACTGCATTCGTGATTGACGATATCGTTGGATCAACATATGAACACCTAGGGGTTGGGAGCTCCACGATCAACAATATACGATACGAGAACGAAGTATTTCGCGACGGCACTTATATGTAAAACATTCTCGGTTTTCTTGCCGTGTCAGTTCGGGATTAAACCTCAAGCTTTCGACGATAGCCTCCATCGTCATCATCAGGAGCAACTGACTGTCTTCATTGCTGCTGTGGTGGCCTTTTATAGACCGTGGACTGCTTCTGATTGGTCAGCTTGTGATTGGTCCGCGATTACGTACTGCTGTCGCAGACTGTATGTGTGCGCTGGTGGCGCCACCGCTTCCGTTGGAACGTAACCCTGCAAGGAATGTGTCTGCTGCTTCTCTGCATCGAGCGCTCGTTTCCATGCACAGCTCAGATTCTTATTTCAACAGCCTCCTTAATAACAGAATCCCAGTATGTGGAGGGAATGGGTAGAATTTTTGTTTCATCGAACAGTATTTTATGTTTGTTCGTGAGGTTGTGCTCCGCAACTGCCGATTTCTCCACTTCTCTATTTTTAATATGGCGTTGGTGTTCTCCACAGCTGTCGGAAACGGTACGAATGGTCTGACCTATATCATTGCTTCCACATTCACAGGGGATATTGTAAATTCCAGGGACCCTGAGGCCGAAACTGTCCTTACAGGGCGCATCATCTCCTTAATTTTCTTATGAGGACGAAAAATCGGTCTTATGCCCCGTCTACCCAGGACTCTTCCTATTTTGCCTGATAAGCAAGTGGAGTAAATACCTATATTGATGCAACGTAGTTAAAAGTCAGTCTTGCAAAGATAAGTCAGTTGTTTCAGGTTTCAAAGAGCAAGACTCAAAGAATTAATGTCTTATTGAGATTTTATTACGATTTGGAATCAGTAATGGCAGAAAAAGGATTTAATTAGATTTCGGTTAAGAAAAGGCAAAGATATTTACTTCTTTATTCACTTAATGGTTATATCAAGGATTTAAATGCCGGCACGGTAGCTCAGCGTGTTCGGTCGGAAGGTTAGCTGCCATCTGTAATAAAAAAAAAAACTGAGGGAACGGATCAACACTGAACTTGAACAGGTGTCATGGGAGATTGGCGCAAAAAAAAAAAAGTTGTTACGTGCTTGTCTATCATACACTGGGCGCGGGTTCGATTCCCGGGCGGGTTGGAGATTTTTTTCCGCCGATATGTGTGTTGCGTTGTCCTCATCATCACCGACGCCCAAGTCGCCCTGAAGTAAGACTTGCAACCCCGCGGCCGACCTCTCCCGGAAGGGCCCTCCCAGCCAACAATGAATGCCACACCATCATTTCATTTCACAGTAAGGAAGTCAAACGTTTGTCACTGTAAATATTTATTACGCGTTTGTAGGTGATTTTGTTTTATAGTAGCCGGCCGGTGTGGCCGAGCGGTTCTAGGCGCTGCAGTCTGCAATCGCGCGACCGCTACGGTCGCAGGTTCGAATCCTGCCTCGGGCATGGATGTGTGTGATGTCCTTAGGTTAGTTAGGTTTAAGTAGTTCTAAGTTCTAGGGGACTGATGACCTCAGATGTTAAGTCCCATAGTGCTCAGAGCCATTTGAACCATTTTGATCGTTAGCGTGAATAAAGTAAATAACCAGCGATGGCTACAGTTATTTCGGGTTATAAAGTTGTTTGCTGTCATTAAGAGTTTTTTATCATTTAAACTGTGAATAATAACGCCATAGTCGGGGTAAGTTTCGGGTTATAACGTATGCAAATTTACTAAGAGTTGTTGAACTGTTGTCAATAGCAACCGACGTTACGGCTCATTCAAAGAGCGTATTTTTGTTTCTAGTAACGTGCAGTGGGCACAAGATTTAATCAAATCCTAATTACTATAACTAGAAGTATCGATACTAAAATTCACCGTCACGATTTCAGTGCATTGCAGTACTATTGACGAGTGTAGTAGCATTGATAGTGTGTGTACGATATAATAGGGTCGTGTGACTTGTGTATTTGTGTTTTAGCCGGATGGGTAGTTTGTGCACAGTTCCTATTACACTCACGCGATTAAACATCTTGAGCAAAAATTTAATGATTTATACTAGTACTGGGACGAGGTGTGCCTAGTCCTGAAGGCAGTTTACAGATTAGAGTCACGTCTCGCCACTCCACTCTACACAGATCAAAGTGGCATAACACACTGCATGTTGAGTGGCTGTCATCGTCCTGTAGGGTGCATATAAATACAAACAAATGTACCAGAATACGGAGGATGGTTAACATAGGTATTGAACTATTTGCCGAGTAGATAAATAATACAGCTACATTTGGGGCAAATAAGAATAAATGTGAATGTCGTGTGACTAGGGCCTCCCATCGGGTAGACCGTTCGCCGGATGCAAGTCTTTCGATTTGACGCCACTTTGGCGACTTGCGCGTCGATGGGGATGAAATGACGATGATTAGGACAACACAACACCCAATCCCTGAGTGGAGCAAATCTCCGACCCAGCCGAGAATCGAAGCCGGGCCCTTAGGATTGACATTCTGTCGCGCTGACCACTCAGCTACCGGGGTCGGACATTTGATGGAAATGTTATATCAATATACTCAATAGACTGCAGTGTAAACCTCGATCATTCACATGCTGCATACATAATATCGTAAAAGCCATCGATCTCCGTAAGCAGAGTGCTGTGGTGTTTCTTGGCTTTAGTCAGTGAATTAGCACTACATCCATGGAAACTACTGATTTCAGTCGTATGCTGACAATTTTTAGACAGGAAGGATGGAACACGTTCCTAGATGGAGAGACTTAAATAAATCGGTGCATACTTCTGAGAAGTGTAAGAACACCACTTTGGTTACAGAAGATAGAGGGAGAGACCAGCAATCACGGTAAACCTATTAAATGTAAGAACAGTCTAGAACGAACTTTATTTTTCTACATCACCTGTTATGACGCATTTCAGAATCATCATAACCTGTCATAAAAATAGCCGGCCGCGGTGGTCTAGCGGTTCTGGCGCTGCAGTCCGGAACCGCGGGACTGCTACGGTCGCAGGTTCGAATCCTGCCTCGGGCATGGGTGTGTGTGATGTCCTTAGGTTAGTTAGGTTTAAGTAGTTCTAAGTTCTAGGGGACTTATGACCTAAGATGTTGAGTCCCATAGTGCTCAGAGCCATTTGAACCATTTTGTCATAAAAATAACGAAGAGACGGCACAAGAGCGAGTAGGACCCGCCCTCTGAGGGTTCTGTACAAGCTTATTTATGTATATAGATGGTCCATCTACGGGTTTTGATGAGTGAGTTGGCGAGTATCAAAATATGTGACATTGACTTAGAAGCTCAAATTTTTAAACCACCAACGACTACAGACCTTAGTATTTGACGTAAATTTCTGCTCGTTACCTGTAGCAATTCCTGACAAAAAGGGATCTTAATAAGTGATGCTATAAGGATTTTTACTGATCGAGGTACAGAACCCTAAAAAAGAAAATTAAAATCTAAAAATTATAAAATTTTTTAGACTTTCTTAATAGAGAACTCATACTTATTGATAGAACAGGGTTTTTTTATAAGTACGCCTGGGGTTTGAGAAAAAGACTGCGTGAAAACTACAAGATGGTTGGTTGGTTGGTTTTGGGGAAAGAGACCAAACAGCGAGGTCATCGGTCTCATCGGATTAGGGAAGGACAGGAAAGGAAGTCGGCCGTGCCCTTTTAGAGGAACCATCCCGGCATTTGCCTGGAGCGATTTAGGGAAATCACGGAAAACCTAAATCAGGATGGCCGGACGCGGGATTGAACCGTCATCCTCCCGAATGCGAGTCCAGTGTGCTAACCACTGCGCCACCTCGCTCGATAAAACTACAAGACAGAATAAATATATATATATATATATATATATATATATATATATATATATATATATATATATATATATATGCTCTGTCCATATATATATGTTAGTGGACAGAGCACCTATCCAAATTTTTAAGCTCCCATTACAGGTGCTCGATGTGGGCGCAGTTCATGACGCGGCAAAAGTGAATTTGTGGAAGTCTCAGACGCAAGTTTCCCGAGAAGGCACGTCGGCAGCCCGTTCAGAAAATCCGTTCACTGGGTTGCCTTTCTGCAGGCGCGATGCGTCAATACAGAGAACTGATTTGTCTTCATGTTCTGATACGTCAACCCTCTAGTGCAACTACGCCTCAGTGCGTGTTACGAATTGATTGTTGAAGGGATGCTGTATCCTCTACATAAATAAAAAGCAAGAAGCCCAAAAAGAACCAATTTCTGCTTAGAACAAAATGAACTAATTTTTTCATAGTTTCCTTTTAACTCAATACACTTTGACCAATGTTTCTCCAGTAAATAGAATCCAGCACTGAAAAACGATTCTAGAAGGTTTCCAAAATGCCCGAATACAACTGCAATAACCGCTTCACTGGTTTCACAACGTTTGCCACTAACAATCTTTTTAAGATATGGGATAAGTGGAAGTTAGAGGATGCCAAATATGGACGGGAAAAGCCGACCGGTTAAAAATATACCGGTATTTTCTTCTGAATAGCCGGTATTTTTCGGTATTTGTTTGGTTTCAGTTATAAAAAGTTCTTTCATTTTTTACTAATAACCAGGTAAAAAATCGGCTTAACAGTTTGCCGTAGCAGCAGTGCTAAAATGTTTGGTTTCCAAATAAAACTTTTTGAGAAACGAGTAATGTTTATTCGAAAATTTACATTGCTTTTGGATTATTACAGAAATTGGAAAAGTGGTTCAAATGGCTCTGAGCACTATGGGACTTAACTTCTGAGGTCATCAGTCCCCTAGAACTTAGAACTACTGAAACCTAACTAACCTAAGGACATCACACACATCCATGCCCGAGGCAGGATTCGAACCTGCGACCGTAGCGGTCGCGCGGTTCCAGACTGGAGCGCCTAGAACCACTCGGCCAACCCGGCCGGCTTGGAAAAGTGATCAGCACTATTTTCATAAGAACGCCTTAAGTTAGAAACTGGCAACAGACACAAGAATCGGTAGTACAGCATTGCAGAGACACTAGTGTACATGTTGCCGGGTGGCGTGGCCTGTTAAACGGTTTTTGTGTATGTGCCGTGGGCATAATTTGCTCCCACCTTGTCCACGGCGCGTCCTCCGACATCTGTTGTGTTGTAGAATCGTACCATCCCTAGGTTGAAAGTATTTTAAGAAGTGCGGTAGCAGTGAAGTACAACGCTCCATTTGCTTTAAAAGATTAAAAGCCCGAGGAAGCACAACAAACTTACGGCAGTATATAAGATGAAAAAATTCACAATGTTCCGTGGAAGAGAAGGTAAATTTGACTGATAAACCTACAATTTTATTGACGTGCTATAAACTTGGGATAATAATTGAACCCTTAATTTGTGATTGCTCCAATGTGAAAAACTGATACCATCAAGACGTGACGATGCAGGCAAGTCATCAAGTAGCGTCCTCTTGCTCCCTCTGTCGCCACGCCCGTCTCCTTCACCTTTGCAGTCGTTGCCGGAGACAATGAGACCGATTACTGCCGCAGCCTCAGCCCCATATCGATAATTATCACCTACTTCTTCACCTTCATTAGAATTTTTCAATCTCTGTTCGAAGCCTACGTTTATTACTGGAAGTAACTGCAATAAAAAATCCAAACTCGGTTATTTCAGAAACCGGTTGTTTTGAGCGGGCTAAACATCTGTAACACCGAAATTGCAGATAAAATTCCTTCTACAAGAGCCCAAATTTTCGCCGTTTAATATTCGTTGATAACTTGCACTGTACTTTTGCTTCTGAAGCTGAAAGCTGTATTACAGAAACTATATTTAATACGTAATCGAAGTACTAGTGTATTTAATTTTGACTGTATATAATTGATTGTAATGAAAATATTGTAAATCGCTGGCTAATAGCCAAGGGAGCTTTTTTGAAATGTATCGATAGCAACGACGAAATGGTAGTTGCTGTGCCGTTGTTTATCTTTGCGTGTGGAGAGTCTGTCGCGTTGCGAGCAGAGAGGAAGCAGAGCAGCTTGAGTTATGAAAGAGTTCGGAAGTGTTTGTTGTGCAGCTATGCTAGCGCCAATGTAGAAGCGCCTGATTCGTTGACCTGTGAGTACTAAGAGCACGGTATGAGTGGACAGGCGGGGGAAGCTGCAATTCCAACTATTACCTGTGCCACAATTATCCGTGGCTCTGGAGACGACTCGGGGTTCTTGTCATCGAGCAGCAGCAGCAGCAGCAGCAAGAACAACAATAACAACAACGGCAGTTCAGCATTGTCGTCGGCTACATTCTTCGTCGTCCGCATAGCTGCAACATCATAAGACTGTTAACTGACAAACATAGTTCTGTATAGGCTTTGCCCAGCAACATTTCTTTCACAAAGTATGAATAACTTGAATAATAACTTGCAATAGTTAAAACTTGTAGGGCACATGTGTAGTCATTGTCCTCAAAAATGGTTCAAATGGCTCTGAGCACTATGGGACTTAACATCTGAGGTCATCAGTCCCCTAGAACTTAGAACTACTTAAACCTAACTAACCTAAGGACATCACACACATCCATGCCCGAGGCAGGATTCGAACCTGCGACCGTAGCAGTCCCGCGGTTCCGGACTGCAGCGCCTAGAACCGCAAGACCACCGCGGCCGGCAGTCATTGTCCTCAGACAGTATTACCAAGCAGGGTCCCATTCCTTTCCATGCAATCACCGAGTGTCGTAAGAATATGAAAACCGATTAAATATTTACTGCCAGTTTTGTGTATTTGGTTCTGATCAGTTTTAGTCTAAATTTTCTGCCTCAAGAACTGTTCATCCTTGTATTGCATGACTGAGGTTCCTTAAAGTAGAGTAAAATTTCACTGGCAAAACTAATAACCAAAGATATAGCACAAATTAAAAGTGCGCAAATTCATTTATTCTGTATTTAGCTTAGCGAGTGACTTCTGCTGGTTTGGTATGTATTTTATTGCTGTTATTTAAAAGTAAAACCAATTGCTCATTTGCTTAAAGTAAATTCAGTTCAATCGTTCAGTAATCAAAGGTAAATTGCTTGCCTTTTTCTAAATTTTGCATTACGTTACACAGAGGTTACTGAAAATTATTTTTTATTTAACAAAGTTCAAGTTAAGCCGGTCATTTATTAAACCAGTAATTTCATTTGAAGTTACTTTCAAAATTTATTATTTCAGAATAAGTAACTGCAAACTTAGTGCTTTCTGATTCATTTATTTTCTCGTGAACTTTTGTGCTGTAGAAAAGCGTGGCACCCTTCTGTTGCCAGTGATTATTTGCTTAAAATTCTTTGCCATTACCTTTCTCAAGATTCTGGGGATTCATTGTCCTAGCGAGTTGGCGACCGTTTAATTATCCTTTTTTTAGCTAATCAGTGATTACTTTGTGTTATCAGTGATTTTTGTAGTATTGTAGTAAATATCACGTGGTACCCTTCCCCCCCCCCCCCCCTCCACCTGTGCGGTTCGTGAGCGATTGCACTATATCCCATTTCAAAATTATCATCTAAAATTTTGAATATATTCTTCCTTCAGAAGAGTCTTGTACACTTTCCTCCAACCAACCGGTGTTATTTTCCTTCGCTAACGATAGCCTTATTCACTGAAAAATTTCATTAGTCATATGTGATCACGGTCAGTAATATCGCAATCCAGTAGGCCGATTAGAAAGGGGCAGAAAAAAAAGCACCAGTGTAAGCGAAAACAGGTTGCTTCAGCGATAACCGCCATCCCTAATGCCAAATCTGGTGACATGGTAGATGTTCCAATAATTCAAATCGCAAATCACTCATTTTTACAACTGGCAAACCTCTTTGTTCAGTCTCGTAAACTGACATGCGGCTGCGAGAGCGGCGTGCTGACAACATGCCCCTCCATATCCGCATCCAGTGACGCCGGTGGGCTGAGGATGACGCGGCGGCCGGTCGGCACCGTTAATTTTTCATGGTCTGTTCGGGGGGGAGGGGGGGGGGAGCTGAGTTTTAAACACTTTTGTTGATAGGACCATTGTGGTATACTTTTGTTTTGTAGTCTAAGACTTTTCTCACATTTTTCTTTCAATTAATGCACTACGAATTCCTACGTAATATATGGTAGTTATTGTTTTACATTTCACAAGGTAATCAATGAGATGGCTCTGGCCATAAGGTTTGTGGCTACTGGATTCGCAATTTTTTGATGCAGGATCACGCAGTGCCTTGATAAGTGTTCCGTTTCTGGCGGGAACTGGTATACCCACGTCGTCCTACAGAAAAAAAAATAGGGCAAAAAATCACTTGGGTTCCTTTTAGAAGAGTCCAAAAATTGTTGAGAATTTCGTCTTGTGTTTTCCTTTTGGTCATCATTTGGCAAATACGCCATTCTCCTTACAAAAATCTTTGTCGCAATTAGTTTTTATGTACAACGCACCGTAATCTTGTTCTGGTATGTCTATAGCGTCAGCTATTTCATACATCTTTATTACTAACAGTCTTACACTACTACGTATTGTAGGATTCCCGATTTTTCATCAGAGGTGGCAGTTTTCAGACGTCCTTCGTGGTGGATCAACTTCAAGGGAAGTTGAGTTCGGACAGCAATTTCGTAATTGTTGAACCGAAAGGGCAGTCTCTTTGTAAACCTTTGTCCACTTTGGATGAATTTCCGTTAGCAACGAGCCGCCCAAGATTATGAATTTCATCGTGTCACGGTATTCCAGTTTATCTGTTGGGAGGAAACATACATAAAATGGCATGTAAACAAAATCATCCAACATGTCATATTCACACTTGCCCTACGTTGTTGCTCCTCCTGTACCGACGTGAGAAAAAATAAATATAAAAAATATCAACACCATCTGTTAGTCACGCAGCGTAATCTTCTTCTTGTAGCTGTACTTGACCCGCTCATGAGGCTTAAGCTGCAGAACGCTATCTTAGGAGGCGGGGCGGCGAGTCAGAGACGGAAAGAATCCATGCGTCCAGTTAACGATGTTGGTCTGCTGTTCTCACCAATCCTAGAGTTGCTTTTAGGCGCTTCCCACGCTGCTTTGCTCAGATACCGACTAGTTCCCGGAACTCCGCTTCATACACATACAGATTAAATACAATTAAGAGTAGAACAGTTTACAAGATTCACAGAAAACAGGAGCTCACGGCTTTCTCCTTGGATCACAAGCCGACTGTCGTAGGAGGAACAGCATTCAGGCACAAAGTTGCAATAAATAGTTTCCAAATGATGAATTAACAAAACGACCTCCACTGACTGCCTACTAAAGCCTAGAAGAAGTGGAGGAGGAGAAGAAGAAGAAGAAGAAGAATGTGGCTTTGTTCTTGTTCGAAGCGTACCTACACAATAACTCAGAAATATAGTTCTCTTTCACGTAACACAGAGCGAGGTGGCACAGGCGTTAGCACACTGGACTCGCATTCAGGATGACGACGGTTCAAATCCGCATCCGCCCAACCAGATTTAGGTTTTCCGTGATTTCCGTAAGTCGTTCCAGACAAATACCGGGATCTCTGTTTAGCCATCGTGGATATAGAACGGCGGCCGGTCAGACATTTGCCAAAGAAAAATCACCGAACAGCATATGTTTTCAGAAGTTGTTACTTTATTTGGACGACCAATTTCGGCATCTCATTAATGCCATTTTCAGGCCCCTATGTACTCCATGTATAGAGACTCAGATGCATCGATGCATGCATAACTGGAGCCGTAAATACCTGGATTCTGTGAGTTTTTTGTAGAGTTTGTACTTCGAAGACTCCACCCTGGCTGTCAAGTCTTCGAAGTACATTCTTCACAAAAAAAGTCACAGAATCCAGGTATTGGTGGCTCCACTTATGCACACATCGATGTATCTGATTTTTTATACATGAAGTGCATATGTGCCTTAAGATGGTATAAATGAGATGTCGAAAATAGCCGTCTAAATAAAATAACGGCTTTTGAAAACTTACGGCGTTTTGGTGATTTATCTTTGGTAAATTCCGGGATGGGTCCTTTGAAAGGGTACGACGAATTTCCTTCCCCATCTTGGCACAGCCAGAGCTTGTGCCCCGTCTGTAATGACCTCGATGTCGACGGGACGATAAAACGTAATCTTCCTTCCTCCTTTCTCTTTCTCACAATGCCATGTACACCGCCTCGATTTTCATATCTGCCTTCCCTTTCCTACAAGTACCCTCTGCTACTTGATAAAATTCTTCCCTCACCTCAAATTACTCAGATGTCTTCGCAGTCCGTATGGATGCTGCAAACGTGAATATAATGTGTCATCATCGCCGTTATCGTCAGTGCCATCTTCATCGTATTTTATTGTATTTAATGCTATTATTTTAACCTGTCAAGTGAAAAAAAACGCTATATGTATAAGATATGTTATCAAAACTGTTATTAACCACGAACAAGATGTCATTTTTCTTTAACACTTTTTTTTTTGTCTTGCCATTGCGGTTTCCAACATTTTCATCATTAGATGGTTGCATTAAGCATCATAATTTCACCTACTGACAAAACACCACAGTTGTTGCTTCTGCGGTCTTCGGTTCGAAGGTTAATTGCGGGCAGATCTCCGCATTATTCCAAACCTCTACATATCCGAATAGTTACCGCTACTTACACCCGTTCGAACCTGCTTACTGTACAAACCCCTTGGCCTCTCGCTAGAATATTTAGCCCCCAAACTTTACTCCATCATCAAAGTGACGACTAACTGATGTTTCAGAATATATTCTCTCAGCTGATCCCTTCTTTTACTCAAGTTGTTTTTTTTTTTTTTTTTTCCTAGTTCGATCCGTATCTCCTCACTAGGTACTCGATCTACCCATATGAACTTCAGCATTCCTCAGAAGTTACCTTTTGGTCTGAACTGCTTATCGTCCGCGTTTCACTCCCATACAAGGCTACAATAAAAAAAAATGGTTCAAATGGCTCTGAGCACTATGGGACTCAACTGCTGAGGTCATAAATCCCCTAGGACTTAGAACTACTTAAACCTAACTAATCTAAGGACATCACACACATCCCTGCCCGAGGCAGGATTCGAACCTGCGACCGTAGCGGTCGCGCGGTTCCGGACTGTAGCGCCTAGAACCGCTCGGCCACTCCGGCCGGCTCAAGGCTACAATCAGAGGCCTTCAGAAAAGATTTCCTAACACCAAAATTTGTACTAGATGTTAACAAATTCATCTTTTTCAGAAATGATTTTCTTGCTATAGCCATTCTGCATTTTATAGTCTCCCGAATTCGGCCACCATCAGTTATCTTGGTGACCAAATAGCAAAAGTCATCTGCTATTTTAGTGTCTCTTATGCAGATCTAACTCCCTCAGCCTCGCCCGATTTAATTCGACTACCATCCATTACCCTTGTTTTAATTTTGTTGCTGTCCATTTCATAACCTCAGTTACAGACACTATCCACTTCGTTCAAATCGTTTTGCAAGTTCTTTACCGCCGGCCGGAGTGGCCGTGCGGTTCTGGGCGCTACAGTCTGGAACCGAGCGACCGCTACGGTCGCAGGTTCGAATCCTGCCTCGGGCATGGATGTGTGTGATGTCCTTAGGTTAGTTGGGTTTAATTAGTTCTAAGTTCTAGGCGACTGATGACCTCAGAAGTTAAGTCGCATAGTGCTCAGAGCCATTTGAGCCAAGGCGCGGGGAGGCTAACAGTTCATATGTGTGACGATTTAGCAATGTGACAGACACCCGTGTCCAACTGGACTTTCACACGTTTCCCACAAACAAGTAAATGAACAAAAAGTTTGTATGACTGGCGTATTACTGAAGAAACCGCACGCTTGCTTGTTGCAGACTTGGATTTTTTTTTTTTTTTTGCGCTCCGTCTTCAGGCCACAAGTAGCCCATAGGGACCATCCGACCGCCGTGTCATCCTCAGATGAGGATGCGTATAGGAGGGGCGTGTGGTCAGCACACCGCTCTCCCGGTCGTTATGATGGTTTTCTTTGACCGGAGCCGCTACTATTCGGTCGAGTATCTCCTCAATTGTCATCACGAGACTGAGTGCACCCCGAAAAATGGCAACAGCACATGGCGGTCCGTATGGTCACCTATCCAAGTGCCGGCCACGCCCGACAGCGCTTAACTTCGGTGATCTGACGGGAACCGGTGTATCCACTGTGGCAAGGCCGTTGCCCTGCAGATTTGGAATATACTGCATTAATGACATCGGCCTTGTGACTAGATTTTCGTGAGTGGGCCGAATTCTGCTATTCGTTCCGTTGAAAACACACTGATTGCACATGTCACATGTCCTTTCCTACCACAAGCGTAACATTTAGCTTGGCGGGAGGCACAGTCTTCGTTTGTGTCGTGTGTAACAGCCGTACGCGGTGTGGAAGGTTGTTTACGCGCCTCGGCTAGCGGACGCCGCCGGTGCGGAATGGGGCGATCACAACTGAGGGACTCAACCCGGCAAATAGCTGGCTGCGCAGATGTATGAGCCGACAAGGCACCGGAATCGCACTGATCTACCATTTGCACTACCTGCTGAAATGATGGCTCTGACTGTTTCAAAATTTGTTCACGCAATGTAACATCTGAATATAAAGCACCGCAAAGACATTTGAATTTGCATTTCCAAATTTTTTAAAAATTTGTTGTTAGGCCATATGGGACCAAACTGCTGAGGTCATCGGTCCCTAAGCCTACACACTACCTAATCTAACTGAAACTAACTTACGCTATGGACAACAGACACACACCCATGCCCGTCGGAGGACTCGAAACTCCGACGGGGGAAGCCACAGGGGCCGTGACAAGGTGCCGCAGACCGCGCGGCTACCCTGCGCGGCTTTGCAAATCTGTTACCCACTCGCGGTAAGTTTGTTATGATCGTTTTTTGCAATGAAAAAATTGATACCGAGCTGCTACCACATACACTTGTTGGTCATAATAGTTTGTTAGGGCCTGTACCACCTGTTCGTAGCTAAGTTCACTCGGAGTGGAGTTAGGAAAGAGTTTTTGAATTAATCAAACACTGCACTTCCTACCGTTGATAATAGATGTACCTGGCACGTTGTGGGCGATGACGTGGGCGTCAAACTGAGACGGCAACTCGAGGCATTCCTCGTCTTGTTCACTAAACTGTCGAAAAGGTGGTACAACAGCTGTAGTAGGCGGTGCTTGTTCCGGCCGGAGCGCAGCGTTGGCCAGTATGTGTTTCTAACACGTGGTCGCCAGTTGTGGGATCTTGCCCACTCGTTACTTATAGGGTGCCTAAAGGATGTTGCGTTCTCGGAATGCTATACAACAGTTCAAACAAATAACATTATAGTTTTATTTCTAGAAAGCAAATTGACAACACGTAACTCTGATTACAGCAAATGTCACTAGTGAAGTTGTTGCTATACACAAAGTCCAAGTAAACACTCGATACGAATGACGACAATCTGATAGCGCAGCACTAATGTCAATTGAGACTGGGCAGATCTAAACTCCCGAGGCAGGCAGGAGCGGCGCTATAATCACTTTTTGCAGGTGTCGCTCTTGGCGCGGCGCGCTCCAATTCCGCACACCATTGGCCGACGTTTCCTCACCGCCTTCTCTGGTCTTCCGTTCTGCATCTTCGTTCCGGCGCTTGTAGTTACGCCAGAACACCTGATATCTTTAGAATTTCAAAGAGTGAATTCCAGTGAAAACTGTAAAAATCTTCTTCTAACTATACGTAGTGGTAGGACAAATATTGCCTCTTGTGTTCCTGCATGTCTCCCGAACTCTAACATCTTCTTCAATGTCGACTCCTACAAGCTTTCGCATTCTTCTGTAAATAATGACTATGAGTATTTGGAACCGTGATTTATCAATCGGACGGTCTGGTAATATTCGCACCTGTCAGCACCTGTCTTCTTTGGAACTGCAATCAATACATTCTGTCCGCAGCTCGTGGTCGTGCGGTAGCGTTCTCGCTTCCCACGCCCGGGGTCCCGGGTTCGATTCCCGGCGGGGTCAGGGATTTTCTGAGCCTCGTGATGACTGGGTGTTGTGAGACGTCCTTATGTTAGTTAGGTTTAAGTAGTTCTAAGTTCTAGGGGACTGATGACCATAGCTGTTAAGTTCCATAGTGCTCAGAGCCAATACATTCTTCTGTTTCACATATCTTTCAAACCAGATGGACTTGTTTTGTTATGGCTGGTTTTCCCAATGATTTTAATAATTATGAGGGAGTGTCAGCACCTCCAGGTATCTTGTTTTCAGTTAGGTCTCTCAGTGCTCCGTCAAATTCATCTTGCAGTATCATATCTCCCATCACATATTCATTTACTTCCTCTTTCTTTGCTGTAAAACAGCCTTCAAGTTCATTCTCTTGTGTAGCCCTTCTATACATTCCTTCCACCTTGCAACTTTCCCTTCTTTGCTTACAAGAGTAACTCCCCCTCGCACCCCCCTCGGATTTCACGGTGCAATGGCCCAGTGCATAGCCCGTCCAAAACTGAACAAAGATCAAGCTTGAAAAAAGGAAGAAGATGTACTGAACTGTCAAAAAAGAAGAAAACTAGAAGCAGTGAACGGTCCAAGCTCAAGATATCCAATATCAAGTAACTAGAAGTAACCATGGGTTCGTGGCGTGTGGTCAGCGTGTGGGACTTCAAAGCAAAAGGTCCGCATTCATATCTCCCTTGAATCCTAATTTTTTATTCACTAAATTATGAACTTTCCGTCCGTTCATTGATGTGTCTGTTCTCCTTCTGTAGTCTTGGGAACTGTCATGCTGTACTTTGGTTATAGAATATGTCATGTGGTAAGAGCATATTGCTGTTGCACAGACCTCTCACAGAAATGAAAACAACAAATAAATGGGTGTGACCTATGCTACAAAGAGGAATTCAAGAACCAAAACTTCTAAAAACGATAGACAAGAGTCACAACATGTGGTACTCATGTACAACAAATAGGAGGTGCGTGTATCTGGAGGTCCCTTACTCCCACCTCGATGTTGCAAACGGACGTTACACCACGACACAGACACTAATTTGAATACAGCGAACAGACTCGTCAACGCCAGTACGACCAGTTCATAATTTTGTGAGAAAAAAAAAATTGAGCACGAGGGAGGTTTGAACACGGGTCTCCGACCTCGCACTCCAGTGTGCTCGATGTTGCTTATCTTAGGCGTAGACCGTTAACTGTTTCAAATTTCCTTCTTTTCTCGCAGTTCTGCTCACCTCCTTCCTGTTTTCATGCTTGATGTGTGTTCAGTTTTTGTCGGGCTGTCCACTGGGCCATCTTACCACTAAATCTGAGGGGGGTGCGATGGGGAGTTTCCCTCGTTAGTACTGGCTTTCCATTTGAGCTCTTGATATTCATACGGCTGCTTCTCTTTTCTCCAAAGGTATGTTTAATTTTACAATTAGCGACATTTGTGTTCTCCTAGTTATGCAATCTTCTACATCTCCATCTACATAAATACTCCGCAATCTACTGTATGGTGGGCGGCGGAGGCATCACTTGTACCACTACTAGTCATTTCCTTTCCGTTTCTACTCGCAAATAAAGGAGGGAAAAACGACTCTTCATGTGCATCCGCACGAGCCCTAATTTCTATTATCCTCGTGGTCCTTACGCAAACTATACGTTGGAGCCAGAAGAATCGTTCTCAGGTTCAAATGCCGGTTCTCTACATTTTCTCAATAGTGTTCCGCAAAAAGAGCGTCGTCCTACCTCCGGAGATTCCCACTTGAGTTCACGAAGCATCTCCATAAAAAAAAAAGTGTGTAAATCTTGTGGGGCTTAACTGCTTAGGTCATCAGTCCCTAAGCTTACACACTACTTAACCTAAATTGTCCTAAGGACAAACACACACACACACACCCATGCCCGAGGGAGTACTCGAACCTCCGCCGGGACCAGCCACACAGTCCATGACTGCAGCGCCCCAGACCGCTCGGCTAATCCCGCGCGGCATCTCCATAAGACTCGCGTGTTGATCGAACCTACCGGTAATAAACCTAGAAGCCTCCCTCTCAATTGCTTCGCTGTCTTAATCCGATCTAATGGGGACCCCAAACACTCGAGCAGTACTGACGAATTGGTCGCACTATTGTGCAACTCACCGTCTCCTTTACAGATGAACCACACTTTCCTAAAATTCTTCTACAGCCTTGCGTTTATCCTCTAGCGATTCCTGGTTGCACTTCCTGTCAATCTTATTTTTAGATGTTTCTACTACTTTTCGCCTGATCCATAACATTATATGTATATATTTTAACACTATCTGGCCACAGTACAGTGATTTGGCTGCTGCCAGTCTGTCCCCCATGTGAGGGAAATGAAATGAGGACTATAGTACTGGGTTGGTGGTTGATGCATAAGTTCGTAGCGTTTTACCATCACAACAGAGAATGTACTCATCAATAATATATTCTCCTTCATTACTTACAACAGTCTGTGAGCGCTGCGGAAATTTTTCGATTCCGCGACTGTAGAAATCACATGGTTTTGAGGCGAGGAATTCGTTGCGGCAACTTCGGAGAGTTCCTTGAAGTTATTTGATGGAGAGGTAAAAGGCGAAAATCTAATGGCGCAAGATCTGGTGAATAAGGTGGGTGCTGAATGACTTCGCAACCCAACTCCTGTACAGGAGTTTTCCTGATCATAGAGTGTCACTGCTGACACAAAGGTACTCCTTAAAACGAGAGGACCATTTCCTGGCGTGTTCTGTCCAATGGTATTATCCCCAACACGGCGCAAATGTTCCTGGCTGCCTCCGCTACTGTCACCACTCCATTGGACTCAAACAGAAGAATATGTCGGATATGCTTCGATTTCTCCACTTGGCACTCTTATTTTCAAGCATCCACAGCTCCACTCGCTATCTCCAAATGACAAAATGACAATATGTAAACTCAAATAGCAAAAGTTAACTACAGATAAAAAATGACAACCGATAAATAAATCCATACCAATCGGAATACCAACATACAAAGCAAAGACGCTACGAACTTATGCAACAAGATAATAAAAATATGAGTCTGTCGTGTTTATTGCTTTATTTTGTAGTTGATCGTTGGTGAAGTTTGCGGCGGGCTGTTGGCAGGTGCGGACGGGTGGGTCTGACGGCGCGCAGAGCCATCTGTGGGCAGCGCTGGTGCAGCAGCGCGCCTACCTGCAGGCAGGCGCGGCCAGCAACGAGCCGTTCTCGCGTCACGCCTTCAGCGCCGCCGCCAGCAGCCGCCTCCGCTGCGACCGCCCCTTGCCCGACACCAGGCACCACAGGTAAACGCCTTCTCCTCAGCAGCAGTCACACCTTTCTGACTAACCCCGACAGCGGGAGCTCTGTGTTTCTCGGGTTATCGAAGCCGTCATCTTGCATCGCATTCAGAAATATCAACACTATCGAATACTTCTTCGTATTGACCATTGTGGGCTCTACCCCAACTTCTCTTCCGATGACCGACACTAACATTTCGCACTTACTATCCCATAAACTAAGAACCAGTAATAAGTCATCTTTTTAATTGACTCTTCCTTTGCTTCTTGATAGAACAACATAATTATACACCATCATTATCACCATCATCTTCACTTCAAGCATTAGGCCATTTCTTATTTTGATTTTTACGGTACCTATTGCGTCCTCGGTCTTTATTGATATCTTTTCCCAGCTTGCTTAAACCTTCTTACAGGGAGAGATAATCTTTCTTCATTCATTGTTTCGAGATGTTCATTCCTGCATCTTCTATTTTCTGTATTTTGTTTAGGATATTAAATATGTTCAGGTCTACCTTAATTTCCAGATTACGAAATCTATTGGCTCATATGCATCCCTGTACTGCACTTAGGAACCTCATCTCCATTGCTTGTATGCGACTTTCTTGACGTTCACATATAAACCACGATTGACTTCCGTAAACAAGCACTGGAACTGCCATTGTCTTATAAAATCGCAGTCTTGTTTCTTTCCTCGTATTGTTCCACGTATATTTCCAAACTTTGCTAACTTCTTCCCTATATCTTCGCCATACTCATATGTGACGTCAGAATCTAAATAATTAAAATATTTGATCTCTTCTATTGTGCAGTTGTTGACCATAATGTTTGTTTGTACGGGATATTTCTCTTCGAGAGCCATTGATTTTGTCTTCTTCTCTGGAATCGTCAACTGGTACTCTTCATAAACCTCACCTAATAAATGTATTCCCCTTTCAAAGTCGTCTTCATTCTCTGCCAGCAGTGTGACATCGTCTGCATGTAAGACACAATACAAGCAAGAATTACTGTTATACAGGGTGAGTCACCTAACATTACCGCTGGATATATTTCGTAAACCACATCAAATACTGACGAATCGATTCCACAGACCGAACGTGAGGAGAGGGGCTAGTGTAATTGCTTAATACAAACCATAAAAAAATGCACGGAAGTATGTTTTTTAACACAAACCTACGTTTTTTTTAAATGGGACCCCGTTAGTTTTGTTAGCACATCTGAACATATAAAGAAAAACGTAATCAGTGCCGTTTGTTTCATTATAAAATGTTAATTACATCCAGAGATATTGTAACCTAAAGTTGACGCTTGAGTACCACTCCTCCGCTGTTCGATCGTGTGTATCGGAGAGCACCGAATTACGTAGGGATCCAAAGGGAACGGTGAAGGACCTTAGGTACAGAAGATACTGGAACAGCACATTACGTCCACATGCTAACACCTTTTTATTGGTCTTTTTCACTGACGCACATGTACATTACCATGAGGGGTGAGGTACACGTACACACGTGGTTTCCGTTTTCAATTACGGAGTGGAATAGAGTGTGTCCCGACATGTCAGGCCAATAGATGTTCACTGTGGTGGCCATCATTTGCTGCACACAATTGCAATCTCTGGCGTAATGAATGTCGTACACGCCGCAGTACATCTGGTGTAATGTCGCCGCAGGCTGCCACAATACGTTGTTTCATATCCTCTGGGGTTGTAGGCACATCACGGTACACATTCTCCTTTAACGTACCCCACAGAAAGAAGTCCAGAGGTGTAAGATCAGGAGAACGGGCTGGCCAATTTATGCGTCCTCCACGTCCTATGAAACGCCCGTCGAACATCCTGTCAAGGGTCAGCCTAGTGTTAATTGCGGAATGTGCAGGTGCACCATCATGCTGATACCACATACGTCGACGCGTTTCCAGTGGGACATTTTCGAGCAACGTTGGCAGATCATTCTGTAGAAACGCGATGTATGTTGCAGCTGTTTGGGCCCCTGCAATGAAGTGAGGACCAATGAGGTGGTCGCCAATGATTCCGCACCATACATTTACAGTCCACGGTCGCTGTCGCTCTACCTGTCTGAGCCAGCGAGGATTGTCCACGGACCAGTAATGCATGTTCCGTAGATTCATTGCCCCGTGGTTTGTGAAACCCGCTTCATCGGTAAACAGGTAGAACTGCAACGCATTCTCTGTTAATGCCCATTGACAGAATTGCACTCGATGATTAAAGTCATCACTATGTAATTGCTGATGTAGCGACACATGAAACGGGTGAAAGCGGTGACGATGCAGTATGCGCATGACACTGCTTTGACTCAGTCCACCGGCTCTCGCAATGTCCCGTGTACTCATGTGTGGGTTCATGGCAACAGCAGCTAACACACCAACTGCACCCGCTTCTCCTGTGACGGGCCTGTTACGGACTCGTTTGCGTGCTACGACCATACCTGTTGCATACAGTTGGCGGTAGATGTTTTGCAATGTGCGGCACGTTGGATGCTCTCTGTCCGGGTACCGTTCTGCATACACCCTGCAGGCTTCAGCTGCATTTCGTCGACACTCGCCATAGATGAGTATCATCTCCGCCTTTTCAGAGTTCGAATACACCATGGTCACAGTTCCTACAACACTACACTATCTCAGACGTCTGATAACACGATGTACTACAGTTGGTCTGCGTGCGGAGACGAATGCAGAATAACAATAGCAGCAAGCGCTACATGCGGACACTGCGACAGCTAGACCAAACCACAACAGTGCACTACAGCCACACTCGTAAACACGGTCGTCATCGTAAACATGTCCCTGCAGATGCTGCTCGCCGACCGTGGCCCGTGTTTGTTACAACACGCAACTGAACGTCGGTGGTTTCAAGCGTCAACTTTAGGTTACAATATCTCCGGATGTAATTCACATTTTACAATGCAACAAACGGCACTGATTACGTATTTGTTTATATGTTCAGATGTGCTAACAAAACTAACGTGGTTCCATTTTAAAAAACGTAGGTTTGTGTTAAAAAACACACTTCCGTGCATTTTTGTATGGTTTGTATTAAACAATTACACTAGCCCCTATCCTCACGTTCGGTCGGTGGAATCGGTTCGTCAGTATTTGATGTGGTTTACGAAATATATCCAGCGGTAACGTTAGGTGACTCACTCTGTATATAAATGAAAATCGCTGTATTGCGTACGCTCTAGAGGATTAGTTCATTTAGTTACAATAACCGGTTTTCCTTAAATGCCATCATCAAACTTTAATTATTGTTGTCAAAGACGTTACAACGTTTCTAAACAACATCAGAGCTCATACTATTCATCTAGACTGAGACAAGAACTCACAGTAACTGTCACGTTTGACAGTGCAGTGGTATGCAGTTAAGAAGGTAAAAAAATCGAACAGAAAATAAATGTAAAGGAAGTATTTTCCGGCGTAACGTCAAGCGCCGGCACCCCGGTCAAGATCGTTACAGCAGAGAGGGCTGTGAGACGACGTCAGCCAATAGTACGCTGACCGACCCTTCTCTAGCACAATACCGAGACAGGAGCGGCCTCTACACGAAGAGTCAGGCTGGAGACCTGACAGTGTTTACTTGCGAGTTTGTGCGCGTCGTTACGCTCACGAGTGTTGTTCAGCGTTGTGTAGTCGTAGTGTCAGAGTCGACGTTGATTTGTCATTCGCTTTGTAAGGCAGCGTGGTTATTTCGTACGCGTTCCGTTGTACTTGGTATATATAGGCGACCGGCGTTCGTGCCCATATCCTGCCAGCGCCCTGACTACGTCAGTCGGGCCAGGGCTAAGCATGCATGGGGCCAAGGACAGGAATTCGCGGCAAGGCGACTCTTCCGCCGCCCCTTCTCGCAGCAATGTGACACCGACCGCTAGACGGCCGTCCCGGAAAGCTGCCGGCTGCACTGATACTGCCACCACCCAACTGGCAAAGGACCGAGGGCATCGTCCCTCCCGCCACAAGTCACTGATGACCACTGAGAGTGATACTGATTCACGTGAACCCTATACGCAACGTCGCGTGAGGGACCAATCTTTCTCTTCGTCCTCTAACGATTCCCATGGCCTCCTGGTGATAGAACTCTCACGTAGTGACAGTCAAGCCATGTCGTCCCCCAGCATTAATACAACCGACCGCCACACCGACGCTCCATCGGGTGCTCCCTCGTCTACACCATCTCGTCAGCCCATCGGGCCTTCTGGGGATTCCGACCCTGTCGGTCCCCCCTGTTATCGATACTCTAAACGGTCTTCCACTCGTGCCCGTCACAGCGGTCGTGATTCGGATACCGATGCCTCTGTGGACCAGGACGTGGGTCCCCCTCCTAGCTCCACTTCACCTAATCCACCGCTAACACCACAAAAGAAGGAGAAGATCCCTCCTACCGTTGTTTACAATCCCAGAAACTACATCAAACTGAACACTGAACTGCAAAGCCTTATTGCGGGCCAACTGCAGGCAATATAACGGAAAGACAGCGTGAAGTACCTGCTTGACTACATGGATGATTATCTCCTAGTCCTCAACATTGTGAAGTCCAGGGCTATGGACTACTACACTCATCAGGCTTCTGCCGACAGAAGAGCAAAAATTGTCATCAAAGACCTTCCTTGTGAAGCTGCAGAAGCAGATGTCAGAGATGAGTTACTCCGTCTCAATTTCCTGGACCCTTTGATTCACCAACAAAACAAGAGGAACCCAGAGACCCGCAAGTTAATCCCTATGCCCATCCATGTTGTCCCCCTCTGCACTGTTGATGGCTTAACTTATGATGCCCCCCCCCCCATGTGGTAGAAACTCTGGCCGACGCGTTTGAGGCCCAAAACCAGTTTCGTATCCAGGACATCACGCATGATGAACTACAAGATGAACACGATATTCTAGCGGCCGTTGGCTCTTTCAAAGACCATCTCTATCAGCCCCTCAACTTACTTCCACAGCGGAAATCCAGCGGATCCTCCGGTGGAAGCATGGACGGTAGGCTCCAGGTTTGGATGGTGTTTTAAACGAACGCCTCTGCCGGCTCCCACACAAGCCACTGGTCTTATTTACCAGCATTCTGAACCGCTGTCTCACAAATGGCGCATTTCCCCCACAGTGGAAACAGGCCAAAATGATTGCCATCCCCAAGCCCTCAAAGGATCCTACGGTGCCTACTAACAACAGGCCCATTAGCCTTCTGAATGCCATGGCAATGGTTCTCGAATCTTTGATCCTCCACCGCATTTCCCAGCCTCTGGCGGTGGCTGGGACCATTCCATCTGGAACAGTTTGGATTCGCTTCCCACCTGTCAGCCGAACTCCAAGTCCTTTGGATCACGGAACATGTCAGCAAGGGCTTTAACTCCACCATGTCGACACCAGCGGTTTTCCTGGACCTGCAAAACGCGCATGACAAGATATGGCAGGACAATCTTGTGTAAAAAATGCTGACACAGACGACCATACCCAACATCTATGTGAAGATTGTAGATAATTTCCTCCATGATTGGACTTTCTTGGTTACTCGGTGAGGTCGACACTCCAGCTTATGTCACGTGTTGATGGATACACCTCAGGGCTCTGTGTTGTCTCCCATCCTTTTTAACATTTATTTTAACGATATGCCAGTCCTCCTACATTGCCACCTGGCACAATATGCCGATGATACGGCGTTCTATACAACCGGCCGCAACACAGACAAGCTCATTACTCGCCTCCACAGACAGGTGGACGCGACAGTGACCTGGTGCTGTTCCAACAAGATTGACCTCAATGCCGCCAAAACTACAGCAGTCTACTTCATTAAACAGCGCCCCATTCTCCGCCGCAACATCATTATATCAGGCGTCCAGGTCCCATGGTCCCAATACCAAATACGTAGGTGTCTGGATGGATAAAAAACTGCTCTTCCATCGCCCTGCAGAATGTGTAACCCAAAAAGGACTCAAGCTGATCAAAGCGTTGTACCCAGTGTTCATCAGCAGGGATCTGAACCTCAACACCAAGCTCCAGCTGTACTGGATGGTTGTCCACCCTTCCCTCACCTATGGCTCCACTGCGTGGGCTACGATTAGTGCTTCCTAGATCCTCCGGTGCCTGCTGAATAAGGTGCTTCGGTGGAGCCTGCATGCCCCTCCCCTGACGAGGGTAGTTACCCTCCACAAGGAAATGGACATGGCCACTCTCAAGACGTCCATGCGAGAGAAGGCAAGGCATCTCTATGTGACAGTACAAGCCCTATACGACACGGTCGCTGGTTTACAAAACATTGGCACCACGACACCCTGGCACTGGCACCAGCACCCAGTTCCCCTCACCATCCTTGAGGACTCCGATTCTGATCACAATTATCATTAGCCTTCTTACGGCCACTCACGCAGCATTAGTACTGACTTGACCACTGGATGGGTGTCGACCATCGTAAACAACCAGTGTTTATACCTAATGTTGTTCATCATTATGTTACCTCTTGCCTGCAACTTGAACTTCCACCGTCGGAGCGTGGTATGGGACTTCAAGTCCCACCGCCACACCTTCAAAGTGCACTCCGGTGATGTCTTTGGAATGGCATCACTGTCGAATGGAACAGTTTTACCATCCACCAACACAGTAAGACCATGAGCAACCGGTGAAGCTGTACTTAAAAAGCCGTGGCCCAGTGGAAGACAAGTTGATCTACAAACGCTACAGTAGTGATTTAGGACTTGTACTGTTTTACTTGTATTGCGAATTGTATATTCTGAAGAAATTTCTTATTTGTCTGTCGCCCACTGCTTGCGACACTTCTGAATTTCACAAAAGTTAAGTATTGTCAATTATGTTACTGTGATAAAATCTCATTAATGCGATTCGCTTGAATTGTTGTCTACCGATCCGGGAATGCAGGTTTCCTATTAGACGAGTGGGCAGAACACAATAAAGTAAACCAGGAAAAACATTAAAAATAAATTCGAAAAACGGTGCCTATATAATAATTGAAATTAAATTAACTGTCCCAATAAAATAAAATAAGGTGTTGACAAGATTACTGAAACATACCTTAAAGACGTATTATACGTGGAGAGTGATACAGAAACACAGTTAAAACTAGAACTGATAATTGTAATAACAGAATATATGGACTACATATGCAATCAAAATAAAATAAATAAATATAAAAGAATGGAGGACTAGAAAGGGATAGACAGTGTGGGTAGCATTGTAAAGTGAGGATTAAGTGAAGCTTAGAAGAGGGGAAGTGCTGAGTTGTGTTTTTGTCATTTAATGGTCTATTAAATGAAGATCGTGGGAAAGATATTCGTTGATATGTACGGCTTCCAGTAGGCTAAGTTTTTGACCTTTGTTTGCTAATGGAGGACATGGGACTGTGGCTGCTAGCTGTGACCTTACTGTGTACATGCTCAACAAACGTGGAGTCATAATTCTGAAGCCTCCAGCTGCACTCATGTTGAGCCAACATAGTTACTATGTCTCTGCCGACCGACCAATGCAAAAGGTATCACAATCTGGGAAAGTAATTTTGTAAGCCACACTACTGGCTAATAACTGGGTCTTAATTTTGATATTGAAAACATACTGGGCTGTGGTGTTCCTTACATGGTAGGAAAATATATAGTTGGAGAATTTCAGTTTCTTCTACACTCTGTGATACCAATCCTAGCTGTGGGAGTGTACTCCACTTCCTGTGGACAGTGAAAGGAGCAGCAGAGGGACCATAGAAAAAGGATACAATTTTCAGTGCTGGTTTCCTATGCAAGGTGTGGTCAAACAGGACAGGACTGTAGCCGTTGGTTGAGGCAATAAATTTTATGTCTATAACTCTACTTTGAACTCTTGTTTGGACATAGCAACAGCTATGAGATAGTGTACAATGGAGTGGAAAGCTGCATCTTTGTATGTTACTGAGTGTTGCGAGCAAGAAGGTATTAATTTGTCTGTTGTTGTAGGCTTTCTATTAGTTTTTAAGCACTGTGTTTGGGTACAGATGGCAATAGTTAGATAAAGACAGTTTATGAACTTGTTGCCAATCTCCATTGTTAACTGAATATTTTAATGTTGACTGTATAAGTTATAAAAAATTGGGTTGGTTGCCTTGTAGTACCTGTTCACATCCACAGTACATCATCCACATATCTAAACCAGTATTTAATATTTGCACTAAAAGGTTCTTTATCCAATGTAGAGAGCTGATTTCTCCTGGTTTTCTCCCTTTATATATATTTACTGTTCAGTTTTTTTTTTTACCTTTTTACTTGTATACCACTGCACTGTCAGAGATGACAGTTACTGCTTGTTCATGCCTCAGTCTTGACGAGCAGTATCAGTTTCAATGTTTTTTACAAATTTTGTAACTTCTTTGCCGGCCGGAGTGGCCGAGCGGTTCTAGGCGCTCCAGTCTGGAACCGCGCGACCGCTACGGTCGCAGGTTCGAATCCTGCCTCGGGCATGGATGTGTGTGATGTCCTTAGGTTAGTTAGATTTAAGTGGTTCTAAGTTCTAGGGGACTGATGACCTCAGCAGTTAAGTCCCATAGTGCTCAGAGCTATTTGAACCATTTTGTAACTTCTTTGACAATGATAGGCAGTTAAAGTCAATGATGGTCTTATAAGCCGAAAGCAGGTTAACTAAATAAATTAATCCTCTAGAACATACACACTCCTGTGCTTTTCATTTATAATAAGTAATCTACCATCTTTTCTCCTTGACCTCGAAAACTCCTACAACCGTGTTTGGCATGACCTCCAAACCATATTTATCAATACCCACCTTGTTGCTTCCTTCTTATTCAGTCGACTGTCTTATGCATCTATAAGCAGTACCAATTTTAGGACGACGGTTCAATCCCGCGTCCAACCATCCTGATTTAGGTTTTCCGTGATTTTCCTAAATCGCTCCAGGAAAATACCGGGATGGTCCCTTCGAAAGGGCACGGCCGCTTCCTTCCCCGTCCTTCCCTAATCCGATGAGACCGATGACCTCACTGTCTGGTCTCTTCCCCCAATCAACCCATCCAACCCAATCAATTTCAGTTTGTTCCACTCCACTATGGGCATCCCCTAAGTGTTCTTTCTTTCTGCACTCATCCATATTACAGACATATATTTTTGTGTTGTCTCGTTGTCGCTGTAGGCTTGTACCATGGGAAGCAAGGAGACGATGTTGTTGGTGGCTGGTATCCTGTTTCTGTAACACAACTGCACACATGTATTAATAGGATTCTTTATTTATAAGAACAGAAAATTACTTAACTCAAGATAGTTCAGGTGTTGTGGTACAAGCTCTCCTGTAATAGTCTACGTTAGCCTCACTGCTGATGAAGTACAAAAAAATGGCTCTGAGCACTATGGGACTCAACTGCTGTGGTCATAAGTCCCCTAGAACTTAGAACTACTTAAACCTAACTAACCTAAGGACATCACACACATCCATGCCCGAGGCAGGATTCGAACCTGCGACCGTAGCGGTCGTGCGGTTCCAGACTGTAGCGCCCTTAACCGCTCGGCCACTCCGGCCGGCGATGAAGTACAAGTCCTGCTATGTTCACTATTCTGGTCGCTAGGTACAGACTGACTCTGAGCTAGAGGTGGAGCTAACTGCGACTACCATTCCCACTGGGCTGCGACTGAAGTCTCGACTCATTGACTCACTGGAGGACTGACTGGGTCTGACTGGGCGGCGGCGATATAAATACTAGCGGCCGAGAGGGCGTTGGCGGTCCATTTCTTAGGAGTCTGTCTTTGGCCTCTATCGATCTACTCGCAACCTCTTTGCTGCTTGGTGTGCTGGCAACAGCCTACTCCGGCGCATACATAATACTTCCTTGTGTTCAACTCTCCAGTTGACTAACTAAAATATTACTGTGATGATATTTTGAGTTGCGTTGATGTAATGGAACAATGCTCTGAAATACAATAGTGGAGGAAGTTGGGGACATTCAGAAATTATTTCGAAATGTGATGATTTCTATTTTATGGGCATTAGACTGTAGTCTAAAGCATGTTTCTTTCCCTAATGTTTCGTCTCCTAATGCTGCAGACATCCTCAGAGAGTATGAACACGTAATTATTTAATTTTTAAACTTAAACTCAACTAGAAGTTTATGTTTGAAAAGTAAACAACTACGTCTTTATAGTCTCTGAGGATATCTCAAGCATGAGAAAACGAAACATTAAACAAAGAAAGTGTTGGACTGGACGAGATAATACTCGTCGGTACAGTGGTGGGTTCTTAGCTTTACTGCTAGAGGGGTCCGAGTGATACTCAATATATAGAATATTAGACCACTTTGTTATAACTTGAACAAGATGAAACATATAACTGTGTTATGATCCGTGTCCACAGGAATGTCGTGAGTATTTATTACTGTCACAAAACATTAATGTATCACTTCATACAGCACAGGATACCAGTCTCTTCTCACAAAGTACAGTTTACTGTAAGATTTTATCCAGAGTTCTGTCTTATACGATTGTCACACAGCTGGCTCGGTAGGGAGACGGTGCTGTCGTGTTCAATGATGATTGCCGACTGACCTGAGCGGCATTGTGCTAAGCGAGCTAATGTGGTGGCTCAGGGAAACTCTTCTGGGTGTTCAAAATGATTCAAATGGCTCTGAGCACTATGGTACTTAACATCTGAGGCCATCAGTCCCCTAGAACTTAGAACTACATAAACCTAACTAACCTAAGGACATCACACACATCCATTCCCGAGGCAGGATTCGAACCTGCAACCGTAGCAGTCGCGCGGTTCCGGACTGAAGCGCCTAGAACCGCTCGGCCACCGCGGCCGGCTCTTCTGAGTGTGTCTATGCCACTGTCTCTCGTTCGCTGCTGCTTCTGGCAGTGACTACGTTTACTTAAGGTTCTGTCACAAGGTACCGACCTCACCTCGGCACCTCGTTGTTAGGACTACACCGCAGAAACTGTTATATGCAACAGATGTGCTTCGTGTACTATATAAAGGGGCAGGGAGAGAACCCCTCCCACACAAACTAACTGCTGTTATTGAGGTTGCTTGCTAAACGCACAGCAACACAGTCTCCTCACAGGAAACAATGGAATTACGACGATATAATGTTGGCAGTACAGATATGTGACAATTTACAATATTTACCTTTATAAATAATTAATTTGAGTATGATGCTGAGGTGAAACAAATTAGTTGAAGTTCACGAACTACGAAGACAGGCTTATTCCTGACTATAGTGAACGCTAACTAGTAGTCTGCCCAGTCCGGTTCTACTAGCGATGACAATTTGGAAGTGTGTCGAGTAAGGTGCAGCACGACACTTGGCGAATACTGCGACACTGTGAGATTCTGCAGCCGCTGACTGATGAGTGGAGCTATGTGTCGTCTTAAATCCACGATTGGCAGATGTATGTTCCGAACTATTTGCCTGACGTCAGGCGTGACCAGGATATAGTCCCTGTTTGAGCGCTTTCTGCAGTATCGGAACATAACTATGGCTGATGGATAGGACTATGTGAATGGCGTAGGGTGGAAGCAAAATATATTCCGTTATTTTCGCCCACTATGGCGTCCGGTCAGAACTACATGACGCCAGACGGAAACCAGAGTTGGTGTGCGGCAGCCTCTGTATGTTCGCGTACCGCAGCAACCGGAGGATACAGCACAAACGTGCTTAGATCACCACCTAATGTCCATGAAACAGAAATTGACAGGAACGTAAATACCAGCCATGGAACCCTGCGTTGCACTACCCAACTATTATTGCACTTGGCCTCCTGTTGCCGTTACCGGAAACGGGAGGTGGCATTACAGTAAACAAAAACCACATCATTTTTTTTGAACTGTAGTATACTCAGTAGAAGTCCGAATAACTTCACGAGCAAAATGTGTAGCCAGAGCTCAGACTGATCGGCTTCGAGCGCACAGGTAAACACACGAGCCGACCTACAGCCCTCACTCCCAGGTGCAATAATGTTGTGGTCGACTAATATAATTGCGAAACTGTTGTATCCGATTTCTACGAGGTATCCAACAAAAATATCACTTCCCGCATTCTGTAGCTCAGCCATGCCTCCGCAGTATCCTTTGTCTCGAACCCTGGCAAAACATCCAAAGAGATTCTGGTCGTATATAAAGTATGACAGCGACAAGAGACAATCTACGCCTCCACTACGTGATAGTAATGGAAATACTATCGATGACAGTGCGGCTAAAGCAGAGTTAATAAACACAGCCTTCTGAAATTCTTTCGCCAAAGACGACTGAGTAAATATTCCAGAATCAGAATAGAGAACAGGAGTACTGTAGCAACTTAAATCACTTAATAAAAGCGTATCTTCCGGTCCAGACTGTATACCAAGTAGGTTCCTTTCAGAGTATGCTGATGTACGAGTAATAGCTCCATACCTAACAGCCATACACAACCGCTCGCTCGACGAAAGATCCGTACCCAAAGATTGGAAAGTTGCACAGCTCACACTAAGTATAAATATAGATTTGGATCAGTAACAGTTCCATTCATCGTATGTTATTCTGTTGCACAAAAAACATTCGCCTGTAACCTTTATCGAGCAAGGCGGTGTGATCTCGTTCTCGGATTGAACAGGCTTCAGATTTCCTCCGTTTCTCTAAAGCGTAACAACGAGAGAAGAATTGTGTAGCCAGTCACAGTTTCGGCCCCTGAATGACGTACATGTACGTGTATATGTTCCATGAGTTTTATTCTTACAAGTTTCGCAGGAGAACTTCTGTGAAGTCTGGAAGTTAGAAGACGAGGTAATGGAGGAAGGAAAGCAGTGAGGATGGGTCTTAGATCGTACTTGGCTCGCTCAGTCGGTAGAGTACTTGCCCGCGATCGGCAGGGGTCGCGAATTCGAGTCTCGTCCCGTCACACATCTACATCTACGTGATTACTCTGCTATTCACAATAAAGTGCCTGGCAGAGGGTTCAATGAACCACCTTTAAGCTGTCTCTCTACCGTTCCACTCTCGAACGGCACGCGGGAAAAACGAGCACTTAAATTATCCTGTGCGAGCCCTGATTTCTCTTATTTTATCGCCATGATCATTTCTCCCTATGTAGGTGGGTGCCATCAGAATGTTTTCGCAATCGGAGGAGAAAACTGGTGATTGAAATTTCATGAGAAGATCCCGCCGCAACGAAAAACGTCTTTGTTTTAATGATTGCCACTCCAATTCACGTATCATGTCTGTGACACTATCTCCTCTATTTCGCGATAATACAAAAGGAGCTGCCCTTCTTTGTACTTTTTCGATGTCATCCGTCAGTCCCATCTGATGCGGATTCCACATTGCACAGCAGTACTTCAGAATAGGGCCGACAAGCGTGGTGTAAGCAGTCTCTTTAGTAGACCTGTTGCGCCTTCTAAGTGTTCTGCCAATGAATTGCAGTCTTTGGTTTCCTCTACCCACAATGTGATCGTTCCAATTTAGGTTATTTGTAATTGTAATCCCTAAGTATTTAGTTGAATTTACAGCCTTCAGATTTATGTGACTTATAGCGTAATCGAAATTTAGCTGATTTCTTTACGTACTCATGTGAATAACTTCACACTTTTCCTTATTCAGGATCAATCGCCACTTTTCGCAGCATACAGATATCTTACCTAGATCATTTTGCAAATCGTTTTGATCATCTGATGACTTTACGAGACGGTAAATGACAGCATCATCTGCAAACAACCTAAGACGGCTACGCAGATTGTCTCCTATATCGTTAATATACATCAGGAACAATAGACGGCCTATAACACTTCCTTGGGGAACGCCGGATATTACTTCTGTTTTACTCGATGACTTTCCGTCTATTACTACGAACTGTGACCTTTCTAACAGGAAATCACGAATCCAGTCGCACAACTGAGGCGATACTCCGTAGGCACGCAGTTTGGTTAGAAGACGCTTGTGAGGAACGGTGTCGAAAGCCTTCTGGAAATCTAAAAATATGGAATCAATTTGACATCCCCTGTCGATAGCACTTATTACTTCACGAGTATGAAGAGCTAGTTGTGTTTCACAAGAACGATATTTTCTGAAACCGTGCTGACTATGTGTCAATAAATCGTTTTCTTCGAGGTACTTCATAATGTTCGAATACAGTATATGTTCCAAATCCCTACTGCATATCGACGTTAGTGATACAGGCCTGTAATTCAGTGGATTACTCCTACTTCCCTTTTTGGGTATTGGTGTGACTTGACCAATTTTCCAGTCTTTAGGTACAGATCTTTCTGTGAGCGAGTGGTTGTATATAATTGCTAACTCTGGAGCTAATTTATCAACATACTCTGATAGGAACGTGACTGGTATACAGTCTGGACCGGAGGCCTTGCCTTTATTAAGTGATTTAAGCTGCTTCGTTACACTGAGGATACCTGCTACTATGTTCCTCATCTTGGCAGTTGTTCTTGATTGGAATTCAGGAATATTTACTTCGTCTTATTTGGCGAAGGAGTTTCGGAAAATCGTGTTTAATAACTCTGCTTTAGTGGCGCTGTCATCAGTGACTTCACCGTTGTCATCGCACAGTGAAGGTATTGATTGCGCCTTGCCACTGGTGTGTTTTATGTATGACCAGAATCTCTTTGGGTTTTCTGCCAGATTTCGAGACAGAATTTCGTTGTGGAAATTATTAAAAGCATCTCGCATTGAAGTACGCGCCATATTTCGAACTTGTATAAAACTTTGCCAATCCTGGGGGTTTTGGGTTCTTTTAAATTTGGCATGCTTTTTTCATTGCTTCTGCAACAACGATCTGACCCGTTTTGTGTACCGTGGGGGATCAGTACCATCACTTATTAATTTATGTGGTATATATCTCAATTTCTGTCGATACTATCTCTTTGAAAACATTCCACAAGTTTTCTACACTTACATGATCACATCGGAAGGAGTGAAGACTGTCTCTTAAAAAGGCGTTAAGAGCATTTTTATCAGCTTTTTTAAATAGATATACTTTGCGTTTCTTTTTGATGGTTGTAGGTGTTACGGTATTCAGCCTAGCATCAACTGCCTTGTGGTCGCTAATCCCTGTATTCGTCACAATACTCACTATTTGTCCAGGATTACTTGTTGCTAAAAGGTCAAGTATGCTTTCGCAACCATTTACGCTTCGAGTGGGCTCATGAACTAACTGTCCAAAATAATTTTCTGAGAAAGAATTCAGTACAATTTCGGATAACGTTTTATGCCTGCCGCCGGCTTATACTTATAATTTTTCCAGCATATCGAGGATAGATTGAAGTCACCATCGACTATAATTGTATGAGCGGGGTACTTATTTGAAATGAGACTCAAGTTTTCTTTGAACTGTTCAGCAGCTGTATCTTCTGAGGTGGAGGGGGGGGGGGGGGGTCGGTAAAACTATCCAATTAATAGTTTAGTCCGATTGTCAGGTATAACCTTTACCCATACTATTTCACACTAAGTATCTACTTCAGTTTCGCCACACAGTTCTATTCTGCCAGGAAGTTTCGAAATATCGCTTGTTCCAACCTTCTATCATACACCTTTATCGATCAAATTCAAATATTTGAGTATATGCGCTTCGAATCTCGGCTACTGGCTCCTTTTCATTGTTCTTGAAAAAATATAAATTTGGATCAGTAGGAGTCCCATTCATCCCATATTATTGTGTTGAACAAAAAACGTTCACTTGTAACCTTTATTGAGCAAAGAGGCATGATCTCCTTCTCGGATTGAACAGGCTTCAGATTTCCTCCGTTTCTCTAAATCGTAACAATAAAAGAATTTCATAGCCAGTCACAGTTTCGGCGCCTGAATGATTTATTTGGCCGTAAATATTTGCAGGCCTAAGGCACTGTCCATTTTTTGTGTGACTCATATATTAAAGGACAGGGTCCCACTTGGTTTTGCAAAGCACAAATCGTTTTTAGATCTCTTCCCCAAACATGATTCGCCTCATCTCTGCCGTCATCAGTGTGTTCTCACTTTACTGAATGTCTGAAAATGCAAAATGGTTTATGGTAGCAGTTGTGTACACTATCTGATCAAAAGCATCCGAACATCCCTATGTAATGGGTATCCGGACATTTGCCACGCCGAACATTTGCCACTGTTTTACCTGCTCCGTCCCCCTTCCTCCTCCTCCTCCTCACCCGCCCGCCCAGTTTGCTTTCGAAGTTCCTAACGTGACTATCAGTTTGGACGTTATTACAACGAGCAAGGACAGGCCTCCTGCTCATTACAAAGCTTACACGTATCTTAAACAGAGGGAATCTAAAGAAGGTGTTGTTACATGGATGTGCTTACGCCGAAAAGCGGATCATTGCAAGGGAAAGCTGCTTTCGAGGAACGGACAAGTGTTGAACGTATTAGAACATCTCTGTGGACCACCTGACGATGCGGCTCTGAAAGTGAGAAAGCAAGTGGAAAGGGCGGAGAGAAGGTCTCGAGAAGAAACTACACAGTTATCGGAGATATAAGCGGATGAAATGGGAAATCTACATAATAAAATTTATGACTTTGTTACAGTGATGCCTAATTCAGAATCTATGAAGAGAACCACGCGTCGTCGATGGAGTCAAGCGCTGGGGAACCAACAAGTGCCAAAGAACTCTTACGAAATTGATCTCCATGAAGATCTATTAAAAATGGGAGATGGCAGTAGTTTTCTTCTGGAAGACGTTAGATTAGAGGAGAGAATAATGATTTTTAGTGGAAGCAAAGGAAAAGAACGTTTAAAAACATATTCCCATTTTTTTATGGATGGAACATTTAAGAGCTGCAGCAAGCAGTTTGCACAGATCTACACCATACACGTAGACTTAGGAGGCCCGATTAAAGAAACAAACATTCTTCCTACTGTATTTGCACTGCTCCCTAATAAGAAGAAAGACACATATATTCGTCTGTTTCTTCTGATAAAACACGCAGTCCCTGAGTGGTGTCCTAAACAAGTACAGGTCGACTTTGAGGCAGCTGCGATATTCGTCAAGTTTTTACTACAATTGAAATAAATGGATTCTATTTCCATATGAAGAAGAGTTTATGGAGAAGAATTCGAGTTCTCGGTCTAACTGAGCAGTACCGCCAGAACGAGGATGTGAGACTTCACTTCAGCATGTGTGCAGCGCTGGCATTTGTAAAAACGGAGGACGTAAGGAATGGATGGATTCAGTGAGATTCATGCAGAAGCTCCTGATAACGGAAGGTTCTCTCAATTTTTTGACTACTTTGTGGATAACTGGCTAGAGAATGAGGATATCACAATAGAAATGTGGGACTGTTACGGAAAAAGGCACCGAACGACGAATGCTGTTGAAGGGTGTCACAACAAAATAAATAGTATTATTGGAAACCCTCATCCTAGAATCAACTATTTGGTGGAGTGCTTGAAAAAGAAAGCAGAGCCCACAAAATGCATGTACATGAAATTGGAAATGAATCTTGACGGTAAGAAGAGGAAGAAGAAGTACTTGAAGCTGGACGACAGGATAGAGAGAATCGTAAAGAATTATGAAGAGACTGGCAACATTAGGCCTTGCTTGAAAGCCACTGCCAATATTCATGAACTTGACTAAAATACGGCAAAAATAATGTATTAAGAAACTATGAAGACCACTGAGTCCTCGCAGATTACTGAGTTATAATTATTAAAGTGTGATGGGAATCAGCCTTTAATGTAAAAATTAAGGTGTTTCAAGCCTCACAAAAGTATCCTTATTGTAGTTAAGATAAGCTTTTTCTACCTTCCAATATTGTAGCCATACTATTAAATAATTGTGAGTTCTAAAATTATTTTCTGAAGCTTCAAAGTCGCAACTATCACCTAAAATAGCATGGTTTGTTAAACTGATAGTATACGCTTTTGTAAAAGAAAATGGGAACTGTACCTTTGAATTGCACCTAAAATTGACATCCCAAAACTGATCTGATCCTAAGGTTGACAATTTTGGCACCTCAAATATTTTTTATTCAAGTTTAGCTGCAAACATTTATAGAAGATGTCAATCTACTTAAGTACATTTAGATATATTCCTTTAAAAATTAAAATTTCGTACTAAATTGTTGATTATCATTAAACAGGCCAGTAAAAGCAAGGAGCTTACTACTGAAAATTAATTGTTACTAAAGAACGTCACAAACAAATGTATTAGACCTACTTTTCTTATACATTAGAGACTTTTTGAAAAGATATTTGATCATTTCCTCTGTCACTGACAGTGTAATTTGAGTTGCTTTGCATCACCAGGGATATCTACTTCTAAATTATGTTTGCAGCTGTTTTCATGTCGAATTCTGGAATATTTACTTCATCTTCTTTGGTGAAGGAATTTCGGAAAATGTATTTAGTAACTCCACTTTAGTGGCACTGTCATCAGTAACATTACCGTCGCTGTCGCGCATTAAAGGTACTTACTGAGCCTTTCCGCTGGTTTACTTAACATGGGACCAGAATCTCTTTGGATTTTCCGCCACATTTCTAGAGCGAGTTTCGTTGTGGAAACTATTAAATGCATCTCGCATTGAAATCCGCACCAAATTTCGAGCCTCAGAAAAATTTCACCAATCTTGGAGATTTTGCGTTCGTCTAAATTATACGCGCCTTTTGCGGTGCTCCTGCAGCAGCTATCTGTCGTGTTTTGTGTACCATGGGGGGATGAGTTCCGTCTCTTATTAATTTATTTGGTATGAATATCTCGAGTGCTGTTGATACTGTTTATTTGAACTTAAGCCGCATATGGTCTTCATTTACATAGTTTGGAAGGATTGGAGACTATCTCAGCTGCTTTTATAAATATATTTCGCGTTCAGTTTTTTTGAATTTCTTTGTTACGGAAGTGAGCCTCGCTACGACTTAGTGTTCACTAATCCTTGTATCCGTCGTGTTGTTCAGGATTATTTGTGGCTAAGAGGTCAAGTATGTTTTCGTAACCATTTACAATGTGAATGGCATCGTCAACTAATTGTTAAAAATAATTTTAAAGAAAGCATTTAGAACAATTACGGAAGTTGTTTTCTATTTACAACATGGTATGAAAATGTATTTTTGTCAACATACGGAAAGTAGATTGAAGTCACTGCTATTATTGTATGAGTAGGGTACCTATTTGTGATGAGACTCAAGTTTTCTTTGAACTTTTCAGCAACTGTTTCATCTGAGACATGGTGTCGGTAAAAGGAGCCAGTTAATAATTTATTCCGGTTGTCGAATATAACCTCTGCCCATGCTAAGTCATAGGAACTATCTGCTTCAATGTCGATTGTGAGCTTGAACACACATTACATTATTTTTCCTTAAGTTGTCCTTTTTGGTTCTGTTGTAGTGCAGATAATTACAATTACGGCTTTTCCCTCCAGAACCTAGTATGCTTTCTCTGTGACCCTGTCAATACCAGAGCTAAACAACGTAGAACAACAACGTACGTTACAAGCGTAGCATTCTGTATTACTTTATTTCCTTATTTCTAACATTTTAAAATTGTACGTTGACTTTACATGACATGTCAATCATAGATGTTCTTATCTATATTTAGTGAGCATGTTTTCAGTTATGTTTTGAACATTGTCCCGCTACACTCTATTAACTAATGTTTTTAGAGAGTAAATTAATATGGAGTATGTCGTTCTTCTTTTCAAACATTCACATACCCATTTATTCTTTCCTTATTGTCTTTTGGGTAAGCAGTTGTAGTAATGAAAGTAGGCACAAATGCAGTGCTCAAAAACAAATGATTAGTATACATTCGCATTCTCGTTACATTGTTCCTTTCTTGCTGCTCCCATGGCGATGGACTGTTTCTATCGCAATCAGTAAGCGTGAAAGGAAGCTACCTTACAGACAGAGGGATCTATATTTATACTTGGCAGAACTAATTACATCCCGACAAAATCGTCGGTATTGCTTTAGTTTCCCAAAAGTTATAAATATTTCGATTTCGGAAAAGAAGCTCTGTATTTTACCAAGATGAAGAAGGTCCCTTACGTACTGGTCGTATCTAGTAAGATGTGGAGACGGCGGTTTGAAAGCGGACAGAAGAAGTACGAGGAAGGGCGTCCCTTACCTGAGGTATCGCTACTCACGCTACCTGGCGAAGGGGTAAGTGTGGCAAATGTCCGGCGTGGCAAATGTCCGGCGTGGCAAATGTCCGGCATTCATGTAATGCGGAATTGACGGCTACATGTCACAAGATTAGTACAAAAAGAGGGTGGGGGCCTATTGTGTTGTCAGTAGAGAACCAGTAACGAATCGATCGGTCGGGAAAGCTCGGTGACTTCGAATGGGGACTAGTCATTGGCTGTCACCTGAGTACAAACCCGTCAGGGACATTTCAATTCTTCTAAAGCTACCCAAGTCGATTGTTGATGATGTGACCGTGAAGTGGAAACACGAAGGAACTACACAGCCAAACCGAGACCAGGCAGACATCACATGCTAACGAACTGCGACTGTCAAGCATTGCGAAGAAGGGTTGTAAAAAGTCGCATCACTCGTAAATTTCAAAATGCTAGCAGAAATCCATCTAACACAATGATAGCGAGAAGGGGGATAGAAAGAATGGGACACAGTGGTCGAGTAGCTCCTCATAAGCTACACATTCGTGCAGTCAGTACCAAGCTCCGCTTGGATGGTCTAAAGAACGACACAACTGGACAGTGGGTGACGGGAGAGATTTGAAATGATGTATCACGCCATACCCTGTGGCAGTTCGATGGAAGGTTTGCGTTTGGCGGATGCCTGGAGAACTTAACTTGTCATCATATGAAATGCAATCAGTGAGGTACGGAGGGGGCGTTGTTATGGGGTATTTTTCGTGGATGTGGTGTGATCCATTTAGCACGCTAAAGAAAACGCTGAATGGGGAACGATATGAACACATTTTACAGCATTGTGTAGTCTGTACAACAGAGGAACCATTTGGAGACGATGATTGTCTATAATTTAAGATAATTCTCCTTTACTGTTCCGTCTCAGTTGCACATTTTCATTAAGTTACATGTTTCCATCGCTCTCCATCATCTTCAAATCTAAGTAGTGGCGTCAGCAACCCGTATTTTCTACTCACAACTACATATCAGAGTACTGAAAAGGTGATGGTAGATGTGCATCATATCATAACGATCTCAGATGTACTAACAGCTCAGAACACTTTCGGAAAGGTTGTAGTACGTGGCAAAACAAAAAGACAGCATCAGAGAGCTATAGATGAATCGGAAAACAAATTATGAAAATGAGGTGTGTATTTAATCCTACCTGTTTACATCTCATGAGGACTTCGTACAGCTATAGCTCTTTTGCCCAGTGCTTAGGACCACTACGGGGATGCTATTCATAATATATACGAATGTCGTTCACTGCACACCGCCGTATACGGGATTCTACAGTACCAATATGCTCTGTGTATCTTCCTGCTGATTAACTTGACGTACGCGTTGCGCATGCTCCAGGACTACGTATATTTTATGGAAATTTCAATTCCATAGATGCAATTTGTGATTCAGTGGAGCAACTCAGTCAATTTATTGCTTCACTCACACGCCACACTGTGGCTGAGCGGTCTCCAGCTCCAGTCTGACCTTGATATTCTAAAAATAGCGTATATACTGACGACTCGAGGTGACTGATAACAGTGTCATAAGTAACAGTGCATTTTCCTAATAGTACATTAATTAGTCTTTCTTTAACTGAAGTCCGCATGACATTGTTTAGTTTATAAATGAAATGTAACATATACCACAACACAAAGTAAATTAAAACTTGGGATTAATAGGCTGTGCGCACTATGACCTGTTAGGTGATAATCGTAAAAATAGAAAAATATAGGCTTCGGAACACATCGTCTTTGTGAAATGTAATTCTTCCTACTTTGCGAGTTGTTTGTTATTGCAGTAGCGAAGTTAGTCTGCTGTATGTTAGGCAACGTATTTCTTATTCGCTAGTGAAACTGACCATAAGTTGATAAGCCAAATGGAAAGATTTCATTGATTTTCAGGGAGAATAAGTGCTGTTTAAAGAAAGAAGGTTAGATTCTATCGTCACATATAGATAGACCTCAACAGAGACGGAGAGCTAGCTGTAAATACGGAAAGATGGGTGAAAATCGGACATGGCCTTGTTGGAAGAACCGTCATATAATTCACCTCATGTGGTTCAATTAACCGTGGAAAACATAAAGTAGGTTGGTGTTTTGAACTTCTCTCCTCTCGAATTACAAAGACTGGCAATATGTCGAGAGTGGCAAGAGCAACAGTTTCCAAGGTACTGACGGTATACACAACTGTTCTTGACAAGCTATCGCCAGTGAAGATGAGATTTACTCTACACACAGACAGATGGGGCACGCAGATTCCTTCCTTGAGGGAGTGGTGACGACATGAAGGGCATCTGGCCAAAATCTGTCACTAACACTGCGAAAACCCTTGTAATAATGCCGGTCCCCTAGAGAAACGCGAAGAGGCGAGAAGAAGATTGGTTGTGGAAATAGTCGTTGAAAGCTACGATTCTTCATAATGTGCTGCTGCACGTAATACATCTGGTGACATCTAATGATGTGCGACCAACACTGCCCTCTTCGTCACGGAGACGTTGATGAGTTAGAAAAACTACATTCACCCACACCAAAGCAATAGCATAACGATTACAGACGGACATGAGAAGTAGCTATCACTTATATACACACCTTTCACAGTTCCTGGTCTCGTGTCGTTTAACAATGTGGGAAACTTGTTTTATGGATAATCCTTGCAGTAGATGAAAATTATCCTCGGTGGTCTATGTAAACACTGTTGTGTTGTCACAAAGAACTGTAGATGTAATGTGGCAAAACTGATACCAGAATTCAGTACTCTGATGTGTGGTTCTGAGTAGAGAAGACGGGTTGCTGACGCAACTGCTAAGATCTGAAGCTGATCCAGAATGATTGAAAATGTTATCTAATTAAAAATGTGCAACTGAGACGGAACAATATATTATAATTATCTTAAATAGCTTACAGTTGCTGACTCTTTAAAGACGATTGTGTCGACTATAGTTATGATTATTTGTATCAACATAACAGTGTACCTTGTGATAAAGCAGCATCAGTGCGGCAGTGGTTTGTGGACAATAACCTTCCTTAAATGGAGTGGCCTGTACACAGTCCCGATCTGAACCCAATGTAACACCTTTGGGATGAGTTAGAAGGTCGACTTCGCTCCAGACGCCAGCCTCCAAAATCACTTCTCTCTCTGGTCCCAGCTCTTGTGGAAGAATGGGCTTCCATTCCTCCACACACATTCAGGCACCTCGCAGCAGAGTTCAGGCCAACATATAGGCGAAGAATAGACACACCGTCTATTAATATCGATTAGTAGGTGTCGGTGATACTCCTGATCAAATTGTGTGTCATATTCCTCTCTAAAGAGTGAGCAAGCTGAGAAGCAACATCTTATCGATACTTGAAATGCAGCCTCTGTTACACGCTTTAGATATAGAGATGGTATCGTTACAACTCATATGTCACAAAGATATGTTCGTGTCTCAGACGTAGTGTAATTGTAGAATTATCGATCTGAAACTTTAATCGTTTATTTGGAACGTTGCTAGGCATATATGGCACAAATTTTACAGTCAGTAAATGAACAAAGTAATATGAACACCAAACGAATATGGTAGAGGACCACATTTAGGTGCTTCAGTTCGGCGCCGCGCGGCTGCTACGGTCGCAGGTTCGAATCCTGCCTCGGGCATGGATGTGTGATGTCCTTAGGTTAGTTATGTTTAAGTAGTTCTAAGTCTAGGGGACTGATGACCTCAGACGTTACGTCCCATAGTGCTTAGAGCTATTTGAACCATTTTTGAACCACATTTAGCAAATCAAATAGTGTGGATTTTCCTGGGTATTGATAGGCGTCTACTGAATTGTGGTCTGTCGTATTTGTCCCAAAGAAAGTGAAAATCCTTTGAGTAATCCTAAAACACCCTTACCTGTTTCTCGAATAACGGCAAATGTTGTTCAATAACTTTCATTCACACCAGCTTTAAAGGGCGAGGGAAGAAGAATGTTTTTATCCTTATGCGCATCAGATCAATCGGGGACATATACGACCATGTAATTGGTTACATTGTCTCGATCCGGAACTAAACTTAATACTGAGCGAACATGGTCAACTAGAATGAGTTTCCCGCTATTACAGAACCTCTACCGCTCGTCATAACTGAAAGAAGAGAGACAAGAGTATATACTTCTCTTGGAATTCATAAGTAAACACATCCTGCGGTTGATAGGACAGTTTTTTTATGTTCTTTACACCACTTAAGTCCTTTCTTTTCATACACATGACGTAGACGAAATTTGTCGATAACACTACTACAGTGATTGCTTATGTTCATTTTCCGTTGTACTGTTAGAGTTGACATAGTGCTCTCTAGACGCATATCAAGCTCAGAAGTGGTCTGTTTGTTAACGGCAACAATCCTCATCGATTTCCTCCGCTATTCATTATTAAATTTAGGCCTTTTTTCACCATTATGACTATTGGTTGAAAGAAGGAAGGAAATAAGATTAGGGTTTAGCGAGGACATTAGATACAGATTAAGCAGACGACGTATCCAAATGAACAACATATGCTGTCATGGCACTCGAAAGAGTAGCTCTCTGGTGCACCTACTAAGCGATAACTGACATTCTTCTTTGTTGGATATCTGTTCGTCCCGTCGTGATGGTAGATGTACACCATATCACAACGATCTCAGACGTACTAACAGCTCAGAACACTTTCAGAAATTCCTAGTGCTGTAGACAACGGCCGTCAGGTTGACATTTAGTGGACAGAACGAGACCTTAGCGAGTATCGGACAAGGTTTGTGGTTAGAAATAGCAGTTCATCACAGACAGAACTCAACGGAAAAAGATCGACAGATGTAAACTTAGTTTCTGGGGTACTGTAAGGGAGTGTTACGGAGTCGCTACTATTTACAGTTTATATTAATGATCTAGTGGATACGCTACGGTCGCAGGTTCGAATCCTGCCTCGGGAATGGACGTGTGTGATGTCCTTAGGTTAGTTCGGTTTAATTAGTGCTAAGTTCCAGGCGACTGATGACCTCAGAAGTTAAGTCGCATAGTGCTCAGAGCCATTTGATCTGGTGGATAAAGTTGGAGGATCCGTGGGGCTATCAGCAGAAGATTCTGTTGTCTACATTGCGGTTGCATCCCTATGTGGCGGTAGCGAACTGCAGGAAAACCTGCAGGGGACTGAAGAATGATGCAGGGCCTGGTAGTCTACCCTGAACTTAAATAAATATAACATATTTGGGACGAGTTCTATTACTGTACTACCACACCATTGGTGCCAAGTCGCTGGAAACAGTAACTACCGTAAAATACCCAGGAGCAGTGATTCATTTGTGACGTTACGCACCGTTATGCCGTGTCGTTACTTCTAACGAGAAAAAATCGGAACCGCAGATTTTGAGATGTGGAACAACAGAAAGTTTGCTGCTGTTGAGCAGCTGTAAAGCAAATGTTGTACTCACACTTTTAAAATGCTCAGAAAAGCGTTAAAATAACATTTGAAGAAGTCTAAATTTCAAAAGCACGCCCTGAAAGGTGGTCACAATACCGGAACCTCTCCTTTTACAAATCAAGCACTACCTAGGAGTAGCCAAACGGGGCGACCTGAAATGGAAATTGAATGACCATATAAAATAAATAGTAGGAAAAGCAAGTGGCAGGCTGAGATCTGAGATTCATAGTAAGAATCTGAAGAAAGTATATCTCACTCGCGAAAGAAGGGGCGTACAAAGCAGTCGTTCGACTGATTCCTGATTGTTTCGCAATTGCCTGGGACGCTTACCAGGTTGGTTTAATGGAACAGACTGAGAAGATCTAACGAAGAGCAGCGCGGTTCGTCACGGGATCGTTTAGTCGGCGCGAGAGCGTTATGGAGATGCTCAACATACCGCAGTGGCAGACGCTACAAGAGAAGCGTTGCGCGTCAGGGAGAGGTTCACTGTTGGAATTCCATTTCGTCAACGTTCCGGCAACATATTACATTCTCCCAAACACTTCTCGCGAAATTCCCACAATAGGAAAATTACAGCTATTATAGAGGTTCATACCACACGCTGTCGATAATGGAACAGGGAAGGGGATGGGGATGGGGAGGGGGAATCAGATAGTGGTACCAGAAGTACCCTCTGCCAAACACCGCAGCGTGGCTTGCGGAGTACAAACGCTAGATGTAAGCGCAGTAAGATGGGACGAAGAGTCGCAACAGGGTGGCAGAAAAGACTTATCGTATTTGGACATGCCAACGAAGTGGGAATTAAGTACCCGGTGTACCAGCAAGGGTTGTCCTGCGTGTCTACAAGGAATGGTTTACCACTTGCAGACACGCTACAAGCCGTAACCACGGTGGTCGGAAGAAGATCCCAGCATAAACGAGCGGAGGCGGGTGTCACGCTTTGTCAATGACAACAGCAGTTCTCAGAGAATGCAGATCCGTCTCAGTCGGTTTGTGAGCGAACACTGCGAAGGAAACTGCACGCATTGGACATTTGGAATTGCGTACCTCAGAAAATGACATGCCTCTTAGCAGCATATGAAGCTGTAAGTCTGCAATGGGACAAAGAAAACAGAAACTTGACAGTAGCTGCCTGGAGGCGTGTACCGTGGTCTGACCAGTCGTAACTTTATCTCTTTCCAAATCATTCTAGGTGCTGAGCGCATGAATGGCCCCATCGGGTGGTTAATGCACAGTGTGTCGAGAGCGAATTTCAGCCTGGAGGCTGTTTCGTGATGTTTTGCTGACGGTTTTCATCAAATAACTTCAGCTTATTCAGTCACTATCGTGAGTAGTGGGGCAACTAGGACATAAGCACGATTTGTTAGTGTGAGTTACCTACATCAGGGGCAGGTATGCACTCAGGGGCAAACCTATTGTTCTCTTTTGAATAATGCACCCTTTTCATTGACAGATTATGACCACCTCGGGATAACCCACCCTTTTGATTGACAGGTCATTAACCTATTGTTACCGTCACACTGCATAAAAAGCGGTCTTGATTCGACAGGCTCACACAAAAGTCGATGATAGTGTAACACTTTCTGGTAGAAATGATGTCAGCGATTTGAATCAAGTCTCTACATTCAGCCACAAACTTGCGTTGGATCTTATGGAGATGTATTTTAATGATTACAGCCACTGACGAACAACATCAGTGCCACTCTCATATCTTGAAACAAGTCATCTTTTTCGAACCTATCCGCTACAACAAAACTCCAATGTGGTTTTAGACAATTCCTCTGCATCTTGTAACTGTTCCTCGGTCTCTGCCCCGGCCTCCCTCCAGACAGAGAACTCGGTAAGATTTTTACCACATCTCTCTCTTCCGATATATTGAAAACAAGGACCATCTGTGTGCTGGCGTCGGGCATATGTTGTGATCCTATTAAATATACAGGTATTGATCCATTGGATGGAAGTTGCTTGCACAGACCAGTGTTAAGTCTCATCGCCTATACTGTGGGAGGACCATATCCAACAGACTATCAGTCGCAAGAGAGGGTCTCCTTTTTGTTGTTTCATACATTGTTTTTTTCTGCTATAACACACTTTGTACATTGCCATACATTTTGTTTTTTCCACTGCTCCTTGGAGGTCTGTGTCTGGTTCTAAACTGGCATTAACACCTTTTGGTCCAGAAAACTAGACATCGCACGGTGTAAATCATGTTGCTGCTGCTACCACAACACACACACTGGGTGATTTTAAATAAAAGACAGACACAACATACAGAAACTGGGAGAGTTTTGCAGTGTTGTGGAGCATTCCCAAACTGCTGTCTGAAGGTGATTGACGACTTCTAAATGTAAACTTGTGGTGTCACCGCTAGACACCACACTTGCTAGGTGGTAACTTAAATCGGCCGCGGTCCTGTAGTACATGTCGGACCCGCGTGTCGCCACTGTGTATTCGCAAACCTAGCGCCACCACAGGGCAGGTCACAAGACACGGACTTGACCTCGCCCCAGTTGTACGGACGACATAGCTTGCGACTAGACCTACCAAGTATTCCTCTCATTTGCCGAGAGACAGATTAAATAGCCTTCAGCTAGTCCATCGCTACTACCTAGCAAGGCGCCATGTGTATCATTGCTAATTGCTTACTACTATGCAAGAGATGTATTTCAACAAGAAGAACATCATTAAAAGTTAAGTAGATGACAATCTCTCTTCTTTTCTTTATAGTTTTTCATCCAGTCTCCTGTTTCAGAATTTACGCCCGTCTGCGTTAGTTTCGCGTGCACCTAGCCACTCATTGTGTCGAGACCTTAGGGAATCGACACAACAAAACTCATCTTTCACAGTGATGTTATAGCTGACGGCTCTGTGTTCTGTTTCGATTAATCCCTCATATTGCAGTCATGTACGTGATGACTGTTTTGTTGCTAGCCATCCCCTGAAGGTGCTGCCCCTCCAACAAGACTCTTTTGTCCATTTCAAACAAGCAATGTCAGTCAATCTTTATCTGGTAGCCAACAGCGTACCAGTGATCAGATGTACTCTAATAATAAGCATCACAGCCGATAGCGCGATAAATTTTAGTAATTTTACCATAATATCGACACCAACCAATGATGTGGCAGCAGGCTTCCTAAATTCTGCATCATTGCTAAACCGCCTCTCCACTACTTTGCGAGTACCATTGTGAATGAAGATAGATGACTGTGCAGTACGTCCATTTATTATTAATTCTTGAACATATACATCAAAGTGTACCAGACAGTGATCTACATATTTCTAGCACTTCGAGCATAGTGAGTAATTTACAATCTTTCTCTGTGTGATGGGAGTCACAGAATATTCTCGCATTCTTAGGATAAAGTTAATGACCGAAAAATTTCCTCGCATTGTCTCTGACCAACGCTCCCTGCAGCACTGGCTGACCAGAAGTAGGCCACTACATTCCACTTTTGTGAAGGAACAGTGAAAGCCGAGTCCGTAAACACTGTCCCGCACCCATCCAAGAGCATAACATTGCTCCAGATGCACAAATGTCGAGGAGGTCTGCACCCCTTATTGGAGTATAGTTCAAATGGCTCTGAGCACTATGGGACTTAACTTCTAAGGTCATCAGTCCCCTAGAACTTAGAATTACTTAAACCTAACTAACCTAAGGACATCACACACATCCATGCCCAAGGCAGGATTAGAACCTGCGACCGTAGCGGTCGCGCGGTTCCAGACTGTAGCGCCTAGAACCGCTCGACCACCCCGGTCGGCGGAGTATAGTAAATATGAAACTGTTGTCATGATATAACAGATGACAAGAATAAGAAACTGGTGGTTTTATGCGTGATAGAGCCCCAGAAAGACGGAGTTTGGAGAATTTTACGTAAATTAACTGTGCTATCAATTTTAAAGTATTGTTCTAGCGTCCGGGTATTGGTAAGAGAGAACATAAGCACATACACCCCTAAGGCTACACGGTTCTGCACTTAAAACATGCTATAGTGTTAGAGCAGTGTGGATTCCAACCTATTACCCATGGGGAATCCAACGCTGTTACTACACCGATGTAAGAAATATATCTCCAGTGCATGACATACATTCTCCTAGCAGGTTTCTCTACCATAAACTATGGTGAGAAACTGAGAAATGAAAAAAACTACTTTCTTAAAACAATAATTCTTTGCGATACATGCACAATATAGCTTTCCAGAGGTATATATTGCCCACTGTTAATATCCGATCATGGTTCAGAAATTATACTATGCTCGCATCAGTGCTGTATAAAATGATTGTTAGTAGCGGAGAATACCTCTTATAAAGAAAGAATCAAACGCATAGCAGTGGTGTTTAACATGTGAAAATTACATGTCATGCAGCCACTAACGCCATAAACAGAACATCTATCAAGCAGATGTGTACACGAGGATTGCAGTATCTCACAAACACCTGTCGCTAACTTAGAATCACTGTAGTTATGAAATTGAAGACTCGATTTTATGCCAAATATGCGGCAGGGGAATAGAGTATGTCCCATAAATCCTCGTTTGTCTTGACAAAAGCGCCGAAACAGGATGGACATTTTTCATCACACATGACATGGAAGTCCTCTGATGACCGACAGGTTTACTGTTAACGATTGATAATAGATACTCCTCTAAGTCACACGCAGTTGTATACGAGTCAGACACAGGTTATGTCACATAGCTGATACATCCCAACAGATCATTGTGAAAAAGTGATTAAATGACCTACAGCAACATCGTCCTCTCTCTCTAGAATGCATCACATCATCAGTCTACCATGTAATCGTACCTTGTTACGACTCCATCTCAACCGATCACACCATCCACTTTCTTTCACCCTTTAACGCAAATACAAGTAAGTTTAGTGGCATATGGTTCTCTTTCTTCCAGAAAAACATCAAAGACAGCTGTCAACTTGGGTGTATCACTATTACCTTGACGAAAAAAATGACTGTTTGCCTGGTTCCCAGTGCTTCCATGTTAACGTTTTCTCATATTCCTCTTCCTGTCGCATACTCGTTCTCATGTACAGGAATTTTTCTGCGCCAAGCAGAAGACATATAAGTGCTCCCTCAATTTCCATGTATTTCGACGTATTTTCCCTCAATTTATACGTATTTTCCGTCATTTTTCGTAGTTTATTGACTTTATGTCACTTCTACCCATGCGATCATGGCATCACTTCTCATACCGTATTTTAGAGTTACTTGTAGTACAGTTGCCAACAGCTAGTGCAAATGCAATATTTTTCTTGTCGGGCGGCATAATATAGCACTGCACTCGAACCCATTCAGTCATGGAGCCTTTCTTCATCTTTCTGAATGTAGTGGAGAGAATCAATTTAGGAATCCTATAGTACTTTTAAAAACCCCATCGCATTTCTGATAGGTGTATTGCACGCAGGTATGTGATCGGGTATAGCTCTCTCTCTCCCAGCTGGTGCTGATGGGGGCTACCCTGCAGTCAGCTGAGGGCATGCGCCTCGCGATCGCTATTTTGTGTGATTGGTAGGATTGTTTTCAACAGATATGATTAGTAGAAGCGGTGTCGTGGAGGAGGGTGTTTGTGCTCTCAAACACTGGTGTGTACAAGACCTTGGCTAAATTTAGTGCTAGGATCTATTTGTAGTGGAAATTTCAATACCTGATTTGCATAATGTTTGTGTGTGATACTCAAACGTACTCAGTCGGTTTCCTGACAAATTCTGTAACTAAATAAACAAACTATATTCCATACATTGCCATAAATAAATAAACAGTATTCCAAACACTGCACTCTATTCCTTCCAAATGACCAACCAACTGAATCTTATTCCCACCAATTTCCAGGTAGGGGAGGGGGGTTTCCGATAGGGTGGATTTTATTAATTGAGCTGTTTAATTAAGTAGTCAGTCGTAATGATAAGAGTGAGAGGGGGCTGTTTGAATGGGTCAGGCTTGAAAGTGTATCTGTATCAGCGAGGTGAAGGGGGGTAGGTTGGAGGTTTCCAGAGGGCTTGGGAGGAGGAGGGGAGGGGAAAGGGTGGGGAACAATAGCTTAAGAACCTGTCAATCAAAGAGAACAATAGGTTTGCGCCCCTGAGTGTATACACGCCCCTTATCTAGACATCTCACACTAACAAATTGAGCTCATGTCCTTGTTGCCCCACTACTAATGTGAATATGAACCAGCGTGTTTATTTCAATGATCTCAAAGGTTTAGTGTTGCCATTTCTTCTAAATCTCGCATGTCCATGGTCATTATGCTGTTGACACTGCCACTTTCCCCTATGACAACATCCATGTTCGCAAGACCTTTCTGGTTTGTCAAACACTGACATTGTGTCGCATTTCAGCTGGTACGCTGTATCACCCAATCTTAATGCTATAGAAAATATGTGGGAATATTTGGAACAGCTCTTGAAACTCAGCAATCCACTTCCCCTCAATCTGGTAGCTGTACAGGACCTAATGTTCAGTGAGTGGTTCGCCTGCATATGACACACCAGAGGAAATCTGTGGATTCTCTTACTCACCGCAATGAATCCATTATCAAAGCTAGAAGTGGCGCTGAGTAAGTGTTTAGGGAGACGAAACAGCTAAGGTCATCAGTCTCCTATTATCCACCCCACCAGGACAGAAGCAGTGTATCCAGTTTGACTGTGGATGGAGTAAGTTCTTTGTGGAAGTGTGAGAAAATGTACAAAATGTTTGCATAGCGTGTATCTGAGGTGGTACATGGTTACCAGCCCAGTGTTCACCTAGTGGGGTGTGGAAAACTGCCTAAAAACCATTTCCAATCCGGTCAGCACATCAAACCCTCATCACTCATCTGCCGATCGGATTCAGTTGGGCCGGTCGAAGTGGCCGAGAGGTTCTAGGCGCTACAGCCTGGAACCGCGCGACCGCTGCGGTCGCAGGTTCGAATCCTGCCTCGGGCATGGGTGTTTGTGATGTCCTTAGGTTAGTTAGGTTTAACTAGTTCTAAGTTCTAGGGGACTGATGACCACAGCAGTTAAGACCCATAGTGCTCAGAGCCATTTGAACCATTTTTTTGATTCAGTTGGGCCAGCATGCATCCCCGTCCCGCAAATGGTCGTGTTAACACATGCGGCTACCCGGGCGAGTTTAGAGGTGATGTCGCAAGGTATCAGGGTGATGTGTCTTGTGGGTAACTAGTTTTTTATCCGCTGTGCTTATGTGCACATATAGATGACATTACACAAAGTTCTGATACGTTTCAGTTAAACCTGCAGCTGTGATTGTACTTTCAATATGACACTCGGCTTAGTAGTTTCGTAACTAGAAATTACATATGTATGAATCTAAAATGTGAAATACATAGAGAATTTTTTGATGTATCATCACGATCTATGGCGTAACAAACTTCCTTCAGAATCTCAAAGATTATTATGTCAGCTAATTCATTCTCCATAAATCATTTTTGATATTCGTCAGTCGTACTTAAGAAGGTACTCTTCTGTGGCTCTTTTCATTACTTTAGAAAATCGATGTAATACACTTCCAGAAAAAAAAATTGGCCCTTTTAGACGTTTCCAGTTCACTCAAGATTTATTGTTGCTACAGTGGATATGGAGTACATGAAATGATTACATTTACAGATCAGTAGCACAAGCGGTTCTGAGGTTCCAGGTATCAACCCATGCTGATACATCCATATTAGTAGGTGGTGTAGCCTTCCACAGGCGCCAATGTAGGCGCTGACTGTGGCGTCCAGTCGATCGTACAGGTGGCGCATACTGTCCTGGGATACGTTATGCCACGCCTGTTCGATTTGTTTACGTTGTTCTGTAAGGGTTGTTAGTCGATGAGTCACACAGGTCACTTGTCATCTCATCGTGCCCCACATGTGTTCGATGGGCGACAAGTCGGAGATTGTGCTGGTCAGGGAAGTTGCTGTACGTCTTGCAGAGCACGTTCACTTTCACGGACGGTATGTGGGCGAGCATTATTCTGTTGGAACAACACATCACCTTCCTGCTGCAAGAACGGCAAAGGAACCGGTCTAACAACATACTGCACATACCGAGCGCTGGTTAGCGTCCTCTCCAGAAACATCAGAGGTTGCATGGGGGCTTAATTAAATGAAAATGCAAATAATTTTAATTTTTTTTTTATTTTCGTAGCTGTCTGTCCGGTTACGAAGTCTCGTAACGGTTGGCCCTGACTAGTATTATTACGCAATCTGACTGCATAGAACAACAACAAAGAATGAAATGGAAATTTTCATTAACACAATTAACTAATTAAGTCCCCAGCAACTATAAAACCTACGAAACCAAAGCACAAGTGTAACTGTTCTGTGTGTGGAAGTATGACTCAACGTACGCATCTGGCACGGTTCTTCTTCAACAACACAAGAAATTTTAAATATCATTTATACTGAATTAATTAAAGAAAATAGAAATACCATAATTACTCAAGAAAACCAGAATTACACTCTAATACAAGAACACAAGCCAGATGCTTTGTTGACTGAACCTGTAATGACGCATTATTAAGGACATTGAAATAATGAGAAAGAAAAGAAAAGTAGTTTGTTACCTTAATTTATATTGATGAAAAGCACTCTAGACATTACAATCTCTCCACACCGACTCGCTACTATCACATCTCAACAAGAACTTTTCAGTATCACATCTCAGCAAGCACTGCCTACTAGCTCATCTCAACAAACACTCCTCACTACGACATCTCAGCACTGACTACCACGAGTTCTCCCAAAGCACTACCCACTACCAGTTCTCAATAATCACTGCCAGTGGAGGCGGCGGAACAATACTCTCTAGCGCAATCTCTGGCGCTGTGGCTCAGTGTAGCCACCTTTCATATGCCCTTCCTCTACGGGCCTGAATTTGATGGTATTTTTGCCAGCATTGGTGGTGAAAATACCACCAAATTCGTCAAAAAAATACAGACAAAAATAAAAGATAATATTAATGCGTAAATATCATATAACTAGATAAAATTTTGGCTTTGCACTGACCTTTCAATAACCTAATATATAGAATACAGTAAGCAATACAAATTCTTTCATACATGTGACTTTTATGTAATAGTTTACACAAGTATTATGTGGCTAAACAGTTCAATCAATAGCGTCAGCAATGACGAATATGTGCAGGTAAGAGTCTCATAACTTTTCACAAATAGTAATACACAAAAAATCAGTTTATACAAATATTCACATAAACGCTTTCCATAGCTCAAGAAACAAGTAGTTGACAGTTCCAGCAGTAGCACCCAGCAATGGTCAACAGGTGCAAATACCAACAAGTGACATTTTTTCAGTAGAAACAGTCCATCAGTGGCACCCAGTAATGTTGAATAGGTGCAGACACCAACAAGTAACACCATTTCAGTATGAGCAGTTCCATTAGTGGCACCAGCAATGTTGAGCAGGTGCACACAGCAACAGGTGACATCTTTTCAGTAGAAGCAGTCCATCAGTGGCACCCAGCAATGTTGAGCAGGTGCCGACACCAACAAGTGACATCATTTCGGTAGAAGCAGTCCATCAGTGGCACCCAGCAATGTTGAGCAGGTGCAGACACCAACAGGTGACATCTTTTCAGTAGAAGCAGTCCATCAGTGGCACCCAGCAATGTTGAGCAGGTGCAGACACCAACAAGTGACATCATTTCAGTAGAAGCAGTCCATCAGTGGCACCCAGCAATGTTGAGCAGGTGCAGACATCAACAAGTAACACCATTTCAGTATAAGCAGTTCCATTAGTGGCACCAGCAATGTTGAACAGGTGCAGACCGCAGTCCATAGTATTCACTTTCACTAATCACACTGTTCATCAGCAGAAATTAAACATGACTAAATGTCACACATCATGTTGAAAAGTGCAGCACCATCACTAATCAGACAGTTCAGGCATGAACAATAGTTTGAATACACATACAATGCTTTTACACTAAACATACAAATCATAACAAACACACAAATGATATCAGATAATTGTCATATTAAATATTACAAATACACAAATATCAGTAAACCTATAATTTTTATGGGTGTCAGTGCAAGCCACAACAACAAGTAAAATAATATTTAGGAGATAGGTTGGTACCAATTTGGGATAGGGAAAGGAAAACACACAAAACACACTCACTCATCTTTCATCCACATTTAGTGCTACTGTGTAGTTGAATAGTGTTAACTGTGTAAATGCAATTCTGTCAAAATTTTATGTTCATCATGTGTATCAAGTAGTAGTGGCAGCAATGTATAACAGTCAATAATAGTTAGTCAACGTCATAGTCATCATGTCAAGACCAATGTTTGCCAAGCCAGATCAAAATGTACGGTTGCTGGACAACTGTCAGTGAGCCAAGATATGCAAATACTTCCTCTCTTCAAAAAAAGCATATACTGCTTAGTGATTTAACAAAGTGTGTGTGTAGACAATCTTCCTTCTACTTGAGTGTTCTAGTCTGCCATCTTTATCCTCCTTGTTCCATATAGACCAACAAAAAAAAAATATGCTCCTCACTTACTTCACCTCTTATCCACCAAAACTCCAATAATCATCAGCATCACATAATCTCAATACTTCAATAATACCTCTTCAATACGTCGATCATCAATATCATTTACCTTACCTCTTGTCCACGAAAACTCCAATAATCATCAACTTCACATAATCTCAATACCTCAATCATACCTCTTCAATACGTCGATATATATAACCTCATTGCCAATATCATTTCACTTCCATAACAACTCTTTCCTCTAGTCAGTCTCCTCGAACAAGTGCAGACAAAATCCTAATGCAAACCTCAATTCATCATCTCATACAATCCGAAGACACAATGTCAACACACAACCTCTCGTGTAATCCATCTGATCCAAATCTGCTACTCATTATAAATTATAAGATACATTTTGTTTACCTTGTCCATCATTAAATAAAAGAAATGCGTACATGACCTCTAACAGACTTAGTTCGAATAACTCTCAGTAATTAATTACGATTACGGAGTGTGAATGATCATAATATTTCACAGTGTGTACACCACTTCAAGAATCATGGCAGAAGCAAACATGTGGAGTATTTCTTGTCAAGTGTCACTTCCTATTTCAATTGCTCACGAAGAATGCAGTGTAATAACTGTCAATGGTCTAAACCTAGTGTTGGTATGTCACGTCGTTAGCTTCCTTCCTATTAGCATAAATTTATACAGCTTCCTAAAAACCTCCAGCTCATGTGACTTCTATGCAGTTTCTTGTACCAATGTCGTTCGTAGAATTATAGCAGTTCATTTTCTTATCTTAAAAATATAAGGCACTGAGCGTAAGCAAAACATGCAATAGCGCGTAAATATACCAGTAGAGAACAGAATGTCAACAAGTGGATGCAGCACAATCCCTACAACGAGGCTCTGCCAAGCGAACAATCTATAATTAATACCACAGTGTAACCTAAACTCCATGTTCGTACACAGTATATCAGCATTTCTATATACTAAATTAAAGAGTAGTTATGACAACAAAACAGAAATGTGTAAATATGCAATCCATACGCAAAGCAGCAAGTACGTATCTTACATAATAAACAAGTCATTAGCATCATATCAGCATAAGCAAATAAATGTTCATACGTAATCTTAATAAGTAAACATGAAGGCGCAAGCAGATAAATCACAAAGTATATCTTACATACATAACCACAGTCAGCACAATTAATCAGTTGACAATTACAATTTAAATAAATAAGCACAGCAGGCACATAATTAAAAAATATGACATCAGTGAAAAAGCATAGCAGCCAAGCGATGCATAATATACACAAGTAATAACACTGTTCATTAATCAATAATTGTCAAAATCAGCAAATGTGCACAAGCACGTCGCTTCACAAGTAAATTCATAGAACATGAAATTAGCACAAAGTATGAATCACGTAATCGCGAGCAGCAAATTACATCTAAAATACGTACCTAAGTGGAATTATGTTACCTGAAAAATAACTCAATTAATAGTTACCCTTTTTAGTTTATTACTTTTTTCTTTGAAATTACATTCTTCCTGAAATTTTCTCCATAGCAAGTCGTCTTAACGTCGGACACGCACAGAATTTACCTGAAGGTCTTAAATATTTTACACAACCGTATCCTGAAAAATACTGAACGTTAATAACATAATTTATAAAGTCACCATAGCTTTATACTGAATTTAATCCGAGAAATTAGACTGTGTATTTGTTTACGTCTGTCAGTGCATTCGCACTGAGCGCTCGATCAGCTGTAGACGCGTGACGTAGAAGGTGATTGTTTGCGGTCAACGACTGCCTTTTGCGGCGCGCAGACTTCACTGTTGCTTTGAGTACGCGCCGCCGCCAGAACACGGCGCGGTATCCTTGTATTCTCTGCACGTTTACATGTAGCTGTTAGTTTCTCTAAAGTATGTCATTCCACAAAAATTTTTACATTCGATATATGATGTATTCCCTTAGAGCGCCGAGATTTAAGAGTTTCTACTTCAACAGTGTTATCATGAATAATTTTGCGAATCCTATATGGACCGTTATAAAGCAGAAAAAATTTGCGACATAAGCCTTTTCCTTTATGAGACAAACGGTGAGACTTAATTAACACCTTTTGACCAACTGACAAAATTTTTAAACGACCAGGACGTTTCGCTGATTTCTCTCTTCTAGCAGCCGCAGATGCAATATTTCGTAGAGCCAGGTTGACAACTTCAGAATGCCGCAGTTTCCGTGAAGGCGGAAAAGGAACGATTTCAGAAATGCGATTTGTTGGTACTTTATTTTTTAATATCAATAGAGGCGGTAAAGAACTTGAGTCATTAGGAAGTTCATTCAGAATGTTTTGAAAAATATGAAGATACTGATCCCAAGTTCTGTGATTCTGATGACAATAAAGACGGCACAATTTATTGATTTCCTTCATCCATCTCTCTGAAGCATTAGATTGAGGGTGAAAAAGTGAAATAAAAATTGGTTTAATCTTACGACGCCGTAGAGTACGAAGCCAAATTTTAGAGCGAAACTGTGATCCATTATCTGATATAACCTTATCAACATGACCAACTTCTTTAAGAAAATGTTTGATGAAAGCATTAGATACTGAACGAGCTGTTGCTTTGCGTAAAGGTGTAAAACACACATATTTTGATGTCAATTCCACTGCTACCAAAATGTACGCAAAACCATTAGTAGAACGAACCACTGGACCGAACAAATCGACTGCAGCCATCTCCTTTAATTTTACTGGAATGATAGGAAACAACTGTGCTCTGTGAGAAACAGTTGGCGGCTTAGCCTTTTGACATAATTTGCATTTGGCAAGAACAGATCGAATACGTTTTTCCATATTACTGAAGTAGCAATTTTCTCGTAATTTATGAAAGCATTTTCTGGGACCAAAGTGTGCATAACTGAAATGCGTAAACGAGGTGTGGCCAAATCATCCAATCTAACAAAGCGTCTAAGAAAATTACAGACACCAAGGAAACTACGAACATCACGTTTTGTGGAAGGAACAGCATAATTACGAATAGCGTCTAGTTTCTCTGGATCAGGAAGAATACCGTCTGTAGAAATAATGTGACCGAGAAATTTCACCTGAGAACGACCAAATTCAGATTTTTTCCAAGTTCACTGTAATGGCAACTCTTGCAAAAATACGTAATGATGAATCAAAAATTTTGTTATGCTCACTCCAAGAACGTTTCGCAATAAGAATATCGTCAATATATGAAGTAATATTGTCACGAAGATAAACAGGTAAAATTTCGTTTATACTACGAATAAATCCTGCAAAAAAAATATAGTAAGTCCAAATGGTAACTTTCGAAGTCACTTTCGGGTAAAACAGTCAAATCCGGTTAATCTTTACCTACTGTCTAGATAGATTGATAGTAGAAGAGTTCTTTTTTATAGATACAAAGAATAGTGAAAGAGTAGGCAGCGGTGCAGAAAACTAAAAGGGAAATAGCACCACTACAGCTCGGGGCCCTGTGATCGCTACGGCACATATTCACTTAGTGTAGTGAATCCCCTGAGGACATTAATAGCTGCATATAAATTTCAGTTTGTGACTTAGTGGCAAATTTGGCGGAAGTGCGCACGTAAATCGATCCAACCATGAACATGGACGTATGTCATTCCTAGAATTGCAAAAGATCTTAAATTTCCGAACAGTCTAGAAATGTTTACAGTCAAAGTTTTCGCCTCGTGGCGACAAAGACCTACCGCGTCTGTCCCAGTCCCAATGTCGATTATTGTCAAGTTCCCGCGCCTGGCGCTCTCTTGTTACATCCCGTAAATGAAACAAATTACTTTCTTCAAAGCCCTCTGCTATCTGTGATACTAAAATTCGTCTGCTGTCTTTTCCTACGATTTCGCTTTCAATATATTTGTCTTGCTTTTGTAATGCCTCAACTTCCCTTTTAACGCGTTCATTAATTTTTCCCTGATTTTCAACATGTTTATTTATGTTCTGATACTCTTCAGTTTCTGCAAATGGTAATGGAGCTGTATCATCCAAATCTCTGTCCCCATTTAAGCTAAGACTTGTCAATTTATCTGAAATCTCAACTCTTTCCGATAAGTTTACGTCTTCCTTAAGTGTCGCGACTCGGGTTTCGGTATTGTCACATTTAGTAGTTAACTGTTCATATTGTTGTGTTAGGTTATTTGTTACAGATTCCTCGATTCTCTCAAATATTTCCTCCTTATCGTGTGCACTTTGTAAATTTAACTCTGAAAAATTTTGTACTATCACGCGATCTTTTTCTTCCCGTTCTCTGTCCTGTTCCTCTTTTCTGATTTCTGTTGAAATTAAGCTATTATTGTGAGAATTCAAAATCGGTTGTACTTCTTCTCTGATTTCTTTCTTCAATTCATCTTTCATATTTTTGAAACATGTCCCTATTCATGAATCTAACCGTGTTTCCAAAGTTCCCATCTCTGTTTTTAATTCAGATCCAAACCGTGTTTCCATTGTTCCCATCCGTGTTTCCATTTGTGAGTCTAACCGTGTTGCCAAAGTTCCCATCTCTGTTTTAAATTCAGATCGTTGTGAGTCTAACCGTGTTTCCATTCGTGCTCCCAAATTTAATATAGCACTCATCAACTGCTCCATATCTTCTGTCGTTAATCTCGTATTCTGAAAATTTTTTGATTGTGAAAAATTTTGAACTGTTTCCGGACCATTTTCCCTGCTTATTAAATTGTTTTCCACTTCATTATTCATGATACTGTTTTCCTCTGTTGGCGAGTTCGCCATGTTAACAATTTCGTCATTCTCACTATCCATCATTTTCGCCTTTTTCATTGATCGCGTAATCATTTACAAAACATACAAAACTCGTCACTATATGAAAATTACAGAGAATATAACACGTTATCACCAACAATACCATTCACACGAAATGCTTCCCTCAAACACGATTAACAAACAATTGAAATAATTGCACTAAATTATCAAACGCGTATACAAGACAACAAAAAAAATACATTTTGAAAAATAACATTAGAAGAATGCCAATTACCAAATCTACACATGCAATATAGACTACAATTACTAAACTACAAATTACTACAACAATACTACTGTCTACTATTTTTACAATCAGAAGAATTCCAAGGGACGATCCTGGCAGGGTCGCCACGTGCATGGGGGCTTAATTAAATGAAAATGCAAATAATTTTAATATTTTTTTTTTTATTTTCGTAGCTGTCTGTCCGGTTACGAAGTCTCGTAACGGTTGGCCCTGACTAGTATTATTACGCAATCTGACTGCATAGAACAACATCAAAGAATGAAATGGAAATTTTCATTAACACAATTAATTAATTAAGTCCCCAGCAACTATAAAACCTACGAAACCAAAGCACAAGTGTAACTGTTCTGTGTGTGGAAGTATGACTCAACGTACGCATCTGGCACGGTTCTTCTTCAACAACACAAGAAATTTTAAATATCATTTATACTGAATTAATTAAAGAAAATAGAAATACCATAATTACTCAAGAAAACCAGAATTACACTCTAATACAAGAACACAAGCCAGATGCTTTGTTGACTGAACCTGTAATGACGCATTATTCAGGACATTGAAATAATGAGAAAGAAAAGAAAAGTAGTTTGTTACCTTAATTTATATTGATGAAAAGCACTCTAGACATTACAATCTCTCCACAACGACTCGCTACTATCACATCTCAACAAGAACTTTTCAGTATCACATCTCAGCAAGCACTGCCTACTAGCTCATCTCAACAAACACTCCTCACTACGACATCTCAGCACTGACTACCACGAGTTCTCCCAAAGCACTACCCACTACCAGTTCTCAATAATCACTGCCAGTGGAGGCGGCGGAACAATACTCTCTAGCGCAATCTCTGGCGCTGTGGCTCAGTGTAGCCACCTTTCAAGGTGCGCCAGAGTTGTAGCATATCGCACCCCAGATCATAAGGCCTGGGATGGGGACAGTGTGTCTCGGACGATTGCACTCTTTGAGACAGTGCTCCACAGGTCCACATCGTACGCGCCAACCACCGTCACTTGCGTGAAGGCAGAATCTGTTATCGTCACTGAAGACCACGGCATGCCATCCCATCTCCTAGTGATCCTCTGACTGTACCAGTCGAGACGTCCACGTCGATGCTATGGCGTGAGTGAAGGATGGGCTAGAGGTGTGCGTGCCGGTAATTCCACTGCTAATAACCGGTTCGCAACAGTGGGTGTTGACACTTCTGGGCTCACAAACCTTCTTATCTGTGTTGGATCTGCCACTGCTGCCCTTGCATATGACGATCCTGGCTAGCATCTGTGCCTCATCTATGGGTATGAGAACCTTTACGTGATCAATTACACTAGCATTGTTGCATAACCGACGCGGAATATCCATCTTGTGTGGCAGTTCTCCGGAATGACCATCCCGCAACCTGGAAGGCGAGAATTTGACCCATTTCCAACTCGCTCATTTGGCTGTACGAAGCACGAGTGATTCTCCGTGGCACAGTCGCCAGCCTGATTCACACGTTTAGACCACACTGAATCTTCTGGCTGTGAACATTCCGTATTAAAGGGTAGACACAGATGACACTCTGGTAGCTGTGATACTACGCTACATGTTGGCGAACGATGCTGAAACCATTATCAGTATGTCTACTATTCCCCAGGTGGCATATGCCGTCATCGGATCAAAATCGACATGGTCTATCCATGTGTACTAATTTTTTTTCCGGCAGTGTAATTTGACTGATCTCTAGATGTTTATGTCATTCTTTTTATGAAGTACTTGATTGTTTCAGATTTCCTGCGAAGATTCCGGTGGTAAACGTTTTCCGCGAAGATTCCGGTGGTAAACGGAACTGACAAGCCTAGTTGCTGAGATTGTATATTGCACGCACTTCGTTTAATGAGCTTATATGTGGTGCCACTGCACACAACCGTTGTCGGAATACAACATACAGCATAGGACATTATGTAAATGAAGGACTTAAAATTAAACTGCACACCTTTGCCCAGCGCCACTCTCGCTACTACAGGTTTTTATCCGAAAGCTGTCTCAGCAAGCGCAGATCGAGGCAACGACACTCCCACTATTCACGCAAAAAATGACGAGCACAATAGTGGACTGGCTAAGCGAATGCAGCGCTAGCTATAGAGGGCCGGTGCCCGGAAACTCGGCCAGTTCCCATCCGACACGCCATTGTCTTTGAAACTGGCCCGGCGAGTGGACCGTTGGTCGGCTATGACACTACGTACTCAAGAGTGCCTCGCAGAACGAAAGACAGGCGTGACTGTGGTGACCATAAACAGGTATCGTCGGAAATTTGGCTAACAAGAGTAACCACCCTTAGCAATACTCTATGTCTGCGTCAAGTTCCAGGGTTCAAAGCCCTACTCACTACAGTACACAACTGAAAATTTTAATTCTTTTGAGTCTTGTAACACGTTTCTGATCCCCGTGAGAGTCACGCCTCGCCAACTTCAACGCCGCTATTGTAGTATGTCTGGCAGTATATTCCAACTAGAATAAGTTCGGTCCCGTGTTGCCTGAAATATTTGAGCCCTTTTCGCAGCATACCAGAGCCCGCTTTTACCGTGGCCGGTCTACTGGCTAAGTATATCGCACCCTGACTATGCCTGGGTAGGTACATCCAAAACGCTGACCGTTGTCCTCCGGGAAGCATTTCTATAAACTGTGGGCTCAAACAGTGAAACTATGGCCAGTTCTTTACGATTTTCCGGAGCTTAAGGATACCCTTCCTGCTTCCTGGTACGTTTATACGTTACTTATTGCCTTTTATATGGTTTCACACCATATTTTACTAGTTGAGCGTTCAGTAATATCCAGACAGTTTAAGAATGTGTTCTCATGCCAATACAGTCATACAATAAACGTCGTTATGAGCAGTCAGCCAGTCGTGATTCATAAAGCGCTTTCTGTCATTTATTATTGGTTCTCATTGTTGTTCCCTGCTCCCTTTTCCAACGTGCCACAACTTCAGTTTCAGTGTTTTACTCGAGTTTTATGGGTATACAAATATACAACGCTGCTTTGTAAATTGTCATAGTAATGCTACCGTCACAGACGCTCTTTGTTACGCACTTCGGTTAGAATGTGAAGACATGACTAGTAACTGTATTTCTATTTTAAGTGAACCGAAAAGTTGCAGACTAAAAACTGATTTTAATAGTATATTTTTATATTACGATATATTAGACTCTTACATTATCTACAAATGTAATTAGAAAACTGATATTTTTATTTAAACGAGAGACTATGTTACTATACAGGGTGAACTTTAATAAAACCGACAAACTGCAGAGACGAATTCCTGACTGGAAATCGAGAAAACAAGGTCCTATGAACATGAGTCCGGAAATGGACGTTGTGCTTGCAACATCACCTAACACAGTACAGAGCTGCATAGCATCCATGTCATGACGGATGTTCAAAGTGGCCTCCATGGGATTTCAGATGATAGGGATAGTGGCGGCTGTCATGCATAATCGTAGTTTGGCTTTCACCACGCTAGGGTTCGTCTCAGTAGCCTGTAGAACACGGTCCTCCAAATCTGGTGTACGCAAAGTCCGCCGCCTCCTTGCATGTTCGTCTGTCTGAAAGGATCCACGATCATACGAACACATAAAAAGCGCTTGAAATGTTGTGTGATGTGGTTGGTGTCTATAACGGTACTTGTTTTGGCATTGTTGAAATGCCTCTCGACCGTTTTCATCTGCTAGGCCGTGCACGGTACCATCTCGCCTTGTTCCCGACATGAATATCGGACCATTCTGCTGCTTACTGTGCATAAGGAACCCACGGCACGTGGTCAGAGAAATTGTCATTCGTCAACACCATCTACCGTGGCAACGATGCGTTTCTGGACACATGTTCGTAGAGCCTTTTTTCCTCCACTTCCGGTCAGAAATTAGTCCCTGCAATTTTTCGGTTTTATTAATGTAATTTCTAATGTAATTATTAATGTTATTAAATGTTTTATTTCGTATATAAGTTTAAATTCAACTGAATATGAAAGAAGAACTGTAACCTGTAAGAGTAGACTGAAGTAGTTTTTAATAGTGGAATTTTATACATGAAACAATCAATTTCATACACCATCTGTAACTGTAACATCAGGAAGTTAGTGTTTGTATCACTATATATGCATATACGTTTTATCTATAATCCCCCATATGAAACAGCAGTATTCCGAGGGTTGACTAGTGTAACACAGAAATTACTATTTGCTAAAAGTTCTGTCACACGTTTGAAATCTTTTACCAGCATACAACATATAGACCTGGAACGTTGGTCTACATGTATGTTTGACTACCCGAAGATTTCGATATCGCAGAACCACTATCACTGGCTCCATATGTAAAGAGGTATCAGCTGATCCAGCTCTTAGGATCGTCGCAAGTGGTCAGCGTAAACGCTCACTTGATAGCAGTGATGTAAAGATAGCGACAGTAGCAGTGATGTAAAGAAACCGAGAATTTTTACAAGTGACATGGCAAGATTTTACCAGCATAAGAATAAGATTTTCTATTCTGTGACCCCAAGGATTTCACCTACATGGCTTCGCTGCCAAAGAAAAACTTTTGAGGATTTATGATAATAACACGTCTGGAGAAACCTTCAGATTACATTAAGTCATCTGATTTACATTGCAGAATTACGGAAATTGGACCACAAAAACAGAACACCAAAATTTCACAGGATAATATCTGAAGTCTAGAAAACAGAAAATTCCAAAAGAGTGGAGGAGTGCCTTGATGGACCCACTCCACAAGAAAGGAGACAAAACGAGTCCTCATAATTACAGAGGAATCTCACTTCTTCCAGTAACTAATGAAATTCTCTCTTAAACATTTTTGAACCGATTCCAGCCCCAAGCGGATCCACAGATTGGCGAAAACCAGGCGGATTCATTAAAGGGAGATCTTGTATTGAGCAGATCTGGAACCTCAAAACCAAACTACACATCACACGATACCGGAGCACTATACTCACATTTGTGGAATTCAAAAAAACTTACAATTGTTTCGACGGACAAACTCTGCTTAATAACGTAGAAGAATTAGGTGTTGACAAGAAAACCATGGCCATCATCCCGAAAACATTATCGTCAGCTCCCTCAAAAGTGATATTCATGGGAGAAATCTCAATCTCATTCATAATTCGCGTAAGGGTCGGACAACGATATAGCTTATCGCCACTCTTGTTCAACGTCGATAGGAAAACGAATAATCAGAGAATGGGAAAAGCACGTCAAAGGTATCCCAATTGAAAAAGAAAGTCACTGTGAAATACTTAGCTTTTGCAGATGACGTGGCTATATTAATGAACAACAAAGGTGATGCAAAATTAGCACGAGATAAACTTAATGAAATATCGTGTAAAACCGTACTAAAAATTTCTTATGAAAAAATTCAGTACATGGACACCAAATCAACCGGAAAAGTCTCTCTGAAAACACAGTATGGAAAAATATCTCAGGTCACTCACTTCAGTTACTTAGGAGGAACTATCCAACTCTCAGGACTGAACAAGATCTCTAACACAGAAAGAATATTCAAACTTCAAAGGGCGTACAAACTTACATGGAATCTCTGCACTAAAAAAAAAAGCAGTATTTCTTAATACAAAACCACGACACTCCTACACGGTTGTTTCACCAGGAACCTTGTATGCGACAGTATCCATAGTAATTAGAGCGATGACAAAAATTTACGACCTCACGAAGCAGGGACGGAAAATCCTTAGAAAAAACTATGGTGGTGTTCTCCGATAAGGAATGGGGTCAGACGACCTGCAAAGGAACTCTACAAAAACACAGACAGCATTGCAAATAAATTTAGGGAAAGACGCCTGCAGTTCTTCGGACTCCTGTGGAGGGCGGATGAATATAGACTCACTTAGAACATTTTCAACGTCGTTAATGTAAGTAAATTAAAGACCAGATGGATGAAACAAACACAAGAAGACGTGAAGCGATTAAAAATCTCAGAAGAAGAAATTGAGGACAGAAAACAAATGAGAAATGAAGGCAGAAACATGAAAATTTGACAATCATCAAGAAAATCAAATAGGAGGGTAAAAAATATGGACAGAGAAAAGGGAAAAAACACAGTGAATTAATAAAGAAGTCTTGGGAAGAAACTAAATGAGGAAATTAGGAGTGAAGCTGTGACTGCCTCAAGTTCACACGCACTCCTAAAGGGAATAATCGAAGGGAATTACAAAAACTCGGAAACACCAAACAACACAACACAGTACCATGCCTAATACGTTGTAGGAAAATTATTGGCATTCAAAACAACTTCAAGTTGTCTCGGAATGGATAGATATAGATCAAGCACCATTTTCAGGAGAACCTTATACCATTCTTTCTGCAAAATAGTGGCAATTTCAGGTCACAATCATGGAGGGAAACAGCGATCAGGCACCCTTCTTTCCAAAGCAGAACACAAAATGTCGATAATATTCAGATTTCGTGACTATGGTTGCCAGGGGAGATGCAACAATTCATCCTCGTGCTCTCAAAACCACTCATCGAAAACGCGAGCTGTGTTAACAGCGGCCCTGTCGTCTTGCTACACAGCATCACCACTTATTGTACCGTGGGATGGACCTGATCAGCAAAAATGGTCACCTAATCCTTGGCAGTAATGCAGCGTTGCAGAGTAACCATGTGGCCCACGGAATACCATTATGTAGCTGCCCAAACTCTCACCTAAACCCCACCATGTTTCATTTTTGGGAAGTATACTCTGCTAAAAGCTGGGAACGGTGTGAAACAGGACTCATCCGACCAAATGACACTCTTCCATTGCTCGAAAGTCCAGGTTTTATGGATTAGGCACGACGTTTTGCTATTACCGGCATTTGCCTCACTGATGAATCGTTTTAGAATTCCAGCTCACACTGCAGTTCCCTGCTTATGGAGCTCTCTTCGTTTTGTTTCGGTGTTAACAAGAATCGGGAGAGCGACATTCAGTTCTGTAGTGACTTTTGCATCTGTCGTCCTCTTATTTTTCGCCGCAACCCTCTTCGACGACAGCCCGTCACGATCGCTCAACATTCATTTTCGACCGCGTTGTGACTTAGCGGACGATGTTTTTCTACAATCCCTGTATGCTGGCCGGCCGGAGTGGCCGTGCGGTTCTAGGCGCTACAGTCTGGAGCCGAGGGACCGCTACGGTCTACGGTCGCAGGTTCGAATCCTGCCTCGGGCATGGATGTGTGTGATGTCCTTAGGTTAGTTAGGTTTAATTAGTTCTAAGTTCTAGGCGACTGATGACCTCAGAAGTTAAGTCGCATAGTGCTCAGAGCCATTTGAACCATTTGAACCTGTATGCTGTATAAGTCTTCAATACGGCGCCTCTTGTAACACCAAACAGTTACGCTCTCTCGGTTACGGAATAACCCATCATACGAGCACTAATAATTTGCCCACGTACGAAATCACTTAGCTCCGACATAATGCACTCACAACTACACATAACACAGTTCTGACCATGACTGATACTTCCAAAGTATTTAGGACATTGTACAAGTGCCGTTCGTGGTAAAATATAACAGCGCAGCCTCATTTTATTGGTTTGTATTAACAGGGGCATTAAAACATGAAGAATATCCAGTACTCCAGCAGCGACTGCGCAGCGCTGCTGCATGGCGATAACGGTCAACCTGGGCCACGATGGCACACAATCGCTGCACGAGTCCAGGCTACTCTTCCTACTTTTTTCTCCCTGTTAATACATATCGATAAAAACGAATATCGCACTAGAGTAAATTGAGACCGCACAGTCGAAAAGGCACCCTAAATTCCTCTTTAAAAATGTTTTTGTTTGCGACAATAAATAAACCGACACAGCCCGTCTACAATGAGCATCACACGAAAGACGTGATGGACAATATTTGTTTGGGATGACTCCACCTAAATATTGCAAAAGATGAATCTCAAATATCTCTCGAAGCACCAAATAAATTGCGCCTGACGACTCGTGGTAGAGACAGCCGGTATATTTTACGGGGTGAGTTAGATAAGACACGCCACCCCAAATATATTCAGAACGAATTAATGTACAGAGATGCTGTTTTCACCAAGCTATAGCGGACAATATAGCGAATTTTGCGAAGTTATAAGAACTTTTTATCGTTTATAGCCGTCGACCTACGATACCGATTTTGTTTTCTTCTAGTGGATCTATATACGTCACAGTCGAAAAAGTGAATATCGTTTATGGTGAACGTCGCCATATTATTAGAGCAGCGGTGCGTTTGTACGCTGAAGAGTATCCAGGTACTGCGAAGCGCTCACGATCTGTCTTTGCATACTTTAAAAGAAAGTTCTAGAACCTAAAGTGTGGAGAATATAACACGGCAAGGAAAAAGAAGAGCAACTAATGAAAGAAACGGAACTAACATTTTAGGAGCAGTAACACATAATGAAAACGTCACTAAGAGGAAGCAGACTCATTTTCAAAACATGGGCAAGTCAGTCTTCGCAATATCCATTAATCTTCAGTTGAAAATCCACGCTGGCTCAAAAAAGTTTATTGATGGGAACCTAAATACACTCAAGATCTCGTGTTCGTAAGGTATGCTGTTGCTGTGGTTATAGGAAGACGTCCCGCTGGACATACGGCAGTCAGTGTGGTACCAGCATGTCGGATGTCCCTCCCATTCTGCACATGTAATGATAGACCCTCTTACAGGAACATTTGGAGAGCAATCAGACAATCGGTCAGGGAACTCACAATAGAAAATACTTCTATACTTTTATCTGTGCCGAAAATTAAAACAGGAGGGCTACTAGGAAACACCAACGATCTTCGAAGCAATGAAATGCCTTATAACAAGGGTCTGTGTTGCTGTTAACTCCAAATGAAATTCAACGTGCATTATAATTTCTCCAGAATCAATTTACAGCGTGTATCAATGCTGAAGGCCAACATTTTGAGCACTTGGTATGTCAGATGTGATAGTAAAAATACGAACCGTACCTGAGATACGTGTTCGCTTACACTTGGTATAATAGGGCAGGCGTTTGTGGAACCTCTCCTCCTGACGGTAGCACAGTCGTTTGCGGCGCTGTTATATTGATACTATTTGATCAAGTCCCATACATGATATGTCGTTGGTGTTCTCTTAAAAAATTGTTTCAAATGTCACAGAAAAAAATATATGGTTCCATCAGAAAATACAAATTCGATGTCGCCATTCGGCGACTATAAATGATAAAATGTACTTGCGAAGGCTAGGAAATTCACAATATTTTCCGCTATAACTAGTCGGAAACCGCACATGTATATACACTGCAGAGCCAAAGAAACTGGTACACGTGCATAATATCGTGTAGGGCCCCCGCAAGCAACGCAGAAGTGCTGCAACCCGACTTGGCGTGGACTCGACTAATGTATGAAGAAGTGCTGAAGGGAATTGACACCATGAATCCTGCAGGGCTGTCCGTAAATCCGTAAGAGTACGAAGGGGTGGAGATCTCTTCTGAACAGCACCTTGCAAGGCATCCCAGATATGCTCAATAATATTCATGTCTGGAGAGTTTGGTTCAGAAAATGGTTCAAATGGCTCTGAGCACTATGGGACTTAACATCTGTGGTCATCAGTCCCCTAGAACTTAGAACTACTTAAACCTAACTAACCTAAGGACTTCACACACATCCATGCCCGAGGCAGGATTCGAACCTGCGACCGTAGCGGTCGCGCGGTTCCGGACTGAGCGCCTAGAACCGCTAGACCACCGCGGCCGGCGGGGAGTTTGGTGGCCATCGGAAGTGTTTAAACTCAGAAGGGCGTTTCTGGAGCCACTCTGTAGCAATTCTGGACGTGCTGGATGTCGCATTGTCCTGTTGGAATTGGCCAAGTTCGTCGGAATGCACAATGGACATGAATGGTTGCAGATAATCAGGCAAGGATGCTTACGTATGTGTCACCTGTCAGAGTCGTGTCTAGACGTATCAGGGTGCCATATCACTCTAACTGCACTCGCCCCACGCCATTACAGAGCCTCTACCGGCTTGAACGGTCCCCTGCTGACACGCAGGATCCATGGATTCATGAGGTTGTCTCCATACCCATACACGTCCATCCGCTCGATACAATTTGAAACGAGACTCGTCCGACCAGGGAACGTGTTTCCAGTCATCAACAGTCGAATGTCGGTGTTGACGGGCCCAGACGAGGCGTAAAGATTCGTGTCGTACAGTCATCAAGGGTGCACGAGCGGGCCTTCGGCTCCGAAAGCCCATATCGATGATGTTTCGTTGAATGGTTCGCACGCTGACACTTGTTGATGGTCCAGCATTGAAATCTGCAGCAGTTTGCGGAAGAGTTGCACTTCTGTCACGTTGAAGGATTCTCTTCAGTCGCCGTTGCTCCCGTTCTTGCAAGCTATTTTTCCGGTCGCAGCGATGTCGGAGATTTGATGTTTTACCGGATTCCTGATATTCACGGTACACTCGTGAAATGATCGTACGGGAAAAACCACACTTCATCGCTACCTCGGAGATGCTGTGCCCGGTCGTTAGTACGCCAACTATAACACCACGTCCAAACTCATTTAACTCTTAATAGCCTGCCAGTGTTGCAGCAGTACCCCATCTAGCAACTGCGCCAGACTCTTGTTGTCTTATATGGGCGTTACCGACCGCAGCGCCGTATTCTGCCTGTTTACATATTTCTGTACTTGGATACGCATGCCTATACCACTTTTTTGGCGCTTCAGTGTATTTACTCATTCTGGATGTATTTGTGGTGGCCTGTCTTGGAAGCCACACCCTGCCTGATGAAAAACGGGAAGCAGTCAGAAGCGGAGGAACTGAAACTTCACGGCTTGAGAGGGACGTGATGTTATTTCCGTGATTACAAACTCGAGTCAAATTTACAAGGAAATTGGCAGTATACGGCCACTTACCAGTGCGACGTTGCACTCCCTATGGCCTGAATGCATTCTCTGATTTGGTTGGGGAGGATGTCATAAATCCGTTGTATCCTATCCTGAGGCAAGCTGGCCCACAACTGTTGTAACAGGGCCTTAGTATCCTTGGTACAGACACTGGGATGGAGTTGATGTTCAAGCTGTTCCCTTACGTGTTATATCAGAGACAGATCTGGGGATCCTTCCTGTAATGGCCCATGTCATTGTCTGCGTAAGGAAATTAAAGCCCAATAAAAAGCATATTTACTCAAATGAAAATAAAGCTTCAATTCTCCTTCTTCAAAGCATAATTACGCAGCACAAGAAATAGTTCACAGTTATGTCTCTGTCTTTGAACTGGGTGAGAGACGTTAGCTCAGTGGTGTGTCAGCCACTGAAAACTGAATCATAATTATTAGTCTCAAAGTAGTGATTCACGGGGAACTGATTCTAATTACACAAACATTGCCTCTCGCCAATATACGAAAGTCTTGGAGCTCCGCACTGTAGAGGCGAAGGCCCGACATAGCTCGAGGACCACCGCTTGTGGCTACACGTAATGTCGGAGATGGCGATCCGAGGCAGGTAGACTTCCATCGGATGACAGTTCGGAGGAGGATTCCTGGAGAGTTATAGATTGAGGAACTGTGTAAGCTATCAGCGTGGAGCCCAGAGAGCTCGTCTGTGCAGAACTGACTAGCCTAACTGTGCACTGGCCTAAATAGTGTTGAGGAGCCAGGATATGGTGAGACCTATTTTCGAGAACCTGATACTGTAAATGAAAATACGTCCACCCTGACTGCTGCCTCTTGGAATGATGCTGGTGCCACCTGTTGGCGAAGTATGTACTCAGTACTGCAGCAGCGGTGTTCGCCATTGTAGCCCCAGCGACTTTTGGCATCGGCCACCTGTGGTGCAGCACTGTTATGCTAGAGGGCTATCAGCCCCAATATTGACTCTGTGCAGGATATGGTGACCGATGCGCAGTGACCAGTTTTCGTCCAAAGCGCCGGGCGAGTTCATTCGTTTGGTCGGAAGGGTAGGGCGACAAGTGTTTGCCACTTTTGGGGCGGTTCAAATGGTTCAAATGGCTCTGAGCTCTATGGGACTTAACTTCTGAGGTCATCAGTCCCCTAGAACGTAGAACTACGTAAACCTAACTAACCTAAGGACATCATACACAACCATACCCGAGGCGGGATTCGAACCTGCGACCGCAGCGGTCGTGCGGTTTTGGGCCGGTCACCGATCGCAGAAGCGAGGCGCATGCCCTGCAATCTTTCTCAAACGATTTTACAGAAATTATTCGGTAACCTTATATGTCATATTCGTTATGATGTGCCCATCATTTCGTTAATAGTCATAGTTATTGTGATATTTACTTGGAAATAAGACACTGCGCGAAATTCGGATAAGTTTGCAATGAAAAATAGGTATCAATATGATTTTGTGTTTGGTGAACGTATTGAATTTTTCTCTTAGTGTCGGGTGCGGGTCTCTGTCTATCACCAATCTTGAGAAATCTGATCTGACGTGGCACACTTATTTGTGATGTCGCCGCACCAGCGATAAATTCAGAGTGAAATATCCACAACATGTCATATATTTTATAAACGGTTTGAGATATCGAAATGAAATGTTAGCAAATGATAGTACACAAAGAGGAGAGTATGTTTCCACATGGTTATTAGGCAAAACTTCATTGTCTACCGTGTTGTTCCTCTAACTACAGACTTCTTGGGTGAAAGAATGTAATTTTTAACGGCCATCGATACGTCGTGAAATGAGAAATGCAATGGGTTTTGGAACAACATAAGTGAAGAAATTACATGTTTATTTCGTACCGAGGATGTGCTTTTTCATAAGATACTGACCCTGCTTTTCCTCAGCTCCTCGCTTAAAAAAAAACATAGTTTCACAGTTATCTCGCGAGTACGTCTGCACGACATGTTAGTTAACTGAAACTGTGTAAACTCTGCTGTGTTTTGTGAAAAGAATTAGATTTTGATATGCCAACAAGAGAAATGTTTAGGTTTTACTCAAAATTCGATACTCGTGACACTTCTATGAAAGTTACAAATGGTTAACAAGCCTGGCGAAAATAAATCGCTACATTTTCAGCGAAATTCCTTTTAGATACTAACCAAAGCAGAGGTGACAGATCTTTTTGAATGATTACTATGTAAGTGTGGGCATGGAGGGGCCTCGCTTAATATTTATAAAAAATGTGAGTGTAGGCTTCAGTTTAGAATGGCACTTCTCCTCCAGCACTTGGCATATCCCTTACAGCGTCTGCCCGTAGCCCCCGTCACTACCACTCTCCCCTCGTGTGCCCTGCCGTCTGCGCATCTACCGGCCACGGTATTCTGCGCGAACTATACCACCCAGCCTGCCCTTAGAAGAGAGATAGTAAAACACCGTTGCTTCCCAGAAGATGGCAGTCCTGCTGCAGTGTATGGGGGAAGCAGAGAACCCGGGTGACTTCTTTCAGTGTCCATGAGAGTGGGCGCCAGGCCTACAGGAAGGATCGTGTAACTGGGATGTCTGCCAGCTGTCGCGATGGACACTCTTGGGCGTCAAGGGGACTAATTCTAGAACAGAAACTTGTGGGAATTTCTCTGTTTGGGCAGCTCACGCACTCCAAGGTCGTACTTCGTTGATATGCCTCTGCTGCAGGCATCTGGACTTCGATCACTGCTCTGGCCAAAAGGTGTGTGATGTGAACCGATATACACTCTTGGCGACCCTGCCAAAAACTAGTGCCCAGACTGCATCCTGAGGGGTGACTGCGCGAATGGCAGGTGGTAGACAGGAGAGAGTTGGGATGGATGACAGATAATTGCAATCGATACAGCTGTCCATGAAGTTTTTCGGCTATACCGTATGTATCCTGTGGATAAGAGCGGTAGGAGGCCAGAAATAAACTGAGCACTCCATGTAGATTATGATGTCAGTGCAACTTTGCCAGTTGAGTTTTAAAAGTGCAGAAAAACCTCTCTGCCAGTCCGTTGGAAGCAGGCTGGAATAACACTGTACACATTAAAGCTATGCCATTGTCCATACAAAAACTGGAATTCTGCTGACATGAATGGAGGGCCATTATCTGTCACAAAGGTTCCTGGGAGCACTACTACTGAGAAAATGCGACATGAAGCCTGGATGATTTTTGCTGATGATGTCAAGTGCATCTGTGAAACATATGGAAAACAGCTGACAGCATCTATCATGATTAACACAGTAAACTAGAAAGGGTTGTGTAAAATCTAGATGAGTGCGAGACCACGGGAATATCACGTCAGGTAAAGGAAAATACAATGGGCTGGTGATGCCTATTTCCTTTGACATGTCGAGCACGCCACAACCATGTTCTGTATCTCTGTGGATCCCCCCCCCCCCCCCCCAGAAGATATGTTGGTGGGCCAACCATTTGGTAAGGACCATACCCCAATAACCTTCTTGAAGTAATGTCAAGACACAGTGTTGGAATGCTTGTGGAATGACCACTCTGATGCGGCCATTATCTCCTTGGAGCAAGAGGACACCATTGAGAGAAGACAACTCATATCGGTAGTACAAGTAGGCCTGAATGTCCAGATGTTCAAGGATCTTGTGATCTGCTGGCCAATTATTCTTCACGAACTGCCTGGCTTTTGAGAAGACCAGGTCCTCTGGCGACCAGCGGATGGTAACTTTGGCGTCAATGGTTAAGCTGGCCACTGCTGCCTCAGCTTTGGCGTCAGTATGAAAGCAGACGCCAGGAGCTGCATCAAACTTTGGGTCTTGTCCCACTGGGAGACATGTTAGGATGACCACATCAGCACTTTGCACTGTAGATCATAGTGATATCCCAGGAGGAACAGCGCCCATCTCTGCAGGTGTCAGATAGTCCTGATCAGAATATTAACGTGGGCATTGAACAGTAGTAACGGAGGCTTATGATCTGTTAACAGGATAAACCGCATCCTATGCACATATTCATGAAATTTCTTCCATGTAAATATGATAGCTAAGACTTTCTTTCCGATTCGACTGTAATTTCGCTGTGCCTGCGTTAAAATCTTGGAAAAAAATTCAGTTGGTCGTCCAGCTCCATCGATGTGTGAGAAAGAATGGTCCCCAAGTCCCAGTGGGATGCAGCTGCCACCACTATCAGGAACTTGGAAAGATCAAATGCTATAAGACATGGTGGCCGGAGCAGAGCCTTTATAAAGTTTCTAAAAGACATGCTGCAAGTGAAGGACCATTGCCACACCACATTCTTGCAAAGGAGCTGATGTGGTTCGACAATAGCTTCCAAATGAGAAATGAATTTTCTGTAATAGATCAGTTGACGTAATATGGATCCGAATTGTTTGACGTCTCTTAGGACTGGTAGGTTTGTATGGCGTCAGTATGATACGGAGTGTGGCGTATTCCTAATACGCTGAAAATATGCACCCAGGTATTCCACTTGCAGCTCAAAGAAAGAGTATTTTTCCTTATGACATTTCACGTTAGCCTGTTGGAGCTCACTGAACATGAAGTCCAAATTATCCTGTGCACTTTTGCCAGTAACAGTGATATCGTCCAAATAATTTGCCATCCCCAGAACATACCATCTCAGGTGTTCCAAATAGCATTGGAATATGGCTGGTGCATTGGCGACAGCGATGGGCAGGCGATTCTAACGAAAAAGACCAACTAGATTATTCATAACCAGGATGCTGTTGGAGGTTTAGTCCAAGAGGAGCCTCAACATAATGAAGACAGTTCATGCAGATATGTGCCATGTGTGGAAGAATTTTGTCCTGTTGTAAAATGGCACCACGACTCTGTCGCATGAGAGGTAACACATGAGGTCCATGACGTATTTTTCATCGAGTTCCCTCAGTTACTACCAGCCTTGGCCTGAAGTCATACCCTACGGTTCCTCACACCATGGCGCCACTGTGCCTCTCTAAACATTGGATGAATGGGACGTTTCCCCAGGTCGTCGCCATACTCGTGACCATGACCGCACAGGGTAATGCAGAAACGCGATTCATAGCTGAACACACTGAAGTACCATTCATCAACAATACATTCCTCCCAGTCACAGCACCACTCCAAAAGCAGCGTATGTTATGTTAAACACAGGCTGCGCGTGGGACGGTAATTCCATACCCCAGCTGCTGCTAGTCTGACTAGTGGCGATTGATGACACATTATTTTGGAAGGAGACCATTACTTGTTCTCGGATGACAGGTGCAGATGCGTAGGGATTGTTATGTGCTTGTTGCATAGTACAGTAATCCTTCCTTGTGGTGGCAAGACGTGTTCGACCGGAAACCTGACGACGAGTATGCCTGTTCTCACATCGTCATGCAATATGACATCGGGCCGTTCTAGCTTCTGAATGCCCCAGAAATCTGGACATTACAAGATTCGATCAATTGGCCAAATGGAGACCCACAACGAGCCTCTTTTCAAACTCCTTCAGGTGCTGATAACGTTGTCTCACACAATTACACGGCATCTCCGTGCCCTTCACGTTGACCACTCTGTATCTGACGCTGGTCACGCCCCTTATATACCCTGCCAGGCCTGGTAACAACAGTAAACATGAACAACACTAATGCACTCTGGTGCCCATTGTGGTTGTCACAGAGAATTGCTGTTCTAGTCATTTACATGCCCACCGATGGTGTATGCGTGTAAGAAGTTACGTTACATTGATATCTGACCATGTCTCCACGGTGCTTCACTTTTTTTGCTATCGACAGATGGTCAAGTGATTAAACGCAATTTCAACTAATAAAGTAGACAATACAGGAGCTATCCGCGGAAAACAGTGGCGTTTTTTTTAAATACATTGAAGCTGCTCACCCAAAATATTTTATATCGTTCCAGTAGCATTCTCTTTTTTTTTTCTTTAAATTGTGTTTTCTAGATGCGTATTACGCTCATCAGTCACTCTCGTGTCTGTATTCATTTTATTTAAGATAATAATCCTGTCTGCCTCCTGTCTCCAGTTTTACTTCCACTGTTGTATTTAGCGGATGCGAAGTTTTCTCCTGATTTCTCTATTAGATCTGCGATTGTTGAAGGAAGCAGGGAAAGAAGATTAGGGTTTTACGCCCTGTCAACAGCTAGATAATTAGAGACCATAAGTTCGGACTGGGAATGGTTGGAGAAAGAACGGTCGTGTTTTTTTTTTTTTTTTTTTTTTTCCAAAGGTAGCATCCGGTCGTCCGTCTTTAGTGTTTTAGGGAAACCATGAACTATGCAAAACCTTAATCTGGAGGCCTGAACGGGAATTTGAACCTGGTGTGTCCTAACGCGAGTCCATTTGTGACTGTTGTCACTGATACAACTGGGAGGACGCTGGCAACTTGCTTTTATATCATGAACGTAAGATCGCAACGATCATTGACGTCAGGTGACTCACAACACATGATGATTGTTATAACAGTTTCCACTTGTTGCAAGAAAGTAAGTAAACATAGCCTGAAAGTTGTATGTTTACACATGGATCTACAGCCACCAGTTAGAACTAAAACTGAACGTCTGTAAAGACAAGATGTATAAATACCATATTTGAATTGGGCATTGATATAGGGCAGTAATTTAATGATTCTGAGGTCTGTTCCGTGTACGATATATGAATCAAGCTACATGACAACACTAGCCCTTATCAACTGTATTTACCTTACTGAAAGTTAAATATCCGACAGTGATTATGATTCTCTGCTGTCCCGGGTATCGATATGCTCCACCTCAGAACAATAACTAAGAGTCTCGAGAACGTTAAGGATGTTTAGAAAATTACACGCTATATTAATTTTAATACAGGATTTTTTCAGTTGCTTTCTTGAGAGCTTGCTGACGTGGATTGTCTTACAGCCTGACCAGCTGCAAGAAATATTTCAGTTACGTAAAGATGCCCATTCATGGGCTGATTGTACCTGATGACAGCAACAAAATCGACATGGTTTGTCAGTCTACAGGTAAAACAAGAAAACCACAGCAAGTTAAGCGTGATAGGAAGGGTAAAACCCTCCACTAAGATAAATAAACAAAAATCAGGAAGATTCACTTTACCAAACGTAAATGGGAACGCTTGCATAAGCATACTTGTGTTCAGAATTGTAATTCTGAGTGGAATACCGGTAAAGTAACTGCAGCTTCTTAACTTACGCTCTGTTTACATGAACCTCTGAAATCTCCAAAATAATTTCAGATCAAATGAAGCATGGCAGCAAAGACAAACACAAAGGAAGAACTGACCAATGTATACTACAAAGAATTAATAAGGACATGATGCAATAGGTACAAAAGCTGACAAAGGCAACACATTAGTTGTAATACAAATTCATATTTATAAAATTAAACTTTCGAATTTTTTGAAAAGAGTAATTTACAGGTAACAACATGATCACACAAACAAATTTAGTGCACAAATCAGGAAAGTCATTAAGGAATGTAACTATTTCTTCACAGACGAAGAAGAAACAGAATGGATTATTATGAACACCATAGCACCAGCATTGTGTGCACAAACAAAAATTCATAAAAAGACATCGTTATTTGAACCATCATTGATAGTATTGACAGTCATCTCCTATATTTTATGCAAAAAAACTTAATTACTTACTCAACAAATTCTGTACATGTGAGAAGAAATACACAATAAAGAATACACAATAACTAAGTGCCCAAATCAATAAAACTACTATTCATGACAATGGTAAACTGATTTATTTCGATATTACTATTTCAATTAAAGAAACCACAGATATGATCGAAAATAACTTAATAAAGCCCAAGAAACTATCCAGTTCAAATCTGTCAGCTCATTCAACTGTTGCAACCTACTGTTACCTAAACAGCTTAAGTTATCAAGATGGTATATATTCACAATTTGGTGGTTTAGTCATGGGGAACAAGATGGCTGGATCCTTGGCCAACATATTAACTAATCATAATGAGGACAAAATTTTTGATCGATTTAAATAGAAAGTTGACAAAGATGTTTACTGTAAATGTTGCATCAATGAAGCTTTAGTCATTTTGAATGGTGTAGAGGAGAATGTCGCTAATATTCCGTCATAATGAAACAGTGTACATGATAAGATCAAATACACCAATGAAGTCGAAGTAAATAACTGAATGACTTTTTGAATGTTAAAATAAAGAAAAAAATCAATACACAAATCCGAAATTTTTCAGAAACCAATTACTACAGTTACATTAATCAGTAACGGATCATGCCACCCAGTAATCCATAAAAAAACATACTGTCATGCTGTGATGTGGAGAATGATAAATCTCAGCTTGATAAAACGAATTTAACAGAAAAATAGTAACCCCTGAAAATTTAGCTAAACTGAATGATTTCGAACTACAAATGGTTCAAGAAATGTTCAAAAAAAGTTAAAAATGAAACAAAGGTCAGCCACAAACAAATTATCTCAAGAGAGAGGAACAGCTAAACAAAAGACTAATTTTTCCCATATTATGATAACATTTTGAACAAATAACCAACACTTTTGAAAATGTGAGAATATAATTTCGATTTTCCTCCAAAAAATATTAAAAGTATGAGAAGATACACTGTACATACAAGTGAACCATCAGATATATAAGTAATGTTTAAAATTTAATGTGGCGATTGTAATATGATACACATCAGGAAACCAGAAGAAATTTTCCGATTTAATTGGTATGATGTATGGAATCTGATGACAATATTGCAAGAGCACCCACAGTGCATCTTGTAAACAACAAACGCACATCCTGGAATATTTATGATAAATTCTAAATACTTCACCACACGAAGAAAGGGAAGAAAATTAATATTCTGGAGGAAATAGAAAATTTTAGTCAATTAAAAATCAACCACATACGTTTATCAATGAACAAACTGAACAAGAAAACGGAAAGCATCCTTGTATTCTGCTTACATCTAAGAACACTAAAGTAGCAATTCCATCCATAGTTTAAACACCGTGAGATAAGGCTATTTGTATTGTTTATATACTAAGCGAAATTTTAAAATTTCTCGTTTTGGTGCACCATTTTTTCTTTGTATTGAGCAGATCAGATCATGCAACAATTTCAGTTCCTCATCTTTCTTTGTTGTTTCTTGTTTCCCTAGTAGTCTTTCACCTTATCCCCATGTTGTCTTTCCCTAACTTCTCTCCATGTTGTTCCTAGTTTCTTATTTCTTCCATTTTGAAAGCCTTCTAAATTTAGTAGTTTGTTCTTAAAAATATTCCTTTCTTATAATTCCAGTTCTTTAATAATTCCTAGTTCTTTTACTGTTTCTATAATTCATGCTACTGTCGACTCCTTTGACCTGAAATACAGGATTATTTGTTTTGTTAGCCCGTTCACACTCATTCAGGAGACTCGTCCCAAGAAAATTAATCTTCGCTTTGCCATTACTTTTGGTGTTTCCTGTATATTTTCGTAGATCTGCTCATTACTTCTCACTTTCTAACCATCTGTAGTTTGTTCAGCTGTCATAGTTTTCCTAATAATATATATTTCATGTACCTCTATTCTGTGCTGCTTGTATTTCATTGTTAAGCATTGACATGCATACAAACATTCTACCATTATAGTGCAGAGTTTTAGTTTTGTTTTTGTAGATATACATTTCTTGTTGTAGAATTTTTTTCACATCATATGTTCATTCTAATTTATTAACTCTTATATATGCTGCAAATTTTCTACTCGGTTCTGCTATATCCTTTCTCCAAGGTAGTAAATTTACTAACTCTTCCTATTTCACCTATTTTTGTTTTTGTGTATTTACATGCTTGTTTTGTATTTGTCATGAATTTTTTTCTCCTGAAATTTTATTAACAGATCTATGCACTATTTTTTGCACAGGCTTTATCTGAGTAATACTTCCATCAGATTTTCTGAAATCACTCCAAAATCATTAGCAAAAGCCAGGCACTTTAATTCAATTTGATTTCCTTCCCTGACTTACTGGTTCAAGTTTGTGATTCTTTAGCTCCAAATTCGAGGTATTTACGATTTTTCCTAGAACACAGTTAAACAGTTAAGGCGATAAGTCGTTCCTTGTCTAACGACAGTTTTTTTTAAATAGCTGAGATACTTCTCCCATAATTTTAACTTCTGATATATTTGTATGAGATCACAAATTATGTTTACTAATTTTGCTTCAACACAAAATTCTCAAATGATTTTTCCTGTTATTTCTGTCTTTAGAGAATCAAATGTTTTCTTGAAATCGATATACAGTATGATACTGTTACAGGTTTGTAGTTAAACATTCTGTGACGAATTATTGATTTTATGTTAAAATATGTTCTGTACGGATCTGACATTCTCTCAGTTCCTTCTATTCTGTTCATGAGAATTTTTCATAATATTTTGTATGCCATTGGCTGAAGTGACACTACTCTGTAATTGTTGACATTTTGTTGCCTCCATTTTTATGTACTGACCGGATTAACACTAATTTTCACTCTTCAGGAATCTTTTCTGTTTTTCAAATGTTCTCAAGAAGCAAGTATAGGTCACTTGTAACCTTTGCGTCTGATCATTTAAATAATTCTGCTGTAATTGAGTATTCACCTCCTGCTTTGTGGATTTCGAGTTTTTTGGTGGTTTCACTAAATTCTAACTCTGTTGATTGGAAACCTTCCCCAAGATTTTCTAGTGCTGCTGAAAATTCTAGTGTAACTGCACAAACTGGATAGTTTAAGAGACTGTAAAGCAATTTGACTTATATTCACAACTATCCTTGTTATTTAGTCATTTTTTCCCTTTTCATCAATGAAACAAATGCTTGGTTCTTGGTATACTTTAACTACATGATTTAAGTTTTGACAAAAATGTTAGTATTTTTTGATGAAAGTTTCATGTATTTGTACAAATTAAGTCGAAACAAGGCCCCGGGAGTAGACTACATTCCATTAGAACTAGTGACAGCCTTGGGAGAACCTGTCCTGACAGTACTCTACTATCTGGTGAGCAAAATGTATGAGACATGCGAAATACCCTCAGACTTCAAGAAGAATATAATAATTCCAAACCCAATGAAAATTATCAAACTATCAGTTTAATAAGTCACAGCTGCAAAATACTAACGCGAATTCTTTACAGACGAATGGAAAAACTGGTAGAAGCCGACCTCGGGGAAGATCAGTTTTGATTCCGTAGAAATATTGGAACACGTAAGGCAATACTGCCCCTACGACTTATCTTAGAAGCTAGATTAAGAAAAGGCAAACGTACGTTTCTAGCATTTGCAAACTTAGAGAAAGCTTTTGACAATGTTAACTGGAATACTCTCTTTAATATTTTGAAGGTCGCAGGGGTAAAATACAGGGAGCGAAAGGCTATTTACAATTTGTACAGAAAGCAGATGGCACTCATAAGGGTCGAGGGACATGAATGGGAAGCAGTGGTTGGGAAGGGAGTGAGACAGGGTTGTGGCCTCTCCCCAATGTTATTCAATCTGTATATTGAGCAAGCAGTTAAGGAAACAAAAGAAACATTGGGAGTAGGTATTAAAATCCATGGAGAAGAAATAAAAACTTTAAGGTTCGCCGATGACATTGTAATTCTGTCAGAAACAGCAAACGACTTGGAAGAGCATATGAACGGAATGGACAGTGTCTTGAAAGGAGGATATAAGATGAACATCAACAAAAGCAAAACGAGGATAATGGAATGTAGCCGAATTAAGTCGGGGATGCTGAGGGAATTAGATTAGGAAATGAGACACTTAAAGTAGTAAAGGAGTTCTGCTATTTGGGGAGCAAAATAACTAATGATGGTCGAAGTAGAGGGGATATAAAATGTAGACTGGCAATGGCAAGCGTTTCTTAAGAAGAGAAATTTGTTAACATCGAGTATTGATTTAAGTGTCAGGAAGTCGTTTCTGAAAGTATTTGTATGGTGTATAGCCATGTATGGAAGAGAAACATGGACGATAAATAGTTTGGACAGGAAGAGAATAGAAGCTTTCGAAATGTGGTGCTACAGAAGAATGCTGAAGATTAGATGGGTAGATCACATAACTAATGAGGAGGTATTGAATACAATTGGGGAGAAGAGGAGTTTGTGGCACAACTTGGCTGGAAGATGGGACCGGTTAGTAGGACATGTTCTGAGGCATCAAGGGATCACCAATTTAGCGTTGGAGGGCAGCGTAGAGGGTAAAAATCGTAGACGGAGACCAAGAGATGAATACACTAAGCAGATTCAGAAGGATGTAGGCTACAGTAGGTACTGGGAGATGAAGCAGCTTGCACAAGATAGAGTAGCACGGAGAGCTGCATCAAACCAGTCTCAGGACTGAAGACCACAACAACAACAACAAGTTTTTTAAAACTTCTTTTGATCACATTTGATGTTTCTTAGCTATGTTGTCTGAATTTTTCTAGGTGTTCTCATTTTTTTTTTTAACATCTCCATTTCCTTCATGTCCACCCCCGATAGCTGAGTGGTCAGCGCGACAGAATGTCAATCCTAAGGGCCCGGGTTCGATTCCCGGCTAGGTCGGAGATTTTCTCCTCTCAGGAACTGGGTGTTGTGTTGTCCTAATCATCATCATTTCATCCCCATCGACGCGCAAGTCGCCGAAGTGTCGTCAAATCTAAAGACTTGCAGCCGGCGAACGGTCTACCCCACGGGAGACCCTAGTCACACGACTATTTTTAATTTCCTTCATTCCGCTTGTTTACACACCTCATTCCAGCATGTACTCTTTTATTTTTGACCAATCTTAATGTTCTCTTTGCCCGTTCAGTAATATGTGCCTGGAGGTCGCGCCAGTCAACTTTTCTAGCGGTCTCAGATTCTTCTCGAGAGTTCTCTACATTTATTTATTTATTTATTGATTTTGTAATATTGACTCTACTGGAGTCGTATCTGATTTCTTTCTAGGTTTTCTTTGTCGTTTTAGATGGGAGGAATCATGTTTTAACCTTAGAGAGATAATGATCTGAATCAAGCTTCTCATTTCTGATTCCAAACATTGGCAGATTCTCTATTATTCTTACTGCTGGCTTCCCTTTACAACTTCGGTAGTGTTTTGTGTATCAACTACATTCTCATCTAAGAATCTCGTTTCTGCATTGCTAAGTTTTGTGTATGGATCTCCTGTAAAAATAATTCCAAGTGGTGCATCATATCTTGATAATACCTGTATTTTTAATAGGTTTTTTTTTTTCCTTTGGATATCCACATATAGCTAGCGTTACTCCTAAGAGATGTCAGCCGCATTTCCTCCTATGTTTCGTCAGATATTTGCAGTATTTCGTTTTTGCAAAATGCAGCTCGAATCAGTCTGAACATATAGTGTTCATCACATCTTGTCTCCCTTTACAGTAAAAATTATTTTTCACTGAAAATTTGAAGTGCCCGTTCAGCAGACCTGTCCAATGTTAGTACAGTGCGATATTCGTTTTAGTGGTATGTATTAACAGGGAACTTATAGCACGAAGAAGAACCATTATTACAGTAACAACAGCACCGGCCCGGCCCGCACTGACTACTACCACTATGCAGCTACGTTGCTCAGTGGCTGCTGGAGTATTCGTTACTCTTCGTGCTTTACTATCCCTGTGAATACGTTCGGCTAAAAGGAATATCGCACTGAATTAATTTGGAACGACTCTGTACAATGGGAACGTAAGATTTCCCTTTAAACATAATTTTCTTTTTAATGGGAGATGAACCGACGCTTTCCGTAGACACTGCGCGACACACGAAGCACGTGATGGGCAATATTTGTTTAGGCTGACGGCAGTTGCACATTGCAAAAACGAAATTGCAAATATCAAAACATCAGAGAAAATACGCCTAATGACTCTTAGCAGGGACACTTGGTATATGTGTCAATAGATCTCTGAAACTGTTAGGCTGTTCTCACTTTTGTTCATTGGTCAACGTTATATACGATTAAGAAAAATTAAATTTGTGAACCAAAGCGAACGGATGCACATCATTTAAATACACTGCCAATTTCGTCTTTCTCCAGTTAATTTAAGTTCACCCCATTGTGTTCCCATTTCGTGGCGGCAACGTAGTTTTTTTCTATAGCTAAGCACTGGAAAATGGCGTCAAAAGCTGAAACTAGTAGCGAAAAGAAGAAGCAGTTTAAATAAATACAGTGGGAAAATTAATTCATTTAATAAACTTATGGCTATGGCACCCAGTATAAAGAAGTCGAAATACTGGTAATACCTTGCAAGTTACAACATTGTCAAAATGTGAGAAGTATTGCTATTACAGTTCTTATTTCAGTTGCATGACACATGAACGTCTCAAATTTTCGTACAAATGTTTTTAAAGTAATGTATTTTCTGCATTGCAGTTTATATTAAATTGATGTACTAAGCAGTAATGTAAACAAAATATACTTTTCTATATATTAAAACACTTTAATTTATTGTTGTTATTTTTTAAAAAATCTGATGTGTGTACCACGTTAACATTTGTAGTCATAGCAAATTATATTGGAGGGGATAGCGGAAGTAACAAACTGTGACACCCCAAGAACCAAAACCTAGATATGCACCTGCCTTGATAATTCGTGCCAATTATAGCCCAGATTCGCTACCAAACGCATGTTACATGCATGTTTGGGCCATTTGGGGAGTAAGTGCGTATCTCGAAGATTTCATAGATTTTAATGCGTTAGAAAGAAAGAAAAAAAAGGTTCAACTGGCTCTGAGCACTATGGGCTTAACTGCTGAGGTCATCAGTCCCCTAGAACTTAGAACTACTTAAACCCAACTAACCTAAGGACATCACACACATTCATGCCCGAGGCAGGATTCGAACCTGCGACCGTAGCGGTCGAGCGGTTCCAGACTGTAACGTCTAGAACCGCTCGGCCACGTCGGCCGGCAATGCGTTAGCACTTTTTACTGTTTTTTTTTATAAATTACTTCAAAGTGCAGAACATGAGTAATTTCGCGAATTTTGTTGTAGTCTGTAAATTCCATAGTGAATTCAAGCGCCCTAGTTCGGTTTGGTAGATGACGCTAGAAGTCAGTATACCTCGCGCCAATAACTTTAAATAAAAAAAAGTCTTATTGTTGTTAAACAGTGCTGCTCTTATATCGTAAAGGCTGGGTAAGCAAATAAAATATTTTATCCTTATCGGAAATGTGTTACATGTTTAGCCTACATGTTACATCGTGTAGCTGAAACAGTACGTCAAAAATACGACAATGTGGATACGCTTATTCCTTCAACAAGTAACGTAAATATATGCACGAAATGCGAAGGTTGGATAATGATTCTGACAACATTAACTAATTCATATGCTGACATTTTTCCTTTCCGTGTTGCTTCATTTACAGATATACTGTCACATTTAGCTTTGCCAGCACAACCGGTATAGTGTACTGGATATGTGCTGTGATAATTTTGATGAAGTCTGTTAGAGACCATAAATTCCCGTAAATTTATTGAAATTAACATCTGTTTGCTTCATTCTATTGAAGAGCCTTAAGTTACTGCCCCCTATTTGTTTTTTGTTTTCCTTTTTTTTCAGTTGTGGGTCGTAGACAGTTTGGGAGCGACTGATACAGCTTACATTAAAGACACGGATCTGGTATTCAAGAAAAGGGATTAGAAGCAAGACCCGATTTATATCAAATCAGATTTTTGTGCATTTGCCTGCCTGCACCAATAGCGAAGTTAAAGCCATAGGTAACTGGTGGAATATTTATTTAAAAGACTGAAAAATCTTTGCAACCATCCTGTGGAGAAGTGTGATGCAGCGAGAGATGAGATGATCAAAGTTAACGTTCAAATCGTGGTTCTGTGTTTATGAAGTGAACAAAAAAATGTTTTGTGGTGAAAAAGTAAGAGACTTTCAACATGAAATTTCTTAAGTATGCGCCTCTCACTTCTTGTGACGCAGAAAGGACATTTCTTTCGTACAAAAATGTTCTGTCTGATAAACGCATGAGCCTAAGTGAAGAAAGGAGAAATCGGTTGCTGTGTACTTTTTAGAAGAAAATGGAAGTAAATGTAGAACTGAATGTTGATACCACATGATTTTATTGTTTTGCTGCCTTTCTCTGCATGTTTAACGGCGTGATACTCCCTATATCCACGCATGAAAATCCGCGCTCTAGTGCTAATAGAGGGAAACAGTGTTGTATTAGACATTTGCATGATCTTTTTTATGAGTAATTTCTATGTCTATATTGTAGCTAGCGAAGTGTGTGCAAGATATTGAAATTATTACCCAAAATAATCTGTTCACAGTTGCATAACTCTGCAGTTAAACCGAGCGAGGCGGCGCAGTGGCTAGCACACTGGACTCGCATTCGGGAGGACGATGGTTCAAACCTGTCTCCGGACATCCTGTGGTGTGCGTACTGTAAGACCTTCAGTACACACACCATCAGATTATTTGACTTGTCGCTCTAACGAAGTAGGCGAGTGTCAGCAATATGTCTCGTGGTCTTATCGTGGCGTGTTTATCTTCTGCCATTAGGTCAGACGATAGAAATGCCACTTGCATGCTTAGAGTAGCAGATTGACGGTGACCAACTTTAAACAGAACTTGATTAATTTTCACACACATTTATTAAAATAATAACAATCATAAACCTTACTTAACTTGATTCTGTATGCTATTTACAATTGACAATCTGAAGTTCCTTTGGTGTTGGTACGTTAATCTTATTCTCACATATCTCTGATACTTGACAAAGTGTCTATACCTTTATCTTCATGGCTATGTACAGGAATATGATAATCTTATTAGGCGCAGACTAAAACTTATGCAGACTAATGCAGACTGGTACAGACTAATGCAGACTAACTAATCGGAGGTCTGTAGACTCGTTATAATACCTCGCGCGTTCAGGTATCGCTGCGCGAGTGTAATCCGCGAGGAGAAGAGGTTCTACGTTAGCAGCAATCTCATTGGCTGCGTTACATATTAATACGCGGATCGGCGGAAGCAGAATTTGGTCCGTCTCTTAGGCAGCGCCATCTCGTAGTGCGGAGACGGACGAGCGCTGCGCCTGCGCTGTTGTCCTTAGTGGGGCGCGCTCTAGTGGGAAAGTTGTGTACGCGCTGACTACGCGGGACTATGTACACAACACATCCTCACTTAGGTTTTCCGTGATTTCCCTAAATCGTTTCAGGCAAATGCCTGGATTGTTCCTTTGAAAGGGGACGGCCGATTTCCTTTCCTAATCCGAGCGTGTGCTCTGTCTCTAATGGCCTCGTTGTCGACAGTAAAAACACCTCCTCCTCCTCTATGCAGTTACGATCATATGCAGCAAACAAGCTATATAATACATCACATTATTAGCACATGCTTGATAACGCGTTTGTCCAGCTTTGGCGCGCGGTGTAGTAGCGATTATGCGTGGCAAGAATTGCATATGTCCCTGGAAGTATGTTACACCAGACGTCTAGTCAGTACCGGTTAATTACAGGCCAGTGGTATGTAGGCACCAAGCTACCGCCAGATAGCGTTCCAGATTTTTTTTCATTGGGTTCAGATCAGGCAAGACATCAACTTGCGTCCACTGTGGTACCTTTCTGATCTTGTAACACAGACATATATCATGCTGGAAGATGCTATCCCTTTCGGGGACGACATCAAGCAAGAGCGGATGGGGGTGATTGACAATAATGTTCACACAGTCCTCAGCTGTCGTGTGCCTTCTTTTACTACCACAGGTCCTTTGGAAGCTCAGGTGAATCCTCCCAGTGGAGTGTTGCTGCTACCGACGTACGTCTGTGACGCAGTGGATGTTTCAAGCAACTGTTTGCCTGAATAACGGCATATCCATACACGACAGTCAATCTGGTATAACAAATGGCTCTGAGCACTATGGGACTTAACATCTCTGGTATAACAAGAAATGTTATTCCTCCGTCCAGGCGACTCGTTTCCATTGATCACTGTCCAATCTTGATGATCGAGGGCCCACTGCAATCGTAACTGACAATGTTGTTCGGCTAACATCAGCGGGGGTTCGTGCAAAATTTTAACAGTGTGCTACAATGTGGTGGTCTATAGCCTTTTGACTTGCAAGGATAGTAATCGTAACTAACTTGAATATACTAATTTTACGTTTATAAATTTAACTGTTTAAATACATTTTAATTTTGTAATTAATAGTTTATCATTGTAAGGAATAAAATAAAATAAATGAAAGTGAAGAAAATGTTGATAGCGGTGGAAATCGAACTAGAGCTGACAAATTGCTAGTCAGTGCGATTAGCCACGATTAACCACTTTTATTTTTCTTTTATTGATGACTTCAGGCTGGATGGAGACAAAATGGACAGGGGTAGTAACCCGATGTCTGGTCACGATGCCTCCTTCCCGCCTGTTACTGTTCTAGTCCCTGACATGGTACTGGCCTGTTATTTTACTTATTTTAAAAAACTTTTACAGACATAAATTTCACAATTCGAGGAGTCAAAACAAAACCAATTTATTTCTCTCTAGGAAGAACACAATGAGAGAAGGATCCAGAACAATGGGAAACAAACAAATCCCATCCACTACCTTGACGATTAAAGGAAAGGATCAATATTGCAAATAAAGCACGATAATGTGGTAGCCTCGGCGACTTCCAATGCGAGTTCACCATATACTGGCGAAAAACACGGCGATCGGGATCATTGTCATGCGTGACTACATAGTGGACGTGGTGTTAGATCGTTGGTTGATTGTGGGTTGGGTTGGGTTGTTTGGGGGAAGAGACCAAACTGCGAGGTCATCGGTCTCATCGGATTAGGGAAGGATGGGGAAGGAAGTCGGCCGTGCCCTTTCAAAGGAACCATCCCGGCATTTGCCTGGAGCGATTTAGGGAAATCACGGAAAACCTAAATCAGAATGGTTGATTGTGGGGGAGGGGACCAAACCGTGAGGCCATCGGTCACATCGGATTAGGGAAAGATGGGAAATGAAGTCGGCCGTGCCTTTTCAAACGAACAATCGCTGCGCTTGCCTGAAGCGATTTAGAGGAATTACGGAAAACTTAAATCAGGATTGCCTCCCGAATGCGAGTCAGGTGCGCTAACCACTGCGCCAGCTTGCTCGGTGGACGTAGTGTCTGAGGAGCCATATAGTCGTATTAATCTTCTATCGAGTTAAAATGTTACACCATATAAACAATACTGAGGCCTGATATTGGAAAGTGGCAAACCTCCAAGGGGACGAAGCCTTGCTACCACTTCATACCGGAGTCGAAAAATATGATTTTTCCATAGGAAACTACCGGATTATTGCATTATTTCTGCGCCACCATCGCTGGGAGCAAAAGTATTTGTGCAACATGATACACTTCGTGAAGAAGGCCAAGGAAACGGCCTTCGTGTTCAAGAATTGCCCCTTGAATTCCATCCGTCACCTCCCGCCAGTTAAGTGGAGTCATTTTCATCGGGTAGTAACACCCAACGATTTGTGGCGAGCAACCACCGTGGAATAGGATGACAGCTTGATGAAAACTCCGAAATGGTAACAGGGTACATTTCCGTTCATTGACGTGGGCCCCAGAGATAGAACAAAATGAATCCAATATGTCGTCGAGCAAGGATATGTCATCGATATATCGTAGCGATACTATAACATCATCCGCTCACACCGAGAAGGGTTTTCCCAATATCTTCGAGCCATATAATTGATCAGCAACAGGTATCACGTCTATCGGTAACAGATGCCAGATAAAGAATCAGACAGATGCTCTGGGGACAAGACAAAAATAGACAGGGAGAGGGGGCTTACCGCAGTATGATTGATGGCTCTGAGCACTATGGGACTTAACATCTATGGTCATCAGTCCCCTAGAACTTAGAACTACTTAAACCTAACTAACCTAAGGACAGCACACAACACCCAGCCATCACGAGGCAGAGAAAATCCCTGACCCCGCCGGGAATCGAACCCGGGAACCCGGGCGTGGGAAGCGAGAACGCTACCGCACGACCACGAGATGCGGGCCAGTATGATTGAGACTGGTCGCCTCGAGCACCTGCACGACGAAGCTGTGACTGACCTGGTCAAATGCCTTATTAAAAACAATAAAAAGTAAAGCTCTACAAACTGAAATAAGTGCAGCCACCGAGACGACGTCCCGACATTCGATTACAGAAGTCAGGACCATGCGCCCAGGCACACAGCTTCGGTGAACTGCAAGAATTTTCTCCAGAATGAGATTTTCACTCTGCAGCGGAGTGTGCGCTGATATGAAACTTCCTGAGAGATTAAAACTGTGTGCCGGACAGAGATTCGAACTCGCGACCTTTGCCTCATGCGGGCAAGTGCTCTACCATCTGAGCTACCCAAGCACGACTCACGACCAGTCCTCACAGCTTCAATTCTGCCAGTACCTCGTCTCCTACCTTCCAACCTTCAGAGAAGCTCTTCTGCGAACCATGCAGAACTAGCACTCCTGGAAGAAAGGATATTGCGGAGACATGGCTTAGCCACAGCCTGCGGGATGTTTCCAGACAGATTTTCACTCTGCAGCGGATTGCGCGCTGATATGAAACTTCCTGACAAATTAAAACTGTGTGCCGGACCGAGACTCGAGGTAAAGGTCCCGAGATCGAGTCTCAGTCCGGCACACAGTGTTAATCTGTCAGGCAGTTTCAAGAATTTTCTCGACAAACGGCTATTAACGGCCGGGTTGACAGTTTTGTAATCGAAATTAAGGAATGAGATCGGGCATAATTCATCAATGCCTGGACCTCCGGTTGTCTTTGGAATTAGATCGATTTTACCAACCTTGAAAGGGGCAGGAATCACCTCATTAACCAGTGACGTAATGGTATCACCTATAAGAGCCCAAAAATGTACGTAAAATTCCTTGGGAATACCATCAAGTCCTGGCAATTTTTGCGGTGGTGAACCAACAATAAGGCGATATATATCATCTCGAGTAAAATCGCTTAGGAATTCATTATTTAATGCAGGAGTAACCACGCAATCCACTAGACGAGTAATGCATCAGAGAAAATCGTATCAGTAGCACGGACGCCATAAACGTCGGTAGAGTAATTATAGATCCCTCTCGAAATATCACGTTGGGACGTCAGTCCGTGATCATCGGTGTGAGTGAGGGATTTGATACATGCGCTTCTTCGACACCCCCGCGATCATGTAAAGTGATATTGGGAAGTCAGTTCATTCTGTAGGAATGAGCGTGATTGTGATCACACCCTAAGTCCTTTCATATGTTGTATTTTCAACTGAAAAAGCTTGGCCTTGACATGGTGGACTAGTGAACATCCAATCCACAGTGGAGATTGTCTGGTACCTTCACAAAATTGTCGGAAGACGAAACAATAAAATTCCTGGGTCTGCCGAAAAGCCCTCGCCCTGTCAACGCCGTAATGCGTTAACGCTTTCCGGGGCAACGGCTTTGCATGCTATGACCAACGTTCCATAAGACAAGGATAACGGTACTGTGAATGCAAGTTACAGGTCCAAACCTCGCGAACTATAATCTCGGGGGAAGTGTCCTCTAAGACAAATGTGTTCAACATCCAGGGGATACGATACGGTTTTACTGGTTGCGGCACATGATATAATGTGACAGCTAGGGCACAATAATAGTGAAACAAGTAGGTATCACGTCTATCGGTAACAGATGCCAGATAAGGAATCGGACAGATAAAAATAGTCGAGTCTGCTGCTGGAAGAAGCTGTAAAATGCGTATACCTGGAAAGAATTGGATAGTGACACATCCATGAATCACGTTTTTGCGAAGAGTGCATCAAATCATCTAGTTTCTTGCTAAAATTAAAACTGGGATCTGATACGCAGGACACTAAACACAAAAGAAGTTTCTGCGGAGTTTTACGAAATAAATAAACTATAACGTCTTTGTAAAAACGCATTCGGTCTGTGGAATGACCAGAACTTGAAGGAGCATAAAGAAGAATTAAACTAAGGTTACAAAAAGTGCAAGCTATCCATTGCCCATCCATTGGCCGTTATCAAGAACTTCGAAATCGGTCAGTGGTATTTCCTCTCTGTAAAATAACGCAGTACCAGTAGATCGTTTAGGAGCCACATTAAAGAAAGTAAAAAAGCTGGGAATAGAAAAATAATCAAATAACACCTATAGCAAAAATATTACGTCTGCACTTGAATCGTACATAAAGTGTCGCAGAGCCACAATTCTTAAGATCAGAACTAATTCTATTCACATTCATAGTAAGAAAGGTATAGGCCTGGATACGGTCGTGTATCACAGTCCATGGCAGATTCAACAGATGAATCTGGATGTAAAGTGCTGGAGCACTTTCCTCCATCCTCTTTATGTTTCTTCTTTTTTCGCGACGCCGCACGTTCAGGCTGAAAACGCTGTTTATTGCAGGACAGGAAAGCGACTGCCGTATGGGGTGACGTTGGGGGGGGGGGGGGGGGAGGGTGCGGGCGGTCATGCTGAAATTTAGCATCTGGCACAGACGACACACCCCACTCCTCCACAGGTGGGCGGTGCAGCTCCTGGGAATCACTGGAAACGAAAACGGCCGGTATGTCTTTTACAGTACACTGGTACACTTGTGCCGATATAGGTCTCATCAGCAGCGGCCGGTGGCATGCTTTCCCCATCAATAGGTACAGAAGATACGTTTGACCATAGCGCCATTACAAAAACTGCTCCTCTAAAATTCCTCTTACTCTATGTTTGACAATATGTTACACGTAAGTTCAAGGAAAAATACTGACCAGGTGTTGTGACGAACGTAGCACTCATAGTGCTGGTAGGTAAACATCACATCAGAGCAAGCATAGTCGAAAACTGACAGCTGCATCACTTCTCTGAGTTGATCATAGAGCGGCTCACAATCATTTCAGCACTCAATAGTGGTTTCTAGTTATCACGGGAAGAGTGTTACAAAACATGCTTTCATCCATTTTATTTGCATTCCAGCACGCAATCTAAGAGAAAAGGCGTCATAATAGTGCGATTTCCGGCTCGTATTCAAAGCGAAATTAGCGCAATTGTTCTGCAGTATTTACAGTGAGCGGTAGTGTATTAGCGTATGATAACCGGCCGCCACTGGTTAATATGATAACATGTTGGAATCATCTCCTGTGGAGCGCCGTGTTCTACAATGTCCTGCCACAGGTCGCCACCTATCTCGTTTTACTGTAATGGCAAACATCCAACGTCCACGTGTGGCTTGGACGCCCAACACCTTGACGCCTACTTGTGGTTTCCCAGTCCATCAACCACTTTCCATAGATGCTCACGACACTACCATATGGATAACCGTCCAGCTGCCCCATTCCCGAGATACTCATTCCCCGGCACCAGATAATATCCTTCTGCCCTTTGTGAAAATCGCTTGTATTAGTGGATTTAACCCGTTGCGGACTGTGTCGTCACTAGAATGATTCCCCATTCGTCTCTGCTCTGCTTACATACTCTATGTGATCAAAAGTGTCCGGACACCTGGCTGAAAATGACTTAAAAGTTCGTGGTGCCCCCCATCGGTAATACTGGAATTCAGTATGGTGTTGGCCCACCCTTAGCCATCATGACAGCTTCCACTCTCGCAGGAATACGATAAATCAGGTGGTGGAAGGTTTCTTGGGGAATGGCAGCCAATTCTTCACGGAGTGCTGCACCGGGGAGAGGTACCGATGTCGGTCGGTGAGGCCTGGCACGAAGTCGGCATTCCAAAACATCATGAAGGTGTTCTATAGGATTCAGGTCAGGACTCTGCAGGCCAGTCCATTACAGAGATGTTATTGTCGTGTAACCACTACGCCACAGGCCGTACATTATGAACAGGTGTTCGATCGTGTTGACAGATGCAATTGCCATCCCCTGAAATGCTCTTCAACAGTGGAAAGCAATAAGGTGCTTAAAACATCAATGTAGGCCTGTGCTGTCATAGTGCCACGCAAAACAACAAGGGTTGCAAGCCCCCTCCATGGAAAACACGACCACACCATAACACCACCCCCTCCGAATTTTACTGTTGGCACTACACACGCTGCCCGATGACGTTCACCGAGCATTCGCCATACCCACACCCTGTCATCGGTTCACCAAATTGTGTACCGTGATTCGTCACTCCACACAACGTTTTTCCACGGTTCAATCATCCAATGTTTACGCTCCTTACATCAAGCGAGGCGTCGTTTGTCATTTACCGGCGTTATGTGTGCCTTATGAGCACCCGTTCGACCATGAAATCCAAGTTTTCTCACCTCTCGCCTAACTGTCATAGTACTTCTACATCTACATGACTACTCTGCAATTCACATTTAAGTGCTTGGCAGAGGGTTCGTCGAACCACAATCATACTATCTCTCTACCATTCCACTCCCGAACAGCGCGCGGGAAAAACGAACACCTAAACCTTTCTGTTCGAGCTCTGATTTCTCTTATTTTATTTTGATGATCATTCCTACCTATGTAGGTTGGGCTCAACAAAATATTTTCGCATTCGGAAGAGAAAGTTGAAGACTGAAATTTCGTAAATAGATCTCGCCGCGACGAAAAACGTCTTTGCTGTAATGACTTCCATCACAATTCGCGTATCATATCTGCCACTCTCTCTGCCCTACTACGTGATAATACAAAACGAGCTGCCCTTTTTTGCACCCTTGCAGTGCATACTGATGCAGTTTGTAATTCCTGTGTGATGGTCTGGATAGATGTCTGCCTATTACACATTACGAAACCCTTCAACTGTCGGCGCACTCTGTCAGTCAACAGATGAGGTCGGACTATACGCTTTTGTGCTGTACGGGAACCTTCACGTTTCTACTTCATTATCACATCGGAAACAGTGGACCTAGGTATGTTTAGAAGTGTTGAAAACTCGCGTACAGACATATGACGCAAGTGGCACCCAATCACCTGACCACGTTCGAAGTCCATGAGTTCCGCGGAGCGCCCCATTGTGCTCTCTCACGATGTCTAATGACTACTGAGGTCGCTGATATAGAGTATCTGGCAGTAGGTGGCAGCACAATACACCTAATATGAAAAACGTATATTTTTGAGGGTGTCCGGATACTTTTGATCACATAGTGTACTTTCCTGACCGCCTCCTTCCCTCGACGCCGCAGGGAGCATTCAGTCCCATCGCTACGTTGGATGCCGCCTGGCGGCGTTTTGGGCATCTGACGCGGTTAACAAAAATGAGTAAGCGGGGCAGACACGGGCTGGAGATCACCCTAGCGAAGATATGGGCTGCAAATGGAGAGCTCCATTGAGATAAGTGACTTTGACAAAGGGCAGATTATTATTACGCAGATCACGATGGTTGTCTCCACAAACGGTGTCAACGAGGTGAACGGCGGCTGGAAACGTACAGCGTGCCACTGACGCAGGCTGGTGGCAGCAGTACTATGCTACGGGAGACATTCTCCTGCGCTAGAATGGGACCTCTGCTAGTAATCGAAGACACGCTGACAGCTGCCAACGACCTGAATCCCTTCATGCTTTGTCTTCCCCGACGGCGCTGTCATCTTTCGGCAGTAAAATTATCCGCATCTTGAAGCCAGAACCGTGCTATAGTGGCTTGAGGAACGTTGTAGTGAATTCATGTTGGTGTGTCGTCGACCATATTCGCCTGATGTAAGTCCAACGGAACCCGTCTGGGTCGCTACCGGGCGCCGTCACCGCGTACACAAATCAAGGGCCCGTTATTTACGCAAATTATATGACCTGCGCGTAGATTTTTAATGCCACATACTTCCACAAACCTACTAATAAGCTATCGGATCCCTGATAAACAGAATCAGTGACGTATTTCTTTTCAAAGACGGACAAACAAGCTGTTAAGCAGATGGTCATAATGGTTTGGCTCGTCAGTGTATATGTAATAAAACTACTTCGGGAAAGTGACTCCTCTTGGCATATATTTTTCATTTTCCATGTTTTTATTATTTTGTCCGGCTACAACAGTAATACAAGACCAATATACATCCTTCTCCTGAGTCTGGCTGCAAATCAGCTGCAGCCAACACCAGAGATGGATTGTTTGCGCATTCTAGTAACTAAACTTGTCCTTTGCGTTACAGTGTGGTACTACCGAGCTACATCTTGTGCGTTTTGTTTGTCTAGTTGCAGAGAGATGACATACACCATAGACAGCGACAAGACAACGAGCGTAGTGATTTCCTTCCACAACGAGGCCCGCTCCGCCCTCCTAAGGACTGTCGTCAGGTAAGTTACTGCTCTCCAACTTTAATACCAGCTTCGATGTCGAAATCGACATACAAATAATCCAGTTTTCTATCGAGTATCATTTTCACAGACCTCAGAGCACAAATAATTTCTTTCTGATAAGATAATTGTCCAATCCAAAAGGTCAAAACCTGCCCTTATTTTTACACAGGAAGAATACACCGAAAGCAACATATTGTCAAAATTTTAGTTGCTAAGACACACTGCAATTATTAGTTTAAAAAATGTTGGAAATTGCCGATCACAGGTCACCGGGCGACTGGAGAACTATTCAAAGCTGCCGTAGTTGTAGCAAGCAGAGCATGCGCAACATGGTGGCCACATATCGTTCGTTGACAACTCATCGGTAAACAGATAACAAGGCACAACGCGATCATAATTCGTAAAGCGAATTCCAGGTTCCTTTGATAGTTCCTCTAACACAACAGATTTTTCACAGTTACCATTCACTCGTTTCGCAACTCATTTAATATCCATAACAATTAGCAGTTGCTTTTGCGGTATCACTAAGTGTTAACAATAGAGATAAAACTTAATTTTCTTTGTGATTTCTTCATATATACTTGCACCTGTCTTTGTGCAGGTTCCAGAATTTTACAGTAACGTGGAATCCAATTAATGTTAGCCTTACAATGATCAAATGCAGAGAAACGCGGTATGCAGTCGAAATCATTTACTTCTCCTGAAGACCTACATGTGTGTTATTTATTAGTCAATTTCTTGGACATTCATTTGAATTATGTCGATATTTCATTAGAAATTGTGGAAACATTAGAAGAAACACTGATTGTGGTTGACACGAAGATGTGCGAATTAAACTCCAGAACAAAAATGGAGGCTGTATATCTTTTGGTTAAACGATGGAGGGAGAAAATGCATAAAATTAGGCAGTGTGCAAAGCCAGTTTCGTTTCGTAAAATTTCAACATGTGTTGTATAAATGGAAGAAAGATTTACGTGGAGTACGAAACATGCGCCTAAATGAAACTCGTACAAGTGTGAACAAAAAATTATTCGAAAGGTTTTAAACTGCTCGCGAGATATCTATGAAACTACGGCCGCACGGTATAGCCGCGCGGACTAGGGCGCCTTGTCACGGTTCGCGCGGCTGCCACCATCGGAGGTTCGAGTCCTCCCTCGGACATGGGTGTTTGTGTTGTCCTTAGCGTAAGTTAGTTTAAGTTCGATTAAGTAGTGTGTGAGCTTAAGGACCGATGACCTGAGCAGTTTGGTCCCATAGGACTTATCATAACCATAAAATTTCCAAATTGAGACGAAACGCTGGGCGCTCGGAATACCAGGTGATATGAACTTTACTGACTTGCAGTCTTTTTCGACATGAAAATTATATGGAAAGGAAGTCGCAAAATTACGAAGTGTACCTCAAGTAAACCTCAAGAGCAGACGTCATTAATAGGTCATACTATAGAGAAATTCGTAGCTAATGTGAAAATGAAGCTTCTTATTATCCCCTAAAATGATGTACAAAGCCAATCAGTTACGTTTTGTGCAAGAACTACGTGCAAACCGCACTTTATCATTTCTAGTGAAAAAAAGACAATCACTTGTGCGGTCGATGAACGCTGTGACTTATTCTTATACAACAGTGCTAATGAGAAATATCATTGGGTTACTGTTTCCGCAGCTTTATATCTGTCTTCAGCAACATCAAGTCAAATTAGAACAAAATATTAGAAAACGAAGACTGTTTACTTGCAAAAATCTTGTAATCGACGTATTAAAATCTGGAAAGATACAAAAGAGTAATTTTCAATGTTACATCTGAAAGTCTTCTTATATAAATGTAAATGTCGTGTGACTAGGGCCTCCCGTCGGGTAGACCGTTCGCCGAGTGCAAGTCTTTCGATTTGACGCCACTTCGGCGACTTTTGCGTCGATGGGGATGGAATGACAATGATTAGAACAACACACCACCCACTCCCTGAGAGGAGAAAATCTCCGACCCAGCCGGGAACCGAACCCGGGCCCTTAGGATTGACATTCTGTAGCACTGACCACTCAACTACAGGAGGCGGACAGTCTTCTTATCGTTTCTATGAAATAATTCATTCTTTTTGTTGGACTCTTGATCTGAACATAATGATACCTCGGCCTTTAGGAGGACAACGAAAAGAAATTCATATTCCACCCGGAATTAATAATGTGATTCAACCTCTCGACAGAAAAAATTTTGAGCAGCGTAAAGCATTTTTCAAAAAGATGTAGGAGAATATAATTTCCGATAGCTCTTTGCCATTTCAGGTTTATCAGCGGTACATTAATGCTTAACTTCAGTCATTTCTGCAGTGTCAGTTTGCATGACTAATTTGATCAGGTATGCCCGGTACGCAGAACAAAACCAGAATCATTTCCTACCCAGTTCTAGTTCTATCTGAATAACGCTAGTAATTACTGTAGAGTGCCTGAATGCGTTAATTCTTCTTTTATCAGGCATGTCTGGTGTAAGGAAAATGTTTGTTTTCGTCTTCCAAAAGAAACTTCGCATTTTTGTGACAACTACAGGAAATAAAAAAGAGACTGATTCGTCGTTATTATTCAAAAATTATCATTAGAACTGTGCCACAGGTATTGTTATAAAATGTTTTATGTCAATAAAATGAAGTCCCGCCTGATGGATGGTTCAAATGGCTCTGAGCACTATGGGACTTAACATCTTAGGTCATCAGTCCCCTAGAACTTAGAACTACTTAAACCTAACTAACCTCAGGACATCACACACATCCATGCCCGAGGCAGGATTCGAACCTGCTACCGTAGCAGTCGCTCGGTTCCGGACTGAAGCGCCTAGAACCGCATGGCCACCGCGGCCGGCCCTGATGGATGAGTCTGTAATGTAACATCATTGCCTTGATTTTATTTCCTCTGCTAGTCACTTGTGCAACAATTACAACAGTTTAGCTGTTGATATGAATTGCAAGTTTGCAAGTTACCCAAAAAATTGATTATTTGAGACATTTCTGGTATGGTTTAAGTGGTTAAAATTCGCGAGTGTGCTCTTTGGACTTAGCGCTACGCGGCGCTACGTTTTCTTATCACGGCTGCGTCTGCTTATCAGCCGATTCACGCACTAGGCAGGAAGCGTTGTACAAATCGCTGTTATAAGCGGTTTTTCGTACGGCAAAAATGAGTAATTTTAAAATTTTTTTAAATATACGTGCAGTGCGCCTTATCAGCTAAAATTTTGGCAGTGCGTTTCTTTCGTTGTACTCTTCCTGTGTGAAAAAATTCGGGGTAGGTTTCGACATGTTGGATTGGACCATGCCGTAGTGAGTCAAATGATTTACAACAATGAAGAGGCTGTCGGATTACAAAACCAGGTTTACGTGTCTGACTGTACTGACAAATATACTAATACATTCGTTTTGAAGATATCATTACCTAAGTATTTCATGTAACAACAAGTTTAAGAAGGACAAGGGAGCTACAATAAATATTACATACCGTTTTAAGGTAAACTGCTTGTGACAAGTTATTGTCTTCGAAAAGCAACCTTCTGGTGTTTAGGAGACACTACAGTATATAAAAGATTCAAACGTTTCTGAGCAACTACTAGAATTTAAAACACAAAAGCAACTTTAGCATGTAATATGATACAGCAAGAAGAAATAGCTCTACGAAGAACTTAAGTGAAAGCTGGAATTGAAGCTTTTGGCGAGCTTCATTCGCTGTTCCCAGTTACTTTTTCGACCGCGAAACACTTTCCTCCCACTCTAACTTCCTACTTTCTCGTTTACCTTCAATTGCTGACAGTTTTCCTGTGAGCTAAGATACTGGCAGTCATTAGGAGTAACCGTGTAGCTCCTTAAGCAGAACCTGAAAGCAGTGAATGTAATGTCATTTTCATAATTTCGCGGCATTATAATATTTCGTGTTTTGACATTACAGCTGAGTTCCTCAGTTGACAAAAACAGCATAGAGGCAAGGAGCGGTCCTGTAACGACATCCCGCGTCATTTCGCCGTCTCATTTTTTAAGAAGTTCTGTGTACTTCAAGATTGTGAGCACGAGGAGTTATTTAGGGAAGGTTTATCTGCGGAATGTAGTAGGATCGCTCCAGCACCAACTCCGCCAATGAGCTAGAAATAGTACGGCCATATTGGATAATTTTGAAAGATAAATCATTTACTACACATAATTTTCTTCCTTCCGAACGTTAACTACCGCACAAGCTCAGTTGAATGGCTGTACGAGTAATTACGAAAAGAATTCCAGTTTCTTCCCCTCGTCTCAGGCTAACAAATGGAAGCGTTTAGAAATTTCATATGCTGTCGCGTTCATGAGCTCTTTCGAATGTTATATTACTCTTCAAAAATGAGGTATGAGAAAAAGAGGGAACAGCCATATACCCACTTGGAACACGTACTCATGAAATTGTTCTTATGATTACTATCTTATTCTGGTAACTGAAAAATGCTTTGGTTATACACCAATGAGCCAAAACATTGTAATTACAACCACCACGAGTAGCTAGGGTTACGGGCACCTGAACTTTGACGAATGACAGAATGCTATGGCTGGTGCCTGGGGACGAGGAACTCGGAAATAGAAAAGCAGGTCGGATGATCGCGTGTTACTGTCATCAGCATCTATGGAAAGTGACTGAAGGACGGTGAAACTAAGAGTTAGACGACAAATTATTGGACGTTTAGGTCCATCACAGAACGTGGAGGTGGGAGGCTTACCCGCTGTGTGAAGCAGGATAGGTGGCAATGTGTGTACGTAGCTGGTGTAGGCGAAAGTATTTCGTACCACTCCACTCAGCGCACATTGTCGAAGATGGAGCTCCCCAGTAGACGACTCAAACGTGTTTCCTTTGTGACCTAACAGTACTGTCAATTACGATTTCAGCGGGCACGATATCGTTGAGATTGGGTCGTGGATCAATGGAAAAGTGTCGCACGAATCACATTTATTGTTACACCGTGTCATTCGCTGTGTCCGGGTACGCCATCAGCCGGCTTCCAGAAACGCGCACCGCACAACGGTCGCAGGCCAATGGGCGCAGCATTTCGCTAAGGGGGGGGGAGGGGGGGGCATTCACCTGGCTTTCCACGGGACATGCACTAGTAATCAAAGACACCAAACAACTGTGAAGAACATGAACATTGCTGCGGACCACCTACGTCCCTTCGTGCTTGATCTCTTCCCGACGGCGATGGCACCTGAACAGCGGGATAACTGAACGTGTGACAAGGCCAGAATCGTGCCAAAGCTGTGTGAGGGGCACGATAGTAAACTGACGTTGATGTTCGGAGCAGCAGATTCGCCTGACCTGAACACATCAGGGACGCTATCGGGTGCCATCTCTGCGGCCGCAAACCACCGGCCCGTAATTTAGGGGAACTGCATGAGCTGTACGTAAACATCCGGTGAGAGGCACTTCTGAAAACCTATCAAGGGCTTGTCTAATCTCCAGCACGCAGAATCGCTGCTGTACTACGTTCGAAAGGTGAACCCGCGCACTACTAAGCAGGCGTTGGTAATATCATCTAGGAAAATCGCGTTTTCTGCCGACAATCCACGTCGTCCTTGCAGGGTATTTCGATCGCGTAACTGTCAGTCTTCATCGCGTGCTCTCTGAGGTTCCTTGAGGCCTCAGGGAGCGCCTGATGAAGATTGCGAGTTACGCGATCCAATATCGTGATGATGATGTTTGATTTGTTGGGCGCTCAACTGCGCGGTCTCAGCACCCGTACAAAGTCCCAGTTTTTACACAGTCCAGTGTGTACGCAGTACAATGTAGCCACTGTCACGAATGATGATGATGATGATGAAATGATGAGGATAACACTAACACCCAGTCCCTGGGCAGAGAAAATACCCAACCCGGCCAGGAATCGAACCCGGGACACCGTGATCCAGAGGCAGCAACGCTAGCCACTAGTCCCCGATCAAATATTGTGGAGGTAGAAGCGGATTACCGGTAGAAAACGCAATTTTCCAAGATGGCAACGTCTCTCTGGGAAAGCCTGAAGAGCTACATGCACTGGTAGTGTTTTGGTTCATCGGTGGAAATTACACCATCAAAGACACGAAATCCTCAGCGGCTGTTTTCACAGCAGTGAAGCGTAAATGTCCGAAGGAACTATGCATCGGATTTCTGGATAACACAGGCACTGCAATACCGTATATATCCGCCGACACTGGGAAAGCGACTTCCAAGTAAAATGTCTCCCCTGTACGGGAATATACGTAATGGATGTACGAGTACAGGATGTAGACAAATGGTTGACGACATATGGAAGTTTGGGTGTGGCGTCACTCGTGCTTGGATAGACACATGATAAGGCGACCGCTCTCGACGAGCGGGAAATCCGAGTTCGAGTCCCTGTCCCCCACAAATTTTCATTGTCGTCATTCCATTATGCTGCTGATGGTTGTCCATGTTCGAAACTTCGAGTACATTTAATGTATTTCATAACGGCTGTAGTCACCGCGGTGCCTCTTCCTTCGGACATGCAAGCATCGTATTTCTGAATAACACAGGCAATGCAGTATCCTAATAATCAGTTTGCTTCAGTGTTACACGCAACAGCACTATCTTCTACCACGAATTTCTACTGCAGGCATGGACTCAATGGGACTGTTTAATGGAGAAGGATAGAACTGAAGAGCATATTTTTGTGATATCTTTTGCAGTGACTAACGTAAGGCAAAAGGACGGAAGATTAGGTTTTAACGTACCGTCGATGACGAGGTTATCAGAGACGGAAGGACTAATGTGACGCCAAATAAAGATGCATATCTCAATATATCAGGTGCGACAAGAAATATTGGTGTAGTAGTAACAAACCTGAAATATTTCGTTGTGGAATGCTAGATAGAATATCTATGAGCTACCGTAATATTTTATGGTGGATAGATAGTTGGACTCTGGATAGATTGGAAAGGAATCTACCCAAAGTTGCTGAAATGTGGATATGGAGAAAAATGACAAAAACAAGCTGTTCGGGAAGAAGAGCCAACGTGAAATTCTTAAGGGAAGTCAACGAATAGAGAATATTATTAAATTAGATGGAAAAGAAAAAAAATAACGTTCATTGGACGTGTCATCAGAGATATCATGTTCATCATTAACGTTCTTGAAAGGAAAGTGCTGGGAAAGAAAAAGTATGGACCCGTTTGCCACCTAGACACTGAAGAAACGGTGATGTTTCGAAAACGGTTCCAGACATTAGTTAGGTAGTTAGTTTCGTGTTTCATGGATAATTTTCACGATAAGTCGTAATGGTATGGAATGCGTCATTTTACATTCACATCGAAAATTAGTTTGTAAATATGGCTACATGCTGAATATTTATAAGCTTTCTTTTTTAAAAAATATATGTGCAGATGTGAGTTAGTAATTCTTTCTCACCATCTGAGAGGTGGCATGAGCCCCCTCTCATATTTCTATCTTTGAGTAATTCGATTTTCCTCTCTAATTACATGCGGTGAAAAGTCGCTATTCCTTCACACACGGACTTCCCCCAGACGCCGACATTGTCATAAGAGCGGCGGCGACACGCCCACAGGGGCCTGACGGAGCAGCTGGGCTAGAGATTCCGTTACTTCGCAGAAACTTAGTGAAAACACTTTCTAGCGGGCTACCAGCGAGGCTTGGGAATGACTTGTGTTCCCAGGCAGTCTTGGCGGGCAAAATGCCCGCGTTTTCTGCAAAATCATAACTGTGATTGGCTTGTTTAGGGAATAGCTCCGTGTCGTAGCAAAATCGGCGCAGAAATTGGCGCCAAGTATCTCCATTGGTGGGATAGTACTGCGTCAGCAATAGAGGGGAATTTTCCGCCGGTTTTCGAGTTGCTGATTGGCACGTTTAACCACGACTACTGTCGTGGGGGCGGCAATGTTCTGTGTTCGGCTTGTACGGGTGCCCTTTCGGTCGGAGTAGGTTACAAGACTGAGCTCTCGCTGCTCTGGACAGCCTGTCTTCTGTTGGCTGTCTAGTATACTTTCATTTAATTGTAACTGTTTGACGAAGTTGCTGAAGTTTCGACTTCAACGTAACTTTCCGAGTACAGTTGGCAATTGAGCGTTCTGCGTACAAGCGGCCTATGTTGTCCGTCTTGAGCAGTTTCTTCCAATGAATCTCAGCCTGACATCTGCTTTTCCACAGCTAGTCTATGTGGTCGTTGTTAGTTCGCTTTGAACGGTTACTCCTACGTATTTTACGGTTGGTACTGTTTCCAGTCATTTACTGAGAACAGTGTAATTGGCCAGCTCGCCTGTTTATGAGTACAACGGGTTGGTTCAAATGGCTCTGAGCACTATGGGACTTAACATCTGAGGTCATCAGCCCCTAGAACTTAGAACTCCTTAAACCTAACTAATCTAAGGACATCACACACATCCATGCCCGAGGCAGGATTCGAACCTGCGACCGTAGCAGTCACGCGGTTCCAGACTGAAGCGCCTAGAACCGCTCGGCCACCGCGGCCGGCTGAGTACACCGCTACATTTGTTCACGTTGATCATCGACTGCCACTCAGTGTACCAGTTATCGATCCTCCGCAAGTCGTCCTGTATTTTGCTAAAGTTTCCTGGAGCTGCAGCTTCAGCATTGTTCGCATGGAGCTTCCAGCGTTATCCACTAGATCCTTTACATATACTGTAAACAGTTGCGGCCCTATAACGTCCTCAAAATTACTTTTACATCTGTCCACTTCATCCCATTAACAACCACGTGTTGAGTTCTGTCTGCTTAAAAGTCCCGGAACCAGTAGTTGGAAATCTGGTCCGAAACTTGATAAGTTTGTATTTTTTTTAACGAAGCGAAAGTATGGAACGTATTCACGGACAAAGAGAGCAAAGTTTCCCAAGGTCTCTGTTTGTGAATCCATATTGATTCTTACAGAGGAGATTATCGTTCTCCAAAAATATACGTGAGTATGTAGTGTGTTCCATAACCAGGGCAGGTTTTAAGGTCAAGCGAAGCAAGCCGCCTCTTGGGGCGCCACACTGGAAAGGGAAACAACAGTTAGATTTCTGCAGAAGAAGTATGACAACTAGTAGGGCCCGCTTGGAGCGCCAAACTCAAACGGGCGCCAGGCGTGCAAGCGTAAAGTGTGTATATAGTGCGTATCACAGTTGTGAAAACTGACGCAGGTCACAGTGAACGAGAGAGAAAAAAAAGGGGGGGGGGGCGCCAAATGATAAGTCGCTTGTGCGGAGAAATGTTCTCGAATCGATCGCGTCCATAACTCTGTTGCGCATTTTTGCAGTCGTGTGTTACTCCAGCGACCTACGATAAACTTCTGATACAGTGTTAGCAGTTTTTTTCGCGTCATCTTTAAATAACCATACAAGAAGCTCATCAGATCCACAGATATTTCCTCTGCCCACAATTACAGATAATTTTCTCTTCCACGATATCTGAATATCTGCGATCTCGGCTTTCCTGCAATGACTGAAAGGCGGAATTGCAGTGAAGCAATTGCAGAAGACAGAATTCAATATTTCGGCCACAAGACAGTGTAGCCGCTAGATAACCTGAAGTAAATTAAGAGCGACGTAGTATCTCCACTGGGTGTACCGAATGGTGGATATGTTGACACTAATTCAAGATCAGTGGAAAACTTCAATAGCCTCTCACTTCGTTTAAATAAGCACAGCAGGCAAAAAAGTAACCACCCACAGTAGTCATCAAGTTAATACCGTATACCATGACCTTTAGCCGTGATAAAGGCCGCAATTTCGCCGGGAAGGGAGTCCTCAAATTTCTTCGTGTCCAGTTTAGTATTGGAGGGCAGCGTGGAGGGTAAAAATCATAGAGGGAGACCAAGAGAAGAATACACTAAGCAGATTCAGAAGGATGTAGGTTGCAGTAGGTACTGGGAGAGGAAGAAGCTTGCACAGGATAGAGTAGCATAAAGAGCTGCATCAAACCAGTCTCAGGACTGAAGACCAAAACAACAACATGCTACATCAAGCTGAAGGCACTCACTGATGATTACATCCCGCAAAGCTGTCAGACTGCGGAACGTCGATTGCTATGTTTCTCCCGATTTTCCAAATAGACTCACGTATTCACTGTCTAGTAGCATCGGATGACTTAGCAGGCCGGTCGATGTGCGATATGGCATCTAAGTACTCGTCAAACCGGCAACCAATGCGTGAAACCCTGTGAACACGGGTGTTGTCATCTTGAAAGACAGAAATGTCCACGACATAGTCATTATGAAAGTGTGGAAGCAAGGACAACATCTGGTTATCGAGAATGTTGAAGCCGGCCGGTGTGGCCGAGCGGTTCTAGGCGCTACAGTCTGGAACCGCGCGACCGCTACGGTCGCAGGTTCGAATCCTGCCTCGGGCATGGATGTGTGTGATGTCTTTAGGTTAGTTAGGTTTAAGTAGTTCTAAATTCTAGGGGACTGATGACCCCAGAAGTTAAGTCCCATAGTGCTGAGAGCCATTTTTGAGAATGTTGAAATCAACATCCTGGTCCATATTCACTGTGACTTGGATGAGTGGGCCCAAGTCATGGTACGGAAGACACCCTAAAACGTGACGGAACCACCTGCGGTCTGAACTACAGCCTCCACACACTGCTAGTTAAACCCGTTGGAGGGCCTTCGATGCACGCGGCAGCTTGTATCATTCGGAAAAGAGATAAAATTACAATTATTCGGACGACACAACTTGCCTGCAGTCACCTATCGTCAAGTTTGTGTTTTTTGGCCCATTGAAGGCGCGGACCTTCATATATCGCTGTGAGCAACGGCCTTTTGCGAAGAACCCTGTTCCAGTTGTCAACTGCATGCACTTCCTTTCGTAACATTCTTTCGGGAACTGATTGAGATGGACTGTATTCATTGAGAACAGCAATTACTGTTGGGTTAGGTAAGGATTGACACTAATCACCAATCCCTGTCGCTTAGAATCTCTTCACGACCTCTGTTCCTACGCCGTACACACGTTGGACAGCTCGCGTTAATAAATCAACAAATCTGGCGACGTAATTCATGGTGTTGCCATGGGCACATACAAACTTCATGGCTGCTGTCACGTCTCAATGTCAGGTCATCTTACTTCGCTGATTACACACAGCTGACTGGCACATACACACGACTTCACTGATAAGACTTACGTCGGGGTTGTAGGGTCACATTACCGCCTACTAGCAGTTATGAACCACCTACAGCCCTCCGAAGCGTTCTGCGGCCTCTTTACGAGGGTGACAGGTATTTTGTTTATCTGTGGGCCAAACTACAAAGCGACACGATGTGAGACTAACGCGTAAAATCAACAAAAGGGAAACTGAATGGAAGGCACATTTGTCGGGATAGTGTTGTGGATCTCAACTGACGAGTCAAAACGTTACGACCACCTGCTTAATAGCCAGTTGGTACACCTTTTGGACGCACTACAGCAGCGAATACGCGTGATACGGATTCAAAAAGTCCTCGGTAGGTTTCGGAATGTATGTGGCACCAAATGTCTACGGAAAGGTCACGTAGTTCCCATAAATTACGGTCTGGTGGTTTTTTGACGCTTAGCTGGTGCCCGATGGCGTCCCAGACGTGTTCTATTCGATCCATGTTGGACGAATTTTTTCTCCATAATGACAACCATGCTCCTCAAACTACTATAGCACGATTCTGTCGTTCTGACAGGACAGTTCTCCTGCTGCTCCGATGTCAGCGCCGTCGGGGACGATATCGAACACGAAACGACGCAGGTGGACACAAATAATGTTCACGTAGTCTACAGATGCCTTCCATTACTATCACAGGCCCCCCATAGTATGACACTGCCCCAGCGTTGTGCGTCCGTCATACCGTGCGTGTTTCAAGTAGCTGTTCTCCTAGATGACAGCGAATTCATACACTACTAGCAACCTGGTTTAACAACACATATGATTCCTCCGACCAGGCGCCACGTTTCCATTGATCCACGGACCAATCTCGAGGATTCTGTGCCCACTGCAAACGTAAGTGACATTGTCGTCGGATCATCCTAAGAACAGATCGTCGCCGTACATAGCGGGCAAGCCTCCGTTGAGGCGTGGACGTCCAACAACTTAAACAACTTACCGCCTACTCGTGTTTTCTCTGGCCTTCATCCAATTTCCATAGAGAATATACACACATCAAAAAAAGTTTTGCATCACCCCTGTTCCCATAGCTCCTGAAGATAGGTGTTGTCTATGGATATTGTATCACAGACATAGTCCCTTTGACTGTTCAGAGATGTCACTAAACCCGCCCAAAGATGTAAACAACCATGCGTGAGCAGCGACTTTTAGATGGAGGGGGGTCCGACAGCCGATCAGTTCCAGTCATTCCACCAGGAAGAAGGTACACGGCTCGTGGTGTCTGTAGTTCAACCATGCCTAGACGGTCAATACCGCAGTTCGATCGCGCCCGCATTGTTACTTTGTGCCAGGAAGGGCTCGCTACAAGGGAAGTATCCAGGCGTCTCGGAGTGAACCAAAGCTATGTTGTTCGGACATGGAGGAGATACAGAGAGATAGGAACTGTCGATGACATGCCTCGCTCAGGCCGCCCAAGGGCTACTACTGCAGTGGATGACCGCTACCTACGGATTATGGCTCGGAGGAACCCTGACAGCAACGCCACCATGTTGAATAATGCTTTTCGTGCATCCACAGGACGTCGTGTTACGACTCAAACTGTGCGCAATAGGCTCCATGATGCGCAACTTCACTCCCGCGTGCACGGCGAGGTCCTTCTTTGCAACCACGACACCGTCCAGCACGGTACAGATGGGCCCAATAACATACCGAATGGACCGCCCAATAACATGCCGAATGGACCGCTCAGGAGAGTCATCACATTCTCTTCACCGATGAGTGTCGCATATGCCTTCAACCGGACAATCGTCGGAGACGTGTTTGGAGTCAATCCGGTCAGGCTGAGCGCCTTAGACACAGTGTCCAACGAGTGCAGCAAGATAGACGTTCCCTGCTGTTTTGGGGTGCCATTATGTGGGGCCGACGTACGCCGCTGGTGATCATGGAAGTTGCCGTAACGGCTGTACGATACGTGAATGCCATCCTGCGACCGATAGTGCAACCATATCGGCAGCGTATTGGCGAGGCATTCGTCTTCATGGACGACAATTCGCGCCCCCATCGTGCACATCTTGTGAATGACTTCCTGTAGGGTAACGACATTGCTCGACTAGAGTGGCCAGCATGTTCTCCAGACATGAACCCTATCGAACATGCCTAGGATAGATTGAAAAGGGCTGTTTATGAACGACGTGACCCTCCAACCACTCTGAGCGATATGCGCCGAATCGCCGTTGAGGAGTGGGACAATCTGGACCAACAGTGCCTTGATGAAGTTGTGGATAGTATGCCACGACGAATACAGGCATGCATCAATGCAAGCGAACGTGCTACTGGATATTAGAGGCACCGGTGGGTACAGCAATCTGGACCACAACCTCTGAAAGTCTCGCTGTATGGTGGTACAACATGCAAGGTGTGGTTTTCATGAGCAATAAAAAAAGGCGGAAATGATGTTTGTGTTGATCTCTATTCCAATTTTCTGTACAGGTTCCGGAAATCTCGGAATCGAGGTGATGCAAAACTTTTTTTGATGTGTGTATTTTGGTTAAATGGCAGAATCGGTAGTAAATATTCAAATCCTTTACTTTGCTGATCGATTTCGGTCACCGTGTGACGATCTTCAGTGCTGAAAATACAAAAGAACCATCAGACATGATCTTAACAGACACGTGGCCTTATTTATAACCGCCATTGTCATTGTATTTTTGTTAATTTTTTATTACTTTTTGTAAATACTTGTTAAGTACATATGCTGATAATGTCATTCATTAGGTTGGTCAAGTCTTAGAGTATGATAAAAGAGGGAGCGAAGTCCCACTGTAAAGTGTTAATGTTTTTACATTTAATCGATATTTCTGATGTTAACTTCTCTGTATTTGTGTTTAAAAAACTATTATGTGTTTTTACGTTGGGTATGTTCCTATAAAATTTTATCTTGTACTTTGGGTCAGACGGGGTAACTTTATTGTATTTTTTTTCTTTTTATTGTGGCTGTACTGCGCTTTTAAAGTTTTTCTGTGACTTCTGGCAGTAAAAAGTCGTCATGTTATTTTAAAGGTTATGTTTTATTTAAGCTTTGGTTTTTCTGTTGATGATATTTGTTGTTTTTGATGTCTTCGTGGTCTACACTTCGTAATATAGAGGGCACTATGATGCTTGTTTTGCAATACTGAGCTTAGTTAGTTGGCTGTGTAAACTACACGCTCACCGTACGTTGGATCGGCAACTGCTAAGGTTATGAGATAGGCCCCTCTGTTAATTTAAAAATTATTGTATGCAGTAAAAGTGAAGATATCTGTTGGAAGTAGTCATCGTGGTACATGTCACAACTCATAGAAAATTTTGTGCTATTATGATATGAGCGTAAAACATTCGAATAATTTGGTACGTACGAGAATCTGTATATAAACGTAGGCTTCCGCGGCCATTGCGCGTTCAGTAACTTTTTTTCTGGGTTTGTGACCACATTGGCAATATCTAAAACTACCGACGTCTCGGTCTCTGTTGCAAGTGACCTTCTTCAGGGTGTTTTTGTTTACTACTGAATGAGAAAACTTTGTTTCTTATATACCCGCAGACGTGGCTGTTATCTAATTCTGATAGACTGTTAAGGATGAAGGGAAGGGATGTTAGAAGTCTTTATTGGTATTTTTATTATTTCTTTTCGTTGGTGGAAACCTGACGTTTTTATTGGTGTTTGCATTACTGCAAAGAAATAATAAAAACACCAATAAAGACTTCTAACATCCCATCCCTTCATCCTTAACAGTCTATCAGAATTAGATAACAGCCACTTCTACAGGTATATAAGAAACATCCAGCAGTAAACAAAAACATCCTGAAGAAACTTGCAACAGGAACCAAAACTTCGTTAGTTTAGCGTATTGACATTGCGGTCACAAGCACAGAAAAAAAATTATTGAATGAGTATCTGTACATTTGTATATGTTTTATGTTTCTGAATTTTTTTGATGGTGGTTATAAACAGGACTACATTTGTGTTAAGATCCTCATGTCTGATGGTCCCTGTGTATTTTTAGCACTGAAGATGGTCACACAGTGACCGAAACCTATCTGTAAAATAAAGACTTTCGATATTTATAACCGATCATACCATTTATTCAATATATATTGGCAATAATACGATCGTGGTGCACGCGGTTCCCAATGGAATTAGACATCAGGATTCCCATAGATGTGCACTATAAGCACGCCAACAAACGTTCAGCTTCGGTGTTTCCGACAAGTTCGATTCCAGACAGTGGGCATAACAATCTGCTCTTTGTGAAAGCCACTTACGTTGGTGGATTTCCCCATTTGCGGTTCGTATTGCGGTTAGAATGTTGATGTTTGCTCCGCTTGTACGCTTCCCTTACCGGGCCACGTACCAGCAACGCCTCGAGGCGGTATTCTATATCGCGGTGAGCAGCGGTCATACTATTTTGGCTCACAAGTGTATGAAGGAAACAGCATACAAGACACTAGTGTTACCAATTCTCGAGAACTCCAGAATCGTAACGAACAAATTCATAGAGGGGCTGCTAGGATCGCAACGGGTCGGTGCAGCCCATACAAAGGGCTACCACGTTGCGCGGAGGAACTTAAGCGGGAATATTTGAAAGAAAGGCGACAGTTGCTTCGCAAAACTCTTTTGGGTAAATTTAGAGAATCAGTATTCAAAACAGACTGCACAACAATAAGCTGTTTCCATCGCGTACCTCGTTTAGGGATCTTGAGACTAAGAAGACAGAGAGTAGAGCGGGTATCGAGATTCTTCTTGTTCCTGTCTAGGCAAATGGAATAATACAGAAGCTAGCTAATGGTGGTACAAATTATCCTCTATATGTACTGTGCGGTGACTTCTTGAGCATATATGCAGATTTTCAGATGCCTAGATTCGGCGTTTGCAGAGGTTTGTCCTGTATCTCGTACTAACAGCTATCCTAATGTCGTTTTCGGTGTAACATTACGGACGAGTGACGTTGGTGCAAGAATTATCTTACTGAGTCTGCACGAAACAGGCTCGAGCAAAGAGGTCTTTTATCATATGTGAACACTATGTAAAGCTCGTGCTGACTACCGTGCACTTCGGCTTATTAGCGTGCCCGCTCAATTTATCGTACTGTATATCTGTATCAGTACTTTTTCTCATGAGGAGGAAACTGTTCTCACTACATTTTTAGGGTGTTTTGCGCAGACTGAAGGCGACCATTCTCGAATTTCCAGCACACGTCATAGAACTACTTTGGATGGCTATTACCACAAGCTACTGGACAAACCTGTTACAGACGTATGTTGCAGCGAGTGATTGTCCATTCGAATCTAGTTATTCGTTGTGAAGTAACATCAACAAAAGGTACAAGTTATTGGTTGCGTTTGTTTTAATAATGCCTAATATTCCTATTTAAGTTCCCTCCTGTGGGCTATACTGACGTGTTTCGACCCTAGTAGTTCGTCTTTGAATTACTGAAGCAGTATTCTGGAAACACGTAGTGCTCGACAATACACTTTGCCTAACGCTGCTAAAAACTGTTCTTTCCAACATTTATGTCATCGTTATTGTAACGGCTTTTTGTTTTTATCATAATAGCATAATCAACCGCACACCCGCCGAGCTGCTGGAGGAAATACTGCTTGTAGACGACTTCAGTGACAACGGTAAGCACACAAACACACACACTCACTATAGACTTTCTTAACTGCGTATTGCGGAGATGACAGTTATGACAACAGCATTCTTTTTTACAGAGGAGGACGGTACGCTTCTTGAAGCCATTCCAAAAGTTCGGGTCATAAGGAATACTGTCAGAGAAGGTAAGTAGAACTGTCGGTGTGACAGCACTGTCACTAATGTCAACACGTTTTTCGAATTACCATAGGCCTCTGAGATGGAACATCATTGACACAGAAATTTCACTATTTTTTTAAGCTTCACTACTTTTCAGCTTATTATTCTAAAATCACGATTACATAAGCCTATCGCAAACCGAATAAAGATTTTTCCCTGAACTTCTTCCACCATACTAGAAACTAAGATGACCAGACAAAATATTAACCACTACGCTTGAAAGAGCACACTTGTGTCTTTGGAACGCTACAGATGGTTTCCAGCTGGCACCGTCGTCTAATTCTCCATCGCTGACACCAAAGTGCCACTCAGTCTTATGGAATCAGCGCAGTAAAATGAGTCGAGCGTACTCGTAGCAGAATGAAAGGAGCTATTGCTTTTGACGTGACCGTGACAACGCCATGCTGAAGTGCGTTGTTGTATCAAGACGGACTGTCCAATGTCTCTACCTCTCGCAGAGCGTCTGGAGTCACGTTCCTCACAGAAGACCATTGATCACCCTTAAACAAAAAGCAGCACGTCTTTAGTGGACCGAACAACATAGAAACTGCACAGCAGATGCCTGGGTGCGTGTAGTGTGGTCAGACGAGTCGTGATTTTGTCTCTTTTCCAATGACGCAACGTGCAGAATGCACTAGTCGCCGTATGATGCGTTTAACTTGCAGAGTATGCACAGGGATGACAAAAGCCATGGGGTATTGATATGCATATATCACAAGGTATAAAAAGTGGAGCCGTCATTTGTACTCAGATGATTCGTGTGAAACGGTGTCCGACACAATTATGGCCTCACGACGGGAATTAACAGACTTTGAACGCGGAATGGTATTTGGAGCTAGACACTCCATTTCGGAAATCGTTAGGGAATTCAATACTCCGAGATCTGCAGTGTCAAGAGTGTGCCGAGAATACCACATTTCAGGCATTGCCTCTCACCACGGACAACGCAGTGGCCGACGGCATTCACGTAACGACCGAGACCAGTGGCGTTTGCGTATCGTTGTCAGTGCTAACAGACCCTGCTTGAAAAATCCGCAGAAATCAATATGGGATGAACGATGAACGTATCCTTTAGGCACTGTGTTGTTAATGGTTGTGACAGCAGACGAGCGAGCCGAGTGCCTTTGCTAACAGCACAACATCGCATGTAGCACCTTTCATGGGCGATTGCAAAACCGTGGTCTACTTAGATGAGTCCCGATTTCAGTTGGTAAGAGCTGATGGTAGGGTCGAGTGTGGCGTAGGCCCCACGGTTCTGTGGATCCAAGTTGGCAATAAGACGTTGTGCATCTTGGTGGTGGCTCCATAATGGAGTGAGCTGTGTTTCATCGAATGGACTAGGTCCTCTGGTCCGACTGATTATGTTCTGCTACTTGGAGACCATTTGCAGCCATTCACGGACTTCGTGTTCCTAAACAACGATGGAATTTTTATAGATGACATTGTGCTATGTCACCAGGCCACAATTGTTCGCGATTGGTTTGAAGAACATTCTGGACAGTTCGAGCGAAAGATTTGGCGACCCATGGAACATTTATGGGACATAATCGAGAGTATAGTTCGTGCACGAGATCCAGCACCGACAACACGTTCGCAGTTATGGACAGCTATAGAGACAGCATGGCTCAATATTTATGCAGGGGATTTCCAACAGCTTGTTGAGTCCATATTACGTCACGTTTCTGCACTACGCCGGGCTAGAGGGTTTCCGGCACGATATTAGGAGGTATCCCATGACTTTTGTCACCTCAGTGGCCTAGTTGGGGCCAGAAATGGTTCTGTTATGTTTTGAGGGTGTTTTTCGTACCATGGTCTACTTATTCTGCTTGCCACGAACATGGTCAAGGATATTTATTTCACCATCTCCGTGATCAAGTGTTGCCCTTCTTTTACATATTCACGAAGGATATGGTGTGAACAGTATTGTATTCCAAGAGGGCAGTAGCTGTGTTCACAGGTCTGCATGCGTCAGCTACTGCTTTAACAAATACGCTGGTGACCTGTCGCACATCGACTGGTCCACCAAATCCCGTAGAATATGTCTGGGACTATTTGAAACAGCGCGCGAAACGTAACTCTCAACATCCCCAGAATCTGATAGCTCTACGTGTTTCTAATCATCAATGAATGGCTTCAGCTAGACATGATATATCTGAAGGCACTGGAGAACTCTTTTCCTCGACTAACTGAGGCCGTTATCGAGAGGTTTTGTTTCAAGTATTTTTTTTTTTTTAAGCAAGGCCCTTTTCAAGAAGTAATTCTCATTTTGGGGTGCTTCAGTTTTACACTAGGTCAGATATGCGTGCTTTCTCAAGAGTAAAACGATACATTTTGTGGTTCAGATTAGTGTCAAGCACTTTAGACTTCTGGTGATACAGAAACTCGTTTGTGCACATCATAAATACAGATATTCGGGGTGATAATAATTAAAGTTCCAATTTAAAAACGCTCGCAAGGAAAGAATCGCTGTTCAGAATGAAATTAAATTTGAACGGAGTATTATCGAAGAATGGGAAAACGTTATGGCAACATAAAAATTAACGAAAATTTTCTCACTAGATGGCGCTGTTCGCGTCATAACGTAAATGGTTTCTGCCACAAATGACTGATGAATCACAATGCGACGACTATGGTGCGAGTTGCACATTAAACCAACCGTACTTTGCAATAAGCATGACCGCAGTCAACAGTTGTGGCACTGTTAGTTAAGTGAGTCCATCCACCACTGGAAGGTCGTACTACATAGGATGGGAAAAATCGGTTTTTAACTGTCCTGAGGCCAAAAACCGCATAAAAAGCAACAATCAAGTCGCTTTATAACTGTCGTGAGACTGACGCAAGACACGCTCATTATGTTTTCCTCTGTTTCCTGCCACAAGCAGAACTTGAGGAATAGCACTTTCGACAACAGACTGGAGTGTCCCACTGCTCACGCTGTGCAATGCGTGCCTTCAGTTCAGCTATGTTTGTAATCGGAGCACTGAACATAGCGTCTTGCAAATAAACCCACAGCCGGAAGTCACCCCGTTTAAGATCAGGTGATGTGGACGGCCAGGTTATAGGGAAATGGCGGCTGATAATTCTAGCATTTCCAGAATGCTTCTGCAGCAGCTGCTTCACTGGCTGTGCAATCTGTGAAGGAGTGTCATGTTGCATAAAAATGATCCTATCCACACATTCACGATGCTGGAGGGTTGGAATGACGTTGGTGCACAAAGGGCTCCCGCAGCGTTTACCAGTGACAGTACGGATAACAGGACCTGAAGGAGCCACCTCCCTACGATAAACGATGTCGTCAACCCAAACTACACGGTTACCTTAGGGGAATGAAGTGGTATCGCTTGGTATGCGAGCGGATTTTCGGTTGCATATGTTCTACAGTTCTGTGTATTGACATGTCTATGGAAGTGGGATTTGTCTGCCCACAAAGTGTCCCACGGCCATTCATTGGCCTCTTCCACGCGAGCAAGAAATTACAGAGCAAACGCTTGTGTTACTGACAGGTCAGCATGAAGCAACTCCTGAACATGGGTACCTTTGTATGGATAGCAGTGCAGGATGTTTCGTAGAATTTCATGCACCGTGCTCATAGTTGTGTCCAACGTTTGGGCAGTTTCCATGCCCTCTATCATTCGACCCTTCCTTCATTGTTCTGGCCACGTTTGCTACTGACGTAGGATCAATTGTCTTCTTCCCTCTGCCACATTTCATTTGAAAAGAACCTGTGTTTTCGAACTCTGTGATTATTTGCTCCAGAGCCTTGGCAGACATCGGAACAACGCCGTTTTTCGTATCTTTGAGTGTCCAGAACTGCTACAAAGCTACTGGCGCACAGTCACCATGGTTCCTGTGAAAGAGCTTTACCAGTAGCTCGCGATCCTGCTGTGGAACAATCATGTCGAGCGTCTCAGACGAAAACTGAGGAACAGCTGTGTACCCTAAGTCTTTTACTTTGCATATTCTGACGCTTAGAGCGCCATCAAGTGATAAAATGGCGGTTAATTATTTTTGGTTTCCATGAGATTTCCCCCTTCTTCGATAACATTCTGTTCAAATATGACGCTACTCTGAGAATGGTTCTTTCATAACATAATTATCAGGTAACCGTGAAATATGCCTACTACAACAGAATAGAAGTAACAAGAATGTTTTCGAGCACAGATGTGACAAAAGTCACGGAACGTCGATATGCACATATACAGATGGAGGTGGTATCGCGTACAGTAGAAGGACAGTGCGTTGGCGGAGCTGTCATTTGTACTCAGGTCATTCAAGTGAAAAGGTGTCCGACGTGATTGCGGTAGCACGATTGGAAGTAACAGACTTTGAATGCGGAATGGTAGTTAGAGCTAGACATACGGGACATTCGATTTCGGAAATTGCTAGGGAATTCAATATTCCTAGATCCACAGTTTGAAGAGTGTATCGAGAATACCAAATTTCCGGTATTACCTCTCACCACAGACAACGCAGTGGCCGACGACGACCTTCCCTAAATGATAGATCAGCGGCGTTTGCGTAGAGTTGTCAGTGCTAACAGACAAGCAACACTGCATGAAATAACCGTAGAAATCAATGTGGGATGTGCGACGGACGTATCCGTTAGGAAAGTGTGGTGAACTTCGTCGTTAATAGTCTGTGACAGCAGATGAGCGACGCGACTGCCTTTACTAACAGCACGACATTGCCTGCAGTGCCTCTCTTGGGCTCCTGACGATATCGGTTGGACCCCAGAAAACTGAAAACCCGTAGCCTGGTCAGATGAATCCCGATTAAGTTGGTGAGAGCTGATTGTAGGGTTCGGGTATGGCGCAAACTCCTCAAAGCCTTGGACATAAGTTTTCAACAAGACCGGGCACAAGATGGTGGTGGCTCCATAATGGTTTGGGATGTACTTATACGGAATGGACTGAATTCTCTGGTCTCAGTGAACCGATAATTAACTGGAAATGGTTACGTTCGGTTTCTTGGGGACCTTTTGCAACTAGTCATGGACTCCATGTTCCGAAACAACTATCGAGCTCTTATGGATGACTTTGCGGTATGTCACCAGGGCACAATTGTTCATCTTTGGTTTTAAGAACATTCTGTTTTACGGCGTAAAGTCAGAGCTGGCACGCCAGTTGGGAACGACAGAGAGAAGACGGCTGTGAGAAGAGGTCAGCCAATCACATGCTGACCGACCTCCCTCCAGGATGACAAAGTCACAGCAGTGGCCCCTAGGTGAAGACGACATGAGCGCCGCGCCCGACTGATGGCAGCCCACTTCGATAGCAGCTTCAATGTTAGACACCTCGTTAGCACACGCATCGCAGTCTCTATCATTAGTACTCTCTACGTAGCACAGACTTGTGTTTGTCTGTTCTGAAGGAGACTGATTATTTTGTATGTCGCCCTTTACTTGCGACACATCTATCAAAGTTAATTGTCTTGTTGTAATAAAACTCATTAATACGAATTGTTTGATTGTTTATCTAGCGAACCGAGTATGCAGAATTCCTGGACACAACATTCTGGACAAATTGAGCGAATGATTTGGACCCCGTGCAACAGTTATAGGACACAATCAAGAGATCAGTTCGCTCAGAAAATCCTACACCGGCAACACTTCCGCTTTACGGATTGCTATAGAGGCAGCATGGGTCAATATTTCTGCTGGGGTCTTCCAACGAATTGTTGAGTCCATTCCACGTCGAGTTGCTGCACTACGTCGGGAAAAAGGAGGTCCGACACGATATTAGGAGGTATCCCATGACTTTTGTCGCTTCAGTGTAGTTAATATGGAAACGAATTTTATTTATTAGTTGCAGACTGCGAATTTATAATGATACTGCTGCTAACAACACAAGATGTGCGTGCAGTAGTCGCAACGCAATGAGACCGTCTAATGAGCCTGTAATCAAAGCTGAGAATGTCATGTTTCACATTAAATTTCCTTTTAACTCCTTGAAAACCGAGGTTATTTATTTAGAAGCATGTATATAAGTTTGTACAAACTATGAAAAGACAGTTTGCAAAACAAGTGAAAATTCTACCTTAGTTTGGTATTGTCATCTAAACCTAACCTAAAAAAGTAATGTCTGTTTTCTTGTTTTTCTGTCCGACAGGATCAACAAGAACTCTAAAGAAGGAAGTGTAGTGTCTTTTTCTTACTTAAGGTATGAGCTTATGTAGGGGTGAAAGATATCCAGATATACAGACACTTAAAACTTTTTGAACTATACGATTATTGTGAAGAAGGTAGTTTTAATGAAATTCGTAAATGTTTTTCTACAACAGAAATCTTTAAACTTTTCCCAGTATCTTTTTACACAACAACTTTTGTTAGAGATTTAACGTCTTGCAAGAAAGTATATATAGCTTTTTACTGATGAAAATGTAAGGAAGGAATGAAGATCAGGGTTAAATGTCGTTTCGACGATATGACCATTAGAGAGGTCCGGACAAGCGCAGAGGGTGGGATTGCTTGTCATTGGAAGATCCAATGTTAGGCGGGTGATGGAGCCCCTTAGGGATATGGCAGCTAAGGACGGGAAGAAAGCTAATGCGCACTCCGTGTGCATACCGGGGGGAGTCATCCAAGATGAGGAAAGGGTCCGTCCGGATGCCATGAAGGGTACAGGGTGCAGCCAACTGTAGGTGATGGCTCATGTCGGCACTAATGACGTGTATCGCTATGGATCGGAAGAGATTCTCTCTGGTTTCCGGCGGCTATCTGAGTTGGTGAAGACTGACAGTCTTGCTAGCGAGATGAAGGCAGACCTCACCATCTGCAGCATCGTCGACAGGACCGATTGCGGACCTTTGGTACAGAGCCGAGTGGAGGGCCTGAATCAGAGGCTCAGACGGTTCTGTGACCGTGTAGGCTGCGGAGTCCTCGACTTGCACCGTAGGGTGGTGGGGTTTCGCGTTCCGTCTAAATAGGTCAGGTGTCCACTACACTACACGCAGGAGGCGGATACACCGGTATCAAGTGCTGTGTGGAGTGGGCGGTTTTTTAGGTTAGACAGTCTTGGGAAAGATAAAAAGGGACTCCAGTCTCAAAGGGTACAGGGCAAAGAAACAATGAGAAACGACCAAGCAACAGTCGGTACTGAAGTTGTAAATTGTCGTAGCTGTGTTGGAAAAGTACCAGAGCTTCAAGGGTTGATAGAAAGCACTGAAGCTGAAATCGTTATAGGAACAGAAAGCTGGCTAAAGCCGGAGGTAAATTCTGCCGAAATTTTTACAGAGGCGCAAACCGTGTTCAGAAAGGATAGATTAAATAAATTAGGTGGTGGTGTGTTTATGTCTGAAGTTGAAATAGGTAGTTCCAGTGAATTACTATGGGTAGAGGTTATATTCAACAGGCGTACCAAAATAATAATTGTCTCCTTTTACCGACCCCCAGACTCAGATGATATAACAGCTGAACGGTTCAAAGAAAACTTCCATCTCATTACAAATAAGTACCCCACTCATACAGTTATAATTGGTGGAGACTGCAATCTACCCTCGATTTGTTGGAGAAAATACTTGTTCAAAGCCGGTGGTAGACAGAAAACATCTTCCGAAATTGTACTAAATGCTTTCTCTGAGGATTTCTGTGAACAATTAGTTCATGAGCCCACACGAATTGTAAATGGTTGCGAAAATACACCTGACCTCTTAGCCACAAATAATCCTGATCTAATAAAGAGCGTCATGACGGATACAAAGATTAGTGAACAAAAGGTTTTTGTAGCGAGGCTCAAAACCATATCAACCAAAACCACTAAAAATAAACGCAAAATGTATCTATTTAAGACAGCAGATAAAAATTCACTTGATGCCTTCCTAAGAGAGCGTGTCCATTCCTTCCAAGCTAATTATGTAAGTGTAGACCAGATATGGCTCAAATTCAAAGATGCAGTATCGACAGCAATAGATAGATTCATACCGCATAAGTCAATAAGAGACGGGACTGATCCACCATGGTACACAAAACACGTCAGAACATTGTTGCAGAAGCAACGAAAAAAGCATGCCAAATTCAGAAGAACGCAAAATCCCCAAGACTGGCTAACTTTCACGGAAGCTCGAAATTTAGTGCGGACGTCACTGCGAGATGCTTTTAATAGTTTCCACGATGAAACATTGTCTCAAGATATGGTAGAAACCCAAAGAGATTCTGGTCATATGTAAAGTACACCAGTGGCAAAAAACAGTCAATACCGTCACTGCGCGATAGCGACGGATATGTTACCCATGATGGTGCCACTAAAGCGGAGTTACCAAATACAGTTTTCCGTAACTCCTTCACGAAAGATGATGAAGTAAATTTTCCTGAATTTGAAACCAGAACAGCTGTTAGCATGAGTGACATAAAAGTAGATATCTTAGGTGTTGCGAAACAACTCAAATCACTTATGAAAGGCAAGTCTTCCGGCCCAGAAGATATACCAATCAGGTTCCTTTCAGAGTATGCTGACACAATAGTGCCTTTCTTAGCAATCATATACAACCGCTCACTTGACGAAAGGTCTGTTCCTAAAGACTGGAAAGTAGCACATGTCACACCAATATTCAAGAAAGGAAATAGGAGTAACCCATTGAGTTACAGACTCATATCACTGACATCAATTTGCAGCAGGATTTTGGAGCATATACTGTACTCGAACATTATGAATCACCTTGAAGAAAATGACTTATTGATACATACCCAATACGGATTTAGAAAATATCGTTCTTGTGCAACAACGTCCTCTTTATTCCCATGAAGTAATGAGTGCTGTCGACAAGGTATCTCAGATCGATTCCGTATTCCTAGATTCCCAGAAGGCTTTTGATACCGTTCCTCACAAGCGACTATTGATCAAATTGAGTGCATATGGAGTATCGTCTCAGTTGTGTGACTGGATTCGTGATTTCCTCTCTGTGAGGTCACAGTTCGTAGTGATAGACTGTAAATCATCGAGTAGAACAGAAGTGATAACTGGCGTTCCGCAAGGTAGTGTCATAGGCCCTCTGCTGTTCCTGATTTACATAAATGATCTAGGTGATAAGCTGAGCAGCCCCCTTAGATTGTTTGCAGATGATGCTGTAATTTACCGTCTAGTAAAATAATGAGATGATCCATTCCAATTACAAAATGATCTAGAGAGAATTTCTGTATGGTGCGAAAAGTGGCAATTGGCACTAAACAAAGAAAAGTGCGAGGTCATCCACATGCGTACTAAAAGAAATCCGTTAAATTTTGGGTATACGATGAATCACACAAATCTAAGGGCTGTCAATTCGACCAAATACCTAGGAATTGCAATTACGAGCAACTTAAATAGGAAAGACCACATAGATAATACTGTGGGGAAGGCGAAACAAAGACTGCGCTTTGTTGACAGAACACTTAGAAGATGCGACAAACCCATTAAAGAGACAGCCTACATTACACTTGTCCTTCCTCTGCTGGAATATTGCTGCGCGGTGTGGGATCCTTACCAGGTAGTATTGACGGAGGACATCGAAAAAGTGCAAAGAAGGGCAGCCCGCTTCGTGTTATCGCAAAAGAGGGATGAGAGTCACTGATATGATACGCGAGGTGGGGTGGCAGTCACTGAAACAAAGGCGGTTTTCTTTGCGGCGATATATATTTACGAAATTTCAATCATCAACTTTCTCTTCTGAATGCGAAAATATTTTGTTGACACCCACCTACGTAGGGAGAAATGATCATCATAATAAAATAAGAGAAATCAGAGCTCGAACGGAAAGATTTAGGTGTTCCTTTTTTCACGCGCCATTCGAAAGTGGAATGGTAGAGAAGTAGCATGAAAATGGTTCGATGAACCCTCTGCCAGGCACTAAAGTGTGAATTGCAGAGTAACCATGTAGATGTAGATGTAAAAATGGTTCAAATGGCTCTGAGCACTATGGGACTCAACTGCTGAGGTCATTAGTCCCCTAGAACTTAGACCTAGTTAAACCTAACTAACCTAAGGACATCACAAACATCCATGCCCGAGGCAGGATTCGAACCTGCGACCGTAGCGGTCTTGCGGTTCCAGACTGCAGCGCCTTTAACCGCACGGCCACTTCGGCCGGCGATGTAGATGTAGATGTAGAGACAAGGATAAGGATACAATCGTAAATCGGCCATGTCCTTTTCAAAGTTAGCATCCTGACATGTTTCCTAAGTGATTTAGAGAAACCGCAAAATCCTAAACCTGGATGAGCAGACCAGAATTTTAAGTCTGCTAGGACGGGCATAAACCTACAATTAGATCCTTCTATTGAGCACAAGTCTCGCTGGCGAATGAATCCGAAAACTTTAGAGAAAACAGCACCCCGTCTATATATATGTTTCCCAATCATGCAGTCATCATTGGATGAGACTAATAATCCAACAATTGATTGATATAATTATAATTTACCGGGTGATCAAAAAGTCAGTACAAATTTGAAAACTTAATAAACCACCAAATAATGTAGATAGAGAGGCAAAAATTGACACACATGCTTGGAATGACATGGGGTTTTATTAGAACCAAAAAAAAAGGTATTACTAGACGCGTGAAGATCTCTTGCGCGCGTCGTTTGGTGATGAACGTGTGCTCAGCCGCCACTTTCGTCATGCTTGGCCTCCCAGGTCCCCAGACCTCAGTCCGTGCGATTATTGGCTTTGGGGTTACCTGAAGTCGCAAGTGTATCGTGATCGACCGACATCTCTAGGGATGCTGGAAGACAACATCCGACGCCAATGCCTCACTATAACTCCGAACATGCTGTACAGTGCTGTTCACAACATTATTCCTCGACTACAGATATTGTTGAGGAATGATGGTGGACATATTGAGCTTTTCCTGTAAAGAACATCATCTTTGCTTTGTCTTACTTTGTTATGCTAATTATTGCTATTCTGATCAGATGAAGTGCCATCTGTCGGACATTTTTTGGACGTTTGTATTTTTTTGGTTCTAATAAAACCCCATGTCATTCCAAGCATGTGTGTCAATTTGTACCTCTCTATCTACATTATTCCGTGATTTATTCAGTTTTCAAATTTATGCTGACTTTTTGATCACCCGGTATAAGTGGTTAGCTTGACGAGACATCCTGCGAATCAATACTAAATGCATTCTCTGAAAACTACTTAGAATAGATATTTCGGAAGCTCACTCATGACAGAAATAAAGTAGATCTCATGGCAACAAATAGACCCGACCTTGTTGAGGATGTCCTTCTTGAAATTGGAACCAGTCACAGTGAGGCAATTATACAACAATGATTAACGAAGTACAAAGGACAACTAAAACGAGGTGGAAAATTTACGTAAACATTAAACTAGATATACATGCAGTGATATGTCCAAAGCAGGAACACGAAACGTTTGGCTCTGGGTAGTTCAAATGTTCAAATGTGTGTGAAGTCTTATGGAACTTAACTGCTAAGGTCATCAGTCCCTAAGCTTACACACTACTTAACCTAAATTATCCTAAGGACAAACACACACACCCATGCCCGAGGGAGGATTCGATCCTCCGCCGGGACCAGCCGCACAGTCCATGACTGAAGCGCCTAAGACCGCTCGGCTAATCCCGCGCGGCTCTCTGGGTAGTAGCATGTAAGGTAACTGTGGCTCAAGCTTAGAAGAACAGCGTACCCAGTGGATATATATGTAGCTAATAGAACAGCTCGCTGTGAGAGACACTCCACGTCATACAATATGTGTTGAGAAACAGCGATTTCTGTGCAGTAGATGTAAAACAAAGCGCATGGTTACAAATAGAGATATGCTAAATGAAATGCCCTTTGGCTGTGAAAAGACGATGATTGAAACATTCGACGATTATCGTAGCAGAATATTATCGAAATTCGTGCCACAGGAGCCAAAGAATTTCTAGTCATATGCTAAGGCTTTTTATGATGGAAAGTTAGTTTCCAGGCACAGTAACTGAAACCAGGGGTAACAAAGCAAAAGCAAAAGTGCTGAATTCCGCTTTGAAACGATCATTTACAAGGGAGGATCCAGGAGTAGTACCGGTGTCGTTGAGAAACAACTGAAAAACTAAAATTGAACTAGGCCCCAAGGATCGATGGAATCCCTGTCAGATGGTTTACAGAAACTGCAGCTAGGTTAGCCCCTCTCTTAACCATAATATACTGCAATCTCTCGAACAAAAAGATGTGCCGTGTGGTTGAAAGAATGCCCAAGTCACGATAGGCTTCATGAAGGATAAGAGAACTGGTCCACTAAACTATTGGCCATTATCATTGACGAGTTGTCGAATCACATTTTCTGAGATCAAGCGTAATGACACATGTCGAACGGAATGATCTTCTCCGTGCCAACCAGGATGGGTTACGAAAACATCGGTCATGCAAAACCCAACTTACGCTTTCCTCAGATGTCATCCTGAAAGCCACGGATCGAGACAATGAGGTGAATGCAGTAATTGCTGACTTCAGAAAAGCGTTTGAGTGTCATATGATATTTGCTACTGCACTGAAGACTTCCCGGTAGGGAGGACGTAGCATTTTCAAGTGTTAACAAATGAAAAAAAGGAGCCTCTCTGTCGGTGGGAGTGCCACAGATACGTTGATGATATAATTTGCCATTAACTTTATTGGGAAGGGACAACACCAAGGTCCACATCATGTGTTAAGTGGCCAATATAAAGAAATATCTGCAGATAAAATGACTTTTTCAGTGAAGTATTTACCATTTATTTACCATTATTGTGAATCGTGGATAGCTTCGTGTGAATTCTATGACATGCGAAGGTGTTTCCATAATGTATATAGCATATATTAAGTTCAAAAATGTTTCGAGAATGCAGCGCGTGACGTCGTCGACAACCGCCGATATTTCAAAAGGAGCACACCCTCCCATTTTCAAGGAAAAACTGCAGCAAGTAAGAGCTGCGCAAGAGAATTTAACACACACACACACACACACACACACACACACTGTAAACACTAGCGCCGTGACACACCGAAGATGACCGACGTCAGAAGTTATCGATAGTAACATCAATAATCAATGGGTGAGGTAGCATGACCTCTGTCCTTTTTTTTTTTTTATTGTAAGTGAAAGAGCAGGATTCCATACAGAATGTAAACAAAACCCACCATCTCTATAAGATTACTTGCTTACTTGCTTATTTAATTTCAACTGCTTCCTTAATAACACTATCCCAATAGCTGGAAGTGCATGCTAAAGTCTGCGTTTTGTTATATTCCATATATTCCATAGGATGACGGGTGCCTAGACAATGTTCTGCAATGACAGATTTGCTCGACTGTTACAAGCGTGTGTGCCGCTTATGCTCGGTAGACCGGTCCTCCACAGTCCTGATAGTCTTAACTATATATGACATGTCATAACTGTAAGGAATACGGTAGACCCCCCCCCCCCTTACGCAAATCAAAATCATCCTTTACGGAACTTAAAAGGACCCTGACCTTAGATGGGGGTCGAAAAACTCACTTCACATCAAATTTCCGCAAAATACGACCAGTCCTTTTCGGGATGCTCCCTGCATAAGGCAAAAAGGCCGTAGACTTTGGTGCCACCTCGGGATTATCATGACTCACCCGGTACACACGTCTAATCTGTCTTTCACGGTAGCCATTCTGATGAAAGGCGACTACCTCGGCTGACAAACCCTTAGGGGCCGACATGACATGCGGCTTGTGAACCAAGTTATCCCTCACGTTGACAACTATCAGCTTGCAGATACAAGTCAGTGTGAGTAGGCTTCCTATAAATAGCATGTCCCAACGTACTATCCACCTAACCAACACATCAAGGAAGGGAAGACAGCCATCATTTATCACCTCCATCGTCAAACGAACATTCATTTGGGTTGACTTCAGGTGTTCTAAAAATTCGTTTAAATTCTCACTGCCATGAGGCCAATCAACAGAAGTATCGTCTACACTTCTGAAATAACACGTAGGTTTCAAAGTCTCCGACTCCTAGGCACATTCTTCGAAATCTTCCATGTACAAATTGGCAGTAATAGGTGACAACGGGCTTCCCATCACATAACAACACAGAGAGTCTGGCAGGCTTTGGGACAGTGTTATTAAGGAAGCTGTTGAAATTAAATTAGCAAGTAACTTTATAAATAGAGATGGTGGTTTTTGTTTAAATTCTGCATGGAGTCCTGCTCTCTGACTTGTCAAAAAACACAGGGGCAGAGGTTATGCTGCCTCACCCGTTGATTATTAATTTCACTATCGATAACTTCTGACGTCGGTCATCTTTAGTCAGTGATGGCTCTAGTGTTTACAGTGTGTGTGTGTGTGTGTGTGTGTGTGTGTGTCAAAACCAAGGTATTAAATTTCCTTGCACAGCACTTACCTGCTACAGTTTTGCCTTGAAAATGGAAGGGTGTGCAGCTGTCGAAATATCGGCGGTTGTCGACAACGTCACCTGGCTGCATCCCCGTAAGTTTTTTGAACAAAGTATACGCGGGAGAAACTAAGGTCTCACAGCATATATTAAGTTTCCACAAGAGTAACAAAAGTTAAGTCATTTTTGCAAAAATTATTTATTTCCAAAACAACTTCTAGTACTCCATTAAATTTTACTGTAGTCGAGTGAAGATACGTCATTAACGACATGTAATTATACAGTATTCGATCTGCGTCTTTTCGTGTGATTATTTTTTATCTAGAAATGTCTGAAATGAAAGCCCAGGTCTCTGTAGTTTGTTGTAAAGGCTTGATGAGAATATCGCTGTCAGCACAGACTGTAATATGAGTTGCAGAATAGCAGTTTATACTTTCGGTTAATAGGCATGCTGTGCAGAATTTCGAGAACCAAGTGAATGCTATTATCATCATGAAACTTCGACGAACAGTATTGCTAGGTGTTTGAACATAAATCATCAAACAGCGAAGGCTGGTGTTAACTGTGCCACTTTGTACACATTGACTCCAAATATTTATCACTGTGTATCATTTTGTGAACGCAGTTACACTGTAGCATGGTCGAGGTATGTTGCTTTCAGCGCTATCAGTTTGAAAAAAGGCTTATAGACTGACAATACCAGGGTGCGTTATGACAGAGATCAGCGAAAGCAAAAGATAACCGACTTATTAATAGTGCTTGTAGAAGTTGCGAAAACTATTGAAGAGGCACTGAAGGTTCTGCAGACGATTAGCAACTATCTTCGGGCATGCAGCATTAAATTATACAGAAAAATTATATGCCGAATCTTTCACGAAGTACAGGAATTGACAAAATAATATAAACGCTGTACTATAAATACACCTAATTTTCACGGTTTTCATTTTCTAAACTATTTGTAAACCACAAAATATGGCCTTTGTTTCTTCGTACTACCGTATAACATCTCTGGAAGTGTTGTGCGTTGGCAGTGTGTTTCTAAATGTTGATGATCTGCCGGTATGTCGCACCCACGCCAGTTCAGTAGTACTCAAGTCTGGAAGTGTGGCAGGGCGGAGACTTAATCCAGACTCTGGACTTTTTGGACTGACGAGGTTTCTCGAAGTCAACCTACAGCATCCATGTATACAGCCGCTGATCTACTACAGACATCATGAGGCTGGGGGAGTCGGATATAATGGCCAGGCTAAGATATTCCTATTTTTTAAGCTGAGTAGCAGGAGAAGGAAATGCATAGAAATGAGTGATTATAATCCACAACTACTCAAGTATAATATAGAATAGTTTAATCACCTGCGTAAAAAAATTAAGTAGTTTAAACAATCAGTTTTAGTTTTAAAATCAAAAACAAGGGATAAAAACTGTTTTAACAAAGAACTAAATTTATTTTACTGTGAAACATGATTCGAATTACATTATTTGCACTTGTCACAAATAAAAGTCAGACTGTGTTCCTCAACTCCCGTACAGAGTTCGTGGGCCTAGAGGAAGCACAACTGGTACTTCATCCACTGCTCTTCTGTCCTCGAATCTGAAAATTTTTCTTCGCAGTACATGCACTCATTCTCCTGTGTTGTCGAAATGAGATCTTCTAGGATTGTGCTTCCTGCTCTACGCAATCTTCTTCTCTTCAACTGCTTTCAGTTTCTCCTAGTGTTTGCTTTCTTTCTCTTCTCCTCGTTTTTTATTTTCCGCTTCTAGGTCACTCTTAAAAGGATATGCTACAAGTCTCGCTGCTGAGATCATGTTTCCGCTGCTGCTTTTAAGTTTTCCCCCTATAAAAAGCGGCCAGAAGCCACCGCAAGAGATGGCAACTTTGCTCTCTTTGACGTCTTTACACAAAAGCTGTATACCTTCTAATAAATGGCTCAAATGGCTCTAAGCACTACGGGACATAATATCTGAGGTCATCAGTCCCCTAGACTTAGAACTACTTAAACCTAACTAACCTAAGGACACAACACCCATCCATGCCCGAGGCAGGATTCGAACCTGAAACCGTAGCAACTGCGTGGTTCCGGACTGAAGCGCCTAGAATCGCTCGGCCACAGCGGCCGGCTACCTTCTAATAGCATTATCGAACTTTAAATAACTAAAGTAGGATTGTGAAGTCAACGTTTGACGCTTTCAACACAATGTCATTAAAAAGACATGAGTCACATTCCCTCTCCATAATAAATACTCAAACTGGCCACTTACTTACACTGTGATGACAAGACTCATAGGACACCTCCTAATATCATGTCGGCCCTTCTTCTGCCCGCCGTAGGGCAGCATCTTGACGTGGCGTGGAGGCAACAACCTTCAGAAATATTGAGTCATGCTGTGTCTATAGCCGTCCGTAATTGCTAAAGTCTTACCGGAGCAGCATGTTGTGCACCAACTGATCTCTCGATTATGTTCTTAAATGTTAGATGGGTGGCCAGATCATTCGCTCGAATTGTCCAAAATGTTCTTTAAACTATTCCCGAACAATTGTGGCCTGGTGAGACAGGGCAATGTCATCTATAAAAACTCCATCATTGGTTGGGAACATGAAGTCCATGAATGGCTGCAAATAGTCTCCAAGTAGCAGAACATAACTATTCCCAGTTAATGATAGATTCAGTGGGACCGAGGACCCAGTCAATTCCATATAAACTCAGCCCACACCATATGGAACCACCACCGGGCTGCACAGTGCCTTGTTGACAATTGGGTCAACGGCTTCGTGGGGTCTGCGCCACACTCGAACCCTACCATCAGCTCTTACCAACTGAAATCGGGACTCGTCCAACTAAACCACGGTTTTGCAGTCGCCTAGGGTCCAAACGATACGCTCACGAGCCGAGAGAGGCGCTACAGGCGATGTCGTGCTGTCAGCAAAGGCACTCGCGTCACTCGTCTGCTGCCATAACCAATTAACGCCACACTATCCTACAGGATACGTTCATCGTACATCCTATATTGATTTCTGCGGTTATTTCACGCAATGTTGTTTCTCTGTTAGCACTGACAACTCCGCTTCTGCTCTCGGTCCGTAAGTGAAGGTCGTCGGTCACTGCGTTGACCATTGTGAGAGGAAATGTCGGATATCTAGTATTCTCGGCACACTCTTGACACTGTGGGTCTCGGAATACTGAATTTCCAAAGATTTCCGAAACTGAATAGGTCTAATTACCGCGTTCAAAATCTGTTAATCCCCGTCGTGCGGCCATAATCACGTCGGATATCTTTCCACATGAACCACCTGAGTACAAATGACAGCTCCGCCATTGCACTGCCCTTTTACACCTCGTGTACGCGATACTCCTGCCATCTGTATATGTGCATATGGCTATCCCATGACTTTTGTCACCTAAGTGTAAAGCGGGCAAGCCTCCGCCCACCACTTTCTGCAGTGGAGCGTGGAAGTCCAACACTTTGTCGCCTACTCGTCGGTTTATCGTCCTTCAGATACTTTCTATAAGTGCTCACGCGAATAGCCGGCCATATTCGCCGTTTCCGAGATGGTCGTTCCCAAGCGCAGGGCGCTGCCCTTCGTGAAGCTCGCTTATGTCAGTGGATTGTCACGTTTGCGACCCGTATCGCTGTGCCGCTTATGCACTTCCCTTATCGCATCACGTGCCCGCACCGCTACCAGGCGGCATTCAGTCTGGCGGTGACCTGTGATCAGAATGTTTTGACTAATCAGTGTGTATATTCCAGGAAGAGATATCACAGGACAGCCTGAGCTAGTCTCCACCTTCCTCATTAATTTCGTAACGCAGTGAAATTACAAGCAGAAAATGTTCCTGGCAGCGTTTTGGATAAAAGAACGTTGCCCAGTAAAAAGACCATTGTTACATGTATAACATAAGTGGGCCATTCGTGGAAGGAGTGCTACGAGTAGTCCGCAGTTCGTGGTCGTGCGGTAGCTTTCTCGCTTCCCGCGCCCGGGTTCCCGGGTTCGATTCCCGGCGGGGTCAGGGATTTTCTCTGCCTCGTGATGCCTGGGTGTTGTGTGATGTCCTTAGGTTAGTTAGGTTTAAGTAGTTCTAAGTTCTAGGGGACTGATGACCATAGATGTTAAGTCCCATAGTGCTCAGAGCCATTTGAACCATTTGAATTTTTGCTACGAGTAATGAATCTGTTGAAGTCGGCCGTTACAGGCTTGCTTCCGCTCAGTATCAGTAATAATAAACAATGCTATTCGCTGTTGCATTGTATTACAGCATTTTGTAATGTATAGCGACAAAATTTCAGTAAGTACTACAAAATTTTTGAGACCGTGTCTGGGTTGTTGTTGTTGCTGTCTTTCTTCAGTCCAAAGACTGGTTTGATGCAGCTCTCTATGCCGCTCTATCGTGTGAAAGCCTCTTCATCTCCGAGTAACTACTGCAACCTACATCCTTCTGAATCTGCTTACTGTATTCATCTTTTGGTCTCCCTCTGCGATTTTTACCCCCCACACTTCCCTCCAGTACTAATTTGGTGATCCCTTGATGTCTCAGAATATGTCCAATCAAGCGATTCCTTCTTCTAGTCAGGCTGTGCCCCAAATTTCTTTTCTATTCAGTTCTATTCAGAACCTCCTCATTCTTTTGTAGCACCACATCTCAAAAGTTGCTGTTCTCTTTTTGTTTAAACAGTTTATCGCCCATGTTGCGCTTCAAGACATGGTTACGCTCCACACAGACACTTTCAAAAGAGGCTTCCTAACACTTAAATCTATACTCGATGTTAACAAATTTCAGTCAGAAACGTTTTTCTTGCCATTGCTGGTCCACATTTTATATCTTCTCTTCTTCAACCATCATTAATTATTTTGCTGATTAATTACCAAACCTCATCTACTATTTTAAGTGTCTCGCTTCCTAATCTAATTCCCTCAGAATTACCTGATTTAATTCGACTTTTTCATTTGTTTCCTTTACTGCTTGCACAGTGTCCAGACTGAATAACATCGGGTATAGGCTACAACTCTGTCTCATATCATCCACTGCTTCCCTCTCATCCGCATTGACTCATAACTGCCGTATGGTTTTCGCACATGTTGTAAATAGGCTTTCGCTCTCTGTATTTTACCCCTGCCACTCACAGAATTTCAAAGAGTGTATTCCACCCAACATTGTCAAAAAGTTTCTCCAAGTCTACAAATGCTATAAATGTAACTTTGCCTTTCCTTGGTTATCTCTGTATATCGTCTATGTTTTTGTAGAAACACACGTAGATGTTTGTTTCATATACCACCCGCCCTGCAGGACTGCTGCATGTGTGTTGCATGTATCGTGTACATTCGCTCCCAGCATCCACTTCGCGACGTTCACCAGACGAAATAGTAATGAGCTCCCTTAAAAGAGCATAATGGTCGCTTTTGAGCGTTGTTCACGTTGCATAATTGTACCAGGTGATTATGTGACCCTCCACCACTGACGCATGTCATGGCAGTGAAATGGTGTATAAGTGCCAGTCGGTTATTTGGAACCAGTGTGGTAAGATTAGTCGACGTGGAACTCCGAATGAGTGACCGAAAGAGGCTATCGTGTTTATAGGTCCCCATGACCACCGTAAGAATGATATCACACAGCGGACTGTTCACTGTGTGTACAAGGATTGGTGTACCACTCGCAACCATCTAATACAGAGTAAGAAGAGTGGACGTAAATAGATCCTAATCGATGGGGAGTGGAGACGAGTGTCACTTCTTCTCGATAAAGATGGTTTCAAATCCGACAGGAAATGCCGGTGTCAGTGAATGCCTTCGCTCTAAAAGGGGTTTGAATTTTCAAGTGCCACAGGGCTGTGTCCATCTGATTTACGAATATGCTTGAATTCAAATCTCTCTCAACTAGCTTCCAGAGAACATTGAGAATGGAACAGCTGGCGATGGACATTTGGAGTCGGGTACATAGCAAAAGGTGACTTATCGCCGCTGCACATAAGGCTGCACGTCTTCAGTGGTCCAAACAACCCAGAAACAGCACCGTAGCTGAGTGCAAGCGCGTAGTATGATCCAAAATTTTGTCACTTTTTAGTGATGCAAGGCAGCAAGTGCACCGATGGTCCAATGAGGCGTTTGACCTGCAGTATGTGGACGGTATAGTGACGCTGAAAACTGTTCTCAGATGTTTTGGAGTTGGTTTTCGTACCAGTAATGGGGCCTTTTTATTCTGCTTACCATTTATTTAATTCATTTAATCGTATGGCTAGGGCCCCCCGTCGGGCTGGCCGTTCGCTGGTTGCCGGTCTTTCAATTTGACGCCAATTCGGCGATCTGCAGTCGATGAGGATGATAGGATGATGATGAGGACAACACAACACCCAGTCCCTGGGAAGAGAAAATTCACCGACCCAGCCGGGAATCGAACCCGGGCCCAGAGGATTGACAATCCGTCACGCTGACCATTCAGCTACCGGGGGCGGACCTGCTTACCATCAACGTCATCAAAGATTTTTTATTTCAGTGTTCGCGGTGACCAAGTTTTGCCATTTATTCTACATCTTCGAGATGAATATGTTGTGGACACTCCTGTATTTCAAGATGACAACAGGGGTGTTCACGCGTACGTTCCTGGTTTGACGAATACTCAGGCAGCCTATTGTATCTCGAATGGCACGCTAAACCACTGATTTCATCTCAAAGATGATGTCTGCGACTATTTGGAACAGCTGGTGAAACGTAGCAATCAACATACATTGAGTTTGTTAGTTCCACAATATCTAATCATCAATGATTGGCTTCAGCTGGATGTGGCATACCTGAAGAAACTTGCGGCCTCTCTTCCTGTCAGAACTGCGGCTATTAAAAGGCTAGAGGCGATGTTACACGGTATTAGCGTCATGTCTCCTAGGAGTTACTAATTCCTGTTCAGTTATCACAGATTTCGACGTGGACAATAACCTGTAATTGCAAATTATTCTACAGTGGAACAAGAAAAGGGAACACTCGACGTTTAGCATTTAACCCATATTTCTTCTAACACCTATACATTTGCTACCTGGAGAATAATATGCACGGAAGAAACATATTCCCGTTAACTAATTAGTGAGTAGCGTCTGAAAAATTAACCACACTAATGAGAATCATATACAGGGTGATCTGTTTCTTTCGTGTACAAACTCTAGGGATTGATCGATGAGAGGATACACGACAAAAAAGTTATAATGAACTTATGTCCGACAATGCATGATTTCCGTGCTAGAGACCATTTACTCAATCATACTTTGTTACAGAGACTGCGGTCTAATAGGCGCGGCACCATGCAGCCAATGTTACAGTACGCACGGTTTCCTCCTAGAAGGTAGTGCTCCTCATACGTCATGCCCCTAGTGCTCTCTCATGCCATAGTCATTGGTAATGTGTCTGATTCACTTCTCTTGCAGACTCACCTTGTAGTGGATGTGATACAGCCTTGTACACAATGCTTCTGTATTCCAAACGAGAGCTTGCCAACATAATGTTTACTTATGAACGACGGGCAGCAAGTTTGTATCAGGAGACCCATCCCTGCTGGAAACAACCACAGCATTCAATGCTTGCCACAGTTTTTCGCCGTTTGTCTGAAACAGGGTCGCTTCAGGAAGCAGGAAATCATGAAGGATATGCCCGAAATGTTCGGACACCAGATTAGGAGGAAAATTTGATTGACACTGTGGAAGGCAATGACCATGTCAATTGCCAGACAGTTGGTCCGCCATTACAGGATAAGCCAGACTACCGTGTGGCACATTCTCCACGACAATTTTTACTACTCTTATCACTTACAGTGTGTGCAGGGCTTACTAGCGACAGACTTTCCACATCAGGAGCAGTTTTCTCACTGGTTTATTCACCAGGCAACCACGATTCCAGGATTTGTGTCATTCATCCTATTCACAGATGAGGCCATCTTTACGCAGAGTAGTATCTTCAGCTTTCGCGATCATCATCTGTGGGATAGTACGCAAAACCCCTACCACATGGTGACAGTGAATCATCAGCATCAGTGCAGTCGGAATGTGTGGGTCAGGATAATTGGCGACCGTATTTTGGGACCAGTTTTCCTTCCACGTCACCTAACAGGACGAAACTATAGGCGTTTCTTGTGGGTGACTTTACCTCCCCTGCTGGAAGAAATGCCATTGATGTTTGAAAGGGTTCTGTGGCTGCTACGTGATGGTGCTCCAGCCCACTTCACCATTACTTCCGGACACACGTCTTCGCTGGTCGATGGATTGGATGAGGGGATGTAGTTTCGTGGCCTGTTCATTTACTGGATCTCAATCCGTGCAATTTCTGGTTGTGGGGATAGCTCAGAAGTATTGTGTATGCAGGGCCAATTCCAGATGTGCAGACACGAGAGCAGTGTATCCGTGCTGCCTTTGACACTGTTCTGATGCAGCATGGCTGATGTAAATGTTTGGGACAGAACATGCTATGGCACATAAATGCATGTGTTGATGCACATGGAAACCATTTTCAACACATACTGTAAAAACCATGCATTTCTGGACGATTCATTAGTCCTTTTTTGTTCCATATACTCTCATCAATCAATCACCCTGTATAAAGTCACCCTGTGTAAAACAAGTTGCTGAGGCTGATTATTTTCTGTTTATCATACGTATTTCCCCCTATCAGCATTACATAGTATTGACAGTGGTAATGACATGTGTCAGTTCCATTCTCATTGAAACAGCTAGAAGGTGGATGTTAAAATGACAAAAACAATCATCTTCTCAAACGCAATGTTGTTTGGTAGATTTCATAAATTAATGCCTTATGGAGAGTGAAGCAGGTGTTCAGTTCATCAACTTCTTGGCAGCTTTTTATGATTTCTTTTTTTCATGTTCACAATTAAGAGGAAAAAAATAACAGTAAAATTAAGAATGATGTATCAAGTCACCAACAGTTCCTGAAATTCACAATAAACAATCTTGTCTTCTTAGGCCTAATCAGGTCACGCAACATTGGAGCCAGCGAGGCAAGAGGCAACTATTTAGTTTTTCTGGACAGCCACTGCGAGGTTAACACTGGATGGCTGGAGCCACTTCTCAACAGGCTTTCGCAGGTAAAGGTCATCAGTTAAGTATTATATATCTACTAACTTGTACGTGAAAGTTTTTGCTAACTAATACCTTTTCTAACAGTTATTTTTTTTAATTGAAAGAAGGAGCCAGAAGGGGGTTGCACAAAACAAAGCCAGAGGTACTGCGGCACTAGGCAACATAATACCCAGGATCACTGTTCTCCAGTGCTGACCCTCCTTCTATTGCTGGACAATTTGTAACATTTGTTCTGAAACCATACGCAGTGATATGGTTCAAGTAACTGATGAGGTCTGGTTTCAAGGTGTTAGTGAGGTAGGTGAATTCTACACTGGTGACACTGCTGACAGCTTGTCTCACCGATACAACTGAGGCTGCATTACGTTTAGTCTGGTAGTTTCTGAAACTGTGGTTGATAGATGGAGGGTTAGTCTCATTATGTTATATATTATTCCATTTGTCAATATTCTGCTACTGCTAACTCCAACTGTTTTGCCACTGTGAGTATAGCCTGCTCATAGCAGTTCTCCACTACTATTACAGCATTGTGTAATGAGTAAATCCAGTAGTATCATTCCTGCTGTGAATATGGTTTGGGCTCTGTTATATTCCTGAGGCACCCTTGTCCATCTGCCTTTCCTAGGAACCGCTCTGCGTTGCATGTACTTTTATTGGCTAACCGTCCTCCTTCCCTCTTGCACCTGCCTTATCGGGCAAAGATGTATAGTGAAACATCTAAATTGTGCATTACACTGTACCACTGGGAATAATATCAATATCTACTCCATCCTGACCTCTATCGATATTATATAATAACTCTATCTACTGGGCTCCACAATAAGTCCTACCTCAGTCAGCAGATCTTCCTGCACCCTGTGTAATGCTAACAAATATTGCTCAAAGGTTAGCAATGCTGGACTCAGCTGTCCATGTACTCTGTGTTAAATAGCTTCCTGCAAGCTTGTAATCACTGTCCGTGCTTCCCAGATGCTACTGTTTCAACATTGTCCCTGTGGTGACTCTCGTGTCTAACAAACCCACTTGAGAATGAGATTTTCACTCTGCAGCGGAGTGTGCGCTGATATGAAACTTCCTGGCAGATTAAAACTGTGTGCCAGACCGAGACTCGAACTCGGGACCTTCGCCTTTCGTGGGCAAGTGCTCTGCCTAGTTCAAGTCTTGGTCTGGCACACAGTTTTAATCTGCCAGGAAATTTCAAACCCACTCAAGTTTGCATAATTCCAAAATCCTGATTCGCAGTATTGGTTGATGCTTTTCTGTATTTCAGTAACTCTCCCATCAGTTTCCCTAACATGCTTGCATTGTTCAGTACTTCATGTTCTAGACTTGTTAACTGTGGTGTCACCGCCAGACACCACACTTGCTAAGTGGTAGCTTTAAATCGGCCGCGGTCCATTAGTACATGTCGGACCCGCGTGTCGCCACTGTCAGTGATCGCAGACCGAGCGCCACCACACGGCAGGTCTCAAGAGACGGACTAGCACTCACCCCAGTTGTACGGATGACTTAGCTAGCGATGCACACTGACGAAGCCTCGCTCATTTGCAGAGCAGATAGTTAGAATAGCCTTCAGCTAAGTCAATGGCTACGACCTAGCAAGGCGCCATTAGCATTACATAGCTTGTATCTAAAGAGTCTCACTTGTATCGTCAAGAGCGATGTACCACAAGGATGGATTAAAGTTAAGTATTCCAGGAGCTACGTACTTTTCTTTATAGCATTCATTACGTATCCTGTTTCAGACCTATCTACTAGCCTGCGTGAGTTAACGCGTGCCTTTCGGCTACTTCCAAGTGGCGTGGTTGTCTTACTACGCCACAACATTAACTACATGGTATGCCATTTAGCCAATGCCTTCCTGATTCCTACTACTTCACTCTTTCTGTAGTCCCGTTCACTTCCGTGGTGTCTTACTCATTCGCAGTCCTGAAAGCAGGGTGCGATTTGTGCTTTTACCAGTGGGGGGGGATGTCTTAGGGGGTTAGTAGAATCATATATGTTACTAGCTTGGACTGTGGCGTTACACATGGTTAAACAGCTGATGTTAAATAGATGTTAATGCCGAAACTCACTATTCACGCGTATGCACTATGTTATATCTTTAAAAGTACATTACAGGTAAAGCTTATTTACAAAATCATCTACATACAGGTATACAAGGGGAATTCAAAAAGTAGAGGCAAATTTGTGAAAAGCTGTACTTATTCTGATGATAGAAAACTGAAACATATTAATAGTATTAATAGTAAGACTTATTAAAAACTATCAGTGTTCGGCTCCGCAAATTTAAATTATATGTAAAGTTTTACTACAGTGAGTGGGAAATAAACATCCCAGGTTGGGATGCATAAACTAAAACCAGAGGAGGGAATGGTTTGATGCAGAGGGGGAGAAATCCGCCCCCCCCCCCCATCCCCCCTGCAAATCACACACTGCCTGAAAGCCATCTTCACTATTCTCTCTCCATTATCTAATGGTCTATCTTACATCAGCATATAGTTGACAGCACTCTTATCTATTGCTCGCTGCATTTTCTCCCTCAGCTGTCCATAAGACCAATGTAGCTAAATATATTCCCTCAATACTTCTCCGAGTGCTCCCTCGATGTTTGTGTCTCACCTTAGTTCAGAAAACACATCTTCCAACCTTCTTACTTCATTTCTTAGTTTCCATGCATTGAAAGTCTAAGTGTCCACTGATGGCTGGTAATTACCATATTTTCCTGCCTTGTAAACAGTGCTCCACCCTGCAGGCAATGATCATGAAGCACCCACACCGCAAACCTGAGGAAGAAGTGTAGTACTGCCATGGCTAGAATCCCCTTCATCCTTAACCTTGGTGCACAGCAACCTGAGGACAAGGACTACAGTCACTCTCTCTCCCCCCTTAAAATAAAGTCTACTGTCACTGGTTTATATTAGACACACATATGAAAAAAAAAGAATCGTATTCTAAATACTACAGTAATACTGCACATGAAACTAACTTGCTACACAATACAAATCATTACTCTCCGTAACTCCTTACACTGCCTCAAAATCCTTTAAGCCTGTGATCACATTATTGTAACTGAAAGTACATTATATGTTTTCATTAATTTCCTTGACTGCAATGTGTATGGTACTTTCTGCATTGGTTATTCAATATCCGAGCATTCACCCCTATGTTTCTTCTTTTTTGTCTGATTCCCAGAAGTAATTCTCAGTACTTGTGGTGATGTATCTGGAGCACCTGAAAATGGCCGTAGGCATTCAATGTGCACTATTGTGTCTTTATAGGCAACTATAGCTTCACATTAACTGGAGTCATGGTCTCTATCACCTAATATGGTCCTTGCTATCCTGTGACAAACTTTTTTGTCTTACCCTATCATGTAGAAGTCTTCCCTTGCATTCAACTGCTGCTTCTTGTTGCTCCAAAGCCTTCGCATTTCTCCTCTGGACTTGCCTCCACACCTCTGTCAATGTTTGTGTGAAATTACGCTCTACCTTTTTGTCTCTACCGTACTTTGTTTTAATTGTATCAAATGGTGATGGTATTTTTGTCCCATAAATCACCTCATATGGATTAACAAATCTGTAGTACTGTACTGGTGTAAACCTTCAAATTGTAAGGTGCCATTACAAGTGAATGATATGGGTCCCAGTCATTATGGTGTGAGTTTACATATGGGTAGTCACTCAACATGTTTCCTACAATACGGTGTACCTTCTCTATTCCACCATCCATCTGTGTGTACTAGCAGACTAGTTATAAATTTGCAGATTGTAGCAATGTACATAACTGTTTCATCAAGTTGAACTCCCAATGTCAGTAGCCAACTGTTGACAATGGCTTCTCCCACTGTTGCTGCATACTGATTAGGGACTGTAGTCATTTCCAGTCATTTCCACATAGCTAGGAAAATGATCAATAGCTATCAACACAAAATGGTTTCCTACAGGAGTCCTGTTAAATGTATCCAACACATCCATTCCAAACATTTTAAATGATTTTGTAGTCTCTGGTAATCTCTGCAATAACACCTGTTTATGGCTCATATCTGCTGTCTGTGCACTATTCTTCACACATTTCTTTCTTCCTCTCCACCAGTACCTCTCTGCTACCCTCCAATTTGTTGCCCTACAAGCATGACTTCCCAATTATACATGATTGTGAGCTTCCTTTAGTACTTCCTCTTTGCATTTGTATGGCACCACCATGCATGACCCTAACATTGTTGCCTTACACAACAGACTGCCACATATGCTGAACTGCAGCTGTACCCTATATAGCTTGCAGTTGGAAATATGTACTACCTGCCATTGGGCAAGGCCTAGCCCTTATGGCTGTATTGTGACCACATTGTTAACATACTCGATGGCCCTTCAAGCCTAATAAACACTTTAGGGCTGTAAAATGTGTAACTACTTTAAATTTTTCCCAAATGAGACCAATGAAAAAAGTAAATAAATTATTTATTATTTCAAAAGTAAATGTCAAAGCTATTGATACATGTATCCCACTGTGAGACAAGACAGGCAGTTCCTTCATGGAAAAATGTTTGCAGTTGCCTACAAAACCATAATTATATACAGGCACACGTCTTTTCATCCAAAGCAAATTAACAGCCACAAATGTTTTTCTTCTGGACTCCAAAAATATGGAAATTGCATGGAGAGAGATCAGGGCTTTATAGAGAATATGTAAGGGCTTCCCAGCAAAACTTCTGCAGCATTGTCAATACAATAGGTACGCCAGTCCATGTAAGCCAAGATGATTCTTTGAAACACTGTGCCATAATTAATGCACAATGGTACGTGGGCACTTTGCAAAAATTGGAGCATGCTATCAAGCCAAAAAGCCCAGGAATGGTGGTGGATGGCATGATTCTGTTTCAGGATAATGCATATCAACAAGTTGCCAGTTTTTTTTTTTTTTTTTTTTTTTTTTTTTTACTACGCTGCAGAAATTACGCTGTGAAATCTTTACACATCCTCCATACAATTTCAAAATAACCCCTGGTGATTCCTTATTTTTGGAGCCTTGAAGAAAGACATTCACAGCTGTTGATTTTCTTTGGATGAAGAGATGCATGCCTGGGACAGTCATGAAAAAATTTTTCATGCAGGCATTGACAATCTTGTCTCACAGTGGGATATATGTATTAACGGTTATAGCAATTACTTTTGAAATAATATACAGCTAGCTTATTCTTTTCATCTGTCTCATTTTCATTTGACTGTCCCTTATAAGTAACACCACAATTATGTAATTCTGTATATGGGACTAAGCAACCTTTTTTCCATGGTGGAATAGTTCTTTTCTGCTTTGTTGTGTTGATACAATCATAACAGGATGTTCGTCACTGATGACCTCATGGGCTCCACATGCACTCCAATGCCTGATTGGATGCATCACGTGGTAACGTAAATTCTTCCTGATAGTCCAGGAATACTAAAAATGGGCTCAATGCTAATGCTTTCTTCAGTGATTCAAATACACTTTGACATTACTCTGTCCAGTTAAATGTAACCTCTTTCTTTAACAACTGTATAAATACTTATGCTATATCTATGAAGCCCCTCACGAATTTTGCATAATAATTAGTGAGTCTTAGAAATGATCACAACTCCTTACCTGCTTTAGTAACTGAACCTTGGGTCTGCTTTGGCTATCTTCCCTGCTGATTACGTGACCTAAGTAACCCAATTCCTGCCTGACCTCTAGGCCCATTGTCAAAATGCTACCTACAGTCTTTCAAAAATTCTTTTAATCACCGCCAATGTTCATTCATATCTTCTGAAAACACAGTTATATCAACCAGATATACCAAATGCTGCCCACATTTTAATCACCTCAGGACTCCATCTAATAACTCGTGAAATGTTTCCAGAGCATTCTTCAATCCAAATGGCATCCTATACTGATAATAACCCCAGGGTACCAAAAATGCTGTCGCTGATTGTTCATCCATAGCTACCTCTATTTTGTGGTATCTACTCATCAAAAATCCATAGCAGAAAAATATTGGCACTGTCCTAAATCATCAACAGCCTCCATGATATTAGGGATGGGGTATGTGTCAGTCACCATCTTACTGTTAAAATGTCTATATACACAGCAAAACCTACATTTCTTGGACTCATCTGTCCATTTCTTTGGCACAGTGACAATAGTGGCACCCCATGGCCTAAAACTTTCTGCTGTTATTCTGTCAGCTAACTGTTGGTCGATAAATTATTCTGTAATTGGCTGCAAATAATGAAGCAACCGATATTGTTAATGATACTTCATTTCCAATCAGTATTTGATGTTGCATAATGGGTGTTGCCTTTGTCAGTCCTTAAGGAAAAAACACGTCTTCAAACTCAAAAAGTCCAACCCTAAGATAATACAATAACCATCACTTACATGATGCAACACATCCATACATTGTTCAAACTGAACCACCTCAATTTGAAAACTTAATTCAATCAATCCAGTTGCTCTCACATCACTATCCCCTACCCCATGCAACCTATGGTATGGGAGGTCAATCATTTTCGACTGAAAAGCTCTCTACTCACTACTGACACATGCACCCTAGTATCCAAGCTGCATTGACATTTACTGGGAGTGCCACTCAGCAGACTTGGGATTCACTTCAATGTTTAACACAGGACAATTAACTCATTATTTACCTCTATTGCCATTTCCATTATTTTTCTGCTGATAACCACCCTTCCTACACCACTGAGGCTGCTGACACTCCCACATTTACAACATTTCAAATCATTGGAGAATATCCCACATTAATCAGGTTCACCAGTTCCTAAACTAATTTCCTTGTATTCTGTTGCCAATCTAGCATTAGAATATAGAACTTCTGAGGTACCTGTCTACATCATGTTAGGTGACAGGCCTCTCAGGAATGCGTTGAGAGCTCTATGTTTGGTTTCCTGCAGTGTTACTTAATTCATTTTATCATTCTCCCCTAACTCATAATCCCATATCTTAACTTTATGTATTCTATGGATGAACTCCTCTACTGTTTCCCTATGTTTTCTATAAACGTACTCAGTTGCCCCTAAAAATCGTCACACTGTTTTGCTTTCTTGACTATCTCAAGAGGGATGCCTCAACTGCTTAAAAGTTTGTGCAGCTTTTAACACATAATTACATCTATCAAACGTCTTTGCCTCACTGATATATGGCAGTTTTGTTATCAGTAACAACTGATTATCTGACCAACTACCAAAATCTGCCGATGTCTTCAAGTGCTCCAAAAGGGATACCTACCAGAAAAAGGAGTGATCAGTCTGGTGGAGGGTGGATTCACTTCACGCTCAGACAGCTATACATGCTAGCCATTCATCTGTCCCTCTAACTCTGACTTATCTGCCATTAGCTGTGCTACCCTATCTTGTAAAACTCATACTGCTACTGGCCTGGACTCAAGGATGATCTCAAGGTCATCTTAGACCTTACTCAAGTCAGTACTTTATTGATAGAAGTATGTAATAACAAAGTTACAATCACTGAAAGAAAATATTTATTGTGAATGTTCAGTGATGTATAGCAATACACTACATGCTGTTAATTCTCCATTTCCTTTGCCTTAGTTAAAAACCCATATACCTCCTAAAGCATTCAGTTTGGACAGTAATTCTTTTATATTTCTTTGATGTTTTCATAGATCTGTCCTCCTTAACCATAATGAGGGCAGGTTCCCAGGCTTTGCTGAGGCGAAGGTGCAGCCACAGTTTATCAGTTGGTCCCTATGTCATATTAGGGTGGCTTCATTTATTACACAGACCCAATATTCAGATGTCTATGCCAAAATTCTGGTGTAGTCTTATTCCATAGCGTGTAATATGGGCAAATGATGTGTGCAGCCCCTGACTCGTTTGACTGGAGTAAACGGGTGTGGTGGTGGGGTTCATGGCAGATATCTTTGACTGTGTGCACCATTTGGCCATTAGACATATATACCTATATCGATATACTTACACAGTGTGAGAGTGTCCTTTACACTCACTAATAGTGCCCCAGATTTAGTCAGCAGGTGGAAAACCATCTTAATGGAGTGTTTTCTAAGGATCTGTCCAATTACCCCAATAAAGTGCAAGTGCCTATGACCTATTCCTTTTCTCATTCTTCTTCTTTGTCTGTGAGTTGTGCTGTTATCATGGCATGTAGGATTTGTCAGATTTAGCATTCCAGGAAGCTGTTTTTTCAGAACAACATTTGCAGATCTTCTATTTGTCCAGTCCTGTCACAGGCTTATTCTACCCCATCAGAGGCCAGGCCACATGTGAAAGCAGCCATGTTATATACCAGCTCTGCTACAGCCACTGCACAGCATTTGACGTTGGTATGACAACCAACCATCTGTCAATCAGAATGAATGGCTACCACCAAACTGGTGCGAAAAATGAGGCACCTCACCCATTGGGGCAACATGCAGCAGAGCACAACATGCAAGAGTTCAATGGATGCTTCACAACCAATGCCATCTGGAGCCTCTTCACTACCACCGGTTTTTCTGAGCTGCACAGATGGGAGCTATCCTTACAGCACATCCTTCTTCGCTCCTGTAACCTCCATGGCCTAAACCTAAGGTAACTCACTGCCCCCCCCCCCCCCAACCCTCACCCAATACCCAATAGTGTGTGTGTGTGTGTGTGTGTGTGTGTGTGTGTACACACTCCATCCCCTGTCCCAGTACTCCCACCCATTTTGTGTCAGCTAGTTGTGTGCTGTCATCTCATGCTCTAGTCAATGAAATCTCATGCCCAGCTGTCTGTCACCTGACCCCTCCAGCTGCACCACTACCTAGCCCACAGGCGGCTCCTCTCTCTCCTACAAGCTGCCAGACACTTGCCTCCAACCCTCTCCGTGCCTCCTGCCTCTCTCCACCCTTCAACTCGCTCCATCCTGCAACCCCGTCTCACCCAGTACACACTCCATGGTCCAGGAAAGAGCTGGCAGTTGACTGAGAACACTGTAGGGAGACAGCCATGTACATGTGTGTGTGTGTGTGTGTGTGTGTGTGTGTGTGTGTGTGTGTGTGTGTGCATGTTTCTCCCAATAGCCTGAAAATCATCTATCATCTCCATAATGCTTTCGCTATTACTAAATGATCCTGTAACAAAGTGCACTGCTCTCCTTTGGATCTTCTCTATCTCTTCTATCAACCCTAACTGGTATAGATCCCACACCGGTGAACAGTATTCAAGCAGTGGGTGAACAAGTGTACTGTAACCTACTTCCTTTGTTTTTGGACTGCATTTCCTTAGGGTCCTTCTAATGAATCTCAGTCTGGCATCTGCTTTACCAACAATTAATTTTATGTGGTCATTCCATTTTAAATCATTCCTAATGCCTACTCCCAGATAATTTATGGAATTAACTGCTTCCAGTTGCTGACCTGCTATATTGTAGCTAAATGATAAAGGATCTTTCTTTCTATGTATTTGCAGCACATTACACTTGTCTACATTGAGATTCAATTGCCATTCCCTGAACCATGCGTCAATTCATTGCAGATCCTCCTGCATTTCAGTACAATTTTTCATTATTACTACCTCTCGATATACTACAGCATCATCCGCAAAAAGCCTCAGTGAACTTCCGATGTTATCCACAAGGTCATTTATATATATTGTGAATAGCAATGGTCCTGTGACACTCCCCTGCGGCACACCTGAAATCACTCTTACTTTGGAAGACTTCTCTCCATAGAGAATGACATGCTGCATTCTGTTATCTAGGAACTCTTCAATCCAATCACACAATTGGTCTGATAGTCCATATGCTCTTACTTTGTTGATTAATTGACTGTGGGGAACTGTATCAAATGCCTTGCAGAAGTCAAGAAACATGGCATCTACCTGGGAACCCGTGTCTATGGCCCTCTGAGTCTCGTGGATGAATAGTGCGAATATCGAGTTAATGCTATAGAGGCAAGTGAGCCGCGCAGAGTGGGTGCGCATTTAGAGGCACCACGTGACTGACTGCGTGGCCCCTCCCGCCGGAGGTTCAAGTCCTCCCTGGTGTGTTTGTTGTTCTTAGCATAGGTTAGTTTAAGTTAGTTTCAGTAGTGTGTAAGTCTAGGGACTGATGACCTCTGCAGTTTGGTCCCTTAAGAACTCACACACATTTGAACATTTAGAGGCAAGTGACTCTACAAACACAAGTGTAATATACACTATCAGAAAGGTACATGCTACATGGGAATAAAACTATTCAACAAGTTGCCAAATGATATAAAATCTATGCTAAATATTAATGCTTTTGAAAGATCAATTAGAGAATATCTACATTACTACTGCTTCTGCTCAGTAAGTGAATACTTGAACCACAATAAATGTATAGATCTGTAACTCTTGTAATACATTAACATGTAGAAGTATAGAAAACTGTCCTCTGTAATAACTAGAGTTAAGTCCATTATCATCTACATTGTACCACATATTATCAATAAATAAATAAATAAAAAGTATCTGGACACCTGTTAATGGACATTAATATGGGGAGTTCCACCTTTCACCTTTACAGTGGCTTGAAATAACCTGGAAGCACTTTCAATAAGATGTCTGAATGTCTGTGGAGGAATGGCAGCCCATTCTTCCTCAAGAGCCACAACCAGAGAAGGAAGTAACGTTTGACACCTGGCTTTGGAGCAAAGTCGAAATTCTGGCTTATCCCAAAGGTGTTCCATTTGGGTTCAGGTCAGGACTCTGGGCACACCAGTCCATTTCAGGAATGTCACTGTCCACAAATAATTGCCTCACAGAACCTGCTTTATGACAAACTGCATTGTCATTCTGATACAAATAATAATTGTTTCCATTTACTTTATGATAAATGTGTTCATATCCTTCCATACCTAACATTTTCATAAGCACAATAAAGGTACAACACCCTGACCATGAAACATGCCCCCATAACATAACACCACCTCCTCTGTACTTCACTGTTAGGATTACATATGATGGCAAGTAACTTTCTCCAGGCTTTCGCCAAACTAAATCATTCCATTGGATTGCCACACAGTATAGCAAGATTTTTCACTCCAAATAATTCATTTTCAGTCATCCTCTGTCCAATGATGTTGCTCTTTACACCATCTCAAGCGTCACTCAATACTGACTGCAGAAATGTGTGGTTTATAAGGAGCTGATCAACAATTGCACATCTTCCTCAGCTTCCAACACATTGATGGTAGCACCTTGGAACTCAGGATTGATCTCTTCTGCTGATTCAATGAGATATTTTACAACCACCCTTCACAATACTTGACAGTTATAGTTCATCAGTACATGAGGTCTGCCTGGTCTTGGTTTAGCTGTGGTTTTTCCTTCACATTTCCACTTCACAATCACATTGTGAACAGTCGACTTGAGCAGCTTTAGAAGGTTTCAAGTGTCCCTGATGAATTTGTTACTCTGGTTCTTGTATGAAATCAATGAGCTCTAACGATGGACCCATTCTACTGTTACTGCTTCTCTACTGACAACACAATACTCACCACCTCCTTTTATACCATTGGGCTGCCTCTCATGGCATGTAGTAGTCAATTATTCATTACATAGGTGTGTGTGGATACTTTTAATAGGATAGAGTACTTCAGAACCCTAATGCTACATATCATTGACAGCAGCTCTTCACATTAGGTCACAGACTACCTGGTGTGTCGTTTTTCATCAACCAGTCCCCAAACACAGCTCAGTTGGTTTTATTTATTTATTTAACTTGATCCATCTCTGAGCATTTTTATGCAATTGATGTCATCATAGAGAGTTTACATATTTTCTGCAAATACATTTTGTTGACATAGTTACAGTACAAATAATAATAATAATAATAATAATAATAATAATAATAATAATACAAGGCACATAAAATATACTCTAGAGAACAATTTCTTAATTTACCATACATAGAAAATAATATCCAGAAGTATCAAATAAGCTATTGCCATACTAATATAAATAGAAAATAGTTTACAGTTAGAAATAATTTAGCATCTCAGGTCATCCTTAGAACAGTTTTGAAATTATGAAATATTGTAGAAAGCCTTTTTTCCAACAATTTTTGAGTTTTTGTTTTAAAATCATTGAGTCATTATGCACCTGTAAAGGTAAGGTATTAAATAATTTTATACCCAAATATTCATAGGTAGACTGTTTTCTTTAATATAGTTTTGTGGAAGTCTATTAGTTTCAGCTCCCAAGCTATATGTTGATGTACAGCTTCTCCCAAGATGTAATTGTTTAAGTTTTCTTTAATCTTTAGTAGGCAACAGTATATATATAAAGTGTTGGGACTATCAATGCTTTTAAGTATTTAAAAAGTGGGTTTTAGATTTTGTAACTTCAGAAATAGACTTGATAGTCTCTCTCTCTCTCTCTCTCTCTCTCTCTCTCTCTCTCTCTCTCTCTCTCTCTCCTTTTTTTTTTTTTTTTTTTTTTTTTTTTTTTTTTTTTTTTTTGCCAGATGAAAATTTTTTGGGCACCTGCAGAATTGAAACTTCCTGGCAGTATAAAACTGTGTGCCAGACTGAGACTCAAACTCAAGACTGGGCAAGTGCTCTGCCTGTGAAAGGCAAAGGTCCCAAGTTCGAGTCTCAGTCTGCCACACAGTTTTAATCTGCCAGGAAGTCTCATATCAACGCACACTCCGCTGCAGCGTAAATATCTCATTCTATGAAACCTGCAGAATTACCCCATAAAAGGATACCATATTGCAGGTGGCAGTGAAAAAAAGGCATAATAAAAGTTAAGTAACAGAGGCTTTGTTACACATGTCTGTAGTTTAGTCAATAAAAAGGTAACATGTGAGAGCTTTCTGCATGAGTGGTCTGTCTGTTTGTCCCAAGTTAATTTGCAGTCAGGGTATATACCAAGTAGCTTAACAGCTGAGCACTCAGTTTCACTGCTAAATAAGCTGAAAGTGATGTTCACTGTCTTTTCATAGTTGATGGATAGCTCATTGGTTTTGAATCATAATAGACAAGTTAAGGTACTCGTTGTTTTTCTGTTTCAATTTTTTATGTCTTTCCCAGAGCTAATGAATGATGTGTCATCAGCATAAGCTACAGATTTAGTGAGCATGTGACAAGGAAGATCATTCACAAATATTATAAACAGTAAAGGGCCAAGCACAGAACCCTGAGGAACACCTTGAGTTACCTCTAAGTATTGGGACTTTTGGTTATTCTAAACTACAGTTTGTTTCCTGTCACATTGAGATGGGTGCTTATGATGGAAAATTCTAAGTGTTTGACTCCATAACACCAGTTTCTCCAGTAGCACTGTATGCTTCACCAAATCAAATACCTTCCTTACGTCAACTAGAATGGCTTCAGCAGATAACTTTGATTGAAATGATGTTTGTATGAAAGAAATGATGTCTTTAACAGCTTTCATTGTTGATAATTTAGACGTAAAACCATATTGAGATTGAGTCAAAACATTGTTTCCAGAAAAATGTCTGAAAATTTCCTGTTGTACTCAGTATTCTCTTATTTTGAAAAGGATAACTGCCAGTGAAATTGGACGATAATTATTTGTGCATATTTTGTTGCCCTTTGTATGAATAGGGATGACAACTGTTCTTTTTGGAAGCTCTGCAAAATGGCTACTGGCATACATCCAGTTTATTAATGTAAAAGGTGAGTTGATATGAGATCCACTATTTTTAATCACAAAATTTGATAAGCTATAAATGTTCTGAGATTTTGAATTTTCTAGTTTTTTAATTGTTTTAACCACATCACATACTTCTATTTGTGTCCACTTGAAAGTTGGCCCAGTATTTGCACAATTTTGAAGAAACTGATTGCCAAAAATGGGGTCTAGATTAGAGCATACATTGAACCAGAAATATACTGACCAGAAGTTGGGGTTGTAGTCAGGTTTGCTGCCTTGACAAAAAATGGATTAAATTCATGTGCTGTGATACTGACAGTACTTATGATTTCTTTACAATCTGTACCCAACTGTGCTTTTATGCTGGCTTACATATATTATTTCATTTTTCAATGTAATGTTCATTTTCCCTTGTTGTTGTTGTGGTCTTCAGTCCTGAGACTGGTTTGATGCAGCTCTCCATGCTACTCTATCCTGTGCAAGCTTCTTCATCTCCCAGTACCTACTGCAACCTACATCCTTCTGAATCTGCTTAGTGTATTCATCTCTTGGTCTCCCCCTACGATTTTTACCCTCCACGCTGCCCTCCAATACTAAATTGGTGATCCCTTGATGCCTCAGAACATGTCCTACCAACCGATCCCTTCTTCTGGTCAAGTTGTGCCACAAACTCCTCTTCTCCCCAATCCTATTCAGTACCGCCTCATTAGTTATGTGATCTACCCATCTAATCTTGAGCATTCTTCTGTAGCACCACATTTCGAAAGCTTCTATTCTCTTCTTGTCCAAACTATTTACCGTCCATGTTTCACTTCCATACATGGCTACACTCCATACAAATACTTTCAGAAATGACTTCCTGACACTTAAATCTATACTCGATGTTAACAAATTTCTCTTCTTCAGAAACGCTTTCCTTGCCATTGCCAGTCTACATTTTATATCCTCTCTACTTCGACCATCATCAGTTATTTTGCTCCCCAAATAGCAAAACTCCTTTACTACTTTAAGTGTCTCATTTCCTAGTCTAATACCCTCAACATCACCCGACTTAATTCGACTACATTCCATTATCCTCGTTTTGCTTTTGTTGATGTTCATCTTATATCCTCCTTTCAAGACACCATCCATTCCGTTCAACTGCTCTTCCAAGTCCTTTGCTGTCTCTGACAGAATTACAATGTCATCGGCGAACCTCAAAGTTTTTATTTCTTCTCCATGGATTTTAATACCTACTCCAAATTTTTCTTTTGTTTCCTTTACTGCTTGCTCAATATACAGATTGAATAACATCGGGGAGAGGCTACAACCCTGTCTTACTCCCTTCCCAACCGCTGCTTTCCTTTCATGTCCCTCAACTCTTATAACTGCCATCTGGTTTCTGTACAAATTGTAAATAGCCTTTCGCTCCCTGTATTTTACCCCTGCCACCTTTAGAATTTGAAAGAGAGTATTCCAGTCAACATTGTCAAAAGCTTTCTCTAAGTCTACAAATGCTAGAAACGTAGGTTTGCCTTTCCTTAATCTTTCTTCTAAGATAAGTCGTAAGGTCAGTATTGCCTCACGTGTTCCAGTATTTCTACGGAATCCAAACTGATCTTCCCCGAGGCCGGCTTCTACTAGTTTTTCCATTCGTCTGTAAAGAATTCGTGTTAGTATTTTGCAGCTGTGGCTTATTAAACTGATTGTCCGGTAATTTTCACATCTGTCAACACCTGCTTTCTTTGGGATTGGAATTATTATATTCTTCTTGAAGTCTGAGGGTATTTCACCTGTTTCATACATCTTGCTCACCAGATGGTAGAGTTTTGTCAGGACTGGCTCTCCCAAGGCCGTCAGTAGTTCCAATGGAATGTTGTCTACTCCGGGGGCCTTGTTTCGACTCAGGTCTTTCAGTGCTCTGTCGAACTCTTCACGCAGTATCGTATCTCCCATTTCATCTTCATCTACATCCTCTTCCATTTCCATAATATTGTCCTCAAGTACATCGCCCTTGTATAGACCCTCTATATACTCCTTCCACCTTTCTGCCTTCCCTTCTTTGCTTAGAACTGGGTTGCCATCTGAGCTCTTGATATTCATACAAGTGGTTCTCTTCTCTCCAAAGGTCTCTTTAATTTTCCTGTAGGCAGTATCTATCTTACCCCTAGTGAGACAAGCCTCTACATCCTTACATTTGTCCTCTAGCCATCCCTGCTTAGCCATTTTGCACTTCCTGTCGATCTCATTTTTGAGACATTTGTATTCCTTTTTGCCTGCTTCATTTACTGCATTTTTATATTTTCTCCTTTCATCAATTAAATTCAATATTTCTTCTGTTACCCAAGGATTTCTACTAGCCCTCGTCTTTTTACCTATTTGATCCTCTGCTGCTTTCACTACTTCATCCCTCAAAGCTACCCATTCCTCTTCTACTGTATATCTTTCCCCCATTCCTGTCAATTGTTCCCTTATGCTCTCCCTGAAACTCTCTACAACCTCTGGTTCTTTCAGTTTATCCAGGTCCCATCTCCTTAAATTCCCACCTTTTTGCAGTTTCTTCAGTTTTAATCTACAGGTCATAACCAATAGATTGTGGTCAGAGTCCACATCTGCCCCTGGAAATGTCTTACAATTTAAAACCTGGTTCCTAAATCTCTGTCTTACCATTATATAATCTATCTGATACCTTTTAGTATCTCCAGGGTTCTTCCATGTATACAACCTTCTATCATGATTCTTAAACCAAGTGTTAGCTATGATTAAGTTGTGCTCTGTGCAAAATTCTACCAGGCGGCTTCCTCTTTCATTTCTTAGCCCCAATCCATATTCACCTACTACGTTTCCTTCTCTCCCTTTTCCTACACTCGAATTCCAGTCACCCATGACTATTAAATTTTCGTCTCCCTTCACTATCTGAATAATTTCTTTTATTTCATCGTACATTTCTTCAATTTCTTCGTCATCTGCAGAGCTAGTTGGCATATAAACTTGTACTACTGTAGTAGGTGTGGGCTTCGTATCTATCTTGGCCACAATAATGCGTTCACTATGCTGTTTGTAGTAGCTTACCCGCATTCCTATTTTCCTATTCATTATTAAACCTACTCCTGCATTACCCCTATTTGACTTTGTGTTGATAACCCTGTAGTCACCTGACCAGAAGTCTTGTTCCTCCTGCCACCGAACTTCACTAATTCCCACTACATCTAACTTTAACCTATCCATTTCCCTTTTTAAATTTTCTAACCTACCTGCCCGATTAAGGGATCTGACATTCCACGCTCCGATCCGTAGAACGCCAGTTTTCTTTCTCCTGATAACGACATCCTCTTGAGTAGTCCCCGCCCGGAGATCCGAATGGGGGACTATTTTACCTCCGGAATATTTTACCCAAGAGGACGCCATCATCATTTAATCATACAGTAAAGCTGCATGCCCTCGGGAAAAATTACGGCCGTAGTTTCCCCTTGCTTTCAGCCGTTCGCAGTACCAGCACAGCAAGGCCGTTTTGGTTATTGTTACAAGGCCAGATCAGTCAATCATCCAGACTGTTGCCCTTGCAACTACTGAAAAGGCTGCTGCCCCTCTTCAGGAACCACACGTTTGTCTGGCCTCTCAACAGATACCCCTCCGTTGTGGTTGTACCTACGGTACGGCTATCTGTATCGCTGAGGCACGCAAGCCTCCCCACCAACGGCAAGGTCCATGGTTCATGGGGGGGGGTCATTTTCCCTACAGTTGGCTATTCTAATTTGTGATCTGTAATATCCTTTGAGGTAGTTATAAGTGGTTTTGTCCACATTACCACTTTTTTACTTTTTCATAGCAAAGAATTATCAAGAGCCTTAGTTTCTGTACATATTTGTCAGAACTACCAGTGTGCATGATGACTGACACTGAAATCCATATGTTCACCACTGACGTAATTTGTTATTAAATAACATACAATTTAATCTACAATATACCACAACATTAATTAGAATGTTACAATAAATCATATAATTGTTAAATAAAACAAAATAATATATCCTGTAAAAACAATGTGTCATAGTACTTTAAAACTTTCAGGCTTAACAACTATTAACCACCTGTCTTCATATGAAAAGCCTAGTCAGAAAACAACTGCATAACTTTTAAAACATACAAATTGATTTTGTAAATAGTGAAAATGCATTGCATAAAAATATAGTATACAATACATGGGATACAATACATGTATAGTGTTGGCATGTTAGCAGATTTTAGTGGTATATGAAAATGTATTTTATTAGATCTGTGGAGCACAAACTAAAGTAGATATTACAGAGCAATTAGATGTTTTAAAGTAACGCAAATTTTGAAAATTAAAACACAATAATTTTCAATTTATAGCTTAAATATGCATGTTCTGAATACTTGCTGTAGTTTTGCTCTGTCTGCACTTTGGGCCAAAACAGCAAGAGTGTATACAGCATGTCTTCAAAACCATGTGTTTGTGGGAGCATTACTGTTGAACTGTAGTCCTAGACTGCCATCTGAAGATGAAGTCTGGTCTCTGAAACACATTTTGACTAACAAATGTATATATTAAAAATGGAAAGAGTAAAGAAAACCATTCGCTGTATAGTTCAAACACTGAGTGGCAGATAGGTGCCTAAAAAAGACTGAAATCATAGCTATGTATTTGGATAATGTTCTTTCTTGGAGTTAACAAGTATCAAAAATGTACTTTGCCTCTATTGGTGCTCATTGTCCAGAGGATATTAAATCTTAATCTACCTTCCATCCTTTATTTAAAAATGGCCACAAAATAATACTTCTTTTTCCAGTTCCTCATTTTTGGACGCCTTAATTCTGGTTATTTCAAATGTTATTCAGCTAAGGAAATTATGAATTTAATAGTGGCTCAACAGGCTATTCCACACTTGTAAACAATGTTGTACAACCTATATACTGCATGTTAATAATTCCTGGATAAAATAATCATACCCTCATTTTTAAACACTAGATGAATTTAAAGAGTTTAATGACTGGCTATAATTATGTATGTCTTATTTTTCCAGTTGTCATATCTATGAGTACCATGCCCACCCTTTATCAAAAAATTGATGTACCTTCATATATCTTCGTATAGTTTGTAAATCTTACACTGCTCTCTCAGCAAAACCAAAGTATAGATGGCTTGCCATTAGTCTTACTTTGACCCTACCATATCATGTGTGAAATGAGTAACTGTGTATTGTGGATGATTGTATGTTAAGCACAGTGTTATGTCTTTGATATTGTGGAAAAAAATGTGATAATGAAATGGAGAGAGAATAAAACTTAGCATCAGCACCATCATGATGTGAAGACTTGATCCCAATGAACAACTGTCCAATAATGCACTGCAGAGAGATTGGTATTTAACACAGGATTCTTCACAAAAAGTAGTCATCAGGATCTATATGTCAAACATGGTTGTTTGAAAACAGATTGGTATGACAGAACTTGTTCCAACGGTTAGTGCTCAAATTGGCTAATTGGAGGTCATATTTCAGATCATATTACATGACACCACTCTAATTTAGTTACAAGAAGTATGAAGTCAGGCATCTTTATCATTAATGAAGAAATAACCATAGAGGATACCTATATTGCACTCAGATCTTCTTATATACTGCACAGCATCATTTTCTATACATATCACACAGTAAGTGGAAGATTGATAAGGGTTATTCATGTTTTAAGAGAAAAAATACTTAGATGAAAAGTATTATCAAAATTTTATATGTGTAAAGTATGTTTAGAGAAAAGGAGAGTAAGTTTTTGTTTCAATTATTCATTATACCTTTCGCAATAAAATTTTCCTATTTTTGTGCCTCTTTACTTTTCCTGAAACTTGGTATGCCCTTGCTAAAATGCAGGACCAAATTATGGGAGGAAATAGCCTTAAAATATTCTTCATTCTTAACAGATTACAATACAGAGTAACAATGCCAATGTTTCTCAAATGGTTCAAATGGCTCTGAGCACTATGGGACTTAACTTCTGAGGTCATCAGTCCCCTAGAACTTAGAACTACTTAAACCTAACTAACCTAAGGACATCATACACATCCATGCCCGAAGCAGGATTCGAACCTGCAACTGTAGCGGTCACGCAGTTCCAAACTGAATCGCCTAGAACCGCTCAGCCACACCGGTTGGCCAATGTTTCTCAAGAAAAAAGGATTATGCTACTACAATACAACTGGCTCTGCCCTTGGGACATAAAAAGAAGAAACTTTATGTCTTAATGTTCCTTCAATGATGATGTCATTAGAGATGACCCTGAAATTTGGTTCAGCTGAATGAATGCTTAAAACTATGTCAAAAGTTTAAAAACTTACACTTCTTAAATTTATACTGTGTTTCTGAAATGATATTAAAGAAATTATGTTATTATTAGCTGTAATTGTGGAGATTTCTCTCTTTACAGAATCCTCTGCTAGTTGCTAGTCCTGTCATTGATGTGATAAACCAAGACACATTTGAATACCACTCTTCTTCATCACAACTGAAAGGAGGTAAGCAATTGTTGCCAAATGTGTTTTAATTTCCCACTGTCATTAAATAACGTACTGCAACATGTTTTGCAGGTTTTGATTGGAGTCTGCATTTCAAATGGTTGCCTCTCTCAAATGAAGAGAAAGAAAGTAAGAAAGATCCATCTGAACCTTTCACGTAGGTAAAATTTTCCTTATATGACATACAAAGTAATTCTTGTCTCCCTGAGTTAACTGCCACTAAAGAAAGTAGTATGCTACTTTTATAAAGGGAAATACAAACTTTGAACCACTTTGTAATATAACTTGCATAAACCACACCAACATTTTAACTGCCTTTCTGAAACAGGTACTGTGTTTACAGTGTTGATAGAAACATGTTTTGTCCAGCAGTAATGTTTATCAAATGTGTGGAAGCTTAAAAAAAAGTGGACAAGTGCAAGTGGGACATATGCTCTGAGGATTTCGTAAAAACTTAATTATGTACATAGGTAACAATTTCATGTGGCACAGTGGCCTGGTGCAATTCTTTCTAATGGACCTCACTTTAGTGACTTGCATACCTCTAACTTACCCCAGTTATCCAACCAGGGAAAGGAGCCTGCAGTTTAAATTGGAATCTGAACCATGTGCTGTTTCTGGTGACTCCTCATATCACTGAGAGTGAAGGCTAGGTTAAAACAATGACTAAAAACTCTGTGGCTCTGTGGCCTCTGTTTTGAGGCATGCTAGACCACCAGACCCAACAAGTAAATATTTCATCTATACGTTTTGATGAAGGAGTTAGTGAGTATCAATATATTTGACATACGTGGGTGCATTTTTTGACTGCATTGACTTAGAAGCTTAAATTTTTCGTGCCACCAATGGATTGTAGACCTTAGTACCTTACATGAATTTCAACTTGATATCTCTACTTATTCCTGAGAAAAAGGGGTCGTAATAGACAGACAGACGGAAAACAAAGTGATCCATCCATATGGGTTCTATTTTTACCGTCTGAGGTATGGAACCATTGTAAGAAAAGAAAATAAATTATTGGTTCAAAAATATCCAATTTGTGACACTTACCAGTTGGTACTACACAGCAGCTCTGTGCAGCAGCCCCTTATATCATCTAGAACCTTCATCTGAGGATGGTCTTTTAAATCAGAGCTGGCAACCAGAAGTAAAAATGAAAATTTAATAAGATCTGGTCTGCTTTTTATTAAAGTATTGAGTACAGTTAGTGTTGTTCCATAATGACATAAAGATTTTTAATCATTGGTGCACAGCAGTTCTCTGCACCACCTCCTCCTGTCATCTGGAGTCTTGCTCTGAGAATGGTCTTATAGACTGAAACCAATAGCCAGAACTAAAAATAAAAATTTATTGTGCTATGGACTGCTGTTTATTAAATATGCTGTTTATTAAACAAGATCACTGTTCTTCCATAATGATGTTAATAATTTTCAATGCTGGTACATAGTGTGTATATTCTCTTATAAAAGTTACTGTACATAATTTGTCACAGATCAGAATGAGTAATAATAACCTTATCTACAATACCACATAGCAAACTGAAAAATTTTCAGTGAACTGGCTAATTATGCTGTGGGGTCAACAGATAGAAAAGTTGCTTTTCAAAGAAATCTAATGTGTTTCTTCCCAACATTTTATGATATTTGATAGGTGAATTTTATTTAGAAACTTGTAGTGTCTACAGGATGTGCCAGGAGGAATGGTCAGTATGCATATCTTAAGAGCTATGAGCAATTCTTCATCTTCAATACTGTGAAACAAATTTCTTCTAGCACAAACTCTTTGCTTTCCATATTTTGGGAAAAGGTAGTATGGACCAAAACAAGAAAAAATTTCCTATTTAACATTGACTCTAAAATGCATACTTAAAGAGCTATGAACACTTTTTTAGAAGTGATGTTTCACAGTAGTGAGAATGTGAAGATGTTTTCTGTCTACTCTGTCTGCTGCCTGCAACACTCTCAAATGGGAATATTCTTGATGAATTTATCTTATCATCACATTCCATGAACAACTTAGATGAAACAGTTCTCCTAATTGCCATTATCATCATTTCATTTCCTCTTTAAAAATAGTCCCAGAACCACTCAGCTGATAACCCAAGAAGTATTAACGAGTGGAAAAGCTGCATTCTCATGAATATCTCTGAATGAAGTGTGAGAGCATATCTGCATTAGCAAGCAAGACTTCGGCAAAAAAAAGTATGAACTTTGCTCATCTGTCACTTGCACCTGCCTCCAGAATCTTGCCCTGCTAGTGGGAGTAGGTAAACTACTGTGAAACAGTGTAACAAGTTCCAATAACTAAAAACTGCTGTAAAACAGTGCAAAAATTTCCAATAACTACCTGAAACTATCTGAAGATCACATGAAAAATATTGGCACTCAGAATTTGAGGACGGCTGTCAGTTTAATGCATAAGGAACTAAATGAAGTGATAAAATTAATGCTGTTCAAAGGCAGTTTGCTCCAGTTATAAGAGCATTACTTAAGCATGAGAGCATAAGCAGCATCAAGAAAGCTATTCATAGGTTCCCCTCTGGAGCTGCTGAAGAGGTAAGAAAGATGACATGTAAAAAAGTCCTCAACAAAGTTAATGCCAAAGACTAACATCTCTGTGAGAGAGCACTTGGCTCTTTTTGAGAAGAAAGCCATGGTTAACCTAGCAACAGATGAAGACAGTCCAACTGTGGTGCTACATCACTTGACTACTGGTGGAAGATTGGCTTACAAGCAAGTGAGAAAGGATTCTTCACCAGCTGTGACATGGAAGACCATCTCACTCCTCACCAGCTCAGGCTTCGACAAGGAATTGTCAAAATGCTGTTCCCACAAGAACTGACACTGCTACTGCTTAATGGTCTTACAAAAATGCATAAGCAAGGAGCACTATTTATGTCCACAGTGAAAAATAAATTTTCCCTGTGTGTGGTACTTTCAAAAACTTGTAAGGTTGCTGAAGTCTCTCATGGGTCATTGCCCACACTATGTCAAGCACTCAAAGACATTTTTTAAAGTGCTCAAAACCTGTGTCTGGGCAACAGTGACTTCCTGATCAGTTTTGATGTCACATCTCTCTTCCTTCATGTGGGCACCCATCTAACACTCCTTATTAGTTTTTCCTGGTCACAAATAGTGACCTGTGCTTGAACAGGAGGGGGAACCGCAGACTGCAGAAAGTGTAAGGGCATCCACAAGCACAAAAGGCAAAATCCCTGCCATTACTGGAGTCAGAGAGCAATTTTTTAGGTTAGTCAGACTATAGACAGACAGTCTTCAAATAGACTAAGACACTAGGGCAGAACAGGACCATAATGTACATAACAGTTTCCAGAAAAGTAAAATTAATTTGTTTCATCATAGCATTAGGTAGCTGAAAAAAAAAGGTATATGAGTTTCTTGTGTTTCTAGCAGGTGTGTAAAATTCTGAAGTGATAGATGCTAAGTGCCTGTCTCAGCACCATGTAACCACAGGGATAAAAAAAGTCAAACATCATGGATTATAGACTTAAAATTTTTGTAATTGTAAGAGTCTACAGATCCTCTGTAAGAAGCTTTCAGCTATTTATGAAAAATCTAGGTGTATTACTGAGCTACCTGTCAGATAAGAAGAAACAGGTAGTAATTTGTGAGATTTCAGTGTAGATTTCATAAAAGATTCTGACAGGAAAAATGAACTGGAATCATTATTTGGCTGTTTCGGCAGTGAATTTTCCAACTTATGTGCAGCAGTATAGCAGGAGCCTGATTGATAACATTTTTATAGACAGTGCTCAAGCTGAAATGATTAATATGTACCCAGTTGATAATGTGGTGTCTCATCATGGTGCACAATTAATGAAAGTAGACAATGTAGCATCTAACAGCTGTGAGGTGTACAAAGCAATGACACTTATTAATGAGACCAGAACAGAATGTTTTAAGAATAAGTTGAGGTATATATATTGAAGGAGATCCTAACGTGAAGTTCAATATATTCCACAGAAAATTTGTGTCAGTATTTGAAATTAGGTTTCCTACAAAGCTCCCTGCTCCCCCCCCCCCCCCCCCCAAAAAAAAAGGTTACTTACATTGTACAAAAAATACTGTACTGCTTTCTATAAAAGTCATTAAAATGTCCAAAAATATGTGCATCCCAATAGAAATTAATAATACCTTGAGCTAGAACCAGGACACTGGCCACTGACAACTCATGGGTTACACTGAATCTGATTTACTTCAAATACTTCCAAGCCACTCTTCAATAAGTGGAGCACTCTAAATTGACAACATCACACACACTTTCTGTCTTGAAATTTTTTTATCAGCAATGAACACTCACTTGAAATTAATAGCTGTATCCATTCAAGCAACACAAAATAATGGAACAACCTCTGTACAGAGAATGTAATCTTGTCCATCATACAGCAAAGTGTTCATTGCTTTGCACCCCACAACTTGAACATGGTCCCCACATGAAATAAAAACTGACAGTAACAAGGTACAGATTTCAATCACAAGTTAAAGTTTTTTGTGGGTTACTTCTTCTATTTATCAAATGTTACAATTTTAACGTAGTACACTGAAAGTATGAAATTTTGAAAATGTTGCACTTCTATAGAAAACTGAGGGTAATTAGCAGACCCAGTCACTGTGACTGGTTTTCCAAAGTAATACCATGATAGCTGCTAACTATAGTTGATGACCATCACCTTCATCAAAAGTTAAAATCTGTTGCTCTCATAGATTATTACTATATGTGTATAATTTTAATTTAATATAATGCAGTGTTAAACTACCCATACATATATTTATACAAAACATTTGTATAAAAATTAACTTATGTTTATATAAAATGACATGTACTTTTGTTTAAAGTCTTTTGACTTTCTGCAGTTATTGTGAACAGTATCAGCAACATATTAATATACACTTTTTCTCCGTTTACAAATCCTGATTTAATATTCCTAGGAGTCCAACCATTGCTGGTGGATTATTTTTAATCAGCAAAGATTGGTTTCATCAACTTGGGGCTTTTGATCCAGGCTTGGAGATATGGGGCGCTGAAAGCCTAGGTAAGTATTAATCCATTAAGATTTTATATGTACAATGTAAGGAAGACTATCACATCCACAGCTTCATAAACTGTGAAGGAATTTTCAAGACAAGAGGTTATGCTACACATATACACTATGGTTGTCTTTAAAACAGAGAAACAACAACTTCTCAGTTTCCATTAGTGAGTACCAATCAAGTCCTTTAAAATTGCCAGTACAGTAACACATTTGTTTTAAATATAAGATACTTTTCCCCTTTTTTAGCCCAGTGGGGTTTTATGCCTATAATAAACACACACATCATGTAACGATAAAGATAAATTTAGTTCACTATGATGCACAACAGCAGATGCTTGATAAAGATCCTACTATCTTAATATTGGGTGGTTTTTGATTATAGTATTATGAGGTCAAGGACAGTTTTATGGTAAACCATAAAAATTAAAACAGCTCAAGATACTAATTCGAGTGAATTTTCATGTTCATTTGCAGCATAGACCCAGTTTAACTACCTTTTAGATGCATGGATTTTACACTGATATATAAATATATTCTATGTTTACCTTATTTTTCAGTAAAATTTGATTTATATTGTCACAGAAGAAGCTGAGTAGCACAGTCACTGTGGGTTAGTGTTATGATACTAGACTGTTGCATGGAGCGTTGTGAGTTCAAAGCTCACCTGAAGTGTAAAATTTAAATTTCTTTATTTCATTCGAGTACATTCTAGAAGTATCCACAGGTGTCAAGAATCATTGCACTGGATTGTTCTGTAACTGTATATATACCATATGTCTTCTGGATGGAGGCAGTTTGCTCCTCACTCTGTATGTGCAAGTGCTGAATAAACCTTCATTAAGTGAAGTTAGTATTTGTCATTTATCTAATTACACCTTCCTTTATGTGACATTATTCTGGTGGAGACACTGGGTATTGGAACTTGTGATAGCGCACATTATCAATGACACAGTGGCTCCCATCAGGCCACGAAAGAGCCACCGTTTACGTGGCGAGAAACCCAAGTTTGAGCCATATTCAACAGATCACAATCTATTGGAGACAGAAGAAGAATAGGACATTACAATGACAGCAGCTGTGTGCCACCACATGAGACATCCTTCTGGGTTTTCTGGTGATGATGGCCAAGATCCAAACAAGTGGCTGAAGGTATATGAGTGTATAGCCAAATTTAACAAGTGGGATGACACCATGTGTTTGGCTAAGGTATTTTTCTACTTGGAGGGCACTGCCAAGCAATGGTATGAGAACAACAAGAAGAAGTTCACAAGCTGGGAAGTATTCTAGGCAGAACTGTGCAAGTATTTTGGTGACACACAATGACAGAAGTGCAATGCTGAATATAAATTAAAGTGCAAGGCACAATGCCCATGAGAAACTACAGCATCCTACATTCAAGATGTCTTGGAACTGTGTAAAATAGTGGATCCTAGAATGAAGCAGGAAGATAAGCTTGCACATCTCATGAAGGGTGTTGCTGAGGACATGTATCAAGCCCTACTCCTGAAGGAGGTTTCGACAGCAGACGACTTCTTAAAATGGTGACAGTATATCAAGACAATGCATCAAAAAAGAATTACATGCAAGAAGTTTGAACGGCTTCCAAACACCGTATCAATGTCTGCGATGGAGGAAGGAACTGATTTCACAAGTGTTCTTCATCAGATAGTCAGAGAGGAAGTTCAGAAGGCACTTGGATTGCACGGCGAGCAAAATACCAAGATGCTTCAAGAGGTCATAAGGGAAGAAGTGGAACAGGCATTGAAACCAATCTCTCGTCCTTCATTTCCATTTAAAACGATGAAAAAGTCAAGACCCAGGGTAAGTTATGTTCCTACAATGCCACATGAGGAACCTGTTTGGGCACCAAGGAAGACTGCTGTCTGGAGGACCCAGAATAACCAATCAGTATGTTTCCACTGTGGACGACCGGTACATGTGGTGCACTATTGTCAAGAAAGGTGGCAGGTATTTGATGACACCAACACCAGAAGACAGCAGACTGATCTTAGCCAACGCCAGCTCCGGGACAACAAAGATGAACAAGAAGATGTGGGTGCAAGACGACATGGGTCACCATCGCTGCAAGCTAGCCGCTGAAGAGGATGCTCCCCAACATGCCGATCAAGGTCTCCATTGCCATTTAGAAGCTCCTGCCAATCACCTAGCCATTGCAACCTGGAAAAATAAAGGGTGCGACCTTCCTTGGAGGTGAGGCCGCTGAAGAGAAAAATCCTCTGCCATTGATCACTACAAAAATTATAGGAAACTGTGTCAATATCCTCATGGATGGCCAACCAGCCCAAGCTCTTGTGGACCCTGGAGAATCATATTCCGTCATTTCAGAGAAGTACCACCGCCAATTGCAGAAAACCATATTCATCGACAACAAAACATCTCTGCTGAAGGTGGCTAATGGGAAATATGTAAAACCTACAGGAAGATGTGTCATTTGTGTGGGTATAAGTGGCCATACAAAGCCCTTAGAATTCGTCGTCTTACAAGAGTGTAGACATGACGTCATTCTCAGATGGGACTTTTTGAAAGCTTCTCAAGCAATTATAGATTGTGGTCAGTCGAAGATTATGCTAGACAAGATAAGATACTGTGGACAGGAAGATGCGCATCCGAGTGTGTGGAGACTATGTGTGCTGGATGAAGTGATCTTTCCTGCAGCCAGCACTAGAAAGGTAACTGTCATATGTCATCCCATGCATCAACCTGTGAATCTTGTAGTGGAATGTAAGAGAAGCATGCCACTGAAGAAAACTTGGTCATCCCAGCCTCTGTTGTCTCATTTAAGAATGTATTCGGTGAATTGCGAATAGTTAGCTGCCGCCGAGAACCTCAGATCTTTCCAAGATGCATGTATGTAGCAAACACTGAGCCAGTATTTGCTGAACAGCTGAGCATCATAGAAACCTCCCATGCCAAGTCTGTGGGCGACATTGGAGCTACCACTACAAAACAAGATCTTCTAGCTCAACTATCACCAGATCTCACTAAGGAGCAACAGAAGAATCTACTTGCCATTCTTCAAGATTTATCTGGATGCTTCAATCCACAGGTGAAGAGCAAATTAGACAAATCAACAGTGAAGCACCAGATCAGCACCGGAGACCATCAACCAATAAGCCAGGGAGTATACCACGTGTCAGCAACAGAATGTCGAATAATTTGCAATGAGGTAAAGAAAATGATGAAGAATGACATCATTCAGCCTTCTCAGAGCCAATGTCGTCACCAGTGGTTCTTGTTAGGAAGAAGGATGGCAGTTGGTGCTTTTGTGTTGATTACAGGAAGCTTAATAAGATAACTAAAAAGGACATTTACCCCCTTCCATGAATTGACAATACACTAGATAGTCTGAAAGGGCTAAGTTTTTCTCAACCTTGGACATGTACTCGGGATACTGACAAAGTGGAGTAGATGAGGCAGATCGTGAGAAAACTGCATTCATCACCCTTGAGGGCCTGTGTGAGCTTAGGTTAATGCCATTTAGTTTATGTGATGCACCAGCAACTTTTGAACGGATGATGGATAATCTTCTAAGTCACCTGAAGTGGACGGTGTGTCTTAGTTATTTAGATGACATTATAGTGTTCTCAGAGACATTTGATGAACATATAAAAAGACTGAGGGACGTTCTTAAGTGTCTCCTACAAGGCAGACTGAAACTTAATCCAAGAAAGTGTCTCCTTGGAGCGAAAGAAATCAAAATACTTGGAGATCTTGTGTCAAACGAAGGTGTGCGGCCAGACCCAGAAAAGGTGAGATCTATAATGGAATTTCCTATTCCTAAAAGTATTAGAAATGTGAGAAGCTTCCTCAGATTATGTTCTTATTACCATCGTTTTATCAAAGTCAGGCCACTCCAAGAGTTGTTAAAAGCCTATGCTAAATTTACCTGTGGTAGTGCTCAACAAGATTCTTTTGATGTGCTGCGAAAAGCTCTGAGAACTGACCCTGTACTTGGTCACCTACAGAACTGCATGCAGATGCCAGTGGGTATGGGATCAGTGCTGTTCTGGTGCAAATTTCGGATGGAAAAGAGAAGACTATACCCTATGCTTCTAGGACACTTACAAAAGCCGAGAGAAACTCCTCAGCTACAGAAAGAGAATGTCTTGCTGTGACCTGGGCCATGTGAAAATTTCAACAGCATCTCTATGGAAGGCCATTCAGAGTTGTTACAGACCATCATTCACTTTGTTGGTTGACAGGTCAAGGATCCAACAGGACGACTCGCCAGATGGGCACTGCGTCTGCACGAGTATAACATTACCATAGTGTACAAAAGTGGAAGAAAACACCAAGATGTCAATTGTCTCTCAAGAATCCCTGTGCAAGACCATAAAGACCTTGATGAAGACAGTGACTGTCTCACTGCACTCCAGGATCTCTCTGCTGAGCAGAAGAAGGATGCCAAGATATCTCAAATCATGCTTGCCTTAAATTGGTCAGAAGATGTGAAAGGACAATTTAAGGTAGTTAATGGATTACTTTGCAAGAAAAACTTTGATCCATTTGGAAAGAGGTGGCTACCAGTGATTCCTAAACACATACACATAGATGTTCTACAGAAAATCCATGACACACCTGAGGCCCAACATTTAGGATTTATTAAGACATACGATAGGATCTGCAAGAGATTTTTATGGCCACATTTATTTAGGAGCGTCTGTCACCATGTGTCACACTGTCGAGAGTGCCAGAGGAGAAAGGCAGTTCCTCAGAAACCACCTGGCCAACTCATACCAATTCCAACAGCTGAAACGCCTTTCCAGAGTGCTGGGATTGACCTCCTCGGACAATTTCCAATGTCTGCTAGTGGCAAAAGATGGATTATTGTTTGTACTGATTATCTGACACGCTATGCCATTACAAAAGCTGTGGAAACAGCCGAAGCACTCAAGGTAGCCAAATTCATCATGTAAGACATTGTATTAAAACACAGTGCCCCAAGATTGTTAATGACGGATTGAGGGAAAGTTTTTCAATCAAATCTTGTGACAGAGATAAACTGTTGGTGCAACGTTACTCATCACATGATGACTCACTACCATCTACAAACTAACAGGCTTACTGAATGCCTTAATAAGACCTTGGTCAACATGCTATCAATGTTCGTCAGTGTTGAGCAGAGCAACTGGGATGAGGTATTACCTTTCGTGATGTTTCCCTACAACTCAGCCAAACAAGACACCACAGGATTTATGCTATTTTTCCTGGTGCATGGGTGTGTGGCGACTACGACGATGGACACTGTGTTTCCGTTACATCCTGATGACGTGGACGATGACTACATTGGCCAGGTGTTAGCCAGAGCTGAGGAAGCTTGGCAGTTAGATCGACTCCACACATACTGCAGGCTCAAAAAAACGATCGCTGAAGGTATGACACGAGCCACTGCCCTGTTGTCTACCAGTCTGGTGATCTCGTCTGGATCTTCACTTGTGTGCGGGAGGTTGGTCTCTCTGAAAGCTCCTCAGGTGCTACTTTGGACCTTATAAGGTTGTAAAACAGTTATCTGATGTTACTTATGAAGTTGAAGATTTTGACACCAACACAAGACAATGAAAGATCAGAGATATGGTCCACATCTTTCGAATGAAGCACTATAAGGATCCTGCAACCCAGGGTAAACTTGAAGCTCCAGCGACGGGCAACAAGTGGAAAGGTGATGAAGAGCATAGTGGCAAAGGAAGTTCTAAGAAAATCACCACCAGCGCAAACATCAGTCATCAGGAGTCGGAGTATGCATGACCTATGACTCGTTCCCGGACTAGGAGGACACAACACAGACACACTGTTCTCTGAAGGAGGGAGTAATGTTGCAGAAGAAGTTGAGTAATGCAGTCACTGTGATGTAGTGGTTATAATACTAGACTGTTGTATGTAGGGTGGTGAGTTCAAAACTCTCCTGAACTGTACAATTTTAATTTCTATATTCAGTTTGAGTGTCAAGAATCATTGTAGTGGAATGTTCTGCAACTGTAAATGTACAATATGTGTTCTGGCCATATGCAGTTCACTCCGCACTCTTGTATGTGCGTAGTGGAATGTTCTGCAACTGTAAATGTACAATATGTGTTCTGGCCATATGCAGTTCACTCCGCACTCTTGTATGTGCAAGTGCTAAATAAATCTTCATTAAGTGAAGTTAGTGTTCGTCATTCGTCTAATTACACCTTCTTCTACATGATAATATTTTCTTTCAAAAACTTCAGTCACTTTGTCAATGAGGGACATTTTCAGGTTTTTTTGAATGCTTGTTAGATATGAATGTTCCATCTAGTATTCAAACTGGCATGCTGTAGTAATTGTAGGAACCATGTACTGTATCTGACTAGCATAAAGGGTGATCCATCATGCATGACACTGAAAATATGCCAGTATTGTCAATGGATATAATTTTTGAAGTCAAAAGGACTTCAGTGAGGTCATATTGCAAACTGGAAGCTCATGTCTGGACATCCACATGAGATAAGCAGCCATTACTAATTGCATCATGAGAAGCAGCACTAATACAAACTAAAGTTACACTCTGCATCAGCTGGAAATCTACTGACATAAGTAACTTTGACAAAGGGCAGATTGTTATTTACCAGCACCTAGGAACAAGTACTTTAGAGATAGTGAATTTGACCAGCTTTTACCATACTACTGTTGTGAACACCTATGGAAAGTGCTTAAAGGATGGGTAAACCAGAAGTAGGTGACAAGCTGTTGGACATCCACACCTCATTACAGGATGTGTAGATTAGAGATTTGCCCACTTTGTGAAGCAGGATAGGTAGAAATTTGTAACAGATCTGATGACAGAGTACAGTGCTGGTGCAGCCACAAGTCTTTCAGAAACACCAAATAGGTTGTCTCCAGATATTGTTCAGGAGAATGGCTGCTCGAAATATGCACTGGGTATCTTGAGCCATCTACCTCCAGAAACCTGCAAAAGACTTGTGAAATCCATGCCACACAGAATTTTTGCTGTATTGCTTTCTTCCCAAATGTGGACCAACACATTATTAAGAAGGTGGTCATAATAATTTGTCTGATCAGTGTATGTACTAGTGATCAAAGATTTTTTTCTAAAATTTTTACTTACATATTGGGGTGAGTCTGATTTTTAGTATAAAGATAAAATTATACATGTATGTCCACACTTGATACTGAGTCTTGCACAAACAATCTCTTGTGCAGCTTCCATTTCTGTTTTGGTGAATTTAAGTTTCTTGTCTATTGCAATGAATACACAACCTCAGATTCCCAATACCCTGTCATTTTGGTATATGTTTAGAATTGCCCCAATCGCCTCACTACTGCAATTTTGTGTTTCAGCTTGCATTATGTGCCTAGTATTACAGGAGTGCTTCAAACAATTACAATTTGTTGTGAATGTTTTAGTAATTTTCCACCACAATGTAAATAGTCTCATCTATGGAGTGTACTTCTTTGGATCTTATATTAATACTTCAGGGTACTTATGTGTACTCCACCTCTTATATGTAGTGCACCCCAGAGTCATATAGGGAATCCCTACAGTTCTCATCCCTTTATGCAAGTCTAGGAGTGACATCCTATCATGTGCCAGAACCTTCAAAGTCACTGGTTCACACCTTCCACCCAACTCACAACCAGGGGCCCACAATCAGTTATGAAAACAATACTGCAGATTGCGAGCTTTGTTGAAATCCCATGAGAAAGGCTCTCAACTTCTCTGACAGTAATTAGGATGGTTCAAGTGTGACCTCAGAGCCCAGAGGGCAAGCATTGTTTGTTCTGATACCCACCACAATCTGTAGCTAGTTGCACCCTGTCCCTCAGTGGCTGTTGGAATGGCCTCTTCAGCATTATGACTGATGCCCCAGTTATTCGTTGTTACCATTTCCTTTAGGGGTATGTTACTCAACATACATTTGAATTGCTGATTCCCAGCAGTTAGTTGTATTATCTCACAGTGCTCTGGACATCAGGGCACAATGAAATTTAGTGGATCTGTTTGAATTCTTAAAGGACCGGGTAATACTGAGCACTGGTAAATGACTGGTTCACGGAGGTGACAGACTTTCTGCCATAATAGGTGTAACAGAAATGACATGGGATTGGACTAGATGGGCAGGATATTGTTTGTAAAGGCTCTGGTAAGGTTATCAGCATATTTAGGTAACTCCTGCTTCCCACTATGGATGAGTGCCTAAGAGTGCAAGTATGTATAATAGCTACTTTTTAATGTGGGTTGAGTCAAAGCTGTCACAATGGAGCTACTGTTGCTGGTTTGATATGAACCTGAAAATTGGAAATCATCATCTATGAAGGTTCCTCATTGAGCTGAAAAACTTCAGATGAAGGAGAACTGAGCAAATTAAAGCATTCATGAGTTAATTGTTTCAACAAACAGGGCTTTAGGTTTGAGCATAAGGAACAAAAACATCAGTTACAACAATAAAAAATGCAATGAACTATGGTCCAGCACATAGGAGTGTGACTTGATGATGTGGACTTATTTGTGCTGATGTAAAGAATTAGCTTATTGTGGTTCCTTGTTGTTTACAAAATCTGCAATTGGTAATTGAGTTGGAATCAGAGTGAATTTTGGACCCTTAGCCTGCACTCGGAAGACAACTTCATCAGTTATATTCCCTGGGAGGCTGATCAAGTTTCATTGTGGTCTTACTTTTGGTTGTTGTCATTTGTCTTCCTAGGTCCACACCACAAGGTTTCTTTATTTGTGATCTTATGAAAATGAACTTGTGACAAAGCAAGCTGGGATAATTTTACTTCCCCTCTTGTTTTTCCATCTGCCTCCTTAAAATTCATTTTGTTCTTAACTAATTACCATTAACATACATGAGTATAATCTGCATTTTCATAAAAGTGAAAGGTTGGCCCTCAGTCTTAAAGAATATAACAATAGATCTAAATTTGTGCTTAGTTTTATGTATGTAATTGATTTTCTAATTTATTTTGACTATTCCAAGTTAGTATCTTTCATTATAGGGTGAAATCAGTCATTGTTTTGTAACTTAAATTCTATTGTTGACATATAAACAAATATAAATTCTCTATAATTATAAACATTTGGGAGATGAAACAATAGCATTCTTAAAGGATCTATTTGGCAAAGCCAGCCCTTAATTAATTCCAAAGTAACTAACAGTTTTTTTCAAAAGTATTGTTTACATAATTATATGTGTTAATTTCATCATTTTAACAAATAAATTGGTCTAACTCTTGTAGTAGAAGAAAGTGTTAAAAGGAACAAATTTTTCGATGTATGCAGTTATTTAGTGAGTTAAGTTTTAATTGTAATTTCTGTAAATTTAACTTCTAACACTGTGTACTTACAGTACCTATTATTGTGAGTATGTATAAGGGCCCAATTTTTGGTCCCAAGACAGTCAGTCCACAGCCGAGTTTCAGACGAGAAACTTGTGTTGGTCACAACAATGAAAATGCTTCAACTGAACTATGAAATAAGTGTTACACAATTTGGCTATGCAGTAAAACAATGATTATTCCAAAAAACTATGAATTATGTGGTTATGTTTTTACTGCTCATAGATATTCAACAGTAAACTATTGTAGCAGTATGAGGATGTTCACCTGAAAACTATTAATCAGGCTTATGGAAAGTTTAAACAATAGTGCACTGGCCATATATAACTGTGGATTATTGGGGGGTTGTGAACAGTGAAAGTAAAAGACTGTGAAACACAACTGTGGATCTGTCAGCTACATCATTTACAGTAGACAGTAGTTGCACTTCCACCCCCTATTTTTTCAGCCAGTATGTCGACACTGAGGACAATCAATGAAGAAATAAAAGAAGGTGAACCCTTACAAACTGTTGTGAAATATCTCAGTTTTATGTATCCTCCCATGTAGCTTACTGTGGCCGTGGAGGAGAATCAGAGTAGCTTCACATATCTGTAAAAATGAAGTACTAACAAAATGTCAGTTTGGTTTCCAGAAAGGTTTTTCAACAGAAAATGCCATATATGCTTTCACCAGTCAAATTTTGAATGATCTGAATAACCGAACACCACCCATTGGGATTTTTTGTGATCTCTCAAATGAAATTCTGCTAGACAAGCTCAAGTATTGTGGCATGAGTGGGACAGTGCACAAATGGTTTAATTCGTACCTAACTGGAAGAGTGCAGAAAGTTGAAATAAGTAGTTCTCGTAACATGCAAAGATCAGCACATTCCTCAAACTGGGGAACTATCAAGACTGGGGTTCCACAAGGGTCAGTCTTGGGTCCTTTGTTGTTCTTATTATATATTAATGACTTGCCATTCTATATTCATGAAGAGGCAAAGTTAGTTCTCTTTGCTGATGATACAAGTATAGTAATCACACCTGACAAACAAGAATTAACTGATGAAATTGTCAATACTGTCTTTCAGAAAATTACTAAGTGGTTCCTTGTAAACGGACTCTCACTGAATTTTGATAAGACACAGTACATACAGTTCCGTACAGTGAATGGTATGACGCCATTAATAAATATAGACCTTAATCAGAAGCACATAGCTAAGGTAGAATATTGCAAATTTTTAGGTGTGTCCATTGATGAGAGATTAAATTAGAAGAAACACATTGATGATCGGCTGAAACGTTTGAGTTCAGCTACTTATGCAATAAGGGTCATTGCAAATTTTGGTGATAAACATCTTAGTAAATTAGCTTACTACGCCTATTTTCAGTCATTGCTTTCATATGGCATCATATTTTGGGGTAATTCATCACTGAGGAATAAAGTATTTATTGCACAAAAGCGTGTAATCAGAATAATAGCTGGAGTCCACCCAAGATCATCCTGCAGACATTTATTTAAGGATCTAGGGATATTCACAGTAGCTTCTCAGTATATATACTCTCTTATGAAATTTGTTATTAACAACCAAACCCAATTCAAAAGTAATAGCAGTGTGCATAACTACAATACTAGGAGAAAGGATGATCTTCACTATTCAAGATTAAATCTAACTTTGGCACAGAAAGGGGTGAATTATACTGGCACTAAAGTCTTTGGTCACTTACCAAATAGTATCAAAAGTCTGACAGATAACCAACAAGTATTTAAGAAGAAATTAAAAGAATTTCTGAATGACAACTCCTTCTACTCCATAGAGGAATTTTTAGATATAAATTAAGAAAAAAATATTAAAAAAATAAAAAAATAAAATATAAAAATAAAAAATAAAGAAAAACAAAAAAACACAATAAAATAAAGTTGTTATATTAACTTAAGTATGTTGTTAAATTAACCTATTTATGTCATGTATTGGAAAATTCGACTCGTTCCACATCATTACGAAATATCGTATTCATGATCCATGGAACTAGTATTAATCTAATCTAATCTAATCTAATCAGAATGCACCATCATGAGCCCGAACATTCTGAGCAGATGGAAAAATAACAGTTCCATTGATCACAATCTGTACAGTGCCTGCTATGCACACATTTGAATTTACATGGTTCCAGATATTCACCACAATTCTCAAAGTGAATTTGTTTTGTGTATCTTATACACAAGCAAGCAAGCAAAGCTCCATGTTATGACCCTGATGGGCCAAGCAGGACCAACTGACCGCCATGTCATCTTCTGCCAATGGCATCATTCAGATGTGGTACGGAGGCACATGGGGTCAGCACACCACACACCCAGTTGCTGTCAACTTTCTTGACCTTTGATCCCCCACTTCTCACTTACGTGGCAGTATTGGGAATCAAATCCTGGTCCTCCTCATAGCTGCTAGACATTCTGACCACCAAGCTATGGAAGTGCACCATCTTGTGCACAATGAGAGAGAAAATTACAATGCTTACAGTCTGATTATTTAAATGAACAGGACTCTGGGCTTGAGTATCCAAAAGAGGAAAACAGTCACAACAACAAAAACACTAATAGTCTTGATTAATCTCACAGAGAAGGTGTGATTGATGACATAGAATTATTGGTGTTAGTATCACCAGAAAAGTATCAACCAGAACATTATGACCACTGAGCAGCTATCAATATAAACCCATCAAGGCGATAGCAGCATCACCTGGCAAGAAATGACTGCTAGTCAGATACATGCATGATGCATGTACTGTCAGTGAGCGTGCTGTCCGTGTGTAGAATAGGTAAGCTACGTGATCTATCTGAGTTTGACCAAGAGCAGACTGTGATAGCCCTGAGGCTCTGCATGAGCATTTTGGAAACTGCACAACTTGTCAAGTGTTTGGGGAGTGCTGTGGTGAGTGTCTTTAACAAGTGGCAAAACCAAGGTGAAACCACAACCAGATGTTGTAGGGTAGGGTGGCCACCCATTATTACAGATGTTGAACATCATAGGCTGGGCAGACGGCAAAACAGGACAGGTGGCAAACTGTGTGATCTGATGGGCAGAGTACAAGTGTGTCTGAAAACAAAGTGCACCAAACACTTGTACCAATGGGCCTTTGCAGCCAACGACCCATCCATGTGCCAATACTAACACCACAACATTGGCTTAACACCACAACAGCAACTATGATGGAAATGGGCACAAGACTGTCAGCACCTGATGTTGGTGCATTGGCAAAGCATTGCACAGTCTGATGAATCTCAATACCTTCTTCATCAAGCCAATGGGAGGGCACAAATCTGTTGTCTTCCAGGGGAACAGTACCATGACACCTGTACTGTGGAATGGAGAGAAGCTGGCGGCAGCTTCATTATGCTCTGGGAAACATTCACATGGGCATCTATGTGTCCAGTGGAGCTTGTGCAAGGCACCATAATAGCCAAGGAGTATCATAAACTGGTTGCATACCACATACACCCCTTCACAGCGATCATGTTTCCCAAAATGAGTGGCCTTTTTCAACAAGATAATACATCAAGTCATAAGGCCAGGAGTGTGATTGAGTGGTTTGTGGGACACAGTGACAAGTTCCTATTGATGTTCTAGCCACTATCGCACCAGATATTAACCTGATTGAACACATCTGGGATATGATTGAATGTGGCATCAGAACTCATCACCCCCCTCCCTTGACTATATGGAAATTAGGTGACGTGTGTGCAGGGGTGGTGCCAACTCCCTCCAGCGACCTACTAAGGCCTCATCGCTTGCATGCCATGATGCCTCACTGCTGTTATCCATGCCAAAGGCGAAGGTTGGTGTACTACATTGCTTCTACATGTGATAATAGCAGTTATTAAGTGATATGACATGGTACCAGCTATTACGTAGGTGGTCATAATGTTCTGCCTGATCAGTGTAAGGTATATGCTTTTTGCTGATTTTAGCCTCATTATGAGATTTGGACTACCTTCAATCAACTTGTCATCAATGGGACATTAAAAAATAATCAACCTTCTTCAGCTTAGGATTTTATGAGAAGTTTGGAAACACAATTGAATTCAGTATGGAGTGAGATACTGTCTCTGGATCATTAAAATACAACATGAAATATGTTAAAAAACAATGACAGTAGGATGGCAGTAAAAGATGGTAATGAGACATGTGATATGACTCACACTGCCCCATCACACCTTACCATTTTTACAGAGTATCAACGTCCCTTGGGAGCAGTTATCAGTCACCTGAAGACGGTAAAAAAGCCACATCACCAAAAAAGTTGTTAAGCAGTGACTTTACCTGTCAAATACCCACAAAAAATTCCTTTGATGTGTCTGTTGTTGTTCAGTATGGAATATTTATTTTCCTCTTTTCATTTGGCTTTAGTTTTAAATTATAGTTTTGCAGAGGTAATCAAATTATTAGTAGCTAACTATTTGATGCAACTTTCTCTCTCACTTTCTATCCATCTGACTTTCTTTTGATATTTTCTATCTCCAATTTAATTTCAAATTTTTCATCTTATATTGTTGCATGCCCTTCAGTTTTAATTTATTCGTTTCTGATTTCAATTTATGTTTTATTTATTAACATCCATGGATTTAGTATGGTAAGTTTTTTTTTCTATTTTAACTTCCACTGATCTTCTCATGACTAAGTCTTGAAATTTGCCTTGTCCAATTTTTCTAAACTGCTTCTTACTTCTTCTCTTCCAAATTATTTATTCCTACAACAGACAAGTGGTATTACAAGTCGAATTTTGACTTAGTTGTTCATTTATTTAGAAATTTCTCTCAAGACGTGGCTGTGTGGAGGAAGGCTTGAAATCATTCCCTGTAGCAGAGTGGGACACGTGTTCCGAAAAAAGCATCCTTATTCATTCCCACGTGGAAATGCACAAACATATCTCAGGTAAGATTAGATCCTTCAGCATTATCTAGTACAAATTTGAGTCTATGCAAATTACTTAACAGTTAAAAAATTAATTTTTAGGAACAGCAGACGTATAGCAGAAGTATGGCTTGAGGAATACAAGACATTCTTTTATGAAGCAAGGCCAAATGCTGTTGATGTTGAGATTGGAAGGTATGCCTTCAATAGAAATCATTCATTAATTAGCAAAAATGTCCTAAGTTGGGAAAGAAGCTCTGTACTCTGACACAAAAAATGTACAGTCAGAAAACTAATAACATTCATTCTTTATTTGTTTATTTTTCCAAGAATCATTTTAATACATCGTTTGTACATGTGGTACAGGACAGTGGTAAACCTAGTTACTTTACAAGACAGTAGTCATTTTGACTACATTGTTGACATAATCAAAATACATAATAATCTAGGTTGGTGTACTACGTTGCTTCTACATGTTATAATAGCAGTTATTAAATGAGATGACATGATAAGCACAACGTAAACTATATTATGAATTGACAATTAGTAAAATTTGGTAAATGAGGTTTACTTATTATGATGTTCCATAAATCCAGACAAAGAATAGAAGCAGTGGTCAAGCAAGAACTGTTTCAACTTTATTTTAAATGCATTTAATGTTGGTGTTCATTTTAGGTAAGAAGGCAAATGGTTATATAACACAGTTCCAGTATGATACACTCCTCTTTTGCATAAATTTGTATTTACTGTGTTCATGTGTAGGTTCTTCTTGTGCCTAGTTTCATAAGTTTGTATATCATAGTTGTGTGTGAAGAGATCTTCCTTTTTTAAGATACTCACTTTTATGAAAATTAGAATTTCATATATATACAAGCAAGGCAAAGGCAATATTTTGAGAATTTTAAAAAGGGGTCCACAGGGATCCTTGCATTTGGCTTTTTTTATCACCCTGATAATCTTTTTTGATCCTGACAGCATGTGCTAGTGAATTCAGTCTCTTTTTTAAATTGTTTAGGCACACCTCCCACTTTAGATTTGACTGAACATGAATGCCTCGAAATTTTGTATTACTGACCTTTGACACATTTTTTTTCCTTTGATAGTGAAAACAGGGTGTGATGTGGAAGTTAATTGCCACAGATTTTTCAGAATTCTTGATGAGCCTATTGGTCCTGAACCAGTGCATTAATGTATGCATAACTGATATTGCAGCCTCCTGCAGATTTCCCTCATTCTGTGATTTAATTAGAATATTGGTGTCATCTGCAAAGAGTACAGTGGTTCCATAATATATTTTACAAGCCGTCATTTATATGCGGTAGTAATAGGACAGGTCCCAGAATTGACATTGTGGGACTCCATACTTGATTTTCTCCTCATCACTGTAAAAACTAGAAATTTTTTGTGTTTTACTATCTTTGTGTTTCATTTCTGTAATCTGCTGTTGATTACTGAGATACAACTGGAGCCACCTTTCAGACTGGCCTCTAATTCCATATTTACTTAATTTATGCAAGAGAATGCCATAATCAATAACATCAAAGGCTAAGTAAGATCCAGAAATATCCAAGATACATATTGCTTATCATCCACTACTTTTAATACTTCATTTAAGAAAGCAAAGTTTGCTGTCTGAGTTTACTTCCCAGCTTTGTAACCATGTTGGGAGTCACTTATCAGGCTCTCTTTATTTAAAAAAACTGTTAATCTTCTTAGGAACATTTTTTCCACAATTTTGCTGAAGCCTGACAATACTGAAACTGGCCTATAATTATCAATATCACTTTTTGCACCTTTCTTATGCAAAGGTGTTACTTTTGCAGTTTTTAGATTAGTTGGAAAGGCACAACTCTCAAAAGACGAATTTACTATGTCTGTTAGTGGTTCCACAATAACTGTTGCACTGACTTTGGTAATAGCATTTGGTATCTCATGAACACCCAATGAATATTTATTAGGTAATTCTTTTAGGATTCTTGACAGTTCCTCGGGTGTTGCTGGATGCATGAATAATGTGTTTTGATGAATTTTTTGATCTGAGTGACTGGCTGGCTGTTTGTCAAGGTGTGTATTTATTAACTGCTATGCTATGTTAGAGAAATAATTGTTGAAAGCACTAGCCACATGTTTAGGGTCAGTTAGTTTATTTTTATTCCTAATCAGCTCTGTATTTCTGTGATTAACTGGCCTGGTGCCCATTTCTTTCCTTATTATTTGCCAGGTTGCTTTAGTTTTATTCTTGGGATTACGCAATATTTTGACATTTTCTAGTTGTTTTGCTTTTGAAATAACTCGCATTAGTATTCTTTTGTATCTTTTTAAGCATGGAATAAAGTCAGGATTAGTATTTTGCTTGGAGTACTCATACAATTTCCTGTTATTTTGACATGATATCCTTATCCCTTTTGTAATCCACTTTTTTTTGTTTTTTGAGTAGAATTAAATGTAGTTATTTTCTTCGGAAAAGCCATTTCAAAAAATGGCTGAATGTAGCCTTAAACTTATATTTCTCATTGGTATCATTACAATCATATGCCTCTTTCCAGGTTTCACCCTTTAGGAGAGAACAAAAATATTCCACATTTTTTGTACTGAAATTCCCTACAGTGTGTCATATTCTATTGGGAATTGAGTGTCCTGAAATATTCATTGGAAGAATTTGAGCATTATGATCACCAAAATCCATGTTCACAACTTGTATATTATAGGCATAGTTGCACTTATTTATCAAGATCTGATCAATATTGAGTAATAGAGATATAATGTATTGGTTATGCCATCTACAGTTGTTTGATATGTGTACATCTGGAACTACATAGTCATGTTTATACTCAACGTTACACAGCAGCTAGCCATTGCCTTTCCATGTTTATACATAAAATGTGATGTATTGCAGAGGGTGAACTTTCAAAACAGTCTTGCATGGGACTGTCACTTCAAATGTTCACATCTAGCCTTACCATCAACTACTGTCATTCTTGGACAGTATGGAAGTTTTCAATATTGACATTAGTTGTTACGATGGTTGGCATGATCACAATAAAACTATTGGGTACTACATTATAACAAAACATAAATACAATTAAAGTGCGCTGAATTTTACTAAACATAAAACTGACAAGTAACACCCATCACATTAAGGGAAAGAAAAACATTTATGAAAAGTCATTATCATATTCAACTGGAAAAAAGGTCTATAATTTACACTAAATAACAAAACATTTTAACAAGCTGAAACTTGAAGTTCCTGTCAGTTAATGTTTTAGATCTGCTAGATTAATGGTTAAGCACACTGTTGTCTCTATGATGGAATGCTTCACACATGGACCCCAACAATCGTGTCCCATTTGAATCCTCTCAGTTATCTCCCGTGATTTATAACGACACTGCAGTGATACATGCATGTAGTTTCAAAAGGCCATACATGCAGCAGTGCTGTGTCATCTGCAGGGGTAACTCATGTAATAACACTGTTCACGTTTACATTGCACTTCACTTGGCGTAGACCAGGACTGTGCCCTTGGCATGCTCGATGTTAACTGACTGGGCACGGCCCGTGCTGCCTGAGTTGTTGTGTTGTTGTTGTTGTTGTTGTTGTTGTTGTTACGCCGGCAGGGGTTGCGTCCGAATTCTCGCGTGCCCTCTGAGGAACGGGACTCTACTTGCGGCAACTACCGTCCGTGACGCGCCGTGCTGATGTGCACCTCCTGTGATCTTTCTGGTGGCTACTGCACTCCTCTTCCTTCGGGGGATGAAGCCACTGTGATCCACTGTGTTGGAATGTGGAGCGTCGGGCAGGAGCGATGACCTCCACATCCATTGGAAGGCAGGAGTTGAGCGGATCTGCCAATCCTCGAGCCGGAACCTTCAAATACGGCTGGAAGTGACCCACACGAAGAGGCCCCTGTCGTCCCACCACCGGAGCCTGGGACAGAACGGGCGACAAGCTGTCGAACTCCGGATCCTGTGCCAACTCGGGAGGGGCAAGACCCAGTGGCAGGGATGATGGGGAAGGGACGACCACAGGTGAACCAGCCTCCTGAGAAACCGGGCCTGCGAGGGGGGCCGGCTCTCACTGGGGCATCCCGAACGATGGCGATGCCGGTGCTGGAGCTACTGGAGGCTGCCAAGGCTGAGAACCATCACAGTGCGGCAGGGTCACAGCGGGGAGAGGCGGTAACGTCCCCTGAGAAACCAACACGGGTGCCGGCAATGGGGAAGCCGGTGTCCGAGAGGTCGGAGGGTGGGTGCCCAAACGTGGACGTAGCTGATTTTGATGACGATGTACCACCCGGTCCCCTGCCTGCAAGGTATAGAGCCAGCGGCCATTTCGGCGCAGGACCACCGCTGGTATCCAACGTGGATTGCGACCAAACGCACGTGCCCAGACCGACATACCCAGTGGAAAGCCAGGTACTCCATTTTGCGAAGACTGGCGAGGACCAGGCCAGAGGAGGTGCAGCAGAGTCCTAGGTTGGCGCCCATGGAGGAGCTCTGCGGGGCTGCGTTCGCCCATTGTTGTGGTCCGGTATACCGTCAGGAAAAATGTCAATGCCTCCTCCACAGGAAATTCGTGCACATACTTTTTCATCTGCGTCTTAAATGTGTGCACCATGTGCTCGGCTTCCCCATTCAATTGTGGATGGAAGGGGGGAGAGCAAACGTGCCGAATACCGAAGCGCCTACAAAAATCCTGGAAGGTCTGCGAAATAAACTGCGGTCCATTGTCTGAGACCGTGATTTCCCTAAATCGCTTCAGGCAAATGCCAGAATAGTTCCTTTGAAAGGGCACGGCCGATTTCCTTCCCCATATTTCCCTCACCCGAGCTTGTGCTCCGTCTCTAATGACCTCGTTGTCGACGGGACGTTAAACACTAATCTCCTCCTCCTCCATTGTCCGAGACCAGGGTGATTGGCAGACCTTCCACAGAAAAGATTTTTGCTAGTGCCTGGCTTGAAACTTCTGAAGTGGTTGAGGAGCAGCGAACCACATATGGGAATCGGGAATAAGCATCAATGACAATGAGCCAAAAGCCATTGAGAAACGGGCCCGCAAAATCGATGTGAACACGTTCCCATGCTTGGGTTGCCGGCAGCCAGGAAGAGAATGCTGCCCTGGGAGATACCTGTAGGCTCGCACACTGGGAACAGGCGGCCACCAAGTGCTCAATTTCTCTGTCAATACCAGGCCAGTACACATGTCTGCAAGCCAAGGTTTTAGTACGGGAAACACCCCAGTGCTCCGCATGTAATAACGTGAGGACCTCCCTTCATAAACTGGCAGTAACAACCACGCAAGGAGCTGTATCATCGGTAGCCAGAAGGAGAACTCCTTCCAAGACCGAGAGGCGGTCTCGTAGAATAAAATAATTACGAAGAGGGTCCGAGGCCCGGCCTGGAGGGCGGGATGACCACCCCTGCTGAATGAGGCAAACTACTTGCCGGAGAACCGGGTCAGCTGCTGTTTCTCTGGCGACTCTAGAACTAGTGATCGGGAAGCCATCAACTGCTTGGCGGGACACCACATCCAAATGAAAACACATAATCTCTTCTCGATCGAACTTAGGATCCGGGCCCACCGGAAGACGGGAAAGAGCGTCGGCATTGGCATGCTGTCCGGTAGGGCAAAAATGAATGTCATAATGGTACTTAGAGAGGAACAAGGCCCAGCGCTGTAGTCTGTGGGCCGCCCTATCCGGAATCTGAGAGGCGGGGCCAAATAACGATATTAACAGCTTATGGTCAGTGATTTACTGAAACTTCGTGCCATACAAGAAAGGGTGAAACTTGGTAACAGCGTAGACAATGGCCAAAGCCTCTTTTTCCACCTGGGAGTTATGGGCCTGTGCGGGACTAAGAGTTTTAGATGCAAACGCCAGTGGTTGCTCAGAACCATCTGTGTTGCGATGGGCCAGGACCGCCCCCACCCCACACTGCGAAGCATCTGTAGCCAGGACCAACGGCTTATGGGGGTCAAAAGTAGCCAAATAAGGCGTTGACGTGAGGAGGCCCTTCAATGAGTTGAACACTCGCTCGCATGCAGGCGACCAATCAAAAGGAACACCCTTGTGCAGAAGGCAGTACAGGGGGCGGGCTATGGTGGAAGCCCTGGGAATGAACCGGTGGTAATAGGCTATCTTGCCTAAAAAAGCTTGTAACTCTTTCAGCGAAGCGGGCTGAGGAAGGTCGACGATACCTTGGACCAAACTTCCTAGTGGCTGGATGCCGTGCTGAGAGATGGTGTAGTCCACATACTCAATGGACGGTTGGAAGAAGTTTGACTTATGCAGGTTGCAATGCAAGCCCACAGACCTGAATTTGAGAAAGAGGGTGCGAAGGTTGTGCAAGTGTTCCTTCGTGCTGTGGCCTGTGACAATTATGTCATCCAGGTAATTAATACAATGAGGGATTGTCGTCGTGACGTGCTCAAGATAACGCTGGAATATCGCCGGGGCACTGGATATTCCGAAGGCCAACCGCTGATATTGGTAAAGGCTAAACGGGGTGTTGACGACTGCCAGCCGTTTGGAGTCCTCATCAAGTGGTATCTGATCATAAGCCTCGGAAAGATCGATTTTCAAAAAATATTGGCCTCCTGCCACAGCGGAGAACAATTCATCAGCACGAGGCAAAGGATAGGTGTCTACCACCAATTGGGAATTAATTGTGGCCTTGAAATCGCCACAAAGACGTAATTTTCCCGAGGGCTTCCTTACAATAACGAGGGGCGAAGCCCACTCACTAGAAGAAATGGGAAGAACGACCCCTAGGGCTGTCAGCCGGTCTAGCTCTTCCTTTACCTGAGGGCGGAGAGCCAAGGGGATCTGCCTCGCGCGTAGAAAACGTGGGCGAGCCGACGCCTTCAACGTTAAGTGAACTTCAAAATCTGAGACACACCCCAGGCCCTCCTCAAAGATATCTGGAAGGTCTGAGATCAAAGATTCCAATGATTGATAGGGAACGTCTTCGGAGACCAACTGTATGGTGTCAGCGATAGAAAAACCGAAAGCTTGAAAGGCATCCAGGCCAAAAGGGTTAGCGGAGCTCGCGTCACTGACAACAATAAAAGTAATAGGCCGAGTGACTGATTTGTAAGTCACGTCGGTAGTGAATTGACCCAGTAGGGGAATGAACTGTTTACCATAACCGCGTAGACGCAGGTAAACTGGCGCGATCCAAGGTCGGAATAAGTTTGTGCATTCAACAACGAAACTGCCGCGCCCGTATCTACTTGCAGTTGTAACCAGCGCGACAGAACCAACACCTCGATAAAGAGTTTGCGTGCCGATGTGCTGGGAGCCTGGCCCAATGAAACTTCCTGAATGTCAACGTCCATGTCCTCTGTACCTGCTTCCTTCGATTCTTTTGAGGCTGAGCGGCAAACTTTAGCAATGTGACCTTTTCTATTACATTTGCGACAAATGGCCCAACGCTGGGGGCACTCTGACCGATCATGATGTATATAGCACGACACACAGGACGGCAACAGGGGCCGGTGGCCGGAATTCTGTTTACGTGCCGTGCGGGAGCGGCCGTAACGGCCGGATTGTACCGCTTGCAAGTCATCCACCCCGGACGCAGCGGACGCGGCCGCGCCACCCTGAACAACCGCGACGTCGCACCACACTTCCAGCTGTTGACCTGCGGCGTGAGAGACTTCATACGATTGAGCAATGGACAGGACTTCCTCGAGGGAAGGGTCTTCTAACTGCAGGGCCCATTGCCGGACCTCCCTATCAGGGGCCAAACGAACAATGACGTCGCGTACCATAACGTGGGCATACGACTCTCGCGACTGCTCCGTGACAAAATGACACTTGCGACTAAGACCGTGCAGGGTAGCGACCCACGCCCGGTAAGACTGATGGGGCTGTTTCTTGCATTGATAGAACTCGACCCCAGCCGCCACAACATGCGTGCGGCGGCTATAATATGAAGACAGCAATGAACACAGTGCATCAAAAGACAAGGACGAGGGTCCCTGCAACGGCGCTAGCTGCCGCAAAACTTGATACAGTGAGGGAGATATCCAAGACAAGAAGAGAGCATGACATACCTCCGCATCGGCAACATGAAACGCCTGGAAATGCTGCCGAAGGCGATGTTCATATGCGTCCCAATCCTCCGCCGTCCCGTCATACGGGAGAAAGGGAGGAGGGAATGGCGCTGGAGCAGACTGCATGGAGAGCAACGCCGGAAGCACTTGTTTCATGGTGGCCATGAGCTCCGTCTGCTGCTCAACCAAAACCCGCACTAAATCCTCCATGCTGTGGAGAAGCTGCGAAACCGGAACAACGACACAACATGCGAAAGAACGACCCTACTCGTCGCCAATTGTGTAATAACACTGTTCACGTTTATGTCGCACTTCACTTGGTGTAGACTGGGACTGTGCCCTAGGCATGCTCGATGTTAACTGACTGGGCACGGCCCCTGCTGCCTGAGTTGTTGTTGTAGTTGTTACGCCAGCAGAGGTCGCGTCCAAATTCTCGCGTGCCCTCTGGTGGACGGGACTCTACTTGCGGCAACTACCGTCCATGACGCGCCGTGCTGATGTGCGCCTCCCGTGATCTTTCTGGTGGCTACTGCACCTCAGACTTGTGTGTATGAGGTCACCATCAGAACCTGCCATGGGCATCAGTCTATTTCAGGCTAGCTCAGCTATGCTCAGTGGCAGTGGTGGGTCATCTGCAGAGGGTACCTCAGACTTGTGTGTATGATCCATTATGATTGTACTTCATTTAATGTGTACAGCACTGTCAAAAAGAGCAGATTTATTAGGGTGTCTGGAGATTCATGCTAACATAGTTTATTTTTGTTTACTTCTTTAAACAGTGTCCTCTCTGCAACCCAACAGTAAATGAAGGTTCCATTAACTAAATGTGTCACTTTAGCTGCATATTCAGCATTCATTTCAGCTTGCTATAATGCTGTTTATCCAAAACAGATACTCAAATTTATTTACTTTTTATTGTATAGCTTATTTCTACTCCCCACACATTTTACTTTTACTGAGGAACTCTTACTTGTGTGTACTTTCAACACCTTTCACTTTTACATTGAAGCTCTGTACCTCCAGAAGAGAAATATCCATTCTAAAAGCTTGCATCTCCATAAATTTTTATGAGTGATTGCTAGAGTTACTGTGATGTATTGCTCCAGGAGGCAGATTAGTTTCTTATTGTCAGTATTTAATCACATTGCATAAGGCCAAGTATAGGTAAGCCGCAATGTCTGAAGTTGTCACATGAGAAATTTAAAATTAGTAGTTGCAGGCCTTTTATGTGATGTGTAGCTGTTGTCTACTGTAACTGTTGTAATTTGTTGCATGTTTTTAACAATAATAGCAATTAAAAGACATGTACACAGTGTCATTGCCTATTGTATACACACTCACTGAAATAAATACGAGCACCATACTGCTTCCATCTATAATTTTTTATAACACAAGAGGACATGGTACTCTGATGTATTCACAAATCACTCAAAAAATCATATTCATATCTTTGATGAGTGCAAATTTATAAAGCTGTTGCTAGAAAAGTGTTAAAAAGCATGTGAACACATTCTTATTATTTGAAATACAGAAAATAAACTGTCACTGACTCCCTTGAAAGTGCCAAAAACGAATTAAATTCCCTTTCATAAAGTTAATACAATCTCAACCACATTACCTTCACACTTCAGCAGCTAAACAGCCATTGCACAATATTGGTTCAAAATGTATCAGTTAGGTATTGCAGTAATTATTGTGTTGATATATTTAAGGATTTCTCAGTTTCTTGTCAATCACTTGGATAGATCCCAGCATGTTGTGTTAGTAACTCAAACTATGGAAGCACATTGCTCAGTTAATTTATTATTCACTGAAAAAAGGATTGAAAATTTCTGTACAACATTCACATTTGATGAGAGTACTTTATAGTTTTAATTTGAATTACTTTTCAGCTTAGAAGAAAGATCAAAACTTAAAGAACAACTGCAGTGCAAGCCATTTCAGTGGTACCTGGAAAATATTTTTCCTGAACTCAGGTGAGTTGTTCCAAATAAACTATTGCTGTCAGTGTTACATGTAAAAAAATAAATAAATAAATAAGTAAATAAAATAAAATAAACCATTTTTCTCATTCTGTGTACCCCCTCATTAACCCTTTCCACTCCAACAGCTAGTGGTGCTCAACATTGCAAATTTTGATTTGCACTCCAATGTTGAGCCTCATTTGACATAACTTTTGTAGCTCTCACATGATCTATTTTCAAATATGACTGTACTAGGTGTCAATGCTGCATAGTACTGCTATCAAGGAGAGTCTCTGTTAACTTGGGATCAAACTGTAGCAGTTGTGTTGAGAGAAAGGCTGTAATTATTACATTGTAGTTAGTAGGTGCAAAATGGCTAGTTCTTTATGCACAATCCTTTCTGAGGAAGAGATTATAGGGCTTTTAGAGGAACAGCTAAGTGAAAATGAGTGTGACAATGATTTTAATGACAATGATTTTGATTATGACAGTTATTCATTTGTAAACAATTCAACTGAAATGACAATGGAAACACTTTACTCTGAATAGTTGCAAAAAATATGACACAGTGAAAAGTTTTGTATTGTAACACTTATGAAAATATATTTCAATGAAAGTGCACTTTTTGTTTTAAAGTATATCCTAGTTGTTGGTTACTGATCTCATTGTTTCCATTAAGAGACTCACACAATTCTCTGTGGTTCATTTGCTGCCCAGGCAGCGGTGATTAAAATTAAAGTGCCCAGGGATGCCCTGTGTCTGCATTATGGAGAATTGAAGAGTGAAACAGGTTAAATAAACAATCGTTAATCATTGCATTTATATTATTTCTCAAAAGCTACCATTGTTAAGCATCTATAATAAATTTATATGTAAGGTCATGAGTGCCTTGTTTACAAAAACAAATGTTGAAGAAAATACTTTTTTTAATGTTTAACACCAAAGCTACGTTGGTGTTGAATATTAAAAGATGTCTTTTCTTCAATATTTGAGAGCTGCAAGAAGTGACATACTTAAAACATGCCAGTTCTTGTCATTATACAGTTGGTAATGTGTGATGAAATTCTTAATTATTAAGAACTCAATTGCTTCCATTTTCATTAAAAACTATATGTTCATTTTAAAAAAATATGGTAACAAGAGTAACTAGGATTGTGTGCAGTGTACTTGAAAATATAACACATAACATAAAGTGTTCATTATCATACAAATCATGTGTAGTATATTTAGGTTCAGAGTCAAAACTAACTTTATTTACACACTGAAAAAGTAAATGATTGGTGCACCAAGTACAGTACTTGTTAAGTTATCATAGACTGACAAATTAAGAATGAAACTGTGAGTCAAATCAAAACTATTACAAGGAGAAAAGTCTGTTGCAAGCACATAAAACCATCCCAAGGAAAATCTAAGCAGTAACCAAGACTGTTGCACAATCATCTCTACATACATGACAGCAATACTAGTAGACTTCATGTAAACAGAATACTGGCACTTCATGTGTCGGCATGCAAATTTATCAAGTGAAGCTGCCCAGAGTCAATGTCCAAGTTATGTGTTGCTGGCAACTCTAGTGTCTCCCACTGATTCAAGAACATGCTAACTGGCTATTATTGATACCACCAGAGTCTAAGCCCATATTTGCTTCCAATGTAGTTATTAAATCTCATCTCCATTTAAGCAGACCATAGGGTCAGTTGTTCCCAAATGGTATCTGGTTGGATGGCAAGGGGGATGGCTGCAACAGGGGTCTCCATCAGTGGTGCTGTAACAAGCAGTGCTGTGTCAATCTCAGTAGGTGCCCACATGTCACCCCGCAGCTCCTCAAATTCATTGGTAGAAGGTGGGTGTGGCATGGTTGATTGTCGTATCACTGCATGTCCAGAGATGGGGCATATGACTGGCACCAACTGCTGTGAGAGCTTTTGGGAAGGTACTACTGGTACCATTGGTACCACTGGCGGTTCCTGAGGCAGCGGCTGATTCTTGTGGGATGTCAACTGCCCCCCCCCCCCCCCCCCATTTATATTTGAAAATCAACAAATGCAATCACTTTTGGCTGATAACACCACCCTGTATCCACCGCGGCATGTGCCTGAACGTGGAAGCCCAAATGTGGAACCTTGTGAGGCTGTTCAGTTACTGCTGTATTCCCTTGGCTCATTGTGGTGATTGAAATGGATCCAGGAGTGTTCAGTACTTAAGTCTGTGAAGCACCTCAGTGGGGGTTGTGGCCATGGACAGAAGAGTACTGTGTTGCAATGTAGTTAGGAAGGGCTTCATTGGAAGAAACTATTGTCATCACTTCTTGCATTTTGGTTTTGAATGTCCCAACAAGCCACTTGGTGTCTACATTGGGTATTGGGTTCAGTGGTGTGGTGATCAACGACTGGAAGCCACTTCTGCAGTAAAAGTTGCAGCAAGCTGTGAAGACAATCTGCAGGCTCTTCCCCAAAGCTGTGGTGCATGGAGTCCACTTGATAGTGAAGATCTTCATAGGAGCCTGGATCATGGCCTATGATGTGGTGGCTGTCATTCATGTGATGTACAGAATCTTGGTGAGGATACCCACAACTGTCAACCACTATTTGTACACTCCCACTGTGCAGTGTAGGTCATAGAGAGTACCTCTGTGGAGGCACTGCCTGTCTGCAGGCTCAAGTGGCCTTACCCTGGATCACCAGTTCTATGTTGGCATCCATACTTAGAATAATATCCAGTTGGGCTAATAGAGTATTTCTGGTATCTGTAGCTTTTGAAATGAGTACCCTGCATTCCAAATCTTCTGTCAGCAGCAGGATGATGCCATGACTTATATTTTGGTGGTAGGGTGGTGCAATGTCAGGGATGTCCATGCTGGTAGGCTCTCTAAAAACCCATGCTGGACATTTTTTACTGTCTTAGTGAAGGATCTTTATATTTGGCTCTCATTACTTTCTCTACATCTATGTCTATATCTACTGAGTGATCAAAAAGTCAGTATAAATTTGAAAACTGAATAAATCACGGAACAATGTAGATAGAGAGGTACAAATCGACACACATGCTTGGAATGACATGGGGTTTTATTAGAACCAAAAAAATTCAAAAGTTCAAAAAATGTCTGACAGATGGCACTTCATCTGATCAGAATAGCAATAATTAGCATAACAAAGTAAGACAAAGCAAAGATGATGTTCTTTACGGGATATGCTCAATATGTCCACCATCATTCCTCAACAATAGCTGTAGTCGAGGAATAATGTTGTGAACAGCACTGTAAAGCATGTCCGGAGTTATGGTAAGGCATTGGCGTCGGATGTTGTCTTTCAGCATCCCTAGAGATGTCGGTCGATCACGATACACTTGCGACTTCAGGTAACCCCAAAGCCAATAATCACACAGAGTGAGGTCTGGGGACCTGGGAGGCCAAGCATGACAAAAGCGGTGGCTGAGCACATGATCATCACCAAACGATGTGCGCAAGAGATCTTTCACGCGTCTAGCAATATGGGGTGGAGTGCCATCCTGCATAAACATCATACGTTCCAGCAGGTGCTTATCAGCCAGGCTGGGGATGATGCAATTCTGTAACATATTTGCGTACCTCTCACCCATCACGGTAGCAGTTACAAAACCAGAATTACGCATTTCCTTGAAGGAAAAAGGTCCGATAATGGTAGATGTGGTAAATCCAACACATATCGTGACTTTCTCATTGTGCAATGGAGTTTCCACAACAGTTCTAGGATTTTCGGTAGCCCAAATTCTGCAGTTGTGGGCATTTACAGACCCTCGGAGTGTGAAATGAGGTTCGTCAGTCCACAACATGTTACTAAACCAATCGTCATCTTCCACCATTTTTTTTTTAGCATTGTTAAGTGTAATTCATCACCAAGCAGTTATTGTAAAAGCAACTCAGTGAGTACCAGTAGTGCTGTTTATCTCAGAGTACATGTCAATTGTTACCTTGAAATTCTTGCCTATGCACCCTGGACTCTTTGGTTTCTTTATGGTTAGCATGGGTGCATATTATTGGCTAGAGGCACCAGCATGATGATGTTTTTATTTTCCATGCAGTCTAGCTCTGCTATTGGATTTCTCTCATGGAGAAAGAAATGAGGCAAGCCCTGATGGGAGAAAAAAGGAAGAATAGGAAATATAAATCACAAGCCTATAATTGTAAATAGTAAGATAACCTATATTTGCTGCCATGAAACCCTATATGTCTCATAACATAATATTTACAGTTGAACAATTGTCCTTTATTTTATAGACCACTGACGACGCCTGGTACAAATGGTTGACACATGTTTGGTTTAAAACAAAATAAACATTCAGTTGGAAAAATGGATAATATTTATTCTTATCTAGGTGATACATGTAACTAATGAAGCATGGCTGCAAATACTAATTATTGATCATTTAAGTAATAATTTTTAGTAATGCTTCATTTGTATTTAACCTACTTATAAACTTTTATAGTTCAGCATAACAAAAAAATTGCACGAAGATGGATTTATGGATGTTGAAAAGGAGGGGGGGGGGGGCACAACTTCAGCATTTCTACTCTGGAGCCAACTGCTGTGTGTCTTCAGTGATTAATCCTCTATAGATCACAACAATTTTTTGCTGGAAGCAGCAGACACACATTACTAGATTTCTGCTTATGTCTGGGAACAAAAAGTATGTCTCTCTACATCAATAAACAGAAACTGAAAGTTACTATTTTTTGCTAAAAATCAATCACAATTCATTTCAGGAAACATGACATTGTCCTATTAAAGTCATTGATATGTACTCCATTTTATTTTAAGACTCTGTCTACATCAAGTGTAGTTGTATTCTAAATGCAATATTTTAATTTCAGTATATACACTCCTGGAAATGGAAAAAAGAACACATTGACACCGGTGTGTCAGACCCACCATACTTGCTCCGGACACTGCGAGAGGGCTGTACATGCAATGATCACACGCACGGCACAGCGGACACACCAGGAACCGCGGTGTTGGCCGTCGAATGGCGCTAGCTGCGCAGCATTTGTGCACCGCCACCGTCAGTGTCAGCCAGTTTGCCGTGGCATACGGGGCTCCATCGCAGTCTTTAACACTGGTAGCATGCCGCGACAGCGTGGACGTGAACCATATGTGCAGTTGACGGACTTTGAGCGAGGCCGTATAGTGGGCATGCGGGAGGCCGGGTGGACGTACCGCCGAATTGCTCAACACGTGGGGCGTGAGGTCTCCACAGTACATCGATGTTGTCGCCAGTGGTCGGCGGAAGGTGCACGTGCCCGTCGACCTGGGACCGGACCGCAGCGACGCACGGATGCACGCCAAGACCGTAGGATCCTATGCAGTGCCGTAGGGGACCGCACCGCCACTTCCAAGCAAATTAGGGACACTGTTACTCCTGGGGTATCGGCGAGGACCATTCGCAACCATCTCCATGAAGCTGGGCTACAGTCCCGCACACCATTAGGCCGTCTTCCGCTCACGCCCCAACATCGTGCAGCCCGCCTCCAGTGGTGTCGCGACAGGCGTGAATGCAGGGACGAATGGAGACATGTCGTCTTCAGCGATGAGAGTCGCTTCTGCCTTGGTGCCAATGATGGTCGTATGCGTGTTTGGCGCCGTGCAGGTGAGCGCCACAATCAGGACTGCATACGACCGAGGCACACAGGGCCAACACCCGGCATCATGGTGTGGGGAGCGATCTCCTACACTGGCCGTACACCACTGGTGATCGTCGAGGGGACACTGAATAGTGCACGGTACATCCAAACCGTCATCGAACCCATCGTTCTACCATTCCTAGACCGGCAAGGGAACTTGCTGTCCAACAGGACAATGCACGTCCGCATGTATCCCGTGCCACCCAACGTGCTCTAGAAGGTGTAAGTCAACTACCCTGGCCAGCAAGATCTCCGGATCTGTCCCCCATTGAGCATGTTTGGGACTGGATGAAGCGTCGTCTCACGCGGTCTGCACGTCCAGCACGAACGCTGGTCCAACTGAGGCGCCAGGTGGAAATGGCATGGCAAGCCGTTCCACAGGACTACATCCAGCATCTCTACGATCGTCTCCATGGGAGAATAGCAGCCTGCATTGCTGCGAAAGGTGGATATACACTGTACTAGTGCCGACATTGTGCATGCTCTGTTGCCTGTGTCTATGTGCCTGTGGTTCTGTCAGTGTGATCATGTGATGTATCTGACCCCAGGAATGTGTCAATAAAGTTTCCCCTTCCTGGGACAATGAATTCACGGTGTTCTTATTTCAATTTCCAGGAGTGTATATGACATTAAAAATACTGATAGCCTGATGAAATGGAGATCCAGATGGGAGTAAATCCTTTATTGTGCTGATGCATTTCAGGTGAAGCATCAAATTTTAAGGTTTCCAAACTGGCACAATGATAAAACCTGCATAATACTCACTTCTTACTGTTTTTATATATGGACTTCGTGCCTCTGCAGTTGTGCTTCTACCCACCACAGTTGTTAGAAATCATTATTAAGGGTGCAACCATATGTTGCTTCCTCCACACAGATATGTGAAACTTTATTTTACAGGTCCGTCTTGATCACAAAAATTTTACACTTCATTATTACCAGTTTTGGCTACTGCCATCATCAGATCATAAAATATTCAGATGTAGTATCAATGTCAAACTAAACATGTAGGTACATAGTAAGTGCTCACAAAACTGGTAATAGTAAAGTGCAAAATTTGTGTGATCAAGATGGACCTGTAAAATAAAGTGCCAAAATATGATCAGGGGCTCATTTTCTGACTTTATGTCTTCAATTTATAAGACGTGTGAAATATGTGATGTTATACATTTATGAACTTTTTACTGTGATGCAGGTAACAGAGGTAGCTTGAAAATGCTCAAGGGGTCAAAGTTAACTAGTAGCTAAGTAAAGTGATCATTTCAAAATAAAACCACCAATTAAAAGAAAATGACTTCCCTCAAGAAATTGTTGCTTGGGCTACACTGGCAACACTGAATCTGCTCTCATCCAAAAAGACCACACAACCCACTCCTTGATGGTCCAATCTCTATGCTCTTGGCACCATTGCAAATGGTGCCACTAATGTGCAGGTACCAACAGAATACAACCTATTGATCATTGAGCTAAGAGACCACATCTATGCAGTAATCATGCTACTGTGTAATGTGAGATTGCATGCCTTAAATCCCATTACATGTGGTTGCAATTGCACCCACTGTCTGACCTGTGTCACTTCTTGCCTGCTGCATAATGCAGTGGACATTTTCTGCTGTAGTTGACCGTGATCAACCAACTACTCTCCTCTTTTGGACATCATGAACTTGAAATAATGCTGTGAACAGTACCAAATTCCTAAGCTACACTTGTCACACTTCATCCTTCTTCCAGTTTCCTGGTGATTCTTCTCCATGGTAAGTCATCCAAATTTTGTCTCCAGGCCATGTTGTAATGAAGAACACCACCACAGGGCACAGTAACTGCTCACTGATCAATACACACAGTCTTCTCTTATTCCTTCAACTGCTTCATGTCACAGGGCCAGCCCTATTTGGTGCTGTAATCACACTGACCTCATGCTATATGACGTCCAGCTTTCCATGCACATCAGAGACCTCTGGCAGCATGCCTCTGTCCTTTAATTCAGTTCCACTAAGTTGTTAATATGTTGTGTCACATTGTCTACCTCATTCTTAAGCTCTTCAGAGTTGTGTATTTATCAGCCACTCAACCCTTGGAATTTTATTTACGGTACTTGCATATCTCAGGGTTTAGTGCAAACCTTTCCACTTGAAACTATTTGGACATGTCAAGGTCTTAATTGTGACTGTGCTGAATGCATATATAGTGTAATGTCAAGTTTATATTTTTTTTTTGATGATACTGATGATGATGTTAATAATGCTGCTGCTGATGAAACCTGGTCTGGTCTTAAACAGCATCAAAAGATCCACCAAGCTAAATGTTCTCTTCTCAGTTTACAGATGATTTGAAGCTTTTTAAAATTTTATATTGGTGCTGAAACAACACCATAGGTTGTTATATAAGTACTACAGCAAGTTGTTTGGGCAACAGACAGCGTAGCATATGAATCCATTTGATGAGGTTGTCAGTTTAGACAAACCTCTCTGTGATAAACCTGCTGAGGGTTTCTGGAGCCCTCATGCCTTTAAAAATGCACTGGATGCAATGCACTCTAACAACCTGGTTTAAATGGTGTTTCTGGTACTGAACACCGCGGGTTTCGAATGCGTGCCAGACAGCATGGAACTTGATGACCACTAGAAGTCTCTGCAGCAGTCACACCATAAGCCGTGACTGCACGCACTCTTGGCCTGAGTATAATGTGAGGGGGCCACTGTGGAGCATGTGATCCCAGCGGCCAATAGCGACATACCCTGTTATGTATTTAGGCGGCTGCCTCTCACTCAGCAAGGCAAGCTGGTATTCACGTTGAGTCAGTTGATATCTCGCTTAAAGACATCAGGTTAATGTTGCATGTGCTTACTTCCCATTTACGAGTGGGCGTTGTTTTGATTCTGTGAAGTTCTCTTGTGACCCCATTGCTTAATACTTTGTTGTTGATCTTGGTGTCTTGCTCGATTGTCTGTCATCATGCTTGATCTTCCATTACCGTTCGTCTGTCTTATTTGTTCACGAGCTGCTTCCATTCGGTCCCACCGCATTTTCATTAGCAGAAACCTTGTGACTATTCCTGTTGCAGTTACAACAGTGTTAGTAGCAAGCAATTGTGACAATACACCAAGCCCATTTACTGTCAACTAAAATGTCTCAAGTCAGTTATTGCTGCAAACATTTATTAATTGTGACATAAAACCATGTAATGTATCCAAACAGCTCATCACAAGTGGAAACGAACACTCACTGCATGGCACCAAGCACTGAGTTCCTTTACAGATATTACATTACTTGTACACTGTGTTTTTCTGTGTAATTATATGGTATACCTGTGACAAGTGTCACTGTGAAGAAAATGATCACAAAGCTGAAAGTCATGGATTGTTTAGACAATCAACCATGTAGTGGGTGACCAGACAAAAGTGCTTCTACTCAGACAGTTCAGGAAGAAATGGAGACTTTAGCAGGTTCGTCTCCAGATTGTGAAGTCAGCTCTCATAAGCCGCACATCACACTGGCATTTCATGCACTACTGTTTGGACAGCACCAAGGTGTACCCTCCAATGCTATCTGTACAAATTGCAGCATCATCATGAATTTTTAGCAGAATTGTCGTAGAAACTCTATTGCATGATGAGAAAGTCACAGTGTGATGTGGGTTTGCCACATCAATCATGATCAGACACATTTTTGTCAAGGAAATGTGCATGCTGCTTTTCAAACTGTCTGTGTGATGGGTGTAGGGTATGCCTATATCTTACAGAATTTCATCATCCCTAGCCTGGCTGATAAACACCTGCTGGAAGGTATGACTTTTATGCAGAATTCCACTGCACCCCATATTGCTACACATGTGAAAGACCTTGTGCACACATGTTTTGATTTGAATTGTGTGCTGAGCCACCATTTCCATCATGCTTGGCCTGCCAGGTCTGCACACTTCAATACATTTGATTATTTGTTGTGAGGTTGCCTGCAGTTGCAAGTCTACCATGGCTGTCCAGCCTCATTAGGGATGCTAAAAGACAACATTCATCAGCAATTTCTCCTCATCCTTACTGATATGCTGTACAGTATTACTCACAACACTGTCCACTGACAACAGGTATTGTTGATGAATGATGGCTGACATGCTGAGCATTTCCTATAAAGAGAATTGTCTTTGCTAAAAATCAATTGTTATGATAATTATTGCATTTGTGTCATATGAAGCACCATCTGCTGGTCACTTTGTGCACTTTGTTTTGGTTTCAGTAAAACCCAATTTCATTTCAGGCATGTGTGTAAAAATTTTTACATTTCTACTTACATTATTCTGTGAAGTATTGATTTTTCAAATGTTAATGGACGTTTGGATCATCCTATACACAAAGTGTTCAGAAATAACTCTTACAAAGTTCTAAGACTTGTAAAGGGGAGTGAGTACATGGTGTTTTGAATTGGAGCCCATGTCCATAAATGTACCATTTTCGTGCTATAACCATTTGAAAACATGTTGGTAATGTGACTGTCTTTGCAAGTAATTGATTATGCATGACACAGTACATCACTTGTTTTGCAGTTCCACCAGTTAATAGCCAAAGAAATTGCTTGTGTGCTTTTTAACATGTTCCCTTCAGTGTGATGCAGTACACCCTCTTCGGATGTGCAGTATCTCCTTGGAGCACCACAGTCACATGAGCTGACGGTGAAGACATTGTATAATTGTGGCAAAAAGGGTATGTAAAGGAGTCAGACATTGTGGAGAATGATCTTCATAAAGGTGACGAGCAGCTCTTTCGTTACTATGAGCTTCAAAAGGATCATGTCAGTGTATTCTTCAAATGTGTACTCAACCATGTTGCTCTAACACTTACAGACACATGAATGAAGCTTGAATGAGGTCATAGAGGTAGGATAGATGTCAAATAACATCAGACAACCTGATGTAACCACTCCCCACCATGATTAACCAGTTGTGTAACTACCTAGCAAACATGTTTTCAAATGGCTATAACACACAAATGGTACATTTCTTGACATGGTATCCTGTTCAAAACATTATGCATGCACTCCCCTCTATGTACTGACTCTCCTCTACAAGTCCTAGTAGTATGTAATTGGAATTTCCAAATACCCAGTATGCAGTTATATGGACATAGCTGCACATAACTTCATTACCTACCATTTATTAACTACGTTATTTATAGATATCAAAAGTAATTTGCAATTCCGTGCTCAATTTTCTGATTGTGTATCATTTTGTACACAAGAAAAAAGCACAATTGTAATAGGTTAGATTCCACAGAAAGGTGGTAAGGAACTGGTGGAGTATGAAAGTCAACTGATCAAAGTAATGACTTTTTTTTCAATTATTCATTTTACTATGATAATGTGAAGTCCAACATGGCAACAATAATCTAAAATGAAGGTAAGCAACCACTCATCTGGAGCTAATTGATGCATTCCCAAACCTCACTCCCCCCCACCGTTACTAAAGCAGTGTTCATTTGTGTTTGTGTATGTGAAATTTTATGTGCTGTCATGTATGTCTTAAAAAGTAACAACTGGAATAAAACATTCATAGGTACTGAAAATACATAGTTCAGAGAAAGAGACAGATAGGGTGTGACACACATCAATCAGATGTAGGAGAATAGTCACCTGTTCTCATTTCAGTTTGTTATTAGTTTATCTTGGTGTTCAGAATAACTTTTTATTTAGTGATATCTATAATTTTTTCATGTTTTTATAAAACAAAAATGACTAGGTTTTTCACCTTTGAGATCCAGTTACTACACAAAAGTGCTATACCATTCTTTATTAGTCTTGTATGTTATATATAATTGAATACTCCATAATATGGTTTTAAAACAAATATATAAACTATTTCATAGGATATAAGTATTTTTGACAGTGTCATCCTTGCTTGATACATGCTCTGAGTTAGATTCCTGTAAACAAGTTTTATAATTTTTCATTTCAGACTTCCAAATGAAGACAGCAGTGCATTTGGCCAGTTACGTCAAGGATCACATTGCTTACAAGTTGAAAATGAAAAGTCACCTGTATCACTTGCCTTGTGCAGTGAAATGTCCACATCACAAAACCTTTGGGCATACAATTCACACCTACATACTATCCAACATGGTAAGCTGTGCCTTGCTGTACCAGAGGGCACTGTAACGCCACATCTTCAAACATGCCACTCTTCACCACAGCAGGTAATACAGACTACAAACTGAAACTACTGTAATGACCATTGAATGATCAATGGTACAAACAACTTGAAGCAATTATTTTCTGTGTCTTTAGTAACTTTCCCATGCACAGTTTGTTACTGGTGATTTGCATTCTTAATGATTCTGAGATTACAGTCAACTTATTCTTATTGTTGATAATACTCATACACTCTCACATAGCATTATTCACATGCTCTCTAAATGAACACACCCTTTGATTTATAAGTGTACTGACTGAAAATGCAAAAACTACAGAAGAGAAAGCTTTATTAATACACTAGCTGCACAAGCAGTTCAAATAATCCAATTTAAGAAATTGTTGAGTAATAGGTTTCCGTTACACTGACGATGTATTATTAATTTTACTATAATGTACATTTGTTTAGTAGTATGCATGTGTAAGAACTTCCTCAAGTAGTGTATCTTTTCATAATGGATAATTTACAAGAAATTCCCTTGTCTAACAAAGCAGTAAAATGCAATGTGTGTTTACCATTTTTATCGCTCCCCCTCCTTCCCCATCTCTCTAGTTCTGTGAACTATGTATCTTCTGTGTTTTTATCTAAGAATATATTATTCCATTTATTTCCTCCAATTTTTCAGAGCTACATGACTGATAGCTCAAGAAACAATCATTATTTGACTTGTTATGACATTTTCTGTCAAGAAACGCTGTGTTTATATTGCTGGATTTTATTCATCAATGCACACACATTATCTATCATGAATTACTTCTTTATACATTATCACTACCGAATCACCTACTTGCTGATTATTCCCAGGAATTTTATTGATTTTTAAAATATTGTGTTTGTTTTAGCAATCAAGACCACATCTCAATACAAATCTTGTCTTAGGTGTTTACTTTGTATTGTAGCCAAGTTAATATTACAACTGCAAGTAATATGAACCCAAGTTAATACCCATGAACAAAGCCAGAATTTCCTTAAACAACACCACACAATAAAACAGTATTTGAAACAGTCAACATCCAAAAACTTGAGGTAACAATTATATTTGAGAATCAGTGTAACAAAGGCCTCTGTGATGAGATACAAGCGGAATCCACTTGCTTGGCTGTATATTTATTTCCTATAGAGGGCTAACAGCCGTACCCTTGGGGCTACAATCCCTTGAGTCATGGCTGCCGAAGGCAGAACTGTGTGTCATATAAATTATGTTGGTGCTGCTCTCCGAGATCATCTCCATACCACTAGAATGGTGGGTTATAAGCTCCCTATACCCTTAAAGTGTTAGTGCCCATAGTGAAACTGGGACTGGTGATATAGGAGGAAGGGAGATCAATATTCCTGCCAAAGCTCTATTTACAATTGGTGTCATGGACAGGGCATTTGGAACTTGTTCCTCTACTGGCACAGGACTTCAACATTTGGGAGCAGTGGTTCAATCTCCATATGCTTCCCATAGTCCAGTGTCTGTGGTCTCCGTCATTTTTTGTGTCAGTGGCCCAATGTGCATTCAAAATGGTCCAGCATAAATTCAAGTGCTGGCCCATAGGTCAGGAACATTAGAGCAAAGAGGGCTGTGAAGAAGACATGAGCCAAGTGCACACTGGCCGACCCCTCTCTAGGACGACAATGTGACAGCAGCCCCCTCTATGCGAAGAGATTATAAGTGCTGCACTGGCCTGGCCATGGCCAGTTCTGCGAGTTCTATGAGAAGCATCAAGACCGGCAAGCTGGATAGAAGCATTCACTGTATTACTCTTCACTGTATAACTCTTATATTACGAATTGTATATACTGAAGAGATTTCTTGTTTGTCTGTCACCCTTTGCTCACAACACATCTGTATTTCTCAAAATTAAGTATTGTCATTAATTTTCTGTAACTAAAATTCATTAATACGATTTGCTTGAACTGTTGTCAAGTGATCTGAGAAAGCATGTTTCCTAGGCACCCATATTTGACAAGTAGGTAGGATATAACATTGGCAACGAGGTGTACAAAGAACCCAGAGCTGACAGCCACCACTGATTCTCTGGTGCCTTAATTCTACAGTGTCTTTCCTTCACAGTGGCGTGTTTACTTCCTTTAATAGTGTCTCTTACAATGTTTTTGCTAATCATTGTTTTCAGATGGACATTGCAAAAATTTTCTTTGCTTTTTTACTTATTTATGTTGCTTGTATTGTCTGTTTATTGCATTTGTCTCTTGCAACATGCCCACCCCAACTCTCCCACCCCTTCTAAGGTGCCACAGCTCCAAGGATATATACAACAGAGCTGACACAGGTGTTTCAGTTTCAGAGTCAACAAATCACAACCTTACTAAATACAGTACAGCAGCTATTCACTGCTCTAGCCACCAATATGGTGCAGCAGGCACCTACAGTAACTCTGAGTGCCATACCACCTTTTTACCAGTTTCATGAACAACAAGAGGAATGTCTCAAGTGGTTGCAACAGTCTGAAGCCCACATAATTGCTCACAACATACCAGGTGCTCTGAAGCTCCATGATTTATTGTTATTAGTAGGAATTGCAGTGTTTTACCTCATACAGAAGTTATTCCCTAATGCAACTCCAAGTGAACTTTCCTATGAACAGGTTGTAGATTCGCTAATTAACTATTATGACCAATAAGTGAATGTGGTAGCATCTAGGTACTAATTCTTCAATTGTAAGAAAAGGTCAGAACAAACTTATCACTAGTAGGTAACAGATTTGAAGGGTATGACACTAGAAATGCAAATGCAGATGTGTTTGTGGTGCTTTATATTCAGATTTTATGTTGTGTGATGTGATTTTGTGCAATGTCACTGATGTCAAACTTTGAGAACAGATTTTGAAACAGTCCAATCCATCATTTCAGCATGCAGTGCAAATACTAGATCAGTGTGATTCAGGTGTCATGTCAGCTGATAAATTTGAGCAGCCACAAATATGTTGAGTTGAGTCACCCCTTGCTAGTTACCAGCCCATCAGGCAGGGGCTGCTTGCATGTGCCATGCCACATAAACAGTTCTCCATCCCACACAAACAGCTCTCTAAACAGGCAAATGGAATTAGGTCATGCCCTCAGTGCTATTCACTGCACAAACACCAAGACTGCTTGGCCAGACAAGCACAGTATTACGCTTTTGGCAGGAAAGGTCACATACAATCTATCTGTTTGCAACAGAACAAACATAAGAATTCTGCTCACTCATAAAAATTTTGTAACTAATGTAGTGTATTAAAATCCTGCAACAGGCATTAGCAAAACTAGCAAGTGAACAGTTTCTTCAGTGCTACACCAGTCCAACAAACTTTTTGTTCACTTGTGTATTAGTGGTGGAATACGTGTGAAATTTCAGTTTGACACAGGTGTCTCTGTTACACTGCTGAATCATAACACATATGAACTGTTAGGCTCCCCATGCCTGTCTAAAACTAGCATGCACCTGACAGCTTGTAATGGACAAGACAATCCCGTTCTTGGAAAATATACTTTGCTTGCTATGTATGAACTATAACTTTCACTGTACTACAATCATGTGATTGTGAGAACATAATTGGTCTTGATTCTTTTGATTAGTTAGGCTTTCAAATTCAGGACAATGTGTTGTCAGTGTCTGCATTCAATGCAAAAGACAGTGTAGCTAGTTTGCTGAAAGAGTTCCCTGAATTTTTTTCTGAAGGTTTAGGCAAGGCAGACAACGTTGTTGCACATATTACTATGAAAGACAATGTCCAGCCAAAATTTTGCCATGTCATAACTGTACCCATTGATTTATGGGACAACTTAAAGACTTGCAAGATAGCAGAGCTGTTGTGCCCATACCAGCTAGTCAATGGGCAAGGCCACTGGATTTGCTCTCCAAACCTTGAGGTTGCACTCACCTCTGTGTTGACTTTAAGTCTACAGTCAACACCCAAACTGTGATTGATACTTACCCCTTTCCATGCCCAGAGGATCTCATGAATAGATTAGGCACTGGCCGCTACTTTTCAAAAACTGATTTGTGCAACACATATCTTCAAATACCTCTAGATGAAGAATCTCAAATGTGAGTGTTGTGAACACTCACTTGTGCTTGTTTAAATATTTGCATTTGCTTTTTGGCAGTGCTTTTGCACCCACCATTTTCCAATGGTATTTGAAACAGCTGACTGCTCAAGTACCAAACTGTTCAAACTATTTGGACAATATTGTTGTACACCTGAAGAACACATTGCAGATATGTGTGCTTTGTTTCATGTGTTATCTGATGAAGTGTGATGTTTTTAAACCTAAGTTGTACTATCTTGGTCATGTCATAAACAGTCAAGGTGTACATCCTCTTCAGTCACATTTGTTAGCCATACGGGACCTGCCGGACCCTCACAGTGTCACAGAATTGCAGTCAGTTTTAGGGAAAATGAACTATTATATTCAGTTCATACTGAATGCTGCACAAATCACATCTCCTTTGCACTGCTTGCATTTCAAGAATGCCCCCTTTGTTTGGACAGGTGAGTGCCAAGAAGCTTTACAGAAACTGAAAGATTCATTGCTTAGTTATCAATGCTTTGTTCACTACAATCCTGACAAACTTGTTGTGTTGCAGGTTGACACTTCCTCTTACAGAATTGGTGCAGTGCTTTGCACAGAATTGGTGATTAGGACAGGCCTATTGCTTTCACATCAAAAGTGCTGTCAAAACTCAGTGTAACTATTCACAAATAGAGAAAGAGGCATAGGCTATTGTGTATGGTGTCACCTAATTCCACTGCTTGGCCTAAGTCACAATCACCATGGCAATGTGTGCACATAGATGTTGCGGGAGCTTTTTGGAAAACCTGTAGGTTGATTGTGGTAGACTCTTATAGCAAGTTTCCTTTTGTTGTGGCAATGAACTTAACAATGTCACATAGTGCAATTCGGGCATTGTCCTTTATTATTTGCCTCAAAGATTTGCCTGAAATCATAGTGTCAGACAATAGCCCTCAGTTCACGTCAAATGAATTTGAATAGTTCTGTGAATGCAATGGCATACAGTAGCTAACTAGTGCACTGTTCCATCCACAGTCCAGTGTCAAAGTGGAGCATTTTGTCAGAACCTCCAAGCAGCAGATGACCAAACTTCACAACTCACACACCAGGGGTCAAGCATTGCAACTGCTTCTCGCCTCCTGTCACTCACAACCACGAGATGGACCTTCACCGGTGGAATTGCTTCATGGCCGCCACCATCAGACACTGCTCCACCAGCTCCACCCTCCTTAGCATCAGGTGCCAAAGGAAGTCCACAAGTATCGCTTTGCGCCACACGATATTGTGTTTTACAGGGTTCCTAGTGGCGCAATGCGAGATCCTTCCTCGACTTGGTGCATGCGTGTATCTCATTTCAGGTCCCGACAGATTTCAGCACTGACATCACAATCAAATTCGCCACTGTCATGTGCATGGCGATCCTTCTGTGTCCCTCCCTCAGATTCACAGATCTCGAGGACAGTGTGGCCACTGCAACGATGAGAAGGTGTCACCGTGACACAGTTGGATGACCCCGTGGAGATGGAGCTTTCACCTCCTCTGCCTCCTCTTGTCCTACTGATGGAGCTAGACCTGCCCCACAGCAGCATCAGATTCATTCTACAGCTGGTTGTGGGCTTCAGGAGGTGGACGCATACCCTTCTGGTTATTTTCCAAGGGACGTTTCTGCCAGAGCGAGGGCTGGATGGCGGGGTATGACCAGAAGCCTGATGTCCCCTGCAGCCTCAGCTACCGGTTCAGTGCAACATCCACAATCCTGCCTATCCTCCCATTCTCGAGCTCCTTACACGATGATGGTCTGTCACTTTGGAGGGGGGGGGGGGGGGGCAGGAATGTTCTGGCATAAAGTCGAGTGCCGGCACGCCAGTCAGGAACATTAGAGCAGACAAATCTGTGAAGATGGTGTCAGCCAATTGTACACAGACTGACCCCTCTGTGGGATGACAATGCAATGACTGTGCCCTCTAGGCAAAGAGAACATAAGCACTGCACCTGCCTGGCTGTGGCCAGTTCTGCAAGTTCTATGAGAAGTGTCAAGACCAGTGACCTGGATGGAAGCATTCACTGTATTACTTCTCTTGTATTCAAAATTGTATATACTGAAGAGATTTCTCGTTTGTCTGTCACCCTTTGCTCGCAACACATCAGTATTTCTCAGAGTTAAGTATTGTCATTTATTTTCTGTAAATAAAATTCATTAATATGATTTGCTTGAATTTTTGTCTAGCAATTCAAGAAAGCAGGTTTCCTAAGCACCCCAATGAGTAGGTAGGATACAACAAAAGTTCATTCATCAGCAGCACAATATGCATCCAGTGGTGACTTAGGTGTGGCACATTGGTAGCCTTAGATTAGATTAGATTAGTACTTGTTCCACAGATCATGAATACGACACTTTGTAATGATGTGGAACATGTCAAGTTAATAAAAGGTGTCCACACAAGATAATACATTACACAAAATATTATATGACACTTAATTTTTTTTTGGGGGGGGGGGGGGAGGGGGGGTTGGGGAAATTGGAAATTACCCTCTCACTATATCCAAAAATTAATCTAATGAGTAGAAGGAGTTGCCATTAAGAAATTCTTTTAATTTTCTTTTAAATGCTATTCGGCTATCTGTCACACTTTTGATGCCATTAGGTAAGTGACCAAAGACTTTTGTGGCAGCATAATTTACCCCCTTCTGAGCCAAAGTTAGATTTAACCTTGAGTAGTGAAGATCATCCTTTCTCCTAGTGTTGTAGCCATGTATACTGCTATTACTTTTGAATTCGTTCGGATTTTTAATAACAAATTTCATAAGTGAATATATATATATTGTGAGGCTACAGTGAAGATCTCTAGTTCCTTAAATAAGTGTCTGCAGGATGATCTTGGATGAGCTCCAGCAGTTATTCTGATTACACATCGGTAATGAACACTCCTTTACTCAATGATGAGTTACCCCAGAATATGATGCCATACGAAAGCAGAGAATGAAAATAGGTGTGGTAAGCTAATTTACTGAGATGTATATTGCCAAAATTTGCAATGACCCTAATAGCATAAGTAGCTGAACTCAAACGTTTCAGCAGATCCTCTGTGTGTATTTTCCAGTTCAACCCCTCATCAATGCATACACATAGAAATTTTGAATATTCTACCTTAGCTACTGATTTCTGATCGAAGTCTATATTTATTAATGGTGTCATTCTATTTACTGTGTGGAACTGTATGTACTGTGTTATGTCAAAGTTTAATGAGAGTCCATTTGCAGAGAACCACTTAATGATTTTCTGAAAAACATCGTATACAATTTCACCAGTTAATTCTTGTCTGTTGGGTGTGATAGCTATACTTGTATCATCAGCAAAAAGTACCAGCTTTGCACCTTCATGAATATAGAATGGCAAGTCATTAACATATATTAAGAACAGCAGAGGACCCAAGACCAAACCTTGTGGCACCCCATTCTTGATTGTTCCCCAGTTTGAGAAATCACCAGTTTTTTGCATATTATGTGAACTGCTTATTTCAACATTCTGCACTCTTCCAGTTAGGTATGATTTAAACAATTTGAGCACTGTCCCATTCATACCACAGTACTTGAGCTTATCTAGAAATATTCCATGATTTACACAGTCAAATGCCATTGAGAGATCACAAAAAATCCCAGCGGGTGACTTCCGGTTACTCAGAGAATTTAATATTTCATTAGTGAAAGTATATATAGCATTTTCCATTGAAAAACCATTCTGGAAACCAAAGTGACATTTTGTTAAAATGTTATTTTTACAAAGGTGGGAAGCTACTCTACAATACATTACTTTTTCAAGAATTTTGGATAAGGCAGTCAGAAGAGAGATTGGGCAGTAGTTGTTGACATCAGAAATGTTGTTGTTGTTGTGGACTTCAGTCCTGAGACTGGTTTGATGCAGCTCTCCATGCTACTCTATCCTGTGCAAGCTTCTTCATCTCCCAATACGTACTGCAGCCTACATCCTTCTGAATCTGTTTAGTGTATTCATCTTTCAAGACACTATCCATTCCGTTCAACTGCTCTTCCAAGTCCTTTGCTGTCTCTGACAGAATTATAATGTCATCAGTGAACCTTAAAGTTTTTATTTCTTCTCCATGGATTTTAATACCTACTCCGAATTTTTCTTTTGTTTCCTTTACTGCTTGCTCAATATACAGATTGAATAACATCAGGGAGAGGCTACAACCCTGTCTCACTCCCTTCCCAACCACTGCTTCCCTTTCATACCCCTCGACTCTTATAACTGCCATCTGGTTTCTGTACAAATTGTAAATAGCCTTTCGCTCCCTGTATTTTACCCCTGCCACCTTCAGAATTTGACTTGACTTACTTGACTTAATTCCTTTGGCCCCTATGGGGGCATAGGGCATCCAGGAGAACTCGCCATCCGTCTCTGTCTTTGGCCATTTGCCTCAATTCTGCCCAGGTCTTGCCAACTCTTTTTGCTTCCCCTTCCACTGTCCTCTTCCATGTGCCCCTTGGTCTTCCTCTCTTCCTTGTTCCCTAGGGATTCCATTCCAATGCTTTTTTCTCGATGGCTCCATCTGGTTTTCTCAAGGTGTGCCCCAACCAGCCCCACTTTCTCTCTTGTATCTGGTCTTCTATAGGTATCTGGTTTGTTATTCGCCAGAGCTCCTCATTACATATTTTTTCTGGCCACCAGATATTCATGATGCGTTGAAGACATCTATTTATGAAGCTTTGTAACTGGGTTGTTATCTTTTTATCCATTTTCCAGCTTTCACTGGCGTACATAAGGACAGCCTTCACATTTGTATTAAAAATACGGATTTTTGTTTTGTATGTGATATTTCTATTTTTCCATATTGGATACATTTGTATGAAGGCAGCATTTGCCTTTTTAATGCGGTTTTTCATGTCATCTCCAGCTCCACCATCTTCCGCCACTATACTACCCAGATACAGGAATGAGAATTTGAAAGAGATTATTCCAGTCAACATTGTCAAAAGCTTTCTCCAAGTCTACAAATGCTAGAAATGTAGGTTTGCCTTTTCTTAATCTAGCTTCTATGATAAGTTGTATTGCCTCACATGTTCCCATATTTCTAAGGAATCCAAACTGATCTTCCCCGAGGTCGGCTTCTACCAGTTTTTCCATTCGTCTGTACAGAATTCGCGTTAGTATTTTGCAGCCGTGACTTATTAAACTGACAGTTCGGTAATTTTCACATCTGTCAACGCCTGTTTTCTTTGGGATTGGAATTATTATATTCTTCTTGAAGTCGGAGAGTATTTCGCCTGTCTCATACATTTTGCTCACCAGATGGTAGAGTTTTGTCAGGACTGGCTCTCCCAAGGCTGTCAGTAGTTCTAATGGAATGTTGTCTACTCCTGGGGCTTTGTTTCGACTCAGGTCTTTCAGTGCTCTGTCAAACTCTTCACGCAGTATTATATCTCCCATTTCATCTTCATCTACATCCTCTTCCATTTCCATAATATTGTCCTCAAGTACATCGCCCTTGTATAGTCCCTCTATATACTCCTTCCACCTTTCTGCTTTCCCTTCTTTGCTTAGAACTGGGTTTCCATCTGAGACCTTGATATTCATACATGTGGTTCTCTTTTCTCCAAAGGTCTCTTTGATTTTCCTGTAGGCAGTATCTATCTTACCCCTCATGAGATAAGCCTCTACATCCTTACATTTGTCCTCTAGCCATGCCTGCTTAGCCATTTTGCACTTCCTGTCGATCTCATTTTTGATACGTTTGTATTCGTTTTTGCCTGCTTCATTTACTGCATTTTTATATTTTCTCCTTTCATCAATTAAATTCAATATTTCTTCTGTCACCCAAGGATTTCTACTAGCCCTCGTCTTTTTACCTACTTGATCCTCTGCTGCCTTCACCACTTCATCCCTCAAAGCTATCCATTCTTCTTCTACTGTATTTCTTCCCCCATTCTTGTCAATTGTTCCTTTATGCTCTTCCTGAAACTCTCTACAACCTCTGTTTCCTTCAGTTTATCCAGGTCCCATCTCCTCAAATTCTCACCTTTTTGCAGTTTTTTCAGATTTAATCTACAGTTCATAACCAATAGATTGTGGTCAGAGTCCACATCTGCCCCTGGAAATGTCTTACAATTTAAAACCTGGTTCCTGAATCTCTGTCTTACCATTATATAATCTATCTGATATCTTCTAGTATCTCCAGGGTTCTTCCATGTATACAACCTTCTTTCATGATTCTTGAACCCAGTGTTAGCTATGATTAAGTTATGCTCTGCGCAAAATTCTACCAGGCGGCTTCCTCTTTCATTTCTTAGCCCCAATCCATATTCACCTACTATGTTTCTTTCTCTTCCTTTTCCTACTCTCGAATTCCAGTCACCCATGACTATTAAATTTTCGTCTCCCTTCACTACCTGAATAATTTCTTTTATCTCATCATACAATTCATCAATTTCTTTGTCAACTGCAGAGCTAGTTGGCACATAAACTTGTACTACTGTTGTAGGTGTGGGCTTTGTGTCTATCTTGGCCACAATAATGCGTTCACTATGTTGTTTGTAGTACCTTCCCCGAACTCCTATTTTTTTATTCATTATTAAACCTACTCCTGCATTACCCCTATTTGATTTTGTATTTATGATCCTGTATTCGCCTGACCAAAAATCTTGTTCCTCCTGCCACCAGACTTCACTAATTCCCACTATATATAACTTCAACCTGTCCATTTCCCTTTTTAAATTTTCTAACCTACCTGCCTGATTAAGGGATCTGACATTCCACGCTCCGATCCATAGAACGCCAGTTTTCTTTCTCCTGATAACGACGTCCTCCTGAGTAGTCCCCACCCGGAGATCTGAATGGGGAACTATTTTACCTCCAGAATATTTACCCAAGAGGACGCCATCATCATTTATCCATACAGTAAAGCTGCATGCCCTCAGTAAAAATTACGGCTGTAGTTTCCCCTTGCTTTCAGCCGTTCGCAGTACCAGCACAGCAAGGTCGTTTTGATTAATGTTACAAGGCCAGATCAGTCAATCATCCAGACTGTTGCCCCTGCAACTACTAAAAAGGCTGCTGCCCCTCTTCAGGAACCATATGTTTGTCTGGCCTCTCAACAGATACCCCTCCGTTGTGGTTGCACCTACGGTACGGCTATCTGTGTCACTGAGGCACGCAAGCCTCCCCACCAATGGCAAGGTCCATGGTTCATGGGGGGGGGGGGGGGGGGGGACATCAAACATATCCCCTTTTTTATGCAGTGCTTGACAACATCATTCCCTAAAGGCAACTGATGATAGAACATCATCATCATCCACAGGCTCTGTAGCACACTCACACAAAAGTTCAAGTTAGCCAGTCAGAAATGTAGTTAGAAATTTGTCCTCTTTGTCAGATCAAGCAAAAATACAAGTAGAGCAGGTAGAAATTCCAATAATCGTAGTGGTAGTAGTAGTAGTAGTAGTAGTAGTTGTTGTTGTTGTTGTTGTTGTTGTTGTTGTTGCTGTAACAATTATCATAGTGGTAGGGCACAAAGTATAGCAAAAATAAGGAAATTGTACACTGAATGTTACTGCAGTCACAGCTGGTAGAATTATCAACAGTGTGTTGCTATGTGTTTTGCTTTCAAGAAATGTGGACATGGGGCTGCTGTCTATCTAAGCCACCTACAGCATTTGTCATAAAATGACACTGCATTGCCCAGCATCAACAAATACCAAAACTCCACTCAAACTGATGATCTCATGTGTACGTAGCTTTTCCATTGGATACCAGAGCTTTTGTTTCCTTTGTCAGGAGCTAGGTGCACAACCACTCCATGAATTAAAGATCTGGAATAAGATATGCCACACTGTGAGCACAGAAAATTGTAGTATCAACTAGAATCTGTGGAATCAGAATCAGAATTTTATTGTCTCATAATGTACAAGTTAAATCATTGATTTTATGTACAGGAGACTTGTCAGCTTATAACTATGATAAATTATACATGGAATGTAATATTTTTATATAATCACAATAAAATCTGAATATTATTTATTATTATTGTTTTTTATCCTGTCCAGATGGTCAGGGCATCAAAAAATTCATCAACAGAGTAATCACATTTCTGCACCATTGTGCTATACAATTCTCTTTTTACTGCCTCAGTTTTGATCTTTCTAAAGTTTATGTCTTTCAGTTTATTGTATACTTCATTCCCATATATTGTGGAGTCTGTGGAAAAAGATTAAGCCTGTGTGTAGGCAGCATGAAGCTTTCTTTGTTTCTAGTTTCATAACTATGCTGGAAATTATTTGATGCTTAGTTGTATTAAGATATCTTAATAATGGCCAACAAGATTCTCTTGCTGATAGTTTTTTCCTGAAAGGTTAATATTTTTGTCATGTTGCTAGCATTCCCCCAGAAGACAATAATGTATCTCACTACTGACTCAAAGTAACTATGGTATACTGCTTGTTTTGTATCTATACTAGTGACATTGGCTAAGATTGTCATAGCAAACGACAGGCTATTTTGTTTATTTTTTAGATAATCTATGTGTGAGGACCATGATAGTTTTCCATCCAATTGTATTCCTAAGAATTTAACATGCTCTGTTTCATTTAGCTCCTCGCTTCTGTGGATAATGTGAATATAATTTATTCAAGACTGTTTTGTCTTAAATTGCATCAGCTGTGTTTTTGAAATATTTAGCTTTAGGCCATTTAGATGGAACCAGACATCTAGGTTTTCTAGAGTTTCTATGAAATTGTCAGGAATATTTTCTGTGTTTTTATTTTCTACCAGTACTGATGTGTCATCAGCAAATAAAACCGAATGATAATTTATATTTGTGGGTAAATCATTTACATAAAAAAAAGAAAGAGGATTGGGCCCTAACTGAGCCCTGTGAGATGGTTCTCCACTTCGAGGAGTATTTTCCCTTTGCATGATGTCATGACAACCCTTTGCTTTCTCTCCATTAAATATGACTTACACCACTGTAAGGCGCTACACATAATTCAATTTTTTTTTTCATTTTATATAATAGTATGGAGTTATTCATGCAGTCAAATGCTAAGTGACAGAAGATTCCCACAGGTTTTTGTGACTTGTCCAAAGTGGAACTAACTTTAGTCACAAATTTATTGATTGCATGAATTGTATTTTTGCCTTACTGGAATCCAAATTGATTTTTTGAGATAACATTGTATTTGTAGCAGAAATTTTGGGTTTTAATTGCAACAATCATTTCAAATATCTTAGAAAACATGGGAAGAAGAGAAATTGGACAGTAATTTCCCATATCATCTTTGGAGCCTTTCTTTAATACTGGTTTGACTTCTGCATATTTTAGTAAATCTGGAAAGTGCCCATCTTCAAGTGATTGATTAATTATTCTGTGTGGTAGGTGTGCTGTTATATTTGTTACTGCCTTAATGACTTTGGCAAGTATTTCATACCATCCCACAGAATTTTTATTTTTTACGTTTAGTATAGTTTTCTCTACATATTTTACTGTTACTTTGTTAAATTTAGTAGGCTCTCTTTCTTGCTCTGAATTGAGCCAAACAAATGTACATTGCCTTGATAAGAGACTACATCAACATCAGATTTTGCTACATTTATGATGGATTTATTAAAATTTTCTGATGTCTGAGTAGGATGTACAATTATTTTGTTTTGTACCTTTATTTTAGAGACTTCCTGGTTGCTAGGTTTGATTCCAGGTTCAGATTTGACTACTGTCCATACTGCCTTGGATTTATTTGTGTGATTTTTAATGAATTTAGTGTTTTCCATTTCCTTTGCTGCTTTTGCAGCCTTCTTAAATAGTTTTTTATATGCTTTAACATATTTTGTGAACTCAGGACTCTTATTTGATTTCAGCTCAGCATGTAGCTCTTTTTTAAAATTTAGTTCTATAAGCAGAGCAGAGTGATCTGAGATACTTAGGTTTAAAGAGAATATGGCAGTGTTCTCAAATAGGTGTGGCCATTTAGGATTTGTCAGTAAACCCTTGATTCCTTAAATAATCAAACTGCCATGTATAAAACAGCTTCAAATGTCTAATTATGTTACAAATGAGTTAATGTGTTGAATATCTAACTTTAAATATGTATGCAAGAAATGGTTTAGAAAAATTTAAAGTTTATTGGAAGGCACTTAGTGCTTTCATCATGAAACACTGGATGAATGTCATCTGGGTAATTTGCACTCCATTTTAAGCTAGTTTTTCACACACTTCAATTATTCTGACGTCTTACCTTATGAACTGCCTGTCATACAGTGACATAATTTTGCAAATACATTCAGTGATACATCTAGATACTGTCAGCAAAGTGTTTTATGAATAGAGTTAACAGTAAATAAGTAATTAATTAAAATATGACTCATGATGCTGAAGTTTAACTGGCTGCCATTTTTAGCAAAAGCTAGTTTTCCATGCATCTGACTAGCTCTTGAACTATGTGTCATTCAGTGATATAGTTTTGCAGGTGCATATGTGAATACTCTCTGCAAACTGTGTTGTAAATAGAGTCAGTAATAAAGAATTAATGAATTAAAACATCGTTCCAGATGTTGAAGTTTGACTGCATGAACAGAAAAGATATAGTACCATAAGTGATAAACATTTTCCTTCAATCATTTTGTATGGGGTGTGAGCAAGAGAAGTTTCATGATGGTTTAAAATTATGTGTAAAGTTTGTGTCATTAATTGCTCTCATTCTCAAATACTGCATATTCATGCAGTGATAATCAGGGTATTTGTGTGCCATCAGCCATGCTGCCTGAAGAAGAACATGCAATTTCTAACAATAGTACTTGCCTTACTGTGTTAAACTTTTAATATAAAATCATACCTCTTAATGAGCAGATTAAACAGCACTTTAACAGTTTTAAATTTGGTTAATAATCACCCAAAATTTTTATAATCAGATTATTGTTACTGCTGGAAGCAGTTACATAGGCAACCTGCTATTAGTACTGTGTTCAAGGATAGTAGCTTACTAACATACATGATTTCATATAGAATCAAAAATTGAATATCGCTTATAAGAGCACGGTCATCAACAGGAATTCATACTTCAAACTGAGAGCACAATTATTAAGCACACATAAAGTATACGTGGAGATGAACTGCCTGTGATTTCCCTAAATCGCTCCAGGCAAATGCCGGGATGGTTCCTTTCAAAGGGCACGGCCGACTTCCTTCCCTAATCCGATGAGACCGATGACCTCGCTGTCTGGTCTCCTTCCCCAAACCAACCAACCAATGAACTGCCTGCCTCAGTAGTGAGTGCTCCAATTTATTCGTACAGAGAATGTTCTAATGAAGCACAATATTCAGGCCCAGAACATTTCAGAAATTTTAAATTTTAAATGATAGGTAATTACAGGAAGTGGAAAGCATACTGGTGACCTACACAATACTATCTAACACTTATAACTGTTTCAGCTGCGGATCAAGTAATCTAACAGCCACTAAATGTGTCTGTATATGAGGAGCCTCATTTCAAATTGTATTATGTCCACCAATGGACAAAATTGAGTACAGTTTCTGAAGTGATGATTCATGCTGTGAAGTCAGGTTGTAACAAATCATATTCACTAACAGTGTAAATAGCTGTTGAAAACTAGTTGTTGTTTCAAATCATATTCAGTCCTCTATATTGTGTGTTTGAAACCATATCGTGTCCAACATTAACACTACGTGAAGCTGATTAGTTACATTGTTCAGCTGGTTGTATGATGATGAGCAGACTTTCCTTGACAATGCCACATGTTCAGTAATGACAGTTATCTTTTACTTGGGGACTGTGTGCAAGGGAACAACTTTTTCATTCAGGCAGAAATTGTTATTGGTGATAATTCAAGAGACAGCCGAAAGAGTGAAAATAAAACCAAACATAGCAAGAGCAAGCATTCCCTGCAGGGAAACAGTGACTGTTGAAATTACAGTTTTTCAGGACAGCCACAAGTTACACTCACTATGTTTAGCTGGATGGTTTCACTCTTTAATGCTCACATTAAATTAAAGAGTCAATAAAATATACTGACTGTGACTTTTGGCTGTCCTGAAAAACTAAAAACCAAACATACCCATCAACTTAAATCATAATTGAGCAGAGAGTATTAAGCAAAGTAGACTGATGTGAATAATTTACCATGCAAACAATTTGGGGTTGACTGGAGCAGCGTAGGAGATTTAGATTTCTGTGCTAACATCTTCGATTCAGTTGCTAGGATAACTGGCAATGGCCAATGAGGAAGAATTTTGTATGTCAGTTTGCATTTGTTTGGAAGAACAATGAGGACTAAGTCAAATTTTAAGCAAAACAAACAGGATGACCATCCTGAACACTCTATAAATCAAAACATTTAACCAGAAGATTAAGATTTTGGGCTAACAGTTTTGTCAATAACACAATTGAGTATTTAAATAATACAATATATTATTAAGGAATTGTAGCAGAAAGACAAAAAGATTGTAGCCATTTGGTTCTGAGTCAAGTGGAAGGACTGAACCAGAGACTTTGAATGTTCTGTGACAGGCAAGGCTGTGACTTCGTGGACAAAGTTTGAAGCATTTCTGAAAAGCAGTGAAGCTCACATAATACTAGATACAGGAAGCTCATTGAAATCTGAAATTGATAGCAGTGAGAGTTTTGGGGAAAATTTCAGTGTATATCAAAATGACAGACAATTGAGAAATGAAAGTGGTGTATTTGTCACAGTCAACAAGAAACTCAGATCCACAGAGATAGAAATTGGAGCTGCATGTGAGATTGTTTGGGCAAGACTCAGTATCAGGGGTGGGCATAAAATGGTAATTGGATCCTTATATCACCAGCCACCAGACTTGTCTCTTGATATAACCAAAAACTTTAGAGAAAACCTCAGTTCACATGTACTGAAGTTCCCCAGTTGTACTTAAGCATCAGTGGAGACTTTAAAAATTCAACAATTAATTGGGAAAATTACATTTTGTTAGTGGTGGGTACGATAAAATATCCTGTGAAACATTACTAAATGCCTTCTCTGAAAACTACATAGAACACCACTCAGAATGAAAATACATTGGATCTAATGACAGCAAATAGTCCTGACCTCTTTGGGGATTCCCACATTGAAACTGGTATCAATAAGCATGATGTGATTGTGGCAATAATGATTAGCAAAGTACAAATACAAACAAGTACAAACACAATAACTTCATATTTAACAATTTTTGAAAAATTTCTGAGTTAGGAGTAATCAGCTTTTTTGCTTCTCCTGTAAAATTTTGTTTTTTGGAGATAAATTAATTTGAAACAATGCTCCCCATATCAAAATCAGTGGGCAACAAACGACACAAGAAGTCAAATGATAAGCTACGAGGTTACATGTCCTTGAAATCTTTCACAGCAGTATCCCTGAATAAAATCTTCTTGGCTTTCAGGCAACATCATTTCAAACCTAATCTTCAAGCTTTTAACCGCTATCCCCAGCATCATTATCATCAGTAGCACAGCTTCAAATGTTGGGATTGGCACAGAATTCTGCTTATATAACAAAGGTAAATATGGGTGCTGGACACTTGTAGAGAAATGGGAGCAGCCATTTCAAATGTGGTGGCAGTCCCTCATGCCCCTCAGACATCACTCTGTCCTGCAGCAGGCCCATGTTGCTAGAAGCTGCCCAAATGTTCATCATGTGCATGTATCATTTCAGCCCCCCTCTGGAAGGTGCTGCTGTCTGTTGGCTACATAATGAATATCCAGAGGACTTTCAGCTGATATTTATTTATTCCAATGAAAATCAGTTGCCTTGCAGCTGTACATTATTTTGATGTTTATCTCATGTACTTACAATCAATTTCAAGGCAACATTGTCTCATTTTCTGACACCTGGTAGGCATGAATCATGAACTGAATTCCATAAGTACTGTAGCTGTCATTCCATCAAGAAAGGTGCCTATGATTTGTCAGCCACACAAATTGATATTTTCGTGTCAAACAGCCTCTACTCTCTGTATCAAAACTATGTCATTTTTGCTTCGACACATGAATTATCAAACAGTGTGGCAGACACATTATAAGCACCTCCCATGTAGGAACAACAGTTACGGTACTTAGGGCATTCAATTTGTGTAGTACACCTAACAGGTACCTGAAGATGAAATAATATTGTCTTGAAATTGATTCTATGCATATAAGAAAACATCAAAATTTAAGAAAAGAAAATTGCAGGAGTAAGGCTAACATTCAGTAGTTTTACTCCTGGCAACAATGATAGAGAAAGCTGTCGAAAGCTTGAGGATATTTGAAATGACATGTCTTGAGAACCAAGAAGATTTTACTCAGCCTACTATTTTCTATGTGTGATCACTATTTGTGAACCAGCTCAGAAATGTGATCAATAGAAGGCAATAAAAAATAGGCTGAACATGAGTGTAATAAATGTCTCTAGTCTTGCAAAACAGAAGAAACTATTGGAGTTTTGTGTTCCAAGTTTCCTTCTAATGATGAAACACTGGAAATGTAAGTTCTCACAATACTGGCCTCAATATGAGCAGTGTTTGGTAGTGTTAGCAGAACATTGTCCCATACTGCTGTACATTTCAGCAGATTGTTCTGCTGTTTCTGTAGTGTAATGAACTGTCTCATAATTTGATGCTGTAATTCCTCTTGTTGTGCTGTTGCTGCTGCAGCATCAACTGCTGCTGACATATCTCAATAGACTTTGTGTCCATGATGCACTAATAAAATTCATTGGTTCAAGTCCTGTCATAGCTTAACATTAATTAGGCAGGTCACTGCCATAAACCACATACTTCGTAGGAACAAAAACTATCACTAGCTCAAGGCTAAAAAATGCAGTGGAGTGTAAACATTATGACTGGAAGTAACATGAATCTAAATCATTACTGATGAACTAAACAAGAATCATCTTATTCAACAACACACCATCAAACAGAGTTCGAAATGAAATTCCATGCCCAGAAAAATGAAATATCAGTTGTATTAGAGAACTGGCATAATGATAGTTTCAATGAAAAGATACAAGCTCCTGATCTACCAGCTTGGCTGGGTAGTAATTTCCTGGAGAGAGCTAAGGGGCAGTACCGTAAAACATGTTAACTGTGACCTCTTGGGTCAAGATAGCGAATGACAGAACTGTGTGTCAAATGGATAAAATCAATGCCTCTCTCCAAGTCTGTCTCCATATTGCTGGAATGGTGTTATATTAAAGTTTACATGTGTCAGATAGTACATTACATAAAATTAAGACTGTAGACAAAAGTCATAAACCCTGGATGAAGCAAAATATTTGCAGGAGTCAGTCAACGGAATGGCCTGCAATACTTGCTGATATGAACATGATTGGGCATCTTGAGACCAGTTGAAACTTGTAGAACACCACTGTAGGAAACTTCCTCATGTAGTGGGTGATATTAGTAGCAACATCTCAACCACCAGGTGGACAGCATGCCAAGGAGGAAGCAAGCATATTAGAATGCAAGGGGTAGAGCATCATGATATTGATTTTGATTTGAAAGTTGTGAGAAGCTGTGCACTTTCACACAGACTGACTTTACTTTGGTCATTGCTTTGTTTTCATTTCACAGGAACGTAATTTTTTTTTAGTTTAATATATCCTTCTATTCCATGCTTTACAGGAATCAATCTACACATGTTCGTAGATATACCAATGATGCAAAACTCTTTTTGAGCAGTTCAGTTTGTGAAATTTTGAAATGTAATGTGACCCACTACTATAAACCATTTATCTTTTTTTGATTTTTCCATTTCTCCCATTTAATATTGGATCCACTCTTTTCAGGATTTGCCAAATTTTATTATTTGACTGAGTGGCAGGGCACCCTTCTCAATACCAGTCATGCAGGAAACCTAAGGGAGGGAAGTTGTGCATCCCATCTGTATGTGAATCATGTAAATATGTGTGTTATAATATTTTGGTGGATTGAATTTGGGGACCTACCCATAATTTGCCTAAATGAACATGTTAAATCACCTAATAACCCTACTCAGGCTGGCTGATGTACAAGCACATGATCATTAACCCACTGCACAGGTTTGATCCAGTTCTGGCTCCCCTACCTGTCTGACAAGCTAGGCCACTGTACTAATAGCTATCGTACTGCTATAAATCATCATAATTATTGTGTCCCATATATGTTCCTTAGGGCTCAGGCGAGGTGAATTTGCTGGCAAAGGTATGGTCATGAACTCACTACCACACTCCTTGAAATACTGTAGCATGATTCTGGCTTGTGACATGGACAATTATCCTGTTAGAATGCACCATCATCATCAGGGAAGACATCAAGCATGAAGGGATGCAGGTGGTCCAAAATAATGTCCAAGTAGTACACAAATGTCATAATGCCTTTGATTACCTCTGGTCCCTTGGACATCCAGGTAATTGTCCCCAATAGCATATTACTGCCCCACAGGCCTGCTTTCATGGTGTGGTGCATGGTCATTGCATATCCATACACAACCAAGTGCTGATAACCTCGTCATTGAGTGCCTCTCAGCTTACAACATCTCTCCTCCCCCCAACACAACTGTCAACCTGATGTAATGAGAAGCGTGGTTCACCTGATCTGAAAACACATTGCCATTAGTCCAAGATCCAATCTTAATGATACCTAGCCTTCTGCAATCCTAATTTGTGATGCTGTTGGGTCAACATAGGAACATGTAGGGATTGTCTACTGTGGAGTTCTGTTTTCAACAATGAGCACTGAATCGTGTGTTTCTGAAACACTTACTCTTGGACAAGCAATGTACACTATCTTTGGATCTACAAAGATTACCTCCTTTACTGCTTTACAGAGCAAACAAGCCTCCAAACTCGACATTTTGTGATGAGGTATGGACATCCAATGTCCTTAAAAAAAGTTTTCATAGATTCTCATGGCAGCAGCACATGAAGAGCTGACCAGCCTTGCTGTTTCAGAGCTGCTTGTTCCCAGGCTCCAAGCCACAACAATCTGCCCTTTGTGAAAGTCAGTTCTGTCAGTGCATTTCCACATTTTTAGCCCATTATCTTGCTAGAATGTTTCCCTGTTTGTTTCCACTTCTCTCTTCTCAGCTTACATACTTTCCTTACAGCATTATATGACCACAGTGTCATCAGGTGACACTCAATCTCACAGTCGCCAGTCTCATCAGTTTATAGGTTACAAGTATATTTATATCAAATATGGTAAAAAGTGTTAGCAGATGCCCATCTTTGTTTAAAAGTCATATCTGAAATTGGTAAAGCAACAGAGATTTTGTTTTCTCAGTTTAAAAGAAATATGTGGAGCAAAACAGAAAAAAATTAGTAGCTATTCACAAATTTTTAAGGCAATCTGTTGATGATTCCTACTGCAACTTCTAAACATAGACTTTACTTCAAGATCTGTCAGAGAAACTCAGGAGCTTTTAGCCCTAATTACACAATGCATCACTGAGTCTGGCACTGAGAAAATGCCATTGTAACTAAAGCTGTAACCTTAAATTCTGTATTTCAAAGGTTATTTACACAGGGAGACCATGTTATGTTACCACACAAACTTTCACATAGATGTCACAGAACGGTGATAGTTGAAAAACAATGGAAATAGCTCTGGACAAATGAGGTACCAGGTCCTAATGAAATTTCAGTAGGATATAAAGTTGCCATTGCTGCAGAATTCCTCACCAAAGGTAACAGCATGATGCAGAAATGCTACACACAGTTATACAGGAACTTCAAAATTGTCCACTCAATGGATTATACAATGAGTGGAGATACTTTATTGAGTGATGGAGGTATAAATCACATTGAAATCTTAAGCTAAATAACTTCGCAGCTTGGATATGTATGTCCTTCCCTAGGGCTGGTTCAAGAACATTTTTTCATGCAAGTGACATCTTATTTACTTATTTATTTATTTAGGATCCATGTCATCATACAAATGATATTGAACTTGTCATACACAGAAATTAAAAATATGGAATGTACAAAATGAAATTGAATACAACATATACCAGTAAATTTATAATTTCTTTGAATTTGTACAGAAGCCAGACGGCAGTTATAAGAGTAGAGGGACATGAAGGGGAAGCAGTGGTTGGGAAGGGAGTGAGACAGGGTTGTAGTCTCTCCCCAATGTTATTCAATCTGTATATTGAGCAAGCAGGAAGGAAACAAAAGAAAAATTCGGCGTAGGTATTAAAATCCATGGAGAAGAAATAAAAACTTTGAGGTTCGCCGATGACATTGTAATTCTGTCAGAGACAGCAAAGGACTTGGAAGAGCAGTTGAATGGAATGGATAGTGTCTTGAAAGAAGGATATAAGATGAACATCAACGAAAGCAAAACAAGGATAATGGAATGTAGTCGAATTAAGTCGGATGATGCTGAGGGAATTAGATTAGGAAATGAGACACTTAAGGTACTAAATGAGTTTTGCTATTTGGGGAGCAAAATAACTGATGATGTTCGAAGTAGGGAGGATATAAAATGTAGAGTGGCAATGGCAAGGAAACTGTTTCTGAAGAAGAGAAATTTGTTAACATCAAGTATAGATTTAAGTGTCAGGAAGTCGTTTCTGAAAGTATTTGTATGGAGTGTAGCCATGTATGGAAGTGAAACATGGACGATAAATAGTTTGGACAAGAAGAGAATCGAAGCTTTTGAAATGTGGTGCTACAGAAGAATGCTGAAGATTAGATGGGTAGATCACATAACTAATGAGGAAGTATTGAATAGGATTGGGGAGAAGAGAAGTTTGTGGCACAACTTGACTAGAAGAAGGGATCGGTTGGTAGGACATGTTCTGAGGCATCAAGGGATCATCAATTTAGTATTGGAGGGCAGCGTGGAGGGTAAAAATCGTAGAGGGAGACCAAGAGATCAATACACTAAGCAGATTCAGAAGGATGTAGGTTGCGGTAGGTACTGGGAGATGAAGACGCTTGCACAGGATAGAGTAGCATGGAGAGCTGCATCAAACCAGTCTCAGGACTGAAGACCACAACAACAACAACATGAATGTTATGTAATAATTTTTCCCAGTAATAATTACATGTAGAATAAATAATAATAAAGATGGTAAAGTAGTATAGTATATACTGAAACATGCAAAGGTAAAAACTTCTCACATGATTTACCACAAATGTTCAAATCTGTGTGAATTCCTAAGGGACCAAACTGCTAAGGTCATCGGTCCCTAGACATACACACTACTTAAACTAACTTATCTTAAGAAAACTACACACACCCATGCCCGAAGGAGGACTCAAACCTCCGGTGGGAGGGGCCATGCAATCCGTGACAATATGCCTCAAACCGCACAGCCACCCCACACCAAGATTTATCACAAAACTGCAGTATGTATATTGGAGATTAGTTTATAAAATCATTTTCTTGGTCTTCAAGATATTCATTTACTGAGTAGCAACATTTATGAATTACAAATTTTCTAATTTAAAATTTATGCCATCTTGTAAAATACTTTAACGTATTGAGATAATGCATTGTAGAGCTTAATGTCCATATAGCTTACACACTTCTAAGTTTGTGATCTTTCTATTTGTTCTATGTTGATATCATTCCTGTTTCTTGTGTTATATTTGAGACCATCAGCATCTGTGTGGAGATTTCTTAGATTTGCTTTGGTCAAGAGTACACATTTAAATATATAGAGTGATGACAAAAGTAAGTATTCCTGATTTCCTGAAAAGAGATCTGCAGTGATGTTGTGTAGGACTGTGGCTTATTATTTGAGCAGCCTGTGTTTGCAAGATAAAAATGTCTTTTAAATTAGATTTTGAACTGGCACAGAATGCTGTCCCATATGAGGCAATGGAACGAAAAAAATGTAAAGTATGCCATTCTGATGCCTTCTAAGTTTGTGTGTAAGGAGTCTTACACACTGTTTCCAGTTCATAGCTTCATCTAGATGCTTTCCCAACAGTTTTGCAAACTGCACTCTCTCTATTAGTCTGTCATCTAGTACTAGATGAATGATTTAATACTGAATCAATTTACCAGACTGTATGTAATTTGTTTTCTTTGCATTCAATGTAAGTTTGTTTGCACTGAACCAAGTCTCAATACTTTTTAAGATTTTATTAGTAGTGGAATGTAATGAGTTTTTAAAGTTGCTCACTATTTGATGTGTGTCATCTGCATATAATACAATTTTGGTCATATTATACTGTAACTCATTCATATACATGAGAAAGAGTAGTGGTCCTAAGACACTGACTTGGTATATTCCTAAAGGAACTTCTTTTGCTTTTGAAACTAACCTTACTTGTTTATTTGAATTAACAGTGATGAGCTCTACAATCTGAGATCTGTTTTTGAGATATTACTGGACCCACATTTTAGCTCTTCCTCTAATACCTACTCCTTCAAGCTTATCAAGGAGGATTTAATGGAAGTTGGTATCAAAGGCGGTAGACAGATCTAAACTAATCCCTACTACAATTTTGTTTTTCTCCAAATTTATAATTGTTTCTTGAGTGTAGCCTATGACTGCAGCTTCTATGCTGCATTTTGCACAGAAATTCTATTGATTACAATTTAAAACTTTATTGTTGTCTAGGTAACTAGTGACTCTTAATTTTATCAGTTTCTCTAATTTTTCAGAGAAAGCAGAAAGAAGTGATATCGACATTTTTCTATTTTATCTCTGTCTCGATTTTTTAATAGTGGTCTTATTTTTGAGAGCTTTTGTGACTGAGGAAACACACCTTCACTGAAAGATAAATAGGCAATATGTGCTAAAGATTTTGAAATCCGTGCTGCAGTGTTTATTATTACTGATTCATCTACACCTGCTGCCATTTTTGGTTTTAAGCCCCTAGTCACCCTAATCACTTCATGTTCATTTGTTGCAGGAATTCGGAGCCACTCCCCCCTTCTACTTTTCCACACAAGCACCACATCATTTGGCACACTCTCCCTTTTCTCTCTCTTCCTCATACATTACCTGTTATTTGTTGAGCTCTTGGTAAGACTTTTAAAAATAATCTGAATTGTTGAGCATGGAAATGAGCTGTTTTCACTATAAATTATGATACACCCTGAGTACAAATTCTGTACAAATGGCACTTCTGGCACCCCTCTCACCTTGGCCCACCAAGTGATCACTTGTGTTGCTTGGGCCTTGAGCCAGCCCTGTCTGTCCCTTTTGCGTATGATTAGCATAGGAAAGTTAAAACAACATTGCTTCTGTGTCATGTACAGAAATCAAATAAATTCTCACACATATTGCTGGTATGTCACTTGCAACCTTATCCCATACACAGATATCCTCAATTTTCTCACTAAGTGAGGTGACACAGTCGTAAGACACTGGACTTATATGTAGGAGGTCAGCGGTTAAAATCCTCCATCAAGATTTAGCCCTTCTATGACTTTCCTAAACTGTTTAATGTGAATCCTGAGATGGTTCCTGTGAAAGAATGTGGCTGAATTCCTTCTCCATTCTTCCCCAATCCAAGCCTGTTCTTGATATTTAATGACCTCATCATCATCATGATGTGACCCCAATCACCCTTCTTTTCTTTCTTTGAATGATCTCAAAAATATAAATGCAAATTTCTGTAAAAGCCACATTTTTTCTAATTAAACACTGCTACATAACTTCAGAGAACCATTATGTCACATAAAATTGTAAAACAGTTTTGCTATTCTGGATATAGACGACCTGACAAAAATGTGAAGCACTTAGAAGGGGAGGAGGGAATGAAATGAAACTTCACAGGTTGAGATGGTACATGGTCATTATTTCAGTGATCACAAAATTGAGTCAAACGTATAAAGAACTTGGCGGTATGAGCCCACTTATCAGTACGATGTTGCACTGCCTCTAATCTGGATGTACACACTGATTCGGTTGGGAAGGATGTCATAAAGTCATTGTGTACTCTCATAGGGCAAACTGGCTCACAATTGTTGTAACAGGTCTGTGATGTCCTGGATACTGGCACTGGGGTTGAGTTGACATCCAAATTGATCCCATACATGTTCTATCAGTGACAGATCTGTGGATTTTGCTGGTCACAGGAGTAGCTCATCATCATGCAGACAGTTTGTAAGACACCTGCTATCTATGGACAAGCATTTTCTTGTTGAAACATGGCACCACAATGTTGTCACATGAGGGATAATGCATGAGAACACAGGATGTCTGTCACATACCATTGTGCTGTCAGAGTTTCCTCCATTACCACCAGCTGTGACCTGAAGTCATACCTGATGGTTCCCCACACCATGACACAAGGAGCATCACTGCTGTGCCTCTCTGAACCACTGGAAGGATTTGACCTCTCCTCAGGTTGCCACCAGAGTCATCCAGGGTAGTGCAGAACTGTGATTCACCACTGAACACAATACAATGTCATTCACCAGCTATACGTTCTTCCTAGTAACTGCACCACTCCAAATGTGGCCATTTGTGTTGTGATGAAACAGGCATCTACACGTGGGACAACAATTTGCTACTCCTGCTGCTGGTAGTCTCTGACAAATAATATGGAATAACACAGAATTTTTCAGGGAATCAATTACTTGTTCTTGGATGGCAGGCACATATTTGACGAGGTTATAATGTGCCTGGTGCACAATATAGTGATATTCCCTCATAGTGGTCAGACGTGACCAACTAGAAACTTGAGGATAGGCGTACTTGCCCTTATGTTCCCATGTAGTGCAACATTGGGCCACAGTCATATCTGAATGCCCCAAAAATCCAGATATTGCATGATATGACCAGCTGGCCAAATCGAAACCCACTGTGAGGCCACTTTCATATTCTGTCAGGTGCTGATAATGTTGTCTCGCATGCGTATATCAGTATGTGCAATCTCTGTATCCTTCACAGTAATCACTCAACATCTGATGCTGTTCATGCCGCTTATATACCCTACTGAGCCTGGTAACAACACTAAATATAAAAAAACACTAACACAATCTTGTGGCTGTTCTACCTGTTACAGAGAATTGCAAATCAAATCTCTTACATACCGACCAAAGGTATGATCATATACATAGATACATTGACATCCAATAATGTCTTCTGGGTGATTCACTTTTTTTGTCAGGCAGTGTATCACTTGTATAACAATCATAAATACAAGTAAAGGAAACTAATGGTATGAGAGAACAATGCAATGGGCTTGGGGAGCAAATATATCCTAATGGGAATGGTAAATGATACAGTAAACAGAGAAATGTTCACATTTTCAATAGCATCTGAACTTAATATACCACAGGAAAATTGTGAAAAGGCAAGCTTTGGCAAGAAATATCCTGGGGGAAAAAAAAAAAACAGAATGGGGCTCAAAGTACTATACCAAAAATCAAGTATCTAAGCAACAAGTGCATACAATTATAGCAAGCACTCAATGAGGAAACTGCAGATGTGTTCATTATTACAACATATGGTTTGTCCAATAGCATAATTACTATGACTAAATTTGACAGCTATACACTGCTCAGTAATTTCAGTTTATCATAACATAAAAAAGGGGGGAGGGGTGTTGACATATATTATAAAGACTAATTACATTTCACAAAACTGGATTTTATCATGGAACTTAGTGTGTAAATGACATTTGAATTTTCAGCAATAAAGCTAGTGGTAAATAAAGTACCCCTAATTATTATAGGACTGCACAGATCTCCTAGTAGCATAGTTGATAATTTATTACAAGATACAGAAAAAAATGGTTAACACTGTATCCAGAAAATATAAGAACATAGGTATTGTTTTATCTGGTGATTTTTTAAAAAAAGCACATAATATTCTGTGTAGCTATAATTTGCCAAACAGAGCTGATGGGCCAACCAGACTAGCTACAAACACCTTTATCTGTATAGATAACTTTTACACTGACTTAGATAACTGTACAGTTGATAGAATAAACTTTCACCACTCTGACCATCTTTGCCAGATAATGGAAATACTGAATATACATGATTCTCAAAGCACATAATGAGATGAGGGAAATAAGATGTGTAAATGAGAAGTCTTTAGAGAAGTTAGTCTGCATCGCAGTCTGAGACATGGAATGTTGTTTATTGTGCAGAAAATGCTGCAGATAAAATGGAATAACTTTTATGACATTTTCTTCATTCATTTCAATGTAACATGCCCAATTAAAAAATAAATATGCTAAAAACCATGTAAGACTGCCTGCAGAAGTGAAACAGCTGGAGGACAAAATGTTTGTTACTTGGAAAATCTATGAAGAGTCCCCAAAGACATCAGCTAGAGATAACTATGAAATGTGTTGAAAAGCCTATAAACAGGCACCAAATTTATACACTAAGTAAATTATACAACGAAAAGCAGCAAACTCAAATAACAAAATAATCAGTATGGAACTGTATAAATGAGAGATTTAACAGAAAAACAAACCTTAGTGTCAGGAATATCCAACTGAAGGGTGATAGTGTAAATGTTTTAGAGCATTAGTGGCCAGCAGTGCTTTTAATATGCTTTTTAGTAATTGAGGTAGCATATGTTTGAACTTTGGAGCTGATGAGGAGCTAATGACTTCAGACCTCCTTACCAGGTACAGAAATTAGTATACAGGTATGAAACAGATGAGCTGAAACAGAACAAATTATAAATTAAGTGTGGAATGAATTCTCTACTGCATGGGATGAAATTTCCTCCATTATCTTAAAATGATGCAAACACTCACTCATTCCTGTTCTGGTACATCTTTTTGATAAAAGATTGAATGGAGTTGTTTTTCCATCTGAATTGAAGTATACAACAGTCAGCCTATTACACAAAAGGTGGTACCAATAAAGTTGAAAACTACCAACTAATCAGCTTAATTCTGATCTTAAGAAAAGTATTAGAAAAAATTATTGCATTAAGATTAGAAAATTTTCTTATCCAAGAAAAAGTTTTAAAAGAAACCCAACATGGTTTTATGATAGGCTACTCAACAACATTTGCCATATGTGACCTAGTGCATACAATATTAAAGAAATTAGGTGAGAAAGGAAAGATGGCATGTTTGTGCCAAGATTTCTCACATCCATTTGATATTTCATCTCATGAGCTTCTACTTGATAAACTGGAAACTTATGGGCTACAAGATAGACATGAACGCTCACAAGTCACACACAAAGTGGCCAACTTTATTAAGAAGTATAACTTCAGTCCAGTTATCGTAAAGTGCACTGTGCCCCAAGGGTCATGTTATATATTAATGATCTGTCCACATGGCACAACAAAAGGTACTTAACTATGCAGATTGCACAACAGTTGTTCATTGGGGACCCAACAAGAATGATCTGGCCAATAATTTGAAGAACTAATTCCAAGATAATCACTTAAGCTTAAACATTAGAAAAGAAAGCCAAATGAACTTACAAATAGATCATCAAACAGATGGAGTGCAATGGACTGTTGTATCTGATGGTGGTGCAGAAATACAATGGGACAATAAAACTTTGTTTGGTGTAATTTTAGACAGACATATCTCTCAGGAGCATCACATTCATCTTTTATGCCAAAAATTAAGAAAATCAATTTACACAATAAGGACAATGTTGCAAGTTCTCAGTTATGAGCAAATTATTATTATCTAACTATGCTTTAGTGCATCCATATCTCACATATGGAATTAAAGTATGGAGGTGTGCTGCTACCAAGCATGTAAATAGGATGAAACTTCCTGGCAGATTAAAACTGTCTGTTGGTCCAAGACTCAAACTCAGAACCTATGTCTTTCATGGGCAAGTGCTCTATCAAATGAGCCACACAAGTGTCTTCACAGCTCTACTTCCTCCAGTACTTTTTCTCCTACCTTCCAAACTTCAGAGAAGCTCTCCTGCAAAAATTATGTATGTATCTCATGAAAGGGTTACTCCTAGCAAATATATATATATATATTTTTTTTTTTTTTTTTAGAGGGAGAGAGAGAGAACTCAATTTTTCTGCATTTCCATGAGTGGTTTCCTTTAATCTAAAGGTATTAACAAGGAGTAATATACAGAATAACATACAGATTACATTTGATATGGTGAAACTAATAGAGAACAATTTTGTAAGCTTTTGTAAATTTTTAGCCAAATAATATTATGAGATGTGTTCATCTTCATAAAACCATATACTTGATATATGAGTTAATATATTTAAATTTGCAGCAAACCGGCAAATCAATAGAATAGTTTCATCCCCTGTAGTTTGTTTCTGATTGTTGACATTTATGATGAGGAGTTTATCTTCTCACAATACAATCATTTTACTATAATGTCTTTCAAGTTTTGTATTCTAGCATTTTTAACTTATAAAGTACATACACTAGTTTGTTCTTTTGTTCCACACATATTTGTTCCCCTGTGAGGAATTACTTGTCCCTTTAGTAACAGCTTTAAGAACTTGAAGTACTTTTATCGCTTTATTCATGCAGGACAAACATTTCAGAGATATAAAAGTTACAGATTTTAACTGTTTAGAAAACCCTTTTCATCTCAGCAAAAATTTTTGTGCCCAAAGTCAGTAAATTCATTTTCACAAGGAGACATAACATAATTGATGCAACCGCTTACTTGCCACAGGTATCTTTAATACAATAAATGAACCTGAAATTTTGTTAGTGACACTGTTCTAAAAATCAAGACAGTATGTTCTTTACTGAATACAAGTGACTTGTTCACAACTGAAGTAACTTGTGTAAACATCAATGTTAACATGGCTCTGAAGGAAGTTTAACTGATAAGTGTGTGTTTTAGGAATGGAGTCGACATGGTCGAGCAGTAATACTAACTGCTAGAGAGCAGTGCCTGGAAACAGGAATACAAAGTGAAGTTATGTTATCAGAGTGTCGGCTTGGAGCACTGTCACAACAATGGGATTTCACTGTGGAACTACAAATGCAATATGATTCCTCCGTCCGGATTACGTGATTGTCATAATCAGTTTAAAACATATGTAATAAATCTCATGGAAAAAGATGAGATAATCAACATTATGCTATACACATGTTGTCTTTTTTGTATTTAGGCTACATGTATATGAAAATAGCATTTAGCTATCAAAACTATGTTTTGTGGTGATGAAACAAGAATGTTTAAATGAGAAATCATTCTTATTATAACAGAGAAATTTACATAAATGAAATTCACTTCAGGGGCATTACCTAGATAAAATAATGAACTGAGTTAACAATTAAGGTGCTTAAGATGTTAAAGATATAAAAATGTCAATTAATGGCTGTGAAAAATTGAACTAAAAAGAACATTATTTATTTTAATGCCATGATGGACACATGAATATTGTTATTTATAATCATAGACAATGAGATAATACAAGTATATGTGATATGTTATTTTGCAGATCAGACTGTACATCACAAGTAGAATTCTAAGTTCTCTACCAGCTTCAGTTTGGAATATACTTTCCAAAACATGATTAAGCTAAGACTGTTTCATTCCACAGAGCTGTCACATTCTGTAGTTCTGGTTTATAATAAATTTGTTACTTAAATTTAAAATGTAGTAATATTCTGTAATTTCCCTTAATTCCTGACCAGCTAGAGGGATCTAAATATTACATGGAAAGGTAAATACACAGTGATCAAATAACTACGACACCTTTTGAGTTATACCTCATAGTGGTGCAAATAATAAATAACTTTTAAGCTTCATAACAACAAATCCAAATTACCTGTACTGGACCAGTACAGTACTTTTTTAGCCTCATGAGCTACAAAAATAATTTATTTAGACTGTAGCATAAAATAAAGTCATGCTGTGTGTATTCCTGCAGTATTACAAGGTAAGCTAAATAAAGTGCATAGTTCATTTGCAGAGGACATTTATGACTGAGTTTTCAATTGAATGTGTAAACTTATTACTTACTTTTAATTTTTGGAATGTCTGGTCACTGAAGCCTAGACTGACAGGCACTTGCAAACTGATGATAGAATTAATCTCAGCATGATTTTGAATGGTTTTACTTGATGCTGAATGAAAATGATGATGATGGATACTGGATTTAGAATTCCTTGAGAGATGATTAGTTACCATCCTCCTTCCTTCATATACAAGATGTCCAGTGTAAAACAGTTTTCTTGCAGTCTTGATTTTTTAAGAGAGAGTAGGTTGTTGTGGGAAAAGGGATGAATCATCAGAAAGATCTAGTCACTTCACATTGGCATGCAATTAGTGCAGTCACAGTTTTTCATGAGTAATGAATTTGAATACTGATCTCATTATCCTGGACTAAATCTATCAAATATAACAGAATGGCAAGACAGCTAGGAGTGAGTTACAGTTCTCTGCCAAAAATGGATGTAGGTGCAGCAGAAGAATGTCCTGGTGAGGTTACTACCACTTATTTATTGATGTTTGTTTACAATCAAGGGACTTGGGGAACTGCAAATGATGATGGTGAGCAATGTGAATACTCTGTCACCACAACCCTCAGGATGATGGCCTCTAGTTGCTTATAGCCCCTGGACAAAGTACAGGCTACCCAGCAGCAGTAGCTGTGTGTACAACCAGCTGCATCAGGTTGCAGTGTCCCAGAGTGAGACGTCCTCAATTGACACCTCGGCAGAGGAAGGGATGGTTGGTCCCTCACATCATACCCCCAAAATAGCAACAAAGCATTGAGTTGCCTGAGCATTCAGGTGCTCAGGTAATGGGGAATGGATTTGAGGCTTGGTGTCAATAGATATGGCTGCATTATCAGCATGGCACTATCCATCACAGACTGGGCATCACATAACTGCACCAGCTGTTCAATGATGATTAAACGCAGCAGCTCCCAGCTGATTATGTGGTGGTGGCTGCATATGTATATCATGCCAAACAATCTGGAACAGAGGCACTGACTGGCTGTCATATCTGCCAGTAGTACTTCCTGAAGACTTAGTCATGCAGGGGTATGCACAGTCTGACAACACAGAGACGGCTGTTTCCACTGATCACACAGTGCAATGACCAGTGCCATCTGACTCTGGTTGTGGCCTCGTTACTACTCTGGCTTCCTCTTCTGCTTTAGTTTTAGTCCCTTACAATTCCTCCTTTCTAAGAAAAAATCTGCCCTTGGATTTCCATTGAAAATTTTGCTGTATCATAGGCACTAAATTATTCACACTTCACTAATGGTGTCACTTGCTCCTTTTTCACTACTTATACTTTTTCTGAACATGCTAGCTCATGACTCATACATGGAGTGTTCATTCACAGTTACTTCTGTCCTTTGTCAGACTGTTTCTCATTGGTGAGCAGCTTTTAGCTCCATTACAGGGAAGCGATCAGATATCAGTGCGGCTTCCTAGAATTAAAGCTGACTTTCTCTCATCTACTCCTCCTGTATCATTGTCTACAAGTTTACACTAATAATTACTACCTGTCATGAATGACTACAATGTGCTGTGGGCTAAAGCCTTCCTTAACCTGTGGGGAACAAAACTGACTGTTGTGAACACAATGGTATGTGCACTGCCCTATTGTTTTTCGATTCTGGCCTGCATGAGATCTGTGGTTTGCACACTGTCCTTTTACTCCATATTCTTTTATCTTAGTAGTCTGGAACAGCTTATTTACAGCAGTAGGAGATCACAGTAACCATGCTTCAGTCATGGTCTCAAGACATTGTGGCTGAAAATTTTATCTGAAGTACTATAACCTATTATGCTTTTCATTGTTAATTAATTCTTTATTTAATTCCTCTCACTCTCAGAGACATATCCAGTGATAACATGGACACTATATCAGACCTACCTGTAATGTACAACAGATGTATCATTTTCCAAGCAACAGATGCTATATCAGCCCAGCAGTATGTTATAAATTCCTTTACTTCCACATATCTTTTGACATCTGATAGATTTTCCCACTTTGTCACTTCTTTTGCTTGCTTGGCTATTGTTGGTGAATCGAGCCCTATCATGGACATTTCTTCTTGAGGGACCTGGGACAGTGTAATTGGTGATATCATGTCTAACAACCATCGTCAATCCATGGGTATCTCAGCACTTTTACTGTTTTGAGACAATGCCACATGATGTGAAGACAGTAAAACCTAACCACGCATGGGTTTCAAAAAAGACATTCGTGTGAAACCCAGCTTGCGCTATTCATCCACGAAACTCTGAGGGCCATAGACACGTGTTCCCAGGCAGATGTTGTGTTTATTGACTTCCGCAAGGCATTTGATATAGTTCCCCACAGTCATTTAATGAACAAAGTAAGAGCATATGGACTATCAGACCAATTGTGTGATTGGATTAAAGTGTTCCTAGATAACAGAATGCAGCATGTCATTCTCAATGGAGAGAAGTCTTCCGTAGTAAGAGAGATATCAGGTGTGCCACAAGAGAGTGTTGTAGGACGCGTTGCTATTCACAATATATATAAATGATCTTGTGGATAACATCAGAATTTCACTGAGGCTTTTTGCAGATGATGCTGTAGTATATCGAGAGGTTGTAACAATGGAAAATTGTACTGAAATGCAGGAGGATCCGCAACAAATTGACACATGGTGCAGGGAATGGCAATCGAATCTCAATGTAGACAAGTGTAATGTGCTGCAAATACATAGAAAGAAAGATCCTTTATCATTTAGCAACAATATAGCAGGTCAGCAACTGGAAGCCGTTAATTCCATAAATTATCTGGGAGTAGGCATTAGGAGTGATCTAAAATGGAATGACCATATAAAATTAATCATCAGTAAAGCAGATGACAGACTGAAATTCATTGGAAGAATCCTTAGGAAATGCAGTCCGAAAACAAAGGAAGTAGGCTACAGTATGCTTGTTCGCCCACTACTTGAATACTGCTCACCGGTGTGGGATCCGTACCAGATAGGGTTGATAGAAGAGATAGAGAAGGTCCAACAGAGAGAAGCGCGCTTCATTACAGGATCATTTAGTAATTACAAAAGCGTTATGAAGATGACAGATAGACTCCAGTGGAAGGCTCTGCAAGAGAGATGCTCAGTAGCTCGGTACGGGCTTTTGTTGAAGTTTCGAGAACATACCTTCACCGGGGAGTCAAGCAGTATATTGCTCCCTCCTATGTATATCTTGCAAAGAGAAATTAGAGCCCACATAGAGGCATACCAACAATCTTTCTTTCCACGAGCAATACGAGAAGGGAGAACCGATAGAGGTACTCAAGGTATTCTCAGCCACACACCGTCAGGTGGCTTGCACAGTATAGATGTAGATGTACCATTGTGACACTCTATTATTGTTCTAATTTATCAGAACTGTACCATGGCTTAAACCTTTCTTGATTAACTAGGTAGTGACAGTTAACTATTTTCCCTAGGGGTCACATTTTTCCAGATTATCTCTCCTAGTATTTTTGACTTAGCCATGACCTTAAATCCTAAATTAAGTCTATCTTTAATCATTAAAATACATGTTTCCAGAATGAGATTTTCACTCTGCAGCGGAGTGTGCGCGGATATGAAACTTCCTGGCAAATTAAAACTGTGTGCTCGACCGAGACTCGAACTCGGGACCTTTGCCTTTCGCGGGCAAGTGCTCTACCATCTGAGCTACCGAAGCACGACTCACGCCCGGTCTCACAGCTTTGCTTCTGCCAGTATCTCGTCTCCTACCTTCCAAACTTTACTGTAAAGTTTGGAAGGTAGGAGACGAGATACTGGCAGAAGTAAAGTTTGGAAGGTAGGAGACGAGATACTGGCAGAAGTAAAGTCAGATGGTAGAGCACTTGCCCGCAAAAGGCAAAGGTCCCGAGTTCGAGTCTCGGTCAGGCACACAGTTTTAATTTGCCAGGAAGTTTTAATATACATGTTACTCCTATCACCTTCCTTGACCTAAAGCATGTGCTCTATACACTTCCTACTTTCAATGAAAAAACTTATGCCTAATCTGCCTTATCCTTAAGAAATTACCAAAGTTTTCAGGGTACCCAAGGTTTCTAACCTCTGATCCAAGAACACACACAGCTGGCTGGTGTAATGCCCTATTAACACAGATTTGATACTTTTCAGATGATTTCTTCAAGTTGTAGTTATTTTTTTCTTGTCAGTTAGCGTGAGTGTGAATAGCAGTTATTCTTATATTTCAGAATTTGGAAATATTTATGCACAAGAACTCAGTGGCACATTTTACCTCAAGAGAGAAACATAAACTGTCTCATCAGCTTATCACACAACTTAAATGTAAAGTTAAAGGAATAAATAAAGCAGTTACATGTATACTACTTCCTACATATATATTATTAAATGGTATAGTGCATACCAATAACAGGATATTCTGATTCACATATTTTACTTACAAAATCTTCTCATGTCAGGCAGAAAACAGTATATTAAACATGCTGGAAACATTTCTATTCAATATTGTGGTGTCTACAACACTGCTACCACATAATCAGTACAACATCAATGAATACTCATTTATTACAATAACACAAAATCATAACTTCCAGTTCAAGTATGACATTTGTCAGAACCTGTTTTGGCTGAGAACAAGTCCAATACACAACATACTCACTCTCCAGAACTAAACACTGTCTAGAGCTAAGTCTATTATTGTTCTCGCTAAGCAGTCATGGCTACAGAACTGCTGTACCCATGGACTGAAGAATCCAGGTGAAGACTGTGGATCACAGATTCGAGACAAGAGTGCTGCTAACTCACTGGAGCATGAGTTAAATAGCCATATGGATTCATACTGGGAATCTGCATGATTGATTGTGGCTGTCGAGTGATATCACGTATCCACTCATGGCTTCTCAAGCAGTGATGTCGTCCCTCATCCTGATTGGTGCACATGACAGAGATGCACAAAGTGGTGCAGTCATCACTGGGAGCCTCTCTTTAACATGGTTAAGTACTCACTACTTTTGCTTCACCTTAATGTAGGCCTTAACACTCACCACCCATGACAGAAGGGCAGACTACCCGGCAGGAGCTGTGGTGTAGCACACAAAGTTTTGACAGATGTACAAGTATTGCAGTTGGAAGTTTAGAAAAGTGTTCTTTATCTCATCTAGAAATAACATCTATGACAATGCAGTAGATGCAATATTGTTCATTCAGCATCACATGTACGCTAAAGATTGTCTAATGATTCCAATAAATTCCAAACCAGAAGACTTGTTTTTCAAGTGACCAACTGTGGAGAAAATGCATCTGTCCCACCCAAAGCAGGTAGCCACATAAACAGTTAAATGTGGTGCCATAATATGTATTTTGTAAAACTTTCATTAAAACTAATGTTCATAACCATACCTACCTGTCCCTTTTTTTATTATAAAATGCCAAAAAAAGATTTTGCACCAACCTCGTAATTTGCATAATTGTCTTTTTATCAAACTCCCTTTCACAGTTTTCTTTGGATCATAAGAAATCACTATGTACAAGCACTGATATAACAGAAGTAAGCTTAGTTCAATTATTTACATGTTCCATGGATCATAATTCAAAATTCTTGCTCTGCTGTAGAATGAATCGGTTTACAGTGTAATGCATTTTCTCAGTAAAAAATATTGTAATATGCTGACCATTTACATGATTATCTTAAGCTTCCTTTTTCATACAGTGTTTTATACATAGATATATCCCCCCCCCCCTCTCTCTCTCTCTCTCTCTCTCTCTCTCTCTCTCTCTCTCTTTCTCTCTCAATAGAAACAGGTGTTATATTTATGACTGAATACCTCACTCCTTTCTGTGCCATACTATGGCCAAGTGAAGGATAGTACATCTTTTCTTCTTCTAGTATTATATTTATGAATGTTACCATTGTTCTTGAATTGGGACTGATTCAGCAGCTGCTTGTAAGCTCAGTTGATTAAAGAGTTGTTTATAGCTTAGCACACACTTCTATGGCACAGATACTTATTGTTCTATGGGTTGTTGTCCCTGAATATAATGTTACAAGGTATTAGTGAACTGAAATGGGAAAAGTGAATGAACTAGTTGATATTTTCTTCTCCAAATCTGATACTACCCAAAATGCAAAAGTTTCAGAGCTCAGATGTTTAACAAGATCTGTAACATATGACTTCCAGTTCAGGCTCTTATCAATATAACCAGTTCAGAATTTAGAATATTCTGTTTCATTTATTGACTTATACTCAGACATTATTTCTAATGGTGTAGACAGAACTTGGACAGTATAGAACTGCATGCACTGTGTTTTATCCCTATTCAGTGAGAGACAATTTGCATAAAACCAGTTATTAATTCTGAAGAAAAACTATACAACTTTTCAAGTGTTGAAGTTTACCCATTGTCTGGATCATAAGATTTCCACCATCAGCAAATAAAAACATTCCTGCCTCTTGGATTTACACCATGTGATCAAAAGTATCCAGACACCTGGCTGAATATGACTTACGAGTTCGTGGCTCCCTCCATCAGTAATGCTGGAATTCAATATGGTGTTGGCCCACCCTTATCCTTGATGGCAGCTTCCACTCTCACAGGCATATGTTCAATCAGGTGCAGGAAGGTTTCTTGGGGAATGGCAGCCCATTCTTCACGGAGTGCTGCACTGAGGAGAGGTATCGATGTCGGTCACTGAGGCCTGGCACAAAGTCGGCATTCCAAAACATCCCAGAGGTGTTTTATATGATTAAGGTCAGGACTCTGTGCAGGTCAGTCCATTATAGGGATGTTGTTGTCGTGTAACCACTCCACCACAGGCTGCGCATTATGAACAGGTGATCAATCATGTTGAAAGATGCAGTTGTCATCCCTGAATTGCTCTTCAACAGTGGGAAGCAAGAAGGTGCTTAAAATATCAATGTAGGCCTGTGCTGTGATAGAGCCATGCAAAGCAACAAGGGGTGCAAGCACCCTCCATGAAAAACGTGACCACACCAAAACACCACCACCTCCGAATTTTACTGTTGGTGCTACACATACTGGCAGATGACGTTCACCGGGTGTTCGACATACCCAACCCAGTCATCGGATTGCCACATTGTGTATTGCAATTTGTCACTCCACACAACATTTTTTCGCTGTTCAATCGTCCAATGTTTACGCTCGTTACACCAAGCGAGGCGTCATTTGGCATTTACCAGCATGACGTGTGGCTTATGAGCACCCGCTTGAACATGAAATCCAAGTTTTCTCACCTCCTGCCTAACTGTCATAGTACTTGCAGTGGATCTGGATGCAGTTTCTAATTCCTGTGTGATGGTATGGACAGATGTCTGCCTATTACACATTATGACCCTCTACAACTGTCGGCGGTCTCTGTCAGTCAACAGACGAGGTTGGCCTGTACACTTTTCTGCTGTATGTGTCCCTTCACATATCCACTTCACTATCACATCAGAAACAGTGGACCTATGGATGTTTAGGAGTGTGGAAATCTCATGTACAGATGTATGACACAAGTGACACCCAATCACCTGACCACATTCAAAGTCTGTGTGTTCCAAGGAGTGCACCATTCTGCTCTCTCACAATGTCTAATGACTACTGACGTCACTGATGTGGAGTGCCTGGAAGTTGGTGGCAGCACAATGCACCTAATATGAAAAACATATGTTTTTTGGGGTGTCCGGATACATTTGATCAAATAATAATAATAATAATAATAAAATTTTATTGTCAGTCAGCTGATTACAGCAATAGACAAAGTCAAGAGCATATATTTCTACATAAACTACAATATTGATGTAAATTGGTTTACATAAAATAGGTACACATTAGACAGCAGTATTTTCATCTTCAAAAAATTTATCAGTGGTGTAAAATGGATTGTTCACTAGTAGCTTGTATAATTTAGCTTTAAAAATATTTACAGGCAGTTCTTTAAAGTCAGCACTTAGTCTATTAAACATCCTTAGTCCAAGAACTAGGTAGGAGTTCTGCGATTTTGATAATCTATGATATGGAACATCTACAGATGTTCTATTTCTAGTATTGTGGCTATGAATATCACTCCTCAACACAAAATTAGAGACATTGTTTCTAATGTACAATAAAACATTGTAGACAAATTGTTTATTACTGTAAGACACTGCAATTTAATAGCCTGAGGTTTACAATGTACTGTTTTATCAGAATCTGTTATTATTCTTATTACTTTCTTCTGTAAAAGTAAAATGTCATTTACATGACAGCTACTACCCCACAGTAAGATTCCATTTGAAATGATGCTTTGGAAGAAGGCAAAATATGCTGATCTCACATAGTCATTGGGAACATATCTTTTTAAATTTCTAATTAGATAAATAACTCTTGAAAGCCTAACCAATATATTTCTAATGTGTGGTTCCCATGTCAATTTGTTGTCAATGGTAACACCTAAAAATTTGACAGTTTCTAGTTCTTGGTCATTAGGAATCTCTTTGAGGCTAAAGTGGCTAAAGTAAAGTGTCTGGGTTTTGTTTTCATTTAGTAAGAAGCCATTAGCTTTGAACCATAATGAGGACTGAGCAAGGGTATTTTCGGTCAGTGTTTTCAGTGTACCTAGATCAGAGTTTTTATGTGTAAAAGTTGTGTCATCAGCATATAATATTGTGTGAGAATTTATGAACAAGGGCAGGTCATTAATCATTAGTATAAACAGTAAAGGTCCAAGCACCGACCCTTGAGGCACTCCGTACCTAATATTAACCAAATTTGATCTCTCCCTACCAATGCACACAATTTGTTGATGGTTCTCTAGAAAATACCTGAACATATTTATACTGTTGTCATCAAAACCATAGTAAACTAGCTTATTCAGCATAGTGTCATGCTCTACACAGTCAAAGGCTCTGCTCAGGTCACAAAATGTAGCCTGGGCATAGTTCCTAGCCTCGAACACATCTAGTACTAATTTTACAAGGGAGTCCATTGCATCCGTTGTGGATTTACCTTCCCTAAATCCAAACTGTTTATCACTAATTATATTTAGTTTACCCAAGTAGACACTAACTTGCTCATACATAATTGTTTCTAAAATTTTTGAAAAAACAGTTTATGGATATAGGTCTGTAACTAGCGGGACAGTTCTTTTCCCCTTTTTTATATATGGGCACAACTCTATAAATTTTTAGTATGTCGGGGAACTTACTTTCAACTAGGCATTTGTTAATACAAAAAGTTAAGGGATAAATCACTCAATCAATAACATCTTTCAACAAATTACATGACATATCATAATAATCAACACTAACTGAAGGTTTGAAATTTTTCAATAATTTTAGGATATTATTTGGGCTCACTTCTGTGAAAGTGAAAGTGCTTGGGGGAAACTTTTCAAAGCAGCTGTCCATAATATTAATTGCATTTTCAAGGGGTTTGTTTATTGAGCTACTGATTTCTTCAATGGATTGAATGCAATATTTATTAAATTCTTCTGGGGTAATGGTGATTTCCTCTTTGTGTTTAGTATGAGCAATGGAGTTTATTACACCCCAGGCCTTTTTGCATCTATTGTTAAATTTTTTAATGTTTACTATGTTATGCAGTTTCTTCACTTCATTTATTGGCTTCCTATACTTGTATTTGGCTTTAGCATACAGTTCTTTATACAGTTCTGATTTACTGGTTTTGTACTGTGGAGTATACCATTCCTTCGTTTTTCCTTTTCTTGTAATTACTACTAATATTCACTGTACATATTTTCAGAGGGATGTTATTTTCTAATATATTTAAATATATGGAGAAAAACTTGGTGAAAACAATATCAGCTGAACAGTGTTGAAGCCTAATAAAATGTGTGTCCTAACTGAAATAAGTGAGGGCATGTCTAAACCTATACATACTCTCTCTGCTCACAGGTCTAGTAATCACAATCTTAGATTCTGGTTTGGCACAGTTTGAAGTCACATTATTAAGACTAAGATATACTGCATCATGGTCTGAGTAAAGGAAACTATTTACATCAGTGGACATACAAGTTCTCTTAATATTTGTAAATATATTGTGTAGATAGGATGAGCCTCTGGTAGGTTTGCAGTTAACATAGTACAGGTTAAATTGTCGAAGCAAATTTTTGAGCTCTGTCACAGTTTTTCTGTCCTTCAGGACATCAAAACTTGAATTGATATCCCCACCAATGACAATATTGTATTTTTTTCCATTTTGGTATACATATGTACATTAAGAGTTCCTCAAGTTTCTCCAGAAAGATATGGGGGTCACCACTAGGTGGCCTGTACACTACTACTATCATTAGCTTAAGGTTCTCACATAGTGTATGATGGCAGATAATTTATGAGAACAATAACAAGAACAGACCCAATATTAAATTAAAATTGCATCCTCAGTCAGTTTGGTAGAGTACACTCCATCTTTAATTGTGAACAGCTTTCATATACTGTTCAGTTTAGATTAGTTTAAATTTACTTTCATTCCAATTGATCCATAGTGAGGAGGTCCTCCAGGATGTAGAACATGTCAGAAAAACAATAATACATGACAAATATTTACAACTCAAACTAATAAGCTAGTTTACCATTCCACAGGTCCCAAGTGGAATGATCGTCATTTCTTAATGAACACTATATGAAAGAATCATTTTACAAACATTAATGCACTGAATTTAAAATAAAAAAAAGGTTTTTTATTTATAAGGTAATAAACATGTAATAGAACTACTATAATACTTATTTACAATGAACACATTACTGCACTGAAATTGTGCAGAAGTTATATATAGACACACACACACACAAATCAGTTGGTTCTACTGAGAAATTCATCAATGGAGTAGAAGGAGTTGGCCACCAATAAATCCTTCAGAGGCTTCTCTTAAACTGAATTTCATTGGTTGTTAAGCTTTTTATGGCTGCTGGGAAGTTATTGAATATGTGTGTTCCTGAATAATGCACACCTTTTTGTACAAGAGTAAGTAACTTTAAATCCTTGTGAAGATTATTCTTATTCCTAGTATTGATTCCATGAATTGAGCTGTTGGTTTGAAAAAGTGATATATTTTTAATGACAAATTTCATTAAGGAATAAATATATTGGGAAGCAGTAGTTAGTACCCCTAATTCCCTAAACAGGCTTCTGCAGGATGTTCTTGAGTTCACACCACATATAACTCTTACTGCACATTTTTGTGCCCAGAAAACTTTCGCTTGGCTTGATGAATTACCCCAAACAATAATCCTATATGACATTATGGAATGAAAACAAGCATAGTATGCCAGCTTTTTCATTTTTATATCCCCAGTGTCTGACACAATTCGCATTGCAAATAGAGATTTCTTAAGATGCTTCAGCAGTTCTGTGGTGTGCTCCTCCCAGTTGTATTATTATCAAGCTTTAATTCCACGAATTTAACTGTCCATTTCTTCTATCTCCTTGTCATCAAATGTTAGGCATATACTTGTGGGGCATCCCTTACAAGTTCTGAACTTCATGTAGTGTGTTTTTTCAAAGTTTAGTGACAAAGAATTGGCTAGGAACCAGTGATTAATGTCGACAAATATTTTATTAGCCAATCTTTCTAAGACTACACTTGATTTGCTATTTATTGCAATGTTTGTATTATCAGCAAACAAAACAAACTTGGCCTCTGGTAATGTTACTGATGAAAGGTCATTGATATACACAAGAAAAAATAATGGCCCTAAAGTGGAACCTTGTGGGACCCCACATTTAATTAATTCTCAGTTGGATGATGCCTGATAGCTTAATACATGTCTCTTTCCTAATAACACCCTTTGTTTCCTGCCAGAGATATAAGATTTGAACCATTTTGCAGCATTTCCTGTTAGACCATAATATTCTAATTTACTTAAAAGGATATTGTAATTTACGCAGTCAAATGCCTTTGACAGATCACAAAATACACCAGTTGCCTGCAATTTTTTGTCTAATGAATTAAGCACATTTTCACTGTAAGTGTAGATAGCCTTCTCAATATCAGATCCCTTTAGAAATCCAAACTGCGACTTTGACAGAATGTTATTTGAGATAAGATGGTTATAAAGTGAGTTGTACATTACTTTTTCTAAAATTTTTGAGAATGCTGGCAAAAGTGAAATTGGATGGAAATTTGATGCTATTTCCTTATCTCCCTTCTTAAACAGTGGCTTAACTTCAGCATATTTCAACCATTCAGGAAATATTCCACTGATAAACAACTGGTTACACGGATAGCTTAATATGTTATGTAGCTCAGAATCACATTCTTTAATTAACTTTGTTGATATTTCATCATACCCACTAGATGTTTTTTATTTTAAAGATTTTATGATGTACATTATTTCTGCTGGGGTAGTCAGGGTCAAATTCACATTATGGAAGTTACTTGAGATGTCTGGTCTGAGGTATTCCATAGCAGCAGCTACATAAACTGACAACCCCATCTTTTCAGTAACAGTTATAAAATGTTTTTTTTTTTTAATTTTTGCAACACTATACACATCTGTCACCAATGTATCATTTACTCTTAGTGCTATTTGTCGCTCTTCATGTCTGGTTCTACCGGTCTCCTC